>NC_090933.1:331620569-332845985 GCF_040938575.1 Ambystoma mexicanum | reverse complement strand
CCTGTATTTGACAGGTTCAGGGTCACTCCAGAGTCTAATTCAATACAACAGGGGCTTAGTGGCGATTACTTCATTCATTGGCTTAAGTCTGCATTCCCATTTCAGACTTGCCATTGGGGGTCCCTTTGGTTGCATTGGTAGGCCCTGCAGGACATTATTGTCCACTACACATAGCTTGGTTAAGGGGCAATGGCCTCATAGTTCTGCCCGGTAAATTTGCGGCTGCTCTGCCTTGTTATTGGTACAGTTTAATGACAGGGGAAACTGCACCCCTTCCATGCTTACTGAAAAAGCAGCAGACTCCCCCACTGTATTTCGCTTGGGTCACTGAAGCCTTGACAAGGTGGGCTGTCCATGTAAGATCCTCTGAGAATCTTATCCTCAAGTAGTCATAGCAGGGCACTTGTTCTAACACAACCAACACCTTCATCTTAAACTTTTTCTGCTTCTTTCTGCCAAATACCATCACCTTTGTTTTCCCAGGATTTAGTGACATAGATTGCTCCTGGCATTTCTCTATGGAGATTTTCAAACTATGGGCTCATTACGAGGTTGGAGGTAGCCTTACCAGTTTTACTGGCAAGGCTACCTCCCAACTCACATCTGGGTCCGGCACCCGCAAATGGGCAATTACCGGGCTATTCCGACCCAGCCAGACCCGGTAATTGCCCTTTCGCAGTGCCTGGCACGGTACATCCCCATTCCCATTTGAGCCACATAGGGCTCAATGGGAATGGGGAGCGTGGTAGCACCAGTAACGTTAATAAAGGTACCAGTGCTACCATCATATTCTGCTTGCAGGTGCCAGTACGGCCACCAGGTCAGACCTGATGGCTGCAAGGGCACCCGCGAGCAGAACCCCTAGTATGGCGGTACGGTAGCAATGCTGCCAGTAGCGATACCGGCACCGTTGTTGCCTTAGCACCATACTTATAATGAGGCCCATGTCTCAATCCCATCGAGGTTGTAGATAGCAGTACAGCATCATTAGCATAGGGGAGTACTGGGAACCTGTCCTGCCTTAACTTAGGTGCATCGAGACTGGCAACCAGTCGTTCCTCTATGATAGCGTTTATATGAAAACAGAATAAGTGCGGGGCCAACACGCACCCCTGGCACACCCCTCTCTCACCAGCAAAGTACTCAGTGGTCTCCCCGTCCACCGAAACCTTACAGATGCCCTATTTTTACGGTACAGTGATTGGATGTTAGGCAAAATTGATTATGGGATACCCTTGTCTCTCAGTACGGCCGACAGTTTATCACGGGAAACACTATCAAATGGCGTACGAAGATCCACGAAGACTGCATATATCCTAGAGTGCTGCACTGTAATATATTTGGCCAGGATTGCATTGAGCTTGGAGGTGGTTTAGTATATGGTTCTTGGTGGCCCACAGTAGTAAGCTGGTTGTTGACACTTTGGCTTAGACCTTTCTGGGGGCATTCAAGAGCGAGATAGGTCTATAATTACCTGGCTTTCTATAATCCCCCTTTTTAAAAATAGATACAATAATAGCACTGCACCAAGATTGTGGAACATTCCCTGTTTTGGCCACAAAGTCAAAGACCTGTTTGAAAAGATGAGCCCACACACAGATTTTGTCTTGAAACAGATCAATTGGCAGACCGTCCGGTGCAGGGGCCTTCCCCCTCCCAAGCCGTTAATGGAATCTTTCACCATAGCCATAGAGAAGCATGCATACTTCTGTCTGCTACCATATCACAACGTTCAATCAATACTTCAGGGGCTTCTTGGTCTTTTTCATACAATGTACTGAAAAGGGAACCACTCGCTTGGGGAATATGGCTTAACAATTGATTTCCCATTTTCCTTTGATCCCTAAACTTGTTCAAATGTGGTTTATCTATCTAGGCTGCATTCTTAAGGTAGGTTAGTAGAAGTGCCTTACCTTCATGGCATTCACAATCAAACCATCCCTTATTACCCAATGCCTGTTTCTTTATTTTCCAACTTGCTTAGTGAAGAAGGGGAGCATTATCTATGTCAGGTCCTTATACAAATCTCCAACTTTAATAACAGTTTCATCGTTTAAACATATGCCCTCAATGTGGGCTTCAATGCTTGCTTAGATTCTTGAACTAGTTGCGCACATATCTAGCGATGACCATTTCAAGACCTTTTTGGAATGCCCCGTAACCATAATAGAGTTCCCGTCCCTCAATCCCCCTGGGTCTCCAATACTCTGTTTCCCCAAGCTCATAATACAACTCAGAGGACAGTGGTCACTATTACTATGTATGATCACCCCTATCCTAGTCAAAGTTCCTTGTCTGAGGGACCAAACATGACCAACAGAGGTATAGGGAGCACAGTCCAGTCCATTTCTTTAAATCAGGTCTGATGGGTAAAGCCAATGTGGGTTCTAAATCTCCACCAGGTCCACTATTTTCTGGTCTAACCGGCCCGCCAATCCCTCTTGGAACTGCAACTCTGGACTCATTACCATTCGAGTTAGGGTTGATGTGAGATTTATTCTTTCTTGTCCCAAAGTTCATTGCAGAGGATAGGGCTTTGGTACCACATATTGGAACTCTTACACCAAGGTCAGCTTTCCCATCCTCTACTGTTGTGACCACTCTAGTTACTACATTATTCAGGTTATTTACTTCATTGATTATGCTCCCTTAAGCAGCCATTATTTCACCATGACACATACAGTTATTTTGTGCAGCATTGCTGGTCAAAACTTTGCTTATTGGCTTCAACCCAGTCACAGATGCATCCCCCTCATGGGTTTGTCTAAATGCTTGGGCCACTGCGTGGTGGGTGATTTTTCCCCACCCCCTCCCCCTTAATTCACTCCCTTAACCAACCTAGGTTATCATCTTCCTGCTTGTCCTCCCCACTCAGACTTACCAAACGGTTTGAGAGGGACATGTCACACACTGAGAGGGTTTCAGGGATATTTGGGAGAGAGTCAGCCAGTCCATCTTCGGCCTGTAATAAGGCAAGTGCTGGCTGACTGCCTGAAGCTGGAATGGGCTGCCGTGGGGGCCAAGGATGGTCTGCAGTTATGGTGTGTGAGAAAACCACTCCCTATCCCACTTTGGAAGATGTTATTACCACCTGCTCCCCCTCTTTAAGTGGGGGGTGAAATACAATCTCCCATTATGGATGTTACAAGGGATTAGGGGATAGGATGACAGTCTACAGTCTCCCTTCCCTGGCACAACTCTCCAAGCTGAACCTGGATTTCATAGTTGTTACCTTCAGTTTGAGTGGGGGTGTTTGTTACCTTGAACACATCTAGGGATTTTACTTTTCTGTCCCCCCGCTTGAAGCTTAGACTGCTGGAGTGGCCTTTTGTCGCCAATTAGGCAGAGTCACCCCCACAATCAGTCTCTGGGGGGTCAGGCTGAATTTTTAAATTTGGGGCACTAAATTGACACTACAATTGGTGCTAAGGGGAGTTTTCCAAGTGGCCCAGCTGTAGGTGAGACCATTCCTTTATTTGTGCCATTGGTGTCAATCGCTTTTATATCACCCAAAAGGTCCTTCATCTCCGTGATCAGAACGTTTACATCATTTATTGGCTGGAAAAAATGTAACAGTTTCTTATGACCCCCAGCCGGAAAGATTGGTTGAACTGCTTTTCTGTTCCCCATTACTAAAAACAAATGATGCAAAATACACCAGAACATTTCACTACAATAGAAGGGGACTATATCTAGTCTTGTCTAAGTCTGTGCAAACAATGCAAATCTGTACAAATGGGGAAATTGTAAGAGTATGTGCAAAATGTTGATGGAACCACAAGATATAAAGTGCGCGTAATAGTGCAGGTGCACAATAACCCAACTTAATCAAGAAAGCAAGTCTTTCTTTGCTCCTCCAGTTATGCGTGATATTGTCACAATATTTCGCCACAATATTAGAATTTTAAAGCTGAGATGGTTGCAGGGCTGTGCAAATAAACAAATGTGCAAAATATTAAAGGTCCACGGGGTATAAAGTGCAAGTGCCTGGAGAAATGCGTCAATTCATCAGTTAGTCAGTAGAAGCAAAGAATACCTTCTATCATTCCTCCACCACAATTAGGGCCTCATGCATGATAGCCCTTAAATGCGGCGGTAATTGTGTTTGGCGTGTTACGCGCTGGAAAAATTCCCATTTTCAGTGTAATTACTGCTGGCGGTATTGCAGTGCGGTAATAGCGCCGAAAAGTCCAAATTTGTTCAATGGACCCAATGGGGAGTAACGGTTAGTGCCCAACCCATGATCTGGCAGTAATACTGCTGGACGGTTGTGCCATAACTCAAACAAAGTTGGGCGGTATCTCATGATGAGGCCCTTAAAAAGGAATCCGTAAAAACCATAAAAGGTGCTTTTGAGGGTAAAATCCATTAAAATGTTAAGAAAGATTAGCTTGCTGGCTATGTGGGGTTAATGAACTTCTGTTTTCTTTCCCACTTGTTTCCGTACTACTCCTTACCCGCTTGGGAGCAGGCGGTCTCGGGGGCTATGTGATGATTTCTCACAGCCAGGCCACCCTGGTCTGCTCTCCGGCAGAGGGCGTCTCCTTAATCAGCTCACCTTCACTACGCAAGCTCGGACAGCACAGACAGCAGGGCCCTTGTTGCCAGCGGGCTTGTGCCACAAGGGCAAGCCACTGAGTGTTGTATGCCATCTGCATCCTCCTTCCTCCAACAGGGGGAGTGGCCAACTCCTCTGACACACCAGGAGGGCCATTGACAGCACAGACAGCAGCACCCTTGTTGCCAGTGGGCTTGCGCCACAAGGACGAGACGATGAGCGTTTTATGCTGGCTGCTTCCTCCTTCCTCCAAAAGTGGGGTGTGGCCAACTCCTCTGACAGACCAAGAGGGCCAGGGACAGCACAGACAGCATCACCCTTGTTGACAGCAGCTTGAACCACAAAGGTGAGCTGCTGAGCATCTTATACCAGCTGCTTCCTCCTTCTTCCAACAGGGGGGCGGGTCCAACTCCTCTGACAGATCAAGATGGCCAGGGAAAGCACAGACAGTAGCGCCCTTGTTGCTAGTGAATATGAAAATGACAGTTCAGTGTTTGTTCAGCATAAGTAGGCAAGTTTAAGGGCAGTCAGTGTGATTGCAATGTTGTCATTCCCATTTGACGCATTATAACCAGAGAATGTGAGTACATTGCAGGAAATGTAGTGGGATTAGTATGAGGGCAATGAGAATATAATGTGAGCCTTGAAGTGTGAGAAGTGTTGTATTCATGGTCATAGTAAGTTCTTTATATGGAGTTAGTTTTAATGAATGTACTGCAGGTAATACATTTTAATTAAAGGTGAGTTAACTCTTTCCTGTAAAAGAAGTGGAATGTGGCTGCAGTGACAAGAGGGAAGCGTGCATGCATGCTGATCTGATCATTGTGAGTGGAGTATGTGTGGAACACATGAGCAGAGCAGTGGAAGTTCAATGTGAGGAGAGATTGTTATCATTAGTGTCAGTGGAGTCTACATTTTTCAGTTTGAATGCAGTATTTGCCGAACTGTGAGCTGTAAGTATGAATGCATTTTGAGCCAAACATGTAGTGAAGCAAGTGAAATGTTCACAGTACAGATTGAGAGTGAACATGCATGCAATGTAATTGTTGCGTTGTGAACAGTACTGTTTGAATTCAGTGCCAAAGCACCTGTGTGAGAGTTAACTATGAGTTTAATATGAAAGAAATTATGAGAGGAATGCCGTGTGAGCACTATGAACAGGAATGTTTATGAAATGTGATTGATCAGCGTGTTGGCATGTCAAGCAAATCAGGGTGAGTGCTGAAATATGCTGGTATGAGATTGAGA
The DNA here is from genome assembly GCF_040938575.1 of Ambystoma mexicanum. Taxonomy (NCBI): domain Eukaryota; kingdom Metazoa; phylum Chordata; class Amphibia; order Caudata; family Ambystomatidae; genus Ambystoma; species Ambystoma mexicanum. The sequence goes on along the minus strand of NC_090933.1, from coordinate 332,840,179 downwards.
ATGTACAGCTCAATTCACAAAGATCTAAAATGGAGTACAATAGTACATGCCCTGCGCGTCTCAGAGGTTTCCTGCTATCTCATATCGGATTCATGAAGCCTAAAACTAGGGCAAATCTTGAGCAGCTTTGAGACACTCTGAGAAGCCCTTCTTCAAATATATGTGAACCACATTTGGACATTAGCATTTTAAACATGCTCCTGGCACCTCCAGATTTGCTCTAGCTTTTGTCTTTGTGAATAAAGGTGTAAGTTAGCATGAGCAAATCTACACTCAATTGCATAACATACAACATGCCATATGTGCATCCAAGCCTAAAGTACAACACACATAATTCAATATACAAACATTGTGCACTTGTATACTGTGATAGCGCTGCACCTATACATGTACTCATGTAACTGCAATGGCGCTGCAACATGACAAATACGCAGGCATGCATAATGCTAAACAGACTTACATTGCTTATGTGAAACATTATTTTATGACAAAACTTTACCAACTTAATATACAATACAATATTAAAATGAACATATAAAACATAAACACTTTTCCATATACACTTACCTAGTCTGCCATTTTAAAAAAAAACTGCAATGTGAACTTCTTTGGCAAAAAGAAACCTTTTTCATTCACAAACAGCATGTGCAAATATTCACAAACTGCGCAATGTACACTAACCAATCAACATACAGAAACACCACATAGCAATTATTTGACAAAACACGCACATGCCATTTGTGCTTTACACTACACCCAAAGGCAGAACATTTCCAACCAGCCTATTAACAAGATTAAACATTTTAATTAAAGTCAGTGACCAGTGCGGACGCAAATTAAGTACCGTTCACAAAGTTATTTACATTTTTCATAAAAATAACCACTGGTTTTTATAAATAATGTTAAACTTTCATACTTTAAAATAAATCATGCATTACAATTTGATGGCAGCAAATTTGAAAATTTCAACCACAACCACTCCTCCAGGGCCTTCAACAGAGTCACGTTAGTAAAGTATTTCTATAAAATCAACATTAATGAGTAAATTAAATTATTGTTTAAATGTGAACATTGTAAACAATAAAACCATTGTTTCAGTTACTTATTTAATAAAGCAATAAAATAACAAATACCAGAAATACCAGACCGATCAACATCTACACGAATTTATGTGATCGTGAGGGAACTGGGGGAAAACAATCCTTTGACCCTCACGGCCCAGTATCTTGGCACTCTTTCCCCTTTGAAAACTTCTGACCGCTTGCCCCCGTCTTGGACATAGACTGTTTTTTCATCAGACTGAAATGGGCCCAGCCAAGCTAAATCTTTCAGCTGCAACTTCGACCCCTCTGACTCACCTCGTTCCGGCGCTTCCCTTTGGCGGTCGGGCTCACGCACCGCCCTCGTTGCTCCCGGGGTGCTGTGGCTGCGGGGGCGGCGGGTGTCCTCCGGGGCTGCATGTCTCGTTTGGGCCGTCCGGTGCCCAGCTGTGTGTGGGAGGTCCTCCTGGCAAGTCTGCTGGTGGATGTCCATGTGCTGACCGCGGGGTCCGTGCTGGGACCTGTGGCCCCCGTTGTCCGTGGAGCTTCTTCTCCCGGTGCAGAGATTCGGGCAACCTCGGCGGCTTCCTGGTGCTGAGGAGGCCCCGCCCACGACTCAACGTCAAGATCCTGCTATGCTAGACAAGCAGGAAGCTCCAACAAACCAGCCCCCTAGTGGCCAAGTCGGCACACTGCAGATGTTAACAAGACAGCAATCTGGCAAATTGCATACAATGCAATGTGCAAGTAACACCAACCAAAACACCAACCAAAATACTACATCTATGCCTAATGAAAATATCTGTCTCATACAAAAAACAATAGTTAGTGAAACCACCACAGTTATGAAGACGTCAGAAGCCCTTCAACAAACCTCTACTGCAGATTCCATATCTGAACCAGCAGTTACTGATGACATCTCCTCTGTGGTATTCACCGCATTACAGACAACCCTCCCACATTCATCCAAATCAAAACCACAAACAGTCTTTGAAGTCCAGCACATAGAAGCCACGTCTCGGACAAGTCACCTGGAGAAGAAGGATGCCCGGTGCTCAGATCCAACTACAGAATTCAAGATCAGTGGACCCTGACAATTCTATCCATTTCAACTTACAACATCCTACTACTCATCAATTAAAAGCAACTACACCACTTAGCCATCAACCAGATTCTCAACTTAGCACAGCTCCCTCACAAACTCAGGAATACCAAAAAGATAGAGCAAGACTGGCCAAAGCGAGATGGAAATCTCTGCATGAACGCAGAACAAAATCAGAATTGCATGATTTGCTGCCCCAAGCAGTCTCGAAGCAATGCCTGCAGCGCTTAACGTTAGACCTAACAGAGATTCGAAGCCCTCATGGAGCTTCAAGCAAATAAAAGGAAGACATCTAAAAACACTTGGGACCAACTGCAAACTTCAAATAGTGATAGCTGTGAACCATTTACAAGTGCTAAAACACATCAAACTACAAGCACACAACTGCCGGCCATGAATGCAATCATGCAGCCCCTACGGCAGCCTAAATGTGAGAATATACCTTCCCCATCTGATCCCTACCAACCCCTTCCTGTGCGCAATACACCTCAACACCAAGAGTCGATCCCTACGACGATGGTGGATCTTCAAAACAGTTTGCACCCAAGCTCTAATTCCGCACATGAAACTACAAGAAGCACAGGCTGATACAGCACGGGACCATGCCTCAATCCTAGCCTCAATCTATTCGAAGCAAAAAATCCAGGAGGTACTGATGATCAAAATAGAAGGCCGGATTCAAGCAGAGGCCGAAACCAGTGCCTCCTGGCAACAAAGGCTAGCTGACATAGCACAAAAGGAAAGAACTGAAAAAGCACACATTACAGATGCACTGATACAATTGATGCATACCAACATAGCTAATTCTGCATGAAATCTAGCCCCTCAGAGAGACACGACATATAGTCTAAACTGAAACAGACATGGGCTCTTCCTCGGCTTTCAACAATAGAGGAAGCATTGTAGATTCTTTAATCGACTTAACTATTGATCCAAAAGCTACAATAAGAGAGCCAGCTAACTGTCCAGAAGTACTCTCCGAGTGCCCAGTAAAAACGAGAGACTCTTACAGCATCTTTGATCCAACGCGGCCACATGTCAGCGTCAATCCTAGTCACCCGAAAACAAAGAAACAACATAAACAGCATCAAAAAGGCTCAAAAGCTTTCTTGCTCAATCTAAATTTCCCAATTAAGCATGCCGCTAAATCACCAAGATCCACACCTCAACAGACCTTGACCCGACCTAGTACAGAATCGGATCCTATAATTAGGCCCCTGCAGCAACAGCAACCACTGACAATACACTCAAGTATCATGAAACAGACTTACCTGAAATAGAGCAGGTTGAGACAGTACTTCTACTAAATTTATCTACATATTCAAGTAATCATAATGAAGCCAGTGATCAGGAAGACATCCAACTAGATGCATCTGCTCAACTTACTATCGATCACTATGAACAGACACAGTCAGACCCCCAATCCACGACAGATCCAGGTGATGAGACCCACAGAGATCCTTCTTTTCAAATTCCTACTATTGATCTAGACGGCTCTGCCATCTCGCAAACCTCATTTGATGTCTCAATTATTAACCAACCGGTGCCTGCCACCTTGAAACTTCCCTCTTTCATCAATCCACGAGATAAATCTTCACAAAACAGACTCCAACTCGCAAGAATTGACATCCAACATGATAACTGAATCCTTAATACGACAAATACTTTAAGGCTTTTCCATGTCATTCCAGCCCTGACCAGAGTGACTACCAAAGACATACAGCTAATCAAATTCATGGATCATAAAAAACTTGACAAAATTGCGATTGAATGTGCTACATTGAAGTCTCTATGCTTGATTGAAGCTCACACTGAAGATCTCCGTACGTTCACACTGAAGATCTCCGTACGTTGGGCTTTCATCTCACAGTCACAGACACGACATTTGACTCTAAAATTGAACAAGAGAGAGATGAAACGATTAATACAATATACTCTTCATTCAGCTCCAGTGATAGCCATTTCTCAGAAAACCGGACCGACTCCCACGAGCGATCAATAAACCTTGAGACAGAGTCTGCCCGCTATCATAGACATCAGATGACAAATTAATGACAGCCAATTTGGAGAGACATGAGTTACATATCTACATCCACCAACATGAGCGTCCAAGAAGCCACCTAGCAATGAGCGACTCAACATCTATGCTCTTTGACAATTTGCTCATGGAACACCCGTGGTCACCTTCATCTGTACCACTCGACGCGACCCGAACTAACAAATTCTGACATAATCTGTCTTCAGGAAACATGGCTTCACCAAAAACCAGTAAGTGATGGATACACTGCCTATATGAACCCAGCAATTTGCCAGCAAAAAGGACACCCCTCAGCTGGTCTTCTAACTTTCATCAAAATGGGCTCTCATCTTAATGTAGCAGAAGTGCAAGATATCACCCCGTGGATCCAGAGATTCATTATACAACAAGAAGGGATTCCTGAGCAGAATTCTGTTCAAGCCCTTTTGATATTCAGCCACAAGCAATACATGGGTATTTTCAATCTATATTGGAATCCCAACAAAATATCTGACAACCTCTTCCTAAATTCTTTCTTTACAACAATGGACGAAGACACCTTGAAATATCCCGGAATCACATTTATCATTTGCGGTGATTTGAACATCCACCTTTTTTCCTCCAATGGCGAAGAGCTTGATGACCACCTGCTAGAACCTCGCGCGCGGCGATGGTCTAAAGAAATGACGGATAGAAACATGATGCGACTTGACACCCTAAATGCATCTTCTAACTCATTTACTCCAATATGGTCACGCGGAACCAGTTCTGGGATCATCGACTATATCTATCGCTCACGGACCATCAAAGAGCCCATACGCCGGATGGAAAATATTGCCACAAAAGACAGCGATCATTACATCTTGATCAAATCATGGTCCAACAGCAAAGAACCATCATTGCGACTTCAATTACCTGAGTTGGAAGTCAATTCTAGGGCAACAAGATTGAAATTATCACAACCTGAAATAAAGTCTATCCCAGACAAATTAATCAGTACAACGATGATAGACAAATCCAAACTAAACTATAAATGGATACTACAAAATTTCCATCAGTGCCCAAATGTTGGACATAAACCGAGGAAACAACATCATAATGCCTACAGCCGCATGATGGCACTAAAGAAAAAAACCCTAAGATCTCAGATCAGGCAACTGAAGAAACAACTAAATCCAACTAAATATATTCAGATTAAACACCTAAAACAAAGCTACAAGAATTGGTTGAAAAATGCGAAGATGACACTCGAACAAAATGACGCAGAGACCATGTTAAGAGCTATGGGGCCGCGAAATATACGAGATCTCTGGAAACTCCTTAATGAAACAACAAATACAGCCGACCATATGATCTCCAAGATCCCTGAAACAAGCTGGATCACCCATTACAACCATCTATATCAAAAACGCCCCGTGGTCGGCTGCGAGGAATTAACAACCATACAACCAAAATGGTCGTTCGTGTGGGAACTTGCGGATATAAATGATGCAATACGTCATCTAAATGTATCTCGGGCCCCCAGTCCAGATGGCTTATCAAATGCCATTATAAAAAAGAATCCTGACACATGGGCAGCTTTCTGCAGCCATCTATTCGCGCTGATAAATCACACAAAAATAATCCCTGCGTCATGGCAAAGAGCGACAATAATCCCTATCTACAAACAAGGACCAACTGAGAATCCACTAAACTACAGGCCCATTGCGCTTTTGGACCCATTGGGCAATGTTTTCGCAAACATCCTTCTTTTTAAACTGAACCACTGGGCCACCATAGCAAACAGACATGCCATCCGGCAAACTGGTTTCGTTAAGAATGTTGGGACCAATATCAACTTATTCATCTTAAACCTGCTCAAACATGAAACCATCAGATCCAGTACTCTGACCTATGCAGCCTTCATCGACCTCCATCTCGCCTTCGATAAAATTAATAGAAACATCTTATGGGACAAACTATCAAAATGGGGCTGCCCAAACAACATACTGGAACCAATAAAGTTGCTATATTCCAATACACAAGTGCAGATCCGTTTGAGCAAAAGTGGTCTTGTCACACAACCAATTAAAATCTGGCATGGACTTAAACAAGGCTGCCCACTGGCTGCAGCCCTGTACAATTTGTACACTTCAGATTTTGAAGAGACTATAACTACTCCACAAATGAATCCACCTAAATTAAACTCAACATCAATTCCTATGATTCTTTATGCTGATGATATTGCAATCTTTGCCAAAACACCGAGAGGCCTGCAAACTGCCCTGAATAACATTCAAAAATATATGCATACAAATCAGTTGGAAATAAAAACCAGAAAAACCAAGATCATGTCACTAACGACTCAAAAGGGCCCTTCCCAGAAAACACCATCAATCTTTCTACAGAAGGAAAAAATGTAGCAAGTTCAAACAACCAAATATCTAGGGGTTTGGCTCAATAAATCCTCTGTCGAATAACCATGAATTGACCCCCTGAAAAGTAAAGCACATTCTCTAGCGCGTCAGGGCTTAGTACTACATAAAACATTTGGGAAATACTCCACGAAACCAATCATAATTTTCTTTAAACAAAAAGTTGTACCATCTTCACAAACGACGGAGAGACGATGATAAACCTACCGACAACTGTATGGGATCAATTGGAGCGAATCTTTTGGACAAAGGTCTTAGCCATTCCCAAATGTATTCCAGCATCTAGAATTCGATTCGAACTTGGCCTCCAATTCCTCCAATCAATCATACGGTGGAAACAACTAGATCTTCTCAGGAAAATAAACAATAACGACCAGATTCCCGCCTTGAATATTCTTCGTCCAACCCCTGGAAATATCAACGCAATGGCTCTGAATAAATGGAAGGAATTTCTTAACCAAGAAAGGATAAGATATGACATTTCACTTGAACCCCTAATCTGTAGACCACAAAGAGCCAAACTCCAAATTGAAACACTCGATTGGATATCAACAATAAAAGAGAAAAACAGATACAAACTTACGCTAAATTGTACCACAGAAGTAAGAGCCTTAAACGTGATCCCTGGTTATTTGAAGCTGTTTCCTGACCGCCTTATTAGAGACATCTTCATGAGGCTGCGTCTTAATGTACTTCCAACACAGCAAATCCTTGGGATACGTGCACAGAAAACCCATCGACACCAACTATGCAGGTATTGCAAGGAGGATGACACTATTGAAAGTCTACACCATTTATTCATGCAATGCCCAGCTCTGGCAAATAAACGCCTTGCAGTCGCTACACTCTACATGAACTTCAATAAATCCATGGACCCTAAAGAACGATGGGCACACATCTTATCTGGAAACAACATTTCTATGACAACTGCAGCTATCTGCTTCTGGCAAACAATCCAGATACAATTAACGCCTGGTCATGGACAATTGCCTTGCATCGGATAAATCCAGATTCATTTGTTAAACTTTTTTGTATGGACTACTTTAATGAGAATTTTTCATTGTTGATAAATGTAAGGTTTAAAGTTATAAACCATATGCATTTTAAATTAAATTAAAAAAAGAAATACAACTTTAAACGGTAGCACACTATTTTTTCTCTAATAATTTAAAAACTTTATACGCTGGATAACTCCAATAAGTGTGCATACTACATACAAGTAAATATGAATGTAGGCACTTGCGCACTATATGTATATCACCATAAACTATACGCTGTACATCATCAACATAGGCATTTAAAAAGTATCTTTACAATTGGAATGTACAAATGTGTACAATAAACAGTAAAAATAGCAGTGCTATACAATCACAGCTTGTGAACTATACCCTTCACATCATAAGCGTATTCATGTACACATAATATTGCATAAAATAATATACCTTAAAATATACTCATGTACGCGTGGAGTTCTGAGTACATGCAATACACTCGGCATCTTCAACACGTGTATAGGCCAAACAGTATGTCTAACATCCAGATGTACAGGCCAAACATTACGTATAGCATCATCATCGTACATGAATGATTTTACACTCGTATAATGTCTACTTTCTTTTCAACTATTGTTAAATGCATAGAAATGTACTACCGGCTTCAACATGTGTGTATGTTAAACATTATATCATCAAAGTACAAATAAAAAAGTACCCTGATTAAACATAATGTACAGATTCACATTTATTATATAAAACATTCAATTAAAGTAAACAAATCCTACTACAAAAACAAAATGATATCGCTCAAATTTACTAAGGAAGATACGAGGCGTATATCCAACTTACGCCCAAAATTAGTCGCAACTTACATGGAGGTAACTTACACCTATTTACGAAAAGGACTTACGATCAAACAACAGAAAGTCGGAAGTCAAGAAAAAGAGCATACATCAAAGCAGAACGTTTGTCAAATGCAGAAGTTACGTAAAGACGTAAACATATACATAAGCCCCAAAACACATAAAAATACATAGCAACTCCCACAATCACCACTAAGCAACCCGAGAAGAGACCGCAGACACAAAACCCACCGCACGTCTCGTAAAACACCACAGAGCACATCACACACATCATACGTGCCACCAATGCAAGGATCCTGTAAAAAGGAATGACACCCCATGCAAAAAAACTCATAATGCCAGCAAACAAGACACTGAACCCCACAAACACACAGTTGCAGAACATGTCTCACAAACAAGAACAAACCAATGAATACAGTGAAGATGCACATGAGCCTGCACATGTTCCGATATTAAGTCACACAGTGCTTCTCCACGGCCCCATCACAGGAAATGTATCCTGTCATTTGACACTAGCACTCCATGTGCAGCAATGGTGCGATGCTGCAGTTGCAGCTGCTCTCGCACACCAGCGGAGGAGGAGGAGGAATCAGAGGCAGCAAGTCTTCTGCACCAGAGTCACCCTCTTTGGTATGTCTAGCATGGAGATCTACATAAGGTATTTCTTCCCTCCGCATGTCATCATGAATTTACAAACCACCACACGCAGTCACATGCCATGGTGGCATATGTGAAGCACCTGACCGCACTGCACTTCTTTTCCACTGGCTCCTTCCAGAGGACTAGTGTCATCATTGCAGATATCGCCCAAAAAATGAAGCCATGCGCCTTGCACCAGGTAGTGGCATGCATCATATTGTGAAGCTGAAACCTTGTCCACATGCCCTCAGCCCAGGACGACCAAAGACAGATGGCTTGTGCATTTTATGCAGTGCAGTGCACCGATTCCACTAGGTCATTGGTGCCCCCCCAGTAGCAAGTGCACATGTACCAGAACTGGCACGGCTGACACTCCATCTGGTTTGCAATGCTGATGGGCTGCTCATGGATGTGTATGCCAATTTCCTGGGCTCTGTCCATGAAAATGACATATTTTGGGTTTCCAGCATGTGTGTGTGCAGTTGGAAGCCAGACACCATGATGACATGTGGCTGATAGTAAAGTAGTGCAACTCATATCACTTTCCACCACACACACATCCATGCACTCACACACAAGTGCACAGGCACATGGCCATCACAACACATATACGCCATCACTGGGTCCACGCAAAACCATTAGCATTCATCCAACACCACACATAAAGAACACCCACGGTGCATTGACACCATTTATGCCCTTCTTCATGCAGATTACTACGGTTACCCATTGAGGCCCTACCTAATTACACCCTACAGTTGGCCCAACACTATGCTACATGACATGTACAATATGGCACACAGAGCCAGCAGGGGCATCATTGAATGGTCCATAGGACTCCTGAAATCACGATTCAAATGCCTAGATTACACAGAGGGTGTTTCTTGTACAGGCCACACATTGTGTGCAACATCATAAATGCCTCTTGCATCCTGCATAACATTGCAGTGTTGCACGATGTACATGCAGACCTAGTACTTGACCTCAGGCCAGAGCCACAAGTTGGGCCACCGACCCGGGGGAAGCCCAGTGCGACAGCCACACGAGTGAGGGTGTGGATGGTCAACAATTTCTTTACATGGGCATGCATGCTGCCAGAAAGGAACACTGACTACACATGAGTCAGTGGGCCTCATTACGAGTACGGGGGTAGAGGGTTAACGGCACCGGTAAGGATGCCGGTGCAGTTAATGCCCTACCGTCACATTCCGAGGTCCCTTAGCGGGTTCCACTAGGGCCGGCTGGTTACCAGCTGCCCTTAGCGGACCCGCTAAGAGACTAGGGAGCTAATAACGGGCCTGCTATTTGCGGGCCCGTTATTAGCTCCTTCCCCATTCCCATTGAACCCTACGGGGGTTCGAATGGGAATGGGGAATGGTTTTCAGAATGGGGACTTACCGGGTCCTCCAAGGTTGGAATGACCCGGTAAGTCCCCATTCCGACTACCCGGACACAGGTTTGGAGGCAGCCATGGCGCTAACAGCACCATGGCTACCTCGAAACTCGTAATGAGGCCCAGCGTCCATGATGAAAGGATGAAAAGTGTCAGCAGGGCCTACACACACTCAACTGCCAGAGACACACATGTAAACAGACATCTGGCCATGCCAACACATAGCAAACATGCATGCATCCAAACACATCCCTGCACTGAACAGAAGAGCAAAGCACACATGCAAACCACCACACATGCACCCTACATGACATAACACACATGGGTAAATGTTGGCAGGCTGTACCCACAACAATGACAAATTGCGCACAACAAAAGCTATGTGGCTCCCAATTGGTGTTTGGTTTTAGAGACCCAGTTAGACATTACAATGACAATGGAATTTGTACAGGAACGCCAAGTTACAGCTTTTAAACAGTTATCAGTACAAAGTTGGAGGGACCCTGCAAGTCTGTCCTCCTCCTGCCTTTCGGCTAATATGGTCAGGCCACCTTTCAGCTCTGCACAGTTTCCACACTAATGGAGAACCCTCCAACTTTGTACCAATAACTGTTCACAAGCCATTACTTCACCTTCCTATTCATATTCCACTGTCAGTGTAATGTCCGACCGGGTCTCTTAAAAAGAACACCAATAGGGAACCACATAGTTTTTGTAGTCAATGAAGTTGTCACCAGCATCTAAATAACTCTCACAAGAGATCACCACTACATACTATTGATGACTATCCCAGCATCGATTTATTGAGCTTTGACTAATTGCTGTGAGCGATACACCCAGCTTGCACTGCGACATGAGAACAATTTCTAGATTGTACAGGGATGTCAGAAAAATCTCTTGCCTTGAGAAAGAGATCTCCACTACATACTATTTATGACTATCCCAGCATAGATCTATTGAGATTTGACTAGTTACAGAGAGTGATACAACCAGACTATACTGGGACATCAAGAACACTTCTATATTGCACTCGGATGTCAGAAATATCTCTTGCCTTGAAAAAGACCTGTGATGGTTGAAAGACCTGTTGGCTGACTTATTTATATATTCTCTCAAATTAAATCCATATATTGACGTTAGAAATGGTTTTGATTATTTAATGGTGGAACCAGAGCTAGATATCTGGGTGCAACTTTTGCTCAATAAACTGTGTGTCCTTCACTGTTGCAGAAGAGCCTTTCAACCCACAACTGACAAGGTTTCTGTAAACAAGGCCCCATTCACCTTATTGACATGGCAGGAAAGTACAAGGCCAGTGTGTCCTCCAAGGATGTAGGCAGGCCATGGCAGATGCGGACAGGAATGCATGACACCTGACAACCTCATGCCCACATACCCCTCATCCACCCTAATTGAATACCATGAGCATGACCCATCCATGTTGGTACCTGCCTTTGTTGCACATACTATCTCGCCCATGCGTGGACGCCATGCAAGATGACATAAACAAGATGTATGGACACAGTCATGGGCAGTACACCTCCATGCCTGCACATTACACGCCTAAAAGCTTCATGGCCTGAAAGCCACATCATTGATAGAGTGGACACACTGCCTCTGGCACATGATGACTCCCTTGATAACAGTGGATTCTGTGATGATTCGCAAGCAGTTGTCCCTTCTCTCCAAGAGGATCCCTTCCCATGAGGCTAGGGATCTGCGTCCGGTACCCAAAAGTCCCCCTAGGGGTGGTTTAATGCGGCAGGACATCATGGGGAGGGACTCCCCCTTGGGGAATAGTGATGATTAACTAGGGTACAGCCTGTTGAGTAATGCCTCTCCCCAATATTTACTAGCCCCTCCCTCCATTCACAGTCATTTCATGGAGAGTAAACCCATGTATTTTTATAACACATGGAATATAGCTAAAGCAGAAAGTACTAGAACAAAGAAGAGCATAGAAGGCATGAACATCACTAATTGTGCTAGTACTGGTACAAGGTGGCCCAGAGGAGGCATGCAGAAGAAGCTGTCAAAAGAAACTAAGGACTTTGACAATATGCCAGGGCAGGACTGGCAACATTGTATAAGAAGAAACGATAGGCTAACAAACTTGTCAAACCCAGACTTGAGAGGCAACATGTGTGGAAATCAGTGAGCGTTTAGAACCCTGTGAGCAGAATAGACAGACAGAAGAACATAGGATGCCAGTGAAGCACTGAGGGAGTTCTCCGTGGGTCCAGCTAGAGCAGACCTGAGGATGAAGTCGGACAGGAGATCCGAGCAGCAGAGCAGAATGCAGAACCAACACAGTACTGCTGAGGCAGAAGCGAGAACCCTGGAGGATCAGAGATATGAACCCCAGTGCCAGGACTCCTGGTGGCATACCGAAGCCCCACAGAAGCAAACTGGATGTACATAAGACCAAGAGGAGACACTGGGGTGGAAGAGAGATAGGTTAGGGACCCTAATAATTGTGCACCAAGCACCTGAGGAGAGCTTCCTCATTGCAGTGGCAAAAATAAAAACACTGGCCATCAATGATGGGACGGAGACCCTAACAATTGCAAACCAAGCATCAAGGAGAGCTTCCTCATCGTAGTGGCAACAAGACCACTGGTCACCATCAATGGGTCAGGGGAAGTATCAGGTGTACCAAGCACCAGAGGAGAGCTTCCTCATTGCAGTGTCAACAATAAAAAAATGAACACCATTGAGGGGTCTGGGGCACAAACACAAGGGAACTGAGCATTCAAGGAGAATGTCATCATTGCAGTGGCAGCAATAAGCCCACTGACCAACATAGAAGGGTTTGGGACCCCAACATAAGTGAACTGGGCCTCTTGTTGGAGTGGCAAAGATAAGTCTGTTGACCACCCAAGAAGGATTTGGGATTTTGCTAACACCAAGACAAAGTGGCAAAATATACATGAAGGTGAAAGGCACGAGAAATAACTTTTCAAACACCAGGAGAAGGGAGTAATTCTCCTGGAAAAAAAGCTAAAGCCGTTGGAACATATTCTAGAGATGCCACGGGAAAGGAGTCATTCCCCCTGGCCTTATTGTGAACTGTACAGAATTATACCACGAGAACGGAGTCATTCTCCTGGTCCAAAATGTGATCAGGCTAAAGCTAACCTGCTTAGTAGTCCAATCCCTGAGCTTGAAAGAAGTGGACTTTGCCCCTCTGACATCACACCCAAAGCGCTTTGCTCTAGAGCAAGTGGAGCGCACTGGAAGGAGAGAGATAGGCAGATAGAAACACAATGGTGGAGTCTGTCTCCAACTGTACATAGCACTCCCTGGGCCTCATTCCGAGTACGGCGCTAACCAATGGCGCTATTAACGCCTTGGTTGACGCCGTACCCGGACCGGCAGCGCCTTGGTGGATGGCGGAATTACCGCCCCATTCCAAGGTTGGCGGGGCGGTAATTCCCCAATCCCCATTTACCCTTCCCCATTCCCATTCTTGCCCCATAGGGCATAATGGGAGTGGGGAAGGCGTTAATTACGCCACCGTAAATTACAGTGGCGTAATTAACATCAAGGTCCCTTAGCGCCATGGATTTTAACACCTGCTAAAAGCAGGTGTTAAAACCTCCAAGGCGCAAAGGGAACTCGGAGTATGGCGGTAAGGGATTACCGCCACCGCTCTCGTTAGCGGTGGCCGCTATCCCTTACCGCCATACTCGGAATGAGGCCCCCTGTCTTCACTAACAGTGCCTCCTTCTCTTCTCAATAGGATCAAAGGCCTTTAGATATGCAGCATCCTGGTGTGAGGCTAGTCCCTTTGAATACATGTCTTCTTTTGTTGCATGGGCCCATGAAAGCTGCCTGTTGTGTGGCTAATTCTGGGGGAGGGTGTAACATACCCTGCCAAAGGCATCAAAGAAGAGGCATGGCCATTCAGGTTCATGTCCTGTCACTTGGTAGGATCAGCTGTCTAGCCAGAATACATATCACCTTCCATAGCTGAGTTGGCACACGGGCACTGACAAATATGGGATATAAATTGGATGTGGCGGCAATGATAATGAGCAGTGCCATGCACCATGCCCTAAATCAGGTATGGCATATATTTAGAGATTACCCTGCCACCAGCACAAGCTCCCTATAATTATCTGTTTTGGTACAGGGGTGAATAACTTAAATGTATCCCTGGCGCTGCAGAGACTTGGCTGTCAAAAAGCCAGTGTTTCTACACCCTTGCCAAATGGCAATTCCTCCCACCGATGCGTATGCACAATGTATTCCATTCACTGCCCATGGAGCTGATATCGTGCTTGTGGGTTGACCAGAACAGTTAATCAAAGAATGCCTCGACTCAAATAAGTTATTTGTAACAACTCTATGAAACCACTAGTAGAATAACATTGCACACGGTGTATTCATATTGTGGTACAGCATTGCATCTGGATTCTGAAACTGATGCAGGCATCACTGAGAGAAGGTGATTGAAAAAAACAACTTTGAAAAGAAGACAAAGATTTCAGAAAAATGTCTCCATGACTGAATTCATAATTGAAAATTGTTATATTGAGAGACACATGGAAAAGTAAAAGGTCTAGAATAATTTTGTCAAATACCTCTGTAAGTCTTCCTGAAGTGGCTTCTTGCTCTCTGGGAAATGTAATTAAAATCAGCTAAGTTAGAATGGTTTGGCATCTAGTGCTGCGCGCCGCTGGGCAAGCTGCGAACAACCATCGGCACTTGTATCTGGTTCTATTATTCCTCGATTACTGTTCATCGCTCTACTCGCTTGTGCTGCCTTTATTTAAGCTGGGATGCTTGAATCACAGATAACTTGTTTTATAGCAGGGTAATGATGCTCATGAATGAAGTGTTCATTGCCTATATTTTAAGAATTTCCTTTTGAAAATGAACATGTTGTTTCAAAACATGTCAATGAAAATGTAAGTCTGCGGAGGATAATATATAATGCAACGAAACAGATAAACAAATGTATTGATGTTTGAAGTTCATTGCAAAAAAAAACCTTTTTAAAATGGGACGAGCATTGATGTGTTTTTGGCACTATAAAAAGTAGTGTATAGGACACGCACAGGAGGAAATTACCTGAATGGTTGCACCAAGAAAATAAAGAAGAACACAACAGAAAAAAATAGCTCGCTATCCATCATGAACCCTGACAGATTTAAAGACTTGTTAGAACAATAAACCAAGTCTTTTGGCTTCTGTACAAATAGTACATTCTCTCTTTTGCTAAATGGTTACATACATTGCTAAATGATGCCACAATACCTGCATTTAAACACCAGCTACACCTATCAGTCTCATTGTTAGAGTATGAAATAGAGGGGTAAAATTCTATTGACAAATCATATATACATAATTGTCATGACATAAAATTGCTTCATTAGAGCTCATTAGACATGTTTGATGTGGAAGGCAGAGAGCCTCAGTATACTTATGCACATATAAACAATGCTGGACACTGAAAACTATGGGCCTCACTACACAGTAGGCGGTAAGGGTTTACCGGTACCGGTAAGGGCACCGGTACCGGTAAACCCTTGCCGCCTTACTACAAGGTCCCTTTGCGGGACCCGACCTTAACGGCTGGTGTAGACCAGCCGTTAAAGTTGGGACCCGCAAAGGGACCTTGGTGCTAATTACGGTACCGCAATGTGGGGTACCGTAATTAGCGCCTTCCCCATTCCCATTGAGCCCTATGGGGCAAAAATGGGAATAGGGAAGGGCCATGGAGAAAGGGTGAATTACCGCCCCGCCAACCTTGGAATAGGGTGGTAATTCTCCTTTTCTCCATGGTGGCACCGGTATGGTACCGGCGGCAACCATGGTGCTAACAGCACCATGGTTTACCGCATTACGTGTAATGAGGCCCTATGAATCAATAACCAACCAGTAACTCCTTATTAGCAAAAAAAGCAATGTGCAATGCCAACATGGCGGGCGTTTCAGCTCAAATAAAATGTATCACCATATATGCATTCGGCTTGATAAAACACTCAACAGCGATTAGTTCGCACACACAATCAATAAAGGGGCATTACCATGATGGACTAATGGAAAGGCCTAGTATATAGAAAGACCATAATGTCTCATAGAAAACATGTTTAACCTCAACAATCAGCGGTGTGACTTGCTGAGGTTTAACTGCCCCTTGATAGTCCCTTACTGTGACATCCCTGACTCCACCCGATGCCCTGAAATGGACTATGCAGCACAGGAAAGCCCTCATGCTAGTTACACATTGCCAGCGAGAAGAGCTGCACAGGGGAATGGCAGATTTTAAGATGCAGTGCCCCACTCATTAGACTCGACATGTCCTGGATTAAGAAACACCCTCCAAGGGAGGAGACTCAGGATATAGAGTCACACACTTATGGCATGGAAAGAGTTCTCTCCCTCACGCTTATATGCAGGTTGGAAAACATGATACACAGTTTACCAAACCAATTGTGTTAGGCAATGCTCATGTCATCAGATACCATCTGATGCTAGAGTCAATGACCCCAGAGACCATAAAAAAGTGTTCTTGATGTGATCCATTCAACTCTTTTGGAGCTTTGCAGATCGCGAGGACCATTTGCACATATGCGAGAAGGGATCCCTCGGGCAGATTGGGACTGCAGTGCTTGGGGCTGTGAAAGAACACAACATGTTTTTAGCTGATGAAGGCAATTGCAGTAACCTTACAATGAGCTGAGCCTTCCAGGGACATGTGCGTGTGCTTTACTGGAGAAGAAAAGGCTGGTAAGCACAGAAGAGTGAGAATCATTGCTGCAGAACCCGCAAAGGTCCTTGGGAGACAAGAGCAGAAAACACAGCAGTCCAGCGAAGAGCCATCAGAGTGGTGGCATATCTACATGAAGACAAGATGGCTGCCAAGTCTTCCATTGGAATGGGAAGCAATGCACATCGTAAAGTGGGCCAACAAAAAATGCCACATGCAGAAAAACTGAAAAAGGAACCACTTAAGAGGGAGAATAGAAGGGGAACCATGAAGAAAGTCTGATAAAAGTCCAGACATTGAGATGATTAGTAGGCTGAGGGTGCAATGAGGAAAAGAGAGAAGACCAGTGGCATGTTTAATGAAAGCATGCCAGACACCGTGGGGATCTGTGGCAGAGCCTGACCCAGGACATAAAGCTATGGACATAGATATCGTCCATCAGTTGGGAAAGATACATCAATTTCGGTGGCTATAATGAGAGACAATCTTAAGAGCTCAACCTCCACAGAATCCTGAAGGATATATAACTGCTTGTGCATGGGATATCCCTTATTTGTGTGGAAAAGGCACTATATTGCTTGAGGGTGAGCATGGCATCATATCGCCTATTAGAAAAAAGTACACATTGGGCCTTATTACGAATGTTGCGGTAAGGGAACGGCACCGGTAGTGCTACCGGCGCCGTTGTTGCCATGCCGCAACATTACGAGTTTGCTCACAGGGCCTGGTCGGACAGTGCCAGAAAACTCTCTCACGCTTCGCAATTGTGGTCATTTCAGCACAGCAGGAAAAGCCAAAGTGATGTGAAAGGAAGCAGCTAGTATGATTTCTATCCTTTCTTGAATCTGACCTGTATTTCTTCCTTCTGCAGGTCAATGGAGAGATCTTTCGAGGGGGTGGAGCCATTGAACAGTGTACTTCGGCCTTGACTTGCTTTAAGAAATGGAAGAGAAGAGCATTATCATACTTGAAGACCGGGGGTTCCTGGGTGGGGTGTAGTTCTTGGGGCGTTGTGTCTGGTAAGCAGGACATTTGCTCCAGTATGACTACCATAGGGCACATAGAAGCTTCAAGAAGATTATGTAAACCATGGGGAGAGTGGAGGACCTAAGTGCGGAATAGATGTGGACCCCTAGGCCTCAGGTTCAGTATCAGCTTTGATGATTTGCTCTAGAGGGCTTGTAGTTTGTGGATCATGGATTCTGGAAGGCAGAGGGAGAGAAAGCTGCAGAAGCTGATGCAGGATATGAGCATTGCTCTTGTTAAGCCTATCTTATGTGACATATATAGGAGAGCTAATGTGTGTTTGAACATTAGAACTTTGTTGCAGGATTTCTTGCTGATGTAATTTTTTCTGGGTGGACATTGAGATGTCACCTGGTTCCTGTCTTTTTTTCATTGTGACAGTTAGCACCTGGGTTGAGGTCAGTAGAAGATAAGGGGGCAATGTCACGCATATGAAGATGATTGTCTGGGGAGGATAGCTCAGTGGCAATGTGCTCGCCTTGGAAGCAAGACGACACGGAACAACACAGGTTTGATACCAGGGTCCACGCTTAGAAACCTCTGGGTATTAAGCATGTTATAAATAACCTATCATATCATATCATGATTGTGAATTTTGTGGCGTTTAGACAGAGCTTGTTGTTAATCAGACAGTTTTTCCTGTTACTAACATAATCTGCATGGTGTCGGTGTAAATTAGCGATAAATAGGATGGCCGTAAATGAGACTGGTCAGTGATTTCATCATGTATGTGTTGAAAAGCTATGGGGCTAAAGTGGGAAAGTCCTTCCTAGGCTCCTGGATTAGCCCAGCCTTCCATTGCCACGGCAGTGTGGAAAGAGGGAATTCTGAGAGTGGACGGGCCTTAAAGGTAACATGGAGCCATCTGAAGGTTGTTTCTTAAATCTGCGGACTGAGACCAAAGTACATTGTAGGCATAAGAAGGGAGGTTAGCAAGGGTAGACAGCTTACTCAGAACACTGTCTTACACCATTAGCCAAAGACTGTGATTAGAAATACCTGATTGGTTACTGGCCACTATCGGCGTGTTCATTTTGATTACGGGTATTTCCTGCTGAAAATCTAGATAGTTTTTCAGTAGCTAAATTCGTTATGGGGAAACGTGCTTCCTAAAATCCTTATCACAGTCGCACGCATGAGACAAATTCAATTCCTTCGGATTTAGTTTTGATATGTGTATTTCTATCATTGATTCATGCTTAGAATACATTATTTTATAAGTGCAAGACTTTTTTTCTTAATAGAGTACATTGTCTATTACATGTTGCATCTAATGCATATAGGACATACACATGTGGCTTGGCACACATGTTGTATTTAGAAGACTCACAATACAAACATGGAAAAGACAGAACTATTTCCAAAGTGCATAATAACACAATAAAACCCCAAACTGACCTTAATCATGCAGGCATTGTCACTACAAGATGCAATTAGTAACCATCAGAATATGTGTGCATTTCTGTAAAAAACAAATATCAATACGCATTACATATTTGCAAAACAACAAAACATCCACAGTCCAAATAGGTGTACCTGACCCATCATATTCACCAACAGGGAAGAAATACTTATCTGTGCCTCTCCAGGACCCCCCATTTTGTGGAGACCTCCATCTCCATGTTAAAAACCTGGTGTGAATTCACACAAAAATCAGAACACAAGTGCATGTGTGGATGAACGAATGTGCGGGAAGATTGGACCAAGACAGGATGACCAACGTGGAGATGCAAGAGGAGTTCAGGAGCGGATCTCTTCATACTTTCCAGGTTGGCTTCACAGAGGAAGGTGGTGTCTTGGTAGCCTCTCTGATGCAGCTTGTGAGTGAAGGTGATGGTGCGGGAGTGTGGAGTGGAGTGACGAGGTGTGAGCAGCTGCAGGGACATCATGGTCTGAGGAAGAAAAGGATCCTGAGCCTGTTATTTGATAAGCAGCATGCAGCTTCCTTTATAAATGGGGTTTCCTTTGAGGATGCCATCCCATGTCAAAGGAAGTTGATTGGCTTCTTCCATTACAGCCGGCATTAGCATCTGGTTATCAAATCCTCATCACATTAGGATACTTCTAATAATATTCACACATCAAAGACTGGATTGCTTCTCTCATAAAATATGCCACTATCATACAATTACATTGAACTCAATAGACCACCCTCAACATTATAAGGATCGAAATTGCCTCTGCCTCGACTGGGACCTGTTCCGGCCTTAAGACATGGATAGAAGAAAGACAAATCAAGCTCGTTGGTGTAGCTCCTCATCTGTCAAACCACATCCCCTGCTAACCGGTTCTCTGGGCAGCGTTTTAGAACTCCGAAAAGCGCATGGCGCTTCTATGGTGAAGTGATTCTTTGGATGTATGTCTTAATTTAAAGGAAACCCATGCGTTCAGCAATCGCATATTCTTTCTGAAGCGAGGAGTCTGCCCCTCAGCGCATCAGGATCTCCATTCATCTCTTCAAACTAACAAGGTTTTCTGGCTAAATGAGAACAAACGGTCTGCTTTTACATCTTCAGCAGGTAAAGTGCTTCACTTGGCAATTTATTTTGAATAATATTAGTCAAGTTAATTGTATCAGTCACAAGAAGTATGTTCCATTAAAACAGAAAGCACATTTCATGACTCATTTTATTCAGGCTCTATTAGTGCTTTGAGAGGAAAACGTATTCGACTTGAAACTTTGATTTCTTTTCTCTATTTCTTTTTTATATTGAAAACATGTATGAATCTCATGAATAAACTTGGGGGGGCACAATTAAAATCATTAGAAAATAGTGCAAAGACACGAAAAAGGACACAGCACCAGATGCTTGGGTGGGAGGGAGCAGCCAATGGTTATTTTGGACACCTTTTGAATTCTAATCTTTCTCAGTAATTCACCACACCAAATTGAAGATAACGTTCTGATGACGTCCCTTTAGTGTATTAACATGTGAACCTGTTGTTAGGGAAGTGGCAGCAGCAAATATCTTTCAGTGGAGAGTGTCATGTTATTTGATTCTTATTTGTTTTGTTAATATGCGGGGTGCAACGTTCTAAAAGTAAGAAAAAGCACAAGCTAAGCGACTGTTATTAACATTTGCCATTATTATTGAATTAGGCCTTGTTTCTGCATCAATCTAGATCAGGGGTCTCCAACCTTTTCTTTATCAGGAGCTACTTTTATTGCATAGACAAATGGCCTCATTACAAGTCCGGCGGCAACCCGCTGGTGTGACCGAGGGTCGCCCGCCAGGCCCGGCTCCATGAACTTTCATCTGGGTGGGCCAGGTATGTGATCAGGGGGATCCAATTTCCATTGTGATTGGGTGTAGGTAGGAGTACACTAAAGAAAGTGCTGGCAGATTTTGCACTGCTTTAAAAGGAACAGAAGCCTGGATTCAAATCCAAGTTGTTAGGACCAGGGATGAGCCACTTAACTGTACACCTACTTGAATTTTGGATCAAGATGCTTGTTGGAATTACACCCAGTGGCAGAATTACACTCAGTGGCAGATTTATGGCAAAGGGCTGTGCGAGCACAACTGATGGAAGGCCCTGGGTAGGTGGGGACTGGAGATGGAGCTTTGAGTGTAAGAAGGTAATGGCTGTCACGAGTGCTATAAATCTTCCATGTTTTTTAATGTATCTTTTTCTACAGTTGGAGTTCTGTGTTTAGGGGCGCTCCACATCATGGTCACCTCACCAGGTTTTGCTGACAAGGTGATTTGTCCAGGAACACACAATGTGTTCAAGTGCGAAATCTGCTCTCCCCCTCAATCCCCTCATCCCTTAAAAATCACATGCTCTCCAGTACCCCTTACAAAGTCTTCTGCTCTCAAAAGTTATATATTATTTTCTCTTTGTTCACAAAGAGAAGACCTGCAAACCATCCTTCTCTTGTCATGCACCCACTCTCTGGAGCTCGATCCCGGGGTCAGCTTGGAAGGCCCCCACAATTCTCCAATTTCACCACTCTCTCAAAACATTGTTCTTTCAACAACACCTGACCAAGGACTAATTCCAATAGATGCCTATACCGACGCACATGCCTCACAGTACTGCGCTACTGTTAAAAGATGCCAGTCCAAATGCTGACTACCCATATTTTGTGCAGCGCTCCACTGCTCCCGAGCTAGGTCCTCCCTGTAAATAATAAAATAATAAAAATGCTATAATTTATTTACAGTACAGAGCAAAAGAGAAGCAAGGACAATAGTGTGGCAATATCAAACTACCTATCTTCCCTGCTCATCTGCCTTCCCCTTTCTATTCAATCCATGCCTCCTTCACCTTTCACCTAGTCACCTTCCATCAGCTCTTTGTGGTAAGTCAGACATAGGAGACGGACTGGAGGACATGTTTGAACAAGGCGTTTAATTTAAAATAAAGAAAATGCCTGCTCTAAACCCTACTTCCAAGATGCGGCACCTATTCTTAAAAAACAACAAACGCGTGCTCGTGAGGACAAAAGAATCTTCTGTCAAAAATGATTCTAACCTAACATCTTCCCTACCACTATGAAAGAAAAATACAATATAAGTTATAACTTAGGATAGGGTTACTCTCCCTTAGGTAGATTAGTGGTGGCTGGTTTCCTGACCCCCATCAAAGAGTTCTCAAATTCTTTCTCAGCCTTCTGGTTGCTGTAGCAGTACCAACAACAAAATAGATGTCTCTCGGTTTCCTCTTCTGAAAACCATAGCCTTATCAACCAGTCCAAACAGTTTCTAATTTCTCCTGTATTCTCCTTATTAAACTTAACAGGTTCTTCTGATCTGGCTAGGTAATTATTCACAAAACCTTACCTTTATCCCTTGGTGGGATAATGTACTTCCATCCTCTGGTGGGCTACGGACATGCTCAGCCCTGCTTCGGTTGTGGTTTCTCTTACCCCGTCCTGGGTTATTCAAATTATCAGCCCAGTGTGGACTACTGGCCTATTCAACCCTGATTTGGTTATGGCTTCTATCATCATCTCCTGGGGCATTCAGATTAATAGCCTGGTGGGGACAACTGGTTTGCCTGGCCCTGTTTTGGTTCTTTCTGCTCTGACCCCTTCCTGAGGTGTTCAGATTATCAGCTTTGTGTGGGCTACGGTGTAGCCTCACCACCTTCCACCTGCTCCTCCTATGGCACCTCAGACCTTCTGTCCAGTGGCAGTGCTCGTTCAGGAGGCCATCTCTGTGTCCAGCATGGATCCGTGCTCTCAACCCGGCTCTGACCTGCACGGTCGAATTCCTCGTGTCCCTTCTTCTCTGGGACTATAGTGTCGGAAAGGCAGGACACTGGTGTGTTTATTCTGGTCTGGTTGTGCTTCCTTCCTCCGCAGCCCAGAGTTCGTCGGACTCCCTGACTTAATCAAAGTGGCAGCATTATATAGGCTGCCCTGGGTTACCAGCCAGCTCCTTCTGTGCTTGAGAGACTTCCTCCTCTGCACGCTCACACAAGCTGGCATTTCTCATTCTCTCGCTGATTCTTCCTCCTTCTCCTAGTCCCCAGCTGTCTTGATGTACATCTCTGGAATTGAAGGGAAGTTTCCATTGGTTCTGGTTTTCAGAAATGGGCAACAACAAATACAGTTCGGAAACCAAGCCATCCACTTTAATGGGGGCCTGGACATGATTCCTCTGTGTGTTTCCCATAAAACCAACAAACACTTAAGGGTTTGAAGTAAACGAAGGTGAAACAAAATCCTCACTTAAAGATTTGTTATTGCCAAAGGGGAGGTCACCCCAATGGGATCCCGCTTGCCTTGTCCGATAGCAAGGGTCTTGCATAGAGGGCTCACCCTCCTACTCCTAAAGGGAGGAGAGACACATTTCCTGCATTTGTCATATCTCTCTGACCTCCGTTCCCATTTACATCATAACCATCTACCCCACCTACTCCCACAATGTCTTCTTGGCCTAGGAAAGGAGAATCGAGGATGTTGCGTCCTCCTCCTCTGGGAGGGCATAGGAACAGTTGATGGAAATTCCTTGGGGATTAACATGGCAATGTGCAGTCAATGAGTGGATATATGACCAAACGTGACCATAGGATGTGTGTCCCTCCTCACATCTGCATTCTATCTGTGCTTGAATGCAAGAGTTCTGGCTTACACCTAATAGCCAAAACTAAAACAGGATGGATGCAAGACACTGAGCTATGTTGGCAAATCAGCCTTGGTCATGCCACTATTGTGAGTAGCCCTGCCCAAACTGCTAGACCACAAGACATACAAATGCATGTGACTATTCGTGTTCCAGTGCAGAAGAGACCTGGCCAAGCAGTTGAGATTGCACTGCATCTTTTGGTGGCAAACCAAGATGTATTTGCTAATGGCATGTTCCCTTCTGTAATTGCACAGACACACTAAAGAGTAATGGCATGGAAGACTGCCCACAGCAATGATAGTGGTAATGTGTATTTTAAAGCCCTGCATCTATCATTGTTTGATTTGACTACACTCCCCCTCAAGAATTACATTTTTCTTGCTACCAATTTTAGGATTTCACTTATATTCAAGTAGTTAATGCAGCAGAACGAATACTTTGAATGTAATTTGTAAGTGCCCTCATTCGATTGATGAACCTGTCATTTATTGTTTGATACAGTTAACCATTTTATTAAGCATGATGGCAATAACTTACATTCCTATAAAAAGAAACATTCGTTAAATTACAGAAATCATCTTGTGATTTCAGTTTTGAGAGTTTAGGAATGTAAGTAAGGTGAACATTGCAGTGACACAAATTGCAACACAGGATCTTCTCTCATAGTTTTATGCAGCCTGCTTAAATAAGTGCTACAGAGGTGTGAATGGCCCTCCATTGCCCTTGTCATTGGTGCTTTAATGGCTGTGAGGCATACATCATTGCCCAAGGCAAGCAAACAAATCCCAGGCGAATTGCGGCAGAAGTGCAGTTATACTGAAGAGGGTGCACTGACACCTTGGATCTCTTGGACACACCTCGTGGGCTTCTGGTATCAGCCCGTATTGCTCCTTTTTTAGCAGCTCTACTCGATTTCCTGTAGTTGGTGGGAAACATTGACGAAGGACAGTTTTGCACTTCAAAAGAGTATGCATGCGCTCTGCAGTGGAAATGCAGTTGTACTTCATTTGGAGTGCAGGGAGTGTTTTGAAAGGTGAATTGGAAACAGGATTCTCAAGTGAGAGGTAAGCCTATTCCATAATATACAAATACAAAGTATTTTCTGAGAAGCAAGAACAAGGGTGGGAAAGGTGATGCTATAGATAAGACAGCTTCTCGCTTAGAGCGGGACACCACCAATCCCCCAAATACTCCCTCGCCGTCCGAATCCTCTAAGGGAAGCAGATCCCAGTCCTGCTCTCTGCGCTGTCAATCTAGTGACAGATTAAATCATTTTCCGTTAACATCAACGAGTACTAAACAGAAAATAACAGAATTCTTTGTAAAATGTCATGGGCCTCATCACAGGTTGGCCGGAGCGATAAAAAGGCGGCAGTAGTGCTATTACTGCCCCATTACCGCTCTGCCCAAACCAGAGTCTGGGCGGTAAGTGGGGAGATTCACCTGCAGCTTTTAGCTGGGGGTAAACCTGCAGCCTTACTGTGCATTTTTTACACATTTTCAATGCATTTGCCGTAGCACAATTTGTGCCACGGTAAATGTGCCGAAAATGCCCCATCAAGTCCTGGGGACTCTGAATAAAATTGTGATTTGCAGCCTTTCTGCAACTCGGGTTCCAGTGCAAATAGCACCGGACTGAGTTGCAGTAACGCTATTTGCATTGGGTGGTGTCACGGCCGATGAGGCCCATAGTGTTCATCTGGGAGATCTTTCTACGAGCTGTATTTTACAATCAACTACAACATTTTATGGAGCAAGAAGCTGGTGCACTAAGGTGTTCAATGCATTTTGAACATTTTCCAGATGACTACGTGCAAAGGAGACTTCCTCAAGACGCCATTGCTATAGATGACCAGAAATAATTAGTGCAGGATCGGTTGCATCCAGAGACTTTCTTTTGGGTCGCTTTCAGACACTGCTGCTATGTTTGCATCCCCTGGAAACACTCTCAGCGGCTCACCCGGAAGCTCTTTTGCATCTTCAGGCTCATTGGAAGAATGTTGCAGAGAGAATCGTCAATATCAGCACTACATTTCATCCTCAAATCCTGTTTGGGCCTCCTGCAGCGCGGCCCTTCAGAATGTTAATCGCTCTGTAATGGCTGCAGCACATTTAGAGTGAAATCTCGGTCTGCCACCCTCCTCTCAGTGCTGTTTAACACCATTGGCAAGGCCTCCTGTATAGGGGGGCCCAGAGGGAGCCTTGGGGGGGTCTGGCCCCTTTGCCCCCCCTGCTGGAGCCGGGCCTGTTGCCCGCCGGACTGAAAAACCGTTTCTGCCACCTGATATCCTGGTGCCACCAGTACATACAAGTCCCAGTGGCCCGGGATATCAGGCGGCGGAACATTTTAGTCCCCATTCCCACGGAGCTCCATAGGACTCCATGGGAGTGGCGACAACAGAAGCAGAGGCACTATTGCTAACGGTGCAGATGCTTCCATGGCAACTCTGCTTTCCGGGGCCGTTTCTTCCGAGTTGTAATCCGCCGGTCCGGAAAGGGTACCAGTATGTTGCTTCCGGCACCCTTATTTCTGGACCGGCAGACTCGTAATGAAGCCCAATGTGCACAACCTTCTGGACAGGCGATGATCATGAGGATTGTACCAAGATTGTTTTTCATTGCACCTTATTTACGTTTTTACACCAAAATCAAGAAATGCATGCATTCACTGCTGCATTGAAAACTCCCAAAACATGTATGTCATTATTTTGTATTAGCTCTCACATACAAATCGTTCATCATATCGGGATGCAAGATATGTTTCTGTACATTTAGTGTTAAGGGTGACATTGGATGCTGTCCACCAGTGCTCTATTATCTGCTGTGTAGTTTGAAACAGCCAACCTGGAGTCACTCAGATTCTGGTCAGCCAGATGAGTTTGAAATTTGCATTTTATGAAGTTCATTTTTGAAAAAGTAAATTCACAGAGATAGGTGGAACCAAATAGGGAAACCACTGTTAGTGCTGCTGTGTGAATTTTCTTGTACTCCTTGCAATCAAGAAAACTCCAGAAATGTTTATTTAAATGTCTGGTTGTCAATTGAATGTTACCGTGAAGCCTGAGGCTCTCCAGTTTCATTGCGAAACAGTTGAGCTTGAACAGTTTGCTTATTTGTTCCAAAGGTTCCCCAATATCGACGTTCTTGAAAAGTTTTAACCGGTGTCCAGTCAAAGTTTTGTAAAGAAAGTTTAGAATGTCAAAAGTTCCGGCACAAAAGTGCCGAAAAAAAGTTTTTTGTTTTTTTAAATATATTTAAGGGTGTATTTTAATTTCATATTGTAAAATAAGTGTTTAAAAAAAATCGGGGGCCCCCCCCTAAAAACAAAAAAACTTTTTTTTCTCAGCACTTTTGTGTCAGAACTTTTGGCATTCGAAACTTTGTCGAAACTATCACTAGGAACCGGTTTAACCATCACGCAGGGCTCCAGCTTCTCATAATCAGTGACTTGGTCACTAAACTCTTCCTTCACCCTGGTCATGAGATGGCTGTATTTCTCAACGTTCAAGATTCCAGCACCAGCTAAAATGAGCACCACATTTCCAGGTGCTGCCATACTATGCAGAGTGTATTCTCTTACACATGGCCACTCCTGTGTAATGCCAGATATAGCATCACATACCAGGTTTAATCGTAATATGCTTAACATGTCCAGGTAGTACCATCATTTTCCAAATTCAGTATTAAATAGCATACAGCTTCCATGTTATGTTAGTAAATGCCTCATTTGATAAGTGCAGCCTGTCAGCATAGGTAAGCTACAGTATCTCATGTCGAGGTGCAGCCATCACAGGTGAAGTGGAACATTAGGTTTTGAAGCACCCCATCCTATACCTGAAAAAGACAGAATAATAGGCATAGTAAGTCATGGTATCACATGCTAAGTGCATTCTCAAATTTCCTAGTATTACAATATAAAATAGGTAGTGCTTCATCAACCGGTTAGAGTCACGATACCGTAGGCACAGCCTTACATGGCAATGTGCTTCATATACCAATAGCAGCATCGAATGCTCCAGTAAAGACATCACATGACAGTCAATGGCTCATAGGAATGATCTCGTCAGAATATGAAAGGTACAACCGTGCGTGTTCTAGGGCCACACTCATGATCTGTATGCCCATGCATCACTCTTATTTAAAAGAGCTTCTTGAACCCCATTTAGGGACTGCCATGTAAATCACAGAGCAAAAGGGGAGATTTTTGCCCCACTTATAGAACTGACGAAAACAACACTGCAATTTATTTCAAACTATCTAAACTGCAAGCTTACAGTTACCTTTGCACATTATAAGGATTCCGTAAGAACTTGGGAGGTTGCATGTTACATGCATATATTCTGGTCGGCAACCCTTTTTCAGTGTGTTAAGGGTATTGTGGCAACGCACTATAGAGATGACATGGCAATTACAGACCAGCTCAGAAATGGGCCATTTTTTGTTAGGGCTATTACGCGGCACTGAATGTTCTGCCTATCAGCCAAAACTATTGTTGTGGGAAATGCCGACAGGAGAGAGATGAGATGCAAGGAGGAATACACATTCTCTGGGTGTTGTTTGAATATTATCTCCCCATGGCCATGGTAGTTCCTATAGCCATTCGCACTGGCTGTCTTTCCTCCCCCTCCCTTCCCAAGTCCCATTCCCCTGGGATCTTAAAGTCTAGATCTGTGCTTTCCGAGCAGCATTCTGAAAGCAAAGTCATAATTACAACTATAAAGCAGCTCTTGATGTAATACAACTGCCTTAACCAAGTGTGCCATCAGTCACTTGATTTGTAAGCAGAATGTGTGTCCTTGCATCTGTTCCTTGTCCTTAATTCCTGTTCAACAAACACTGGAAAACCCAACAGTTTTGCCTCTTGTATAGACATTTAAATCAGCATGTCCTAGGCACTGCAGTTATATTCCAAGCTAGAAGCACCATTTTCCAGCTGTTGCCTTCTTATGGTCATGTAGTAATATAATGGAAGTGCCTCTAAAATGCAGAGCCTGTGCCTGCACAAAAGCCAAAAGCTCTTTCCTTTGCCAATGCTATTTATAAATAGAATGCATCAGCAGAATGCAGCCTGACAATCCCATGTCATTTGGGAGATGCTCATTAAGTCCCTTTATTTTACATTCTGGGAATTTGCTTTTCGGATAATAAATCCTGAGCTTCAAGTACCAGAATGTTAATGTTAAAGGTATTTATATCACGCACCGACACCAACAGAGTTGGTCCCCAGGCGCTCAGGCGGATCTGTATCAAGGGTGCAGCACAGATAGGTGAGTCGGGTGAAGAGGGAGTAGGAGAGTGAGAGAAGTGGTGTACTGTTGGCGGCTTTAGTTCAGTTTGCACTGTGCGCTGAGCTTTGGTGTAAGTATCGGATCAGAGCGAGATCGTGTGTGCTGTTGATGCAGTTTTATGTGTTGTTTGTTGTTGTTGAGGTGTGATGAAGTGTGTGCAGTTTGCTGAACCAGAACTGGTTGTGTGGGTTTTCGTGGGAGTTAGGTATGCAGAGATTTGAAGATGGGTTGAAGTTGGGTTAGAATACAAAAATAAATCAGGAATGGATAAGTAGCTCCCAAATGTACATGGAGCTTGTTGGCATATATGCAGTAGCAAATATGTACTAATGCAAAACCAATACATGCTCTCAATCAACTTGTAGTTCTTCATTCAGTGAAACATTGTTCCTCAATGCAAGCTATCCATGTTTAAAATAAAAGCTCGGATGTTTTTAAAATGCAACAGTAAAGATCTTTGTAAATTCCTCTTTGAAGTGCTTCAGAAAAACGTATGATGCCATTGCATAGATGGGACAGAGCACTAATCTACAGATGAAAGCTATTAGTGAGCCTTTCAAACATGATGAATATGTCACCTTGGGCATATAGAGAAGTTGACTGATCTCACACTTCATTATGTACTTGGGGGCGGTCTCACCAACAATACTATAGAGAAACATAGTGATTAAAAAAATGCAAGGAGCAAACACCGTTATATTGTTTTTATACTGATCACTTTCTTCTCCAGATGCAAAATAAACCACTGCCAGCAAGGCATTGTCATCCCAGTCCAACATTTGGACAGTTCTGAAAAGCATACAGGTCTTACCTGTGGATGTTCTCTTGTGCTGCTGAGCCCAGCACCCATTTTCAGAATGCAGCTATGGGTCTGAGCTGTGTTGTGGTTTCTCTCAGAGGCTCTTCTTTTGTGACCTCTGTCAGATCTAAGAGTCGCAAGAACAGAGCCAGCAGTGCCTGGGAGGAATCGAGGAGTAGCACCTGCTGCCTATGGCGGTCCTCAAATGTTGCCCATGACTGGCCGGCTGCAAGGTCACAGCTCCTCCTACCAAGGTCAATGCAGCTGAAGCCATGTCTAGTAATTTGCTTCACAGAAGTAAGTTGGGGGGAGGGGTGAGACCAAAGGTGGTAAATTAAGCAACTTCATTTAAAAAAAAATGTAATGCTAGGTTGCAGAAAGTATACAAATCATTGAAACCTTTCTTGTACATCCTCACCTGGAAATACTATTGATTACTCAATGTTAGATGAGTGAACCGGAGTGGCTGCATGATTTGCCATTTCAGTGTATGTCACTCATATATGCTCTACGTACAACAGGAATCCTGAAAATCAGGGCACAAAATAACGATCAGTACATTAACCAACGTCATCTATTTCTCTCTTCAGAGGTTCGGAAATACACAAAAGACACATCACCAATTTCTGCTTTGCAAAGCAGCAGCAGCAATTGCTCAACCACGAGCTGGAGAAGCAGCCAATCCCCTCTCCTGACTGGCTGGGCTTCTAGTGGCTCACGATCGACTGGTTGGTGACACCGGCTCTAGAGAGTCCATTTTGTTAAGTTACTCTGCCATGTTGAATTAGGCTTTGTTTCTGCCGGATCTAAGAGAGCCCTCGGGCTGCCAACATACGTGGCTGGGTTGCCAGGCAGTACAAATATTAGCAATTATTGTAAAAGTTAGACCTCTGTTGCACTTTCTTATGACATCTTTCCCAAGGAAGTCAAACTCACTTGCAATCATGGTTTTCTGTCTTGGCGTAACCAGTCAAATATGCGATAGTAATGAGGACAGGCTTTCACGTGGGTTAGCTGCAGGTGCAGGGAGTAACAAGGGATGGCAAGGTAGCAGGTCACACAGAGTAGAATGATTTTGTCTTTAGTGTATTGCTGAAGATGGCAGATTTTACTCTTCATTCCGACTGCACATATTCACGTCTTCTGTGGGGGGATGCACATCCAAAGGTAACTTGGTAATGTAGTAGCCAATGGGAATGGGGAAATGTAGTAAGCAATTAGAATAGGGCATTTTCTGCTGACATATATGCAATTTTATTCTAATTCTGTGGTTTTCGTCTTTAGATACTACTGATGTTGGTGAGGTGAGTTCTCAGCTTTTTGGTCCTGCTAGACTGAATGACTTGTGGAAACAGGGAAATTGATATGAGGCCGGGAAGCCCAAAGGAAACACACCAACACAGGTTACAAAGAACGTACAAAGTGCTTTATTCAAAAGCTACAACAATTACCAAAAAGTCAATTGACAAACGGATAGCTATTCGGCCCTCAGAGTAACAGAACGAACTATCAACGGTAGTTCGCCGTGTTAGTGTGAGAGACCGTACATTGGGATACTCAGGTTTTTATACTTTTTATCCAGCTCTGGCCAACCCCCTCGCGGGTTAACCATTCTTAGAACCAGGCCTAGAGTTCGTTGCCAGGTCAATCCCATAATGTATGCATTTCGATCAGTTCCGCTGATACAGTTGTTCATTTAAACATAGGTCAGGGATAGGACAAGGTCTCAGTTCGCGACACCAACAAGTGGCCTGCAGGCATATTACTTATTCATGTGTGCGGAGGTCACAACGGCCAGAATCCCACTTGAAATGTCATTCGGCCTCCATTTTGATGTTCAGGGTGACTTCCACACTACAAGAGAACCTAAAATGGCAGCTAAATCCAAGATGGCGATTTACACAGTACATTAAGGTCAAGACCTTGCCGCGGAATCTATTTACACAATGTTTTAGACAATTTGGCGTAGGCCAACACACATTCAAACAATGCGATAGGAGGTATAATATTATTTCGATTCCGACAGACCCTCCTTTTGGCCTATGCCAAGTGGTAAACATTATTCCTAATACTTTTGAAAATATCTCCATGTGCTACCATCCATAGATTCCGCATCATTGTCTGTAATGTCTATAGCCATAAGGTCGTTCATAAAAACCTCTTGTAACATGAATTCTTTAGATGATGTATCTGGGGCATATATTTTATGCCCTATTGTGCTCACTGCTTGGGCACAACATCCCCCTAACATTCCACATATACTTGGGAGGCATTGAAAACAGCAACAAAGAAATAGCAAGATCCCTAAAATAACCAAAAAAACAGAAAGCACCTTCCAACCCCAAGATCGTAAGGAATCCCAGAACCAAGTGCTAGGGCTCCAGTCTCCTACAGGGATATGTACTTCAGAACTGAGAGTATGTAAGTTCTGAATTGCTTTAAAAATCGTTGGCGAGGAGTCTGGTACGAAAACACAGCAAGCGGACCCCACTAATTTGCATACTCCACCTCGTTCTGCCAAAATGACATCTAATGCCATCTGATTTTGAAGTGCTTCCAATCTTATTGCTTTTTGCTCTAAGGTCATATTGTAGAGTATGTCCGTGGTCCGGTTGATCGTTCTCTCCAGTACCCTTGCTAATCCCCTAATGTTCTCTGAGTTTGCTATTTGTCCCCAAAAGGGCACAACTGATTTAGCTATGTCCCCCAATACTTGCCCAGGGGTATCTCCGTTGTCGTCTCGCCACGGGCGAGCCTTAGAAATCTCTAATGTACTTGCTACAAATACCCCGGGTAACAATATCCCTAAATAACAGGTTCCCTGCCAATCCTTGGGCAACCAGGGAAATGCTAAACTACCACAAACAAAATAAACAGGCCCCCCTACATACAGAGGCGTGTTTTCCCCAGTCAAATTTACAATGTATTTACAAGCTTCAAAATCTCCCATTGGCCTAGTGCCATTTCTCTATACACAGAAGGGAACCGAGTCAGGACTATGATTTATAGAATAAGAAGGAGGTACAGCGTCCTTATTGCCTATCGGGGCCATTTTAAAGGAAATCAGAGTTTGAAAAGGAAGAGATAGTTTGTCAGACGGCCTAATAGAAGCGACATTAGGTTTACTTCTATTTGCGAAAAGCGAGCATCCCAGGGGAGTTAATTCACGTTTCTCAAAATCATTCAGATTAGTTCCATCAAAGTTCCCTGAGATGCTATCATTCCATCAGCCAAAGAATAGTGCTCTAAGAGAGGCATAGCAAGCAGTCGTTAAAGGTAGAGGATGTATATACCATCCCAGTCCCTTGGTCCCATGTTGCGGTAAATGAGTACAAATCCAACAATTACTCTTATTAGAAATGGCATGAGTAGCATTCATTACTATCATCAGAGTGTTATTATGATACTTTTGTCTATGTTGGGAGTCTCTAGGGGACAGAGTGTGAAGGTGTACAGAAGGAGTCAAAACAGTTGGTACAATCTCGGTCGGTAATAAAGGTTTCAGAGGATAGATTTCTTCGAAATACCAAAGTCCTACAGCAGCAGTTGCAAAAATAACAATTATCATTATCAACACACAACAGTATGTTTTCGGGGCCCAGGCACATTGTTAATTGTTCGATTTGGTCACCCCCTTATTTACAAGTCCAGTGCGGGGAGCAGCGGTGAAGGTGGCAGGCATCGTGGTTTCTCAATCGACGGCCCCAATGTTCGTTGCTGGCGACACTACGGTCGCGTGATTTCTTAGTCCTTCCCAACCCTAGCCAGCAGAATCCCTTTTTGTTCAACAAAACTTTCTCATAACAAGACAATTTTCCAATCACTTCCTTTTTTTCAGATGCACGAAACTCGTGCCGTAGTTCTATTTCTTTGGTCGAAGGTTGTACCTGATGGTACCCAAAATTGTCTGGTCCGGAAGCAAAGTATCGTCACTTCCTGAGGGAAGCGACGTGTCGGTGGTGACGGAAGTCGCAGAGCTCGAAACAGTGTTTTCCGGAAGTGATTTTTCAAGAAAGTGCGGAGACGAAATGGACTGTTCCCCAAGCTCCTCAGGCTCAGAGAACTTCTCGAACGCACTCAGAGCGCTGTTTGCTACTCCAAGATCAACGACTGTAGCATCAGCGAAGGGTTCTGCTTCTTCTGTAACGTGTGGCGTCGGGTGAGGAAGTTTCTTGACATGCGTCGCGTGAATCCAGTTCTTCTTTCCAGCCACCCGCACTGCTGTCCTGGTGACCAACAACACCTGATGGGGTCCCCGCCAGCGAGGCGCGAGACAGGAAGACCTCTCGTAGGCCTTCACAAGGACCCAACTTCCAGGCTGTATATCGTGTCCTGGTCCCGTGAACCGTACAGGTAAAGCAGAATGCACCTGGTGATAAATGAAATACAGGTTTTTAGTTAACTGGTTACAGTAGTCTACAAGCAATACATTTTCCACCTCTCGCAGGGCTTTAAGTTTCGGGAGACCCCAAATGTTAGCAGGTCTCCCCATTGCTACTTCAAATGGAGAAAGCCCAGTTCTAGTCTGAGGTGTGGTACGCATAGCTAATAACACAATAGGCAAAGCATCTGGCCATTTTAGTTTGGTATCAGCACATGTTTTTCCAAGTTTGTTCTTTAAAATACCGTTGTGTCTTTCCACCAACCCAGCACTTTGAGGATGTCTAGCTGAATGAAATCGTTTCTCAATACCTAGGGCTGTGCATATTTGCAAAATTACTGCTGCAATAAAGTGAGGGCCATTATCCGACCAGATTATCCTCGGGAGCCCAAATCGAGGAATTCTTTTACCTTAATTTTTGCAGTGGTCATGGCGGTAGCATCTTTGACGGGGAAAGCCTCGACCCATTTTCTGAAGGCACAAATAATTACAAGAACATATTTTAGATTATTACAGCTCAATAAAATCAAAGTGGATGACCTCAAAGGGAACAGAAGGGGGCCCAAAGCTTCCCCTTGGAGTCACTGTCCCCTTACCCACATTGTGCTGTAGGCAAATCATACAGTTCTGGACGTGCCTCTTTGCAGTTTCCAGAATCTTGTCATTTACCCAAACCTGTTCTAACATTTTCGTGATCTGCTGGGCACACACATGCGTAGGACCGTGTGCCACCGTAACCATTGCCAATACATAAGAATCATGAAGCAACCATTTCCCTTCGGATGTATCCACCCAACACCGTTCGTCATCCAGTTTCCCCATTCCTTCAGCCCACTTTTTAGATTCCTCTATCGTGGCATCAGTTTGAATATCTCGCACAGACCCGATACCTTCATCCATTATGCAAGCATCTCTCATTTCCCTCGAGGCATACATGTCCGTGCTAAGGTCTGTGGCCGTTTGTCTGGCTATCAAATCCGCAAAAGCGTTCCCTTTGCCCACATCATCTATGACCTTGCGATGCGCTGCACATTTCATGATCGCTAACTGTTTAGGGAGTGAGAGTGCCGAAAGTAGTTGCACTATCAAGGGGCCATGTTGGATCTTGGTCTCATGTGAGGTCAGGAACCCTCTTTCTGACCAAAGCTTTCCAAAGTTGTGAGCCACCCCAAATGCGTACTGACTATCAGTATATATATTTACTCTATGCCTTGGGAAAGTTCACAAGCTCGGGTCAACGCTATAATCTCTGTGGCCTGCGCAGAGTTATGCGAAATTCTCTTAGTTTCGACAACTTTACTCAATGTAGTAACTGCATAAGCAGCTGTAGATGTACCATCCGAAAGTTTGAAGCAGGAGCCATCGCAAAACAGCTCCCCTTCTGCATTATCCAAAGGAGTATCTATGAGATCTATCCTGACCTTCGTTTCTTGTTCAGTGGTATACAGGCAGTCATGTAATTCTTCGTCACCGCAAACAGTGTTTTGCGGGAAAGGTAAGAGTTCAGCCGGATTAAGAACACAACACCTCTTAATTTGGATATGAGGGGCAAACAGAATTAGTTCATACCTTGTTAACCGTGCAGAGGTGAGGTGTTGCGTTTGGGTTTTGTTCAATAGAATATCACCAGAGTGAGGTACCATCAAAATCAAATCATGGCCCAGGACCATTCCCTCACTCTGTTTTACTGACGCGGCAGCAGCAGCGACAGCGCGCAAACATCTTGGCAAAGCGCATGCGACAGGATCAAGGGAGGAGGAGTAGTAGCCGCACGGCCTATTCTTCCCTCCATGTTCCTGTGTTAACACAGCCAAAGCACATCCATCACGTTCATGCACAAACAACACAAAGGCCTTGTCATAATTTGGAGTACCCAGAACCGGTGCCGAACATAGCGCGGTTTTGAGAAGCTCAAATGATCGTTGATGTTCCGATTCCCATGGCAATGGCAGAGAAATGCCCTTCTTCGTCAAGGCCAACATCGGTTTTATCACTAGTGCGAAAGTCGGGATCCACAACCTACAGTAAGAAGCCATACCTATCAGGGCTCTGACTTCCTTCTGTGTATTTGGAACAGACATGCCAGAAATGTGTTTTATTCTTTCAGGTGTCAATCTTCTCCCCTCCTTTGACAGGAGATAGCCTAAATAGGCAACCTCCTGACAACAATATTGAAATTTTTTAAGCAAAGCTTTGTGACCATTTTTAGCTAGATGAACAAGCAACAGTACAGTGCCTTCTCTACAGGCACTCTCCGAGTCTGCAGCCAAAAGCAAATTGTCAACATATTGAAGCAGCGTACAAGTAGGTGGCAATTCAAGGGTGTCGAGCTGCTCTTTCAAAGCTCTACTATAAATACTGGGATTTTCAGTATACCCTTGAGGTGCCCTTGTAAATGTAAATGAGCGTCCCCCCAAGGTGAACGCAAACAGATATCTGCTTTCTTTATGTATAGGGATACTAAAGAAAGCGTTTTTTTTTAAATCCACAACGCTGAAGTGCGTAGCCGTAGCAAGGATCATTGTCAATATCGTCTTCACATCAGGCACAATAGGAAATTGTGGGGCGACCACTCGGTTAATAGCACGAAGATCAATTATAAACCGGTATGGAATTGCATTGTCGACTTTCTTATATATGGGCAAGATCGGACTGTTACACAAACTACCTGTAATCTCCTCGATCACCCCACGATGTACAAAATCGGAGACAATGCATTTCAAAGCACGTTCGCCTTCGACTGATATTTTATACTGCGGAATGCGTGGCAGTTTCACCCCATGTTTCAGGACTATTTTAAGAGGCTCAATCTGTAACACTCCGATATCATTGTCGTCCACCGCCCACAAACATTCCCGGACAATGCTAAACTCGGGGGGTAAAGGTCGAATCAAAAACTGGGAATTAGGAAGTTGCTGTGGTGAAACCGTTAGCCGTACTCCATCCGAAGAACAATGAATTACTGCGTTCAATTTCTTTAACAAATTCAACCCCAGCAAATTCTCTCCACAGTTCGAAGTGAGAAGAAAAGGACAATGGTCCGTAAAGGGACCCAAAGAAACGGATACCGGCGCAGAAACCGGACAGACAGTTGGTATACCAGAAAACCCTACGGAAACATGTGTTTGCACTGACAGTGGGATGTTTGGAACCCGAGAATGATCAATGGAGCACTTCTGTGCTCCAGTGTCAATCAAAAACTGGTGTTTCCTATTCCCTACTAATAATTCAACGTAGGGGCCTTTCTGATTAACGGGAATAGGCGAAGGTTCCAAACCCTGCTTCGGGCAATCCTAATGGAACAGAGCCTCATCAGAAGGAAGCTCTTCAGAAAGGTAGGCATCAGAAGGGTGATCAAATATGTTTCTCGAGTCCATACTCGAGGTCTGATTTTCCCGTGAAAAAGGTTGCTGTGGATCTTGTAAGAGCTGACCTCTATCAGGCCCCCCTGCTCCAGGGCGGCCCCTAGGTTGTCTACCCATACCCCCAAAAGCACTGCTTAACCTCTGGGGAAGGACAGGGCACTGTGCTCGCCAATGACCTTCCTGGCGGCGATAAGCACATTGATTAATATTCACAGGACTCAAAGTAGCATTTCCTTTTGGGACGTACTGACCTCTAGTCTGTGTCGTACCTCCTCTGGGGTTTCTAACAATTTGCTGCAATAATACTTTGGTTTTCAAATCTCCCTTTCTCTTTTCAATTTTTTCCTTCTCATTATTAACACGGTTCTCATAATACTGAGCCATGTGCAAAACCTCAGATTGAGATTTTGCCTGCCAAGCGCTCTCAGAAGACATAATCTGTGACTGGATGTCAGGTAACAATCCACATACAAATTTGTCCACGAACAACCTTTTCTCCGACTCTGTACCTAAATCCTGTCCACTGAAGTCAGAAAATACCTGTTCGAATCTATTAAAAAATTCAGTGGCGCCTTCAGTTTTCCCTTGGACACAGGCTGTAAGCTTGTCCCAAATAATCCTTTTCTCTGGAATTATAGTTTTTAGTTTAGCGACAATTCTATCAGGTAAAGTAAGTATTACCTGTGGTGGTTTCTCACCAGCTGGTCTTTCCCCATCAATTCTAATCATATTAGCCCACGTATCTCCCAACCCCGGCACATCGTCTATTGTCTGAACCTGTTTCCATACATCTACGGGTAGGAGTACAGGGAGTAACAAGTCAATGTCACTCAAGGTGAACATAGAGGACTGCAAAACGGACTCTATTTCTTTGTAAAACCCTGTCGGGTTTTTCCTAATATCGGGAACTGATTGTCTAATTGTGTTCACTTCCTGTCGTGAAAACGGGACGTGAACAAATTGCGATACATAATGTGCAGGGATATCCACAGCGGGGGCACCAGTCCCAGCGTTGGCGGGGATCTCAACTTTTTGGACAAAGGTCTGAGGAACCTCTCTCATAGGCAACTGAGATATAGGTACCTCTGGCCGCTTACTAAGCAATAGAGCCAGGTCGAGCGCTAAGGCAGCTGTAGAAGTGTCGGGCGAAAAAAACCCTTTTACAAATCCCCAATAATTCCATGGGGCAACTAACCCTCTTCCTTACACATTCCTCTTGCAGGTGCTGTACCATCACCTGAATTACCTTTCTTTGCATTTCTACTGTATACTGACTATACGTGTCATATACTTCATCTGACGGAATCGATGAATCCGAGATCCATCGAACCGCATCTTTGGTACAAATTCGTACTTCTTCAGGTGCCAATCTATGGCACGGGAGGAACCGTTTCTGTACATATATTCTATCGTCTTCATCATCCTCATCTCGTGATTTTTCGAAGTCTTTCCTAAACTCATACAATCTTTCAACATGCCCATCTACTTTCTGCTCTGTGTCCCTCGAAAGTGCCAAAGCATTCAGATCTCTCACCCCTTGTGGAAGATCCGAATTTTGTAATCTACCCCACATCACACACAAATGAGTCCCCAAACCTTCGATAAAAATATTTTTCTCGGGAAAACTATTCAAATTAGATAATGTGGAAAAAACATTAGCTTGATCACCTTTCTCCATGCAATGCTTAGCCCATGCAAACAATTCCTGTTTCTTATCTGCAGAAACAGTACTACGAGTCACAATCTTTGATCCTGCACCTAGATCGACTTCAGTCAATACGGGGCCACTCGGGAGCAGATGTATAGGTAAATTTAATAAAGGTGCAACTATCGGTGCAGAGGGAAGGGGCGGTGCGATAGGCGGAGGAACAACAACCAAAGGACTAGGAACAATAGGCTGTACAGGGGGAACAGGAATAACAACAGGAGGGACAACAGGAACTGGCAGAGCGCCCAAAATAGGAGCATACGGAGGTGGCGCTGAGGCATCAGGCCTGCGTTCATTTAATAACTTCTCAATAAATTCTTCAGAAACATGGAAATCTTTAGAGGGGTAAATTTTCTGGATCCCGAGTGAAAAGGCTCTATCCATATTTTTAACTGATTCTGACCGTTTTTCTTTATCATATAATAATGCTTTTTCAGCGTTTGTTTTATGACGACATGCATGTTTATCCCTACTTTTAAGCTGCTGTAATGCTTCTTTCTTCCAATTCTGTAACACATCAAAGGCTGCTGGTCTAGCCTTTTTCTTTACAAGATCGATTCTAAGTATTCAATACGGGGGATCTCAAAACTACCGTTGATTGGCCACTGAAATTTGGAGGCATGTCTGGTCTGTCTGTGCCAAATATCATTAAATACTATGCTTCCAATGCCATACTTACAGTACATAGTACACGCCGGCGACCCCTCCTGTGGTGCCGGGCGGCTAAATTCCAAGGATTGTCGATCGCTGCGGAACAGAGCCCTAAAGCAGCTAGACAATTTCCCAGGCATTTCACAAAAAATTGGTGTTACCTGGTTCAATAATTGTGTCTGCAGATACAATACGCCAATTTCAAATTGTCAGGGTTAAATTAAGAGCCGGGTCATGACTGCACCTGACCAAACCTAAGGAGGACCGTACGGTTTACCAAAGAACTTACCTAACAAATTTTACCTTGTGTTTGGTGGTTTCGGCAAATCTGCCCGCCTCAAAATTGGACCCTCGTCAAGATGCCGTGTCAGACCACACGACTATCGTCCAAGGATCGGATCGTGCAGCGCTGCCGAGGTATCACGTCTCGATCGGTCGGGCCCGCAGAATCACACCGTCCGATCCCGGTTCGATAGTCTGCGTCAACCTTCAATGATCCGGCATCAATCTTGAGGGTCCCTATTCGGGCGCCAACTGTGGAAACAGAGAAATTGATATGAGGACGGGAAGCCCAAAGGAAACACACCAACACAGGTTACAAAGAACATACAAAGTGCTTTATTCAAAAGCTACAACAATTACCAAAAAGTCAATTGACAAACGGATAGCTATTCGGCCCTCAGAGTAACAGAACGAACTATCAACGGTAGTTCGCCGTGTTAGTGTGAGAGACCGTACATTGGGATACTCAGGTTTTTATACTTTTTATCCAGCTCTGGCCAACCCCCTCGCGGGTTAACCATTCTTAGAACCAGGCCTAGAGTTCGTTGCCAGGTCAATCCCATAATGTATGCATTTCGATCAGTTCCGCTGATACAGTTGTTCATTTAAACATAGTTCAGTGATAGGACAAGGTCTCAGTTCGCGACCCCAACAAGTGGCCTGCAGGCATATTACTTATTCATGTGTGCGGAGGTCACAACGGCCAGAATCATACTCGAAATGTCATTCGGCCTCCATTTTGATGTTCAGGGTGACTTCCACACTACAAGAGAACCTAAAATGGCGGCTAAATCCAAGATGGCGATTTACACAGTACATTAAGGTCAAGACCTTGCCGCGGAATCTATTTACACAATGTTTTAGACAATTTGGCGTAGGCCAACACACATTCAAACAATGCAATAGGAGGTATAATATTATTTCGATTCCGACAGACTACCCTGACCGTTATTTTGCATTTGTCATAAAGTTGTGTTTCCTAAAATCAGGGCTGTCTCATCATTGTTTGGATTTTCTAGAGGGTCTACAAAGTGGTGACCCTGATGTGATCTCCAGTGCCCCCAAAGGGGTCAGGGATCCCCTGCCACTTATCCCAAGCCACGGCACATCCGGAAATCAGTTTGTGCACACATCAAATGGAGTGGTGAGCAGACAATGGGCCTCATTATTACATCATTGGTAGCCATGCCTGTAATACAGGCACGACTGCCGCTGGTGTAATTTTTTTTTCAGTGCCCGCAAATGGGCAATTACCGGGTCATTAGGGCCCTGCCGGACCCGCTAATTGGCCATTTGCGGGTGCCGGAAAAAAGATGCTTCCCATTCCCATTCGGCCCCATAGGGCTGAATGGGAATGGGGAGGTCGGATGCACGGCACCGTTTATAACGGTGCCGGTGCATCGGACATGCTGTGCTCGCGGGTGCTGCTCTGGTGGCCAGAAAGGCACCCGCGAGCACAACTCGTAGTTTGCCGGTCCACGAACTACGGTACCATCAAGCTTACCGGTACTGTAGTTCCTGGACCGGCAAACTTATAATGAGTACCAATGTTTTCCTCTAAGGCCTGCCTGGATTCTGGCTTGGGGCGCCGGGGCAGTGCAAGCTGTTTACAGGGGTATGGCATTGGAAGGAATCAGAGCACACATAGTAATGTGGGTTCAAGTTTTGTATAAAATACAGCATTTTGACCTTTTGTTATTGCCTGTGAATTGCTATTGCTTATGAACTGATGAAGTATTGTGGGGAAAAGCCTACTAACGAGGAAAGACAATGTTGTCTAATATTGCATGTGAACTGATGAATAATTGAAGAGAATCTCCCCTTTAAAGGGGAAAGACGAGTTTCTGTAGTTATAAAGTAGTGTAGAGAATCTCCCCTTTAGTGGGGAAAGATGGTGTCATGTAGTGACACATTATTGTGGTGAAGCTCCTCCTAAGTAGGAAAGGACAGCATCATAAGGGATATCCCTCAGCTCCAGCGAAATGAACGTGAGGAGGTTTTAATGCCCTCGTCTCGGGGGGTAAGCTGACAGAGGAAGGATCTACATTATTGTGTAAAAAAATGTGTATTATTGCAGATATTATTGGCCATTGTATAAATGAGGTGTTTTTAATATGAATTGTCTGGGGTTTTCACACTGTGACTGCGCCACACATGTTTGGAGTTATGGAATTCAATTTTTGAAAAAATTAAACAGATTTAAGTATAGATTTAAATCACAAATCTCCCATGGGAGAGCCCTTTTTATTGACACATGTTTCGGCTTTTATATGACATTTGATGGCAATTGGATAATATAAAAGGTGTTTGTGGGTAAGTATTGTTGGCAGCGTGTAGAGGAGATGTTTGCAGTCAGATATTCATAGCAGTTATGTTTAGGACAGTGTTTTTTCATTAAAGCTATTAGGATTGTGCGTTTGGGAAATAGAAACGTCTGCCGCTCTTGTTAAGGGAACAGCCAGTAGGCCGGTGGCAGGCTTTCTTTTAAGCTTGGTTGGAGCATTGTGACAACATGGACAAACAATTGGAGCATATTTGTAAAGCGCTTCCGCAGTATAAGTACAAGATCTGGAAGAACAATAAAGAGTGGATTCGGGAAACTATGCATAAATTGTTTAAACCATGGCCCCAAGAATGCACGCATTACAAGGCATGAAACGAATATAGCATATGCACATGTATTTATTGTCAACGTATAAGATAAAACCACGAGAAATAGGAAGAGCATACTTGATTTATGGAAAATACTTGTGGAGGAAGACAGTGATTATGATAATGGTTTGGAGGAGTCACCCCGGGGAGCCAAGGATCTTCTGCTATAACACCCCCGTATGGACCCTATCCTTTACAGCCTGTTGTGGGGAAGACCAACTGTCAATTTTCATCAGGAAAGGCTGGGGGCACCACCAAAGATCCAGCAATTTAACCAATGGAGGACAAGGCTTGCAAGCAGGTGGAGGAAACATTACAAAAAGGGGAACGGGAGCTGACACAGGCCTTGCAGGGCCAGAACAGACAGCCAGCGAAAGGGGAGAGGCAGAACGTGCCACTAGGTATTGATGAATGGAGAGCGGGACAGATCCTCTTTATGACTGATGTCAAGGTTATCGATGATGTCCAGATCTCAGTAGCTCAGCTCACCCGTAGCGAGAACACGCAATGTGGCATAGGTGAGGAATCACCTTTAATGACTGAGGACAGGGATTGAACTGACAGAGATTTATTAATGATAGAGGGAAGTGAGGAGGAGAGCGACGGGTGGCAGTCAGAGGCCTCACAAGAGATGACACACAGGAGTCACGACTTAGATTGTGGTCAAATGGCCCTGGTTAAATGTAAGGAATGAGAGAGGGCCTCCAAGCTTAATCAGTGAGGAACACAGTTTCCATTCTTGCAGAAGGGCCTGGGGAAACATAA
This sequence comes from Ambystoma mexicanum, assembly GCF_040938575.1. Classification (NCBI taxonomy): domain Eukaryota; kingdom Metazoa; phylum Chordata; class Amphibia; order Caudata; family Ambystomatidae; genus Ambystoma; species Ambystoma mexicanum. The sequence continues at coordinate 332,796,004 of NC_090933.1, read as the reverse complement.
TTATGTGCCTTGGCCCCACATGGATCGTGTCAACTTAATGCACACCTTGCCCTCCGTTACTGCAGGTGCTGGCAAGGGGATGTATGCCCTTGAAAAGCATACAGCAGGCATCAATCTAGCTGTGGGGAACAGAAAAAAACGTGTTTGTCTCCCTGCAGGGGTGGCATGCAGATAAGATATGGAGTAAAGCTAGGTACAAGGGGGTAACTTTGAAAAATACAACCCAAATTGGTGCCCCATTTAATAACTGTTGAGTGCAGGTATGGAAGGTTTTGAGGGATATGTACCCTGACAGACCTGATATGAATTCCATCACGACCCACACAATGAGATCAGATGAAGACACTGCCCTAAACATACATCAAATTCAGGAGATGAGATAGCTAGAGCCAGGGGAGGCTTGGGACAAAAACATTGTCAGTTTTTATGATGTGTTATGCAAGGGGCTCCCTTCGGAAGTACAGGCAGATTTAAATAAGGTGGTTGGGGTAGAAGCTAAATCATGGCCTGAGATACAGGTGCACGTCACACACTATTGCAGGTAGAGACAGGAGAAAGAGAACAAATACAGAGGGCAGAAGCAAATTGGATGCAGAGGAAACTAGCAAAGCTGAACATGGAAGGTGCTGTGATATTTAACACTAAGGCAAGACAACCTACAGTGTCCCCTCAATGCAGCCCCATGCAGGTGTGGGTAGAAGGGCCTCGGGATTTTGGGAAAGGAACATGAGGTTTCCAGAGAGGGAAAGGATGTTTTTGCAGAGGTAAAGTGGGCGGTATGGGAAACATGTGGCTCGATGGGAACTGCAATGTTGGTCTTGTGAGAAGATGGATCATGTAGCGCAAGACTGTAGGAGCAGGCTGACCGCTCCATTCAACTGTAACATCCTACCAATCGCCCAGCATTTAATCCACAGCCCCAATTTTCCCTGCATGCCCCAGGTCCTGTACAACGACAACAAATACAGTTGCAGGAATTACATTTTACCATTGCCCCAGCTCAACCATGGGATAAGAACCCCCTGCGACAAGGCACTACCCACTACATGGAGGCAAGCGTGTTAGGGGGTAATCCTCTCCTGCTCCCAGGATTGACCACTTACCCCTAATAAAGCAGCCCACAGGGAGCATTAGTATGTACAGTACTATGAGAAACTACCGACCCGGATGAAAAATCCTGAGTAGGAGATCAAACATTTTCTTTTTTGGTCTACACAGGAGATAACAAATCCTGCATTAGGAGGGGATTATTTCCCATCATTGTAGATTGAAACAAGAGAAGGACAGAAAGAAACTTGAGGAAAGATAGAGGAAGCAAAGCTAGTGCAAAAGAAATTATCAAAACTTACAATGAAAAGGGCAATGTTACGGAACAGGATGTAGTAAATTGCTGTACCGGTTGCACAGCGAGCACAACCTGGGCCAAATGGAAACTTTGCAGGGAGGGAGAGAATATAATGATTACCCCCGGGATGAGGGTTTGACCCAGAGTTAGAGGGTTTGTATTACAAGCTCATCAAGGATTAGGGATTAATGGGGGACCACCACGATTTGGAGGACCACCACAAAAGTGTTGGACATGTGAGAAAATGGAGCGCATCTCATGTGTGTGCAGACGTAGGGGAGGAATGCAACAGAATTGGCAAAAAGTAGATACAAGGGGAGGGCCATCATACCCCCAACATGTAGCGCAGAGCCAGAAACATATTATGCCCAAGATTGCATGCAGTATCAGGCACAAGTGCCACAAATACAGCAGACGCCAAAGGGGATGCCACCCCAAACACAGAAAGCAGCAATACAAACACAGCAAGCATCAATCCATACACAGCAAGCACTGATGCAGACGCAGCCAGCACAGCCACCAGCACAACAGAATGCAGTGACACCATGGAATGTGAGCATAATACTGCAGACACCTACACCTAGAATAATGGGTGTGACAGTGGTTGGAGGGAACCATTTCATAGGTACAGGACTGAACATGTACCCACACTAGAACAGCCCACAGACAGACTTGATGTGTCCAGACCCACAAGAGCCACCAAGAGCTGGAGTAACAATAGATGACAAAACATTTTCCTTTCTAGTAGATAAAGGGGAAACTCCATGCTGTGTTAGAGAGGTAAAATTCCCAATGTCAGGTATATCCATGGACACACAAGGAATTTCTGGGGCAACTACAAAGGTTCCTTTTACTGACAGCTTACATAACACTATACGAAAGCACAATATGTCTATACCATTATTTTATTCTTGCAAGGCACTAGGTAACATATTGGGGAGAGACTTGGTGAGTACATTAAACATGACAATATCATTTACTGACCAGTAGAAAATATGGTCTACCCTAGGGATGCATTATGTGATAGTACAAGAATTCATAACAGCATTATTTGGTCACAAATCACAGAGAGGGGTTGCACTGGACCCAGAAGTATTCCTTTATGGGGTAGACCTATTGTAAGCATGGCTTCCCTGAATGAGACACATTTTACTTACATGATTTTTGTTTCGACCAGAAGTACCCACGGACACTGAAGAAGGACAGATCATTACAATCGAGCTAGAAGCAGCCACAATAAGCAAAAACAGAGTGATTTTGCACGGAGTGGATGATATGGGGTTAGTTGGCAAACAGTAATAGCACACGACTAAGCACAAAGATGATATTTAACATCAGTGTTATACATCAGCTACAACTTGAGGATAGGGACATACCTTATAGAATGTCGTTAGTGAGGAAACTTCCATTCTTTCTCCAAGTGATTTTAGCACATGTACCGAACACACTGTGGACCAGCAGTGCATATGACGTTGGTCTACTAAAATGAGTAGGGGTGTTAAATTTAAATTAAAGAAGAGGGCTATTTTACCACGATTAAGGCAGTATCCCATATCCAAGGAATCTGACAAGGGTAATTATGAAAACATTGCTGCCCTAGTGCATCAAGGGATATTAGTCATTTCAGAATCCCCATGTAACATAGCTGTGCACCCAATAATTAAGGCAACAGGGGGGTAATGGAGATTTATTCAGGATTTACAACCCTGAACAATATTGTTGAGGGGGTTTTTTACGTTAAGGCAAAATCCAGCAAAGATATTGTGTAACATCCGATCCAAAGCTAAATATTTTACTGTAATTGATTTAAAGAATGCTTCTTTTTAATCCCCTTGCATGAAGAATCACTGTATTTGACCGCATTCACTTACTGCAGAATTATGTTAAAACATACTCATTTACCCCAGGGTATTGTGAATCACCTGCGGTCTTAACCGAGTGCTGCAGTTGGACATAGGGAATATACAGCTTGACAGTGTGGTCATCTAATATCTGGAAGACTTATTGGTATGTAGCACCACCAAAGAAGAGAACAGGAGGGACTCAGTGAAACTAATGACAGTATTGGCAGAGAAGGGGTACAAAATAGACAATGAAAAAATGCAATATTGCTTGGAAGAGGTCCAATAAATAGGTCAGCTGATATCGAAGGAAGGGAGGAAGGTGAGACCCGAGAGAGCAGAAACCATAATGAAGACACGTAGGCCAGAGACAGTGAAGGAATTACAGACATTTCTAGGCCTTTGCAATTAATGTAGGACATGGGTCCTTGATTACAGACCATATGTCATACTGCTCTTAAAGGGACTCAAGCAAGCACAAAAAAACAACAGTGATATGGCCTGGACAGGTAAAATGATAGATGCCTTTGATGAATTGAAGTTTGCAATTAGCGCAATTAGGGATCCCTGATTACAAAGAAGAATTCTTTTTGTTCTCCCATTCAAATGGAATAGTGATGAAGGCGTTCCTCTCACAGAAAACTATCATGGGAGACAAACCATTAGCATTTTACAGTTGAATATTACATCCAGAAATGAGAGGCCGCTACCCATGTGAAAAAGCATTGGCTACAGAAGTCTTTGCAATTGAGAAGTCGGCTGGCATAACAATGGGCTGTTTGCTCAGGTAATACATTGAGCATGCTTTATTTACCATCCTTGAAAAGCCCAAAAGTGCATTAACTACCCAGAGAACATCAGGCTATGAAGTAATTATATCAAATCCATCAATCAAAATTGTCAGGTGTTGAGTGGTAAACCCAGCAAGATTCAATACAGAACCAATGAAGGAGGCAGGTTATGTGTATGATTACACCAACTACACTCAATACCATGATGAAATACCTCATGTCATAGAAAATGCCCTAGGTGGGGCGATAATTCTCTTCGTTGACTGGTCATCGTCAATAGATCAGAGCACGGGTGAGTGGCATTGCAGTGGTGAAGGCAGGAGAGAATGACAGGTTTGAGACAGTGACATGTGCAAGATTGCCAGCACATTTCTCAGCACAAGTGGCAGATATGTTAGCGTTGATATTGGCACTTGAAGTGCATGAAGATGGGGGAGGTAACGTGTACTATGACTCTGCATACGTGACATCAACAGTACATGCAAAACTGTCACGATGGAAAAGGAGGGGCTTCCTGCACACAGACAAGACACCCATCTTTCCCAGAAGCATCTGACATTGCAACTGCTTTGAACAAATACACATGGGCACGCATCATGGTGATGAATGAAGGCTTTAGTAGGTTAACCATAGCAGAAATTTACATAATTACAGGGGAGGGCACTGCAAGAAGAGCAGGAGCTATAGAAAAGATGGGGTTGTCCATTGTCCCCCACAGATGAAACATGGTGGCAGAACACCACCAGGGAACCTGTGATGCCCCTAGGGCAGCTTACAGTAGCATTAGAGCAGCTACAGTACCTGGCACACATATCGAGAGAGTGTCTTGCATTACTGATTTTGAAGGATTGGTTTGTCCCTAATTTGGCAGAACACGTTGCTAATTTTATCAATAGTTTGATATGTCAGAAAAATCACAGTGGCGCACACTCATTTAACAGTGACAGGAGAAATACCCCATCCTACAGGACCATTTCAGCATTTGCATATTGACCATCTTGACATGCTCCAAATAATGTAATGGCTTCAGTTATATGCTAGTGGTCATATGTGCCTTCTCCCGATGGATCTAAGCCAGTTTGTGCACACATCCAGATGCCACATGTCCAGCGAAGTTCCAAGTACATAAGGTATTTCCAAGGTGGGGAGGGTGCAATGTGCTACGTTCTAACAATGAACTGCACTTTGTAAATGTGGTGTTCAAACACATCACGGTCCTTTTGGGCACAAAGCATGCATTCTCATTGGATTAGCACCCACAAGCAAATTACATTTGCGAGTGCCTCAGTGGCATCTTGAAATAAAGAATTGCAAAGCTAATAGAGACATTTAAAAAAAGGCTGGTTACATTGCCTCCCTTTATTCCTATTTGCCTTAAGTAATCAACCAGTCTCTGACCATCACCTGACTCCAAATTAGCTGGTGACGGGACACTGAATGCATGTGCCTATTGCTGCTATAGTGTTAGGGGAGGAAAGGCATAATTATTTGACAGAATCTCTTAAGTTTATGTCTCGACAGGTGCAAATGTGGCCGGGGGCGCAAAGAACACAGTTGAAGATAAAGAACCAGCGAAGTTAAAATCAATGTTGCTGTAGCCGGGTGACGATGTCTTGAGTAGACATTTTGCAAGGAAGTAGCATACACCATGCTTCCAGGGACCTTATCTCGGGAGTCTGTTACACCATTTGCAATAAATGTTGAAGGAAGGTGCACCTTGCTCCACCTCAGCGACATCATTCTCTACAGAGGAAAGAACACCCTGTCCGAAATGAATGAGCCTGAACAGGAAGAAGAGGTGCCCAGACCCCAAACAAGATCGATGATAAGAGCAAATCAGCAACAACAAGAATAAAAACGACATGAGTCTTTCTTTACTCACAAGAACTCTTGGCCCAACCTCACTTAAGGACACCTGTCTAAAAATAAAGCATGAGAGAACTGTGAGGTGGGAATGCACAGCTAATGTAAATCAGGATAATTGATGTGGAGTAGAAGCACACCTAAGGTGTTAGTTCACACTATTAAATAAAGAAATAATGTCAATGAATTTTATGGTGAAATTTCAGGTGCAGGCGGGCTAACGTCACAAGACCACTTGGGACAAAATATCTAAACAACCTAAACTACCTATTGCTAGGCAGTAAGCCCAAATGCACTCCTACCGAATCTTCGTTCGGGAGTTAAATGTTGACTCTTAGTTGATCAATTAATACTCTCACGTGGAAAGAGTGTTAATTGAGTCTTGACTTTAACAAATTACAAAATAGAAAATAAATAGCATCAATAAAGGGTAAACCGGGCATGTAAGATCACTTATGTAACTAATTATACAGATCTGGTACTGACTAATACTTTTTAATACTTTTTAATAGACCTCTCCAGGTCTGTTTTTTCCAAACAAATGAACAATGTACAAAAGAATTATTCAGACAATGGTGAAGCATCCAGGAATTCTCATTCCAATTAACAAACAGAGTATATCCTGGTTCGTGAAGGTACATAAATGCAACAAAAGCAGAAAGCAAGTAGCTCAAAGCCTAGCATAATTATTTACATCCTGTAAATGTTCAAAGGGACATGTACACATTTCATTAACCAATTGTAAACCAGCGATATAAATTTGACAAACAGCAATAAGTTCACTCTTGGGGTTTTGTATTGTGAAGTAGCTCCATTCAGGGAAGCCCCTTTTAATAGGTGACATAGGTAACCAACGCGTTTCGGATCGAATGATCCATCTTCAGGGTGGGGACTTCACTGTTCCTGTATGTAGTAGGGTAGTGATTGCTAAATGCGTTCTAAAAGCCTTTCCTGCGGGGAATTCAAAAGAGTAAACATTACCATTTAAGCTAATCAGTGAGGTTAACTGATGTAATTTTGAACCGCAATAAGTAGAGAGGTAATGGGTACTAACCTCAATCTGAGGCTGATAAAGTTCCAATTCAGACCCAGTCAACAGCTGTAATGCGCCGGAGGCCGGGAAGTGACAGAATACGGCCGGGACACCCTATAAGGAATAGTAACAGAGTAATGATCAGACCAAACAGTCATGAGTCATCTAGATGGTCATAACAAAGTTTTCTCAACGAGCTATGTCTAAGTTATCCACCGAGGGGATAGAAACAGATATTAAATGTATATAGGAGTGCAAGCCTGGTATCTCGCTACGAGATACATGAAGTTCAATGCATCACGCCAAGTGTAGAAAGGCGGGTGCAAAAAAGTGCAGACGCAGGTGCGCCGTCCACACGGAGTCTAAAGACCTACCTAGGTTGCAGATAAACACCGAGTGAGCCGACCGCTGTAAGCGCAGCGGCTCCACTGCGGTAGGCATTAGTTGTTGTCCCGGTAACCCCACGCATGCGCGCTGGGCCAGCCGGGAAATCCGCCATATTGGTGTGGGCCACTCGTCGCAGAGAGAGGAGCTCCATAGAGTAATAGGTAAGAGCACCTTGGAATCAATGTAACCCATGTAGCGGGGTCTCTAGATTAAATATGTAGAGGAAAGCACTCAAACAGGCATTGCTTACTCTGGGATGCGAGTGGGGGCACCACCGCGAAACCAGAAGGATTCGCGGGGTGCCCCCATCTCGCATCAATATAAATGACAATTCTATGGGGGGGTATCTCAGGTGGCCGTATCTCTGTACTAAAAAGAGGTATTGAACTGGCGAGTCAAGCCAATATAGCTATGTGCATTCCTAATCTACTAATCACCAAGTGACAAAGTCATAGAGTAAATGTATCGACAAGCCCATGGTAACGAATCGAGTGGACAAAGAGGGGAATATATGATATCACACAATCTAGATGTTAAGGACACAGGCTCTAGATGTTTGAGAACGAAAACCTAATAAGGAATAAAGAAAGTGGAAATATGAGCTCAGAGTCACAATGGCGTGGGGACAACCCTATTTACAGCTTGGGGTGAGGCATTGTAGTCCATGAAACAATCATATGTCAGTTACCCTTGCAGCTGGGCGGACATTGTGGCGATTCAGGCTAATTTATACAAAGCACATTAAATCAAATTCAACATTCATCCCCCGGGGGTGCAGTGAGTCTAGAAGATCAATCCATAGTATTTCACGTTGTGCTAATTTCCGTTGTATATCTCCCCCCCTGGTACCTGATGTCACTTGTTCTAAAATAACACATTTTAACTGCGCCACAGTGTGGCGTGCCTCTGTGAAGTGCAATGAAACAAGTGATTTGGGACTCTTGTTCCGAATATTAGACTTATGCTCAGTCCATCTTGTTTTTGCTTTCCGAGTAGTCATTCCTACATAATAGAGTCCACATGGACATTTCAGTGCATATATCACATTTTGAGCATCACAGGTACAGGAGTGTTTTAATTGTAAAGGTTTGCCAGAATGGGGGTGTGTAATGTGATTGCCCTTTATGATGTTGCCACAGTGTTGACAATTGTGGCATGGAATAGTGCCTTTGTGTTGGGTGGACGGACCCCCAACTGGGATCTCAGCTTTCACTAGGGTCTTTCGTATAGATTTGCTATTTCTATAGGCAAACGTTGGAGGATCAGGGAAAAGATGTTGCAATTGTGGGTCCAATTGTAGCATGGGCCAGTTTTTTTTGATGGCTTTCTTAATTCTTGTGCTCTGGACCGAGTAGGTGGTAACATATACCAGTGTTTCTCGAGATTTTGTTGGTTTCGGTACTAGTAGTGAGTCCCTGTTTATCTCACGGACCTTTCCTGATACATCTGAGATCAATGTAGAGTCGTATCCTCTTGCTGTGAATTTATTTTCCAGTGTAATCACCTAACGTTCATATTCAGTGGGTTCTGAGATGTTCCTCCTATAACGTAGAAATTGACTCAGTGGCACACTGTCAATGGTTCGTTTAGGATGGAAACTTGTGGCGAGTAATAGACTATTCCTGTCGGTTGGTTTGGTGTAAATCCTGGTCTCCAGTTTAGCTCCAGCCACGTAAATTTCCACATCCAGGAAATGTATAGTTGTTGTACTTGTCTCTGTAGTAAACCTAATGCGTGGATTCATCCGATTCATCATGTCAAAGAAATTGACCAATTCGTCTTGAGGACCAGTCCATACCCCAAAGACGTCATCAATGTATCTCACGTACAGGGATAGGTGTCTCATCCATCTTGGTGATGTGAGAACATGTTCGTATTCCAGATAGTACATAAATGCATTGGCATAGCACGGTGCCATAGCTGCACCCATGCTTGTGCCTGAAATTTGGATAAAGTATCTATCCTGAAACTTAAAAAAGTTGTTGTTAAGTACCAATTTCAAGAGGGAGAGAATGAACAGCCGGTCTCCTTGACATTTGTCCGATCTCAAAATAAGCCATTCTATAGCTTCTAGGCCAGCTTCATGGGCAATATTTGTGTATAAGGACGTAACGTCCATAGTAAATAATATATCTCTCCCTTCCACAAACTGCGTGTTCTTCAACAGTTGCAGGAAGTGCATGGTGTCCTTCACATAAGTCGGCGTCTCTTGGACCAAGGGTTGAAGTATTTTGTCCAGATATTGTGCCAAAGGTTCAAGGATGCTGTTAGTAGCTGCTATAATGGGGCGGCCTGGAGGTTTTAACAGTCTCTTATGGATTTTAGGTAAGATATACATCACCGGCATGATGGGATGTTTATTGTCGAGAAACCGGCGTGTTTTCTCAGAGATTACGTCATTCTCTTCGGCCTCATCCAGGACTTTTTCAATCAGAGCTCGCACTGTTTCTGTTGGGTTCATAGGGACCTCAAGGTAAGTTTCCTCGTCTCTTAATTGGCCTTCAATTTCATCAAGGTAATCCTGTTTGTCCATCAGGACTAGGGCTCCTCCCTTATCTGCTGGTTTGAAGATGATAGTTTGATTGTCTAATAGATTTTTCAATGTCTGGCGTTCAATTTTAGTGAAGTTTCCTTGAGCCTTAGTTTTGAATCGTATCTTCTTGAAGTCTTCAAGTACGGTCTTCTCAAAAGTGGATAGTATATGGTTATGTATTGGGGGATTAAAAGTACTTTTAGGAGTGAGCTCTAGGAATTCATGTGGTTCCTTTTCGATGTTGTCTTCTTCCAGGGAGTTGAAGAATACTTTAAGCTTCAATTTGCGCATAAGTTTAAAGAAATCAATCTTTTCCCTCAATAAGGTACTGTTATTCATTGGAACAAAGGATAAACATTTCCTCAGAACTTGTGTCTCCATCTTCGAGAGATGGTATGACGAAATATTGACTATCAGGGTTTCTTCGTCCCCTTCTTTCTCTGTGGATTTTTTCTTTTGTCCTCTTCGAGTCGGCTTTTTTCTAAAAAAGGGGAAGTCGTAGCTTCATGGTTCGTGGGCTCGCTGGCTGAGGGACCTGGTGTTATTTCCGCGGTCTGACCTGATATGGCGTCTAGTTCTGTGCTGGAAGCGTCAGAAGAGGTGTTCCCAGTAGATGGGTGTCCAGTCTTCCGTGGATTGCTACTATTCTGTTTATTCGGGTAGTACCCGTAATAGGCTTGCCAACTATAGACTATGTCCAACTTATAGTCTTGCGTGTCCCTTCTGAACTTCCTGATCTTTTTTGCTTCAAGTTCCTGTGAATAGTTTGCTAGTTTCTGATTGGTTTCGTCAAGAATTTGTTTAAGTTGATCTGCCGTGTAGGTTTTGCTTAGTGAAGTTTTGAGACCTTCTATATCTTCATTCAAGGTAGTCAAAGAACGAGCCAGTTCTTCAATCGTTAAAATGATCAAATCCAGTGAGCATTTATTGAGGATCAAATGCCAACGTTTCACAAAGGCAGGATTTTCTTTGCATAAGGTGGGTTCGAGGTTTACCCTCAGGCCTCTTGGTATCCTCTTTGTGGTGAAATACTGAGCTAAAGTTGATGCATGTAACTTGAGATTGATTTCCCTTCGAATCTTCCACTCTAATTGTCGAATCAGGGCTTCTGGTTTGTCAGTGGTTGTAAGTTCAGTTCCTGCTATCTTAATCAGCCCCAGGATTCTCGTGGCTTCTTCTTCGCTGAAAGCTAAAGTTTCAGCTCTGTTATTTGTAGTCTGGTCTATTTTAGAGAAAGACATATTATACTGTTCACTAGAGAACAGATCCAGGTATTATATAATACCGAATATCTAGAAGGTGCGTGCAATTCCCTTTGTGTGGTCAGAGAAGGAAAACACAAGAGAACTGTGAGGTGGGAATGCACAGCTAATGTAAATCAGGATAATTGATGTGGAGTAGAAGCACACCTAAGGTGTTAGTTCACACTATTAAATAAAGAAATAATGTCAATGAATTTTATGGTGAAATTTCAGGTGCAGGCGGGCTAACGTCACAAGACCACTTGGGACAAAATATCTAAACAACCTAAACTACCTATTGCTAGGCAGTAAGCCCAAATGCACTCCTACCGAATCTTCGTTCGGGAGTTAAATGTTGACTCTTAGTTGATCAATTAATACTCTCATGTGGAAAGAGTGTTAATTGAGTCTTGACTTTAACAAATTACAAAATAGAAAATAAATAGCATCAATAAAGGGTAAACCGGGCATGTAAGATCACTTATGTAACTAATTATACAGATCTGGTACTGACTAATACTTTTTAATACTTTTTAATAGACCTCTCCAGGTCTGTTTTTTCCAAACAAATGAACAATGTACAAAAGAATTATTCAGACAATGGTGAAGCATCCAGGAATTCTCATTCCAATTAACAAACAGAGTATATCCTGGTTCGTGAAGGTACATAATTGCAACAAAAGCAGAAAGCAAGTAGCTCAAAGCCTAGCATAATTATTTACATCCTGTAAATGTTCAAAGGGACATGTACACATTTCATTAACCAATTGTAAACCAGCGATATAAATTTGACAAACAGCAATAAGTTCACTCTTGGGGTTTTGTATTGTGAAGTAGCTCCATTCAGGGAAGCCCCTTTTAATAGGTGACATAGGTAACCAACGCGTTTCGGATCGAATGATCCATCTTCAGGGTGGGGACTTCACTGTTCCTGTATGTAGTAGGGTAGTGATTGCTAAATGCGTTCTAAAAGCCTTTCCTGCGGGGAATTCAAAAGAGTAAACATTACCATTTAAGCTAATCAGTGAGGTTAACTGATGTAATTTTGAACCGAAATAAGTAGAGAGGTAATGGGTACTAACCTCAATCTGAGGCTGATAAAGTTCCAATTCAGACCCAGTCAACAGCTGTAATGCGCCGGAGGCCGGGAAGTGACAGAATACGGCCGGGACACCCTATAAGGAATAGTAACAGAGTAATGATCAGACCAAACAGTCATGAGTCATCTAGATGGTCATAACAAAGTTTTCTCAACGAGCTATGTCTAAGTTATCCACCGAGGGGATAGAAACAGATATTAAATGTATATAGGAGCGCAAGCCTGGTATCTCGCTACGAGATACATGAAGTTCAATGCATCACGCCAAGTGTAGAAAGGCGGGTGCAAAAAAGTGCAGACGCAGGTGCGCCGTCCACACGGAGTCTAAAGACCTACCTAGGTTGCAGATAAACACCGAGTGAGCCGACCGCTGTAAGCGCAGCGGCTCCACTGCGGTAGGCATTAGTTGTTGTCCCGGTAACCCCACGCATGCGCGCTGGGCCAGCCGGGAAATCCGCCATATTGGTGTGGGCCACTCGTCGCAGAGAGAGGAGCTCCATAGAGTAATAGGTAAGAGCACCTTGGAATCAATGTAACCCATGTAGCGGGGTCTCTAGATTAAATATGTAGAGGAAAGCACTCAAACAGGCATTGCTTACTCTGGGATGCGAGTGGGGGCACCACCGCGAAACCAGAAGGATTCGCGGGGTGCCCCCATCTCGCATCAATATAAATGACAATTCTATGGGGGGGTATCTCAGGTGGCCGTATCTCTGTACTAAAAAGAGGTATTGAACTGGCGAGTCAAGCCAATATAGCTATGTGCATTCCTAATCTACTAATCACCAAGTGACAAAGTCATAGAGTAAATGTATCGACAAGCCCGTGGTAACGAATCGAGTGGACAAAGAGGGGAATATATGATATCACACAATCTAGATGTTAAGGACACAGGCTCTAGATGTTTGAGAACGAAAACCTAATAAGGAATAAAGAAAGTGGAAATATGAGCTCAGAGTCACAATGGCGTGGGGACAACCCTATTTACAGCTTGGGGTGAGGCATTGTAGTCCATGAAACAATCATATGTCAGTTACCCTTGCAGCTGGGCGGACATTGTGGCGATTCAGGCTAATTTATACAAAGCACATTAAATCAAATTCAACATTCATCCCCCGGGGGTGCAGTGAGTCTAGAAGATCAATCCATAGTATTTCACGTTGTGCTAATTTCCGTTGTATATCTCCCCCCCTGGTACCTGATGTCACTTGTTCTAAAATAACACATTTTAACTGCGCCACAGTGTGGCGTGCCTCTGTGAAGTGCAATGAAACAGGTGATTTGGGACTCTTGTTCCGAATATTAGACTTATGCTCAGTCCATCTTGTTTTTGCTTTCCGAGTAGTCATTCCTACATAATAGAGTCCACATGGACATTTCAGTGCATATATCACATTTTGAGCATCACAGGTACAGGAGTGTTTTAATTGTAAAGGTTTGCCAGAATGGGGGTGTGTAATGTGATTGCCCTTTATGATGTTGCCACAGTGTTGACAATTGTGGCATGGAATAGTGCCTTTGTGTTGGGTGGACGGACCCCCAACTGGGATCTCAGCTTTCACTAGGGTCTTTCGTATAGATTTGCTATTTCTATAGGCAAACGTTGGAGGATCAGGGAAAAGATGTTGCAATTGTGGGTCCAATTGTAGCATGGGCCAGTTTTTTTTGATGGCTTTCTTAATTCTTGTGCTCTGGACCGAGTAGGTGGTAACATATACCAGTGTTTCTCGAGATTTTGTTGGTTTCGGTACTAGTAGTGAGTCCCTGTTTATCTCACGGACCTTTCCTGATACATCTGAGATCAATGTAGAGTCGTATCCTCTTGCTGTGAATTTATTTTCCAGTGTAATCACCTAACGTTCATATTCAGTGGGTTCTGAGATGTTCCTCCTATAACGTAGAAATTGACTCAGTGGCACACTGTCAATGGTTCGTTTAGGATGGAAACTTGTGGCGAGTAATAGACTATTCCTGTCGGTTGGTTTGGTGTAAATCCTGGTCTCCAGTTTAGCTCCAGCCACGTAAATTTCCACATCCAGGAAATGTATAGTTGTTGTACTTGTCTCTGTAGTAAACCTAATGCGTGGATTCATCCGATTCATCATGTCAAAGAAATTGACCAATTCGTCTTGAGGACCAGTCCATACCCCAAAGACGTCATCAATGTATCTCACGTACAGGGATAGGTGTCTCATCCATCTTGGTGATGTGAGAACATGTTCGTATTCCAGATAGTACATAAATGCATTGGCATAGCACGGTGCCATAGCTGCACCCATGCTTGTGCCTGAAATTTGGATAAAGTATCTATCCTGAAACTTAAAAAAGTTGTTGTTAAGTACCAATTTCAAGAGGGAGAGAATGAACAGCCGGTCTCCTTGACATTTGTCCGATCTCAAAATAAGCCATTCTATAGCTTCTAGGCCAGCTTCATGGGCAATATTTGTGTATAAGGACGTAACGTCCATAGTAAATAATATATCTCTCCCTTCCACAAACTGCGTGTTCTTCAACAGTTGCAGGAAGTGCATGGTGTCCTTCCCATTCAAAGTAAAAGAGGAAATAGCTAATGTTCCCCACAGCTATCGTTCAAAAGGTAGACATGTTATCCATAATGCTCATGACATGTTTTACATTTTGTAGCCTTTCATGTATTATTCTTAAGGCATTAAGAGAATTGGTCATTTATAATGAATGCTTCTGGTTTTATGGTATTTATTTTTCTGCCATTTCTGTCTTTATTTATCCACATGTATTTGTTGGCCTTTTTTCTGTATGTATCCACATTTATTTTTTGTAATATAAAAATAAAAATGGCAGTATTTTTCAGCATTTATTCTAATAAGAAAATGCATTTATTAAAGCACACATGCAGCCATATAGGAAAGAAATGCCAACTCAATTGTTTCCATAGCAACAAACAGTCACTCCTGTGACTGCTGCTGCCTTAAGATATATGCTGTCAGCAATTCTAAGAACTTTAATGCTATTTTCATACAACTTTTCCACTCTCCATGCTGCCAATCTGCAATGCGATTTGCCTGTGATGTATGGGTGACATTATAGAAAACCAGACAGAAAGACCTGTTTTTTTTAAATAAATAAATACAGACAGAAAGCAAATTAATTTCCATCTGTATTTAATTTATCTGTAAAAATCAGTAGAGACTGAAAACTGAAAGCCTTATTTAGAATGTAGCTAGGCCCGTAAACAGGGGCATAACTATTGTTACAATGACACATGAGCTGGCACCAGAACAATTCCTTGTAATGAGCACACACATTTAAAGACTGAAAATAAATGTGCTAGATGATACAATGTACCTGAGAAAATATATTGATGAGTCTGCCCATGTCACCAACAACCTGTGTAATCAACACATGTGCAAGGTGGGGAGAGAGACATCTGATGAGAGCTGTTTTGTCTGTTCCCTCATGCCCTATACCATGAGTATCTCCAGGATATTTGTGGCTACGGAAATACATGCACACAGAGCACACTGTCTAAAACTCTTAGCAGTTTGCACTAGTAGGGGGCAATTTCAAGGAAGGTGAGCCACCTTACGATGGATGACAAAAAACATTCCCTTATAAGGATAGCTACATAAAACAAAAAGAAATGATGGATGTTGCTGGAACCAAAAGAAAGCGATGCGACATACACTGGCAGGCCCGAATAGAGGAGAGGCTAAAATAACACACCATAAGTTGATACAATGCATTAATGCAGCAGGGAAAGAAATGCTTAGGTGCTGGGAAAGAACCCAATTACTTATATACAGACAGGTGTTTACCTCAGAAGGATGAGTCAAAGGGATGATAGGGTGTAAAGCACAAGCACTCCTAGCAGTACCAGTACAAGTCTTGCAAAATGCAAACAATATATGCCTCAAAGAATGGACTGAATATTACAAATTGCTCACGTGGGTAGAGGATGAAGCAGGACTCCTACCCATAATGCCCACGAAGAATGTCACTTTATGCTTCATAAATATGGGTACAATAAACGTATGGGAAATAAGGATTGCAAACGCATTTTTGATGTGCCGGGTATGAAAATAGGCATAGCTGTATTAATGGACTACTATTTGGCCTGTGGCTCATAAGCCTACATGCAGATCCCCTCAAACTGGGGAGGCATGTGCTCCTTGGTAATAATAAGTGCACCAGCTTTAGTAGTACCCCAACATGAGGTGGAGATTGGTGATTTCCCCAAAACTAATGCACACATAAGATACAAAAAGGGGTAACTATGAGTCAACAACAATGGCAAATACATATGACGAAATACCAGATGAGCATAAATTGGTTAGTAGAACAGAAATGTTCTTTACCTCATTCTTTACTCCTGGATTACAATGATGGGAGGTGTTGCAGACAATAAACACAACTGTAAAAGGCTTTTATGTCATAAGGGAAGAGCAGAGAGCAAAAAGACTCATGACCCTCCAGAATATGTATGTCCTCAATCTGCTAACAGGTATGGAGGGGTGCATGTGTGCAAAAATCAGACGTTTTTGTTGCACATACATACATGCCCATGATGAGGGAAATGGGGCTTCGACAGAACTCCACGCAAAAATGGTGGAAGAGGTGGACGACATGATAGATGATGACTGGTTTACCTACTTGTTCTCAATGATAACCTCCTGGTTGGCTAATGCATTTAAAATACTAGTGGCCATAGTGGTACTAGTACTGTTACATTTCTGTGTTCTAGAAATTGCAATATGCCAATGCAAAAGACTGCTCAAAAAGCAGTAGGAATGGAGATAGTGATACATTTGGATACTCATGTTCATGGGTATACACAAACAGATGACTTTCCCTATTCCCAAGCAATGGAGAGCCATAGACCACCTCCAGGGTCAAAATATATATATCCTCAGGACCCTTACAATTACACAGAGGACTGGGTATATTGGGATTCCAATGGGGAATGCTGCTACATGACCTGGAGTCCAGATGAATATGTGAGACATGAGGGTAACATGAGGGGAGTGACTAAAATATGGATACCCAAAGTGCCCTATTTAGGGGCAAGCAGAAGGAAGAGTGTGGTGGAGGACTCAACCAGAGGGAAGCATGTTGAAAGGCAGGTGAATACATCATCCACAGCTTCTGTCCCTCCCCCGGCCCAATACCATAAAGGTGAGAAATGTTACTCACTGATGCAACCGTACCACCCTTATCCCAGGCAATTCATAGAGACCACTTAGGCTAAAGATGACAAAAGCAGTCAACTACTGTAAAAATATATATGCATGCATTAGACACAAAGCAAATGTGCACTTGACATGAAGAAACGGAAACACTAGGTAAAATATGCCTTCATACATGAAGAATATTAACAAAGCATCCACAAGACATGAAGAATACTAACATGATTAATGTATATGGCAAACGCAACATAAATTACACGCAAATATCCCTCACTAAGATAGACACAAGAGTGTAATTGGGCAGCCATCTTCTTTAAAATGGGAACCACAGCAGGCTTTTAATTAAATGAAAGGCCTCAAGACTTCGAGAGAACTCAAAACGCTGATTCCACAAAAGTACATATCCATGCAGAGCTCCGACAGTAGCTAGAAACCCAGGCCAGTGTTACAATGAACATGGGAGGATAGGAAGAGCAGAAATAAAGCACACGATAATGTTTCCCAAGATGCAAGCCATATATTCTCAGCTTAATTAAGAGCACAACCAATCTTTGTTATCTAGGTGCAAGGACACAGTAAGCCAAAAAAGCTCCATGTAGGATAACTCAAGAGTGTTCGTAGTGTCAACAAAAAACACAGCACACACATTAATATTGGCTTAAATCCCAATAAATAGGAGTTCATTCTATTTCATAGATGGTCTCTGAGTATTTGACCCATAATTGAAGAACAATGTCTATTCATTAGAAGCAAACACAGATAGTACAACTGCCTACTCCCCACACACACACACAGACACGAGGCACCACACAAGGTCAGATTCAAAGATATTTCATGGTCTCATGGCCTAGGAATGGGGGATGATAACTTCTTTAATGAATAATGAACAGTCCACAGGCCTCTCCCCCCTCCCATTTGTCTGGCTCATGTCTTGACAACCTGTCAATTGTCCAAGGTTGGTTAGCAAGAAGCCAACCAATTAGAAACCTCAGTGCTATACTGCCCACGAAGTAAGGTGCCAACCTATCACCTCTTGTAGAAATGATGTATTTTTATTTTTATCAATTTAGAGGTGACCCAGGTGGAGCCATCAGATTGCTGTAACACAATGAAATGTTTTACACATATAGAGTCTATGCCACCACTAACCTATCCCTGTTCCCCATAGAATTGTGTAACTAACATTATGTTATGGCATCAGCTATGATGGTCTTTGAGTATGTAAGCCATTGTTTGTTTTTTTTTTAATGAGATGATCGAGAGTCTCACAATTTCAATGCTTGCATGCTGCCACTCCTTTATTTGGATGATAATAAAGCAGAATGTTGCCTTGCACTTTGTATACTTTGTTTTTAGAGTCTGGTTTGGATTCAATCTAAGTCTTCTGGGTAATTTGAGATTTTCCTGGGCTGCCTTAACATATCCACCAGGAAAGGTGTGCAGAATCATTTACGTTTCTTCAATTCTACGCACATTTTTTGGGGAAGAACTGGACTAGATCAACACCCAAGACCTAGCAACAAGTAATAAACTACTAAGCCATCTCCCCAAGACAGCTAGGAAATTAAGAGAACCCATTGCCTACATTAACACATTTCCAGACAAAACTCTAAGAAGTATTTTCATGAGAGCACGATTAAACCTCCTCCTGACCCATGAAATACTGGAAATAAGACAAATGTCAACTTCGAACATATGCAGAATATGGGGGGTCATTACGAGTATGGAAGTAGCCATGGTGCTATTAGCGCCATGGCTACCCCCATGCAGCATACCGGGTCCGGGTTCGGGTTCCCTGAATGGGGAAATACCGGGCCATTCCAACCTTGGAGGACCCGTTATTTCCCCCTTCAGGGAACCCATACCCATTCCCATTCGAGCCCCCATAGGGCTCAATGGGAATGGGGAGGGAGCTAACAACGGACCCATTAATAACGTGCCCGTTGTTAGCTCCCTGGTCTGCTAGCGGGACCCGCTAAGGATGCCTGATTTTACCAGGCACCCTTTGCGGGTCCCGCAAGCAGACTCGTAATAGGGCGGTAAGGGGTTAACGGCAATGGCACCATTACCGACACCATTAACCCCTTACCGCCCAGCTTGTAATGACCCCCATGTGTAAACGAACATCACCAAGAAACAGTAAGACACCTTTTGATGTCCTGTCCAGCAACAAGAGAAGTGAGAGCCACATACCTCACTCCGCAGTTCTTGGGCTGTAATTCGCAAGAAGAAGAGACTTGGTGGCCCGCTTAATATCAGGTGAAAAGACCAGATGGATCATCACAGTGGAAAAGATTTTAAAACTAGCCATGGAGAATATTGAAGCTCTATCTACCTAACTGGTCGGAAACCTTCATGGTCTTTTTATTCTTTATCACCTCTTGTAAAAGTCTCATTTGACTAAACACAAGTAAATAAAAAAATTAATTAAAAAAACACACATTTTCCATATGTAGGGGTGTCCCATTGCCAGAGAATGTGGGACATAACAGTGAAGATGACACAGAAAAAACAGATCCATGATTTATTCTACAGGTGTTTACAGTTTCATTGAATGTGTGAGGCACCCAGGACTTCACCATCCCACACTATGTTGCATTCATACATAACTGCAAAGGGGGCAGTGGATTTGCACACTAACAGGATCACACAGCCATCATTCATGAGAGTTTGATCACCAATAATGTCCCCTACCAGGGTTGCTGCCCAGTAAATAGACATGTGTGCAATGTATAATAGCAGATGTCCATTGGTAGCCATATGTGCACATCAGAAGAATGTAGAACACTGGTCCCAAGTATGATAAATATATGTTTAAGATACATGTGCCCCTCCAGGAATGGCATCTGTCCATATCCAACATTGTGAGCATAACAGGAACCAACAGGTTTCCCTCACATGCAGCATCCAGGGGTGCCGTGCATGTTTCCCTGCTGCGGCTCTGGATTCTGAGAGCATACACATTCTCTCATGTACAGTATCTTAGGTGCCTTGAATGTTGCCTAACTGGGGCTCAGAGTCCTGGGAGAACATATTCTCCCTCACATGCACCATCCGGTGGTGCTTGGAATATTGAACAACTGGGGCTCTGGGTCCTGGGAGAACTCAAGTTCCTCCTCTGCAGCATTCTTGGGTGCCTTGAATGTTTCCAAACTGGGTACCTGGGCTGAAGGAGCACACATCCTGCCTCACATGAACTCAATAGCAATGTCCCTGAGCAGTACACAACAGATCACCCGTATTACAATTTCTTAGGTGACCACACTTCTTGCATTTTCTCCTTGCATGTGGTTCCAGGCCATCTGTCACGCTCTCTGATGTTGGTGTGAAGTGGCTGCATGTGTGGGGTGGTCTTCTCTCCTGGGTTGTCATGCTGGACATATGAGATGTGGGTGACTGTGCTTGCTGCAGCTTCAGAGGTGCCTTTTGGAGTGATTGGCCCTATTGGTCAAGCAAAGATGCCAGATGCTCCTGCACCCTATTGGTGGCCACAATACAGTGAATCAGGTTCTAATGTATGCCACACTGCAAGATGCAAACAGCTGACACACAGCAGAGGTGAGTCCTCTGCTTGATTATGCTAGCCCTGCATTGATTCACTCAGCTTACTCCTGCTTCCTTGGACACTAAGTGGTCCTCCCTTTACTTATTGTTCATGAAGTGTCATGAGAGCTGCTTTTTGTTTGTCTAAGTATTCCTGTAGGGATGCCTGCATGTCATCTTTGTGTGTGAGGAGCTAGTTATGCTGCTCAACCAGTTGGTGGAACCTCTCTTGTATTTGCAGCTGTTGTCCAGCAGCGTCAGACTGACGTGTTGCCTCTTAAACAAGCTCACATCTGCCTGTTTCTAACAAGGCAGTGTGATCCTGTATCTTGACATCATTATGTGGAGGTGGTCTGTGCTGGGGGTTGATGCATATGGCAGTGTGGGGGGCAAATTGTCAGCATAGTCAGCAAAAGGTTATCTTTGCTGATGTTGGCCTTTATGCTCTCCATCGTTTTAGACCCCTGACCCCCAAGGTCTTAAAGTTGCACCTCTTCCACCTGCACCACTACCTCCACTTGTGAGGTAGGTTCTAATATTTGGGTGGTGCTGTTGAGGTTGCCTGTGTGGTATCACTTACACTACAAGAGCCCAATGTAGGTGTTGGTGTCTCAGTCATAATTAGGTCTGCAATCCGGACAGTGACATGTGGTATCTGTGGAGGTGCTGCCAAATTTACTTCATATTGCATCCTCCTGCTTGTTGGCACTGCTTGTCTGTAGTTTGTCATGTGCAGCATCAGACCCGCTTGAGTGCTGCGATGTATTGCCTACATTGCAGCACTCAAGCTGAAAAAAATCTGACATCAATATTTGCACTGGTGATATGCTGACATTTCTGTGTTTGCCTACCCTCTACGTGATGTGTAGAAAATGTGGGTCTTGCAGAAAGGTGTTCAGTGTGACTTTTGAAATATTCTCGTGGCTGTTTAATGGACTTGAAGAGAAGTTGTAGTCTGTCCATAGTGCTCTTGGTGGGTGAATACATGCACAATGTGGGGTTGTTTTGTTTGGCAGATTCAAGTGGAGTGGAATACTTTCCTGTTCAAATGGAAGCTCCAATTTAGTTCACCTTATGCTCCTAGGTGGTCCATGCAATCGTTACATGCCCCCCTCACCAGTACTGTTTTTGACTTCCTGGGCCTTGGAAATGTTCTTGCACATGGCTCACTGGAGGACATTCCACGTCTTAGGTAGTAGTTCTTTCTCATATAGCACAGTAGACACAGCATTGATAGCATTTACCAGTGACATCACATGTCCCTCTATTCGTTGCAACTTGCTGTATGCCTCTCTGCACCAAGGAGTCATGTACCCAATGGCAGCACGTTGCCCACCACTACTTGCAGTTCTATGTCTGTAAAACACAGGCACCATTGCATCTGTCATGCTTCATGATTTGGAGTTGTATGGGCTCTGGTGGCTTTTCTGGCTGCTCATTCTGCTTTTGTGAAGGGCTCTGGGAGTTGTTGGAGATATTCTTGAGGCAGTTGTGGTCGACTGACTGCCTCTGGTGGTTGGACCAACATCTGAAGGTGATTGATGCTACTTCAGCTAGCAGTTGACTGATGCTGGAAGGTGTTTAACATCACTTCCATCATTGGTGGCAGGCAGCCATCATTGGAGTTGGTATGTCCATAATCTTGGGTTACACTGAGGGTGCAATGCTGATGCGCAAAGGTCATGATCCAAATGTTATCTCTCATTATCTGTAGGCGGATGGTGGAATGCATTGTTGGGGGTCATATGGTAGTCAAATAACAACAAAGCCACCTTCATACTTATTAAAGGGATTCCTTATATAGGGAAAGACTAATGTACAAAATATGACAACAAAAATGTGTGTGTGAAAAAGAATGTTCTGCTTTTATATATATTGGTTGTGAAGAAAAGTAGACTTTGAATTGACAGTACATTGTGTATGTCATCACATTAATTCACCATCATCAATGACTACATTTCAAAGCAAAGTCTATATTTCATTGCCTCTATACACAATGGGCCTCATTACGAGATTTGCGGTAATGGAAAAACGATGCCGGTAAGGGAATACTGGCACTGCATACTGCTCCGGCCTATTACGAGTCGACAACCCGCTATCAGAGCAACCGCTGAGACCGTGCACCCGTGTACGGGCATGGGCGCGGGCACACGGCCCTTCAGGCCGTCAATACCGGGATGCCGCTAACAGGAGGACATCACAAGTCATGCAGACATGCAACTACCAGCATTATGAAGGCGCTAAAAAGGGATACCGGGTTGCCGCCATCACAGCATCGCGTATCACCCGCTAACAGCAATATGCAGTGTTCCCAACTGCCACAGGAGCACACAATCAGCACAGGTGGAGGTAATGGAGTCTGGGCCAGCACAAAAGGAGCACATCCACACACCACACCCCTTTCCACACCAAAATGATCCCACTTGCCATTGCAATATTGGGGCTGGAGGACATGCTTGCATTGGTACACCAGCAACAACAACAGGCACCACAGAGGAGACACAGGAGGAGAATGAGGGTGAGACAGGCCCAGCAAGTCCCACCAGAGCAGCCAGTGGTGCCACGCAGGCAGCCTCCAATCCCTCGCATCAAAGCCAGTCCATTCAACCTAACCCCTGAGCAGATCCACACCCTGTACCGTCTGGACTGGGACACCATCACCACCATTGTGGACATGATACACGACAACATTGTCAGCCTGATTGAAATATGCACCGCCATCCCCCCTCTACTGAAGGTAGTGTCTGTGCTCCACTTCCTGGCCACAGTCACCTACCAGCACACAGTGGGGCAGATGCATGGCATATCACAACCTTTTTTTTCACGCATGCTGAACCAAGTGCTGGATGCCCTCCTGAAGCACTCAAGCAACTATATATCCCTACCACGGACTGCCCCGGAGATCTTTGACATGAAAGTTGACTTCCATGCACTGGCAGGCATGCCAAACTGTATCGGTGCCCTCGACTACACCCATGTGGAATTGGTGGTCCCACACGCCACAGAGGTGGTGTACCGCAATCGTAAGGCATCAATGTGCAGATGGCATGTGACTGCAGCAAGTTCATCACACATTGTTGTGCCCGATATCCCAGATCAACTCATGATTCAATGGTCCTGCGGAACTCCACACTACCACGCTACATGGAGCGACATGCAGGACGACATGCCTTGCTGCTTGGTAAGTTGCATGACAGGCACATGGCAGTGTAATGGGGGGGGGGTAGATGCACACACCACCCGGGTGTGATTGGGTTGGTGACTGGACAATGTCCATACTGCAAAACACTATGCCCCAAAACATCCCAAACTGAACATGACACCCAAAGTTCATAGTAATGATGGAAGCTGCACACCAATGTCAATATGCCTGACTTGCAACCAGCCTACATCCCACAACACGTCCACTGCACATCATCAGACCTTACCCTTTGTAACACAATGCAGCAACATGCTGTGAGTATGCACAATTGAAATGACCGCAGCAAAACACAACACAGGACATGCATCCATGAGTGCACACTAATCAATCCCACCAAGGGAATACACTGCTTGTCACTGGCCCACCACCACAGTAGCGCTGCATGTCACCATGAGAATTATAAGCGCTGAATGAGAAATCATGATGAGACTTGTGCTAATGCTGCTAGTAAAAAAAGCAAACCAATCACTACACATCATATTAATGATAGCAAATACAGCGGTAGGCACCCACAGTGCATAAACACCAGCAAGGAAGTGGACACCGTGCACCATCTGGTCGACGCAACCCACACCTGTACACCATGGGACAGCACACATTGTGGCAAGTTTAAATGTGTGCATAGATCCAGGGACATATGCATGTGAACAACAAATATCTGCAGGCATGTGAGTGATAAGTACAGGTGTCATATTAGGAATTGACTGACACATACCCAATTTTTCACCCATGCAGGTAATGCTGGCTATCCCTTGAAGCCATGGCTCCTCACCTCTGTCCGGAACCCGCAGAACAGGCACGAAGAGGACTACAATTGTGGCCATACCCATACAGACCTGCGCAGCGGGCTCGTCTGGGTGGAGCTGGATGATGAACCCATGGCTGCATGCTCCACTGTCGGGACAGGACGCTGAGCCTCCAAGGCATTGGCAATCGACTATTCTGGCAAGGACCTGTCTCACTGCAGACAGCTCCTCACAGATGCATAAGGTGCTAGACTCAATGGCCCCTTTCATGACCGCAGTGTTCTCATGGGCCTCCTTCCTTGTCACCTCACCATCTGAGAAGTACTGTTTTACCAGGCCTATCAGCTCCTGCTGCCTCGCCTCCATTTGTGCCATTCTCAGCTCCCCATCCCGGACCCCTGTGGAGGTGGACAGGACATCTTGCAAAGAGCCCAATTCAGGTGAGTCCTCTGTGGGGCTCTAGGCCTCTGATACTGCATCTCCTCCAGACTGCTCAAGCGTGGTGCCATTGGGGGTGCTCATTGGGGTGTGCTGGGGTGTTTGGCCGGGGCTGTGTGTGCCTCCAACTTCTGTGGAGAGGTTGTCATCCTCAGGAACACATACCTCACCTTGTGACTGTTCTTCATCGCCACTCTGGGGTGCTGTGGCAGCTGCCTCCCCTACCGACCTGTTGGCAGAAGACAGGGTCCCATCTGCCACTGGCTCAACTGCAGTGGATTCCAACGGTGTCAGCACTGTTGTTATTGAGGCGGTCCTTTTCCGCCCCTGTGCCTTGCCATTCTGTGTCGCCTTTGCCTTCGGTGGCTTATGTGCCATGCCTGTGCCCTTAGACATGGAAGGCCTGTTGCTGTCCCTCTTTGAAGGAGTCGTGGCCTGTGCAGCAGAGTCCTGTGCATCGCTGTCAGAATCTGAGCCTGTGGGGACCGAGAGTGGAACGGCATCAGTGATGGTTGTACATGCATCATGCATACACTGATATTAGTGCAGTTGTACAAATTTGATGATTTGCTGTCTTACAGTTGTGGTATGCAGGTGGCTTGCTATATGGTGGGGTTATTGAGGCATACGTCTGGTTCACACATGTGTTAGGTGGTGTATGCTGTGTGAGATGCCTTTGTGTTGTGGACTGCGTGCAGTGTAACACATGCCGTTTCCCTGTTTGTGGGGTGTTTCTTAGGTCTGGCATTGGCATGCTGCATGCATGTGAATGTGACGGTGCAGGGGACAGCATCTAGGCAGGGATGTGTCCATGTATGTGTGATGGGCCATGCATTGGCTCATGTCACTGTCACATTGGTGGCCCATCATCATACTTTGCATTCCAGTGCTTTGTTTGGACACTCACCTCCATCTGCCAATGACGGCACTCCACGTTCCATATCTCCCACTCCCTCTATGGACTCCATTCCAATGGTGCTGTCACAGGTTTCTTCCCATCGGGTGAGTTTGATGGGGGAGTTTGATCCGCCGCCAGTAGCCAGACCCTGGCTCCTATTGGCTTGATGAGATATTGTGCACACGGAGGCACAGGTCATCCCTTCTTTTTTTTGCATCCTTTATGGTGTGGGGGTGGTGCCAAACACACTGACCTTCTGGGCCACTAGCTCCCATACTTTTCGTTTTCAGCTGTGCAGCTCTCTTGAGGTCTGATGCAAAAACCACATCTGCATTCTCTGCTAGTGTGTCGGCAAGCATGTTTAATTCGTTCTCAGAGAATCTCTCCTTTCTCTGGCGGGATGTTCCTTTTTTATGGCCTTTGGCATTGTGCAGGAGGTGTAGGTGCAGTTGTAGCTTGTGGTGTGAGGCTCCAGGTCCTGTATCTCGAGGATTGCAATGGATTGTTTTTTTAAGATGGCCGCTGCGCCATTTCCTGTTCCGGAGCAAAGCCGCTACTTCCGGTTCCGGTATTGCCGGACCCGTTTTTGCCGGTCCTGTTATTTAAGGGTGGATGAAGGCGGAGGAGGTGTCAATGCTTCCATGATGCCGCTAACGGGGGTTTTGGAGTCATTTATGGCATGCCGGTACAGACGATACCGGCATGCCCCTACGCACGTGCATGCAATCTCGTAATCGGCTGCTGTTAGCGGCATCAGTGCTACCCGGAATTGCCTCCATGCCGGTATGGTTTGGATTTTACTGCAAAACTCGTAATGAGGCCCAATGTCTTGCCCAACTTGGAGTTATAAGTCCCAACTCTTAATGAGCTTGATGTAGAGCCTGATACGCTGGATGATCTTCAATGCCCTCTTAGTGTTAAGCGTCCAATAACTTGTTCCGTTGCTTATCAGGCAGTGGTGGACATTTCTAGAAGGCAGGTGGTAAGAATGATTTCTCTTTAGGCAACTTTCCCTCCATATTCTATGTACCACCAAACTGCTTGCTTTTGTTGTTGTACCAGTCATGTTTTTTTACAGGGAAGTGAAGTCTTCAGCTTCACTCCACTGGCCATTTGCTCATTTTATCATGCTGAAACTGATCAGTCCTTCAGACTATCAGAACAGGGGAAGATATGTGCCTCATTATAAGTTTGCCGGTCCAGAAAAAGAAAATGCTGGTACGAATGTTTACCAGCACTTTTAGGGACCGGCAAACTACAGGTTTGCTGGTGAGGGTTATCTGATCTACCTCCAGCTAGGTAAACAAAGCCCCCACCAGAAATAAAACAGCCCATATTACCAACACTGGTACAAATCCCCCCATGAAATACTCCATGGAATTGATACTTCGTTTTTTTTATTTTTTTTTATTTTTTTAAATTGTATTATTTGGTTGAAAAGATATCAACCTATAATAAAGAGCTGCAAGAGTAGTAATAGAATGTAACATACAGTATCAATCATACAGTACTAAAACATTTATCAAAACTGTGAAACATGCTAAGACCCCTCTAGATTGAAAGATGGAGCGGTCTAAGAGGTAATGCCAATTACTATGGACGCGGTTCGCCCTGCCAAGCATATGTTCCAAGAAGCATTTAGGTCAGAGTGAGAAGTGGCCAATTGAAACAATTTACCCAAGTAGAGGCTACGTAGAGAAATTACCCCTGTGCAAGTCATTACTAGGTGTTATATTGTTTCCTCAATAGCTGGTATCTTGCGAAACCTGCACCCTCCATAGTTAGGCGAGATCTTCTTGTATCTTACCAAGATTTCTTTAGTTTTGTGCAAGTTCCAGCGGAAATGTACAAAGATGGCACGGTCAGTTTATCTGAGTAAATGCTCAAAAGTGGGGCTATTACACGCCTCCATTTGTAATCTTCCATCAGGTGTAATAGGGAAGGATAAGAGTGAAATTGGTCCAAAATCACGGGCCAGTCATAATGGTATAAAAGGGAGTTAACTGTGCTATGATGCTCTAGCAAGTCCTCTAAAGAGAAATCTATCTTTTCCAGAACTAAAGCTCAAAGTTCTTTAAGGGCTCTCATTCTGGGGCAATTATCAGTAAAATGAAGTACTCTAAAATCAACATATAGCAAATTCTCAGCAGGGATTACAATTCTTCTTAAGAGGGATAGAGTTTTCCACTCAGCACATGATTTCAGAGAAAGTAAGCCCAACTCATAACGAACCACTGCTCTGGGGAAACTCAGAGGTATGCTTAATATTCTCTTCCAAATTTTTACCTCAACCACATGCAGGTGTTCCAGTATAGGGAATGGTTCCAGTATAGGGAATGGGTGCATCTCAATACCATAAAACAGCTTGGGAAGCAGTTTAGCTTCATTTTATTTTATCACCAGTTTAAGAGAAAAGCTTACAAACTTTGATTCAATCATTTTTAACTGCAGTTTCAGTTTTTCCACAAGTTCATTCAAGCAGATGATACTGCTAGTCAGTGAAGATCTAGAGTAGACTGGGAAACCTAAATAAACCAAGGAGTCTACACATGGAATTAGCGAATTTCCAATGGACCACCTATGAGGACATTTCTTTTTTCTATTTGAAAATCTAATTATTTTGGATTTGGAAGTGTTCACTATCAATGAGTAATCTTCCAATAATTTCAAAAATGCTGTGATCAAGTGCTGAAGGCCGATCTCAGTTACGCCAAACAGTCCGCATAAGAAAGTCATTGGAAGCAAAGCTGAGACAATTTCGGGATAATCAAAGAGGCGTCCTGAAAGGCATGCGTAATGTATGCCCAGTATAGATTGAATATACAGTGGGCAACAGTGCATTCTTGTCTTATCCCTCTGAAAGTAAAGATGTTCCTTGACAGTGACCCTGAGTTATTTAGCGTACCTGAACTCAGTTCTTGAGTGAAGGGCCATGAGCAGACTTAAGAAATCCATAGGAATTCCCCAGCTAGCTATTTTCTTCAACAATAGCCATCGATCCAATGAATTGAAGGCAGCTGTTAAATCCAGTGAGACTCCATAACAACTCTGTATTTGCCACACCATGCCAGATGTTGTACTGTATCAAACACCAGGTCATTCAGCGTTCTTCCCATCTGTCTCCTAAAACCTAACTGCCATTTTGAATGTCTGCCTGTCCCAGCTGCCCAAGTCTCTAGTGGTGTAGTACAATAGCAGCAAAGATCTTACTGTCTGCATCGAGGAGCGCAATCAGCTGGTAAAAGGCTGGATTTGTTCTATCTCCTTGTTTGAAAATGGGAACAATAAAATTATTGGACCACGAGGGTGGGAAGACTCCAGATGCCAGAATATTTGCAAACAGAATAGACAGGCTGCTAGACCAGGCAACCCTGTCTGATTTCAGTACACAGTTGGCCAGGTCATAAGGACCGGGTTCCCTGGAGGAGCTAATAGAGTTGATTACTCTTAGAACTGCATCCTCACCAAAATTCATGTGGGTGGTTACATTAGGGTCCCAAACTAAGTGAACCACTTTCCGAATAGAACCTTCACTATCGCCATAAAGCCTTCCAAAATACAAAACCCAGTCTGACTCCGACACTACATTTATTTGGAGGAGCGATTAGGGAGCAACACTATTGTCAATTATTTGCCAGAAGGTTTTGGAATTCTTGTCCTTCAGACACCATAGCATCGCCTCCCTGTCCCTTTGGACTGTAACTGCTTTACACTGTTTGACCCAATTGCCGATGGACCAGCCTTCTTTTTCTAATTCTGGCTAGTGTTTCAGAAGCAAAGTCCTTGCCCCTTTTTTTTTAACTGGGCAATATTCTTACGCATCTCTCTCTTACGAACGGCCACCTCTTTCTGGTAAACGCGCTTGTGCTGAGCCCTAGATAGCCTCCCCGCTCCTTCTCGCTGTCGACACTGCCCTGCCCACCTTAAGAAGCTGCCGTATAAAACTACCAAATTCATTGGAAATAAAGGTGTTACATTTCCAGGAGAGATTAGTGGATTTCAGTTAGGAATCCAATAGGGTATTCACCCTTGCCACTTTACCCAAATTCCAGTGAATCTGAAGGCTTGAAGAGCTCACCAACAAGCCTGGGACCCATTCAGAGTGGGACATAATTCCACCCTGGGTTATAGTTTGACTTTGAAAAATGTCAAAGTCCGCCTCTACCAAGGCGTGGTTGTTAAACTGCGTAAAAGTCATTTAAAATGAAGAACAGCGGTCAGTGAGTCATTAATCAACAAATATACAATCCAGTGTTGAACGTACTGCACCATTTGTCCAAGTCGGACAACTGGGGCCTTACTGGATAAAGCTTCATTAAGTGACCAGAGCCTCAGCCCCAAGTGTTCCATAGTTGAAAGCCACCTGGAGCCATTCCTCCTTTTGGAAGTAAATGAGGGACCCAAGCTGATGTAATCAAAATTTAAATCTCCAGCCAGCACAATGTGACCACCCAAAGAGGCTTCCCGCCATTTTAAAGTAGATAAAGCAATAGCGCTGAGCAAGGTCTACAGGCACCAAATACCTTTGTGCCAATAAACATTTACCACCAGGGACTCCTCTTGATTGGGTCCCCTCAGTATTGCACATGTAGCAAAAGCTCCATGGGCAACAATAAAGGAGTCCATTACTGTAATTGCTCCTGAGAAGCTGATTAATTTTAAGACAGCCTCCGATGGGTGCCCCCTTACAGCCTGGATTGCTGGCTGATTAATAACCACAAAGCCATCCAGAACGGGTGGCTGCATCAACCATGTTTCCTGAAAGGTGATTATGTGGGCCGCCTTTAGCTTGATTGCTGGGCAGGTTCTGAAAACAAGTGTCTATCTCCCCTAGTATTCCAGGAAATAAGCGAGAAGGGGTTGCCCTCCCTGGGCCCCACCCACGGAGTCCTTGCCCTTTCCCACATCAGGCATCGAGTAGCCATGCCCAATTATTGGTTGCCTCAGAGTGTTGCGTCTTTTGCTTCAGCTTTGCAATCTCTGCCCACAGCATTGGCATAGCCTCCACCCTGTCATCTCCAATAAACAGAGAGACATCAAAACCCAAAATGATCAGATGATCAGTTTCTTTTAAAATATACTCAAAAATGAATTTGGAAGGAAGGACTACCATGGCTCTATCCGTTAGACAATGATGAACAAAGTCTACCCTTTTTAGGTCGCTTGAGGAAATCCTGCTTAGTTTTGCTATCTCTGCATACAATTGAAGTATCTTTGATCGTCTCATGATCTTATCCTTATTCTCAGCAAGGATGCTTTCAAGTAATATTGTCTGACTTAAGTTGCCTTCCTCCTTACAGAGGGAGTTGGATGATTTTTTGACACTAATGTTTCTCTGCAAATTGTTAGTTTGTGTCTCATTGCAAAAGGAAGGGCACTTTGGAAAACTGTTTGGCTGTTCAACTGTAAACAGACACCTATCTCCCCCCAGAGAATTAGTACTCAGTGAGTTTTTGATTGTAGATTTCCTTTGGCAAATGCCGAGCCCATTCCTTCCCGGTGAAGCAGGTCCTCCCATCTGAACCCTACATAGCTGTGGTTGAACCTGGCCGCCAGTCATCGAGCATGCCCATGAGCACACCCTCTTCCCGTTAGGAATGAGAGTGGGTGGCGGATTGTAGGGAAATAGAGTTATTCCATGTCACCTGAACCCCACTAGAAATTGTAACTCATTTCCCTCCACCCAGTTCCGGTTCTGCCTTCCCCATCAATCCCCCTCAGGCTCTTTAGGGTGAGGCTAGAGTTGCGCTGCAGGGGTTTGCGTGGGACGGGTGTAGCTTCCCTTACCTCCACCCCAGGTTGCCCTAAATCCCTGATTACAAGTGAGGGATCGGATCAGTGAGAGCTGTCCTTGGAGCTTCTTACACGATTCCCTCCATTCAGTAGGCTTACGTTCTTCTGCACTAGCTGTCTTGGGGGATGCTCTAAAGGAGCTCGCTCGCTTGGTGGCAGTTTTTCCCCTGTGTTTACCGGATTTTGAGGCAAGGGAGGGGAACAAGGGAGAACAAAAACAACAATCTTACTAGGCCCAATGACATTGAGAACGCACAAGTGCACGGGAGAGTGATAGGGAAGAAGTGCATGGAAGGTGGAGAAGCGGAAAGTGCTGAAAAAAGGAATACAGATAAATAATAAATACATAAATACATAAATAATAAAATCAACAAATGGTGGTAGTACAGCCAACAGTTGGCAAGTGCTGGGTTTAAGGCAACAGACAGGGTGTATCTGGTAAGTGCAGAATAAAAGGGGGGCTGTATGGTTACAGATACAGACCCCAGTGCAAGGGATTGCCAGGAGGCAGTGTAGGTGGGTGTCAGGGTGAACAGATACCTGGGCCCGGGAGTCAGGGGGTAGGCCAGGTGCATGATACCGCGAGAGAGCAAATCAGCAGGGGAGAGGAGGGGCGAAGGCAGAAGGAAAGAGGAAGGTCTGGGTCGCTTCGGGAACCAGAGATGGTTCTCCTCAAGTTTCAAAGTGGCGGGGAGGATATTCCAGAGGGAGGCACCAGCCAATGACAGAGATCTACCCCTAACTCGTTTCTTTGAAAAACTACTGAACCTGAGGGAGTTAGAGATAGAGAAGCAAAGGGCTCGAGAGGGGAGGTATTTACGGAGGGACAGCTGAAGGTATTTTGTAGCCAGGCCCCACAAAGCCTTATGGACAATGCAAAGGGTTTTGAATGTAATCCTTGCAGCCACTAGAAGCCAGTGGAGATATTTAAGGGGTGGAAAGACACTGGATAAGTTGCAAAGGCCAGAGAGTATAAGCAGGTAGATTTAGAAAGAGGCTGTTACACTAGTCCAACCTAGAGAGAACCTGGGCACAACAGACAGTGAGCTTCTGGGGGAAGGAAAGGAAAGGCACAATAACTCTCAGGAGGTCCAGTAGGAAGTAAGACTTTTTAGAGACATCAGAGATGTGGGCAGAGAATGAAAGTGTGGAGTCAAAGATGACCCCGATGTTCTTAGTCTCGCAGGTGGGGGTAGGAGGAGGGCGAAGGGAGGCAGACCAAAGAGTGAAAGGAAAGGAGGGTGAAGGTGTGCGGATGAGGAGGATCACTGTCTTGCTGGCATTCAGGCAGAGATTGTTGGTGGCACACCAATCCTGAATGGCATATACGCAATCAGAGATGAGAGAAGGAGAGGAGGTGGCCGAGGGAAGCCTGAAAATGAGTTGAGTGTCGTCAGCATAGCACTGAAAATTGGAGCCGTAAATGGCAATGCGGTGTGCGAGAATTGCCAGGTATTGGTTTAAAAGCCACGGTGAGAGGTTAGGATAGTACATCCCTCACAAGTGGTTGCTTAAAGAAAGTGTTCAGGAACTGTTTAGTCTGCGTGAAATCATTTTTCCCAGAATTTACCTTTTATTCCCTTCCAATTCAGTCGTATTCTTTTTTTTCTTTACCTAATGAGCAGGGATGGTAGTAACATTTACAGGCAGGGTGCAGTGACCCCCATAGCAGTGTGTCCCACAAATCCTAACACAATCGAAGCCAGGGTAGCGGGAATCAACCCCCTTAGCCCCCTCGAAATGCTCTGGTTTGTTTTGTGCATCTTGGGCAAAGTGTCTTCTAGTTTACCCAATATCAAATGCAAAAGTAATGCATTCGCATTTACATCTGCTTTAAAACCTTCATACAATTTAAACATGATACACAGTACTTGGTTAATTTCTAACAAAGTAGCATCTGATGCAACTTTCCAGCACAGATTTATTTCCTGAAGTAGACAGGGAAGGCCTGCAAAGAGACTCCAGAATAGGGGCAGATGCACAGAAGAAACAGCAGTTTTATTCACATTATAGCATGTCAGATTGGTCCATCGTTATATCATGGGTGGTGAAATTAAAAAGATATGTGGGCTCACACAGCGACAAATGATGGTCTTTATCCGACGAGACAGAGATTTCTGGACTAGCAGTGTTCACATTACAATTTTCGAGCTCCTCGAGAGTTTTTCAAAGACTCTGTTATCCTTAATGCATTCCCTTTGGGAAAAAAGGTAGTTATCAATTTACTCCCAGGTTCTTGTTTATTTTGAGGTCTCCCTTGCGACTTCTAAAAAATAATTAAAAAAATAAAAATGTTTTTTAAAACATGTTTTTATTGTGCAATGCAAGCTCCTGGGCTTTGGCCAGCATAATGTGGATCTTTAATTCGGAGTGGCTAGCTTTCTTGTTCAGGTCTCTTAAAAAAATAAGAAAAATAAGAACAGGAGTGCCACAAGTCTAACACTTTTAGCACTGACCCTAAATAAGAAAGAATAGGAATACCAAATAATGTGTCTTTCTGGAATTCTATACAATAATTGCTAGACTCATTAAAGGTTTATTTCAGGCACACTTCAGGGGGCGAGTCACTGATTTAGTCTGTTCTTAAATGCCTCTACGCCGCCTTTCATCCTTCTGAGGTCGATAAATAAGTACCAACACAGGTTGGGTGATATTGGGTGTATATTTCTTCAATGTAACGTGCGTAAGTGCTATATAATAACACATCATTATCATTTGGTCAAGGACGTCTGCTTGCATTCACAGTAATTTGGTAATACGGAGCTATACACACTGATATTAACGATAAATATGGCCATTCTTTTTTGTATGAAATGTACATCACATTATAGTGATATCATAACCCTATTTTTCGTAGTGTACAGTGCTATGTGATGCCACTTCCCGTTTAGTCAAAGGGTGAAAGGTCGTGTTCCATGGTTTCCCGCATTATCACTTCGACGTGAGTCAAATGACATCACTTCCTGTGATGTCATCAGTGGGTCTGGGGTCATGTGATGTCACTTCTGCTACCCCTGGCATTTTGATGAAATGACGTCACTATTCTTATACTGTGGATCTCCTATAATTGCCCCTGCCTGGGTTGTTGGCAAAGTGTGTTTAGGGGAAAGCGGCAATGGGAGATTCACTGCCTTCAACATGTCCTCGTCTGTAGTATATGGGCAGGGATCAGTCTTTCTGCTAAAGGGATTACCGCTACGCAGAAGCGTGTACAAGTGAGAACAGTCAAAGGCACACTCTAAGCCCAGTAATTGGACCAAAGCACAAAGCCTATAATCCCCAATAAACTAAGGGAAAGAACAGAATAACAAAATTCATACATTTCAAAACAGTGCTAGCAATTAAGTGTCTCTGCAGCGGCTCCAAGGCACTAAGCCCACAGTCACCGCCCTGCACTTCAGATAAAATTACCAAAAGTCTTCACTATTAAGTGTCTCTATGACGGCTCCAAGGCTCTAATCCCACAGGCACTGAAATAAGTAGCAAAAACAGTTTAAAATATGCTCCAGGATAGGTGTCAGGCACCTTCAAGGGCCCAGGCCCACAGCCGCCGCACCATAGTTCAGATAAAAATCAATAAGAAATGAAGGTTCACAATTAGGAGTTTATCTGTCAGCTCAAAGGCACCTAGACAGCAGTCACCATCCGGACCAATAATAGGGGGTTAGAAGTGTTGATAATAATGCTCCGGAAATGTCAAGACGACGGCTCCAAAGCTCTAAGCCCACAGTCACTAGGAAGCAAGACCAGTTTGATAAAGTTAAGAAATGTTGCTCCGAAATAGATAAGTGTCAGAAGGCTCAAAGGCACACGTCGCACAATCGCCACCCTGCAGTTTAGTTAAAAAATGAAAGGGGGAGTGGTTCCTTTTCCTGGTCGGTGTAGGCACTATCAGTACAAGAAACAGGTAGCAGAAGTGCCCCGCGTTCACTGGCAGGGCTGGTTGCTACCAATGCTGATTCGCAGGGTAACACGGGAGCCGATATACACAGACCGTTTCAGGCAATTTACAGTTCTTTGATGGTCGATTCTAGTGCGGCGTAGCCAGCCAATTTCGAATTATATGGCTGTGAGACGGCGTTGCAGAGCGCCCACTTCCCCCGCACCACCAAACACTCAGCTCACTCCACCACACTCCACTGGTGGTGAGCTGTTTTAAGACTGGAGGCACTCCTCCTCATTCATGGAAATGGAAAACACATTCCACGAACAACAATTTGAGAGCAGAGAGAAATTAATTCAAGGAATCCTGCTTGCACCAAACACTATACACAAATCTTCAGGTTTAGTCGTATTCCTGCATCCTGTAATATGCGGTTATTCTGGTATATCAGGGGACAGGAACAGTAATACTATTTGTTGGTATCCTGCTGAATTTACTGATGGGATACCGGCAAACGCATAATGAGCCCCTATGTTTCTCTTTAGTCTTTTTACCTTTTTGGTAACTTTTTAAAAGTGCACACAACAGCTTATCATATAGTGCAGTGGGGATACTTTTGTATCACTCTAGTCGTTTAGTTACAGTAAGTTATTGCAACACTGTCACGCCAATGCTCTGATGATTGTGTGCAGAAGTAGCACAAACTCCTGCCTTCCCTTGGAGGTCTTGACCCCTGTTCTTAGATACACTCTGGGGGCCACGACCCCACAGGGGAAGAGGGTTGGGGTCCACTGGTTGGATGGATAGGGGCGTTCAGGGTAACCAGGTACAGGGGTCTGGGAGAGGCTGTGGAAAGTTAGGGGGTTATTAGGAAATGCTATGATCTTCTACTTCTTGCTGCCCTTCAATTATGGTTCTCTTCCTCACTCAAACCTGCACTCTTGTTCCAACACAAACAGCAGGCACCTTATCATGGTCCATACCACAGTGCCCAAAAGAACATTATATGAACAGAAACATATAATCCACCAGCCCCCTCACATGCCCGATTGGTGGCAGATCTGCATTACTTAATTCTGTGTCAACGTCTCGCATTACCCCATGCTATTAGTGCAAGCCTAATTCAAGGAAACATTGCATTACTTGTCATGTGATTAGTGCTAAGTACTGTGAGAAACCTGAAGGTGTCTCACCTGCTAATCCTCGGAGATCTGTTGTCCAGGTGGCTAGGACACGGCCATCACTATTGGATACAGTTCCTGGGGGTGGATCATTGGGGGAGGATCAACTGGAGGAGGGGTCTTTGGGAAGCGGAAGTGGGACTCCGAAGGTTAAGAGGCGGTACTCCCTTCCCATTAACACCTGTTCCCCATCCAACCCCTTAGCATACGTAGAAGCTCTACCCCTCCTTTTCCAACACAAACACTTTCTTACACCATGAAAGACAACAGACTAAAACCAGAGCTGTTTACCTGATATTCCCCAACACAAGGGTCAGGCAAAGCCAGGCAAGTCACAATTATTACACACCTGTGACAGCCATTCCTCTTCCCAACAAGGATAAAAGGCAGAGCACGAGAGCACACTACGAGCAAGGCCAAACACATGAGGAAGCAGCTGTTCCAGACTGGGAGTTCAAACGAAGGAGAAAGGTGGCGAGACCTGAAAAGACGGTGAGGAGGGAATTGCCCTTGACCTTTTCAATTTAGACCCGCAAAGCCTCAGAATGAAAATTCATATGACCGAGGAGTCCAGCTGGTGTGTGGTGTATCAGATGTTAATGGTTCCCGGGGCCCTCCCGCAGTGATAACCAAGGTGGTGTGACGTGCTTGCTACTGTGGTACCATCCTTGACTCCAGAAACAAGAAATGCCAATGCGTTCAGCACAGTCGGTGAGTCAGAGAGAGAGCTGATAGAAAACTGGACTGTGTTGAGCCCAAGGTTGCGAACGGCAACATGGTATGAACATTTGAACAAAGAAATTGTGTGTGAAAGCTTGAAAGAAAGTCCAGTGAAGGACCAGCTGCAGAGTGGTCAGGCACCATGTGGGCGCTCATTTGAAGGACTCTGGCTTGTCCCCTTTGTTGAAACTGCAAGTACCAGGAAGCTCTAGGAGAGGTCGTCGTGAGGAGTCAGAGGGGTCATACAAGGGTTGAGTCAAACCCCTTTTTCAATCGAAAGTCTCTGACATGTTGACAAGAAGGAGAGTAAAGGGAAGTGAATCCCACATTGCGAGAAAGTAAAGTGTACCGTGTATTTGGCAAATGTGAACCCCTCTAATGGATGCCTGCGCATTGGGGTGAACAGCAATTCACAAGTGAACATGGTGTCGACAAGAGTAACCCGGCTGAGGGTCCACAGTGAATGGTTGTTTAAAAGGACATTTAGACTTGTGAATGTTACTTTGTGAATGAAAGGCCATAGTGAACCCGACGGAGGAAAGTCCACGTTGCATGAGGGATCGGAGCCTGGCAAAGGGGGCTCCTAAAATGAAGAGTAATTGCACCAGAGATATGCATCAGTTACTCTGAGGCAAGAGACTTTGCGTGAAAGAGACTTTCCCACAGAAGGCCCTGATATTTTCGAAACAAACTGTAACCTCATGCTGGCGAGGTCCAGGAGTGTGCTGTACTCAGGAGTCCTGCCTTGTCCGGTGCTAAAAACATAGGGAAGGGAGATTCTGCCATACCATCCAGTCTTATCATTTTGAGAACATTTCTTTATTTTCTGATGAGCATTATCCCGCACTATTTTGTAACTTAACGGTAAGGATTGGCAATCGTTTTTAGTAAATGCCCTTTTTATTTGACAAGACCCCACTAGGACTGCCTTATTATTATTTGATGGTCGTAGCTTTCTCCCATATTAGATTTAGGTTAAGATTAGGCATTTTTCTCACCCATTTATACAGTTTAATAAACACCCTTGAAATGTGATCACTCGTGTCTGTCTTTACTGTTGCCACCATGAGTTCCATACAGTACCTAGCTTTGGTTTTAGCATCAAATATCTACTAAAAGAAAAGCAAAGTCAGCAATTTTCCATGATGTGCTTTCTACATCATGTGAAATGTAGCAACATTGAGTGCGTTCAGTGTCTGAACACTGAGTGAACTCAGAGTTGCTTATCAAGAAGTCAGATCGTGGTTCTGACAGCCAAAACAATGTCACTGTGAGCGCTCGGTGCAGCATTGTTTACTTATCTTTCATGGCAGCGGGACCTGGAGAATTCAGGCAGGGCGTTGTGGCCCCGCTCTGGCTTGCCCTATGGATTTTCAGAGGAGCTCAGACAGGAGTCTTTAACACATGCTGTGTACAACATAGAACTACTCCCGTTGCTGATGTTTTGAAGGATTCCTGTGTCTTTTGCACACGCAGAGTTCCAAATCCTTGTATGTCTCGTGCCAGCCAACTGCACCTGCACAGGGGACAAACATGGCATCTGGTGTGCTTCTTGGCTGTTCTCTTGGCTGACCCTGCCCCAGCCCATGCCAAAACATGCCCTGAGTGTGTTCCCACACTGCCATTGCTGACAAATGCTTTCACCTCCCACTTTTCACCTCATAACAAACCTTAGAATACACTTTGGTTATTCCACGTCATCGCTTCTTGATCGCCGGGTCTAAAAGCTTGTATCTGAAAGATATGAATTACATTTTACATGCCTGTAACTTGTTTAATATCTTCTGGAACATTTTCACCACCACTCTTCCTACATCTGTACCCTGTCCTAAGACGAATCTTTGTGGCTTTTGAGCACAAGACACCATATGTCAAAGGGATTGGACTTATAACATTATGGAATAATTCCTATGAATTGGCTTCACACAACTGCATCACCACTTACCTTCTTTTAGTTGTCTAAGTTATTGTATCCATTCCCACAAACCTAAAGGTGATAATTTATGTTTGATAATTGAGTATTGTGTTATATTAGTACCTGTTTGATTTATTTTTCTAGTGTGTGTTTTTGGGCCAATAATAAATAGAGTTGTGTACTTGCCTGTCTGAATGGAATTTGTGTGTGCTTCAATGTGTGAACTCATTGTGGACACCATGCCCCACTCACTTTGTCATGAGAATGAGCCTTGGCCGCTCCCCATGCTTACCTTGATTTGGTTTGGCTAACTTCTCAGAGTTCCACAGTACACTAAAACTTGGGTGGCCTCCTAAAATCTGCCCACCAGGCAGGATTCTAAAAATCCATCTTAACAGTAGGCATGTAGTAAGTGGCCAAGTAGCAGGGGTTCTGAGTAGTGGCCCTGACTAGATGCAAGGAATTAATCCTATAGGGAAGTAGTAAGTGGCTAGGCTAAGTAGCTACAAACAAAACATAAACACGAAGTAGAGGGAACATATTCAAAAGGAATGTCTCCTATTTTCTTGTGTATAAGTAGGAAGGAATCAATGGATTATATCTGGGGTCCTGCCTTGTGACCCTTACTGGATGCAAGGAATTAATCCCATTTGTATTTGTATTAACAAAGAGGACCTCTCTATTAAGTCAATTCCCTGTTAAAGCAAGGAAAACACATAGTACACTACTACTGTGTGAGTGGTCAAACAGTAAATAAATATTCTTATAATATAGATAGTTTCACTAAGCATCATGGGTATTCAAGACAGGTGTATGGTGTGGCTAGAAAATGGCCATCATAACTAGAGATGGTGTCCTTATAAATTCAATGATGTTGCATGATAATGCATCCAAATCTGTTACAGTAATAAAAGTACTAGGGTCTTTGTAAATATCCAAACAAATAATTGGGTCAAGACTATTCAACTTGACCTTGTACCCAATAGTACAGACCGAACTTATCACCATAATGATTAGCAAGATGACTGGAAGTAAAACCTTACATGAAAACTTACTGCAACCTTTTGGATGGCTTTTAATGCCCGACGAGACGTGGGAGGGTACACATCTGATGTCATGGAATTAATGATGTCACCAAGTTAACATCAAGTGACATCTAACAAGGCATGAGAGAGTGCACATGTGACATCATGTAGTCAATGCCGTCAGCATGTAAGTGTATGTGAGAACACTGGCGTAACACAAAATGTGGTGGGGCCCCTACAAGCCCTGCTGAGCGGTCCCCCCATCACCAAGCTTCTCAAAGAAGCAAATGGTGTGCCACCATGGGGCTCCATGCACTGCAGGGGCTGTGGGGGCCCCCGTTACGCCAGTGTGTGTGAACTCTACAATAAGGTGCACCATTATCTAGGTGCATATATCGACATGGTTGTTATGACAAAGCATGCATGACAAAAGAATCTCACACAGCACACTAGTGATAAAGAAGAGATAATACAAACAGATAGAAAAATATAAGTAAATCAAAGTGAAACACTTAACATGCAGGGGAGAAACCAATTATCCTGTCACATATATTGCCTACAAATCAGAAAAACACAGTAGATAAAATCAATGAACAACGGTCAAACCGAAGTATAAAGGGGATCCCCATACTTACTAGAGTCTTTACAGGAAGGTCCTCAGTTACTAGTGGATGAAGATGCCAACAAAAGCACATTGCATTCAAGGTGGCCATTTAAATAATAGTCAGCACGTAAATGTGATGATGTCATGATGCGCGTATGCATCATCGCCGTCAAAACCTCTGTTGTTATGTAAACATAACAGATTAAGCGCTTCACTTATAACTCACTGTATTTATGTGAAAAAAGAATTTGTAAACCCAAAATATTCACGGTCATCTATTGTACAATATTACTATCCCAGTGGAAGAGGTTTAGGGACACATATGATGTAAAGCAAATGGCACACCTTTTCAGTACAATGTCCCTTCAATATTTCAGATTCCCCTGCGGGGAAGTTTCATAAAGTCTTAACCAACTCGAATTAAAAAAAGTAAGTGCAGTACCAGTGAAGATACCAATATCAAGAAGAATCCTGGAGGCAAGGTAACCATTGAAAAAACTATCTCTGCATACAAGAAAGTATGATGGTCATTTGAATGAACTACCAGAGGAATAGTCAGAAATGATCAAAAGAGCAGATTGGTGATGTCATGCGATGCAAACCTGACACACCCGGAAGAAATGCAGAGACAAGAGAACATAAATAGTCTATAAGCATCAAAGATAAGTAAACATTTCGAGTTCGAAATGAAGAGGCTTATGTTACAGAAACGGTGAAGATATCAAGTTATTTTACACGTGTACAGATGCAAAGAATCACAAGCAGACAAAGTATCCTTGAGGCTAGCTATGTAGTGAATAGATTGCGGCAAGCGCCAACGTTTTATATAGGAGTGAGTGAACTATGGACGATTCCACTTTGGATTATAACTGAGCTCGACCAGAAAAGGAAGGTCTTTTCCAGTATGTCCTAGTTGAGAAAGCAATTGAATTACTGGAGTGAATTAAAGAAGGGTGAGGCTGGCCCAGCCCCAAGTAGCCAAGGCCACATCAGGCTAGGATTAGTTACAATGGTGTGAAAGAACAAAACACCTGTTCAGAAGGCATGCACGAAAGCAAGGAAGATGTTAGAGGTTCATTAAATAACAATATTTTAAATGCACCAAGAGCTCGAAATTGTGGTCTTCGGTCATAGGGAGTGGTGAATGTGGAATTGTTTCATGGTGAACCATACCTACACAAGAAGACAGAGCATGCCTCTACTCCCTTGCATTCTCCAGAGCAAAGAACAGTTCCAAGGCCGAGCTCAAAGCCTTGATTGACGTGCAGACCACTGAGGTGATCATAGATGATATGCTAATTGGTGGGAAGCTATGGTTGTGACCAGCCCAACAGCACCTGGAGACCAGCCTGCATGCTGCTGGCATACGTAGAAAAGTACTGACGGATGTAAGGGCGCCAACCAATTATAGGGGGCCGCATACTTAAGGGATCTATAGTTTGTGTAACCAATGGGACGCCGTGTATTTGGCGACGTTCATAGTGACCTGTTTGAAGGGAGGGCTTAGTTGCCCCACCCGACATTGAAGACCCTATCACTTTCTAAGACTAGTCTGGAACGTATACCTAGATGTTCCCTCTAAGCCTATCACATTTGCCACTAGGATTTTGTAGTTTGCCACGTAGGAGGACATCAGCAATTACGAAGGTTGACATCGGTAAT
The DNA here is from genome assembly GCF_040938575.1 of Ambystoma mexicanum. NCBI lineage: Eukaryota > Metazoa > Chordata > Amphibia > Caudata > Ambystomatidae > Ambystoma > Ambystoma mexicanum. The sequence continues at coordinate 332,753,099 of NC_090933.1, read as the reverse complement.
GATGAGTTTTTGCTATATGCCTCATGTTTTTATAAACTGCTTTGAGATCATGGTGTGAGATGTCCGTTGATGTCCGTTGTACTGTTTTAGATAATTGACATTAATACAGTCAAACTTTACCAACTTTCTGAATATTGATGTTTGAGTATCTTCTGCATCCCTATTCATCTCAAAGTATTGCTACCTCGTTTTGAAGGGCTTGGTTGGATATCCCAGTTCACGTGGTAGCAGAGAGATGATGGTTAAAAAACCAACGACATAGTAAACTTTGGTGTACCGGCAATTTCGGACGTCCTCCGCCATTTAGCTGAAGGGACATGAGGCTCCTTGTAGATAGCGGTAGTTTAATTTTATGCAAAGTGCTGCAAGTCTAGATGGGCTGAGTCCCTTGTTTTCAGGCAGAATCCCCTTGCGATTTCTACGAGAAGCTGAGCAGATAGAAGGCTGAAAAGGCTGGTTGAGTAGGTGTCGATCCCGAGAGTTGGAAGTCAAAAAAGTGACGATGAGTAGAACTTAGTGAGATGGCAAATTGTGAATGGGCAGAGAGTGGAGAGAGTGGAGAGAGTGATAAGGGGAAATAACTAACACAGGGAGATTGGGGTAAAACAACTCGAGATGATGAGTGTCGAGGAGGTATTAAGTAATTGACTTGAGACGAGGATCAAGCAATTGAGAAACTGTGAGAAGAGTAACGTCACAGTAGATTAAGCCCGGTACCCTGCGTCATAGTACGTATCAGAAGGAGTCATATCCAGAGTCCAAATAGTGGATCACATAGGCAACAGACACGTTTAAAGACTGTTCAAAGGCAATGGCTCAAACTCTGTAGGTGTGTTTTAAGGGGCAAGGATAAGTCATGAAGAGCGTGTGTGGGAGTGAGGGGTCGTTTAGACCCCCCTCGCACATTCTGCACGATGTGGACCACTTGCTAGCGCATTATCGGGGGACGCCTCCATTGCCCTTATGCTAACATTAGCATAACTGGGGCTATTGTGGGATACACTTGGCATCCATTTTGTGTGCCCTAAAACTCCATCATTGGACTAGGCCTCACTCCGATGGTACTAAGAGACTTCTCTCCCCTCTGGAGCACCTCGCACAGCACACTCATGGCCCCCAAATTTTCTTCCACTGTCTGAAAGCTCCACAAATCCCTTTCTCATGGATGTGCTGAGAATAATTGCAACAAATAGCAAACTGTAACATATCACTCTTCCTCTGTGACCACTGTCCTGTGTGTGAACCGGCTCGAACCATGCCCTGTAGCTCATCCATCTCCACAAACCTGCTCATACCTCTTTGCCCCCGCTGTTGGAAAATTACTGCCAATGTAACCCTGTGCCCTCCTGAGGTATTCTCTTGATGTACCAGAAGTGTGACCCTGCTGTCCGGCCCACCTCAGAGTGCCCCCATTAAATCCAGACCTCTGTCCCAGTATAATGTGTCCTAAAACTAACACACGTCATTAGACTCGTCATTATACTCTACACTTGCTTTGAAGTGTAAAGAACCACCCATCACCCAGGTTATCACAGGGGACAAGACCCCTAAACCATGCACCTCATAAAAGTCCTAATGAAAGAGGATGCAATACTATGTATGCAATTTATAGGTTTGCAAGATTTACCCAAAGGTATATGAATGATTTCTGTTTATTATATGTATGGTGGTAGTTTCTCATGGCAGCTTAGTTAGTTTCAACTCTATCTCGCCGTGACCTAACCCTCACCCCCCCTGGACACAGGTAGCTGGACCTCGTGACGTTCACCCTCCCACCAACTGGGCAGCCTATCCAGAAGGGGCAGCGCCTACACAGCTATATGCCACCTAGCTATGTAACCAAACCTGTTCAAATGTAGTACCCTATGTTAGTGATGTCAGTGATGATGCTGTTTTGCTTTATATTTCCATAAAGTGTATTGTTTGCCAGAGCGCTCTCGAGGCAGCAGAGTTCTCTGGATGCCAACTTTATATAAAGTCTTCTAAATCTCGCTACCGGTTCTCTTAGTCTCATTCCCTACTGGGGTGTGTTTTATTTTATGAAATTTTATTGATAAGTCGGGGAGTGAGCCTTTACAAGTGTGAATGAAGAAATGGTCTTGAGGAACATAAACTAAGAAATAACATAGGCCGGCCATGTCTGTCAGTTTGTCTGTTTGTTTTATGTGTTGTATAAATATATATGTGGTGAAGAAATAGTGGATAAATTAAGACACGTGAAAAAGAAAGCATGGAAATTTGAAATGTAATTATTTGTTTATTTAGTTGTACTGATAAATAAATAGATTGAAGTAAAACGTGATATAAAAGGCTTGGAGCTGCAACGATTCGTACACGCTCATATTGTGTTATTTTTCTGAAACATGTTTTTGAAAAGTGTAAAACATAAAGGTGAGTATTGACAGTTAAGTGTGATGAGTCAAAATGGAGGATATTACTCTGCTTATACACCTATGCAAGCAGTTGCCAAAACAGGCACTCAAGCTTAAACAGTACAGTGTGGAATGGGTTAAGGGCAATGCAGATAAGATGTTCATGCTGATGCCACAAGGGGCATAACTATCAAAGGCAGTTTTGCAACACATGTTTCATGCGCCAGCCCTGGAGGTTGTGGCATCGCTGGAGATACACATATCTACAGCTTTCTACTGTGGTCTAGACTTCCGCCAAGATGGCTGCCACCTCTAAAAGGGTGGGTGGAGCCACTCGCTCCTCGCGTTGTATCTGTTATTCTTAGGAAAGACGCTTGCACGATTCCTCTTTCAGAGCTCCAACGTTACCCTTGTTTTCTTTCCTGGGTGCTGTCCTAGCCTTTCAGGGTATCATCCCTTCTCCCTTTGCTCCAGTCCTTCTTGGGTTTCCCCTGCGTCCCTAGCCGCTTGTTCTGTAGATCTTTCTCTTTTACTTTCGGTTTTCCTTGCCTTCTGCTTGTTCGTCTCCTTGTTTATAGCTTCTACCTTTTCTGAACTTCTGTTGCACCTTATAATCCGCTTTCTGCTTTTCTTGTCTGTTATTTTGCCTTTCTGTTTTCTGCCGTTTTATGGCGTTCACTCGGTCCCGAATGCTACCTCTAGCGTCCTGTTACCAGCTAAATATTTGTTTGTTTCCTTTCCTTTCGTTTAACGGGCCTTGAGTCTATTTAGTAGTATCACTATAAGACACGGCGCGGCTTGCCTCGCCTTCGTTGCTTTCCATCAAAGAGCTCCATAACTCTGTGACAGTCTGTGGTCTTTCTCCAATGTGGGGCTACTTTGGAATTCAGTTGATTTTGGAGGATTCTATCTTTTCTTATTTCAAGAGTGCTCAGCTGTCTGTAGTATTTCTTTTCATCTTACCTGTGATTTCATGCTGTACACTTATTTACCTTCTACTAGGTGTTTTCCCAGTATTCCTGTTCTTCCCAGCGTGTTCTACCACAGGAGTTTGGTGGAGCATTTGTTTCTGCTCAAGAGACATCCTTCTCTGGAAAGTGTTGGACTTGCTGTAAACTACAATCCTGTCACAAGAAGAAGGGAAAAGACATTCAACCACTTCCGTTTGTCAAATCACTCTAGCATGGTTTTTTGTGCCATAGTGGCTTTTTCCCTGTTTTTTGGGAGCTTGCTCCTTGGATTCCCACTGGGCTTGTGCTGTTCTCGAGGCCAAGGTGGATTCCGAGGGAGCTCGCCCTTATTTACATCAAAAGAAGGAAATGAAGACCAAGGAGCCTAGGAAGACCGGCAAGAAGAAGGACTCGGAAGCCCTAGACAGCTCCTTTGAAGTATCAGGTGAGGAGGAAGCACGGGAAGGATTTGTAGAGCTTGACAACATGACAACATACTTGCATGCAGCATACACAGGAAATAAGTTACACAAAAGGCTAGCGAGCTTAGAGCTCTGGAAAATGTACCAGGAGAATAGGGAAGAGCCGCCTCCTAAAGACTGGATAATTAACATATGGAAAGAGGGGGTGAGGAGTCTTCTGCTCCCCCTCCACTCCTGAAATAAATGGTGATAGCACAAAGGATGACGGAGTGTACCCATTAAGAGAACCTAACGCAGCAATAAGGTACAGCAATCTGGCATATGAGTCGCCTGCACGTAGCAGCGACGAGAGTCCAGAGAAGACTCCAGAAAGAGATGTGATTCCTAAAGTCCCAAGGGGCAAGGAAAGAAGTGATCGACCAAGTACATTCTTAAATATAGGACGGGAAATAAAGAGAAGGAAAGGAGAGACAGATAAGGCTGATGAGGAAGCGCTGATACAGAACAAATGGATCGGCGGTCAGATTTTTCTCAAACTTGATGGAAAGAATATTGTGTAAGTCAGGCAAAGGGAAGACGAACAAGATAAAAAAGATAGAGAACAAGAAGAATGGTTGAAAGGTGATGGGGCAAGAAAGCAGGATGGACAAAGAAGGGAACAGCTGTGTGAAGATGAACAGCTGAAAAAGCAGGAAAGGGCAGAGGAGCAAAGAAAGTACGATAATAGACAGAGGGTAATTGAAGAATGGGACAAACTAGAAAGAAAGAGAGAGGAAGAGGAAGAGCAGAAATTAAGGGATAAATGTATACAAAGGTGTATAAAAAGGTGAATAGATGAAGAAATATGTAGGGCAAATAAGAGAAGAGAGGTGAACAGACAGGAAGAGGAAAGGGTATGAGAAGAAGCAAGAAAGCAAAGAGAGCTTGATGACAAAATAGAACGTAACAGAATGCAGAGCGCATGCAACATTGATCGTGTAGAAAAGGAATTAATGGATCCTAATCCAATAGTAGCAGGACATGGAATAATTCTTCCCGGCACATGAACCAATGCCAGGTCCGACTAGAGCAAATCTAGAGGATGAGTTTGATTCTAGAAGGATTGGGGACGCGATCAATATGGTCTATCATAGTATGAGGACTAAGAAAGAACTGAAAGGGAAGGGTAAAAACTATTGACTCGAAAGTATGCAGTTGCATGAAAAGGTGGCAGACTCGTATAATTTCTAGCATAAGAAGTTGTCTTTAAATAGGCTAAATCTAAATAGAGATGAAAAGGAGGGAAGCCATACAAATTGGGGACAGGATATGCCAGACGAGGATAGAGAAATCTTCCAGAGGGAGATAGCACATGTGGTCCTGAAGGATGTAATCTGATGGACAGAGAAGTGAGATGGTCAGATCTAGATCTACCCAAATCGTGGACATCAGAATCTCTGGCTCGACTAGATTGTCCCAAAGGGCAATCCCGTATTGAGAGGGGGGACTTGACACCTTATATGAGCAGGTTAAGGTCGCAACCAGGAAGAAAGCGGTGCAGAACCATTCTCCCTGCTATGGACAGACAGACGATGGGGGATGAATGTGAATTGGGACCTCGCAGTTTCCTTTGTTAGAGAAAGGAGGAGCCAGACCAGAGTATATACTGTGGCCACAAATGGATAAGGATAATTTGAGGTGTAAACTCCTGAGATTAACTTCTGGCACTGGAAAATGGATATGTGAATTAGAGAAAATTACAGGAGGAAACACGTTAGCTATAGGAGACATTAAAGGTCTTTTAGCCTCTATCTTTGGGGAGAGAGCTGACGACATTTGGGCAAGAGCAGGATACTCAAGTGTCACTGCACAGAACACTGCTCATGATGGAGCGCCATTTAATAACTGTAGAACAGCAGTCTGGAAGGCGCTGCAAGTGCAGTATCCAAACACGTCAGACATGGGAGCAATAATGGCAAGGAAGATGCAGGAAGGGGAGGATCCTCTTGTTTACCTTCAAAATTTCCAAGAGCAATGGTCTTTTGAAACGCAGGAACCATGGGGGAAATCTATTCCTGTATTGTATCATATATTATGCCAGGGGTTGGAAGACCCAGTGCAGAAGCAGCTCAGGAAACTAGCGGGTATGGAGGCAAAACCATGCTCAGAAATCCAGCTCACCATCGCGCATTATTGCAGATTACTGCATGAGAAGAATCGAAAGAAAGATGACACTAGGAAGGGTGAAGGAGCAAAATTAATGCAAAAGAAATTGTCAAAATACGCCACAGAAGGGGCGATATTGACTAGAGGAGAAGGGTCATGTTTGCAGCAACCAGCAGGCATGCCACAGGTGAAAAACCAAAGGCAATTTTATTAAGGTAATAATGCACTCATACCACAGGTTAGGGGAGGCTTCCGAGGTAGAGGCTTCCAGAGTAATCTGGGAAACTTCCAGGATAATCAGAGTGGGTTTCGAAACACGCAGAACGATAGTCAAGTCATGCCGGGAGGACAAATTAGGAGACCTCCTGTATGTTGCACATGTGGAATGACAGGGCACATTGCACGCATGTGTGGAAGTCAAGGGTTTGTACAGAATGGGCAGTTTTCAAGAGGGGGGACCACACACCCGCCTGCATACAATCAACACAGTGGAGAGGGGTTTGTCCAAAATCAGGCAGTGCAGCAAACACAAGTGCAGCAAATGCAAAACGATTTGAAAACACAGAAGATAACAATGAATCCGCCACAAGGGCAGTCACAGCATTCACCCATGCAGATACAGCAGGGCCCAAGTACAGGACAGTTAATGACTCATAGGATAGGGGGTGTCACTTTCGAGTGAGGGAATCCTTTCACAGGCACGGGAATAAGCATGTACCCACAATAGGGCAGCTCACTGGGAGACTTGATGTGTTCAGTACTATCAGTGACTCCCAATCCTCAAGAGGAACCGAGGGTTGACGTCACTATAGGGGTCACAAATTTTTCTTTTTTAGTAGACACAGGGGCAACATGCTCATGTATATGAGAGGGAAAATGTGCATTATCTGGAAATGCCATGAATGTCAAGGTTTCACAGGAGCTACAAGTAGAGTTCCTTTCACTGAAGAATTGCCAATCTCCATAGGAGAATGTGACATGTCTGTGCCATTATTGAATTCAAGGCAGACACCAGTTAAAATATTGGGTTGAGATTTAATGACAAAGTTGAACATGACAATTTTGTTCACTGATGAAAGCATAGTGCGTTCAACTCTGTTAGTCCTAAAACAAAATTACCGTTGGCCTAGCCTCTTATGGGCGCCCACTTGCTAGTCTCCAAATCTACCTGCGGGGGGGGGGTGGATCACTATGCCCCCCTGCTCTTGTATCTCAGGGCAATTGTGCACTATGTTACTCCTAAATTACTATACTATGGACACACAAACATAACCTAACACTTAAGAAATGACACGAAAAAATAAGATAACAATGTACACAAATAAAAACACACAAGTCAGTTTCAATTATAACAATAGAATAAATGTATTCATGCACAGCAAGCATGCTGCAAACACTACTATAATGCAAATCTTGAATTTGCACCTTTTATGCTCTGGGTGCAAATCTAAAATGCAATGCAATAACTGTAAGACTTACAGGCTTCTAATGCAAGCAATCTAATTGGCTGGATCTATAATGCTAATGCAGACTAATGCAAGCATCAGCATTCAGCATTCCTCTCGAATCCTCACCATTCCTCTCCAATCCACACCACACTTCACACTCTCTCTCTCTAAGACAATCCCTGTCTGATTTCCCCATCTATCATGTCAGCATAAGCTCTGTGTGAGTGTCTGTCCTATATCCCTATTGGCACGTGTCTTATTCAGATCAATTAGGCCTCATATCAGCTATACTCCCATCTTGGCATGTGTAAGCTTCCCAAACTCATCTCTCTCCTCTCCAGCTAACTCTGCAACCATCCAGTCAGTCAGGGCATCTTTTTGGCCTCTCAGTGGTCTGGTCTTCCGGCCAACTCTCTCTGCCAGATCAATCTCATCAGCTCTCATCAGAATGCTTCCCCAAGCTTCCGAACTCCCGAAGCCATCCGATTCTGCTGCACCCAAAACACTTCACAAAGCCTCCATCAATGCCACACCAAACACCTCCCTTCAATCTCAAGGTCAGAGCTCCATCTACATCCAAAATCTCAGAGTCAGAGAGCAGCATACACTCCTACTGCTCAGTTATAGTGTCAAATGATGTACATACTTCTCTATGGTTACATTAAGCATTCGCTCATTGCTCTGTCAGCATTTCTAAATCCAAGCAGTGTCTGAAAGTCTGTGATGCACTGTGTGTTCTTGTCATCGTGACATTTCTACATCATATCTTGTACATGCTATCTGTGTTACGTGTTACCATACCATCCATCTCCCACATTCCTCCATTCACTCCACTGCTAGCTTCTAAAATCCCTCTATCCGCCTCTCTGTGCAAAGCACTCGCTCTCTGCTGCCTAGCCCCCACCTTTTCTGTCTGCAAACACAACCCAGGCAGTCCTGCTGATACCATGCCCTTCTCTGCTTCTCCACTCGGACAAGAGTCACGTTATCTGTGTCTGAACAACCAAACTGTCTATGCATTCCTCGTTCCCATTATAACTCAAAACATTCTTCTGCAGAACCAAGTGGTGCTTCTGTTCTGTCTCATTCAGGGTGGCTTAAAAATGCCATTGCCTCATGCTTTCTAGCGTTTACTCTCTCTCTTGCAATGGCAAGCGCTATACTCAAAGCTCAATGCATACTCTAAGTGTACACTCATGCGTATCTCTACATTGCATACATAATACACAACAGTCAATCTATCTCTACATGTGTCTACATGTCACAACAAAACAAAGGCAGTTCAAATATAACAGGCCTCATTCTCTAGCAAATGCAAAAGGCCACATATATTTGGATAATGGATAACTAATCACACCAATCAGAATTATTGATGGATAAATGTATCCCTAAATGGGTAATGACACTCTAATGATATCAAACCAGGCTTCTCCATAATATCTGGTTTCACAACTCCAGGAATGCATTATTTAAACGTGAGTGAATTTATTATGACATTCACAGGACAAATGGCCATATGAGGAGTACTATTAGAACAGAGGTCTTTCACTATGGGGTACACATTTTGTTAATACGGCTACCTGGTTTAGACTGTGAAATTACCTGATGAGTTTTTTTTGAGGCCAAGGATATCTATGGATCAAGAGGGAGGACAAGTTTTTCCCCTAGAATTACAAGCAGCTACTGTGTGAGGAGGGTTAGTTATGCTTGACAGAGTTGATTATGAAGGCAGACGATGGTGCACAGTGATTGCCATTGGAGAGGGTTACAGATTGACTGACATCACTGACGAGGATATGTTTAGAGACCACCTGTCAGATGACGAAGTAGTATTTGAAATGAGTATCACTTATTTGGTGAGAGCAATAAGGCGTGAGGTTCCTCAGAAAATTATGATAGCATGGAAGCGTCCCAAATTTTTCGATAAAGACATGGCAAAAGTGCCAGTTTTATTATGGACAACAGGCCCCTATGACATAGGCCTATTGAAGGGGGCTGAAGAAGTTAAGATTAAACTGAAACTAGGACTAATTTTGCCTCCAGTACGACAGTATCCTATGTCTCGAGAGGCAGATGAAGGTATTTTTAAGACGATATCCACCATGATGGAGCAAGGCATCTTAATGACGTCAGAGTCACCATCCAATACCGCAGTGTACCCTATCAAGAAATCTAAGGGGTGGGGGGTTGTGGCATTTAATTCAAGATATTTGTCCAATTAATCAGATTGTAGAGGCTGAGTTTCCTCTTGCTACTAATCCGGCAACAATATTTTGTAGTATCCCTGTTGAGATGCGATATTTCACTGTGATTGACTTGAAAAATGTGTTTTTCTCAATCCCATTGCATAAAGATTCTCAAGATCTTACGGCAGTTACGTTCAGAAAAAATAAGTTAAAAAGCACGAGATTACCCCAGGAGTACTGAGTGTCTCCATCATTTTTCAATAGAGTCCTGCAGATGGACTTAAGCAATATCAATTTGCAAAGTTGTGTGCTGTAATACGTAGATGACATATTAGTCTGTAGAACCTCAGAGGTAGAGTGCAGACAAAGCTCAGTTCAGCTAATGAATATTTTCGCAGAAAAAGGATACAAAGTGGACAAGGAGAAATTGCAGTATTGCCAAGAAGAAGTGTTATACATAGGTCAGTTCATTTCACATGAAGGAAAGAAAGTTGCTCCTGAAAGAGCTGAGGCTATTTTGAAAACAGCAAAACCACACACGATAAAGCACATGCAAAGATGTTTGGGACTATGTAATTATGTAAGAGCATGGGTCTTGGATTATAGTTCATATATAGGGCCCTTGCTGCAGGCTCTGAACATGGCACAGGCAACACAGGAATACACTGTCTGGGCTTAAGAAATGGAGGAAGGGTTTGATGAGTTGAAAAAGGCAATTTGCACAGCTCCACTTTTAGAGATTCCCAATTATGCTAGGAATTTGTATTCTCACACATGAATGGCACTGCCATGATGGCAGTACTCACGCAGAGAACTACATTGGGTACAACCCACTAGCATATTATAGTGGGATTATGGACCCAGTAATGAAGGGTCACTTTCCTTGTGAACAATCTTTGGCAGCCGCCACGTTCACCTTTAAGAAAGATGCCAGCATAGAAATGGGGTGTTCCATGACGTTATTTGTTCAACATGCTTTGTTTGCCATTTTGGAAAAACCTATGGGTACCTTGACTTCTCAAAGGGCTTCTGCCTACGTGGTGGCCATATCGAATCCAGCAATTATAATAGTCAAATGCAGAATAGTGAACCCTACCATGTTTGTAGCAGAACCACTAGCAGAATATGAGCACGTACATGATTACTAAAATTATTATTTGAAGATTAGATCCTGAGGGTAAAAGAAAATGCTTTGCCAGGTGGGGAAATTCTCTTTAATCATTCAATCAGAATGATGGACAAAGATATACAGGTGCTGCTGTGGTGAAGCACAGGGCAAATGAGGAGTTTGAAGTATTGATAAGTGCATGTCTACCATCTCGCTTTTCAGCACAGGCTGAAGAACCGGTGCTACTGATTGTCGTGCTCGAGAAAAACGCAGACAAGAAAGTAAAAGTGTACAGTGACTCTGCCTACCTGACATCAACCATACACACAATATTATCACTTTGGAAAAGGAGGGGCTACCTCCAAGCAGACGGCACTCCAGTGCAACATGCCACCTTATTGCACAGACTTATTAGAGCACTGCAACTGCCAGGAGCCATCACAGTTGTTAAATGTGCAGCTCACACAGAGCAGACTTTATCTCACGTGGAAATCAAGCCACACAAAAAGAAGAGAAACAAGCTGCATGTTCTGAAATTAAAAGGAGTTTTGATATGCCTGAATTGAATGAAAGCATGGTGGTGATGATTTATGTGCATGATAGCTTAAACAACTTGCCTAAGAATCAGCTGATGGAAATTCAAGAGGAACCAACACATGATGAGAAAGACACAGGATGCTGAGGGGGTGTTCTTTATCCCCTTCCGAAGCATTGTAGTGACAGGAAAGCACTGGTAAACAGGTGATGCCTGTAACCTTATTAAGGTGGCATTGAAAAAGCTGCACTACACTGCGCATGTCAATAGAGAAAGCCTTGCAGCAGCTATTGCGGAAGACTGGTTCATACCAAATCTGTTAGAACACATTTAATGTAGTAAACTGCATCTTATGTCAAAAGTTTACTGCTGGGCACACACTGTGTACAGTTATAGGAGTCATCCAACTACCTAATGGTCCTTTTAATCATTTACATATCAACTATGTCAATATGCTGCAGGTCTGTAATGAATACAGATATATGATAGTGGTAGTATGTCCCTTTTCAAGGTGGATTGAAGCTGGTCCATTTACACATCAGGATTCCACCTGTGCAGCAGATTTTTTAGTACGAGAAGTGTTTCCTAGATAGGGAACATGTGAAGTATTAAGATCTGAAAATGGCCCTCATTTTGTCAATGAAGTCTTTGAGCAAATAAGCTTGATGCTTGGTATAAAGCACATGTTTTCATCGGCTTATCACCTGCAAACAAATGAGTTCTGTGAGACACTCAATGGACTGCTTAAAGAAAGGATAGCAAAATTGAAGCTTACATTGAAGAATGGATGGTTACATTGCGTGTCACTTGCATTATATGCTTTGAGAAATCAACCAGGCTCTGACCATCCTCTTACGCCCCATAAAATAGTGACAGGGAGGCGAATGAGGACACCCCTCACTCCTCCATCTAGAACTAGAAGTTCTAGATGGAGGAGTGAGGAAACAGCAGAATTGTTAGGAAAAAAGTTACATGATTACTTAACATGTATGACTACAAGTATCTCTATCATTTCAGATCAGCTCAAGCGGAAGGTGTGTGGGGCTCAGAACACAGATGGAGACCGTACAACAACCGGATTTGATGTCACACCCCTCAGAAGGCACTGGTCCCTCTGGCATTGTTGGTCTCATAGGCATGTGTCATCCATTATTCCTTCCAATATGGCGGTAGTATCTGACCTCAATGGTCTAGTTTGTTGGACCTCGGAGGATAGGCAGGCTCTGTCCCTTTTACAGCACACAGCATATCAGAGTCTTGCCACAACGCATGGACACGTTGCTACTCCTTGATAACAGCGCTTTATAAGTTCGATCCTAGGTTTTGTCATACTATTTCTACTATCTTTTAACCCTATACTACCATCTTAACCCCCATTTCCGATCCTCAGGTTCCCTCAGCTGCTACCACGATTTCCAGGTTCCTCCCCTGGTTGCTGATTGAACTAAACTATAAATACACACACACAGGCTCTGTTCTGGACTCCATCGTGCAGCCGTTCTAGTCTCCATGATCCCAAAAATCAGGTACGGAAAATAGATTAATTTAACATTTGCATGCGTTTCTATTTGCGACTGTGATATAACTCGGCAGTCGCTTCTTTATTCAGTTGCGGCTGAGCCGTGTCAGTTTCCGGCGGTCAATGGAACACTTATCTGATCTTCATAGCTGCTCTCGGAACTCCTGGACAGCTACACTCACTCTACCAGGTATAACTCATGCCGGCATATTGTCTATCACAACTCCTCCTCTTTCGCTGTCATAACAAACAATTCTCTTGATAGTGAATCTTTCCAGATCACATCTTCTCTGCAATCAACGCCGTAACTTACCTTAGTCCTCTCTGATGGTAACTTTATAACATTACTTCCTGATTTCTTTTCTACATTATCCTTTCTCCCAAGCCACTTATCTTGTCTTTCTTACCTCTTTGATTAGACTCCACTGTTCGACTAATCCTGCAAGATCAAGCCGCTGCATAGAACCCATCTGGAGCAGACGGCCTGCTTTATTCACCAGAGGGTTTCCCTGGAGTCCCTCTCCCCTTCTGAGCTTTTTCTGGTTTGGGGAGAGGGGGAGGGAATTCAGGGAGATTCCTTGTACTCAACTCACCCCCCTGAATCACTCCGTGAACAAGACGAGAACGAGAGATAAGACCTATTGGTGAGTCCTTTTGGTTAATTCCTTGCCTACTCTAGTATCTCGTAAACAGAGATTTAAAGTTATAGTAATTACAGTTACATTTGAAGAATTACATCTTCCCAAACGTTTCCCCAGAGATGAGATCCTAATTAGGAATTTTACGAGAAAGTGGCACGAGCCACGATTAAATGGTCCATTTGTCGTGGAGGACGTAACGCTGTCAGCCATGAAGGTTCAAGGGAGACACGCCTGGATATTTCTCTGAGATGTAAAGATTTACACCAGAGAATCCCCTTCAACCCCACCCCAGTCGGAGGCTAGCATCAGGGAAGAACCTCATCACGTGCAGACTAGATCCATGATGAGGAAGAAGGATACTGAGACTGTCCAATAGACAGATAAAGAATACATTGGACTGTGGTTCTTTTGAGACATTCTTTTAAAACGCTAAAAAAGTAGTGAAAGAAGGTTATTTGTTCTTGAGCCACAGGAGCTTGCTAGCATTGGACTAAGACACATTTAAGTCTTGATCGAGAAGGAGAATTGCCTGATTTGGAATTGCAACGACTGGAAGAGGGATCAGTTCCCTGATTCCTTTCTCAATGAGTTTATTTTCGGAGGAACCCATGGTAGTGTCTAATGGCCACATTTTCTGGATCGTGATTACAGTTTGTCTCTTTATTCATTGTGCATACCCTGCACTTGTTGGGAGAACTACTAGCGTTCATCTGTTCCTGCAAGATCCTAAAAATTCTCCAATTGTGAGGAGATTGCTTGCATCCATTATAGAGCAAGCTCTCCAGCTTCCTTGGTATCGTTTGGAAAACACAAATGCCCCTCTCCAATGAAAACCCTCATAGACTATTTGGAATGGTCTTTTATGACCTCATTGAAGAATACCCACATCTTGTTGGTAGACAAACTGACGTTTGTACTTTCCTGATAGACCCAAGGAATACAGTGGCACTTAAAGAATTGCTACTTGACATCATTGAACAAGTCAATCTATATTCTGAGTGTACACTGATAACTTCCTGAATGAGGCTTTCGAGAGAAGAGATCCAGAATTTACTGTCCATGAACTTTTTACTTCTGGCTGGAAACACAACCTGCTTGTGATGCTTGATCTCTCGGCTGCATTTGATACAGTGGATCATGGTATTTTGCTAGATCGCCTAAAAAACTTAATCAATGTGGGTCCCGGGGAACTTCAATAGTTTACATCTTTTCTTACTGACCGTCAGCAAAGTGTTTGAGTAGGGGGATTTCTTTCAGAAATACTTTCTCAGTGTTGTGGTGTGCCACAGGAATCGGCTCTCTCTCCACTTTTGTTTAATATTTATCTCCGTGCGTTGAAGAACATACTGGAAAAATATAATCTCAGGTTTCATTCCTATGCTGATGATACTCAGTTGTACATCAGACTTGATGATGTAGAGGATGCTCTTACTGTGGTTACTAGTTGCCTAGATGAGATAAGCACTTGGTTGGAGGAAAATTGGCTGCAACTGAACCCAAAAAAAAGAGGTGATTTTGTTTGGGCCTAAACATCTCCTTTTAGGGGGAAAATGTCCCCCTCCTCCTCAGTTGTTGGGAGCTAGCCTTAAATATACCACCAAGGTCAAGAATCTGGGCTGTATTTGGCAGAGTGACCTGGGATGTAATGCCCAGGTCTCAGCCAAGGTACAGTCCGTATTCTATAATATCCGCCGTTTGCGCCAAGCTCTACCCTACGTGCGAAAAGTAGATCGGGCTGTAGTGGTGGGAGCACTGGTCAATTCAAATCTTGATTACTGCAATGGTCTTCTGGCCGGACACCGAGTAATCAACTCCATCGTCTCCAGAAAGCACAAAATGCCGGAGTCAGACTGGTCTTTGCTGTACCTAAAAATACTCATACATCCGGTCTTCGCCGATCACTACATTGGCTGACAGTCGAAGATCGGATTAAATTTAAGACCGGCTGTCTGGTTTATCTATGCTTGCATGACATGACACCAGCATATCTAATAGACAAATTGAAACAATATCAACCCACTCGCACTCTTAGGTCGGAGGACCACCTCCTACTTGTAATTCCTTCGATGAAGTAGAGGTCTAGGGGAGACCAGTGTTTTTCAGTGACCGGGCCCAGATTGTGGAACAGTCTTCCGCTATATCTGAGACAAGCCAACTCCCTGATGACCTTTAGAGCAGGTCTCAAAACACATCTATTTAAATAAATCTGTGATTTTGGATGTTTTTGTCTGCTGCATAGTACTGTTTACCCAGTTGGTCCTCCTGGCCTTCTGAGTCTAATTTCTCTGTTCCATCTGCACCAGGATACGATTTGGTTTGTTGTGTGCGCGTTTAAAATTCTTCAGAATTCAAATTCAAATTCAAATTCAACCTCAAGTTGTCTGGCAAAAGGACAACTCCTTTGTGTACATTAAGAATCCTGTTAATCACCCTGCAATCAGCCAGCTGCTTGAAGAACTTGTGGAGCACATCCAGATACTGCCAGAGTGTGTCATGATGTTACCCAAATAAATTAAACTTTTTCCTTCGTTAAAAAAGATTAGGAATGGATAACATCGATAGCAATAATAATGTTGCTAACAACTTCAGGCCACCACAACGAGCAAGGAGCTAATAATGCGCCAAATGGGTCTATCTATATGTCATCTATACATGTATCTTGCTTATTGTAATTCTTCTCTCACTTACAGTACGTACAGCTTATGATTTGGATCCAAATAAAATAAGGGTCCCTGTGTATCTTACTATGCAGAAGGAGGATACAGCTGTGTCAACTAAAATACAACCAAGATCTTATGTAATTGTCCCTAGTCTAGAGGCACATTTAAAGGCACCTAGTCCTGTGACAGATACATCTAGGATTCCTTTTTGGGGGCGGTGATGTGTGTAAGTTATACAGGACTCCCTGTTACTGTCATATTCTGATAATAGGATGAGGCTTCTGGGGCTTTCTCCTCCACCATTAGCAGATGTAAAAACATCAAGTCCACTGACAAATATTCCTATGATTGGCCCAGTAAGGAGGAATTATGCTGATGTACTTCATGAGATAATTATAGAAGGTCATAAGAAAATAAGGAGATCTAAAAGAGGTGCTACCGAGGATTATCATGAGTTGAATGATTACATGGATAGGACAGCACATTTGGGAAATGACATATGGTATCAGCATATGAAAGAAGTGAGAAGGAGGTCCCTCAAAGAAGGAATTCTCTGTATGTGCACGCCTGCTTTATAGCATGGGGGAAGTCTAGGATCTTCATAGGTATTGAAATAGAGGTCCGGACAGCACATTGTCTATCACACATTGCACTTTGCTATATAAAGGGTCAATTCATGGGCCGAACAGCCTATCTCAAATGAGCAACTGAAAGGACAGATCCAGAAGAAGATGATTATGTCCAAAATACAAAGACAAGACTGAGAGCTCATACGAAGAATCACATAATCAGATATGAAAAGCCTAGAGAAAAAGGAGCTGGAATCGGATGGGAAGTAAACAGAAGACTTGAGAGTCCTGGAAAATTTGCACAAGAAATTTGTAGATGGAAGAATAGAGGCCAGATGTAGATTTGGGGATCAGTGCTTTCACCTGATGGATTTGCAGAGCATGGGTAGTCATTGGTTTCTATCAGACAATCATTGACCTAGTAAAGAATGGATTCAAACCTTTATGGCCGAAACTTGCTAAACTACTGACATGGGTTGCGGATTAAGGAGGACCTTTGGAGATAGGTCTTTGAAAGTGCAAAGCTATAATTCAGAAACAATGACACTAGAAAAGTCGGAGAGAATCAGAACTGTGGTCAAGCTTTTGATGTACCAGGAATGAATATTGGGACATCAGTGATCATCGATCACTACTGGGCTTGTGGATCCAGAGCGTATATGAAGCTGCCCAAGGATTGGGGAGGACGATGTTCTCTAGTAAACGTTCTTGTTCCAACGTTGGTGATTCCTAAGAGTGACTTGAACATTGGAAGATTTCCAAAAGTAGATGCTCACCTGAGGAAGAAGAGATCTGTAGAGCTGATAAATCGAATGAAGAGAGAGATTCATTTCTCAGCCCAGTCAATAGAAACTTTTGACTCTGTAAGTGATTTCAACCCGGCACTTCACCTATGTCAATGCCTAGCGTGGGATGCACAATTGAAACCCTTAATTATTTATTTATGTCTATAAGTTGTTTTATTTCTGAATGATGTACCCTTATATCACGCCCCTCTCTTTGAATCCCCCCCAGTCACACTGAACCAGGAAGCAGGCTGATTTGCAAAGTTAAAAATATTTATTTTAAGTATTTCACAATATATATATCACATATCACACTATTTGAATGGTTATACAATGGGCATCATTACAACACAGGCGGTAACCATGGCGCTAGTAGCGCCATGGTTGCCGCTGGTATTTTACCGATTCCGCCATGGTGAATGCCGGAATTACCACCCCATTCCAAGGTTGGCGGGGCGGTAATTCCCCAATCACCATTGGCCCTTCCCCATTCCCATTTTTGCCCCCATAAGGCTCAATGGAAATGGGGAAGGTGGTAGTTATGGTACCCCAAATTGCGGTACCATAATTACCTCCAAGGTCCCTTTGCGGGTCCAATACTTAACAGCTGGTAAAACCAGCCGTTAAGGTAGGGTCCCGCAAAGGGACCTTATAATTAGGCGGTAAGGGGTTAACGGCACCGCCACCTTTTACGGCGCAGTTAACCCCTTACAGCCTGGGTTGTAATGAGCCCAATGATCACCAATGGGGTGATGTCACAATAACTCTCTTTAATCACACAGAGTAATGATAGGAAAAAATAATGCAGCCTGAAATAATACTTTGGTGTGGGTTCAATCAAAATGCAATGTGATTACTCTTTCCCCCTGCACACTACTAAATCTCCCCAATATGCAATATAAAGAGATCGAAAGAGAGAAAACAGGTTTATGGAATACAGAATTCAACACAGGAGTATCAATCCCAATTTCCCTCCAGCAAACACAGATAAAAACAGACAGTAATTTGTTTGTGCCTACACTCCTTTGCGCCACGTTCCTGTTATGATCAAATAAACTCCCAGAGCCAAGATTTCTCTATACAAATAATTCTTGATTTATTTGTTATCTTATTCGCCCTTGAATGGATGACACGTGTTTCGGCTCATGCGCCTTTTTCAAATCCGGGATGGTTATAAACATGAAAAAATGAAATAAAACAAAACAAAATACCACTTAGATTCACATTCTAACATAGTTTTTAACACATTTCGTGAATAATATGGTGAGTTTTGGTTAGTGCTTGTACCTTTAAACATCCCTAGTTTAAAAATGAACACCAAAAATGTTGCACTCCTCCAACACCTCGTGAAATATTAAGTAGGTCCATTAACTAACATAAAACGTACTTTGAATGATTAGTGTAATTGTGAGCGTTGTGGAAAAGTGTTGGTGGGGGTAGGATGGAGGAAGTTGTGATTTATTTAATATTCGAAATACATCTTGGTTGGTTTCTTACCCTTATATACTGTGGTTGAAATCCCCCTTTCCTGGGAAATAAATGTGTGGTCGGATTAAGTAAGCGTGGTTCTAGGGTTCAATCCCTCCTAGAAACAGATCGATTGGTCCATTAGACTAATTTCAGGCATTCTGTTCCCTCCCTATCTATATTTGTGTTTGCTTGTATTTACATTTACGCTTTCCCACTCATTGTTTTACAATTTTTATCATACACGTTTTTTAAAAAAAACACTTTTTTTTGCTCGAGATAGCAAACTGGAGTTGTTTACGCTCCTATTTCTAAGGGAAAACATGGAAGACACATATTTTACATCCCTTGTTTGTTTACAATAGCGTCATGTCGCGCGAGTTTAAAATTTCAAAAAGTGAATGTTTGTATCGCTCCACACAGAACGTGCTTGTTCCTACAGTGAGCATGCTTGAATCGGTGGTCTTCCCACCCTATCTAAGGGCTTACCTACAAATTCTCCTGCTTGTGCCTCACGCGTCGGGGATCCCGTCTTAGCTACAGGCGACTCCTTGTTCAAGAGGAGTTTCAAGCTACTGGTCCCTTTTTCGTTTCTATTGCTTATTGGTTTGGCGGCCATACTTTGGGCTGATCGCCAACCGAATACATAATTTGGCGGCCATGTCTGAGGCTCGTCACCTGCATTTGGTTAAATAAGTCAGTGGCTTTCCAATGCGTGAATGAAAAGAATTAATATACCGGTTAAATGATACTTAACTTGTATTTCCAAAAGTTTCCAAAATAGAAAATAGCTATGTTTACGATGTGTTCGTTAGCCTTAGTTGAACTGCTAACGATTGTATGGGCTTTCAAATAGAACCCCGTATTATGAGTGAAGCATTATGGTTAACGTAGTTACGTGTATTAGTTGTTGGTAAAAAGTTAGTATGTTGGTTGATTGTTCCTTTGCTAACATTCGCTGGAACTTAAAAATAGATATATTCGTTAGCTTAATTTCGCTAATGTAGTATAAATGCAGTTTTGTTATGAGTGACGTATTATTATGAACATAGTTTTGAAAGTCCTTTGAGCTTTCACACCTCATGGTTCCGTGATTTAGTTGAACAATTACACTACCAAATAATTAGTTTTCCTATTGTTATTTTCCAGTAATTATTTTAGCGTAAATCACCCATGGGGTCTCTACATGAACCAGGCCTTGATGGTGGTGTGCATTTAAGTGATATTACATATACAGACTAATAATGGTCAATCATGTTCCTTATTCTTATTTATATCCATGTATTGACACTGCGATAGTTACATGAACATTTGGCCTGATATATATTTTATGTATATCATACGTTACGTAATTTACATGTAAAACAATTAATCATTTTATCATTTTAGTTAGTACAAGCATTCACAATATTAGTAACAGTTCTTATACATGTTCAATGTTCCAGTTTTTCTTTTTCTCTCTTAAACATTACTTTCTGTTTCTCTTTATTTTCTTTTTATTTTCTGCCTTTCCATTATTCATCTTCACAGAAAATGAATCATTTCATTGTCCGAATTTAATCCTTCTTCTACTGTTTTGCAACGGCAAATTAGTCTGGCTTCCTCTTTTCTTAAACACAGTTCTTGATTTCCTCCTCGTTTGCCCATCTTGATTTTTCTCAGACCTATGAATTTAATGTCTTTTTTATTGTGCATTTGATGTTGACTCTGCCAGTGTGCGGACAGTGGGAGGTTCTTATCTTGGCTTCCAATAGCCGAAATGTGTTCTCTAATTCTTGTTCTTAACTCTCTGATAGTACTCCCAATGTATAGCAGATTGCAAACACATATCACTGCGTAGACCACATATTTGGATCTACAATTGATTTGTTCCTGGATCTTTATTTTTACACCTTTATGGTGTATGACAGTATCTGTTTCTTGTACCGCATAGTGGCACATTGAGCAAAAACCACATTTCCTGAAACCTGTTTGCGGTTGACGTAACCATGTTTGTGGTTTCCCTTCTTCTTTCTCTTTTTCGAGCAGCATGGATGGACTCAGTATATTTTTCAAAGTTTTAGCTTTCCTGTATATTATTGTTGGATGGTCTTGTATATATTGCCCAATATGTGGGTCCAATTTAAGCAAGTACCAATTTCTTTTCAAAACTCTCTTGATTTCTTTATTGTTAACACAATATGCCGTGATGAAATGTATGATGCTGTCTGGTTGTGTACCTTTGTCATCTTGGGATAGTGTTGATTGTCTAGTCATGCTTCTTGCCTTCTTCCTAGGAGTTTGGATTGACTTTTGGGAATATCCCCTGACTTTGAATCTGTCTGACAACAGGTGGCATTCCCTCTCAAAGTTTGTTAATTCTGTGCAATTGCGTCTTGCTCTGAAGAACTCTCCATTCGGAATATTATGAATGACCGGTTTATGGTGGCAACTGGTCGCATGAAGTGTTGAATTGACTTCTGTCTCTTTTCTGAATGTTTTGGTATATAGTTGTTTGTTGGATACATAGATGGTTAAATCCAAAAAGTTGATTTCTGATCTGCTACTTTCACCAATAAACTCCAAACCGAATTCATTATCATTCACTTGATATAGTAAAGATTCCAGTTCTTCTGTTGTTCCATTCCAAATAATCAGAACGTCGTCAATGTACCTAAGCCATTTGATTATTTTGGTCTGAAAGTCCGGTAGTTGGTATATGAATGAATCCTCAAACATGCCCATCACAATATTAGCAAGGGCCGGGGCGTATTTAACACCCATTGCCACCCCACGTATTTGACGAAAGAATTGATTATCGAAAATAAAGATATTGTTCTCAAGGGTTGCCATGAGCATTTCTTTGAGCATGCATGTAAAATTGAAATATGACGCATATTTGTTTTTGAAGGTGTAATCAATAGCCTCCAGGGCCAATGTGTACTCAATAGATGTATATAGAGCTTTGATGTCCCATGTTGCTAATAGGTATGTGTCCTGCCAGTGAATTTCTTCTATAATTTTTATAGCCGCTGTTGTATCTTTTAGGTATGCTTTAATTTTAGTTACTTCGGGTCTTATTACATTGTCAATGTATTGCGCTATTGGTTCCGTCGCCCATCCTATACCACTTACTATGGGCCTTCCTTCCGGGATAGTATTATATTTTTTGTGAACTTTCGGGAGAAAATAAATGGTTGGAATTGTCGGTTTGGTTACCCGTAGATGTGCTTTCTCTTCTTCTGTTATTAGTCCTTGTTGATGCCAGGCATTTATGTTACTTGTCAAATCTTGTATTATTTTCAATGTTGGATTAGTTGTTAGTCTCTCATAGCATTGTGGATTCTCCAGGTGGTTCATAGCCATTTTTATGTAATCATCTCTATTCATTACTATGATGTTGCCACCCTTGTCTGCCTCCTTGATAACTATTTCCGTGTTAAATGTGTTAAAAACTATGTTAGAATGTGAATCTAAGTGGTATTTTGTTTTGTTTTATTTCATTTTTTCATGTTTATAACCAGCCCGGATTTGAAAAAGGCGCATGAGCCGAAACACGTGTCATCCATTCAAGGGCGAATAAGATAACAAATAAATCAAAAATTATTTGTATAGAGAAATCTTTGTATAGAGAAATCTTGGCTCTGGGAGTTTATTTGATCATAACAGGAACGTGGCGCAAAGGAGTGTAGGCACAAACAAACTACTGTCTAATTTTCAAACGGAGTCGAGGAACTCTATGTCTCCGTGTGGACCCACACCCCTGCGACAACCAATCAATCCAAAAAGTAAGAATTAAGTCTAACACGACATCAGGAAGATACCATCAGCTCCATAAGCATTATAGGTCGCGAGTGTACACCTCAACATCCCCACCCAAAAAGTTCCTCCATTAGCTGTCCACAGATAAAAACAGGAATGATTGCAAACGTGTCAAAATGGGTTTGAATTGGCTTTGAATGGATGGTAAACACACTGAACATTGATTTAGTTCACTAAAATTGTTTCAATGCTAGTGGGAGCCGCTTTGTATGGTATCAGATAAACACCAGCAATGATTATTGAGTAATAGGCAAGTTGAAAACTTAATTTTGAGGTCGGAAGCAATGAAAAGCTATTTCACACGTTATAGCTTTGAGCCAAACGAAAACTTTGCGGAAAACTGTTCTGCGCGCTGTATGCGCGACTGTGGAACAACTATAGGGATTAGTTGGGATAGAGCGTTGTGTTCTTTGGAAAGCTGAGGATGTGAGCTTCAATTGGACACTTAAATGTCGTTTCTAGCATCAACGTTGAAGAAGTTATGAAGGTTTTTGTGGAGGTTGTTTTTCCAGAAAGAGTCAAAATAGCAAAACAAAAATGTGCTTTTTAAAACCACAAACAAGGTTTCTTTACACTAAGGGAGACTATGAAGATGCAAACTACAAGACAGCACAGCCACCAGCCCAGGATATCACTGGTTGGTTTGGCCTGCCGAGATGCTCGCCTTTCTTCAGAGAATATATCAGCACAAAGATGATTTTAACACTACTATTACAAAGGACTATTGGGTAAGAGAAAGAGTTCAGGCAAGACAAAAGGATTTCTAGCAATACAGTTCTGGATGTAAGAGAATGGGTTTGGATAGGATTACTTATGGACAATACATATGCTAGTGACAATCCTATGATATGGATACTCACTACCAATGTTTGGAATGGACCCATCAGGGATCTGGTCAGGGAAACTTTCTGGACAGGAATTCTGCTAGCACACCGGACTGGACTCAAGGTGCTCTGGTTCTGCAATCAGCAAGGCACTATGGACACCGCACAGTGGGACTGGAATGGATCTGACAGGTTCTGGTTCTGGTTCTCAGCTAACTGGTCACAGCACAGTTCTACTGGGTTGGATCTTGGGATTCTGGCATAATTTTGAGCAAGAAAGCAGCACAATAAAAGCCAGGCTGTTCTTTTGTTCAGCTTAGAGGCCTGGGGTAAAAATCTGGTTTCTGGATTTTTAAAGGCCAAGCTGAGAAGGGTTCAGCTTCGGAAATGGGCATTTCTGCCTTCAAAGTTCTGGAGTTGTGAGTCTGGAATATGGATTTCTCTTGCAAAGTGATCTGCCAGCAATCGGTTGGTGGGTGAATGTGTGTCTAGGTCCTAAGCTGTCTCTATTTACGTATTTCCTAAAGGGGTAGGTATGCTGAATTATACTAGGCACACCCCTAGGCATTCCAATGGTTAGGGTCTTTCCTCTCCCTTGATTTGAGAAGAAAACAGAGTGTCATCATGACAATGTGTTTTATGATCCAGGGAAAACCTCCCCTTTATCTTTGCACATGAAATCTATTTTTCATATAATGCATATTTACAATTTTACAAACTTGATAGCAATAGCATATGTATATCACAGATTTTATGGAGCAAATATTTATCCAAGCCGGTCGTGGAGAGAGCTTGGGTCTAGATTTGGAAATTTTTCGCACTTTTGGTCTGGTACCCAATGTCAGATTTGTCCACAATTACACATGTGTGCACATGATACCTGGGCATAATCATATGAAGTTTCATGTTTCTGGCATCACCACAATTGCTACAAAACCACAAATTCTGCAGTTATGTCCCTGAACATCGCACGGAGTTTGGAGAACTTTTAAAACATGACTAAACATTTCACATTAACAATACTGTATTTTTACAATTCTTACAAATTCGCACAGTCCTTTATCAGTCCTTTTCACAAATATACTTTTCTGTGCTTTAAGAATAAACAAAACTGTCTGTTCCCGCCCACAAAGTTCCTGGTGGCTCAAGATCAATCTCCACCTCTTTCCTATGGGAGGGGCTTGTGTCGACACTTGCATCTGCATATTCTTTTCAATCAAGGAAGTACTTTGTCTCTCCCAGGAGCAGCAGCTCAAATCCCCTCCCCTCTTCATTAACACCTGAATGTGAGTTCCTGGGCCAGAGAGCAGAAGGGAGGTACCTTTTGTTGGGGCAAGCTGTTGAATTTGCTTTGTAGTTTTGGCTGGCATTAGGTCCCTTTAAAAATCACTTTGTTTAAATTTTTCTTTGCTTAAAGTAAACTTATAATTTCAACACAGGCAAATAGAACTCTAATTCCAGTCTTTTAAAACATAGAGATACAGGGGTCGATTCATGGCGCAAACGTGCGCCGAAAATCCGAGCGCAAGCAGGCGCAAGGTGGCGCAAGCGTGAGAAACCCAGCGCACGCGCACGCGTGCTATTCAAGGAAGACGCTGCACGTGTTTCCCGCTGTCCGTGTGTCATGATCTCTGCTTCCAAAAGGTCAGGACTTACCCAACTCCCTTGGAAGCAGACCCATAACCCAGGTTCCGAGTGCCAACCAGTCCCAATAGGGACCTTTTGGACCCTGTCCTGGCGCCAGTGGCACCAGGCTCATAAATATGCCCAGTCCCAGCGCTGGAAGCGCCGGGCTCATAATGCTTGGGTGGACTTACCTGCAGCAGATCATGCTGCTTACTTACCTGCCAGTTGAGCCTCTAATCCTCTTCTGTTTGGAACTACTTTTCCTGTTGGGTGGGGCAGGAGCCACTCCCTAGGTTCAGAACACTGGAACTCTTCTGGAAAGCAGGAACTCTTTTCTTACCTAGGCGAGGCTGTTGAAGGAGACAACTAAGCACCACAGGAGGCTATTTAAACCACACCCGATGGATGAATCTTGCTTTGCGTTATTCTGCATCCTCTGCAGCAGAACGCTCATCGTGTCTTCTGCATCTGATCCTGGGCCTAAGGGAAAAAGGCTTACCATCCTGAATCCAGTCTTCAGCAACACCTATAAAGACAAGAAAGAACAGGTGAGCATTACGGTCTTCAGTGACAGCGCTTCTCTTACCTGGTCCATCGGCTGTCACCAACGCCTCGCGCTGCATTCCGGCATCTGAAAGACAGAGGTTTACCTACTCTTCGCGTGCTCCGGAGGTCTTCGCACTGCATTCCGGCATCTGAAAGACAAAAGCTTACCAACTCTTTGCACGCTCCGGAGGCCTTCGGCGCTGCATCCCGCATCTGAAAGACAAAAGAAGGTGCGTTTAAAGACATTGGGTAACTTTATTACTCACGTGCCATTACTCCTTCCCACGCCGAACCCAGTGGGTATTCCGGCACCCTTCAGCAGCTCCGAACTTGTACCTGCAAGATAAAAGGACAGTTAGTGCGCATCGTGAAGCAGGCAACAAGCGCTTACTTACGTGCTTCCAGGCGCTTCTATTCCTCACACGGGTTCCATCCTCAACTCACTTCAGCCCGTCATCCGCCATCGCCGGAACCCTGCAAAACAAGAGACATCATTACAAAAGACTTTTAAAGACATTTGAAATACTCGGAACTTAACGTTCGTGCAGTAAACGACGGACAGCAGTCCTCTGAGGTCAAGAGGCCGGCACCCTTATCCAGTGAAGAAACTGGTTACGGCACCCTGCCCCGAGGCAGATGGAGAGCTCGGCGTTCACTTACCTAAGGTGAGAGCGTTAACCTTTGGGGTTCTACAGGAGAAGAGAAGGGGAAGAAGAGAGAGACACCCAATAACCCCAGTTCATTAATCCCATATTTTCTATCTGCAGACATCTTACTCTTCGAGTCAGACATACAGTACACATAGGTCCAGCCCAAAGAGCCAACCATGTGTTACACATCACCTTTGAAGATACGGTATTCGCCCAGTCAAGACCGGCGCCTCTGCGGGAATTAGGTGAGCGTTACAGAACGCAAAGCCTACCGCAAAACTCCCGCCCAGGCGCTATGGAAACCTCGGATACCGATCAGCTAGCCCAGTTACTTGGGGAACTAAGAGCAGAAGTGCATGCAGCCCGTCAGGAAACTAACGCTCTAAGAAGGGAACTGATCATTTCCAAGGAGCGAACAGACGATCTCGCTAGACAATTGCTACAGTCACAAGCCGGACAGACCCCATTACCCGCATCAGGGGCAAATCTTCCTTCAACATCCTCTATGAATCCAGTGCAAATCAACCTACCTGGGAATGTACCTCTGGCTCCGCCCTAACGATTTTCTGGTGACCCAAAGAGGTTTGCAGTATTTATTAATCAGTGCCGGTTGCATTTCTTATGCCGGCCAGCAGCCTTTCCAACTGATCAAGCTAAAGTAGCTTTTGTGCTTTCGTACCTTAGTGGCAATGCGGCAGACTGGTCGATCCCTCTAGTTAATCAAGATGATCCGGTTCTCCATGATTTTCAAGCTTTTCAGCTCAGTATGGAAAAACTGTTCGCAAGACATTCACAGGGGCAGGCCTTGGACAATGAGCTTCTTTCGTTGCGACAGGGTAATCAAGACCTTTTGGCTTATATTGCATCTTTCAACAGACTGATAGTGGAAACTCAATGGCCTGAGGACAAAAGGATACGCTGTTTTATAGAGGTCTACGTGGAGAGCTCAAAGATGTGTTAGCCCAAGTAGTGAATCCCCCGCAAGACTGTTTGTACTATATAGACTTAGTCGTTCAAATAGATCACAGACTGCAGAACAGGAAGGCCGATCGTTCCAAGTTTGATGCTCGAGTATTTTCCAAACCACCAACTCCTTCCAAAGGAGTAGACTCCGGGGAACCCATGCAAATAGGGGGCCTGAAAGGACCACTCACACAAAAGGAGCGGGAAAGGATAAAACTGTTGCAATTATGCCTCTATTGCGGAAACTCAGGGCACTTTCTTTGAGACTGTCCGGTGAAACCAGCCAAGAAGGCAGTAGGAGCTGCAGTTACCAAGGTCACAAACTCTGAGCAGGGAAACGACCTCGCCCGACAAGAATAGAGGTCCTCTTGCCGAGCGTTAAAACCAGTTCCGTGACCTCGCATTTCGTGATACCTATGGTCCTCATTAGCCCTGATCATCCGGATCGATTACATGCGATTGAAGCTTACGTCGACAGCGGTGCCATCGGCAATTATGTGGATCATGAAATGGTTTTGAGGATGAATCTAACTCTTTGTCCTAAGGCTGTAAAGGACGTCATTACTACCGTGGATGGTACGGAGATAGCCTCCGGACCAGTAACACATACCACTCAAGAAGTGACGCTAGTAAGTCAAGATGGACACCATGAGAAGATCGTGTTCGATGTGATCAAGGCCCCTCAGTTCCAGATTATTCTAGGAATACCTTGGTTAGAGAAACACAATCCTCAGATCGATTGGCGAGCAAGAACGGTTCAGTTTCCAGAATGTGTCTCTACTTGTCACCCTCCACCTGGTGTTGCACTGGCAGCAATTTCTTCGGAGACTCCCCAGTTACCTCCCGAATACCTAGAATTCCAAGATGTTTTCCGGAAGGATCAGGCTAACTCTCTACCTCCTCATAGGTCTTATGACTGCCAGATAGACCTGATACCTGGATCTACTCCTCCTTGTAGTAGAATTTATGCCCTCACCGAGCCTGAGAACCTTCACCTCCGACAATACCTGGATCAATACCTAGCGAATGGGTTTATTCGTCCTTCCAAGTCCCCTGCTTCTTCAGCTTTGTTCTTCGTTCCAAAAAAAGAAGGGGACCTTAGAACTTGTATAGATTATCGTGCCCTGAACCAGATCACCGTTAAGAATAGATATCCGTTACCTTTGATCCCTGAACTCCTGGACCAAGTCAGAAAAGCATGCATATATACAAAGCTGGATCTCAGAGGAGCCTACCACTTGGTACGAGTAAAAGAGGGCGATGAATGGAAGACGGCCTTCCGCACCAAGTATGGGCTATTTGAATATCAGGTCATGCCCTTCGGACTTTGCAATGCCCCGGCCGCCTTTCAATATTTTATGAACGATGTCCTCAGAGAGCTCATAGATGTGTGTGTTGTTGTTTACATTGACGACATCCTCGTTTATTCTTCATCGGAATCTGAACATAGGAAACACATGAAAATGGTCCTCGAGAGATTGCGTCAACACAAACTTTTCGCCAAGTTGGAAAAATGTGTTTTCAACGTGACTGAAGTTGAGTTCTTGGGATTCATATTATCACCTAGCGGAGTGCGTATGGATTCAAAGAAGGTCGATGCAATTCTCAAATGGCCATCACCATCCTCCGTAAAAGGTGTTCAAAGCATGTTAGGCTTTGCTAACTTTTACCGCAGGTTTATCCCCGAATTCTCTCGAATAGTCCAGCCCATCACCGCCTTGTTAAAGAAAAACAAACGTTTTGAATGGTCTACCGAGGCGGAGCAAGCTTTCCAGAATTTGAAGACTAAATTTATCTCTGCACCAATTTTAAAACATCCTCGCCCCGAACTCCCCTACATCGTTGAAACTGATGCTTCGAGCCTTGCCATGGGGGCAGTTCTATCACAAAAGGACCCAGTAACCAATCAGTTGCATCCCGTGGCATTTTGGTCCCGCAAATTCTCGCCTCCTGAAATCAATTACACTATTACTGATAAGGAACTTCTGGCTATCAAGTCTGCCTTTAAGGCTTGGCGGCATTATCTTCTGGGGGCCCGACACACCGTTACTGTGATTACGGATCACCGAAACCTGCAATATTTGAAAACCGCAAAAGCCCAATCCTCTAGACAACTCCGTTGGGCACTATTCTTTGCCGAGTTTGACTTCATAATTACCTATCGACCTGGTACAAAAAACGGTAAAGCTGATGCCCTTTCTCGGATGGGAGTGGAAGAACACTTGATCAACCCTAAACCTGTACCTATCATTCCCGAACAAAGAATTCTGGGTGTAATCGCCACACAATCCATAGAGGAAGTTAAGGATAAAGCCAGGCAACTTGTAACTCCAGCAGACATACAGAATTGGCATCTGCAGGGAAAGGACTTTTCAGTGAAGGACAACTTATTGTATTTCCAAGAACGATTATACCTGCCCAGCACAGATTTACAGAAAAAGGTAATCTCTTGTTATCACGATTCCTTAATGGAAGGACATCCCGGTATGGCCAAAACCTCAGAAAAGATCAAGCGCTACTTCTGGTGGCCGTCTTGGAAAAAAGATATCAGAGACTTTATAATGTCCTGTGGAGTATGCGCCCAAAACAAGAGTCAAAAGGAAAAACCAGCCGGCCTCTTACGCCCTATTGACATCCCACCTCGCCCTTGGCATACGCTTTCTATGGACTTCATCATCGATCTACCTCCATGCTCCGGATACAATACGATCCTAGTAATCGTGGACTTATTCTCCAAGATGGCGCATTTCATTCCACTCAAAGGCTTGCCAACAGCAACAACTCCGGCCCGAGAATTTCTCGAAAACATCGTCCGACTGCACGGTTTTCCTTCAGTTCTAATTTCGGATCGAGGTAGTCAATTAATTTCTCATTTTTGGCGAAGTTGCTGTCGGTCGGCTCAAATTGATGTGAGACTATCGACCAGTCACCACCCTCAAACCGACGGACAAACCGAGAGGGCCAATCAAACTCTGGAACAGTATTTACGCTGCATGCTGCAACAAACTGAAAAAACTTGGAAAGATATCCTTTGGATAGCCGAATATGCCTACAATAACTCTGTCCACTCGGGAACTGGGAAAACCCCGTTTTTTCTTCTATACGGCAGTCACCCTCGAACCTCGGAGTTGGATCCACTCCAAGATCTTGGAACACCAGCAGTAGACTACCTGCATTCTACAATCACCCAAGCCTTTAAGGAAGCCGTTTCTCACCTTCAAAGGGCTAAGGAACAATACAAGAAAGGAGCAGATCAACATCGGAAGGAAGCCCCCCAATATCAAGTAACAGATCAAGTCTGGTTATCCACCAAATATCTACCTCTAAAAGGACCACGCACATTCAACCCAAGATACCTTGGTCCCTATTTCATCACTACCATAGTAAACCCAGTAGCGGTCAAGTTGGACTTGCCCCCTCACATGAAGATACATCCGGTCTTCCACGTCTCTCTATTAAGACCCGTGCAACCTCAAACCCGACTAACTAAATCTCCAAAACCTATCCTAGTTGATGGAGAACTCGAGTTTGAAGTCAAAAGCATCCTGGAATCCAAGATCTCCAAATCTAAACTATTTTACCTAATTGACTGGAAAGGCTACGGCCCCCAAGAAAGATCCTGGGAACCTGCAGAATATGTCCATGCTCCTCGTCTAATCAAAAGATTCCATCGAACATTTCCTGACAAGCCCAAACCCCCGGAGAAGCCCGGTTTGGGAGGGGCCTTGAGGGGGGGTGCTGTCATGATCTCTGCTTCCAAAAGGTCAGGACTTACCCAACTCCCTTGGAAGCAGACCCATAACTCAGGTTCCGAGTGCCAATCAGTCCCAATTGGGACCTCTTGGACCCTGTCCTGGCGCCAGTGGCACCAGGCT
Organism: Ambystoma mexicanum; assembly: GCF_040938575.1. Taxonomy (NCBI): domain Eukaryota; kingdom Metazoa; phylum Chordata; class Amphibia; order Caudata; family Ambystomatidae; genus Ambystoma; species Ambystoma mexicanum. Next base: position 332,722,007 of record NC_090933.1, on the reverse strand, counting down.
CATAAATATGCCCAGTCCCAGCGCTGGAAGTGCCGGGCTCATAATGCTTGGGTGGACTTACCTGCAGCAGATTATGCTGCTTACTTACCTGCCAGTTGAGCCTCTAATCCTCTTCTGTTTGGGACTACTTTTCCTGTTGGGTGGGGCAGGAGCCACTCCCTAGGTTCAGAACACTGGAACTCTTCTGGAAAGCAGGAACTCTTTTCTTACCTAGGCGAGGCTGTGGAAGGAGACAACTAAGCACCACAGGAGGCTATTTAAACCACACCGATGGATGAATCTTGCTTTGCGTTATTCTGCATCCTCTGCAGCAGAACACTCATCGTGTCTTCTGCATCTGATCCTGGGCCTAAGGGAAAAAGGCTTACCATCCTGAATCCAGTCTTCAGCAACACCTATAAAGACAAGAAAGAACAGGTTAGCATTACGGTCTTCAGTGACAGCGCTTCTCTTACCTGGTCCATCGGCTGTCACCAACGCCTCGAGCTGCATTCCGGCATCTGAAAGACAGAGGCTTACCTACTGTTCGCGTGCTCCGGAGGTCTTCGCACTGCATTCTGGCATCTGAAAGACAAAAGCTTACCAACTCTTTGCACGCTCCGGAGGCCTTCGGCGCTGCATCCCGCATCTGAAAGACAAAAGAAGGGGCGTTTAAAGACATTGGGTAACTTTATTACTCACGTGCCATTACTCCTTCCCACGCCGAACCCAGTGGGTATTCCGGCACCCTTCAGCAGCTCCGAACTTGTACCTGCAAGATAAAAGGACAGTTAGTGCGCATCGTGAAGCAGGCAACAAGCGCTTACTTACGTGCTTCCAGGCGCTTCTATTCCTCACACGGGTTCCATCCTCAACTCACTTCAGCCTGTCATCCGCCATCGCCGGAACCCTGCAAAACAAGAGACATCATTACAAAAGACTTTTAAAGACATTTGAAATACTCGGAACTTACCGTTCGTGCAGTAAACGACGGACAGCAGTCCTCTGAGGTCAAGAGGCCTGCACCCTTATCCAGTGAAGAAACTGGTTACGACACCCTGCCCCGAGGCAGATGGAGAGCTCGGCGTTCACTTACCTAAGGTGAGAGCGTTAACCTTTGGGGTTCTACAGGAGAAGAGAAGGGGAAGAAGAGAGAGACACCCAATAACCCCAGTTCATTAATCCCATATTTTCTATCTGCAGACATCTTACTCTTCGAGTCAGACATACAGTACACAGAGGTCCAGCCCAAAGAGCCAACCGTGTGTTACACATCACCTTTGAAGATACGGTATTCGCCCAGTCAAGACCGGCGCCTCTGCGGGAATCAGGTGAGCGTTACACCGTGCGCCCAATCCTGCCATGGCGCACGCGGGCACACACGGCGTGCGCTACGCGCACAGCAAAAGCGCACATAGCGCGGCGCACACAACCAAAGTGTGCGGAACAGTGGGCGTAACACGCGGAATGGGGAATAACGCGTGAAAAAGAAGGCGTAACTGGGGAAGTACTGCAGGGAACTACACAGAACGCCCACACGCATGCCAACAACCCGTATTCATGGATTCGAATACGGGAAACCCGCACACGGCAAAAGACTAACACAGGCGTCAACGCATCCACCACACGAAGGCAGGCGGAAGCGTCCCCCCGCACAGTATAAAAGTGCGCGCAAACAACAAACACGTATATACAGCTACGATGAATGCCCCATTTGTCGCAGCACTGATCGTGGGACACCGCAGGAGGAGGAGAATAGCCAGGGCATGCATTTTCGCACCACGGACAAGCCTTTTTGGGATGCCTGACGACCAGGTCTACGGCAGGTATAGGTTTCCACCCCATATCATCCTAGACCTGGTCAGAGAGTGGGAAGATTTCCTTACATCCCTCACCCTTTGCTCCCAAGCATTGAGCCCCTTGGAGAAGGTGCTCAATGTCCTGCATTTTTTGGCCACTGGGTCATTTCAGCGGACTACTGCCATAGCGGAGGGGGTCTCACAACCATGCAGTCACGCTGCCTACACCAGGTACTGGCAATCATGACAGCGCGCCCCTCAGTCTGCAGGCACATACACATGCCCAGAACACCCGCAGAAAGGCAGGCCGTTGTCCTGGATTTTTTCAGGGTGGCACACTTCCCCAAAGTGCTCGGTGCCATAGATTGCACCCATGTGGCCCTACGTCCACCTAGGGCCACTGAGCACATCTACCGAAACTGCAAGCACTGGCATTCCATCAATGCACAGGTGGTATGCGATGCAAAGGGAATCATCACCTCTGTCTATACAAACTACCCTGGCTCCACCCATGACAGTTTCATATACAGAATGTCCGCCCTGAGCCGGGCCCTGGAAGCTGGGCAGCCTAGCGACACCTGGCTCCTAGGTGAGTACAAATGCCCTTGCACATGCATGCATGTCACACACACACACACAAATACACAAACCCCAATAATCACAACCATTTACACCTCCCCAGGGGACAGTGCCTACCCTCTGAGCAACCACATGACGCCAATCGGGAACCCCACCACAACACCCCAGGTAAGATACAATGCCGCCCATATTGCAACCAGGGTCATAGTGGAGCGCACATTCGGAGTGCTCAAGTCACGTTTCCGCTCCCTTGACCGCTCTGACGGGCAGCTACTCTATGCACCCCAGGTAGTGTGCAGGATCATTGTGGCAGCATGTGTCCTGCACAATGTTGCAACACGGCAGGGCGTACCGGTGGACATGGTGGTGCCCCCACATCCCCAACCACAGGCACAGGCGCTGCCCATGGGAGGGGACAGGGCACGTGGCGAGGAAGCCCGGACCCAGCTTGTGGCCACATTTTTCACCTAAACTCCCACCCCTGCGGAGTGCACACAGGCCTGGCACATACCAGGTGACAATCGATGATGACAAAGAGACAGTCAACTGTCACAACCCTACCACCCTGAGATAGTTGCCATGGAAGTGCCACATTGTCTGCATCCCTAGCTACTTAAACACAAGCTATCCTGTGTGACCAAAAGGCACACATATGACATGACATGATATGGCCTATACACAAGTATTTCAAGGTGCGATGAGGCAGGGAGGGGAGAACAAGGGAAGACAGACAACAATACTACTAGGCCAGGTGTCATTTAGATTGTGCAAGTGCAGGGGTAGGGGGAAGGGAAAAGTGCAAGGGGAAGGGGAGGGGGGAGTGCAGTACAGTGTAAGTAGACTTAAAAACAAATAAATAGGCCAGCTGGTGGCAACTGCAAAGGTAAGTGCAGACAAGTGCTGGGAAGGGGGGGCTGTAGGGATAGAGAGACAGTCCTGCAGTGCAGGGGTTGCCAGGGAGGCAGTGCAAGTGGAGAGTGGCTGGGCCAGGAACCGAGGTCGGTGAGAGTGGCCCAGTTGCAGATCCAGTGCAGTTCCAGTGAAGAATTTTGCAAGGGAGAGGCAGAGAGAAAGCAGAAGCAAAAAGGAAGGTCTTGAGGTGCTTCCGGAACCGGAGATGGTTCTCCTCAAGTTCCAGTGAGGCAGGAAGGCTGTTCCAGAGGGAGGCCCCTGCCGCGGAGAGAGATCTACCCCCAGCTAGTGGCATTGAGAAGCGGAAGACCCTGACATGCAAGGTGTGAATCACACACACCTGCAAAACAGGCCATGGCCATCACTGTTATGTCACTCAAACCCTCCCAAACCACAACATGACATGGCAAGCAATACCCATACACCAACACAGTAACAATAAGGTACACATTGCCATGTCAAAAATGTACAGTGGCATCAGACAATGATGCCTGACATGGAATCAGATGAAATGACTTACCAACAACCTCCCACCCAAAATAAGTCATTTCCAAATGCATTACAAGAGTTGTAGACGTAACATAATAATGAATGCCTGTCTACATGCACATTGTGCATTGCAAAATCAACACTGCAGCTTCTGTGTGCTGTGTCCAACTCCTGCAACACACTGCTCAGCGCACAGCACAGTGAACAGCCATTGTGTGTGATGCACACCCTGAGCATCACATCTAAGTGACAGACCACATCAAAAAGCAAATTAGGCATGTACAGGATCCATAATTGGTCACAGAACATGTGCTGCAGGGACACCGTGGGCATCAGAAGGCAAACAGTGTACATGTGGATATTTAAGGGTGGTTGTACATGTAGTGCATCATAGTGCAGGTGTGTGGGTCAGTAAGGACATGCACTCAACATATGCATGTGCAATCAAGTGGCAATCAGTGTCCTCTACACATCACATGTGAACATTCACCATGTGTACACCCCAGCATGTCAAACCACAACTATCCCCTCACATCTGAAAGGTAAACACAACACATGAACAGGCATTGATCAGCAGAACACAACATGTACATAGGATACCACCATTACAATGTCAGGGTTCCCATCACACTGCAGGGCAAGGCAACTATCAACAACAACACCCCCCCCTCCCTCACAAATGACCATGACCCACTGAACAACTGCACCTGGGTCATGGAGCCTTCAACCCTCAATTTGACCTGGCCACAGGATCACCTTTCCCCTTCGTCACCATCTCCCACCTTGTGTGTAAAAAGGTGCCTGCACCCTCAGAGTCCACCCTCATTTGCAAAATCACAAAATACAAGCCAGAAAAACGAACCAGAACACCCTCCAGTAGATGACTTGACGTAGCAGTACCTCACAAAGGCCAAGTACTACCACAATGATGTAACAACCAAGGTAGCACAGTAAAACAATGTCACAACAGGATGTGAACCATGTGTGGTACATAACATAGAATGATGCACCATGAACGGATGTGTACTGTCACAGGTCCCGTGTACAGGCGCGGGAGTGTCACGAAACAACCACCCCCACCGTGTCCCGGGTGCCTGCAAGGTCAAACTCACACAGGCCTCTGAGACCCTGGTGGGGAAGGAGGGTCAGGGATATGCAGTCGGGACAGGTGTTGGCACACTGGATAACTGGAATGAGTGGCAGGAGAGGGGAGGAGGAATGACACATGAAAGTAGGGAATGCACGAAAATGTACTACCTGCATGAACACCTACAAAATCCAAACAAACTTGGACATCATTGTCATGGCCTTCTGTAGTCCAGGCTTAGGAGTGGCACGAACAAACCACCCCCTCTAGGGTTTTGGCGCCTGCAAGTTTGGGGCTTACACAGGCATCCGCAACCCCAGCGTTGAAAGAGGGTTAGGGAACGTTGCTTGGATAGGTACGGGAAGCAGGAACACCGGGTAGAGGGTACAGAGTTTAAAATTGGATAGGACTCCGGGTGATTAGGGGAAAAAAAACATACCAAATTGAATTACACATTCATCCATGCATTAGTGGACCCCCCAACAAGCCTATGCAGAGCAGTTTGAAAGAAAAACAACAAGACACTTAGCTCTGGTTTTGAGTGCTGGCCTCCTGCCTGTGCACTCTCAGGTCCGGTTACAGGAGCACTGCAATGCTGCAAAGAGAGCCACAGTCAATAATCTGTACATGCCCATTACACAAAAACACACCACCAAACATGCCCCATAGCAACAAACTACTCTACAAACAGACAATTTGGTCTAGATGCTTCGTACCCATATATAACATAACCCCTGTGATGGGTCATACATAGTCAATGCAGTAAGTCAGCCGCCGGTGGGTGCGTGGCAAATGGAACACCAATGTGTCACAATTCACACAACATGCAAGGTTCCCTGGGTATGCAGACAGACCCATATAGCAAGGCATGACTTCAGAACAAGTTGTGTTCCACCATGACCGAAACAAAGTTGGCAGTGCATGTATCAAAATGTACATGGAAATGAAATGCACTGCACCTGAGTATGTCCTTTGCTGTATGTCCCTGTGAGCTGCCCCTTTCCATGTCTCGGAAGGCTACATGGTTGATACAAGTGCCTCAATGGACCTTGGTGTACCGGAGGGTATGTGCCACTGCCCCTGCAGGTGTCCCAGACAACCTTACAATCAACAGCCATCAGTCCACCAACACATCTGAGCTGCATTGTGTGCTTCAACACCAATATTCGTCCAAGCTCACCGTCAGTGCTGTGACTAAGCCTGCATGTGCAACTCGCCTGGTGCAAGCTTTTCTGTGTTGTGGCCCCCCTGTGCTGCTCACCTTGCCTGGAGTTCCTTGGAACACGTCAGCAGTTCTAGGATGTAGGTCTGCAATCCCTGTGCCTCTGCTTGTGCACACATGTGCATGTGGGCACCAACAAACGTGTCCAGAATTCAGACGTCCAATGGGCCATGTCTGCTGGAAAAGGTACTCTGGAGGCTCATCCCCCACAGAAAGGGCATGAAACACATGATTAATGCTTTAAAGTCATCTGTGTGTGTCTCTTCAGGCATCTCATTACTTGACCATGTCAGAGACTTACATCAGAAATCACACCATCAGTCCGTCTTTCACATCCAAAGTGTGGAACACACTATCTACGGCATGAATTGCAACAAGCATGTGTACAGTAAAGATAAGAAACATACTACACAATGCATGGCAATGAATGTACACATTAATCATGAAACACCCATCTAGAAAAAGCGGAACAGTGGACAATAACAACACAATCATCCCCACTAGGGGTGTCAACACAAGTCACACAGCACCAGACATGCCACAGATATGACAGTCCAAAGCCCTTGTGTAATAGGTTGTCACACCGAACCATCCTTGCGAGCCCATGGATAAGGGAGGCAGGAGTGGCATATGTGAGTCAAGGACCCCAAGCAGCAAACACATACACAAGACAAGCTTGAAGGGCCCAGCTGGAACAGACAGTGGATGCCTTCAAAAGCCACAAAGCACCGCACCGTCACATGAAAGCACAATAGACAAGCAATTTTAAACTATATTAACTAATTACACTAACTATGGAAAACCTACATTATCTAATTAAACTAACTATCAAACAGAAACTAACTAACTAAACTAAAAGAAAAATCAAAAATGGCCACATACGACCCGGGGGGGAGGGGAGGCACCCAGGAAGGGGGAGGTACAGGGTGCTGCTCAACACCCACATGCGATGATGCTGAGCCAAAAAAAAAACCTCCATGGGCTCAACGCCTGCACAGCCCGACCTATGTGGGAGATAGATGGTCGTCCGAGTCTGGCTCATCCTGGAAAGGAGGACGTGGCACAGTAGCCTGGCCACACCTAGCTGCAGCTTGCCCCTCGTCGGCAGCAAGTCTGCCGGACGGGTGAGCCTGGTTCTGTGTGGCGATGTGACGTAGGTCTGCATGCAGAACCTCACGTGATACACGTGCTTCCTCTTGCAAGGTAGCACGTGTAACACGGAGTTCCTCCTGCAAGGCCTGGCTGGACAACCGCTGCACCTCCCGGCAAGCCTGTAGCTCAGCCGAGATGGTACGCTCAAGCTGTGCAAACCTCTCCTCTGCCCGCTGCCTCTGGGACATCATAAGGACACCCAGAGTGGATTTGAGGGAAGCATACTCCTCCCTCAGGGCATCCATGTGCGCCTCTGCGTGAGCAGCAATTGCTTGAAGCAGAGACGACATTTCAGCCTGGCGTGCCCTGTCTGAGGCCGCCATGCCCAGCCTGAGCGAGCGGGCCGTGGACTGTGCCGCCTGCTGCTGGAGAAGCACCTGCCTAGCAGGGGGGAGCACAGATCGGGCCACATGCTCCATGCTCTCAGCGATGTTCTCCATTGCTGCCCCCTGCCGTTCTGAATTGGCAGTCATGTCTTGCTCCCATTCAGTATACTGCGGTTGCGCGCGGCGACAGCGTTGCCGGGCTTGACCCCTGCGGGACCCAAGGACCGGGGGTCCTCGCTGTGTTGGCACCACCCGCGGCTGCACAACTACATGCCCCCGTCGACGTGATGTCCCAGGCACATCAGTGACTGGTGTGGAGGGTGACCCTGCGTCCCGATCCACCACGGGCGGAGGAACCAAGACTGTCTGATCCCTCAGTGCAGGTGTCGCAGACAGAGGAGTGTCCACATCAGAATCACTCACCCCTGACACATGGACTTGATGCTCATCCAACTCAACATGGACGTCAGAGTCGTCATCAAGGCTGGACTCATAGGCAGCCAGAGACAAGATGGACTGTAGCACTTGGGGGTTTTCGTGGCCTACCACCCCACAACCCCCACTTGTGCCGGGTTGATGTAATGGTAACAACCCTGTGTCTGGCATGACAACACCATCCTCTGCCTCCATTGCGTCATCACCTGAAAAATAGAGAGAAAATAGGTCACTACACATGTCAGAAGCACACAACACACACACCGACAACAAACGCATCAGGCAGACATGCGACACACAACACATAACCTGGCATGCATGCTGGGTCAACTTTGAATTGCTTCTGTGATCAGACCTGTTGAAAGGTGGCAGTTTCCATGGAAGTGGGTCTATGCAGTGCAGCAAATGTGTACGCCACTCACTACCTACATGTACAAGGACTCCATGGTGCGTGCCAGGAAATGTGAAGGCAGTGCAAGGTGAAATTCAGGCATCACGTGCATTGTGCATTCAATGTGTACCATATCTAGAAGCCAAGCACCCCTCCACCCCAGTACCAAAGCAGGGATACCTAGAATGGTTTCAAAAGGCTGACCATACAACTGTGTATTGACAGGCAGTGTCGACTGACATCAACAGCTTAATGTGATTCAAGTGACAACACTGCAAATGATGATGGTACAGTAAGCAGGACACATGATGAAAACTCTGGAGGCCGCCCACGTGTGAAGAAGACACAACAACAGTTGCACAGAGTCATTGGCCATTGATCAGGCTGAGGCCTGTGAGCCACACATTGTCAGACCCTAAACATGTGTGCAACGCAGTACTGAGCCACAGTTGACATGGGAAGGCTGATGAGATGCCATGCAATGTATGTAACCAAGGACTTGTATTACAGTGATCATCCAGTCAAGGACACATAGGGGCATTGGTGCAATGCAGATGGAGCATGAATGGGCACTCATGTCCCTGCAGGACATCTGACCTATGCACAGTACAAGTGAGATACCCTGCGTCAAGTACTAAGGCTGTACCACACGGCATATTTCTGGCAGATTCTACGCTGGAAGTTAGCATCTACACAGGACGCATGAACAGGAAAGTACACATTGGCAAGATTGAAGCAGACCAGTGCAAAGGTGGAACTGGGGTGCAGAGTGGCGGAGGAGGGGCAAGGGAGCATGCCTACATGGAGTCCCCGCATGCAGGCAGAGGAGACATGCATCACAGAAGCATTGCATTACTTACATATCAGAACCATGTACACGGCACATGTAGTGGCAATCATGCACAACACATCCCACAAGTGAAACACACACGTCCTCAACAAACACGCATCAACACTCACTGGACTGGGCATCAAAGTCCAGCATCTCTCCCACTCCTTCGACCAATTCAGGTGGTATGAACTCCGCAACGAGTGCCTCATGCGGAGTGAGCTCTTCCTCCTCTGGTGCAGGCCCACCGCCAGTCACCAGAGTCAAGTTGTAATTAGAGGCACGCTTAGCCTTAGTGCTGCGTTTGATGTCATTCCAATGCTTTTTGCACTCTTGCGCCGTGCGCACCTCATGGCCAAATGAACTGACATGTTCCGCAACATGCTTCCAGTGGGTGTCACGTTGGGCAGCCGTAGTCTGACTATTGGCACCGCACGTAGCCCACAAGGAAGTCCAGTTCCTGCTTGCAGAAAGGCTTCTTCCTCGACGTGCAGGAGGTCGTGGCTGTGTGTGGGGTCCCAGCCTGTGCTGCAGGTGCAACCTTCCTCCTCTTGGACTGTGGCGCAGACCCTGGCTGGCTAATGCCGCCCTGACCAGTATGGCCAGTGGGTTTGGTGGATTGAGTCAAGGGAGTGGCAGGTGGAGGGACAACCAAAGGCCTGACTTGTGTCAGTGGCAGCTGGGTGCCCTCTAATGGACCCTGCGCAGCAACATCAGCTGTGGCAGGGACATTGACCGCAACGGTCCTGGTTGGCAGACTCACAAGCGGGGTGTTGTTGGGTGCATCTGCCCCTGCACTTGCCAACACCCGGCTGTTCGGGGCAGCAGATGACATAACTGCCCCAGGGACACGTGTCCTGGTCTGAGCAGCCTGGCCTGCCCCTATGGTTTCCCTCCTGGCCTGTTGGAAATCTACCAAGGGCTCCTCAAGTGCCAACGCAGCCTGCGCTGGCAGACCCTGAGCCTGGGTGGCGGTGTCCACAGCTGCACCTGCAGCTACCACTACCCTTGGGCCTGTGGCAGTCAATGGAACGGACTGCCGGGTCACACGGGCGCCAGTGCCCGATGCAGAAGCTGCATACCCCGGAACCACAGGGGGTGGTGGCATGACTGCACCGACACATGGCACAACATTGTGCTCAAGTGGCGCACCCCTGCCTCTTCCCCCTCTGTGGCCGCCCTGGACACCCTGGAGACCCCTACTCCCTGGTCACCACGGCCACATCCCCGACCACGCCCGCCACGAGGAGTACACCCAGCTGAGGCGCCCCTCACCTTTGGTGTCCTCCCAACCATGGCACAGATGTAGTAGTGCCGGCACAGATGGAGTAGTGCCAATGGGAGGTGTACACCACAATTGACCTGGGCAATTGGGTGAAGGGGGTGAGAAGCAAGATGTTAACAGCCCCCCTGCACCTGCAAGGCTGTATGTGACCCCGGTGATGTAGTGACGGGTCACGCAACGCTCAGGCACCCCAAAACTGCAGTAAAAACATGCACGCAACCCTGCAGCCTACGTACATGGATTCAACCTCCCGCAGTACGCGGTGGCACCCAGTAACACGAATAACGCGTACGCATGGGACATGCAGGCTACTATGACATCGAAAATGGGTGCGATACACAGGGGCACCCGCAGTGGGAAAAAGAGCGTGTGCGACTCACCGTCTGACTAGCGCGATGCAGAAAAACACGCGTAGCCAATACCCCCGCCAAAAGAAGAGATACGTCCTTGATAGCTATGAAGTTGTGATGGCGCGCAAAACAACAGGAAGCAGCAACACACGTCGGTCTCCATGAAAGGCACGTACAGTGAACTGCTGGTCCCGCTCACCTTTAACCCGTGCTGAGGGAAACACCCACACGCATCACGTCACTTACGTGCATGGGCCCTTTCCTCGGATTACACGCGGACGTGCAGTTTTTGACGCGCGCTGAAACGCCCATGCACGCCTGCGCGCGTCACTTCACAGGGGCGCTTGCGCTTGAAGGGCCTTCTATCCAATGAAATTGCATATGCGTGCAGACGCGCTTACGCGCTAAGGGCCTTTCCTCAAATTACACGCTGACGTGCAGAATTTTCACGTGCCAAATCACTCCGTATCAAGCTGGCCACGCGTAAGCACACGGAAGACCACGCTCCTACCCAGAAGGCCAAATTACTGCCCCCCAGAGCCCCGAGCACGCTCCCACCTGCCATCTGCTGCTGCCTGACTGCCTGCTGCCCACATGCCCTGCCATTTGCTGCCTGCACATCAGCCAGGGGTGCTGTTGCTGTTACCACCGCTGCTGGAACCAAAGACTCCCAACTGGGATTCCATCACTACACAGCCCAGCCCCAGGACCCAGTTTCCCACCCACTCCTGCCTCTGGGGTTCTCATGTCAGGCACTGCAACATCTGACACCACTGACAACCCCCGGCCAGAGAGGCAGAGGGGCACCAGCTTCAGTGCCAGGGAAGTTGGTGTCCTGGTGGAGCAAGTCCTGGGGCAGTATGATGCCCTCTTCGGAAGTTCCCGTGCCGACAAGGAAGGACGGACTTGGATCTGAACGGACTGGTGACTGCCATCAACGCGGAGGGGGTGGCAGTCCGTGACTTCCAACATGTCAAGAAGCGCTGGGAGGACTTCAGTTCCAGGACCCTCCAGGACCCTCAACAAGGCCCGGCGCCTCTTGAAGGCAGCGGATGCGAAGGGGCGCCGGGGCCACTTGTCGGAAGATCAGATGAGGGTCCTGGAATGCATATCCCCAGCGCTCCACGTCCAGGTCCTTGAGAGGCAGACCCATCTGGAGTCGAGCGGTAAGTGTACAGTTGTGTGGGCACACATGTTTGCATGAATGTGTATGTAAGTAGGCATGTTCGTGATGTCACACATGTATGTTGTTTTCAGCTGCATGTATCAGCCCAACCATGGCACAGATGGTTATCAGCACTGTGTACATGTGCATGTGTGTGTATTTGACAAGCGTTCAACAGTGATGCAACATGGATGCATGTGACAGTGGGATGTGGAAGCCTGATTGGCAGATGTGACATGGATGCCCATCTGAACACTGCAACAGTTGACAGAGGTGTACACATGCATGCAAGTGTGGTGGTGTGTGTACATGTGTAGTGCACTCCCTGTGTTGCATGTGATGTCTGGCTCACCATTGCCTGCTCATGCTGTTGTATGTGTATGGATGGTGCTGGCAGTTGGGATATGGCTGTGGTATGGCTCATGTGTGCAAGTTGAAATGACATGTGTGTTCGGAATTGTGATGGCATGTCTGAGGTTTGCCAATGCCACTCATCTACAACTGTCATGTGTGTATGTGTCCATTGTACAGTGCCCTGATGCCTATGTTTTATTTCTCCCTGTCTGCAGCGTCAACTGATGAAGAGGGCGGAGAAGGTGCTGTGGAGCACAGCGGTGGGGATCCCACCGCCAGCCGGAGACGGAAGGCCCGGCTCCACTCCCAGGTTGTGATCTCGTCGGTGAGTGAGTAGTCCCGTGCCGCGTCCCACGCCGCAGCTGCCGGGGGTCTAAGAGGCGGAGGTTGGAGTTGGACTCCTCGGCAGCAGAAGGGGCAGCTGGGACCCCACAGGGCCCAACGGGGGAAGATGGCATGGGGTCATCCAGGTTGGTGGGGGGTTTGGTGGAGGAGGAGGCCGTGCAAGCAACAGACACGGGGTATGGAGGTGGGGATTCCACTGGTGCTAGTGGTGGAGTGCAGGACCAGGAGGCAGCACAGGCCGCCGCGGAGGTGCCTGTGTGCAATCCTGTCCCTGATCCTGTCCCTGCATCATCTTGCACCAGCAGGGATGCCTACGTCCAGACCTGTTTTCAGGCAGGGGATGAGCTCACGACAACTGGCCTTCCTCTGCCTGCGGACGTGGCTATCGGGTCCAGGTTGAGCCTGTCCTGACTGGTGTGGCGTTGCATCAACAGGCCATGCGAGGTGACCTGCAGTCTTTTCATGAGGAGACTGCACGTCATCTCGAATGGCTCGTTGACCGCGTCGGCCTACTGGGACAGGTCACCCAGGCCGGATTCCTCCGTTTGATGGGGCTTGCTACGACCCCCTCCTCAACTGAACCCCCTATGCGCCAGTCATCCTCCGTGCCATCTTCCCACCCATCAGTCACCTGGGTACCCTGTGGAGCTGCCTCTGACGGTGCGGCCAGGCTGGTGGAGGAGGCATCCCTGCCACAGTCGGGAGTCGGACGTCCAGCAGGGGTGGCCACATCAAAGACTGCACCCCACCCAGCGGAGGATGTGCAGGCAGCAGGAGGCAGTGCACGGGCAGAAGCACAGCAGCAACGTGGTGGGAGCCATGATGGCTCGGGGCCTTCGACATCGGAGGGGCAGGCATCGGCCGGAGGGCAGGAGGACCCAGGACGGGAAGTGTCTTCCGTGTGGCAGCAGTTGGGCCACGCCATAGATGCGGAGCGGCAGCGGGCGGAAGAGGCACGGCTCATGATGGTCAGGGCGGAGAACTCCATGCGGAGGGCCCTGAGGCGGGCCGAGTGCCTCGAGGCAATCCGCAGGGGGTTGGAGGTGGACACGTCGACGGCCCTGCGGACCCTCGGGGCCATGGAGGAGGACCGCCTCCGGGACATTGAGCAGGAGTTCGATGATGCCCTGGCCCGGGACATCCAAAAGTGAGCCGTCGGACTAGCCCGCTGCCCTTGTAATTAGTTCTGTAGTTAGTGTTAGGTTTCCTTTGGTTTCACATTTTTTTTGGACCTTTTGGACAATGGGCCACATTTTTGTATATAGTTTTTTTTTTATTAGGTAGTGTTATTAGATAGGTTTCATTTCTTCTGTTGGGATCATGGACCCTGGATTGTTTATCTGTATATAGTTGACTGTTGGATTTTTATTTTTTTTTACGATTTACCCATGGAGCAATGGTTTTCAATTTTAATTTTCCATTGGATTTACTTTTGTGGACTGTGACTTTGGACACCTTTCCTTTGGATTATGATTTGTGGTTTTGCATTATTTCACGGACATGCTGGTTTTTATTTTTTTAAATTCCCATTTTATTCAATTTATGTTTCTTTTAATACATATTTTTTGTTCAAACTTAAATGTGTAGTATCATCTCATTGGTTTCATGCATATCATGATATGGGTTTTGAGATTCACTGATTCACTGATACCCATTGGGTGTATGTGAGGGACATGTGTTCATTTCCAAACTTGCAATTGGGGTTCTATCATGTTATTGCCATTTCTAAGTGGGTGGATGCAATACTCGGGTGGGTGTTTGGCATTTGGAGGCTGACCATAAGGGCCAGGGATCTAGATTGTGATGACATGTTGGCTGGGGGACATGAGTGGGGGCCTGCTGGCAGGTGCCCCACAGTGCTGGGGGGTGGGGGTGCAGTGGGACATGAGCTGGGGGCCTGGTGGAGGGTGCCCTGCACTGCTGGGGGGTGGGGGTGCAGGGGGACATGCGTTGGGGTCCTGGTGGAGGGTGCCCTGCACTGCTGGGGGGTGGGGGTGCAGGGGGACATGAGTTGGGGGCCTGGTGGAGGGTGCCCTGCACTGCTGGGGGGTGCGGGTGCAGGGGGACATGAGTTGGGGGCCTGGTGGAAGGTGCCCTGAACTGCTGGGGGGTGATGGTGCAGGGGGACATGAGTTGGACATGAGTTGGGGGCCTGGTGGAGGGTGCCCCACAGTGCTGGGGGGTGGGGGTGCAGGGGGACATGAGTTGGGGGCCTGCTGGCAGGTGCCCCACAGTGCTGGGGGGTGGGGGTGCAGGGGGACATGAGTTGGGGGCCTGGTGGAGGGTGCCCTGCACTGCTGGGGGGTGGGGGTGCAGGGGGACATGAGTTGGGGGCCTGGTGGAGGGTGCCCTGCACTGCTGGGGGGTGATGGTGCAGGGGGTCATGAGTTGGGGGCCTGGTGGAGGGTGCCCCACAGTGCTGGGGGGTGGGGGTGCAGGGGTACATGAGTTGGGGCCTGCTGGCAGGTGTCCTACAGTGCTGCTGGGGAGTGGGGGTGCAGGGGGACATGAGTTGGGGTCCTGGTGGAGGGTGCCCTGCACTGCTGGGGGGTGGGGTGCAGGGGGACATGAATTGGGGTCCTGGTGGAGGGTGCCCTGCACTGCTGGGGGGTGGGGGTGCAGGGGGACATGAGTTGGGGGCCTGGTGGAAGGCGCCCTGCACTGCTGGGGGCTGGGGGTACAGGGGGACATGAGTGGGGGCCTGCTGGAGGGTGCCCCACAGTGCTGGGGGGTGGGGGTGCAGGGGGACATGAATTGGGGGCCTGCTGCCAGGTGCCCCACAGTGCTGGGGGGTGGGGGTGCAGGGGGACATGAGTTGGGGGCCTGGTGGAGGGTGCCCTGCACTGCTGGGGGGTGGGAGTGCAGGGGGACATGAGTTGGGGGCCTGGTGGAGGGTGCCCTGCACTGCTGGGGGGTGGGGTTGCAGGGGGACATGAGTTGGGGTCCTGGTGGAGGGTGCCCTGCACTGCTGGTGGGTGGCGGTGCAGGGGACATGAGTTGGACATGAGTGGGGGCCTGCCGGCAGGTGCCCCACAGTGCTGGGGGGTCGGGGTGCAGGGGGACATGAGTTGGGGGCCTGGTGGAGGGTGCCCTGCACTGCTGGGGGGTGGGAGTGCAGGGGGACATGAGGTGGGGGCCTGGTGGAGGGTGCCCTGCACTGCTGGGGGGTGGGGGTGCAGGGGGACATGAGTTGGGGTCCTGGTGGAGGGTGCCCTGCACTGCTGGGGGGTGGGGGTGCAGGGGGACATGAGTTGGGGTCCTGGTGGAGGGTGCCCCGCACTGCTGGGAGGTGGGGGTGCAGGGGGACATGAATTGGGGTCCTGGTGGAGGGTGCCCTGCACTGCTGGGGGGTGGGGGTGCAGGGGGACATGAGTTGGGGGCCTGGTGGAAGGTGCCCTGCACTGCTGGGGGCTGGGGGTGCAGGGGGACATGAGTGGGGGCCTGGTAGAGGGTGCCCCACAGTGCTGGGGGGTGGGGGTGCAGGGGGACATGAATTGGGGGCCTGCTGGCAGGTGCCCCACAGTGCTGGGGGGGTGGGGGTGCAGGGGGACATGAGTTGGGGGCCTGGTGGAGGGTGCCCTGCACTGCTGGGGGGTGGGGGTGCAGGGGGACATGAGTTGGGGGCCTGGTGGAGGGTGCCCCACAGTGCTGGGGGGTGGGGGTGCAGGGGGACATGAGTTGGACATGAGTTGGGGGCCTGCTGGCAGGTGCCCCACAGTGCTGGGGGGTGGGGGTGCAGGGGGACATGAGTTGGGGGCCTGGTGGAGGGTGCCCTGCACTGCTAGGGGGTGGGGGTGCAGGGGGACATGAGTGGGGGTGCAGGGTAGTCCCCCGTGGTGTGGGCTGCCTGCAGGGGCCGTGGAGGTTGTGGAGCGAACACCTGGGAGGACCCACAGGGCCAATTCACGTGTAGTACTCCACGGAACCCATGAAATACACATACCCTGTTGATATTGCGTGTGAAACTTCCTGCGCACCTCAAAATACACATACCCAGGACATTCGCGTGTGCAACTTCCAGCGCACCCCTGGAATACAAGTACCCAACTGAAATCGCGTGTGAAACTTCCCGTGCACCCCTGAAATACATGTACCCTGCTGAATTCACGTGTGAAACTTCCCGCGCACCCCGAAATACACGTACCCAGGACATTCGCGTGTGGAACTTCCAGCGCACCCCTGATATACATGTACCCAGCTGAAATTGCGTGTGAAACTTCCCGCGCACCCCTGAAATACACGTACCCTGCTGAATTCACGTGTGAAACTTCCCGCGCACCCCTGATGTTCACGTACCCTGATGGAATCGCCTGTGAAACTTCCCGTGCACCCCTGAAATACACGTACCCTGCTGAATTCATGTGTGAAAGTTCCCGCGCACCCCTGATGTACACGTACCCTGATGGAATTGCGTGTGGAACTTCCCGTGCACCCCTGAAATACACGTACCCAGCTGAAATAACGTGAGGAACTTCCTGCGCACCCCAGTGATACACGTACCCTGCTTGCCGTGCTGGTACAGGGTTAGTGCAGCCCTTTGCGCTGGATTGGGGATTTTGATGGATTTTCCCTGCGCAAGGGGCGTTATTGGGGACATAACTGGCGCTGCTGCAGGGTCGCTGCGCCACTGTGCGCCACGGCTGGTTTTGGTGGCTGGAATCCATGAATACGCTGCGCGGAAATGTATTTTGGCGCACGCGACTGGCGCAGGGATTCGCAAGCGCACACTGTGCGCCAGCCGCGTGCGCCACTTGTGCGCTGATTTCTATGAATTACCCCCTAAATAGTTACAACCAAATTACATTTGATAGCAAATAACTTAATTCCAACCATTTGATTTTAACTGCACAAGTTTAAACTTCTAATGCAATGAAATGACAGCGTCATATAGGCGGCTGGTGGTACTGCGCCCATATTTGACGCCCATATTTGACAGATTTTTCCCAGGCAAGCACACTTTTTAATGTGGATATTCTTATGATGGATTCTGCTTTTCCAGACACGGTGTGCTCCTGTAGATTCCTTAAATTAAGTGACGCGTAACACCCAGCAAGGATGTTGGATATTTTCTGATGTTTTGAACCATTATTTTATAATCTCAGCAACCAAGGGAAAAAAGGATTTCAGTGCAATTCTGGGTTTGTTTTCTCACAATAAAGCCCTGCCTTTCCTGTAGTTTCCATGTTCACTCTGTGGGTAGCCCAGTGGCAGGTTTCAGCAGTGTGGTCTCCTGTTCCACCACTGGCACAGGCAATGTAGATTGGCAGCAAATGTTCTGGTTTCACAGCGCAATTTTCATAGTTTTAGCATGCATAGGGCTTTTTGTGGCCATTTTGCTGGTTCTGGTGCCACCAGCACACAGTGATGTCGCAGGGCAGAGCCTAGTGGGTCAGTACATCCCACAAGCCCCCCTTATGATTTGGCTTTTGACCGCCCGTCAACGGGAAGTCGCGTGATTGGGATGATCAATTTTCTTTCTGGTCCAAAATGGAAAAATTCATCGGCTTCTCCCATCAGTGGTGGATCGACCGGTTCTCCTCGCCGATTCCTGATAAGAGTATGGAGCGATACCCTGGGCCCCTCGGATCTTTCCTTCCGGTCCCTGGGTGGTCCTCCTTGGTTTTAGTCTCCATGGTTTCCAATTCTAGGATGACAAAGCAAAGCATATTTGTAGACATTTCCCCACCACTATTTATGTAGTGGGGCCGATACATACATATTGACATATAAGGACAATTTTTCTATTTGCAATTTATTGAATATATAGATGGAATAGTTTAGTTTTAGAGTTGGACATCTGGGAGCTGGAGTTACCCCCTCTGGGGGTCCAGAATAATCCTCTAGTTGCTGCAGAGTGTGCCTAGGATGGCAACACTTCAGTTGGTTGATATGGACCACTTATCTTCCCCCTCTGCCAAACTGCCTTTGGGGATGTGGATTTTGTAGGCAACTGGTGAGATTTTGTCTACAATTTCAAAAGGACACCTCCAGCTAGGCAAAAATGTACGCTGTTTGGCCTGGTTCCTTTGGAAATTGTATAAGTAGACCCTGTCTCCTACGTGGTATTCTTTCCTAGTAGTCTTTAAGTCATAGTGGGTCTTCATGCTGTCTGCAGATCTTTCTAGATTTCTCTGAGCATAGGCAAATGCATGTTGAAGGTGTTTTCTCAGATTTTCAACATAATCATGAGTTGTGTAGGCATTTATCAATGTCTGCTCTTGGGTTCTGTAGAGCAGATGCTGGGGAAGCACCATCCTGTGTCCAGTCATCAGCTCAAACGGTGACATTTTAGTTGCAGATGAAGGGGTAGATGTGATGGCCATCAGGACAAGAGGTAATCGAATATCCCAACTTGGCCCAGAATCTGCCACAAACTGTTTTAATATGCTCACAATTGTCTTGTTGTATCTCTCCACTGCACCACTAGAGGCTATCGGGTAGGCAATGTGTAATTTCTTTTTGACCCCAAGCATCTCCCACATCTTTATCATTACTTCGCTAGTGAAGTGGCTTCCTAGGTCTGACTCAATCCTTTGGGGTAGTCCAAAACGCGAAAAGATGTCATTGATCATCAGGGCAGCTGCTGTTTCTGCCTTGCAATTTGGGGCCGGGAGACATTCCACCCATTTAGTAAACAAGCATGTCACGGTCAACATGTACTTGGTCCCCCTAGAGGAGCGAATCACGGGCCTGATAAATCGACTTGTAAATCTGACCAAGGCAGTGTCATCCCCCTCTTTTGGAGAGGCTCATGGTGTGTGAGGGATGTTGGATGAAATTGTGCACACACAAGACACCCCTTCAAGTATTGGTTGAGGTCCTGTCCCATGAGTAGCCAGTATGCAACCTCTCTTAAGATTTCAAGGGTTGTATGAAACACCCTATGACCGGCTGTGGCCGCATCATGGGCGTGACTTAGCATCAGGCTTCGGAAGGAGGTCAGGACCACCCACTGATCATGGCCAGCTAGGGATCTCCTTACCAACAAACCCTCTTGGATTCAGACATTTTTTGGACTTTTCATCAACACCCTGAGGTCCTCTTTCCCTATGCAATCGGTATCCGTCAGGGGAAAGTACTCAGGGATCCTCAATGTGTTGATAAAACTTACCAATTATTGGATCCCCTTTTTGAGCCGTAATCAAATCAGCATCTGGGGTCTCCTTACTCCATTGTGCAGTTGAGAGTCTGTTGTGCGCATTTGTCTGTGACCTAGTGATAGCAGTGACCTGGATTTCCCCCAACAGGAACTCGATCTCAAGTAGATCCCCTTGGATGGCCACGGTTTTGGCCAGCTGATCAGCTAGGTCATTTCCAGTTTTGTCTGGTCCCTCTGCTTTAGAATGACCCTTGATCTTTTTCCAGTAGATGGTCACCAGATCATCAATATTTTGGATCAATTTCCCATGTTTCAATGGTTTGTTATTAGCACATAACATGCCTCTGGTTTTCCAGTTAACCAGGTTCTCCACGAACCCATTCCGTACATAATCCGGATCTGTGATTATGACTAATTCGTGGAGTTTGTGTTGGAAAGCAGTGAGGATGGCTTCATGCACAGCCATCAACTCCGCCACTTGACTACTTCAGGGACCAATCTATTACCCAGCAGAGGGTTCAGGGGCATCATTCACCCATGCATTCCCTACACCGGCCACAAGTTCTTTTTCCCCGTTGTTGTCAACATGGTAGGAACATCCATCCACATAGACAGTGGGTGTTCCCTCACACTGGTCTTCTTCAAAGACTTTGTGTGGGGAATTAAGGTATGCCTCCATATTGTCCATGATTTTAAGACTTTCGTCCTCGAGACAGTTTTCTCTGGCACAATCATTCAAGTCAGCCAGACCTTGCGTGAGGGGACTCTTCTTGTTTTGGCCATATCTGACCTCCACAGGAAAGCCTTGCATTGACAGAATCCAGGAAGTAATTTGGGAATTGCTCACATTTCCTGCCCGGATTCTGTCACTTTGGAGATATTGCAAAGCCTGGTGTGGAGTCTCCACTTTGATGTGTTCCCCCTGGGTAAACGAGCGCAAATTCTTCAATGCCCACACCGTTGCCAGGAGTGCCTTCTAACGATCATTGAATTTTTCCTCCACAGAGGATAAAGTTTTACTCGCACAGGAGATTACTTTATTGACCTTGTCATGCTTTTGGTATAATACTGCAGTCAAGCATGTATTTGAGAACCTTGTCTCCAAGAAGAACTCCTTGTTTGTGACAGGGTAAGCTAGGCAAGGCACTTGTGAGAGGCTGCTTTTGAGTTGTCTTAATGCCTCGGCTCATTCTGGACCCCACTCCCACTTGACCCCACCCTTCAAAAGATGGATCAGGGGTCTTGTGATCTCTGCGTAGTCCTCAATAAACTTTCTGCTGTAATTAGTTAGTCCAAGGAGGCTCCTTAGTTCCCGCAGAATTGTGGAGTCTTTTAATTTCTGGAGTGCTTCGACTTTCTTTTCCTGGGGACAGAGACCCTGAGGAGTAATCTCATGCCCCAAGAAATGCCCCAAGAAATGGACATGGGTTCTGCACCACTGTGCCTTTTGAAAGGAGAGTTTTGCTCCAGCAGCCCTCAAATGTGTTAAAACATACCGGATCTCCGCTATATATTCCTCCACAGTTGAGCTTTTGATTAAAACATCATCTACATAGGACAGGTTACCCCTTTCACCCAGGTCGGGCATGGCCTTATGTAGAAAAGTGTTAAATTCATTGCCGGCGTTGATGTATCCGAAGGGTGTCCGGGTCCATGTGTACTGCTGCCCCCCGAAGGTGAAAGCCAGTTTGTATTGGTCCTCTCTATTGACAGGTACAGTCCAGTACCCATTGGTCAGGTGAATGGCAGTGAATACCTGTGACCCCTGGATCTGGGCCAGCCCTTGGTCAATGTAGGGAAGAGGCCATCGGGAAGTATGGACCCATTTGATGAGCTCCCTAAGGTCAGCACAGAGTCTCCACTGGCCGTTTGGCTTCAAGATCCCAAGCACCGGATTATTGAAGGTGCTGTGGACTGGACAGATTATCCCACGGGACTCAAGGTTCTTAATTATTTCAGTAAGGGACTCCATTGATGCGAGAAGCAAGCGATATTGCTCCACAAACACTGGAGTCATGCCAGGGTCCGTGGGAATTGTTGTTGTGTGGATGTCGGTGCGAACACAGTCATATGAGTCCACCGCAAAGAGATCTTGAAAATCTAAGAAAACTTGTTTCAATTGTTGCTTCTACTCCAGAGTCTAACAGGCATCAGCTAGGTTGACTCTCTCTTCTGCCTGAAGCCTGGAAAGACTTCCGGTTTTGCTATCTCAGCGGCTTCCTCCAGCTGGGTGGAGAAGTCCCTGGTCAAAGTGTGGATTTGGACTGGGTGCTTCAGATGGGGAAGGCAGTCCTCGCGGACTTGGAAAATCACCTCATCCCTCCTGAAGTCACAGGTCACATCTTCCTTACCACAAGGGCAGGAAGTGTACACCAGGAAATTCCCCCCATGCCGGGTAAAGATCCTGTCTGGTGTGGTGTTGTCATCACTATCACTGTCAAAACAGTCCTTGGGGATTGGTCCTAACAGTTCATTACCTAAATCTATGGAAAAATGTCGGTCATCAACCGCCATTCCAATAATGGTGCCTGCGGCTAGAGTGATACTCTTTAAGTCGCTGTTATCCACCTCTATTGGAATGGTGTCATGTTCTATAATGACTAGTGGTGTTGGGTTTACTCCCAACACTTGCTGTTGGAAATAGGCATTGAGATGAATATAGGCCTCAGGGTTTTTCATTTTCTGTCCTCTTTTAACTTTCACTTCCAGGGAGAATTGTCAGGTCCTTTCTGGGATGGTGACTTCCTCTCCAATCTGAATTTCAACTGTATAAGGCAGCAGTTGAGCTGACCTAAATCCTTTCTCTGGGTCATCAAAGCCCATGGGATTATCTGCTAATCGGGACCAAGCTTTGAAGTGTATTAGGTCCAAACTAATGGCAAAATGATTAAGAATGTCACTGCCTAAGTAAAATGGAGCAGGGACATCTCGCACGACCCAACAATTATGGACTATGCACTTGTTGCTTATGGAGATTTTGAGCATACACCTGCTTGGCAGTAGATGTTTGGAATTGGGTGTTTCCCGATCCATTTCCCATTTGTCTCTCAGTTTAAATGTGGGAATGGCTGGATCTTTTGGGAGTTTGCGGAACATGGCTTTGCTGATGAAGCTCTTACCGTTGTTCACACACACTCAGGCTTGAACAGAGTCCTTCCTTTCATTTAACTGAATAGGGATGAACAACTGCTCTCAAATTTTCTGAATATCAGCCAGGCTTTGAACTGATTTCTCATCTTTCTGGACTCTAGGAGTGGGATTTTCTGATTGTGAATTTGTAAAGAATTTCAGAGTGTTTCCTTCCAGTGTGGAATGCCACCTTAGACTGGAAGGAAGGTTGATTTTCAGAAATAGAGAGGACCCCCCATCTCCAGTTTGTTGTCCTACTGCTATTACTGTCACGTCTGGGATTTGATTGTTCTGGAAGTGAAATTCTACTTGGTCAGATTTTTGTTCATTCAATCACGTGGCATGTGCCGTTTAAACTAACATGGTTGACACTCTGTTTCAATTTTATTGGTCAGCTAGTCTGGGTCCTGAGGACCTTGTTTACACAATCTATTAGGGGTGACAACCTTCGCAGGAGGTCACTCCCTAGTAAACAAGGGGTGCCCGCTGGAGTCACCACTATGACCGGATGCTTCACCTTGTGTCGCCCAATTTTAATATCCAAATCCACAGTCCCCTCAACGGGAATTTCCATCCGGTCGAAGTTCTGAAGTTGTCCATGAAGAGGGGTGAGAGGAATTTGGTATTTCTCCCCCCTTCCCGAATTCAGTTGGTCAAAGACCCTTTTTGACAGAAGGGTAGCTTGGGATCCAGTGTCCACCAGTGCCAAAATTGTACACTGCCCCTGTATCTGGACCAGGGCATATAATCTTCCCTCCTTCTCCTCAAGGGGGCACAGATAATGTACATTTTTGGATAACTGGTGGGTTAGTTTCTTGGTTTTGGACACTGATAGAGAGGTGATTTGGGCAGAATTCTGTTTGGAGTCTTGGGAATCTGAAAAGAAAAGGTGTCAGCTAGATATGGGAGAGGTTTTGGGTTCCCCTGGTTCTGGGCCACACCCCTCCCCCTTTTTGGAGGCAGTCACCAGGATGGGTTTGAATCAGGGGATTTCCATGCTGATCATTCTGGGGTTGGATGCTGGGCGGTTCTAACTCAGTCCCCACATCTACCCAGTCTGGATTTGGATCCTTTGGGACCCATTTTTCTTTAGGAGGAGTTCCCCCATCTCTGAAGGTGAAGATCCTTTCCCCAGGATCCTCTGAGGAACCCTCTCCTTCAAACTGGAATATTTGTACCTCTTCCTTAAAATGGGTCTTTTGGGGCTCTTTATTTCTCCTACCCCCCTCTGCTCCTTGGGTGGCAGACTTTGTATTTGTATTTGTATTTGTTTTACTTGTATAGTGCAGACCAGGCCCAAGGGCAACCAGGTGCATATCTTAGTAGAACGTTACAGGAATTACATATAATCACAGTGGTCCCAACAGATGTAACAAAATATAAAGTTGCCGCTACATAAATCAAGACAGTAAGAGAGCAAAAGTGAGAGAGCAAGCAGAGCAGGGTCCCAGCAGGCCCGCACAAGAACCAGAAGAAAGGTTGTTAGTTCGATGTAGCTAACCAAAGCTTAGCTTTGTGTTTGAATAGGTTAAATGAAGGTAGAGTTCTGATGGAGAGTGGTAAGGTGTTCCAAAGCTTGGCTGCCAGGACTGGGAAGCTGGCACCCCCAGCAGTTTGGAGCTTGAATCTAGGGATCGCGAGACCTTGGGATTGTGCAGATCTAAGTACACGTGATGGTATGTGCTGAGTAAATCGCGAGGCTAGATATATGGGGGCCTGATTGTTTACACATTTGTATGTGAGGGCCAGTGCTTTCAGAGAGATCCTTTGGGCGACTGAGAGCCAATTGAGGTTCTTCCTAGTTTCTGAGATGTGGGCAGATCGGGGGATATTGAGGGCCGCCCGCTCTAATGGCTTTATTTTGGGTAGTCTGAAGTTTGTTGAGATTGCCCTGGTTAGTGCCTTGGTACATAGCTTTGCAGTAGTCCAATTTGGACATAACCAAGGTCCTGGCCAAGGTGATGCAGTTCTGTGTGGTGAGGTATGGGCGACAAGCTGAGATCAATTTGCATGTGTAAGCAGACACAGCGGCCACTGCATTGGTTTGTCTAGTGAGAGTCAAGGAGGAGTCAAGGTAGATACCCAGAGATTTGGTATCTTTAGATACTTTAATGAGATTACCGTCAATATTAAAGGAACCAAACAGAGGACTCAGTTTGCTTAGTCTCTGTTGCGTACCTAAGACGAGAAGCTCAGTCTTGTCATCGTTGAGGCACAGCTCATGCTGGGCCATCCAGGCTTAGATGACAGAATAGATGTCATTCAGGGCTTTGGAGTCAACAATGTAGTCACCAGTGATGGGTATGAGTATCTGGGTGTCATCAGCATAATTCTTGTAGGTGACACCCAGATAGTCAAGCACATCAAATAGTGGTTTGGTGAAGACATTGTAGAGGGTTGGGGAGACACATGACCCTTGAGGGACGCCAGAAGGGACTGGTGTAGGATCAGCCGATGAGGTAGGTGAGAATACTCTCATGTGTCTATTGTCGAGGAATGACCTGATCCAATTGGATGCATTGTCGGAGAAGTGGGCAGCGGATTTCAGGTGCCGACATAGTATTTGGTGATTGACCAAATCGAAGGCAGCGGATAAGTCCAATAGTAGTAAAAGGGCCAGTTTGCTGTTGTCTTTAAGGTCCTCAATTTGAGTTTTGAGGTCTAAAAGAGCTCTTTCTGTCCCATGCTTGGGTCTGAAGCCAGATTGTCTTAAGCCAAGGAGGTTATTAGTTTCCAAGTAGTTCTGAATTTGCAGGTATGCTGCTCTGTCAAGTATTTTGAGTAGGAACAGTACGGTAGTGATAGGTCTGTAGTTAGTTGGTGTTTCAGGGTCTAGATTCTGTCTTTTTAGGAGAGGGATAACCCATGCGCCCTTTAAGTTATTGGGTACCGTTCCAGTTAGGAATGAAGAGTTAATGAAGGTGGTTATAAAAGGAGCGAGGTCATGTGCCGCTTCCTTAATGATAGGTGCCGGGCAGGAGTCACCTTGGCAATTAGATGGTTTTAAATTACGAATGATGTTTTTGAACTCGGCGATGGTAAGTGGGGTGAAGCTAAAAGGGGTGTGAGAAAAGGAGGCCGTCGGAGTTGTGAAGGGTTTAGTAGGGAGGTTGGTGAGTAGAGTAGTTTGTTTGGCATTAATTTTCGATTGCAAGGTAGTGATTTTGTTGAGGAGAGCGTTTTGGATGTTATTGCACCATGTACTGTCTTTAATACAGGTATCAGGAGCAGGGGAGGGGGATTCCTATTATTTAAGGATTTTAAATAGCTCCTTAGTGTTGGATTCCGCTAGGGAGATATGTTGGTTGTAAGTCTCCTTTTGGCTTGTAGGATCGCTTCCTTGTAGTTGTGTTGTAGGTGGTGATAATGAGGCGATCTTTGTTGGTGTCACATGGGTGACTCTTCCAGAGTGATTCAGCCTTACCTTTTTCTTTACGTAGAGCTCTTAACTGCGGGGTGAACCAGGAGTTCAAATGGGCTTGTTGTTTGGCTTTCCGTAGTTTGAACGGTGCTATATTGTCAATGGCTTTAAGCAGTGTTTGATTGAAGATATCTACTAAGACTGTAGGGTCGTTATGTTAGGACGCACAGTTGTTCAGGATGGGAAGGATGAGTGGGAGTAGTTTATCCCGGGTGATGTCTTCTTTGTTCCTTGTGGGAATGGCTAGAGCTATGGTAGGAGTGGTGTGAGGGTTGATGGCTGGTAAGTGGAAGATGATGACGTGGTGGTCGGACCAGGCACAGGCATGGTTGGAACTTATGGTGGTGTTGCAATTAAGATCAGTAATCCAGTCTAGCGTTCTGCCCTTGATATGGGTAGGTTTGCCAATGCGTTGCTGGAAGCCTAAATTAGCTAATGTGGTAGCGACCTCTGTGCCAGGTGATCCTTAGTGTCGGATAGGCCAAGGTTGAGGTCTCCCAAAAGTAGTACCTGAGAGTTGGGTTTAGTATTGACGGTCAGAATGGCTGTGATCTCATCTATGAAGGAACCAAGTGGTCCAGGAGGTCTATAGATGAGGTGGAGAGTTGCCGTGTTAGTTGGAGAGAGGGTGAGTTTCACGGATAGCGATTCTGCAGAGCTGAGCTCAATGTTAGGGATAGTTCTAAGTGTAATGTTATTTCTATGTATGAATGCGACTCCGCCTCCTTTGGATGTTGATTGTCGGTCAGCTCTAATGATAGAGTATCCGTTGGGGATGGCGAGAGCAAGAAGTGGGCCAGAGGTTGCATGTAGCCAAGTTTCAGTGATGGCCACAAAATCGATGTTTTGAACGGTGATGAGGTCGGAGATGTCCAGCGCGTAGGCCGTAATGGATCTGGCGTTAATGAGGGCACCCTTGAGTTCTTTCAGGGGCAGTAGATTTTGGTTCCAGTTCCTGGGTTTCCAAGGGCTTCTTACAAGTGGGGAAGGAAGCTTCCTCCAAGGCTTTACACCCCCTTCCCCTTGTGCCTCCTCCCTGGGAACCGGTGGGTTGTCAGGGTTCTTCCCCCGTCATTGCTCTGGAGCACCAGGTCCTGGATTTGAGGCATTCTGAGCTGCCATGCTCATCTGAGGGTTCTGTTGAGCCCTCAGCATGTGACCCAGATCCTGTGGCATGTTTTTGACCTGGCGCTCTAGTGGTGACACCCGCTCAGGCTGATACAGGGTCGTCATGTCTCCCCTGGGCTTATCCCAGGAAGGGTAGCTATCCCTTCTCCCAAAATACCCCAGGTTTGGAAAATGTGGGTACCCCTCCACCCTTGGCCTCATCCTCTCCCGGACTGGGTTGTCTGGGTTCAGGAAATTGGGGATAGAGGGTGGATTGTTTCGGGGTTGAAAGTTTTGCGGGTACCTTGGGAAGAAATTCTGTCCAGTATTTGGGGAATTACTGCCCTCCTGGGGGAAATGATTAGGTAAATTCCCTGGGTTAGCTGCTGTTTGGTTGGATTCCCCCTTGGGCTGGAGGAGTCCACACATAACCCAGGATGGGTCTATTCCCCTTGTAGCGGGGGCTGATGTAGTCAGGGGAGTTAGGGGTCCCATTTGTGGGATTGCCTCCCTGGCTCCCTGACTGTGATTGACCTGAGGGCCTTCTGGGCTTGGGGTCGCTTGGATTCTGTGCAGGCAGGTTTTTAGGCCCCCCATCTCTAAATCTAAAATGGGGCAACTTTCACCTCTGCCACCTTAGCAGCAGCAGGGGTGAAAGTTGTTTTGGGGCTTTTTGGATTATTTTGTTTTGCACTGGCTTTTGCACCTCATAAATGTGTGTGGCTTGTTCAATGACCCAGTCTAGTGATCTTTTCTTGTGAAAGTCTCTCACTAGCTGGGTCATGATGTACTTGGGGAGAGCATGGAAGAAAGTATTCACAAACTCGTTGCTGTCAGTACGCACCCTTCTGGTGGTCTGCGCAAAGGCACACTTTAATTCTTGAACAAATTCTTGTGGGGCCTGATCTTCCCCACATTGCAAGTTGTAGGCTCCTTATCGCTTTGATTTGTTTTAGGGGATCCTTGAGCAAGGCCCTTTTTACTTTATTGGCCTTTTTGATTCGGGTAACCCTGGTCCACTCCTCCTCTGACTCAGAGGCACTGCTACCAGAGGTGCCTGTCTGGTCTTCTAGGCTCTCTCAGATTCTGCAAGCCTGGGAATGGCTGGCAGAATGTGGGGGCCTAGTTTCCTGTGTCCTGGGGCGCTCAGAGGAGTCTTCAGATCCCTCCTTGCTGCCAGGATTTGATGGGTACCCCCCCACTGTCCTAGCTGGGCAGAGGTTTTCAGGATGCCTTTAGTGGGCCTACTCTCATGGAGTTCCCCACTACATTTTACAGCACTTGGGATCCCATACCCAGATGCCCGTCCATCCATTCCTGGGAGGTGCTGATCTATGAGCACCATATTCCTCATTGGATTGAAGTCTGCCATCCGCGTGGCCCTTGGCTCATGTGCGCCAGTGGACATGGGACTGGCAGAGTCCAGGGCTTGGAAGAGATGAAGGCCTCTGTTACTAGGGTTCCTGAGGTTATGCTCAGGTGTTTCCCTTTCCCAGCGGACCTCATCTCTCTCAGCCCCTGCTCCCTGTTGCCATGCAAGAACCCGAGCTTTCTGTTCATCTATCAAGGCCTTGCTAGTTTCTATCAGTTGTTCTTGCATAGCTACCTGTCTGTGGAGCCTGTCATTTTTCTCACAGAAAGCCTCATTGTCCCACTGTGATTCCTGTGTCATTTAAGAGTACTGGGCCAGTTTTTGCTGCTGGAGGCTTACATCCTGAGTCCTGTCCATACTGGCCTGGTCCTTCCTTGCTAGAGCATCTTCCACCCTCCTGGTGTGCTCTAACAGTTTTTCATGGTCTTTTTGGAGGTCACCCAGTCCCTGAAGGGCCAGGTGATTTTCTTCTATCTTCTCTTTTAATTAACTGACCTCCTGGCCTAAGGTGTCCCTTTCCTGAACAAGAACACGCCTCTGTGCAGCCAGGTCGTCCCTCTGTCTTTGGAGCGCACCAGCTTTCAGGCGCTCTTCATCAAATTCTGCCTGGGTGTCTAGGTCTTTCAGGATTAATGTATTACTCTCTTCTTTTTCTTGGTCTAGGCAGCTTTGCAGGGTGACTTCCTGCTCTGTGCATGCTCTGTTCAAATGTATTTGCTGTTCCAGCTTTTTCTGGCTCTGCAGTAGAGAGTCCAAACTTTCTTGGTACTCCTTCTGCAAGGCCAGCACTTTGGTATCCTACTCTACCTTCTCCTGCTGCAGGATACCCATATCTTCTTTTTTTTTGTCAGGTACTGCTTGATTTCATTTTCAGACTCATGACTCTTCTGCAGCCTCTGGTCTGCAGAGTCCAGATCAGTTTGGGCTTTTTCTAATGCTTGCAGTTGCTTGTTTGCCAGATCTTGGATTTCGGCATATTTTTAACGTACTGCTCCAATGTGGAGGTACAGATATGCCGCTATTTTGATAATCTTACTTTGCTCTTCCTTTAGTTTAGGGGCCATATAAAGTTCACTCAGTGCCACATGTAATGGACCCTGATCTTGCCATATGTCTAATCCTGTTGCACTGGTCTGCTCTTTAATTCCCTGCAACCACACATTCTGATCCTGTTCCGTCCATTCACTCATGACAAATAGTTTGTGCAATAGGTGTTCTTTAGCCATATTGATTTCTACCAAGGTCGCCATTGTGGAAATATTAATTTCCTTTCTGACTTACAGGAGTTTATTTTATTTTTGCAAAACAGACCAATTCCTTAGAGGATTCCTATTGAGGGGTGCTTTTCACAGTGTAGCAGAGGGTGGTAGCCCAACAGGGTTTATGTACCCCGTCAGTTAGCACGCTGTATTAGACTGTCACAAGTGGTACGTCTAATTCAGAAATCATGGCCCGAGCCCCCAATCTTGTAAGTGATTTCAACCCGGCACCTCACCTAAGTCAATGCCTACCGTGGGATGCACAATTGAAACCCTTAATTATTTATGTATGTCTATAATTTCTTTCATTTCTGAATGATGTACCCTCATATCACGCCCCTCTCTATGAACCCCCTCCCCACCCCCCAGAAACACTGAACTAGGAAGCAGGCTGTTTTGCAAAGTTAAAAATATTTATTTTAAGTATTTCACAATATATATATCACACTATTTGAATAGTTAAACAATGATCAACAATGGGGTGATGTCACAACAAATCTCTTTAATCACACAGAGTAATGATAGGAAAAATAATGCAGCCTAGAATAATACTTTGGTGTGGGTTCAATCAAAATGCAATGTGATTACTCTTTCCCCCTGCACTTTACTCAATCGCCCCAATATGCAATATAAAGAGATGGAAGGGGAGAAAACAGGTTTCAGGAATACAGAATTCAACACATGAGTATCAATCCCAATTTCCCTCCAGTAAACACAGAGAAAAACAGGAATGATTGCAAACTTGTCAAAATGGTTTTGAATTGGATTTGAATGAATGGTAAAAGCACTGAAAATGGATTGAATTCACTAAAATTGTTTCGATACTAGCGGGAGCCACTTTGTATGGTATCAGACAAACACCAGCAATGATTTTTGAGTAATAAGCAAGTTGAAAACTGAATTTTGAGGGCGGAAGCAATGAACAGCTATTTCACACGTTATAGCTTTGAGCCAAATGAAAAATTAGCAGAAAACTTTTCCACGCACGCTAAGCACGATTGTGGAACAACTATATGGGTTTGTTGGAAATCTGAGGATGTTAGCTTCAATTGGACACTTAAATTTCGTTTCTAGCATCAATGGTGAAGAAGTTATGAAAGTTTTTGTGGAGGTCGTTTTTTCAAAAAGTCAAAATAGCAAAACAAAAATGTGCTTTTTAAAATCACA
Organism: Ambystoma mexicanum; assembly: GCF_040938575.1. Lineage (NCBI taxonomy): Eukaryota > Metazoa > Chordata > Amphibia > Caudata > Ambystomatidae > Ambystoma > Ambystoma mexicanum. Next base: position 332,690,754 of record NC_090933.1, on the reverse strand, counting down.
AACAAGGTTTCTTTACACTAAGGGAGACTATGAAGATGCAAACTACACGACAGCGGAGCCACCAGCCCAGGATATCACTGGTTGGTTTGGCCTGCCAAGACGCTTGCCTTTCTTCAGAAAATATATCAGTGCAAAGATGATTTTAACAGTACTATTACAAAGGACTATAGGGTAAGAGAAAGAGTTCAGGCAAGACAAAAGGATTTCTAGCAATACAGTTCTGGATGTAAGAGAATGGGTTTGGATAGGATTATATATGGACAATACATATGCTAGTGACAATGCTATGCTATGCATACTCACTACCAATGTTAGGAATGGACCCGTCAGGAATCTGGTCAGGGAACTTTCTGGACAGGAATTCTGCTAGCACACCAGACTGGACCCAAGGCGCTCTGGTTCGGCAATCAGGAAGGCACTCTGGACACTGCACGGTGGGACTGGACTGGATCTGACAGGTTCTGGTTATGGTTCTGGTTCGCAGCTGTCTGGTCACAGCACGGTTCTACTGGGTTGGATCTTTGGATTCTGGCAATAATTTTGAGCAAGAAAGCAGCACAGCACAGCCAGGCTGTTCTTTTGTTCCCCTTAGAGGCCTGGGGTAAAAATCTGGTGTCTGGTTTTTAAAGGCCAAGCTGAGAAGGGTTCAGCTTTGGAAATGGGCCTTTCTGCTTTCAAAGAACTGGAGTCTGGAGTCTGGAATATGGATTTCTCTTGCAAAGTGCTGTGCCAGCAATTGGTTGGTGGGTGAATGTGTGTCTCTATTTATGTATTTCCTAAAGGGGTAGGTATGCTGAATCATACTAGGCACACCTCTAGGTATTCTATTGGTTAGGGTCTTTCCTCTCAAATGATTTGAGAAGAAAACAGAGTGTCATCATGACAATGTGTTTTATGATCCAGGGAAAACCTCCCCATTGTCTTTGCACATGAAATCTATTTTTCATATAATGCATATTTACAATTTTACAAACTTCATAGCAATAGCATATTTATATCACAGATTTTGGGAGCAAGTATTTATCCAAGCCCCGTCGCGGAGAGAGCTTGGGTCTAGATTTGGCATTTTTTTTTTCTCGCACTTTTGATCTGGTAACCCAATGTCAGATTTCTCCACAATTTTACACATGTGTACGCATGATATCTGGGCATAATCATATGAAATTTCATGTTTCTGGCATCACCACAATTTCTACAAAACCACTAATTATGCAGTTATGTCCCTGAACAGCGCACAGAGTTCTGAGTACTTTTAAAACGTGACCAAACATTTCACATTAACAATACTGTATTTTTACAATTTATACAAATTTGCACAGTCCTTTGTCAGTCCTTTTCAAAAATATACTTTTCTATGCTTTAAGAATAAACAAAGCTCTCTGTTCCCGCCCCCAACGTTCCTGGTGGCTCAAGATCAATCCCCGCCTCTTTCTTCTGGCAGGGGCTTCTGTTGACACTTGCATCTGCATATTCCTTTCAATCAAGGAAGTCCTTTGTCTCTCCCAGGAGCAACAGCTCAAATCCCCTCCCCTCTTCATTAACACCTGAATGTGAGTTCCTGGGCCAGAGAGCAGAAGGGAGGAACCTTTTGTTGGGGCAAGCTGTGGAATTTGCTTTGTAGTTTTGGCTGGCATTAGAACCCTTTAAAAATATATTTTTCTTTGATTAAAGTAAACTTATAATTTCAACACAGTCAAATAGAACTCTAATTCCAGTCTTTTAAAAACATAAAGATTAAATAGTTGCAACCTATAATACTTTTGACAGCAAGTCACTTAATTCCAACCATTTGATTTTAAATGCACAAGTTTAAAGTTCTAATGCAATTAAATGACAGCTTCATACAGGTGGCCGGTGGTACTGCTCCCATATTTGATAGATTTTTCCCAGGCAAGTACACTTTTTAATGTGGATATTCTTATGATGGATTCTGCTTTTCCTGACAAAGTGTCCTCCTGTGGATTCCTTAAATGAAGTGACGGGTAACACCCAGCAAGGATGTTGGATATTTTCTGATGTTTTGAACCATTATTTTATAATCTCAGCAACCAAGGGAAAAAAGGATTTCAGAGCACTTCTGGGTTTCCTCGCAATATAGCCCTGCCTTTCCTGTAGTTTCCATTTTCACACTGTGGACAGCCCAGTGACAGGTTTCAGCAGTGTGGTCTCCTGTTCCACTACTGACACAGACAATGTAGATTGGCAGCCAACTTTCTGGTTTCACTGAGCAATTTTCATAGGTTTAGCGCGCATAGGGCTTTTTGCAGCCATTTTTCTCTTTCTAGTGTCACCAGCACAAAGTGATGTCGCAGGGGAGAGCCTAGTGGGTCAGTACATCCCACACCTCCATCCCTTATGAGCACAGATGGTTTCATAAGACTTCATCGATATTCACAATAATCTTCATGGCTAAGATCCAGACAGATGCAAATACCAAATGGCTGTGGATTACCAGATGGGAGTTGTTGCAGACAATCAACACTACCATAAAGGGATTCAATGCTATTAAGGTAGAGCTGAGAGCCATAAGACTGATGACTCTTCAGAACAGGTACATCCTGGACTTGATCACAGCTATGGATGGAAGTGTTTGTGCCAAAATCAGAGAATCATGTTGCACCCTCATACCTTCTCATGACGATGAGAATGGTACCTTGACAGAGACCATAGTGATGTTGACAAAGCTGCATGTCCAAGTGACAGACGAAGTCAAAGACATTGCTGATGATAGCTGGTTTGGAACACTCTTTTTGTGGGTTCCACAGTGGATGGCAGATATGTTCATGTTCCTTGGAGCCCTGTTGGTGATGATCATGCTTCGATTCTGTATAATCAGATTGGCTCTATCACAATGCAAGAAGACTGCAAAGAAAGCCATAGGGATGAAAATGATGATCGATGTTGAACCAGGTTGGAAAACCAAAGAGCTAACAGATGAAGAAATCATTTGTGAAAGCCAGTATCCATGCATTTGAGGGAACAAAGTTACTGTACCCAAAGAACCATAAGAAGTATGTGGGAAAATGGATCTATTTAAGTCCAAGTGGACAGTGCATGCTCATGACTTGGAACAAGGATGAGCATGTGAAATCAGCTGCATGCCTGAAAGGAATAATCAAGATAAGAGTCCTGAAAAAGCATTTCTTAAGACAAGGATGTCTAGATGTGAAGGATGATGGGAGAGTGGGAGATGCCCATATTGCCTATGTGTTGGGAATCAGAGTCTGAAGTACGTGCAGTAGTGAAGATCCCAATACTATGGAGAATTATGGAGGCAAGGTTCCCATTGAGAAAACCATACCTGCGTACAGGAATGTATGATGGTCATTTCAATGAAATACCAGAAGAAGAGTCAGAAATGAGCAAAAGAGCAGATTGGTGACGTCACACGAAGCAAACATGACGCACCCAGGAGAGATGCAGAGATAAGAGAACGTAAATATTCTATAAGCATCAAAGATAAGTAAACATTTTGAGCTCGAAATGAAGATGTTTATGTTGGAGAAACAATGAAGATATCAAGTTATTTTACACGTGTACAGATGGAAAGAAATGCAAGTAGACAAAGTATTCTTGAGGCTAGCTATGAAGTGAATAGATTGTGGCAAGCGCCAACATATATATATATATATATATATATATATATATATATATATATATATATATATATATATATATATATATATATCACTACACAAAAAACTTTGTTGCTACCAACATAATAGAAAGAACCCCTTGTAAGTAGGGACTTTTCGCCAACATTATTTTCACATTTGATGACATCAGTGCTGTCATCAATGATATTTGTGATGTCATCTTTGATGTCCTGGGTGTTAGTCTTAGCAATGCACGTAGATGCTGCACGTTATGGTTGCTGAGCTTACCATAATGGGGGAATGTGCAGTGTTTTTTGGTTTCACTGTGAAGTATAACATCCCTTTAACAAAGTTTTTTTACTGAATGTACATATATATATATATATATATATATATATATATATATATATATATATATATATATATATATATATATATATATATATATATATATGGCACAAAAACAAAGGGGCTAAACATGTGATGTCATCAGTGATGTCATCAGTTACATTTGAGATGACATCTTTCATGTTCTGTGTGTTAGTGCTAGCAGTGCACAGTGGTGATGGCAAGTATGGGGGCTCAGTCTGACATAACTGGCGAATTTCAGGTTTTTTTTAGGTTTTAATTTGAACCTTAATGGGGAGGGCGAACATTTTTTTTTAATGACGTGCACAGGATTTTTGTAGGGCAACTTAATCATAACCTCCCCTCAGCCATGTTTTTTTTGTAGTGAATTTTACAGGTTTTTGGGAGGGCAACGTAACCATAACGTCCCTTTAACAAAGTTTTTTTTAACTGAATGCCATAGGTTTTTAGTAGTGTAAATACATTATAACAGTACTTACAAAAATGTTGTACTAAATTTATCAGGGTTCTAATAGTAAAACATAAGCATACTACTGTAAAGGAACATTTGAAGTAACTGCCCACGTTCTGAAGAGTTCCACATTATCATATGCTGGCGCACAGCACGGGGTGTGTTCCTAAAGTCATACCCACTTCACAATGCCATGTGTAACTGGGTGATAGTGCGGAAGTACATTGTATATTCTTGTAGGAACTTGTAACTGGAAAATTTCCGGCGCAGAACTCCACAAGGCAAGTGTGCAACACAATATAAGCAAGAGTGCATACGGACGTATCTGGATCATTAACCCCCATTCCTCCCCAAAGAGTGGGGGATGAATGCCATTAGCAATAGAGATTTTACAGCAGTAACCCATGCTACCAAGAAAGAGGATTTTTTGTCTTTAACCGGAATGCCTCGGCATTCCCGGCTGAAGAAAACAAATCCTTTTTCAAGATGGCCACCATAGAAAGGGAAGACGGGTGTTGGATAGAAACCCTTCTTTGCTTTCCATTGCAGGCTACAGAAAGCAAACATGAAACTGTGTGACCATAAAGGCAGCACCACATTTATGTTCCTTGAGAAATGTATGGTTATAAGCAAGACCTTTACCAGAATGGCAGTCTCTGGTGGACATGGCGACCTCAATGCAATGTATTGTCCCTTCCACTAATGGCCAGTAGCCACATCCCCGACATTGTGGCTGCTAACCATACATAGAGGCTACCCCCAGAGATGGAAGCTGTAGCGTTGATTTGTTATGTAAATTACAACACTTGTTAAATATCAAAACACTATCACATGCACAACAAAAACCTTTTCGGGTGTTGTCAATGACCTTTACATACATGTGTTGTACATTTAGTAATTTATTTCTGTAAAAATGTGCTTAAAAAACGCAAAGGAGTAGTCTACTTACGTTTACATAAAATCTCAAACAAACTCTGTGATGGGAAGCGCAATGACGTTAGAAATTCTGGAAGCAACACCATTACCACTCACCTTTCGACACATAATTTCGTAAGTGGCACAGGTCGAAAGGTGTGAAGATATGTGTATTAGAAGGGTGTAACCATGTATTATTTTACAAACATTAAACACTTTCAGTGCACCTTACCTAATTTTTCCACTTTTAAGATGCTACTAATCATTCTGAACTAATGTTGGTTAATAGGACATCTGGGTGACAGAAATTGGTCTGACGGTGACAGAAATTGGCCTGACGGCACTAAAGCATATGAGATGGGCCTGACCCTCCAGTAGCCAAAGCAAGTGGTATGCAGTACCTTTCTCCATAACATTCCTTGGCAGCTTAAACAAATGCGTCCATATTGACATACGTGCCGTGATGTAGCACCTACAAAAGAACACATTACGTCTTGCAACGTAGCATGCCACTTTGTGAAAACAGAGAGTAAAGTTGTAAGAAAAACCACTAACATTTAAGAATTAGTACAGTATTTTTTTTTCACAATAAACTGAGCGAAATCATTGTCCTAAGCAATTAGTAAAGTAGTTGTGGTTCACAATGAACTGTGCAAAATGATTACCCTATTCACATTTCCATACAAGTAGTAAGTTTGTGTCTTTGGTCGACAATGAAAATGGTAATGGCCAAGTTGGTTTCTTTCATACACAGAAAGTAAGCGTTGCCGCCACAGTAGTTGTTTTCCTCCCACATTGATGTGCAAGACGACATCAACCGCTGTGATCTACACCACCAGAAAGGATGGAATGTTACTCCTTATGGCGACAGCAGCGTAAGGACATAGAGGTCCGACACGGTCATCTCACTGAATTATGACGCACAGACAACCGGTAATGAACAGTTGCATTTGACGGTTAAAAAAGTTGTCACTCGGCAGCTGTAATCCGTGACAATCACAATAGGGAAGGAAGTATCTGAGGGGAAAAGGGGAAATAAAACGTGTATCAATACGCAACCTCTGCACAAAACAAAGTTGTAACACATACTTTTATTAATAAATATTAATTTAATTTGGGGAAATGTACTGGCACCCTACAAACGGCGACAATGTACATTGTCCATAATGGGGAAAAAAAAAAATCAATGGCACATAAACCTTGTAATTTATTAGGATTTTTTTTTTCTCCCAAAGTAAACATTTAATGTCAATTCAGTATAGGTGGGAAAAATACACTTACATGATGTGGACTGGCTCCATTGCATTGGCTGCAGTCAGACAGTAGTTTATTTGCAATAGTGCCTCTTCAGGAACTAATATTTCACGGTCGGTGCAAACGTTTTTCAAGCATAACCTTATCAAACGATATGTTTTTCTAACTGTTACTCCCTGCATTCTTTGTGCTCTTTCCCTGTACCTCAAGGTTAACAAACAATTGACCCTAACGGCTGTCGACAAATATACGGCCGTAATGAGCTCGTATTTAAAACAGAAAATGAAGTGGCCTTCACTTAGAATGCAAATACATTCTCATTTTGCAACAACATATCAGCGGCTATTCATGAGAACCGCTACTCCCGTACACGTGCGGAACTGCTGTGTGTACGAAATAGTGCAGGTGGCTGGCTTAGATTTCAAATAGTAGGACGCCAGCCTGACTGCAGTAATGTTGTTTATGTATTGTAAAATGGACACAGTAAGTTCATTTCGTACCATGAGTAGCAAGTTTCACTGTACCGTATGACAGTGCTAACAAGATTACTTCAATGTTTCACTTTCTACTACCAAGTCTCATTAAAGCTCACCTTTCTAAACAGTGTTCCATAGTGTAACAAGTGCATTGGTGTCTTCTTCGTTTAGGTATGTTAGCGGCGATGTCCGCGTTCAACAGAAAATGAAGTAAACATGGTGGACGTATTGAAAGATTAAGACGCACTTCACGCTGTGCCACAACCAATCGGTGAAAGCGCAACATGGTCGCGGACAGCACGTTACAGAATAGTCAATTGCAATCTTCTCCACGGAGCGAACAGGGAAGTGTGACCACAAAGCGGACATAGATATCACTAATTTTTAGAGACATACTTTTTGATCATTTTTAAGGGAACTACTGGATGGATTGTCACAAAATTTACAACCAAGCCAATTTGCGACCAAGCCCCGGCCACTGCCGCATATTTGGTTGAAATCTGTCCAGCGGTTTGGCCGGTAGCCGTGCACAAAGTGTTCCCCCATTCAGTCTATGGCAAAAAGGACGTTTTGGGACCCTCCCTATAACTTTGCCCCCCCTGGAGCAAACATCACCAAACTTCGCGAAAAATTCAGAGTGGCCCCTACACTTATTTGCAAATTTTGGTGAGGATTCGTCCAAGTGCAGCAGTGTTATAAACCGCCCAAAAAGTGCTCTTTCTATGGAAACAGCACCTTAACCATAACTACACAGCCACTACTGTGGTTGTGTAATATATATATATTACATGGCCACGGTAGTGGCCATGTAGTTATGGTTTAGTTGCTGTTTCCATAGGAAGAGTACTTTTGGGCGACTTATAACTTCGCTCCCCCTGGACGAATCCTCACCAAACTGTGCAAGAAAAGTATATGGCCAACTCTATGCAAAGTTTGGTGAGGTTTGGTCCAGGGGGGACAAAGTTATAGGGGGAGTCCCAAAACTTCTTTTTTTCCCATAGACATAATGGGAAAAAACTTTGCTCACGCTTACAGCCAAACCGCTGGACGGATTTACACCAAATTTGCGGCAGTGGCGGCGGCTTGCTCCTAAAAGCGTACTTTATTTTATTTGGTTTAAATCCGTCTAGTAGTTTTTTTTAAAAAAACAAATATGTAAGTGAAAAAAATTAGTGATATCTATGTGCACTTCGCGGACAGGACAGGGATTGGGCAAGCGGCTTGCATGATGTCCATGGACATGTGATGTGCTCTCCCATTGGCTGCGGTGAAGCGTGCAGTGCGTCGTATTTTCAGAGAGGCCCGCCATCTTTGTTTAACGCATCGAGAGGCTTTGTCAACAGTAGTGGGATCTGCCGCCTGCACAGTAAGTGTCTCCCTCGTGTGCCCCCCACCCCCCGCTCATGCCCCGTGTCTTCCTCCTGTTCCCCCACCCCCCGCTCATGTGCTGTGTCTTCCTCCTGTTCCCCCCACCCCTTGCTCATGCCCCGTGTCTGCCTCCTGTACCCACCCCCCTCTCATGCCCCGTGTCTCTCTCCTGGCTCATGCCGGTGTCTCTCTCCTGTTCCCCCAACCCCCCGCTCATGCCCCGTGTCTTTCTCCTGTTCCTCCCACCCTCCGCTCATGCCCCATGTCTCCCTCCTGTACCCCCCCACCCCCGCTCATGCCCCGTGTCTCCCTCCTGTTCTCCCCAACCCCCACTCATGCCCCGTGTCTCTTACCTGTTCCCCCTACCCCCCGCTCATGCCCCGTGTCTCTCTTCTGTTCCCCCAATTCCCCGCTCATGCCCCGTGTCTCCCTCCTGTTACACCAACCCCCCGCTCATGCCCTGTGTCTTCCTCCTGTACCCCTACCCCCCCGCTCATGCCCTGTGTCTCCCTCCTGTTCCCCCCACCCCCTGCACATGCCCTGTGTCTTCCTCCTGTTCCCCCACCCCCCGCTCATGTGCTGTGTCTTCCTCCTGTTCCCCCCACCCCCTGCTCATGCCCCGTGTCTGCCTCCTGTACCCACCCACCCCCCTCTCATGCCCCGTGTCTCTCTCCTGGCTCATGCCCGTGTCTCTCTCCTGTTCCCCCAACCCCCCGCTCATGCCCCGTGTCTTTCTCCTTTTCCCCCCACCCTCCGCTCATGCCCCGTGTCTCCCTCCTGTACCCCCCCACCCCCACACATGCTCCGTGTCTTCCTCCTGTACCCCTAGCCCCCCGCTCATGCCCTGTGTCTCCCTCCTGTTCCCGCACCCCCCGCTCATGCCCCGTGTCTTCCTCCTGTTCCCCCACACCCCGCTCATGTGCTGTGTCTTCCTCCTGTTCCCCCCACCCCCTGCTCATGCCCCGTGTCTGCCTCCTGTACCCACCCACCCCCCTCTCATGCCCCGTGTCTCTCTCCTGGCTCATGCCCGTGTCTCTCTCCTATTCCCCCAACCCCCAGCTCATGCCCCGTGTCTTTCTCCTGTTCCCCCCACCCTCCGCTCATGCCCCATGTCTCCCTCCTGTACCCCCCCCACCCCCCGCTCATGCCCCATGTCTCCCTCCTGTTCTCCCCAACCCCCACTCATGCCCCGTGTCTCTCTCCTGTTCCCCCCACCCCCCGCTCATGCCCCGTGTCTCTCTTCTGTTCCCCCAATCCCCCGCTCATGCCCCGTGTCTCCCTCCTGTTCCACCCACCCCCCGCTCATGCCCCGTGTCTTCCTCCTGTACCCCTACCCCCTGCTCATGCCCTGTGTCTCCCTCCTGTTCCCCCCACCCCCCGCACATGCCCTGTGTCTCTCTCCTGTTCCCCACACCCACCGCTCATGCCCCATGTCTCTCTCCTGTTCCCCTGACCTCCGCTCATGCCCCGTGTCTCTCTCCTGTTGCCCCCCACACCCCGCTCATGCCCCGTGTCTTCCTCCTGTTCCCCCCACCCCCCGGTCATGCCCCGTGTCTCCGTCCTGTTCCACCCACCCCCCACTCATGCCCTCTGTCTCCCTCCTGTACCCACCCGCCCCCCGCTCATGCCCCGTGTCTCTCTCCTGTTGCCCCCCACCCTCCGCTCATGCCCCTTGTCTCTCTCCTGTTCCCCCATCCCCCGCTCATGCCCTGTGTCTCCCTCCTGTTCCCCCCACCCCTGCTCATGCCCCGTGTCTCTCTCCTGTTGCCCCCACCCCCGCTCATGCCCCGTGTCTCCCTCCTGTACACCCCACCCCCTGCTCATGCCCCGTGTATCTCTCCTGTTCCCCGCACCCCGCCACCCCCGCTCATGCCCCATGTCTTACGCCTGTTCCCCCCAACCCCTGCGCTCATGCCACGTGTCTCTCATCTGTTCCCCTCAACCCCCGGTCATGCCCCGTGTTTCTCTCCTGTTGCCCACCACCCTCTGCTCATGCCCTGTGTCTCTCTCCTGTTCCCCCCAACCCCCGCTCATGCCCTGTGTCTCCCTCCTGTTCCTCCCACCCCCGGTCATGCTCCATGTCTTCCTCCTGTTCCCCCCAGCCCCCCTCATGCCCCGTGTCTCTCTCATGTTTCACCCCACCCTCCGCTCATGCCCCGTGTCTTCCTCCTGTTCCCCCACCACCCGCTCATGCGCTGTGTCTTCCTCCTGTTCCCCCCACCCCCTGCTCATGCCCCGTGTCTCCCTCCTGTACCCACCCACCCCCTTCTCATGCCCCATGTCTCTCTCCTGGCTCATGCCCGTGTCTCTCTCCTGTTCCCCCAAACCCCCGCTCATGCCCCGTGTCTTTCTCCTGTTCCCCCCACCCTCCGCTCATGCCCCGCGTCTCCCTCCTGTACCCCCCACCCCCGCTCAAGCCCCGTGTCTCCCTCCTGTTCTCCCGAACCCCGTCTCATGCCCCGTGTCTCTCTCCTGTTCCCCCCACTCCCCGCTCAAGCCCCGTGTCTCTCTTCTGTTCCCCCAATCCCCCGCTCATGCCCCGTGTCTCCCTCCTGTTCCACCCATCCCCCGCTCATGCCCTGTGTCTTCCTCCTGTACCCCTACCCCCCGCTCATGCCCTGTGTCTCCCTCCTGTTCCCCCCAGCCCCCGCACATGCCCTGTGTCTCTCTCCTGTTCCCCACACCCACCGCTCATGCCCCATGTCTCTCTCCTGTTGCCCCCCACCCTCCGCTCATGCCCCTTGTCTCTCTCCTGTTCCCCCATCCCCCGCTCATGCCCTGTATCTCCCTCCTGTTCCCCCCACCCCTGCTCATGACCCGTGTCTCTCTCCTGTTGCCCCCACCCCCGCTCATGCCCCGTGTCTCCCTCCTGTACACCCCACCCCCTGCTCATGCCCCGTGTATCTCTCCTGTTCCCCGCACCCCCCCACCCCCCGCTCATGCCCCATGTCTTACTCCTGTTCCCCCCAACCCCTGCGCTCATGCCACGTGTCTCTCATCCGTTCCCCACAACCCCCAGTCATGCCCCGTGTTTCTCTCCTGTTGCCCACCACCCTCTGCTCATGCCCTGTGTCTCTCTCCTGTTCTCCCAACCCCCCGCTCATGCCCCGTGTCTCCCTCCTGTTTCCACCACACTCCGCTCATGCCCCCTGTCTCTCTCCTGTTCCCCCCAACCCCCGCTCATGCCCTGTGTCTCCCTCCTGTTCCTCCCACCCCCGGTCATGCTCCATGTCTTCCTCCTGTTCCCCCCAGCCCCCCTCATGCCCCGTGTCTCTCTCATGTTTCTCCCCACCCTCCGCTCATGCCCCGTGTCTTCCTCCTGTTCCCCCACCCCCCGCTCATGCGCTGTGTCTTCCTCCTGTTCCCCCCACCCCCTGCTCATGCCCCGTGTCTCCCTCCTGTACCCACCCACCCCCCTCTCATGCCCCGTGTCTCTCTCCTGGCTCATGCCCGTGTCTCTCTCCTGTTCCCCCAAACCCCCGCTCATGCCCTGTGTCTCTCTCCTGTTCCCCACACCCACCGCTCATGCCCCATATCTCTCTCCTGTTCCCCCCACCCTCCGCTCATGCCCCGTGTCTCTCTCCTGTTGCCCTCCACCCCCCGCTCATGCCCCGTGTCTTCCTCCTGTTCCCCCACCCCCCGGTCATGCCCCGTGTCTACGTCCTGTTCCACCCACCCCACACTCATGCCCTGTGTCTCCCTCCTGTACCCACCCGCCCCCCGCTCATGCCCCGTGTCTCTCTCCTGTTGCCCCCCCACCCCCCGCTCATGCCCCTTGTCTCTCTCCTGTTCCCCCATCCCCTCGCTCATGCCCTGTGTCTCCCTCCTGTTTCCCATCCCCCGCTCATGCCCTGTGTCTCCCTCCTGTTCCCCCCACCCCTGCTCATGCCCCGTGTCTCTCTCCTGTTGCCCCCACCCCCGCTCATGCCTTGTGTCTCCCTCCTGTACTCCCCACCCCCTGCCCATGCCCCGTGTATCTCTCCTGTTCCCCCCACCCCCCGCTCATGCCCCGTGTGTTCCTCCTGTTCCCCCCAACCCCTGCGCTCATGCCACGTGTCTCTCATCTGTTCCCCTCAACCTCCAGTCATGCCCTGTGTCTCTCTCCTGTTCCCCCACCCCCTGCTCATGCCCCGTGTCTCCCTCCTATTTCCACCACACTCCGCTCATGCCCCCTGTCTCTCTCCCGTTCCCCCCAACCCCCGCTCATGCCCTGTGTCTCCCTCCTGTTCCCCTCACCCCGGTCATGCTCCATGTCTTCCTCCTGTTCCCCCCAGCCCCGCTCATGCCCCGTGTCTCTCTCATGTTTCTCCCCACCCTCCGCTCATGCCCCGTGTTTTCTTCCTGTTCTCCTCACCCCCCGCTCATGCCCCGTGTCTCCCTCCTGTTACCCCCACCCTCCACTCATGCCCCCTGTCTCTCTCCTGTTCCCCCAACCCCGGTCATGCCCCGTGTCTTCCTCCTGTTACCCCAACCCCCGTTCATACCCCGTGTCTCTCTCCTGTTCCTCCCCACCCCCCGCTCATGCCCCGTGTTTTCCTCCTGTTCTCCCCACCCCCCGCTCATGCCCCGTGTCTCCCTCCTGTTCCCCCCACCCCCCGCTCATGCCCCGTGTCTCTCTCCTGTTCCCCCACCCCCCGCTCATGCCCCACATCTTTCCCCTGTTCCCCTCACACCCTACTCATGCCCCATGTCTCCCTCCTGTTCCCCCCACCCCTGCTCATGCCCCGTGTCTCTCTCCTGTCCCTCCCCACCCCCCACTCATGCCCCGTGTTTTCCTCCTGTTCTCCCCACCCCCCGCTCATGCCCCGTGTCTCCCTCCTGTTCCCCCACCCCCGCTCATGCCCCGTGTCTCTCTCCTGTTCCCCCACCCCCGCTAATGCCCCACATCTTTCCCCTGTTCCCCTCACACCCTACTCATGCCCCATGTCTCCCTCCTGTACCCCCCACCCCCGTTTATACCCCGTGTCTCTCTCCTGTTGCTCCCCACCCCCCGCTCATGCTCCGTGTTTTCCTCCCGTTCTCCCCACCCCCCGCTCATGCCCCGTGTCTCCCTCCTGTTCCCCCCACCCCCCGCTCATGCCCCGTGTCTCTCTCCTGTTCCCCCACCCCCCGCTCATGCCCCACATCTTTCCCCTGTTCCCCTCACACCCTACTCATGCCCCATGTCTCCCTCCTGTTCCCCCCACCCCTGCTCATGCCCCGTGTCTCCCTCCTGTACCCCCCACCCCCGTTCATACCCCGTGTCTCTCTCCTGTTCCTCCCCACCCCCTGCTCATGCCCCGTGTTTTCCTCCTGTTCTCCCCACCCCCCGCTCATGCCCCGTGTCTCCCTCCTGTTCCCCCCACCCCCCGCTCATGCCCCGTGTCTCTCTCCTGTTCCCCCACCCCCCGCTCATGCCCCACATCTTTCCCCTGTTCCCCTCACACCCTACTCATGCCCCATGTCTCCCTCCTGTTCCCCCCACCCCTGCTCATGCCCCGTGTCTCTTTCCTCTTCCCGCCCACCCCCCACTCATGCCCTGTGTTTTCCTCCTGTTCCCCCCGCTCATGCCCTGTGTCTCCCTCCTGTACCCCCTAACCCACTGCTCATGCCCCGTTTCTCTCTCCTGTTGCCCCCACCCCCTGCTCATGCCCCGTGTCTCTCTCCTGTTCCCCCCACCCCTGCCATTGCCCCGTGTCTTTCTCCTGTTCCCCCCACCCCCGCTCATGCCCTGTGTCTTCGTCCTGTTCCCCCCACCCCCCGGACATGCCCTGTGTCTTCCTCCTGTTCCTCCCATCCCCGCTCATGCCCCATGTCTCTCTCCTGTTCCCCCACACCCCCCACTCATGCCCCGTGTTTTACTCCTGTTCCCCCACCCTCCGCTCATGCCCCGTGTATCCCTCCTGTTCCCCCCACCCCCTGCTCATGCCCCGTGTCTCTCTCCTGTTCCCCCCACCAACCCGCTCATGCCCTGTGTCTCCCTCCTGTTCCCCCCACCCCCCGCTCATGCGCTGTGTCTCTCTCCTATTCCCCCCACACCCTGCTCATGCCCCGTGTCTCTCTCCTGTTCTCCCCACCCCCCGCTCTTGCCCCGTGTATCTCTCCAGTTCCCCCCACCCCCCGCTCATGCCCCTTGTCTCCCTCCTGTTTCCCCTATCCCCCGTTCATGCCCAGTGTATCTCTCCTGTTCCCCCCACCCCCTGCTCATGCCCCGTGTCTCTCTCCTGTTCCCCCCACCCCCGGCTCATGCCCCGTGTCTCTCTCATGTTTCCCCCACACCTTGCTCATGCCCCATGTCTTCCTACTGTTCCCCCCACCCCCGCTCATGCCTTGTGTCTCTCTACTGTTCCCCCCACCCCCAGCTCATGCCCCGTGTCTCTCTCCTGTTCCCCCACCCCCGTTCATGGCCTGTGTCTTCCTTATGTTCCCCTCACCCCTGCTCATGCCCTGCATCTCCCTCTTGTTCCCCCCACACCGCGCTCATGCCCCGTGTCTCTCTCCTGTTCCCCCCACCACCTGCTCATGTCCCGTGTCTCCCTCCTTTTCCCCCCACCCCCCGCTCATGCCCTGTGTCTCTCTCCTGTTTCCCCCTCCCCCGCTCATGCCCCGTGTATTCCTCCTATTCCCCCCACCCCCCGCTCATGCCCCGTGTCTTCCTCCTGTACCTCCACCCTCCGCTCATGCCCCATGTCTTCCTCGTGTCCCCCCTCATATGATGCCCCGTGTCTCTCTCCTGTTCCCTCCACCCCCTGCTCATGCCCGTGTCTTCCTCCTGTTCCCCCCACCCCCCGCTCATGCCCCGTGTCTCTCTCTCCTGTTCCCCCGACCCCCCGCTCATGCCCCGTGTCTCTCTCCTGTTCCACCCACCCCCCGCTTATGCCCTGTGACTCTCTCCTGTTCCCCCCATCTCCCGCTCATGCCCCGTGTTTCACTCCTGTTCCCCCCACCCCCGCTCATGCGCTGTGTCTTCCTCCTGTTCCCCCCACCCCTGCTCATGCCCCATGTCTCCCTCCTGCTCTCCCCACCCCCCGCTCATGTCCCGTGTCTCTCTCCTGTTCCCCCCCGCTCATGCCCCATGTCTCCCTCCTGTTCCCCCACCCCCGCTCATGCCCCATGTCTTCCTCCTGTTCCCCCCACCTCCGCTCATGTACCATGTCTCTCTCCTGTTCCCCCCACCGCCCGCTCATGCCCCGTGTCTCCCTCCTGTACCCCCCACCCCCTGCTCATGCGCTGTGTCTCTCTCCTGTTGCCCAACGCTCATGCCCCGTGTCTCTCTCCTGTTCCCCCACCCCCCGCTCATGCCCCGTGTCTCTTTCCTCTTCCCGCCCACGCCACACTCATGCCCTGTGTTTTCCTCCTGTTCCCCCCGCTCATGCCCTGTGTCTCCCTCCTGTACCCCCTAACCCACTGCTCATGCCCCGTTTCTCTCTCCTGTTGCCCCCACCCCCTGCTCATGCCCTGTGTCTCTCTCCTGTTCCCCCACCCCTGCCATTGCCCCGTGTCTTTCTCCTGTTCCCCCCACCCCCGCTCATGCCCTGTGTCTTCGTCCTGTTCCCCCCACCCCCCGGACATGCCCCGTGTCTTCCTCCTGTTCCCCCAATCCCCGCTCATGCCCCATGTCTCTCTCCTGTTCCCCCACACCCACGCTCATGCCCCCTGTTTTCCTCCTGTTCCCCCACCCTCCGCTCATGCCCCGTGTATCCCTCCTGTTCCCCCCACACCCTGCTCATGCCCCGTGTCTCTCTCCAGTTCCCCCCACCAACCCGCTCATGCCCTGTGTCTCACTCCTATTCCCCCCATCCCCCGCTCATGCCCTGTGTCTCTCTCCTATTCCCCCCACCCCCCGCTCATGCCCCGTGTCTCTCTCCTGTTCCCCCAACCCCCCGCTCATGCCCCGTGTATCTCTCCAGTTCCCCCCACCCCCGCTCATGCCCTGTGTCTCCCTCCTGTTCCCCCTACCCCTGTTCATGCCCAGTGTATCTCTCCTGTTCCCCCCCACCCCCCACTCATGCCCCGTGTCTCTCTCCTGTTACCCCCACCCCCGGCTCATGCCCCGTGTCTCTCTCATGTTCCCCCCACAACCCGCTCATGCCACATGTCTTCCTCCTGTTCCCCCCACCCCGCTCATGCCTTGTGTCTCTCTACTGTTCCCCCCACCCCCAGCTCATGCCCCGTGTCTCTCTCCTGTTCCCCCACCCCAGTTCATGGCTTGTGTCTTCCTCATGTTCCCCTCACCCCTGCTCATGCCCTGCATCTCCCTCTTGTTCCCCCCACGCCGCGCTCATGCCCCGTGTCTCTCTCCTGTTCCCCCCACCCCCCGCTCATGCCCCGTGTCTCTCTCCTGTTCCTCCCTCCCCCGCTCATGCCCCGTGTATTCGCCCTATTCCCCCCACCCCCCGCTCATGCCCTTTGTCTTCCTCCTGTACCTCCACCCCCCGCTCATGCCCCATGTCTTCCTCGTGTCCCCCTCATATGATGCCCCGTGTCTCTCTCCTGTTCCCCCCAGCCCCCGCTCATGCCCGTGTCTTCCTCCTGTTCCCCCCACCCCCGCTCATGCGCTGTGTCTTCCTCCTGTCCCCCCCACGCCTGCTCATGCCCCATGTCTCCCTCCTGTTCTCCCCACCCCCGCTCATGTCCCGTGTCTCTCTCCTGTTCCCCCCACCCCCCGCTCATGCCCCATGTCTCCCTCCTGTTCCCCCACCCCCGCTCATGCCCCGTGTCTTCCTCCTGTTCCCCCACCTCCGCTCATGTACCATGTCTCTCTCCTGTTCCCCCCACCCCCCGCTCATGCCCCGTGTCTTCCTCTTGTCCCCCCTCCTATGATGCCCCGTGTCTCTCTCCTGTTCCACCCATCCCCGCTCTTGCCCTGTGTCTTCCTCTTATCCCCCTCCTATGATGCCCCTTGTTGACCTCTTGTTCACGCCACCCCCCGCTGATGCCCCGCGTCTTCCTCCTGTTCCCCCACCCCCTGCTGATGCTCTATGTCTTCCTCCTGTTCCCCCCACCCCAAGCTCATTCCCTGTGTCTTCCACCTGTTCCCCCCAACCCCCGCTCATGCCCCATGTCTCTCTCTCCTGTTCCCCCACCCCCCGCTCATGCCCCGTGTCTCTCTCCTGTTCCTCCCACCCCCCGCTCATGCCCCGTGTCTCTCTCATGTTCCCCCCACCCCCCGCTCATGCCCCGTTTTTCACTCCTGTTCCCCCCGCCCCCCGCTCATGCGCTGTGTCTTCCTCCTGTTCCCCCCACCCCCCGCTCATGCCCCATGTCTCCCTCCTGTTCCCCCACCCCCTGCTCATGCCCCGTGTCTCTCTCCTGTTCCCCCCAGACCCTGCTCATGCCCCATGTCTTCCTCTTATCCCCCTCGTATTAGGCCCCTTGTTGACCTCTTGTTCCCCCCACCCTCCGCTGATGCCCCATGTCTTCCTCCTGTTTCCCCCACTCCCTGATGATGCCATGTGTCTTCCACCTGTTCCCCCCACCCCCCGCTCATGCCCCGTGCCTTCCTCCTGTTCCCCACACCCCCCGCTCATGCCCCGTTTTTCACTCCTGTTCCCCCCACCCCCCGCTCATGCGCCGTGTCTTCCTCCTGTTCCCCCCACCCCCTGCTCATGCCCCATGTCTCCCTCCTGTTCCCCCCACCCCCCGCTCATGCCCCATGTCTCTCTCCTGTTCCCCCCAGACCCCGCTCATGCCCCATGTTTCCCTCCTGTTCCCCCCACCCCGCGCTCATGCCCCATGTCTTCCTCCTGTTCCGCCCACCCCTGCTCATGCCCCATGTCTCTCTCCTGTTTATCCCCACCCTCTGCTCATACCCCGTGTCTTCCTCCTGTTCCCCTACCACCCGCTCATGCCCCATGTCTTCCTCTTGTCCCCCCTCCTATGATGCCCCATGTCTCCCTCCTGTTCCCCCCACCCCGCACTCATGCGCCGTGTCTTCCTCCTGTTCCCCCCACCCCCCGCTCATGCCACATTTCTCCCTCCTGTTCCCCCCACCCCCGCTCATGCCCTGTGTCTCTCTCCTGTTCCCCCCAGACCCTCCTTATGCCCCATGTCTCCCTTTTGTTCTGCCCACCCTGCGCTCATGCCCTGTGTCTTCCTCCTGTTCCCCCCACCCCTGCTCATGCCCCATGTCTCTCTCCTGTTTATCCCCACACTCCACTCATGCCCCGTGTCTCTCTCCTGTTCCCCCCACCTCTGCTCATGCCCCATGTCTCCCTCCTGTTCCCCCCACCCGCGTTCATGACCCGTGTCTCTCTCCTGTTCCCCCCAGACCCCACTCATGCCCCATGTCTCCCTCCTGTTCCCCCCACCGTGCGCTCATGCCCTGTGTCTTCCTCGTGTTCACCCCACCCCTGCTCATGCCCCATGTCTCTCTCCTGTTTATCCCCACTCTCCGCTCATGCCCCGTGTCTTCCTCCTGTTCCCCCCACCCCCGCTCATACCCCGTGTCTTCCTCTTATCCCCCTCCAATGATGCCCCTTGTTGAGCTCTTGTTCCCACCACCCCCGCTGATGCCCGTGTCTTCCTCCTGTTTCCCCCACCCCCCGCTCATGCCCCGTGTCTTCCTCCTGTCCCCCCACTCCCTGCTGATGCCCTGTGTCTTCCTCCTGTTCCCAACACACCCCCGCTGATGCCCCGTGTCTTCCTCCTGTTCCCCCATCCCCTGCTAATGCCCTGTGTCTTCCTCCTGTTCCCCCCCACCCCCCGCTCATGCCCTGTGTCTTCCTCTTGTCCCCCCCTCCTATGAAGCCCCTTGTTGTCCTCTTGTTCCCCCACCTCCTGCTGATGTTGTGTCTTCCTTCTGTTCCCCCACCCCCGCTCATGCCCTGTGTCTCTCTCCTGTTCCTCCCCACCCCCGCTCATGCCCCGTGTGTCTCTCCTGTTCCCCCCACCCCCCGCTCATGCCCCGTGTCTTCCTCCTATTCCCCCCACCCCACGCTCATGCCCCATGTCTTCCTCCTGTTCCCCCCACCCCCCGTTCATGCCCTGTGTCTCCCTCCTGTTTCCTCCCCATCCCCCTGCTCATGCCCCATGTCTTCCTCTTATCCCCCTCCTATGATGCCCCTTGTTGACCTCTTGTTCCCCCCACCCCCGCTCATGACCAGTGTCTCTCTCCTGTTCCACCCACCCCCCGTTCATGCCCCGTGTTTCACTCCTGTTCCCCCCACCCACCGCTCATGCGCCGTGTCTTCCTCCTGTTCCCCCACCCCCCGCTCATGCCCCATGTCTCCCTCCTGTTCCCCCGACCCCCGCTCATGCCCTGTGTCTCTCTCTTATTCCCCCACCCCCCGCTCATGCCCTGTGTCTCCCTCCTGTTTCCTCCCCATCCCCCTGCTCATGCCCCATGTCTTCCTCATATCCCCCTCCTATGATGCCCCTTGTTGACCTCTTGTTCCCCCACCCCCGCTGATGCCCTGTGTCTTCCTCCTGTTCCCCCACCCCCTGCTGATGCCATGTGTCTTCCTCCAGTTCCCCCCATCCCCTGCTCATGTCACGTGTCTTCCTGCTGTTCCCCCCACCCTCCGCTCATGCCCCGTGTCTCCCTCCTGTTCCCCCCACCTGTTCCACCCACCCCCGCTCATGCCCCATGTCTCTCTCCTGTTCCCCCCGACCCCCCTGTTCATGCCCCGATTCTTCCTCCTGTTTCCCCCACAGCCCCCTCATGCCCCGTGTCTTCCTCTTTTCCCCCCATCATATGATGCCCCGTGTCTCTCTCCTGTTCCCCCCACCCCCGCTCCTGCCCCATGTCTTCCTCTTATCCCCCTCCTATGATGCCCCTTGTTGACCTCTTGTTCCCCCCACCCCCTGCTGATGCCCCATGTCTTCCTCCTGTTCCCCCCACCCCCTGCTGATGCCCTGTGCTTTCCTCCTGTTCCCCCCACCCCAAGCTTATGCCCCGTGTCTCCCTCCTGTTCCCCCCAAGTGTTCCCCCACCTCCCGCTCATGCCCCGTGTCTTCCTCCTGTTCCGCCCACCCCTCTCATGTCCCATGTCTCTCTCCTGTTCCCCCCACACCCCGCTCATGCCCCGTGTCTTCCTCCTGTTCCCCCCACCCCCGCTCATGCCCCGTGTCTTCCTCTTGTCCCCCCTCCTATGATGCCCCATGTCTCTCTCCTGTTCCCCCCACTCCCCGCTCATGCCCCATGTCTTCCTCTTATCCCCCTCCTATGAGGCCCCTTGTTGACCTCTTGTTCCCCCCACCCCCCGCTGATGCCCCGTGTCTTCCTCCTGTTCCCCCCACCCCTTGCTCATGCCCCGTGTCTCTCTCCTGTTCCTCCCACCCCCCGCTCATGCCCCGTGTCTCTCTCATGTTCCCCCCACCCCCCGCTCATGCCCCGTTTTTCACTCCTGTTCCCCCCGCCCCCCGCTCATGCGCTGTGTCTTCCTCCTGTTCCCCCCACCCCCCGCTCATGCCCCATGTCTCCCTCCTGTTCCCCCACCCCCTGCTCATGCCCCGTGTCTCTCTCCTGTTCCCCCCAGACCCTGCTCATGCCCCATGTCTTCCTCTTATCCCCCTCGTATTAGGCCCCTTGTTGACCTCTTGTTCCCCCCACCCTCCGCTGATGCCCCATGTCTTCCTCCTGTTTCCCCCACTCCCTGATGATGCCATGTGTCTTCCACCTGTTCCCCCCACCCCCCGCTCATGCCCCGTGCCTTCCTCCTGTTCCCCACACCCCCCGCTCATGCCCCGTTTTTCACTCCTGTTCCCCCCACCCCCCGCTCATGCGCCGTGTCTTCCTCCTGTTCCCCCCACCCCCTGCTCATGCCCCATGTCTCCCTCCTGTTCCCCCCACCCCCCGCTCATGCCCCATGTCTCTCTCCTGTTCCCCCCAGACCCCGCTCATGCCCCATGTTTCCCTCCTGTTCCCCCCACCCCGCGCTCATGCCCCATGTCTTCCTCCTGTTCCGCCCACCCCTGCTCATGCCCCATGTCTCTCTCCTGTTTATCCCCACCCTCTGCTCATACCCCGTGTCTTCCTCCTGTTCCCCTACCACCCGCTCATGCCCCATGTCTTCCTCTTGTCCCCCCTCCTATGATGCCCCATGTCTCCCTCCTGTTCCCCCCACCCCGCACTCATGCGCCGTGTCTTCCTCCTGTTCCCCCCACCCCCCGCTCATGCCACATTTCTCCCTCCTGTTCCCCCCACCCCCGCTCATGCCCTGTGTCTCTCTCCTGTTCCCCCCAGACCCTCCTAATGCCCCATGTCTCCCTTTTGTTCTGCCCACCCTGCGCTCATGCCCTGTGTCTTCCTCCTGTTCCCCCCACCCCTGCTCATGCCCCATGTCTCTCTCCTGTTTATCCCCACACTCCACTCATGCCCCGTGTCTCTCTCCTGTTCCCCCCACCTCTGCTCATGCCCCATGTCTCCCTCCTGTTCCCCCCACCCGCGTTCATGACCCGTGTCTCTCTCCTGTTCCCCCCAGACCCCACTCATGCCCCATGTCTCCCTCCTGTTCCCCCCACCGTGCGCTCATGCCCTGTGTCTTCCTCGTGTTCACCCCACCCCTGCTCATGCCCCATGTCTCTCTCCTGTTTATCCCCACTCTCCGCTCATGCCCCGTGTCTTCCTCCTGTTCCCCCCACCCCCGCTCATACCCCGTGTCTTCCTCTTATCCCCCTCCAATGATGCCCCTTGTTGAGCTCTTGTTCCCACCACCCCCGCTGATGCCCGTGTCTTCCTCCTGTTTCCCCCACCCCCCGCTCATGCCCCGTGTCTTCCTCCTGTCCCCCCACTCCCTGCTGATGCCCTGTGTCTTCCTCCTGTTCCCAACACACCCCCGCTGATGCCCCGTGTCTTCCTCCTGTTCCCCCATCCCCTGCTAATGCCCTGTGTCTTCCTCCTGTTCCCCCCCACCCCCCGCTCATGCCCTGTGTCTTCCTCTTGTCCCCCCCTCCTATGAAGCCCCTTGTTGTCCTCTTGTTCCCCCACCTCCTGCTGATGTTGTGTCTTCCTTCTGTTCCCCCCACCCCCGCTCATGCCCTGTGTCTCTCTCCTGTTCCTCCCCACCCCCGCTCATGCCCCGTGTGTCTCTCCTGTTCCCCCCACCCCCCGCTCATGCCCCGTGTCTTCCTCCTATTCCCCCCACCCCACGCTCATGCCCCATGTCTTCCTCCTGTTCCCCCCACCCCCCGTTCATGCCCTGTGTCTCCCTCCTGTTTCCTCCCCATCCCCCTGCTCATGCCCCATGTCTTCCTCTTATCCCCCTCCTATGATGCCCCTTGTTGACCTCTTGTTCCCCCCACCCCCGCTCATGACCAGTGTCTCTCTCCTGTTCCACCCACCCCCCGTTCATGCCCCGTGTTTCACTCCTGTTCCCCCCACCCACCGCTCATGCGCCGTGTCTTCCTCCTGTTCCCCCACCCCCCGCTCATGCCCCATGTCTCCCTCCTGTTCCCCCGACCCCCGCTCATGCCCTGTGTCTCTCTCTTATTCCCCCACCCCCCGCTCATGCCCTGTGTCTCCCTCCTGTTTCCTCCCCATCCCCCTGCTCATGCCCCATGTCTTCCTCATATCCCCCTCCTATGATGCCCCTTGTTGACCTCTTGTTCCCCCACCCCCGCTGATGCCCTGTGTCTTCCTCCTGTTCCCCCACCCCCTGCTGATGCCATGTGTCTTCCTCCAGTTCCCCCCATCCCCTGCTCATGTCACGTGTCTTCCTGCTGTTCCCCCCACCCTCCGCTCATGCCCCGTGTCTCCCTCCTGTTCCCCCCACCTGTTCCACCCACCCCCGCTCATGCCCCATGTCTCTCTCCTGTTCCCCCCGACCCCCCTGTTCATGCCCCGATTCTTCCTCCTGTTTCCCCCACAGCCCCCTCATGCCCCGTGTCTTCCTCTTTTCCCCCCATCATATGATGCCCCGTGTCTCTCTCCTGTTCCCCCCACCCCCGCTCCTGCCCCATGTCTTCCTCTTATCCCCCTCCTATGATGCCCCTTGTTGACCTCTTGTTCCCCCCACCCCCTGCTGATGCCCCATGTCTTCCTCCTGTTCCCCCCACCCCCTGCTGATGCCCTGTGCTTTCCTCCTGTTCCCCCCACCCCAAGCTTATGCCCCGTGTCTCCCTCCTGTTCCCCCCAAGTGTTCCCCCACCTCCCGCTCATGCCCCGTGTCTTCCTCCTGTTCCGCCCACCCCTCTCATGTCCCATGTCTCTCTCCTGTTCCCCCCACACCCCGCTCATGCCCCGTGTCTTCCTCCTGTTCCCCCCACCCCCGCTCATGCCCCGTGTCTTCCTCTTGTCCCCCCTCCTATGATGCCCCATGTCTCTCTCCTGTTCCCCCCACTCCCCGCTCATGCCCCATGTCTTCCTCTTATCCCCCTCCTATGAGGCCCCTTGTTGACCTCTTGTTCCCCCCACCCCCCGCTGATGCCCCGTGTCTTCCTCCTGTTCCCCCCACCCCTTGCTGATGCCATGTGTCTTCCTCCTGTTCCCCCCCGCTCATGCCCCGTGCCTTCCTCCTGTTCCCCCCTCCCCCTGCTCATGCCCCGTGTCTCTCTCTCCTGTTCCCCCCACCCCCCGCTCATGCCCCGTGTCTCTCTCCTGTTCCACCCACCCCCGCTCATGCCCCGTGTCTCTCTCCTGTTCCCCCCACAAACCCCATCTCATGCCCTGTTTTTAACTCCTGTTCCCCCACCCCCGCTCATGTGCCATGTCTTCCTCCTGTTCCCCACCACCCGCTCATGCCCCATATCTCCCTCCTGTTTCCTCCACCCCCGCTCATGTACCATGTCTCTCTCCTGTTCCCCCCACCCCCCGCTCATGCCCCGTGTCTCCCTCCTGTACCCCCCACCCCCTGGCCATGCGCTGTGTCTCTCTCCTGTTGCCCAACGCTCATGCCCCGTGTCTCTCTCCTGTTCCCCCACCCCCCGCTCATGCCCCGTGTCTCTTTCCTCTTCCCGCCCACGCCACACTCATGCCCTGTGTTTTCCTCCTGTTCCCCCCCGCTCATGCCCTGTGTCTCCCTCCTGTACCCCCTAACCCACTGCTCATGCCCCGTTTCTCTCTCCTGTTGCCCCCACCCCCTGCTCATGCCCCGTGTCTCTCTCCTGTTCCCCCCACCCCTGCCATTGCCCCGTGTCTTTCTCCTGTTCCCCCCACCCCCGCTCATGCCCTGTGTCTTCGTCCTGTTCCCCCCACCCCCCGGACATGCCCCGTGTCTTCCTCCTGTTCCCCCAATCCCCGCTCATGCCCCATGTCTCTCTCCTGTTCCCCCACACCCCACGCTCATGCCCCCTGTTTTCCTCCTGTTCCCCCACCCTCCGCTCATGCCCCGTGTATCCCTCCTGTTCCCCCCACCCCCTGCTCATGCCCCGTGTCTCTCTCCAGTTCCCCCCACCAACCCGCTCATGCCCTGTGTCTCACTCCTATTCCCCCCATCCCCCGCTCATGCCCTGTGTCTCTCTCCTATTCCCCCCACCCCCCCGCTCATGCCCCGTGTCTCTCTCCTGTTCCCCCAACCCCCGCTCATGCCCCGTGTATCTCTCCAGTTCCCCCCACCCCCGCTCATGCCCTGTGTCTCCCTCCTGTTCCCCCTACCCCTGTTCATGCCCAGTGTATCTCTCCTGTTCCCCCCCACCCCCCACTCATGCCCCGTGTCTCTCTCCTGTTACCCCCACCCCCGGCTCATGCCCCGTGTCTCTCTCATGTTCCCCCCACAACCCGCTCATGCCCCATGTCTTCCTCCTGTTCCCCCCACCCCGCTCATGCCTTGTGTCTCTCTACTGTTCCCCCCACCCCCAGCTCATGCCCCGTGTCTCTCTCCTGTTCCCCCACCCCAGTTCATGGCTTGTGTCTTCCTCATGTTCCCCTCACCCCTGCTCATGCCCTGCATCTCCCTCTTGTTCCCCCCACGCCGCGCTCATGCCCCGTGTCTCTCTCCTGTTCCCCCCACCCCCCCGCTCATGCCCCGTGTCTCTCTCCTGTTCCTCCCTCCCCCGCTCATGCCCCGTGTATTCGCCCTATTCCCCCCACCCCCCGCTCATGCCCTGTGTCTTCCTCCTGTACCTCCACCCCCCGCTCATGCCCCATGTCTTCCTCGTGTCCCCCTCATATGATGCCCCGTGTCTCTCTCCTGTTCCCCCCACCCCCCGCTCATGCCCGTGTCTTCCTCCTGTTCCCCCCACCCCCGCTCATGCGCTGTGTCTTCCTCCTGTCCCCCCCACCCCTGCTCATGCCCCATGTCTCCCTCCTATTCTCCCCACCCCCGCTCATGTCCCGTGTCTCTCTCCTGTTCCCCCCACCCCCCGCTCATGCCCCATGTCTCCCTCCTGTTCCCCCACCCCCCGCTCATGCCCCGTGTCTTCCTCCTGTTCCCCCACCTCCGCTCATGTACCATGTCTCTCTCCTGTTCCCCCCACCCCCCGCTCATGCCCCGTGTCTTCCTCTTGTCCCCCCTCCTATGATGCCCCGTGTCTCTCTCCTGTTCCACCCATCCCCGCTCTTGCCCTGTGTCTTCCTCTTATCCCCCTCCTATGATGCCCCTTGTTGACCTCTTGTTCACGCCACCCCCCGCTGATGCCCCGCGTCTTCCTCCTGTTCCCCCACCCCCTGCTGATGCTCTATGTCTTCCTCCTGTTCCCCCCACCCCCAGCTCATTCCCTTTGTCTTCCACCTGTTCCCCCCAACCCCCGCTCATGCCCCATGTCTCTCTCTCCTGTTCCCCCACCCCCCGCTCATGCCCCGTGTCTCTCTCCTGTTCCTCCCACCCCCCGCTCATGCCCCGTGTCTCTCTCATGTTCCCCCCACCCCCCGCTCATGCCCCGTTTTTCACTCCTGTTCCCCCCGCCCCCCGCTCATGCGCTGTGTCTTCCTCCTGTTCCCCCCACCCCCCGCTCATGCCCCATGTCTCCCTCCTGTTCCCCCACCCCCTGCTCATGCCCCGTGTCTCTCTCCTGTTCCCCCCAGACCCTGCTCATGCCCCATGTCTTCCTCTTATCCCCCTCGTATTAGGCCCCTTGTTGACCTCTTGTTCCCCCCACCCTCCGCTGATGCCCCATGTCTTCCTCCTGTTTCCCCCACTCCCTGATGATGCCATGTGTCTTCCACCTGTTCCCCCCACCCCCCGCTCATGCCCCGTGCCTTCCTCCTGTTCCCCACACCCCCCGCTCATGCCCCGTTTTTCACTCCTGTTCCCCCCACCCCCCGCTCATGCGCCGTGTCTTCCTCCTGTTCCCCCCACCCCCTGCTCATGCCCCATGTCTCCCTCCTGTTCCCCCCACCCCCCGCTCATGCCCCATGTCTCTCTCCTGTTCCCCCCAGACCCCGCTCATGCCCCATGTTTCCCTCCTGTTCCCCCCACCCCGCGCTCATGCCCCATGTCTTCCTCCTGTTCCGCCCACCCCTGCTCATGCCCCATGTCTCTCTCCTGTTTATCCCCACCCTCTGCTCATACCCCGTGTCTTCCTCCTGTTCCCCTACCACCCGCTCATGCCCCATGTCTTCCTCTTGTCCCCCCTCCTATGATGCCCCATGTCTCCCTCCTGTTCCCCCCACCCCGCACTCATGCGCCGTGTCTTCCTCCTGTTCCCCCCACCCCCCGCTCATGCCACATTTCTCCCTCCTGTTCCCCCCACCCCCGCTCATGCCCTGTGTCTCTCTCCTGTTCCCCCCAGACCCTCCTTATGCCCCATGTCTCCCTTTTGTTCTGCCCACCCTGCGCTCATGCCCTGTGTCTTCCTCCTGTTCCCCCCACCCCTGCTCATGCCCCATGTCTCTCTCCTGTTTATCCCCACACTCCACTCATGCCCCGTGTCTCTCTCCTGTTCCCCCCACCTCTGCTCATGCCCCATGTCTCCCTCCTGTTCCCCCCACCCGCGTTCATGACCCGTGTCTCTCTCCTGTTCCCCCCAGACCCCACTCATGCCCCATGTCTCCCTCCTGTTCCCCCCACCGTGCGCTCATGCCCTGTGTCTTCCTCGTGTTCACCCCACCCCTGCTCATGCCCCATGTCTCTCTCCTGTTTATCCCCACTCTCCGCTCATGCCCCGTGTCTTCCTCCTGTTCCCCCCACCCCCGCTCATACCCCGTGTCTTCCTCTTATCCCCCTCCAATGATGCCCCTTGTTGAGCTCTTGTTCCCACCACCCCCGCTGATGCCCGTGTCTTCCTCCTGTTTCCCCCACCCCCCGCTCATGCCCCGTGTCTTCCTCCTGTCCCCCCACTCCCTGCTGATGCCCTGTGTCTTCCTCCTGTTCCCAACACACCCCCGCTGATGCCCCGTGTCTTCCTCCTGTTCCCCCATCCCCTGCTAATGCCCTGTGTCTTCCTCCTGTTCCCCCCCACCCCCCGCTCATGCCCTGTGTCTTCCTCTTGTCCCCCCCTCCTATGAAGCCCCTTGTTGTCCTCTTGTTCCCCCACCTCCTGCTGATGTTGTGTCTTCCTTCTGTTCCCCCCACCCCCGCTCATGCCCTGTGTCTCTCTCCTGTTCCTCCCCACCCCCGCTCATGCCCCGTGTGTCTCTCCTGTTCCCCCCACCCCCCGCTCATGCCCCGTGTCTTCCTCCTATTCCCCCCACCCCACGCTCATGCCCCATGTCTTCCTCCTGTTCCCCCCACCCCCCGTTCATGCCCTGTGTCTCCCTCCTGTTTCCTCCCCATCCCCCTGCTCATGCCCCATGTCTTCCTCTTATCCCCCTCCTATGATGCCCCTTGTTGACCTCTTGTTCCCCCCACCCCCGCTCATGACCAGTGTCTCTCTCCTGTTCCACCCACCCCCCGTTCATGCCCCGTGTTTCACTCCTGTTCCCCCCACCCACCGCTCATGCGCCGTGTCTTCCTCCTGTTCCCCCACCCCCCGCTCATGCCCCATGTCTCCCTCCTGTTCCCCCGA
Source organism: Ambystoma mexicanum (assembly GCF_040938575.1). Classification (NCBI taxonomy): domain Eukaryota; kingdom Metazoa; phylum Chordata; class Amphibia; order Caudata; family Ambystomatidae; genus Ambystoma; species Ambystoma mexicanum. Next base: position 332,662,522 of record NC_090933.1, on the reverse strand, counting down.
CCCCCGCTCATGCCCTGTGTCTCTCTCTTATTCCCCCACCCCCCGCTCATGCCCTGTGTCTCCCTCCTGTTTCCTCCCCATCCCCCTGCTCATGCCCCATGTCTTCCTCATATCCCCCTCCTATGATGCCCCTTGTTGACCTCTTGTTCCCCCACCCCCGCTGATGCCCTGTGTCTTCCTCCTGTTCCCCCACCCCCTGCTGATGCCATGTGTCTTCCTCCAGTTCCCCCATCCCCTGCTCATGTCACGTGTCTTCCTGCTGTTCCCCCCACCCTCCGCTCATGCCCCGTGTCTCCCTCCTGTTCCCCCCACCTGTTCCACCCACCCCCGCTCATGCCCCATGTCTCTCTCCTGTTCCCCCCGACCCCCCTGTTCATGCCCCGATTCTTCCTCCTGTTTCCCCCACAGCCCCCTCATGCCCCGTGTCTTCCTCTTTTCCCCCCATCATATGATGCCCCGTGTCTCTCTCCTGTTCCCCCCACCCCCGCTCCTGCCCCATGTCTTCCTCTTATCCCCCTCCTATGATGCCCCTTGTTGACCTCTTGTTCCCCCCACCCCCTGCTGATGCCCCATGTCTTCCTCCTGTTCCCCCCACCCCCTGCTGATGCCCTGTGCTTTCCTCCTGTTCCCCCCACCCCAAGCTTATGCCCCGTGTCTCCCTCCTGTTCCCCCCAAGTGTTCCCCCACCTCCCGCTCATGCCCCGTGTCTTCCTCCTGTTCCGCCCACCCCTCTCATGTCCCATGTCTCTCTCCTGTTCCCCCCACACCCCGCTCATGCCCCGTGTCTTCCTCCTGTTCCCCCCACCCCCGCTCATGCCCCGTGTCTTCCTCTTGTCCCCCCTCCTATGATGCCCCATGTCTCTCTCCTGTTCCCCCCACTCCCCGCTCATGCCCCATGTCTTCCTCTTATCCCCCTCCTATGAGGCCCCTTGTTGACCTCTTGTTCCCCCCACCCCCCGCTGATGCCCCGTGTCTTCCTCCTGTTCCCCCCACCCCTTGCTGATGCCATGTGTCTTCCTCCTGTTCCCCCCCGCTCATGCCCCGTGCCTTCCTCCTGTTCCCCCCTCCCCCTGCTCATGCCCCGTGTCTCTCTCTCCTGTTCCCCCCACCCCCCGCTCATGCCCCGTGTCTCTCTCCTGTTCCACCCACCCCCGCTCATGCCCCGTGTCTCTCTCCTGTTCCCCCCACAAACCCCATCTCATGCCCTGTTTTTAACTCCTGTTCCCCCACCCCCGCTCATGTGCCATGTCTTCCTCCTGTTCCCCACCACCCGCTCATGCCCCATATCTCCCTCCTGTTTCCTCCACCCCCGCTCATGTACCATGTCTCTCTCCTGTTCCCCCCACCCCCCGCTCATGCCCCGTGTCTCCCTCCTGTACCCCCCACCCCCTGGCCATGCGCTGTGTCTCTCTCCTGTTGCCCAACGCTCATGCCCCGTGTCTCTCTCCTGTTCCCCCACCCCCCGCTCATGCCCCGTGTCTCTTTCCTCTTCCCGCCCACGCCACACTCATGCCCTGTGTTTTCCTCCTGTTCCCCCCCGCTCATGCCCTGTGTCTCCCTCCTGTACCCCCTAACCCACTGCTCATGCCCCGTTTCTCTCTCCTGTTGCCCCCACCCCCTGCTCATGCCCCGTGTCTCTCTCCTGTTCCCCCCACCCCTGCCATTGCCCCGTGTCTTTCTCCTGTTCCCCCCACCCCCGCTCATGCCCTGTGTCTTCGTCCTGTTCCCCCCACCCCCCGGACATGCCCCGTGTCTTCCTCCTGTTCCCCCAATCCCCGCTCATGCCCCATGTCTCTCTCCTGTTCCCCCACACCCCACGCTCATGCCCCCTGTTTTCCTCCTGTTCCCCCACCCTCCGCTCATGCCCCGTGTATCCCTCCTGTTCCCCCCACCCCCTGCTCATGCCCCGTGTCTCTCTCCAGTTCCCCCCACCAACCCGCTCATGCCCTGTGTCTCACTCCTATTCCCCCCATCCCCCGCTCATGCCCTGTGTCTCTCTCCTATTCCCCCCACCCCCCCGCTCATGCCCCGTGTCTCTCTCCTGTTCCCCCAACCCCCGCTCATGCCCCGTGTATCTCTCCAGTTCCCCCCACCCCCGCTCATGCCCTGTGTCTCCCTCCTGTTCCCCCTACCCCTGTTCATGCCCAGTGTATCTCTCCTGTTCCCCCCCACCCCCCACTCATGCCCCGTGTCTCTCTCCTGTTACCCCCACCCCCGGCTCATGCCCCGTGTCTCTCTCATGTTCCCCCCACAACCCGCTCATGCCCCATGTCTTCCTCCTGTTCCCCCCACCCCGCTCATGCCTTGTGTCTCTCTACTGTTCCCCCCACCCCCAGCTCATGCCCCGTGTCTCTCTCCTGTTCCCCCACCCCAGTTCATGGCTTGTGTCTTCCTCATGTTCCCCTCACCCCTGCTCATGCCCTGCATCTCCCTCTTGTTCCCCCCACGCCGCGCTCATGCCCCGTGTCTCTCTCCTGTTCCCCCCACCCCCCCGCTCATGCCCCGTGTCTCTCTCCTGTTCCTCCCTCCCCCGCTCATGCCCCGTGTATTCGCCCTATTCCCCCCACCCCCCGCTCATGCCCTGTGTCTTCCTCCTGTACCTCCACCCCCCGCTCATGCCCCATGTCTTCCTCGTGTCCCCCTCATATGATGCCCCGTGTCTCTCTCCTGTTCCCCCCACCCCCCGCTCATGCCCGTGTCTTCCTCCTGTTCCCCCCACCCCCGCTCATGCGCTGTGTCTTCCTCCTGTCCCCCCCACCCCTGCTCATGCCCCATGTCTCCCTCCTATTCTCCCCACCCCCGCTCATGTCCCGTGTCTCTCTCCTGTTCCCCCCACCCCCCGCTCATGCCCCATGTCTCCCTCCTGTTCCCCCACCCCCCGCTCATGCCCCGTGTCTTCCTCCTGTTCCCCCACCTCCGCTCATGTACCATGTCTCTCTCCTGTTCCCCCCACCCCCCGCTCATGCCCCGTGTCTTCCTCTTGTCCCCCCTCCTATGATGCCCCGTGTCTCTCTCCTGTTCCACCCATCCCCGCTCTTGCCCTGTGTCTTCCTCTTATCCCCCTCCTATGATGCCCCTTGTTGACCTCTTGTTCACGCCACCCCCCGCTGATGCCCCGCGTCTTCCTCCTGTTCCCCCACCCCCTGCTGATGCTCTATGTCTTCCTCCTGTTCCCCCCACCCCCAGCTCATTCCCTTTGTCTTCCACCTGTTCCCCCCAACCCCCGCTCATGCCCCATGTCTCTCTCTCCTGTTCCCCCACCCCCCGCTCATGCCCCGTGTCTCTCTCCTGTTCCTCCCACCCCCCGCTCATGCCCCGTGTCTCTCTCATGTTCCCCCCACCCCCCGCTCATGCCCCGTTTTTCACTCCTGTTCCCCCCGCCCCCCGCTCATGCGCTGTGTCTTCCTCCTGTTCCCCCCACCCCCCGCTCATGCCCCATGTCTCCCTCCTGTTCCCCCACCCCCTGCTCATGCCCCGTGTCTCTCTCCTGTTCCCCCCAGACCCTGCTCATGCCCCATGTCTTCCTCTTATCCCCCTCGTATTAGGCCCCTTGTTGACCTCTTGTTCCCCCCACCCTCCGCTGATGCCCCATGTCTTCCTCCTGTTTCCCCCACTCCCTGATGATGCCATGTGTCTTCCACCTGTTCCCCCCACCCCCCGCTCATGCCCCGTGCCTTCCTCCTGTTCCCCACACCCCCCGCTCATGCCCCGTTTTTCACTCCTGTTCCCCCCACCCCCCGCTCATGCGCCGTGTCTTCCTCCTGTTCCCCCCACCCCCTGCTCATGCCCCATGTCTCCCTCCTGTTCCCCCCACCCCCCGCTCATGCCCCATGTCTCTCTCCTGTTCCCCCCAGACCCCGCTCATGCCCCATGTTTCCCTCCTGTTCCCCCCACCCCGCGCTCATGCCCCATGTCTTCCTCCTGTTCCGCCCACCCCTGCTCATGCCCCATGTCTCTCTCCTGTTTATCCCCACCCTCTGCTCATACCCGTGTCTTCCTCCTGTTCCCCTACCACCCGCTCATGCCCCATGTCTTCCTCTTGTCCCCCCTCCTATGATGCCCCATGTCTCCCTCCTGTTCCCCCCACCCCGCACTCATGCACCGTGTCTTCCTCCTGTTCCCCCCACCCCCCGCTCATGCCACATTTCTCCCTCCTGTTCCCCCCACCCCCGCTCATGCCCTGTGTCTCTCTCCTGTTCCCCCCAGACCCTCCTTATGCCCCATGTCTCCCTTTTGTTCTGCCCACCCTGCGCTCATGCCCTGTGTCTTCCTCCTGTTCCCCCCACCCCTGCTCATGCCCCATGTCTCTCTCCTGTTTATCCCCACACTCCACTCATGCCCCGTGTCTCTCTCCTGTTCCCCCCACCTCTGCTCATGCCCCATGTCTCCCTCCTGTTCCCCCCACCCGCGTTCATGACCCGTGTCTCTCTCCTGTTCCCCCCAGACCCCACTCATGCCCCATGTCTCCCTCCTGTTCCCCCCACGGTGCGCTCATGCCCTGTGTCTTCCTCGTGTTCACCCCACCCCTGCTCATGCCCCATGTCTCTCTCCTGTTTATCCCCACTCTCCGCTCATGCCCCGTGTCTTCCTTCTGTTCCCCCCACCCCCGCTCATACCCCGTGTCTTCCTCTTATCCCCCTCCAATGATGCCCCTTGTTGAGCTCTTGTTCCCACCACCCCCGCTGATGCCCGTGTCTTCCTCCTGTTTCCCCCACCCCCCGCTCATGCCCCGTGTCTTCCTCCTGTCCCCCCACTCCCTGCTGATGCCCTGTGTCTTCCTCCTGTTCCCAACACACCCCCGCTGATGCCCCGTGTCTTCCTCCTGTTCCCCCCATCCCCTGCTAATGCCCTGTGTCTTCCTCCTGTTCCCCCCCACCCCCCGCTCATGCCCTGTGTCTTCCTCTTGTCCCCCCCTCCTATGAAGCCCCTTGTTGACCTCTTGTTCCCCCACCTCCTGCTGATGTTGTGTCTTCCTTCTGTTCCCCCCACCCCCGCTCATGCCCTGTGTCTCTCTCCTGTTCCTCCCCACCCCCGCTCATGCCCCGTGTGTCTCTCCTGTTCCCCCCACCCCCCGCTCATGCCCCGTGTCTTCCTCCTATTCCCCCCACCCCACGCTCATGCCCCATGTCTTCCTCCTGTTCCCCCCACCCCCCGTTCATGCCCCGTGTCTCCCTCCTGTTTCCTCCCCATCCCCCTGCTCATGCCCCATGTCTTCCTCTTATCCCCCTCCTATGATGCCCCTTGTTGACCTCTTGTTCCCCCCACCCCCGCTCATGACCAGTGTCTCTCTCCTGTTCCACCCACCCCCCGTTCATGCCCCGTGTTTCACTCCTGTTCCCCCCACCCACCGCTCATGCGCCGTGTCTTCCTCCTGTTCCCCCACCCCCGCTCATGCCCCATGTCTCCCTCCTGTTCCCCCGACCCCCGCTCATGCCCTATGTCTCTCTCTTATTCCCCCACCCCCCGCTCATGCCCTGTGTCTCCTTCCTGTTTCCTCCCCATCCCCCTGCTCATGCCCCATGTCTTCCTCATATCCCCCTCCTATGATGCCCCTTGTTGACCTCTTGTTCCCCCACCCCCACTGATGCCCTGTGTCTTCCTCCTGTTCCCCCACCCCCTGCTGATGCCATGTGTCTTCCTCCAGTTCCCCCCATCCCCTGCTCATGTCACGTGTCTTCCTGCTGTTCCCCCCACCCTCCGCTCATGCCCCGTGTCTCCCTCCTGTTCCCCCCACCTGTTCCACCCACCCCCGCTCATGCCCCATGTCTCTCTCCTGTTCCCCCCGACCCCCCTGTTCATGCCCCGATTCTTCCTCCTGTTCCCCCCACAGCCCCTCATGCCCCGTGTCTTCCTCTTTTCCCCCATCATATGATGCCCCGTGTCTCTCTCCTGTTCCCCCCACCCCCGCTCCTGCCCCATGTCTTCCTCTTATCCCCCTCCTATGATGCCCCTTGTTGACCTCTTGTTGCCCCCACCCCCTGCTGATGCCCCATGTCTTCCTCCTGTTCCCCCCACCCCCTGCTGATGCCCTGTGCTTTCCTCCTGTTCCCCCCACCCCAAGCTTATGCCCCGTGTCTCCCTCCTGTTCCCCCCAAGTGTTCCCCCACCTCCCGCTCATGCCCCGTGTCTTCCTCCTGTTCCGCCCACCCCTCTCATGTCCCATGTCTCTCTCCTGTTCCCCCCACACCCCGCTCATGCCCCGTGTCTTCCTCCTGTTCCCCCCACCCCCGCTCATGCCCCGTGTCTTCCTCTTGTCCCCCCTCCTATGATGCCCCATGTCTCTCTCCTGTTCCCCCCACTCTCCGCTCATGCCCCATGTCTTCCTCTTATCCCCCTCCTATGAGGCCCCTTGTTGACCTCTTGTTCCCCCCACCCCCCGCTGATGCCCCGTGTCTTCCTCCTGTTCCCCCCACCCCTTGCTGATGCCATGTGTCTTCCTCCTGTTCCCCCCCGCTCATGCCCCGTGCCTTCCTCCTGTTCCCCCCTCCCCCTGCTCATGCCCCGTGTCTCTCTCTCCTGTTCCCCCCACCCCCCGCTCATGCCCCGTGTCTCTCTCCTGTTCCACCCACCCCCGCTCATGCCCCGTGTCTCTCTCCTGTTCCCCCCACAAACCCCATCTCATGCCCTGTTTTTAACTCCTGTTCCCCCACCCCCGCTCATGTGCCATGTCTTCCTCCTGTTCCCCCACCACCCGCTCATGCCCCATATCTCCCTCCTGTTTCCTCCACCCCCCGCTCATGCCCCGTGTCTCTCTCCTGTTCCCCCACCCCCTGCTCATGCCCCATGCCTCTCTCCTGTTCCCCCACCATCCGCTCATGCACCATGTCTCTCTCCTGTTCCCCCCACCCCCCGCTCATGCCCCGTTTGTAACTCCTGTTCCCCCACCCCCCGCTCATGCGCCGTGTCTTCCTCCTGTTCCCCCCACCCCCCACTCATGCCCCTTGTCTCTCTCCTGTTCCCTGTTCCCCCCACCCCCTGCCCCATATCTTTCTCCTGTTCCCTCCCACCCCCCGCTCATGCCCCTTGTCTTCCTCCTGTTCCCCCTACCCCCCACTCATGCCCTGTGTCTTCCTCTTGTCCCCCCTCCTATGATGCCCCGTCTCTCTCTCCTGTTCCCCCCACCCCCGCTCATGCCCCGTGTCTTCCTCTTATCCCCCTCCTATGATGCCCTTATGACCTCTTGTACCCCCCACCCCCCGCTGATGCCCCGTGTCCTCCTCCTGTTTCCCCCACCCCCTGCTGATGCCCCATGTCTTCCTCCTCTTCCCCCCACCCCCGCTCATGCCCCGTGTCTTCCTCCTGTCCCCCCACTCCCTGCTGATGCCCCGTGTCTTCCTCCTGTTCCCCCCCACCCCTGCTGATGCCCCGTGTCTTCCTTCTGTTCCCCCCACCCCCCACTAATGCCCCGTGTCTTCCTCCTGTTCCCCCCACCCCCCGCTCATGCCCTGTGTCTTCCTCTTGTCCCTCACTTCTATGATGCCCCTTGTTGACCTCTTGTTCCCCCCACCTCCTGCTTATGCCCCGTGTCTTCCTTCTGATCCCCCCACCCCCCGCTCATGCCCTGTGTCTCTCTCCTGTTCGCCCCACCCCCCGCTCATGCCCTGTGTCTCTCTCCTGTTCCCCCCACCCCCTGATCATGCCCCGTGTCTCTCTCCTGTTCCCCCACCCCCTGCTCATGCCCCATGTCTTCCTCCTATTCCCCCCAACCCCCGCTCATGCCCCGTGTCTTCCTTCTGTTCCCCCCACACCCCGCTCATGCCCTGTGTCTTCCTCTTGTCCACCCTCATATGATGACCCGTGGCTCTCTCCTGTTCCCCCCACCTTCTGCTCATGCACTGTGTCTCTCTCCTGTTCTCCCCACCCCGCGCACATGCCCCGTTTTGAACTCCTGTTCCCCCACCCCCCGCTCATGCGCTGTGTCTTCCTCCTGTTCCCCCCACCCCCCGCTCATGCCCCATGTCTCCCTTCTGTTCCCCACACCCCCCGCTCATGCCCTGTGTCTCTCTCCTGTTCCCCCAACCCTCTGCTCATGCCCCATGTCTCTCTCCTGTTCCCTCCCACCCCCCGCTCATGCCCTGTGTCTTCCTCCTGTTCCCCCTATTCCCCACTCATGCCCCGTGTCTTCCTCTTGTCCCCCTCCTATGATACCCCGTGTCTCTCTCCTGTTTCCCCCACCCCCGCTCATGCCCCGTGTCTTCCTCTTATCCCCCTCCTATGATGCCCCTTGTGACCTCTTGTTCCCCCCACCCCCGCTGATGCCCTGTGTCTTCCTCCTGTTTCCCCCACCCCCCGCTGATGCCCCGTGTCTTCCTCCTGTTCCCCCCACTCATGCCCCGTGTCTTCCTCCTGTCCCCCACTCCCTGCTGATGCCCAGTGTCTTCCTCCTGTTCCCCACACCCCCGCTGATGCCCCGTGTCTTCCTCCTGTGTTCCCCCCACCCCCCGCTAATGCCCCGTGTCTTCCTCCTGTTCCCTCTACCCCGCTCATGCCCTGTGTCTTCCTCTTGTCCCCCCTCCTATGATGCCCCTTGTTGACCTATTGTTCCCCCACCTCCTGCTGATGCCCTGTGTCTTCCTTCTGATCCCCCAACCCCCGCTCATGCCCTGTGTCTTCCTCCTATGCCCCCACCCCCGCTCATGCCCCGTGTCTCTCTCCTGTTCCTCCACCCCCGCTCATGCCCTGTGTCTCTCTTCTGTTCCCCTCCACCCCCTGCTCATGCCCCGTGTCTCTCTCCTGTTCCCCCCACACCCCGCTCATGCCCTGTGTCTTCCCCTTGTCCCCCCCTCATATGATGCCCTGTGTCTTTCTCCTGTTCCCCCCACCCACGCTCATGCCCGTGTCTTCCTCCTGTTCCCCCCACCCCCGCTCATGCCCTGTGTATCTCTCTCCTGTTCCACCCACCCCCCGCTCATACCCCGTGTTTCACTCCTGTTCCCCCCACCCCTCGCTCATGCGCCATGTCTTCCTCCTGTTGCCCCCACCCCCCGCTCATGCCCCATTTCTCCCTCCTGTTCCCCCCACCCCCCGCTCATGCCCCATGTCTCCCTCCTGTTCCCCCCACCCCCGCTCATGCCCCCTGTCTTCCTCCTGTTCCCCTCACCCCTGCTCATGCCCCATGTCTCTCTCCTGTTCCCCCTTACCCCCCGCTCATGCCTTGTGTCTTCCTCCTGTTCCCCCTACCCCCTGCTCATGCCCCGTGTCTTCCTCTTGTCCCCCCCTCCTATGATGCCCCATGTCTCTCTCCTTTTCCCCCCACCCCGCTCATGCTCTGTGTCTTCCTCTTATCCCCCTCCTATGATGCCCCTTGTTGACCTCTTGTTCCCCCCACCCGCCGCTGATGCCCCGTGTCTTCCTCCTGTTTTCCCCACCCCCCGCTGATGCCCCGTGTCTTCCTCCTGTTCCCCCACCCCCCACTCATGCCCCGTGTCTTCCTCCTGTTCCCCTCACCCCTGCTCATGCCCCATGTCTCCCTCCTGTTCCTCCCACCCCCCGCTCATGCCCCGTGTCTCTCTCCTGTTCCCCCACCCCCCGCTCATGCCCCATGTCTCCCTCCTGTTCCCCCCACCCCCGCTCATGCCCCGTGTCTTCCTCCTGTTCCCCCCAGCCCCGCTCATGCCCCATGTCTTTCTTCTGTCCCCCCACCCCCCGCTCATGCCTCGGGTCTTCCTCCTGTTCCCCCCACCCCCCGCTCATGCCCTGTGTCTTCCTCTTGTCCCCCTATGATGCCCCATGTCTCTTTCCTGTTCCCCCCACCCCCGCTCATGCCCGTGTCTTCCTCTTATCCCCCTCCTATGATGCCCCTTGTTGACCTCTTGTTCCCCCCACCCCCCGCTATTGCCCCGTGTCTTCCTCCTGTTCCCCCCACCCCCGCTGATGCCCCGTGTCTTCCTCCTGTTCCCCCCACCCCCCACTCATAACCCGTGTCTTCCTCCTGTTCCCCTCACCCCTGCTCATGCCCCATGTCTCTCTCCTGTTCCCCCCACCCCCCGCTCATGCCCCGTGTCTTCCTCCTGTTCCCCCTACCCCCTGCTCATGCCCCGTGTCTTCCTCTTGTCCCCCCTCCTATGATGCCCCGTGTCTCTCTCCTGTTCCCCCCACCCCCCGCTCATGCCCGTGTCTTCCTCTTATCCCCCTCCTATGATGCCCCTTGTTGACCTCTTGTTCCCCCCACCCCCCGCTATTGCCCCGTGTCTTCCTCCTGTTCCCCCCACCCCCTGCTGATGCCCAGTGTCTTCCTCCTGTTCCCCCCACCCCCCGCTGATGCCCGTGTCCTCTTCCTGTTCCCCCCACCCCCGCTCATGCCCCGTGTCTTCCTCCTGTCCCCCCACTCCCTGCTGATGTCCCGTGTCTTCCTCCTGTTCCCCCCCACCCCCCTGATGCCCTGTGTCTTCCTCCTGTTCCCTCCACCCCCGCTAATGCCACGTATCTTCCTCCTGTACCCGCCACCCCCCGCTCATGCCTGTGTCTTCCTCTTGTCCCCCCTCCTATGATGCCCCTTGGTGACCTCTTGTTCCCCCCACCTCCTGATGATGCCCCGTGTCTTCCTTCTGTTCCCCCACCCCCCGCTCATGCCATGTGTCTTCCTCCTGTTCCCCCCACCCCCCTCTCATGCCCCGTGTCTTCCTCTTGTCCCCCATCCTGTGATGCCCCATGTTGACCTCCTGTTCCCCCTTCCCCCTGCCGAAGCCCTGTTGTGTTCTCTTTATACACCCCGCTTCCCTTTCCATGGTGTCCATATTGGTAAAAGATTTTCCTTCCTACACCGGGACGTCGCAGGCGTACCGGTTTGGGAAGAAAAATCTTTTTTTTACTAACCCGGGTTCCCACTTTGAGAACCTAGGATGCTAGTGGTCTTCATCCTTTGAAAAGGACGTTATTGTTACGTTGCACTAATAAAAACCTATGAAATTCAGTAAAAAAAATGTGTTAAAGGGACATTATGGTTAAGTTGCACTAATAAAAACCTATGAAATTCAATGAAAAAACTTTGTTAAAGGGACGTTATGGTAAAGTTGCGCTACTAAAAACCTATGAAATTCAGTGAAAAAACTTTGTTAAAGCGACATTATGGTTCCAAGTAAAACCAAAAAAACCTTGAAATTTGCCAGTTATGGTAAGCTAAGCAACCATAACTCGCGCCAACCCCGTGCACTGCTAAGACTAACACCCAGGACATCAAAGATGACATCACAAATGTCATTGATGACATCAGTGATGACATCACATGTCTCTCTCCCTCTTTTTTCTTTACTGACATATCTAGGCCACATGGTTTTCTTCGGTAACAGTCATGAACTAAACATTGTAAATGTGCTATATTTGTAGACTTATCCTTCAAGTATGTTCTTACAGTAATTCCCTTAGGGTCCAGTCATATCATTTGAAACATATACATAGGGGAAGACACAAGCTTGAAAGACAGCAATCCTTTCTGTGCATTAAAATAATCAGTAGAGTTATCAGCACTTTCTGATAGTTGTGTTGTTTTTTTATTACTATACTTTCCCTGTATATGCTCATATTTGTATACATTGTACTCACACTCCTTTCCTTAGGGTCCAGTCACATCATGTGACCCATATACATAGGGTAAATAGCAGCTTTGAAACAGAGCAATCATTTATTAGCATAAAAATAATCAGTTATAGTTATGAATTGTTTCTGCTACTATTTCTGCTTTTTTTGCTTACTTCACTTTCCCTGTATATAACCCTTTTGTATGTGTTATTGTGTCTTTATGTTTTTTCTGTAATAATGCAATTATATAATACGTGGGTTTTATTAGCTACTTATTACATATTTCACAGTACACAAAACTCTTATAAGAAAACAGTTATCATTTCATTATTCAACATATCAACATTATGAATATTATACCTTCATCATGTATGCTGCACACAATGCCTATGCTTCTGCATGAGAAGCTTACTATACTGTGAAGAACTTCATAATAGAATGCTATTTATATCAATGCATGGTTTAATGCACTACGTAGCTCATGATATTTATTCCAATGATTGTTGACACTTTTTTCTCAACATTATAATAAGAATACTTTGTACAGACATTTCATGAAAAGTAAATGCACATGTGGTGTCATCAGTGATCCCATCAATGATATTTGTGATGTCATCTTTGATGTCCTGGGTGTTAGTCTTAGCAGTGCACGGTGGTGGCGCGAGTTATGGTTGCTTAGCTTACCATAACTGGCGAATTTCAAGGGTTTTTCGGTTTTACTTGGAACCATAACGTCCCTTTAACAACGTTTTTTCACTGAATATAGTAGCTCATGATATTTATTCCAATGATCGTTGACACTTTTTTCTCAACATTATAATAAGAATACTTTGTACAGACATTTCATGAAAAGTAAATGCACATGTGGTGTCATCAGTGATCCTATCAATGATATTTGTGATGTCATCTTTGATGTCCTGGGTGTTAGTCTTAGCAGTGCACGGTGGTGGCGCGAGTTATGGTTGCTTATCTTACCATAACTGGCGAATTTCAAGGGTTTTTCGGTTTTACTTGGAACCATAACGTCCCTTTAACAACGTTTTTTCACTGAATATATAATATATATATATATATATAGGAGTGAGTAAATTTATAGACTATGCATTACAGCAGAGCTGGACCAGAAAAGCAAGGCCTTTTCCAGTATGTCACAGTTGAGAAAGCAATTGAATTACAGGAGTGAATCAAAGAAGGGCAAGGCTGGACCAGCCCCAAGAAGCTAAGGCCGCGTCAGACTGGGATGAGCAGATATACGTTTAAATCCTGTGAAAGAACAAAACTCCTGTTCAGAAGGCATGCACGAAAACAAGGAACACGTCAGAGGTTCATTAAATAATAGTATTTTAAATGCACCAAGAGCTCAAAATTATGGTTTTCAGTCATGTGGAGGGGTGAAAATTGACAATCATGATGAGGAGACAGAGCTTGCCTATACTCCCTTGCATTTTCCAGAGCAAAGAACAGTTCCAAGGCCGAGTTCAAAGCCTTAATTGACGTGAAGACGACTGAGGTGATGATAGATGATATGCTAATTCGTGGTAAACTATGTTTATGACCAACCCGCCAGCACCTGGAGACCAGCTTGCGTGCTGCTGGCTTATTTGGAAAAGTACTGACGGATGTAAGGGTGCCAACCAATTATAGGGGGCCACGTAGTTAAGGGCTAAGGGCTCTATAGTTTGTGTAACCAATGGGATGTTGTGTATTCGGTAAAATTCATAGTGACCTGTTTGAATGGAGGGCTTAGTTGCCCCTCCTGACGTTGAAGACTCTATCACTTTTTTAGACTAGTATGGAACGTATACCTTGATGTTCCCTCTAAGCCTATCACATTTGCAACTAGGTTTTTGCAGTTTCCCATGTAGGATGATGTCAGCAATTACATAGTTAATGTCGGTAATCACAAGTTTTTGCTATACAACTCATGTTTTTTATAAACTGCTTTGAGATCATGCTGTGAGACGTCTGTTGTTGTCAGTTGTGTTCCCTTTTTTAGATAATTGACATTAAAACAGTCAAACTTTGCCAACTTTCTGAGTTAGTATGATTATTGATGTTTGAGTATCTTCTACATCCTCATTATTCTCAAAGTATTGCTACCTCATCTTAAAGGGCTGGGTCGGCTATCCCAGTTCACCTTAAACCAAACTACCAATCCTTATATTATACATGAATTCCAACAGTAACTAATTCATTATTCACATTAACGAGTTACTTGAATAGTGATATTTCTGCTTAGATTTCTCATTCATAAACTGCCAATGGCTGAAAGCAAATTCAATAGTGACAATAACACATAAACTAATAGGATTAAGATGCATAATACAATATAAGAAACTATTCTAAGGTCTACCCTGTTCTTCTAGAACATTTCAAATAGAATCTCAAAATAGCCACAGTGTCCTAAAAATTGGCCCATTGGAATGCATCACTTTGAACATTAATTATGTTAAGCTGAACATCATGATTCCCTCATCAGCAAGCAAGTATGACTCAATAGCAACATTCACTTAATAACATGAGTTGTTCTAAAACGGACTAGGGATGATTCAGAATATGGATTTTTCTTTTGACAGCTTGAATTTTCTAAGATGACCAGTGAAGTTATCATAATATTTGTTGAATGAAGATAAATATCTGGTGATTTGATGTGAGGTGAATAGCTAAGCTCATATGTTCAACTAATACATTGTACATGCTACATAGATATTTACTGACAGAATCACTTTTGTGTTTTTTCACAATTTACATATTACATATCTTTTGATCCTGATGAAGGGACAGTGGTCCCGAAACATGTTGAGCGTACAATTCTTTAATTCATAAAATAGACATAACTCAAGAAGAAGAATATTGGAAGATGTCTTGCACCATATACTTTGTGTTACTAATTTTTGAAAGACTGTTTCCTTGAATGTTTTGCATTTTTTGCCACAATAGAGTGCAGGGGACGGGAGTTCCCTACCTTGCGAACTGTGTTTTTCTCATAAACGTACTTGAAGCAGCTGGTGTGTAGGAATCAATGTGTGTAAAAACAAGTTTGTTAGCAAAAGCTCATATGGGCCTCAATATGAGGTTATCCGCAACCTCACCTTACTGTTTCCAGGTTCTACCAGGATATCACAGACGGCAGTGGTACGGTAAATTCCCATTCCTATGATGTCCCAGAGGACTCCATGGAAATGGGAACACTGAAGCACTGGCACTGCTGTTAACGGTGTTGGTGCTTCAGTGATCGTTCTGTAGGTAGGGGCCTGAAATACAGACAGGTCAGGCCGTCCGGTTGTACAGTGCCGCTATCAGCAGACTTGGAGTGATCGATCCAAAAAAGGTGCTGGTAACGTTGTTACAGACACTTTTATTTACGGACCGGGTCACTCGAATGAGGCCCATCGTGTTGATTTATATCTTAGAAAAGATTTGATTCCCCACAAAAAGAACTGTATTCTAATTTTGTGAAGGTGTGTATTCAAGTTTATCCGGTATCCCTGCAATGTGGCTTTCTGTTAAAAAAAACGTTTCTTTTGTTCTTCATTAGTTATAATAAACTTTGCTACATATTTATCATTATGGACAATTATCTTGAGCACTGTCCTCTGTAAGCCAACCTGTGTGTGATTGTGATCAATGTAATGTCTAACTAGGTGAGCTGATAGAATATTTTGTGTACAGCTATGATTTTCACAGATCCTTGTTTTGACTTTTCTTTTTGTTTTTCAAATGTACATCTGATTGCCTGGCCGAAAAATTGCATAAATTACCATAGTGGTATTGCAATTAGTGAACAACATTTGTTTCCATGGTCATGTCAGTCCTACATTTATAGAACCAGATCTTTTGGTGTATTTGCACACTGAACAGCTCCCACAAGGGGCTTGTCCGATAACAGCTGGTAGACTCCAATGTTCTCTTAGCGTATGTAAACTTTGGTCATTAGATTTTCTAATTCCGATATCACTTCTGGTGATTGTATCCCTAATAGAGGTGCATCCTTTCAATGCATGCAGTGGTAGTTGCAGTGAGAAATCTCCACTACAGAAAATGTGCAGGTGCTTTTTCACAATTTGTTTTATTTGCCAGGATTTTGTTCTTTAAGCTCTGGCAAACACTAAAGTATCATCTTGCTCTTGTTTTTTATTTCCCTTTCCAAATTGTCTCCATGTTATTGTTGATGGACCTCTGGTTTTACTGTTTAACCAACTTTTGTGTGTAGCCTCGATTTTCGACTTTAGCCAATCATTTTGGCTCTCTTTCTTGTAGTGTGATCTCTTTGTACTATTTCCATGCAGGTGAGAACATTGTCCTAATGGGAGATTGTCTTCCAGACTCTTAGACTAAGAGGAATGGAAACATAATAAGACATTTCTATCAGTAGGTTTTTATAGGGATTCACACCCAATTCTTGTGATGTTTTTTAGATTGTAATGTCTAAAAAAGTAATCTCTTGTTTGTCAAATGTAAAGATGAGATTCAAATAACTGTCACCATTGTTATGCCAATTGTGGAAGTCAGAAAGAAATGTGGTAGACCCTTTCCAAAATATAAAAATGTCATGAAAATATCTCACCCATATACAGAGTTGTGAGACAAATGGATTGCTGTGGTCATTACTTATTTTTATCTCGCATTTTTCAACATTTCGGCCCCATGGCAGTGCCCCTTTTCTGATGTTTAAAATGTTGATAAAAACGAAAACAGTTCTCAGTGCCATGTTAGCACACCACAAGATAACATCCTTAGCTCAGTAATAATGTTGATTGATTCTTGTTGTGGTACATTTGTATACAGAGATTTAATGTCAAAAGAAGCTAATGCTAAAAAATCATCTGCATTGAGGGATACATTCTCAGCCCAATGTTTTATTTGGTTGGTGTGTTATACAAAGGATTGCATTTTGAGTACCTAATGTTTTAAGAAGAAGTACACTTATTTGGAAAGTGGTTCTAGTAATGACCTGATGCCAGACACAATTAGTCTACCAGATGTGGATTCAAGATTTGTGTGTATTTTTGGGGAGCATGTAAACTATAAGCGTTATATGGTTCCCTGGGACATACACTCTTGTTCTTGTTTAATGATAAGACTAGCATTAAAAGCCTGCCCACACTTGTCCCTAATAGATTCCTGTACATTTTGTGTTGGTTCTGTGGGGATCTCTGACATTCTGTCATATATTGCTCTTGTCAATAATCATGTTAGCACCACTTTCATGATTATAATATCATCATATATTTCTAGGCATTTTAGGGCATCTTGTTCTTCATATGTATAGTTATGAAAACATTGAGACTGTAAGGACTTTAATTCTTCTATGTCCTGAATGACTTGGTTTTCAAAAAGCCTTGATTCTGATGATTTTACAAGGGCGTCATAGGTAGATGATATTCTAAGACCTGTGACATTATCGCTGCCATCATACATGTTCTTTTAAAAATATTGGCGGTGGCGAATCTTCCTCATACACCCTATGGAATTCTTCTCTAAAATTAAAGTGTTTATGTGAATGAGTCAGTACAAATCCCATTCCTTTTTCTAAAACCTATTTCTGATTTTAATCCAAGGTGTGATGGCAAATGTTTACCACCATATCGTTCCACTCCCTTGTTCTCTTCTTGCTAAGGTCCTGATATTGGTTCAACCCCCTGCATGAGCCTGAAAATGCTTTCTTCCCTGTGATTGTTATCTGGGTCTTCTGTTGCCCCTTTGGTAAAGCCCCTCGGGATAGAAGGTGGTCTTGTATCTTCTTTCCTCCCACTGGTAATGCTGTATGAAGTGTCTCTGAATCCAACTCTACGTGAATTCTTAGGAGGTTGCTGCTGTGCTGGGGTGGAGCCTTCCAAAGTGTAAAGAAAAGCACCATTGTGTGTCTAGTAACTAATACCCTTTTAAATTTGTGTAACTTTTTTGTCAAAGTGATTTTTTTTAAAATTCAGAATGTTCTTGATTTATTTTTTGAGGCGTTTTTTATATACCTCAAATGATGTTATTTTTTCAATGCCACCCTCATCTTCTTCTAGTTCTTCCCCTAGTTGTTTGGATACTAAGCTGGCAGTTACAATAATCAATAGTAATCAATGCTACCCAATCACATCCACATTTTTTGGTCGCATAGCTCAATTTTCCAAACATTATTTGCACTCTAAACAAATTTGAGGTTGGTACTTCACTATTAGACCCATTAGTAGTATTCAATTTCGACAATATTATGCCATTAAGGTGCCATGCACTTCTGTCTTTACACCATACTATAATTGAGCTCCTACATTTTTGAATAAATGCAATCCATATGTATATGAACAAATACCCAATGTCAATACTTAAAAACAGTACATATAGCAATATATGCTCTGAGCACAAACCAACCGCTCCCTAAACGGAGTAACAACAAATGCCCAACCGTCACCGAGGGACCCACAAAGTTTAATTGGCGAACCACAACGGAAACACCATTCACAATCCTGCTCCACAACCACAAACCAATTGGCCATTTTCCTTTCTCACGCTACACCACCTCTTGACACCATCAGTAAGACAACCTGATTTACCAAGCTAAGAATCAGATGAGAAACTGCAATACGTCAGATCCACATAGTAACCTACCCCGGTCCAAAACCAGTTACCATGGAAACACAGGCAAAGCTGAAAAACCCTCAACCATAGCGACCTACCTCGGCACTTAGACCAAGCACTACGAAACAAAAGGACACTTAAATACATCTTCAGGCATAGCGACCAACCTTGGCACATAAACCAAGCGCTATGAAACACAACAGAACAACATTGCCCTGAGAAACAACACTCATAGCGACCTACCCTGATATTGCACCAGGCACTATGACCACAGAACAACACTGCATTAACTCCAACCACAACACTCAGGAAACAGGCACGACTGTGATACAAAAACACCATAGCAACCTACCCCGGCACTGAACCAGGAACTATGGAACAGCGTATCATTTTTAGAACTACCCTGTTGATTGTCCATGGTAGTAATCCATTTTAATTTTATAAACATTAAAAGGGAGTGGGTTCAAGTGAATTTATTGTTTTGGCACACCACTGTAAATTGGCCCAATATACCTTTCTTGAGTATGAATGTGTGCTTTCGGGTGTTGATCCCTCTATTAACCCCTCCTGAAGTATTTGTGTGCTCAACCCGAGGGGGGCTTGGGGTGTGATAAGCCCAGGTTGTTCTCTGGTTTCTCTGAACCCCTCCTGGATTACTCATATGCTCAGCCCGCCAAGGGCCAGTTGTTTTCTTGGTTCTCTTTCCTTCTCTTTATGAGATTCTGACTTCTGCTCCCATAAGGGCTTATAGTATTGTTAGCCTGCTTTCTGTCTCTTTGGTTGTGTTTGTTCATAGCCTGGTTTGTGCTTGCCTGTGGCCTCACCTCCCATTGCCCGCTTTCAGTTTGAGGTCACGTATCTCCTTTCCAGCGGTGATGCTTCTCTGGAGCATCGGGATCTCGGGTGAAACTGGTTCTGTGTTTCTGACCTGGCTGTGGTCGGTGCAACAGTGCTTCCTCTGGTGCCTCTCCTCTTCTGGACAGAAGGCTTCTCCAGTCTGCTGCTTCGGTGGGGCGCCTTCCCACTGCTCCTCCGTCTGCTTCGCTGTCTTCCACTTCGGCAGGGCCATGCACTCTGGTTCTCCTGCTTTACAGAAAATGGCCTCCCACCATGCTGCTGCTCTGACTCTTTCTTTTCCTTCTCTGTGTGAGGTAGAGGCTCCTTTTTCTGTATGGTCTCACAGCCCAGCATTTCCCATTCACCGGTGGCTTTTATGCTGGATGTTCTCTCGCCAGGATGGCCTCTCGCTGGTACTATGTTGCTTACTTCCTATTGTGAAAACCATAACAACTTCAGAGTGAAGTGTGATAAGAGTTTGTACAAGCTACAGCTAAATCTAGTTTTCACAGATTTTGGGACACTTTAGTCCATTAGCCAACGGAGGGGAACTGATATAGTTCGAAAACAATGTTCTATGCAAAATATCTCTGCCTTAAATTAGCTTCTGGCAGTCGAGGCGGTATCTCCTGATACTTTATTGACAAAGGCCGAATGGATTGAAATATAAGGTCTGCTGTTCAGTACTCAAGCCCTGCATAAGCCTAATAGAATGGGGTGGGATTGTATTTTTAGATTCTACCCATTCCTGCATTCTTCACAAGATCACTTTGCCAAAGAACGTAAATGAGCCAGCCAGCAAATAGATGCAAAGGCATCTCCTCGAAAAGGACCTGTCACCCTTTATAATAAATGAGGAAACCAATTGCTGCCCATCATGAATCAGGGAAGCAATGCATCCCTTGCATGGCCTTAAAGACGTTCATCAACAGGGGTAAGCACAGACCCACGGTCAATTCAGATAAGTCATTTGGGATGTGTGAAATGCTTCCAAATCTTGCATTAATGTGAAAGGAAGTGAATAGGATGTGATCTTCTACACCTTGTACAATGAAGCAACTTTGGGGTAGTGAGGATATTTACGAATGCCACTGGTCCTTTTCTTCTTGAAAATATCATGCACGTCATATTTTTCTCACTAGAATATTTGGGAATGAGAGGTCACTTTACTGACACTTTTTAAGAACATGAATTTTCAGCAATGTCACCCAACTTAGTGATGTCTTCTGTGAGCGGAGACACCCTTGGGTACTTGGTTATTCAATCACATTGTATGTATGCAAGAAAAAGGTCATTGCCATGATATGTTTTTATTACATTTTATACATTGTGTAAATTAAAACTGTGTACATCCTTTTATAATTGTAATTGCATTTTTATAGTAACTCTACCATCTACGTTTGTATAATGATTTATTCCAAAATAATTATAAATGATCGAGATCATAAAATGTCTGAAGTATCCAGCCACGTTGTGGCCCTCCACAAGTTCTTCTTCACTTCGGTGCCGGCATTCATCGCAACATTTGAATCTTCTTCAGAGGGTCATTTTACCAATCCATCAAGAATATGGCTGTGAACTTCGGACCCTCTGCGGCAAAGCCATGCAGCCAAGGGAGTGTTGTGCAACGCAGGACCGCAGGAGACACTGCCAGTTGATACGTAGCATGTTGCGCTACATAAATGCTTCCAAACCTTTTACGAGCTGAGGATTGGACACTTTGCATCAAAGCCCATGCAGTCTAAAGGTGCAGTGCGGTGTGACGCAGGTGTTTGGCAATAAAGGGGTTGGAAAGCAGAGTACGAGCATACCCGTCGACCAGCAGCAACCACGAGGTGAGAATGGTGCGAGCAGGGGGTGCAGCAATTACTGCGTCTCACTAAACTGCCCTACGTCTCGCTTACTTCCATTTCAACGCATGCATCAATCTGCACTGCCTTTACACACCCATTAGACTTCCCCTCTCCTGGGTAGCTGTACTTTGTTTTTTGTGTCTATGCAACTGTTTCTCAACATTTCTCTTGCCTTTTCCTGCATTTTACCCTTCCAGGTGTATGTTTCGGCCTCTTTCAATGTGTCTGCGCATTTTTTCTGCATGCATCTTCCCTCTAGGTGAGTGTTTCTGCATGTGATTACACATGGCTTACTGTTGTGTACACTAGGCCTGTCTCCTTTTCACTAGGTTCCCTCTCACACTGTTGGTTTCTACTGGTGTACTCTAGGCCTTTTCCTCTCTAGATTGAGCTGAGCCTGGTTGGCTCCCACTGCTGTTTCCACTCACTGATTGTTTGCTGCCCTTGCTTCCTCATCTCTGCCTGTGCTCTGCTGTTGCCTGTTGTTTCCAACTGTTCCTCCTCCCCTTTCCCTAATCCCCTCCTGTGCACCTCGTGTGGTGCAGCTCTGTGCAGTGCTTCCTTCTTTTCCCCTCTTCCATCCTGCCCTTTCCCTTTCATCTATCACAGTCTCTATGGTGCTCTCAATTTCCCACACCTTCTCAAACTACTTCTCTATATCCTATTCTACTCCACTCACTAAGACTGGAATGAAGAAACTCAGACAGGATCCTCTGGTCTCCAATCAAGGCCTTCTCATTGCAGACACCCATGTCAGTGCTTCCTTCAGAAAGATTCTCACCGACATCCTCTTTGTCATTCCTTCTCTATGGACCCTTCATATGGTCGCACTTCTGTCTCCTTCTTTCTCTTCTCCCGTGAATCATGGCACCCGGAGAGAGGTCCTCTTGACATCCTTCCTGTCCTCCAGAGTAATCAATATTATCTATCTAAATGACACTGTTATGGTCCAGCGCCCTCTGCCCAATCTCCTACTATTTGATAGGTGCCTCCCTCACCTCATCAACTTCCTTTCTTCTCCTGCTACTCCTACCACTTTTCTGGCTCCTCTGACACCTCCTTATTTGACCCCTCTGGCTCCTTTGCCATCTACTACCTCTCTGGCCTTTCAGCTACTTCCGTCCTCCACCTCTCTGGCATCCCTGACATCTACTGCCTTTCTGGCTCCTTTGCCAGCCACCTCCCCTCTGGATCCCTTGCCACTTCCAGCCTCTACCCCTCTGGATTCCTTGCCATCTATTACCATCTATTACCTCCCTGGATCCTCTGCCACCCCTTCTTACCACCTATCTGGTTCCTCTGCCACCTTCTCCTTCCACCTCACTGGCTTCTCTCCCACTTCTGATGGGTACTCCTCTCTCCTGTACCCCTTCATGGAAGTCTTTCAAAAGTGGCAACCTGCTTCACGTGGCTACTCTCAACTCACGCTCTGCTTTCAAACACTCCCATGACATCTGCCACCTCCTTGAACTCCTGGACCTGGATGTTCTCACTCTTACTGAGACATGGTTCAAAGCCATCTCTTTCACAAGTTTGACACACTCCTCCCTGAAGGCTACAAGATCCTCTCTGAGCCCAAGTCCAACAGGCCCGGAGGTGGAGTGGCCCGGAACTTTCCTGAGTGGATCTCTGCTTTCATCATCCCCACTCGGACCTATTCCTCCTTTGAATGTCTGGTCTGCAGGCTCTCTATCTCTCCTGGCCTCTCTGTGACCTTGCCCACCATCTACAGGCCACCTGGCCAGGTCCCCCTCTTCCTCTCTGAATGGGCTGACCGCGCCTGCTCTCTCCTTTCCTCTACCTCACAGTGTTTCCTCCTTGGGGATTTCAATATCCACCTGGACTCCCCAGACACCTCCTCTGGGCTTTCTGCAATCTATGCGACTTTTCCTCCACCTTCTCTCCCCCATCTACTCCTGCAGCCGAATTCCACTCATACACAGACCTTTCCAACCTTCACCTTTCAATCTCTAACACTCTGGATATCCTTGCCCCTGTCATGAGTATCTTCCTGAATCCTGCTACCAAGTGCAACTCTTGATATGACTCCGATCTGGCTGCTCTGAAAGTGCAGAGTAGCTGAGCAGAAGTAGGAGGCATCAGCCACCCTCTGACAAACTGGCCTGCGGCCTGCTGCAAAAGCAATACAGACTCTCCATCTTCTCTAAGAATAGGGTCCATATTCAAGCCTACATCTCTGCGGCCTTTAACAACATGGCCAAACTTTTCAAAATCTTCAAGGACATGGCCAATCCTACTGCAGTATCTAACGCTTTTACTCCCACCCAGATCCTCAGCATTGCTCTGGCATTGCTCTGGCACCCATTTCACCACTAAAATCACCCAGTCCACACTCCCCTTTTATTCTTCTCTCTCTCCCTCTACCTCTCTCAGGCCTTCCTTGGCTAACCCCCCCTCCGCTGCTTCTCTCCTCCCTCTCTCCTGTAACAGCTGATGATGTTTCTAGACAAGTCCGGTCTATGAATGTCTCATCCAAACAGGTAACACCCTGCTCCTCCAGAACCATTAAGGACAACATTGTTTCTCTTGCTCCAGCCATGGGCAATGTCTGTAATCACTCCTTTGCCACTGGTTCTTTCCCCTCTCTTCTCAAGTACTCCCTTGTGCACCCTTTACTAAGAAATTCTTCGGACACCCCTTCCATTCCGGCAAACTATCGCCCGATCTCTATCACCCCTTTCCTGAGAAAAACTCCAGGAGAAGTTGACTATCTTCCAGCTAACCCTCCACACTGAATCTGTTGGTTGTCTCCATGACCATCAGTCTGGCTTCAGAGCAGCCAGAGGCATGGATACTGCTCTCCTGAACACCTGTGAAGATCTGCACTCTAACCTTGTCTCCATTTCTCCCACTGTCCTCATTCTCTTTGACCGTTCTTCTGCATTTGACACCACCAACCGCGCCATCCTGATTAATCTGTAAGACCCTGGGCATCAAGGATCAGGCCCTGGTGTGGATGACCTCCTTCATCTTGGACCGACCCTCCTAAATTCAGCTTGGGTCCTTTCTCTCCACCACCTATCTGTCCACAGGTGGTGCTCCCAGAGCTCTAGCCTATAACCTTTGCTCTTCAATGTCTATCTGGCCACTTAGGTTCTCCTGATTGCTACCTTTTCCTATAACATTCAGTGTTATGCAGATGAGACTCAGCTATCTTTCAGTCTACGTTTGGCCTCCTCCTCACTTATCCCTTACTGTCTATATGCTATTCAGGCATGGTGTGCCTCAGACTATCTCTGCCTTAATGGCAGTAAGACTGAGATCCTTCTCATTGGGACCTCTGCTCCCACTTTTCTTTCCTCTCTCACTCTGGCCGCCCTCCTTGGGCCATCTCCCTCTTGTGAGGCAAAAAATGTGGGGTCATCCTCAACTCCACTCTCTCCTTCTCTCCCCACATCACAGACCTTGCCAAGAAACTCTATTTCTAGCGGCACCTCCTCAGAGGTATTCCTCCTCTGTCTGGTTCTCTCTAGTCTGGACTACAGCAACAGCCCCTTTCTCAATCTGCCTAACTCTACACTTCGCCCTCTTCAACTCATCGATAACAGGACTGCACGACTTATCCTTGGCCTCAAGCCCAGGGACTGCATCTCTCTGGCCTTAAATCTCGCCACTGGCTCCCAGTGATGGCACGGATCAAGTTCAAGATCATGTGCATCATCCACAAGGCTTTCTGGGGATGTGGCCCTCACTATCTTCAACTCTCACTTCGAAAATACCTTCCTTCTAAAGTCTTCCACTTGTCTACCTCTAACTCTCAGCGGGTCTGTTGTTTCTCCAAGCAGAGAATGGGAGGTATATCTATCTCCTCTGCAGGTGCATACCTCTGGAATGGCCTCCCTGCCATTCTTCGCCTGAGCCAGAACTGCTTAAATTCCAGAAGCTTCTCAAGACATTTCTTTTCTCCTCCACTGTCTCGCTCCCTCTCCCCTGCTAACCTACCCTTGCTCCTTCCTCCATCTGCTGACTGGCTGCTTGTTGTCCTCTGAATCTTACAGGGCAGCAGCCCCCCTCCTGACCAGTCCCCCTGCACTTGTGCCTGGCCCACCTTGCACTGCTGCTTAGCTTACCCTGCACTACCTGGCTGGGTTGCTCCTTGTAGTCCCAGACTTCCTTGCACTTAACTCAGAGCCTTGCTGCTGTGGTCGCACTTTCCCCTTCACCCTCTCCCCTGCACTTCTTGTTGCACACTTGCACAATCTAAATGACATTGGGCCTCGTAAGATTGTTTGTCTTGTCTTCCCTTGTTCCCCCTCCCTTGCCTGGCTGCGCCTTGAAACACTTGTGTATAAGCCCATAATAAATAACAAATCAAACAATCAAGCAATCAAACCAGAACAGTTCAATGGATGATATTTCAGAAACTAGTGGGCAAGGAAGGGCGGTGTTCATTTGTCTGGGCTGGCGTACCATTTTTTATACTTCCTTGATATCAACCTAAAGTGCCAATATTTTTTTATGATTAAGCTGTATGTTAAATGTGCACGCCTTGCGATGTGTATATGAGCTGTAGCACACATACTTCCTTGTGTTCCAAAGACCCAAACTAAAATCGATTCACTCTATAATTTGATCTCAATTTTAGTAATTGTGAAACCGGTTTACTCTATGACCAACAGCACTTTTAGGTGCCATTGACCTATTCTCTGCAAATCATGCAATATATGTGCATGCCTAATCTGGAGCACCAGTTTAATTATGAACATCAATTGTGCAGCAATCAGACACCTGTGTTGACCTTATTTGCACATAATGTTATTGCTGTTTCTAGCAAGTGTTTTATAGAGAATTAGCAGCACATGAGAGTAAAAAAAAAACAGGCAGGTCCGGTGCTTTGACACATGAGGGATGAAAACGCAGGTGGTTATTCATGAAAACGATTTGATGTCTTATCACCTTGGGAGCAGATTCAATCGCCTCATCCCGGAAGCTGAGTGCAGCGCATGGCCGTGGCTGGTGTTTTATTCATCTGCAGCATTTCTCTGGGGTGTGTCTCTCGGTTCCGACCTCAGATTGCTGCCATGCTTTTCCTTCAGTCCTGATGAGTCTGTTGGCACCAGCAATGATGGCGCCCCTTGATACATGTCGGCATGCTCCAGAGGGACTAACAGCATCTGCCTTTGGGATCTTCGATGCTGACTTCCTATTTTCTTCAAGTCCTAATAATTTTGTTTTCTTTATTTCTGTTGCCCCTCCAAGGACAGCTGCCTCATCAACTTTCCAGCCTTGGTTCTTATAAACCGAATACAACATGCTCTGGTTAAAAAGAAAAAAATAGTTACACTTGCTCTGCTGTTTTCTTTCTGTTTCCACAACTATCAAAGTTGTCTTTACCAATGCAGAGTGTTGGGCAGAATTATATGCAGTACCCTTTGGAAACACCACACACAATTAAGACTACAAGTGACAGTACAAATTCACCTTTGGTACAAGCCTGTACTACACAGTAAAGTGGTAGCGATGGCTGAGCAGCCAGACTTATCTCAAGAATAATTGAGCAGTATCAAAAGTTACACAAAGGAAAGCAATTAGTATGATTCAAACAAACACTGACTCAAGGTTTCTGAGTACAAGATTATACATTTATTTACACAGCAGTTGTAAAACATTTCACTAAAGTAAAGCAGTTTAGAAATCACACTCTTAATACACCACACCCAATAGATTCTGAACAAGTTAAGCTAAAAAATGAAGTGTGAGCAAAATGTAACTCCAATAATTTAAAAGGGAGAGAAAGACAAACTTAGACAAAAATTGAGCAGCACCAACAGGTAAGTAAGCAGGGCAATCTAGAAAGAGGAACTACAGTGATGGAATCAAATCAGTTAGGCTTAGGGCCAAAGTCAATTAGACAAAATTCTTCTGCTCAATATCAAACAGTTCAGGGTAGTTTGCGGTTAAGTCTTTGCCAAGAGTTCCAGACGAGGTTGGTTGGCAGAAAAGTTAGTTTAAAGAGTCCAGACGGACAAGCCCCCGGATTGGTGAAAGGATTCACACACTTTCACTGCGGCGGGATGAAACAAACAACCGGATTCAAACATTACGTTAAAATGGAGGAGCAGCTGTAGCTGAGGCGGACGTTCCTGGCAGGTCATGCACGGTCACGGGTCCGGAAGCGACTGTCGAACTGACACGAAGTAGGAAGACTGAAGGGTCCTTCACTGCCCAGGGAAGACACCAGCAGCAGAGCAAAGCAACAAAGAAAAATGTGCGCTCCTTAAAACCCCAGCAGGGTTCGACCTTCCTGGATATCCGGTTCACTGTAGCTCTGCACAGCAAATTCGACCAGATGAGGTAGGCCTGGCTTTGAGTTTGGGTGAACTGGTTGGTCCTACCAGCTCAAGGGGAGAAGATTCCTAGACGATCTTCCCTGTCGTTGGAGTCTGAAGATTTGGACCTGCAGCAGGGCTTCACCGGGCGGTTCAGTCATTGTAGGGGTCCTCTTCTGTCAGCTCCTCTTTGGTTATTTCATTCCAGTGGTGACTCCGTCTTTCCAGCCCCAGAGACCTGCTTTTTATGCAGTTTTCCCCCATTCACACAGCCTGGCTGTCAATCACACAGCAGGGTGGCTGTTCCGCCGGGATAGTCACAACCACCAATCAGATCAGAGTGCGACATGGGTCTCCAAGGCGACCCAGTACAGGGAGTCCTAAACCCCTCCCTCACATCCTGTTCCACCCAGACATACAGGCGCCTATGGAGCGCTTCTGTGTAGAAGCCCGCAAAAGGACGGTGAACAAAGAAACCAAACCTGGTTTGGCGCGCAGAGAAAAACACAAGAAAGACATATTCAAAAAGAAGTGGTGACTAAACCCAGCCGGAACCGTATAAAAACGTATATGGTCTAGCAAGTTTTAAGTTTGATGCTACCAAGATAGCCTAAAACACTACTAGGTTTATTTAAGATAACCATGGTAGGAAAAATAGAGTAGTAACCACTGCCCCCAGCCAAGTCTTAATGAAAAGGGAGCAAAACAATGCTCCAAGAGAAACAGACAAAAAGGGATAAGTGTTAACCCTTTCCAGTACTCTATGTAAGATAGTTTGTACTGGCCCTGTGGATTTTAAAGAGACTAATAAAGTCAAGGGAAAATTTACATGTTCTGCGAGACAGTAGTCAGTGCCAGAAAATGGAGTCTGAGTTGGGAAGTCTAAAATACAACCCTGTGTCACAGCACTGAAGGTGCTGAGTAAGACATAGTAGAAAGATGATGCCAGTGGAGTAGGTGAGGCTCCACAGTCTATGACCACACAAAATGTTAGACACACACACACACACACACACACACACACAGCAAAACACATATAAGAGTGGGAAAAAAGGCTCACACTCTTGCCAGGTGAGAAAAGTAAATCCTAGAAATCCAGCAAAGCTGCTGAGGGACTCAGTAGGTAAGGGAAATTAGCCATTCTGGAGAATTTTCCTTAACAGTGATCATGTCCTTGATTCCCTTGAGACTTGGCACAGTGGCACCTGCAAGCAACAGTTAAATATAAGAAACACCTTGTGGTGTAGGGCCAGTTTAACCCACTTATCAATCTTTCCCCTGATGACACACTCTCTTCTTTATGACCTAAGGGTTGCCAGGCATCCTCATGTATCCTGTGTTCAAACCCACATACATCTCTTGTTAATATGAAATGGTACCATGAGAGGCATGGCCTTGGACCATCGCCGTTGCTAAACACTTGGGCGCGGAAGAGCCTGGATGGCTTTCTTAACGCATGGATTCTCTTTGTAGCTGGCTCATTTTGAGGCGTGGTCTCCCGTGGTTGGATATTGAGGAGTTTGATTGCTGAAATTCTGAAATCCATGCCTGCAGTGTGTATTTCTTTTTGCAGATGCTGGTTGTGCGTTTTGAGAAGCAGTTTTGGAAGAGAGTTGTTTGTATGTCAAAACATATATGTTTTCAAGTTGACTTCGTTCTCAGGAAGGGAGTGTGGATAGTATTTCCATTTTCTCAACTTTTTGATAAAAATCGTCAGTCAACATGTGGACAACCACCCTACTTTAAGCACAAAAAAAGGTACAGAGAAGCACAAGTGTCTGGCAAACTTTGCAACCGAGGCTCAAGCATTGCATCTGTTCCTATAAATACGACCACCAGCAGCAAGCGTTCTGGCTTTTTCCTAACAATGCACAAATCAAACAGGTATTGTCATATCGACAACATTTATGAATTCATAGGAAATCAAAACACCATTAAGAAACATTATAAAACAATTCAAGTATTTCTGCAATCTGTACAGTGCATGCGCACTGAGCTAACATGAGACAAAGTGCGAAAAGTGCTCCCATGTTAGGCAAAAGCCACTAAAGTGCCAGTGCTTCTTCACTAAACAGATACCTGAACCTAAAGTGCATAAACTTCAGAAATTGAGTAAAGCATATTTTCACAAACTATTAAAGTTGCTCATACATAGCTCTTTTTAGGTTCTGAATCCCCTAAACAATAGTTGGCATTAACGGCCACCACCACCAGATCACAGATAAGCAGTGGCAAATTCCATGAATAGAGTACACCATATGTATTGCTGGTACATGATCATTTACTTAAATCCAGGCACCACTACTAACTGTTGAACGCGTTAGTGCCACCACCAGGTGCACAGTGAAACAATTCTGAGTAACAGCATTGTTAACACTACACTTTTATTCAGAATGTAACTCAAGCACATTGTTCAAATCTCCCAAAAAGGTCATGGAGTTCTCAGGTCTCAAATCACCCCAAAATATAGGAGGTTCGAGTTTTGCCCAAACCGGTTTGCTCAGCCCTACCCAAAGGTACCAAGGAATGCTTCCTTGCCAGGAAATGTTGTAATTGGTTATTTATAACACGTTTAATACCCATAGGATTCTAAGAGCGGACCCGGAGATCGATCTGCGTTGTCTTGCTTCCAAATCGAGCGCATTGCCCCTGAGCTATCCTCCCGAGACAATGGTGGTTGGATGGTCTTGTAGGTTCCTTAGCATTGGCTTTTACACTTCTCCGTAAAGACCAACTAATTGCTCTATGCATCAACAATGAACAGGATCAGCTAAGCGCTTTCAGCCTCAACACATGCCAATCGACAACATGCTTTCAGAGCTCCTTGAACACTCATTTTTAGAGAACTGCAATTGTAGACTTCCCTAGACTAGCCATATAAACAAAGCAGCATTGAAGATTGAAAGATACATACCTTGATAGTTTAAATCCACGAGGACCTGGACATATGACTTTCCTTAATACTTCCTATTACTGCCCAGATGGATGGAGGCGAGAGTCAAGGGGCAGAGGCCAAACCGCCATCCATCTAGAACTCAGATGCCATAGGATGGAAGTTAGAGAAAGCCATATTACGCAGGGTACGCAGCATTTCTCCTAGTACATGCGTCTTGTCACAATCCTGGATGGGGCCTTAAAGCCTGGGGTAAGGCCCCCAGAAGAGCAGAACATGCCAAATACACTCTTGAATGTCCGCAACAGTGCGAGAGAGGTATAAACATTAGTACCCGGCGAGGGTCAACCAGAATGTAATAAGCATTCTGATTGGCCCTTGCCGGGGAATTACCAGACCGGGAAGCCTTAAACACACGTACGTGCCTTTGTTTGTTCCCGGCGGGGGTCGTGGCGGCCCCTCAGCCAATGAGGAGACTTGAGACAGTATAATCCCCGCTCCGAGCCTCCCCATGGCTGGAGGCTTCCTTCGTCCCCCGCCGGGGACTCAGGTAAGTTTTTTTTTCCTCCACCCCCCTCCCCTCCAAACTATCCCCTTCCCACCCTCCCAACCCCACTTACCTTCTTTTTTCTTCTTTTCTCAGGAGCGAACACGCTAGGAACACTTCTGTTCCCAGCGCGTCCGTTCCCGATGGCTGCCATGGAAAGGGAAAACGGACTACGTTTTCCCTTTCCCGGGGGCCATTTTATTAGACTTTTCTTTATTTTCTTTTTTCCTGTTCCGAAACACGGCAGCGTTTGGAACAGAAAAAAAACAATTAGTACCCCGGTCTAACAGTCCGGGGTAATAATGGCAATAAGTCCCTCAACGGCGGTCCAATACCGCCTTCAGTAATGCCCCCAGGGCCTCGTTCAGGCCCGAGGGTACTATAGGCCCCGGGGGCATTACATGGGCGGTATTGGCCCACAGTCTCAGGGCTTATTGCTACATTAAGAGGTCATGACAAGTGAAAACAGCACTGCTGTATATTACGTTTGCACAACGCATGCTAAATATGTCAAAAGAAAATAGGAGTAAGCCCAGTTTTGCAATAGCATGGTGGTGGGTCAAAAAGAGCAAAGGTGTGAGCAGAGTGTTGGGAGCACATACCGGTGCAGCAGCCCTCATACTTCAGCATGTACCTGAAACTGGCAACAGCATGGCCCGAGCGTGTCGCTGGTCTCCTATTGGAAATAGACAAAGGTGAGCCCAGAGGGACAGGGCTTATACTTCCATTAGAGAGGAGGGGGGGCATTCTTGACTTCACAACTGTGTTGGATGTCTTTCATAAGGCAAGAGCCTTCATTAGAAAGGGTGCATGGGAGGTAATATAGCCTACTCCAACAGGGATAAACCAAACTGCTAACTCATTTTAAGCACTCCTACAGCACTGTAAAAATCAAGAACACTGGGACTATATAGCAATCTTGGATCAATGCAATACTTCCAAATTAACTGAAATAATCAATCATTAAAAAACATATCTGTTTGTTCATTGCATTTCTCAGTTTTAAAATGCACCTCTTTAACCCGGCATACCAAATACAGGAGTTACTTTTTGCTGGTTAGCATTATCTCATTGCACGTCACAATAAAAGGAACTGTAGGAGCCTGCAAAATGGATCATAGCAATACGCATTGTATTTGGGGTCTGCTGTGCCAGACACCAGGGACGTCATTTCACAAAAATGCCAGGGGTAGCGGAAGTGACATCAAATGCCACGCCCCCAAAAGTGAAATCACATGAAGTGATGTCATTTGACCATGCCCCCACGTGACATCACAGGACGTGGCATCATAAAGCATTATCCATTAGTACACTAAGAACATGATGGTTACGACATCACTGTATTGTGACATTTGATACAAGAATGGATCATCGTATGTAGCAGTGTGTCAAGGCCCATGTTGCCGTGAGTAGTGTAGTACAGGAAGCATACAGGAAAAGTCGGTGTGGGTGCACAGCCTGGTAAAGCCACGCATCATGGTGCTGGGGTCTATTGCAGTAGTACAGGAAGCATGCAGAACAAGTCGGTGTGGGTGCACAGCCTGGTAAAGCCACGCATCATGGTGCTGGGGTCTATTGCAGTAGTACAGGAAGCATGCAGAACAAGTCGGTGTGGGTGCACAGCCTGGCAAAGCACACCACATTGTAAGGGGTTACTCCAGTTGTGCAGGTCAACAAAAACAGCAAATTAAGGTAGGCGCACAATCTGGCAGAGCCGTGCCTCATGGCTCAGGGGGCTGTTGCTGGAGTACAGATACCCATATAAAACACAATTAAGGTGGGTATACAGTCAAACAGAGCCTCGGCTCATCCACCCTCAGCTTGGCCTTGAATAGCATTTATGCCACCTGTCGCTGTTGCATTCTACTCTTGATGGCCCCTTAGGAAGTTAATTACGAAAGTTCTGGAATAACCGAAAGGTCTGGATGAAGGCTGTTATATATTTTTTGCAGTTTTCCGAAAAGCGGTATGGAAATGTATGTTATATGGTTATATCCTGCTTGCAAAGTCGTGATCAGTAATATATGTTAAATGTACATGCTAATGTTTTGTTATATTTGATGAACTCTCAAATCTTTCATTGCCATGTGTGAGAAGGCCATCTGGTCATTTTCTTTTGTTTGTCATGGAATTCTGTGACTTGCAGTTTTCTGATATTTAAACTGAGAATGAAAAAACCTCCAGTCCCAGAATTCAAAGGAAATAGCAGGACATGGCAGCCTTCAAACACATGACAATGGGAAACGGGATGTGGGAGTTCTCATCCTTTAACGTAGAGCTATAAGATATAACACATCTGGACATTAATTAAAATCCTGCCATGGTAGAATCCTGTGTACAGTTCTACCAAGCTGTGTGTTTTGGATAAAACGAACACTTCTCCATTACGGAAGTACTTAAAACGTCTGGGTTCAATGGAACTGCCCTCTCTGGATTCGTAGCTCCTTCCTACTAGCCGGGGTTTATGAGCTTTTATTATTGTAGCTTTGCAGGGACTAAGGGGCACCATCTCCTAACGTGCGTGCTATGCCAGATGGGAATAACACTGTGCGTTGCTGATTTAGTACACAGCCCGTGCAGTAGAAATCCTGTCGCTTGCAAGTGATCTACCTGTGAACCACAGATGTGCAAAGATGCCTGTTGTACATCTCCAGACTCCCGGGCAGTAGTGACAAACCGCACGCACCGGTGGTCCGTACATAGGCACATAGTGACCTAAGTCAGCTCTCGGGCAGTCTCGCAAACGGCTGCGCTTCCTATTCCATGATCTTAGTTGAAAATGTCATGTTTGAAAAGAAAAATCTCCCAGAAGAACTATCCCTCACTTCAATGAAAGTCAATACACAAATTAACATATCCATGCGGGTTTCGTCCCCACTACCATGTATCAGAGACTCGCAGTCTATTTCCTACGCCTTATTGGTTTGTATTGACTCCGTTTATAAACGCACTACTGTAGTGCTTTAATGAACTACATTTCCCTGTTCACGTTAAGGTTCAGTAGAGTTCACATCCGGCCCTGCCATCTCTCCTTAGCTGCAGTTCTTGGGCTGTGTAATGGGGGAGGTGCTGCGATGGCTGCTGCCCGTGTCTGCAACATATAATGTTCAACAGTCTTTTTTTTCATGACCAGACAAAAAGCATAAATACACGTGCCTGCGACCACCACTACACTATCTCTCTCTCTCTTTCTCTCTCTCTCTCTCTCTCCCTCTCTCTCTCTCTCTCTCTCTCTCTCTCTCTCTCTCTCTCTATAGATTTGCCTAGAAAATGGATCTTCCTAATACTACAATTATGAACTGTTTCCCGTAGGCTAAATTGGAGGGGGTCCTCGCGGTTACCACCTGGCTGTGCTATGCAGCGCATGCCACTCCTGCTTCAAGAGCTTTATATTAGGGTTTCACTTTTACCCTCTATATTGCAGGACTCCTTTACGCGCATTGTTGCCGGGCCCCCGCTAATGTGCTGTACGTTGTGTGCCTTTTGTCACACTTTTCGGTCCCATATGCTGTACATTTCAGGACTCTTCCCACACTTCATGTGGTTTATATGCAGGGCTCAATTCTGCATTGCATGCTGTGCATTGCAGCACCTTCCCGCTCCATTTTGTACATCGTATGACTCCAAGCACGAAAGCTATTGTGCCATGGTAACTTATTAAAAAAATGTTTAGCATTTTGTAAAGCGTGCTTGCAGAGTACCTGAATCATGATACAACGGCACAAAATAAATAGCAACTATCGTTAAAAGCGCAGCGGCTGTTGTGAATCTCGCATTAACAAGTTTAATGCAAAATGAAAACCCTACCTTGCTGTGATCTCCCCTGCATGCACTCGGGCTGGAGCTGCTGCTGTCTGCTCTCAGAGCTCTGCTCCTCAGCCCCGCCCGATCTCTGGATGACTTCAGCTCGAGAAGGATACATTCATCACAGACAGACACTGTGACGCCGCGCCCGCTGCCCAGGCATGGCAGCAGGCAATCAGGAGCGTGCACACTTTTTAAAATAGTTTGTTTAAACAACAAACTATTTTTAACAGTGCAACCTGCAGTCCAGGATCACTGGAACAACAGAGGTCGCAAATATATTGCAGAGGTCGCTGGGGAGACAACAGAGGTCGCTCTTGCGACCTCTGGCGACCCCCAAATGATGTCCCTGCCAGACACAGTGCAGGAGCCTATGTCATCTACATTTATTAACGCCCATGTTATTCACGTACATTTCTTATTGCTCAAAATGGTCATTCCTGAGTCTTTTTAATACACTACTTCTGAAAGGTGCTGATGAGTGCATCCGAGAAGCCCACCTTTTCACCCGCTTATAACGGCACCCTGCACATCATTATAAACTGTTTTGAAGGACAGTGCCTGTGCCCCCCTTCTGTACAGTTAAACATGTTGAACATTCCTCTAGGCCCATTTTTTTATGTTTACTGCTTCCTCTGGGGTGGAGGCAAAAACAAGTCAGACTTTAGGGTAAAAGCCACTGGGGGAATTTACCTCCGAATAGCACCAAATGTAATATCTCTAAACCCTGAATCCTGCAAACGGCACATTTGGTATTTTTGTAAATACCACCAGAATTGATCATAACACCAAACTCATAATGACTGCTTAAATCATTAAAGAAAGGAATTTAGGACCATCCAAAGGTGGTCTGACAGCTCGGATATTCTTGAATTACCCTTTGGCACTATAGGCCAATCCATGCCTGCCCATGCAGCCTACACTTTTCAATCACAATGCACATTCCAAAGTGGGTGTCACCGCCACTGCTAAATTGATGGTCAACTAGGCAATCACCTCCAGAACTGTCAGAAGATTTTAACCAAATAACGAAAAAAAGTTCCCAGGAGGAAAACCTTTCCAAACGACCCTTGGTTGGTTCAGGCTCCCTTGCTACGCTCATTTGCATGACACATTTGAGGGAAATATTTACTCCTTTCCAATTAAAAAAATCACCAGCCCCACCTGATGCAGACCAGTGCTTTTCAGTTATAAAATGAGCTCCTTAACTGAGTTTCTCACTTTCTCACCACAGAGCCTCGATTTTGGCCCTTGATGAGGAAGAATATTGTTTCCTTCATTATTTTTTGTAAGTACTGTTGAGGGATTGATAAAAGAAATGAAAAACTCAGGACCTTGTAGAGCCCTGCGTGCGTTTTTACATCGAGACGTTGCTTCTATTACTGTTTCTCGAACCCCTGGCTTTGCTATATACAGCAGTTCGACAGATTTGCGTGAGCAGTAAATAATAAACACATAATTAAAGGAAACCAATGTATGAATCAAGGCCATTCCCATCTGATAAATGGCGTTGCCTGGTCAGGGGGGAGGTGTCAGTCTAGCAGATTGTGATTGGCTTTCCTTCTAACCATCAAAGGAGTGGTTTTAGTGTGCTAGACGTATGCTAGTGGTGTTTGTTGGGGTGGTGTTGCCTGCCACCCATGGGTTAACTGGCTTAGCCCCCGCCGTTGGAGAGGCGGAGTTTATAACGGGGAGTTGGGGAACGAGGGGAGTTCTGGGTAAGGCGCGAGAAGCGCCAGTTATCCTTTGTGGAAGAGTAATAAAGACGTGTTGAGAAATCCCTCCGTGTGGGCGTCCTCCTTTCAAGCCTATTCAGTGCCAACAGTGTTGACCACAATCTGCACAGGCCTAGTCTGGCCTGCAAGATGGTTTCCCCAGCGCTGCTTGCACCATTGTGAGGTAGAGGTATTCCGTCAGACCTCTAAAATAAAAATCCCAACATGCCTAAATATGACTGTGTCATATTGAGGTATATTTTAAACAAAGTCATTATTTCATATCCACATGTGACTCTGACATTTATAACTGATACAGGAGGACATTTAGCTTCATTAACATTGTGGTTTTAATGTGCTTCCTCCTATAACTGGGTCCCCATTTCCCCATGACCCCCTCCAAATAGACAGCTCCATCGAACTCCCGTGCAATGTGGGTGATCTTGAACTAACTGCTGACCACCTGACCAGCCAAGCTGCGTCTAGTTAACACCTTCTTTTGTTATCACTGTTGTGAAAAAAACAATTTTAGTGTTAGATGTGCAATTTTAGGCAGACTGGGCTCTGCTGCCCCAGAAGCCCCATCCAAAATTCCACTGCCAGTGCCACGAAATGACTACTGACCTGCAGGAGTACAAGAAAGAGCGGCGGCTTCTAATCTCCTACTCAGCTGCATACTACTACTACGACGACAGTGGTCTCAATCCGGAAGATAGGTACGGAATGAACGGTATACCGCTTTCGCTTCTTAAGGTAGGATGAGCCACAGGCAGGTTATACTCTTCAATTAGGGGGGGTCATGAATGAAAGCATCCAAAACAATACAGGTGTATGGTAAGTGCCAAAACGAAAAACATTTCCAGTCCAGGTTCTGTAAAAATAAGACTTGAATTAAACTAAAAGGATGAATGAAGTAATAAGAACATATCCTTCAGATGACATCACTTTTCCCAAGGCAAGAATACCATCCCCAGTGTCTAAGGAGTTGAGGCCGGTAACAAATAATCCACCTAGGGGTGCTAACATATGGGAGTATCTCATGGGGAGGGACTCTTCTGCTGGGCATAAGGACACAATTGGAAGGTGAAGCCCCTGTGAAATCCCACCACGTAGGCTGACCATAACACCCAAATCTTAGCCACATAAGATCACCCCCAAAATGATGTGTTATTGGGAAAACATCGAACCCATCTGATGACAAATGTACTGAGATGAAGAAGTGCTAAAAAATGCTACAGTTCAGAGGGATGAAAGATAGAGCAGCTGCTGTCAATTGGAAAAGTATTACGCTAGAACCATCTCTGTGCTTTAAACTGAACAGCAAATATGGACTATGTTCTTTTCACTCTCTGACCCCTCTGGCCACGGCCCATGTGGTTCTGGCAAGCTGGAAGTTGTGATACAACCAGAGGGAGAACCGATGCAGAGCTTCAGGAGATATCAGCGAGGCTTGTCTCCTAGGCTGAGAGAAGAAATAGCGGTACACCCAGGAAGTGCCTTGCGAGTCAGTTGGGAAACAGCATGATAGATGTGCAGAGACAGAGAGGTGGCGTCATGACCTGTAGTGGGTGTACTGTTCAATCCGACAAGTGTGCCAAGACTGCCCACTGTAGCCTACAGCAGAGCCGTGTAGGTGATTATCAGGAGAGACTGAGAAGCCGGGGAGGAGGCGTAACCTGTCAAGGCAGGACCAAGTGGTCCGACACCTATGTCGGGGTGGTTCACACTAACTCAAGGTGGAGAGAGGCAAGACATGGAGGTCTACAAAAGGAAGAAGATAAAGAAATAAGAGTGTACCTGGGACCCCTGGCAAAACCATTGACGAGTTCCCCAGGAGAATGTAACAGGAACACA
This sequence comes from Ambystoma mexicanum, assembly GCF_040938575.1. Classification (NCBI taxonomy): domain Eukaryota; kingdom Metazoa; phylum Chordata; class Amphibia; order Caudata; family Ambystomatidae; genus Ambystoma; species Ambystoma mexicanum. The sequence continues at coordinate 332,624,642 of NC_090933.1, read as the reverse complement.
CACAAGCCTTGGAGGGGGCCAGGAAGTTACAAGACTATAAATCATAAAAGAAGAGAGAAAGCCATAAACCGTTTTGTGATACAGTTCCCAGGCCAGTTTCACAAACATTTGGTGCTGGAGAATCTAGAGGGACTCCAGGAATAGCTTCAGCATTCCAGTGGAGAAGGATCAAGCGTTATACAAAACCTAAAGATTGTCAAACCTCCAATAGGGAGCTACAAACCTTATTTGAAAACTTTAAAAGACATTGGGGAGCCAGCTAGGAGAAGGAAGTCATCTCCTAGCCCCACAAGAACTTTATGTGACTGTTTATTTTAGGTTGGGATACAGAGATCCTGGAGATTATGTGAACCTTTTCTTTGAACAACCTTTCAGAAGCTTTACATCCAGGAGAAGAGAGTCATTCTCCTGGATTACGAACATTAGCTGCACTGCATGGTATTTTGTTGCAGTGACAGGGATAGAATGGGAGTATTTGTGACTGGGACTGTGCCTTATTGTTTTTTTCTCACATGGATGTTCTGATGAGCACCTGAGTTTTTTTTTTAGTTTAGGTAGGGAAATCCCCTTAGAGTTAGGGATAGATAGGTTTGGTTTATCATTCAATAAACATCTATATCAACCACTGCGGCAACACTTGGTCAGTTTCTTCATTCCTTGCCGTCACACAGCCCATGACTGTAATGAGAAAATCCAGTATTTGTGAGAAAGGGACACTCTGGGCATTGAACAGCATGATTCTGCAAGAGATAAAACTTGTAGAAAAGTCAATCAAGTTCAGGAATGTCCCTTTAAGAGTTACTTTGACGGGATTTGAAAATGTGTTACAAATCGACAAGCAGAATCTGATTCAGGGTTGAAGGCAGGTGACAGGCAGACAATGTTTGATTTGGCATTCCTCAAAGGTTTGACGAAGTCTCAATGGGAGGAGAGAGGAGATTTGGATTCAGTGACAAGCTGGCTTGATTAGATCCATCCAACCATTGTGGTTTAACAAGCAGAAAGGGCTCATGAGTTGAAGAAGCTTGGGACAGATCTGCACTGTTCACATCTGGGTAGCTTGAAGGTGCTCAAAGTGGCTTGAAGATGACTTAGAGTCAAAGCCAGCTCTGTTGGGTCTTTGAAGATGCTTGGAGGAGTTTGGTGAACTCAAAATAGTACAAAAGAGAGAGAGCCAATGACAGCATCTTTAGATCCTTCGGGTGCTGTGGGCCCTTCACCAGGTCCCTGAGCAAAGGTGAGTCCAACTTCTGCCCTTGCCCGCAAAGAAGGATTCTAATGTGAAGGATTGCCTTTTGGAAGATGTACAGCCCATGTATTTTTAACTTTTATTAATTATATAATGATGCAGGTAATATTACTCAGAAAGGGATGTCTGGTAAACAGACCCCACTTCAGAACATTCCATGCCAAAAAGTGCTGCAACAGTCTGATGATATGTAGCTCCTGCTCTTCAGTGGCACAGAGCAGGTTCCAAGGTCACAGGTGCCCTTTTTGACACCCGCTGTGAAACTAAATTAACTGCAGACAGAGGTTGAATTTAAATCGTCTCCTCTGATCCACAGTCATAATAATTATGCAGACTATCCCTCTGGTGACAGCAATATCTCTACGAATATGCCATGCCTGCATTTTGGTATGGTGACTGAAAGTAACCACAGCTAATAAAGCCACATCAGATTTACATCACACTCATGTCAACCCTGTGAGCTCAGACCAGTTATGGAAAGGCTATGTGGATTTGCAGCTAGGCTACCTGACTCTGCTGCAGCCAGCAAGACAATAGGCCGGAACTCTGTCTCTTTGATCCTTTTAAGGATGGAATTAACACCTCTCTCCAGCCGAGGAAACTCTCGGCAGGAGAGCTCATAGGAGACAAACTTCAAAGCGGCACGCCCATAACAAAAGGGCCAGCCTTGTGCCATTTTACTGCATACCAAAGTGCCTTTTTTGAAGCTGCTGGCTTGGGAAGGGGGTGGAGTTAGAATAGCCAGACAGAGTATAAGGGACTAGAGAAAAGGTTCCTACTTGTTTTTCCGGGGAGTTCTATTTCCTTCCAGAGGACTTTGGGTATGATTCAGGAAGATAAAAAACAGTCACAACTCACCTTGAAAATGATTAGACCCATTAAGGCAGGTTTGCTGATTGACTGTCCTGTGAATTTATAAGAAATGGGTCTCCAAATCCTTTTCTGTTTCCTTTTGGACCTTCAAAACTAGAAGAATACATGTGGACCATGCTGGGAGAGCACTCCTTTCCAAAGTCCTCCAGTTGTGGAGAAAAGGAAGGTGTTCCAAGACAGAGGCAAGGGCTGTGCCATAAACCATGGTCAGGTAACATGGGAGGCAACTGCTTTAGAAAAGGACTGGAACTCTCTGCCAGCTTCACAAGTACCCAGGCTCCTCAGTGGAGTGGAAGGACATCTGAAGGTACCACCTAGCCTCCAGGTACTGGTGGTGAAGAGGAAAATTACCTATCATGTCCATGAGCCCCTGATTGGGGCTCACTGCACTAGAGAAGACTAAAAAACTGGATTACGGTGTTCTGCTGCTGAAACTGTCCTTGAGCACGAGTTGACTCCGTTTGGACACTTTAAAGACATTGAGGACACTCTGTGCTGCCTTTGGCACTCACTCAGAACCTCAAAAAACCGTGGTGCTGTATTAGTCAGTTCACTGCTGCATTGCACCACCAGAGGACATAACCTCCTTCTGCTCGAACAAAAAGCGGACCGCTGAGGAAGTCTTTACACAGCACCTTAAACCACTAGGATCTTCACATTGAACTGGTCCAGACCTCGGCAGACACCACTAGAAACATACTTTTTCCTGACAACTCATTCCAGCAGGGTTCATCACATCAAAACACCTTTACTGTTAAACGTTACCTGGTGGACTTTTTTAACTGTGCCATTTTGATGCAGAATCAAACTGCAGAGGCTTCACATCAAACCCAACCCAATGCCGATTTGCTGCCTAGATCAACACAGCTCGCTGAATTCAAACCTGGCACGACTAATATACATAGTGCTGAGAAACCCAGTTCCGTTCTCTTAAACTGCCAAGAGGAGACTAAGGTACATTTTTGAGGTCGTGCACTCATGCTCCACTAATGGGACCCTAGAGACTGATAAACCTCCAATTTGCACTTTAAAAAAGAAAAGACATATTATATTAATTATTATATTGTTTTAATGTCTTGTGCGTCATCGCTTCTACATTACCCACAGTGCTTTCACCTCCATGTTCTGCATTGTCCATGTTCTTTTCACAGGGGTGGGACGTTGCTACAATTTTCTTAGTCAGCTATTTGTTTCCTCTTTATTTTGGAGTCTTGTACTATTGCTGTTTGACTTGAAAATGTTATTATCTTTACGCCACTTTTAAGAGTATAGTTTGCCCTCGTCCCACATTACCAAAAAAAGGTGAAGGAGGTATATCTCTTGACAGTGCCTGTTTTACCTTTAGGTTTGGGATCACTGTTGGTTTGTAGTAGTGTGAGGGGTGAGCAGGAATTTTAACCCATAGCCATCTTTGGAAATCTGCAGAGCAGTAGTCATTTAATCACACACACCCATGGACACTTGCAGGGCTTGACACTTCAGTAGGTAGAGACCTACAGCCCCAGTGCCCAGAAGAGCCAGGTGTTCCACGAGCAAGACACTTCAAATGTTGCCCTGGAGAGGTTAGGCAGAGAGTCTGCACCCTCCTTGGACTCCATGCCTTCACCATGTTGGGTAAGACATTGGACAGCCTTGACCCCAACAAGGTTCCATTGAAATCTTATTTTAGTTGTTCCAAGATGGTACAAAGATAAATCTTCAATGTGATTTTTAAATATGCTTCCCAAAATATATCTCAAAGATGATTCATAAAGAGGGTGTCTGGCCTCCTTATACTGTCTCCATTCCACAGCAGTTGGGTCCCGGGCATATTGAAGATGGTGGGCCTCCAATGTGTAGGTCCTCACCCAACGACACTCTTTTTCCTTTCTCTCCACTGTCTGCCCCATACCAAAGAAACTCCAGTTTTTATTTCCGATGTGTGACTTCACCATTATGTTGAACGGCCCCTTTGAAGCTCCCACCTCCTACTGCCATCCCTATAAGAAGTAGGTCCTATTCTCCTGGGAAATGTGTCAAAGCTTCCTAGCAGAGAGCAATGAGCCCCAGATGCAAATACAATCATGACTATACAGCAGCAGGTCACTGTGGAAACAAAGTGGACATCAGATTGGGTTTTGGCAATTTTAACTGTATTCTCACATTTGCCAATCTAGCTAATCAGATAATGCTTCTATTTATATTTAACCCAAGTGCTACGACCAGACAAATGACATAATGTAGTTGAAGGTAGTTTAAACATTGGTACCGGTGCTTTTAAAAGAAGCCCCTGGCTGTTGGAATTAATTGATTATAGCAGGCTATTTTAGGAAGGCACGTTTTAGTCTGTAGTCCCCATCAATTTGCAGCTGCGTGTGTGTCAGTAGGCAAGGCCCAGCATAGTACACATGTGTTCACTATACTTTTCGGGATGGAGCATAGGAAAGTGAGATCTGTTTAGCAAAGTACACTTAGGAGAGAGAAAAACAGCTTAATTTTTCATAGCAATCAAAAATAAAAGCTCAGGATGGCACACCCTGTCAGATGTAATTCTGGCACAGCCAGCTTGAGACATCTGGTTAAATGCAAGCCCTTTGCAGCTTTTCAATCTTGCCTGTGCCCTGAACAGCTGGCCGTGGATCATCTGGCCTGCATGAGCAGCCTCTAAGTAAGACGTTAGTTTATTATTGATGTTGGCCAAAACATGTGTCATGTGCACACAGCAGAGTGGCCTCCTACAAATAGCACCCTCTTGCTAAGGGCACATGATTACCAGAAATACAGTCAGAAAGGTGAGACATCTGGTTGCCTACAGTCTGCTTGCGGCTTTAGGGATCGTGCCTCCGGCCTAATTTGCTTGCTGTGAACCATGTGACCAGCATGAGCAACCTCTATGTACGTATAATATGAGGCAGTTAGGTAGTCTTACAACAGTTAGACCAATACGTAAAGAGTCTTTTACTCTCTCTAAAAATAACATTTCAATTTATTTAATATTTTGTCTAAAAACGCAACCATGTTATTATATTGTGACACAATGTATTTACAAAATCTCACACTTAAAAGACACAACACTAATGGTGACTCAGTATCCTCAGTATAGGAAGATAATGGTAAGTGAATGGACACTTGTGGTTTGTAGACAATCACAGAAGCACTTGCAGGCTTGTTATTGTCTATTCCCTGTAATTGGGTTTTGTGTGTCACTCTAGTAACATCTATTACCAGTAGGTGGAACTGAACATGTTTCTGTTCTCTTCATTTGTTTGCAGAGCTTTCATCCAGAGGGTTGTCACTTAAGTTGCATTAACAATAAAACAAACACATATCGTGAAATATTTAAACAGTTGTCCTAGCTTGGAGTCTTCCGTTCACTCTAAATGGTGTAACTTCTCTAGAGTGTGGAGTCTGTCCTTTAGTTGTAAAATCCTGAAAAGTAGCAGGAAAACGCCTCTGCGGCTGCGATGGCCAAGTTGTTGGGATCTTCGCCTTTTGGCAGTTGCTTAGGTGTAGAGGCCAGCGCTCTTAACTATGAAATGGCCCCTGTGCGGCGTTCTGTTTTCACAGGTCTTTAATTTTCAGTTCTGGTTTTGGTCTGGACATCTCTCTCTAGCTGACTCTGTGTGCAGCCAGACGATCTAGGCGATAATTATATGAGGTTTTTAATTCCTCGCAGAACTGGGTTTCAGTACGCATCCTTGTCCTTATTTTTCCGATCCTTCTGAAGTTGGTATTTAGTTCTCAGGAACCCTTACAAAATGTCTAATGGCATTCTAAGCAATCCAACGCTTACAATCATGTTGAATATTTCATGATTTTGCCCACACCTTCAATGGCCAACCATAGACCACCTAACTGGACTGAGCAGCCTCTTTGAGAGAACTTATTTTGTTATCATTGTTGGGCAAGACCTTTTTTGATGTGCACACAGAGGAACAGACTCCCACTAATGGGCTCCACTTGCCCCAGAATCCCCCTCTAGAAAAATCACAATTGATGTGGGCCTGTCCCTACAATCATTTTGCAGTTCAGGAGACCATAACCAGGGTTTATTTGGCCATCTTGAGATCACTTCATCAACCAGAGAGACCTCTAACTAAGACCATTTTTGTTATCGGTCTTGGGAGGATATCGCAGCGGCAACATGCTCGCCTTGGAAGCAAGACGCCACGGAGCAACACAGGTTTGATCCCCGGGTCCTCACTTAGAAACCTCTGGGTATTAAGCATGTTATAAATAACCTATCATATCATATCATTGTTAGAGTAAACATTATGGTGCACATATATTGGTGAAAATTCTACAACTAGTATTGCTTGCTCTTGGCCCCCTCTCCAACTATGCTGTCCCTCTGAGAGTATCTGTCCCTATGATCCTCTGGCAGTATTTGGTATCTTGCCTGTCACCTGATTGGCTAGTAGCACATCAGATGACCATCCTTGAGTGCACCTATAATAAATTCTAACAGGGAAGACCTGCACAGGAATACTGGTAAAGGGTAGATGGCAATGGGAACCACCTCGGTGCCTCTACAAAAGTCTTGCCCTGTGCCTGACTTCGATTCTCTTCATCCCAAAAATGCTGCTTGTTCTTCCAGTTTTAATTGGTCTGATACTACAAGAACAGATGAGGGTTGTGAGCAAGCTGGGTGGTGCTGTCCATAGAGAGTGCAGTTCCCTTGCTCTCTGACTTTCCTGACACTGGCCTCCTCTCTAGTGCCATGCTCATATCCCACATTTTCAAGCTGGTCCCTTTGTGTCAGTGTCCCTTCCATCAATCTTCCCAGCCTGCTCATGCCCACACCAATATCAGAGGCATAGCCCTACCTGCACCTTTCCCCACTTTTTCCCAAGTTGTGGTGACCTGCCCTTCCTTGTCCTACTGAGTGTTCCCATTCCATGTCCCTCGATACCCACCCTCACTGCTTACATCCAGTTTCACTGTCCCAGCCACAAACTCATGTTCATCTACAAGCAGCCACTAGCCTCTCTTCATTTATATGCTATTTGTTTTGTTTTTGTTTGGGGGCATATCATCATATCTCCTTGATATCACCTTTTCTAACATGTCGAAACAGAATGCCTTTTTCGACAGCTACTTTATAACTCCTACGGCTTTTAGGACAATGATATGAACCTGTGGGATGAAGTTATGTGACTACCTCTTTGTACAGTTCCACTTTTCGTTTTTCCCATTTCACCAGGTATGGGAAGCAGGGAACTAAAATGATCAACCCGCTGCTTCCTGAATTGCATTTTGTAGCAATCAAATGACAGACCCAATATCATGTTTAACAACTCATTGTGCTTGTTTTTATGTACCACTTGAATGAATGATTTTTTGCTTACTTAAAGAGGGCATTTTAGCCAAACATTGTTCCCAACATTTTGAAATCCTTACTGGAATCCTCTTCTCATGTTTAAGCTCGGAGCCAGCCAATTGTTTTCTCAATCTTTTTGCACCTCCTGATTTGAGAGCTCCCTCGGAGGCTAGTCCTTGTATTGACTTATATGTATTACTTCTTGAGCAACTACCTCAGGTTCAGAAGGAAAAGTAATATTCTTCCCACTAGCCCCTTCAGTCCAGTAACCATTATTACCATCTCCCTGACTTTCCATCATTTGGTAACTACTTCATTATAACTACACCGACTTCCACAGAAACATAAGGAAAACACTTAAAATCATCATTCATATCCTTTGAAACTAATTTCCAAAATAAAAAGGTGATCTTGAATTGTTTTTCAGACTAATGAGTACGCCCTCTTAAATGATGTATAAGCTGGAATGTGATCATCCACAGATTTAAAAATAATGTCACCATCAATTATTTTCCAAGCAAATTGTACTAGCCTCCTTATACTCTCATCCGTGCCCCCACGATACTCTTTAGGTTTCAGATCTCACAACAGAGCTCACAGTATCGGATTCAATTAATCCAACCAGCAATATCAGTGCCACAGTCCTTCATCACTAAAAATCACGAATTAGATCAACAATAATTACTGCAAACACCGGCTACAGCTCCAAGCCCCACACCCAATTAAGTACTATGATGGTTGACACAAGAGGACAAAAAGCATTCCATCACCCCAAGTCCAACAAACAAGATATCATTACTAAACAATGCAGGATAAATCAGACAGACACTTATACTAAACTGTTCTAACAAATCTGAGGGCAAATTCCCACTGATTGACACTGCAATCCATGAACAATTTTAATCGGCATCCTAAAGACGAGGTCTTCTGCCAAGAACACCTCCAACATGTTTAATCTGTTAGAAGTAGTTGAAATTGATCTGTTGGACATTTCAGAGGCTTGGTTCTCAGCCAACTCCATCGATATGTGTACTCACTGCACCCCATTTTACAACAGTGTAATGAACAATAGAAAGATCAAAAATGTGTATTGGTTGGCTTGCTTCCTCTCAGATAAATATGACGTGCTGATTCTAAATATCATTTAATGTGCTGCTCTGGAAGAATTGGGATTCAAATGCTTCATCAAGACATCTATTGCCTATGTCATCGCATGCAGGCCACCAAGTAAATACCCCAACATTATGCAAGATTTGTCATACTTAATGCCCTGTGTCCTAGCATTCTCAAATAATACTCTGATCCTAGTATATTTTGACCATCAGTAAGACACCACTAATGATAAATAGACAAAGCATTTTTCATTCACTATAGTAAATATCAGGTCCCTTTGCTGGAAAATGGCCTTGCTCCAAATATCTTGTTGTTCCTTTTATCCCATTACTGAAAACAACAAATATTCCTGTACTTTGGTCTGACCATGGGTTTATTTTATGCTCATTGCCACACCAAGATAAAACAGTGACCAATAGACCAACCGAGACCCAACCTGATGTAATTAAACTAACCATAACAATTGTCAATTTACGTTCAATCCCACCAAATTAGCAGAATGTTCTTCTAACAAAGACCAGCATTTGGACACTATTGATCTAGAAATAATTTGCCATTTGTATAATGGGTGACCTTGGACTATGAAAAAGTTCAAAACTCTGTATAATATGCACAATAAGCGATTCAATGATGATCTGAACACAGCATTTGAATTCTAGAGAAAATAAAATGCCTAAATGCCTGGATCGAACATTGGATTATTATTCAGTCTCTCAAAGACTGCTTCATCAGATTCTATTGGCTGGATGAACAGTATGCTTGCAATACAAGTCTGGAATTTCTGTCTAATCAAAGAGACCATAAAAACTCCTTGAAGAAGGAAACACATAACGGGTTGAAAAAAGTCCACATTTCTATCCAGGGGTTGTACTTTAGGAAAAGAAATATTTTTCCTATGTTGTGTTGAATGTAATAGGTTTTCAATGTCAGGCACACACAATCTTAAAGTGGGCCCCAATAATTTCCTTAAATTACTTGACTGTTTTACACATGTATACCTATTTACCAATACATGGAAGAACATAAACATAATTGCAAACATCCCTAACTATCTTATTCTTTCACTAGGTTCGGTGGAAAGTCTCAGAAACTTGAAAATTCCAAGATGGCGAACGGGTGCTAATGGTTTTCATTCATGTCCAAACAACGTATATATTCAGAATTAAGGATGGCACCTTCATACGTGGCTCCGAGCAACGCTGAGATGGGAAACCCTCTGCTGTGACTTTAGGGAAGAACCCCTATGTCGGATGGCTGAAACAAGCACCCATAATGGCTAATCATTACTGTACCAGCTTTGTGAATGTATATAAGGTAGTCATTGGTCTTACAACATTTCGGGGAATTAGTTCAGACTGACCAACAATGACCCCTTTGATCTACAAGAGGAATCACACAGAACATTCATTTAAAAAAAAGAAAACAGACTTTAGAAAATAAATCTTACAATCTGACCCAAATAATGCAACTGCACTGACAAGAGGTTAGTGGACTACGGTATGTTTTTTATTCAATAACGTGATGCTCATAACAACATATTATAGTATTAAACATATATGATGTTTTGTAAGTTAAATACAACAATTTTATGACAGAGGTACACAATGGTTGGTAAGAAACTCATATTATAAGAAGACCCAGGAACATGAACCCACACGAAGGAAAAAAAATATTGGTTAACATTGCCAATTCAAAATGGAGGTCCATAATGATGCACTGCTAAATCAATAATGGACAGATTGTGGTGACTGCAGCTGCATCAGCATAATGAACCACAAACATTTATCTGGGTACAACAGTAAAGCACACTAGCTTTATACACAGAAAATGTGCAGCCTACAGTGACATTCAAAGTTAATGAGGCAGAACATTCACATGTAAATATGATTGAGAAATGCATGATTAGAGCCAGACATTGGCCAATGGTTACTTATTAAAATGAAATGTCAGCACAAATAATTGATCCGAAACCGCAAATGCTTCATCAGTTGAATGAAATGAGCCTACCTATCATGTACAAGAAAACGTTTATGGGCACAGAGGCAATTTAAAAGTTCATTACTGACCAGCAAAAAGCAGAATCATTAATTAATACACATGATTAATTAGGGTAACAGGAACTATTCATCTAAAGTGTGAAAACAATCTGTAACTGCTGATGCAAATAGGTAATTGAACTAACCATTATTTATATTTTCTCTTTCGTTATTTATTGTTTGTCAAAATGTATTTACATTTCTTTCTTCATATGCATGTCATGTGCATTTTACTACTTATCTGTACTGTATCATATCTTCATTTATTTTAAATATTAATGATTAATATAGTGTGACAGTTGTTACCCTGATCAAGAGCAATAGCTCAAAACACATGTTGGCTTAGTACGAATGGCTTTGTACAAATGCACATTGCATGAAAATAAATGTATCAACACTATTACACCTGAGTTTTCATGTTTGGCTCTGACTTAATACCTGGCTATTTACAACCATCTATATTTATAAAAGTGAACATGTGCGGGTTTGTGGCTGGGTTTGTGGCTTGGCAAAGTGTTGTTCCTTAAACAATTCCACACCATTTCACCAATCTGCACCAAATGTTGCTTACCTGTGAGGACCCTCCGGATAATACTGGCAACATGACATTTGAACACCCCACCCTGTTCCCCAGATTTCAGCAAAAGCCAAAATGCGTTTGTGGGTTTGTGGCTTGGCAAAGCAATCTTCCTAATATAATTCCACACTGTTTCACCAATCTGGACCCCATTTTGTATAATTACCTGTTAGGACCCTCAGGACATTACTGCCGACATAACATTTGGACACCCCACCCCTTTCCCTAGATTTCAGCACCTTCACACATTCAACAGTTGCCAGAAATCGGCGAAACATCAAGGTGGTCGTAGTACGACTAGTCCTCAACCCTAGAATGTACGGTTTCTGGGACATTTGCACTGCAATGCACTAAAACAAACTGCACCATGCCAGGGTGTAAAGTAAAGTATAGCATGTAAAGTTAGTGAGCTACTGTCATTGAATAAAGTTTGGAAAGGAATTTCCGCTTCCCATCCACTGCAATTCTTTACAAACCTGTGTAAATGTTGCATCTTACAACACGTTTTTCCAAACACATAGGCTAAACAATATGTTATATGTTATTATAAAGACCACACATCAACTAGTCCAAGACTTCAAGATCTGGCTCAGTACTTTGCAAAAGTACTGCTGTGCAGAGAAAACTGTGTTTTTATGCCACTGGAAAAATACTCATGTGTATTACAAAAAACAAATATTGGATAATGTATGTAGCTGTCAAACAATTCAGACAAAATACAATATTTAAAGATGGAATAATGGCAATGAAAAGGAATGTGCCCAAAACATGCTGATAGAGATTTGTATGTCACTAAGTAATTCAAGGACCAGGTGAACATGCATATGCTGTATAAGGATGTGTAAAGTGTAATAATGATAATTTCATCAGAATAACTGCAGCTCGGAATATGATGGTTGACATTCCTGGGCCTCTGCTTACTATCATCAGTGCATTGTCCTGTGAGTTGTGACAACACTTACTCAAAACAAGCATTACAGCTAAGAGACATATACACCATACATTTTTACTCCCTAAAAACAGGAAAATGTGCACAACAAAAATGGGAAACAATTAGCAAATGGGAGCCTAATCTGTGCTTCTACCCACAAAGCTGCACTGATAGGTTTTCAAGTTATTCACCAGCAGAACGAAAGCACAGGAAACAACTAGAAAACTAATTGCTGCCAAATCTCAAGAGGAGTTTTAAGAGGAAAGAACATGTTTTAATAAGCATAAAATATCCTTAATGGCAAAGCTAATTACATTTTCACTCTCTGAAGAATCATTTGAATCCAAGTAGGGAGCAACATCTTATTAGAGCCCTGCTTGCATCCCTGACATAGGAAGTGAAATGACAGGGCTCATAATACAGCCCTTAGCTGTGCCCGCCCTTCCACATCACAGCAAAGACAAAATCCAGCAAGAGACTTACTGAGGTTTCTAATGGAGCCTGTTGAAGAAAATCACATGTATATGCCTTTTAAGTTAATAGCAGCAATGCTTATCGGTACAACAGATTCAGATCGAGTGCCTTCCTCTGTAACCAGGGCCCCCTCTTCTGTAATCCATTATCACTCAAATAAGTTGCAGTGGGATGCTTGAGTCAATAAACAGAAGAACACATGATTATATAGAAAACCTTTAGCAGCGGAGCATAGATAGAAACAGAAGGTGCAGTTTTCTCCCCTTTAGCAAACAAACACATTTCCTTCCCTGCCCTGCTGAAAGGTGTGACTTGGTTTTTAAGTTTGCTGATTTGTTTATCACCAAGGAGTGTTCTCCTGTGCCCTTCCACCGTTACTCCTGCATCCCCCGGCTTCTGTGCTAGCCTCCAATACTAGTTCACAGAGCACTGTAAAAAGTGAGGGATTGTAGCAGTAAACACTCATTGGGATATTTGAATACCAACAATACTTTGCAAGCAAGACATATGTAATGCCTCATTATAATATTATGTGAATTTTACAAAAATGACATCAATCGGCATGTACATAATTATTTTGCAGTGCATAAGAGGTTTCTTGCAACATACCCCACACCTACAACCCTATAGTATTATACAAGTGCTCAGTGAAGTTGTTCCTGTATAGCAGCGAGGTACCATATCATGTGTTATGGTCTATGCCCAATGGAACTCTGAACACTTGGAAAGGATGCAGATTGTGTGAAAAGCATTCTACTATCTAAATATCCATCACCCTAATATCATAGATGAGTATTGCTAGGCATAGTCCAGACCCATTATCCCTTGCAGGCAAAGAAAATTATATTGCAATGTTGCTCTCCACCTATAGGGTATTGTGAGCAGTACTAAAGTAGGAGATGCTGAGCAGAACATTTGTCTACTCAAAATCCTTAGATGGCAAATTATTATTTGAGTTTCAGAATGTCTAAACATGCAAGGGGACCGCTGAAGAAACACTTGAGTGACATATGTATAAAGAAGGGGAAGCATCAGATGAGGCTACACATCCAAGTAGACTGTTTATTGGAAGTAAGTAACCAATTGTTGGCTGATAATTTACATAGTGTGGGTGACGCTTTTGCTAAGACACAATGAGCAACAGAAATTCTGATGCTTGAACGTTAGTCATATTACAACAAAAATAAAATAAGTGGATGTAGGTACAAGTCTGGTAACCTTTCATAGAGACAAAAGAGGAAGAGTCAAGGTTGATATCTAAATGTGTTTGTACAGTAAAAGTGTGGTAGAGTCAAGTATCGGAGTGATGGGTGGAGAGGGATTGGTTAATGTGTCCAGGCAAATCTTGGTTAGATTCTGCTGTTCATGGAGCCACTTTTTCATATTCGTATTTAACCTCTTGTGGGTGTATTCTCTTGGGGGTTTTAGGTTTTTAAGGTCACGCTTGCATAGCACGGTAATGCAGAATATACCAGAATATTAAGATTAGTTTGTTTTTTTAAGAGAAAGCAAATGTCAGGTTAGTTACTCCGGTTAGTTACTACTTAGTTAGTCTGAGTGGGACATTTAGGGGCCGATTCATGGAACAAACTTGCGCTGAAAATCCCAGCGCAAGCAGGCGTAAGGAGGCGCAAGCGTGAGAAAGCAAGCGCACGCGCACGCGTGCAATTCAAGGAAGGTGCTGCGCTACTTTCCCACTGGTTGTGCGCCAAATCCGTGCATGGCATACGATGGCAGACATGTCTCCAAACAGCGAAAGCGCACATAGCGCAGCGCACACAATAAAAGTAGGCTTAACAGGGGGCGTAACACGCGGAATGGGGAATAACGTGTGAAAAAAAAGGCGTAACGGAGGAAGTACTGCTGGGAAGTACACAGAATGCCCACACGCACGAGAACCACACGTATTCATGGATTCGAATAGGGCAAACCCGCGCATGGGCAAAGACACGCACAGGCCTAAACACGTCCGCCACACAAAGGCAGGCGATAGCGTCCCTGCGCATTACAAAAGTGTGCACAAATAAAAAGCACGGATATACTGAGTGGGGTACGTGGATTTCAGGGGTGTGCGGGAAGTTTCACACGCGATTGGCCTGGGTACGTGTATTTCAGGGGTGCGTGGGAAGTTTCACACGCGATTGGCCTGGGTACGTGTATTCCTAGGGTTCGCAGGAAGTTTTACACGCAATTTCAGCAGGGTACGTGTATTTCAGGGGTGCGCAGGAAGTTTCACACGCGATTGGCCTGGGTACGTGTATTCCTGGGGTGCGTGGGAAGTTTTACGTGGGATTGGCCTGGGTACGTGTATTCCTGGGGATCGCGGGAAATTTTACACGCGATTTCAGCAGGGTACGTGTATTTCAGAGGTGCGCGGGAAGTTTTACACGCAATTTCAGCAGGGTACGTGTATTTCAGGGGTGCGCAGGAAGTTTCTCACGCGATTGGCCTGGTTACATGTATTTCAGGGGTGCGCGTGAAGTTTCACACGCGATCTCAGCAGGGTACATGTATTTCAGGGGTGCGCGTGAAGTTTCACACGCGATTGGCCTGGGTACGTGTATTTCAGGGGTGCGCAGGAAGTTTTACACGCGATTTCAGCAGGCTACGTGTATTTCAGGGGTGCGCTGGAAGTTTCACACGCGATTGGCCTGGGTACGTGTATTCCTGGGGTACGCAGGAAGTTTTACACGTGAAAGGGCAACGCCTGTGCGCGATACGTCACAGACGCGCTTACGCGCTAAGGTCCAATGAAATCGCGTACATGTGCTGACATGCTTGCACGCTAAGGGCCTTTCCTCGAATTACACGCTGACGTGCAATTTTTTCACGTGCCAAATCACTCCGTATCAAGCTGGCCACGCAAAAACACACGGAAGACCATGCTCCTGCCCTGAAGGCCATTTTCCTGCCCCCCAGAGCCCCGAGCACGCTCCCACCTGCCATCTGCTGCTGCCTGACTGCCTACTGCCCATGTGCCGTGCAATTTGGTGCCTGCACATCAGCCATCTGCAGGGGTCCAGTTGCTGTGTCCACCCCTGCTGGAACAGAAGACTCCCGACTGGGATACCATCGCTCCACAGCCCAGCCAAAGGACCCAGTTGCCCACCCACACCTGCCTCGGGGGTCGCCATGTCGGGGCAAACACCATCTGAGACCACTCGCGACCCCCAGCCAGAGGGGCAGAGGGCCACCAGCTTCAGTCAGAAGGAAGTTGGTGTCCTGGTGGAGCATGTCCTGGGGCATTATGATGCCCTCTTCGGAACATCACGCGCCAACAAGGAAGGACGAGATAGGATCTGGACGACTTTGTGGTTGCCATCAACGTGGAGGGGGTGGCAACCCGCAACATCAAGCAAGTAAAGAAGCGCTGGGAGGACTTGAGGTTCAGGACCCTCATGAATGCCTGGCGCCTCGTGGAGGGGGGCCGGGGCAGCATGAGTACCATCCAGATGAGGGTCCTATAACCCGTAGGCCCAGCGCTCCACGCCCAGATCCTTCAGAGGCAGACCCATCTAGAGTTGGGCGGTAAGTGGCCAAGCATTGCCTGTATGTGTGACATAGGCCATGTACGTATGTGTGTGTGCAGGGACAGCATGGTCATGCATGTGAGACCAGTAATGTGTGAACCACATGGTAGGTGCATGTGTTACAATGCAACATGCGGAGCAGCATGCAGAATGCACACATTGATGCATGCCTGTCTCTGTTATTGGACATGGATGGGGTGTGAGAGATGGGTGCTGCGGTCATGGACATGTATGGTGTCCATCTCTGTGTGTCTGACTTGCGTGTCTGTGACTTGTAAATGCCATGGATGCATGATACATGTCTGTGACAATGTTTAGATTCACTGATGCAGCCTAGTCATCCTTGTATCCACTGTGTCTGGGGTGTACGAGTCCAGATGGATGAAACTACGGTGAAGTGTCTGCATGTGATAGGCATGGACCATGATGCATGTGAGTTTCAAACCAGCATTGTATGTTTCAAGGGTCCCTTGGACATGTATGCTAATGTTCATTGCATGCGCCATGCCTGTTACTGCATGTGTTTTGCCTGCACTGACCCATGTGTTGTGGAGGGACATGATGGAAGTGATGTTTGACAGTGCCACTCATCTGCTATTGCTTCCTGTCTAGGGGACCATTGTTCAGTACCCTGATGCTTGTGTCTCCCTCTACATAGCGGCAAGTGATGAAGAGGGCGGAGACGGCGCTGTGGAGCAAAGCGGCGGGGATGCCCCCACCGGCCGGCGACGCAAGGCCCAGTCACCCTCCCAGAATTTACCATCGTCCGGGAGTGAGGGGACTGGTGCTGCATCTGCCACTACGGCTGCAGCGGAAGGGGTGGGTGAGCCCCCACTGGGGCTTGCAATGGCGGAAGACGGTGTGGAGCCATCCAGGTTGGTGGTTTCCACAGAGGAGGAGGAGGCCGCTACTGAGCCGCACATGGGGCCTGGTGGGGGTGGTACCACTGGTGCAAGTGGTGCAGTCCAGGGGCAGGGGCAGGAGGCAGCACAGGTCGCCGTGGAGGGGCCTGTGCATGTCACTGTCCCTGACACTGTGACTGCACCACCTTGCACCAGCAGGGATGCCCCATCCCAGGCCCGTCCGCAGGTAGGGGGGATGTCCATGTCATCTGACACTCCTCTACCTGCGGACGAGGGGCCCCTGGCCGTATGGAGAAGGTCATGATTGGTGTCGCGTTGCGCACGCGTGACATTCATGATGACGTGCATGCTTCCCGGGGGGAGCACGCACATCATCACGAAGAGCAGCGTGCCAACGTGGTCCAGTTGGGAGTGTCCATGGTCGGGGGTTTTGTACATGTGTCGGCCACTCTGGCGGCCCTCTCCTCCTCTGTGGAGACTATGCGCCAGTCGTTTTCCATGCTGTCTTCCGGCCCAGATGCCACCAGGGCCCCCTGTCGACCTGCCCTGACCAGCACAGCCAGCTCGGTGGGGATCCCATCACTGCCACAGTCGGGAGTCGGATGTCCAGCAGGGGTGGACACCACAGCAACTGGACCCCAGCAGATGGAGGATGTGCCAGCATCATTGGGCAGGGCACGTGCACGACGGCGTCAGTGGATTCCATCAGCCTGGATGCCGTCATGCTGGCAGAGGCAGTTGCGTTGGAGGCAGCAGCAGGCTCAACGTGGGAGGCATCATGGCTCGGGGTCATCTACATCAGAGGGGCAGGCATCGCCCGGAGGGCAGGAGGACCCTGGAATGAGAGTGTCTTCCGTGTGGCAGTGGTTGGGCCAGCAGATAGGTGCAGAGCGGCGGCGGGCAGAGGAGGCACGGTTCACAATGGTCAGGGCGGAGATCTCGATGCGCAGGGCGCCGAGGCGGGCTGAGTGCCTCGAGGGAATTTGCAGGGAGTTGGAGGTGGACATGGCATTATCCCTGCGAGACCTCGGGGGCAGAGAACAGGCCCGCCTCCAAGACATTGAACAGGAGTTTGATGATGCCCTGGCCCATGACATCAACAAGTGAGCTGTTGGACTTTACCGCCGCCATTGTATATAGTTCATTACTGTTAAATTTAATTTCTTTTTTCTTTCATTTGGGGCGCATGGACTATGCCCCACATTTTTGTATATAGTTAGTAATTAGGTAGGTTTCATTGTAGGTTTCATTTATGTCATTGGGCTCATGGACCCTGGATTTGCTCTTTTTTTTCTTCACCATGGAGCAATGGATATTACGCTTTTCTTTCCCTTTGGATTTGCTTTCTTGGATGGTGACTTTGGACACATTTTCATTTGGATTATTTTGGATTTGCATTTTATTTATTTATCATTTTTTGAGACATGCTGCATTTTGATTATTATTGGCATTATTGTGTGTTTTGATTTCATTTCCTTCATTTTGACTTGAATACATTTTTGTTTCTTACTTCAATGTGTGGTCTTCTCTCATTGGTTTCATGCATGTCACAATGTGGGTTTTCTCAGTCATGTGTTGCCATTGTGTGGGTGGGACAGACTTGTACTCCTGCGCATACTGCTTATTTGTGATCTATCATGTAATGGGGATTTCAATTTGGAGTGAATGTAAAGCTTGGTTGGGTGTTTGGACTGGGGTGGCGTGGCGTGGGATTTGGGTGGCCATAAAAGCCAGGGATCAGATTGTGATGACGTGTTGGCTGGGGGACATGTGTCGGGGCCTGCCGGCAGGTGCCTTTCAATGCTGGTGGGGTGGGGGTGCTGGGGCACATGTGTCAGGGCCTGCTGGCAGGTGCCTGTCAATGCTAGGGGGTGGGTGTGCAGGGGGAAATGAGTGGGGGCCTGCTGGCAGGTGTCCCTCACTGCTGGGGGGTGGGGGTGCAGAGGGAAAAGAGTGGGGGCATGCTGGCAGGTGCCCCTGACTGCTGGGGGGTGGGGGTGCTGGGGGACATGTGTTGGGGCCTGCTGGCAGGTGCCTGTCAATGATAGGGGGGTGGGGGTGCAGGGGGACATGTGTTGGGGCCTGCTGGCAGGTGCCTGTCAATGATGGGGGGTGGGGGTGCAGGGGGACATGTGTCGGGGCCTGCTGGCAGGTGCCTGTCAATGATAGGGGCGTGGGGGTGCAGGGGGATGTGTCGGAGCCTGCTGGCAGGTGCCTGTCAATGATGGGGGTGTGGGGGTGCAGGTGGACAGGTGTCGGGGCCTGCTGCCAGGTGCCTGTCAATGCTGGGTGAGTGGGGGTGCAGGGGGACATGAGTGGGGGCCTTCTGGCAGATGCCAGTCACTGCTGGGGGGTGAGGGTGCAGGGGGACATGTGTCGGGGCCTGCTGGCAGGTGCCTGTCAATGCTGGGGGTAGGGGTGCAGGGGGACATGAGTGGGGGCCTGCTGGCAGGTGCCCCTCACTGCTGGGGGGTGGGGGTGCAGGGGGACATGAGTGGGGGCCTGCTGGCAGGTGCCCCTCACTGCTGAGGGTGTGGGGGTGCTGGGGGACATGACCAGGGGTACAGGGTAGTCTCCTGTGGTGTGGGCTGCCTGCAGGGGCCGTGGAGGGGGTAGAGGGGACACCTGGGAGGACCCACACTGCCAATTCACATGTAGGACTCCCCGCGCACCCCCAAAATATGCATTCCCCGCTCTGACAGCAAAATCGCGTGTAAAACTTGCTGCGCACCCCTGAAATACACGTACCCTGCTTAAATCGCGTGTGAAACTTCCCACGCACCCCCGACATACACGTACCCTGCTGAAATAGTGTGTGAAACTTCCCGCGCACCCCTGAAATACACGTACCCTGCTGAAATTGCGTGTAGAACTTCCCGTGCACCCCTGAAATACACTTACCCTGCTGAAATTGCGTGTGAAACTTCCCGCGAACCCCAGGAATACACGTACCCATGCCAATCGCGTGTGAAACTTCCTGCGCATCCCTGAAATACACGTACCCTGCTGAAATCGCGTGTGAAACTTCCTGCGCACCCACGAAATACACATACCCTGCTGAAATTGCGTGTGAAACTTCCCGCGCACCCCCGACATACACATACCCTGCTGAAATCGCGAGTGAAACTTCCCACCACCCCTGAAATACACATACCCAGGCCAATCACGTGTAAAACTTCCCGCGCACACCTGAATTACACGTACCCTGCTGAAATCGCGTGTGGAACTTCCCGCTCATCCCCGAAATAACATAGCCTGCTGAAATCGCGTGTGAAACTTCACTCGAACCCCAGTAATACACATACCCCGCTCGCACAGGGCCAATCACGTGTGAAACTTCCCGTGAACCCCAGTAATACACATACCCCACTTGCCGTGCTGGTACAGGGTTAGCACAGCCCTTTGCGCTGGATTGGGGATTTTGATGGCTTTTCCCTGCGTGAGGGGCGTTCTTGGGGGTGTAACTGGCGCTGCTGCAGGGTCGCTGCGCTACTGTGCGCCACGGCTGGTTTTGGTAGCTAAAATCCATGAATACGCTGTGCACGGAAATTGATTTTAGCGCACGCGGCTGGCGCAGAGATTCGCACACGTACACTGTGCATCAGCCGCGTGCGCCACTTGTGCGCTAAATTCTATGAATTACCCCATTAGTATCTTCTATTGGTGAATCTGCAATACTTCTGCTTCATTCTTATATTATGCCCTAGATAAAGCACTTTTTCATTACATAACTGCAATTTCTGTTGTGATGCTTAGTGCCCATTCTCTGACAGCATTGCCAACAGAACCAACATGTCCGGTTTTTACACCTCATAAGAGGATAATGTGATCAGAAGATCGCCCACATATTGTATTAGCATTTGTTTATTTATGTATTTGTACATTTATATAGTGCACCTAACCCGAAGGTATCTGTCTGTGCGCATTACGTAAAGTTTGCAGTGTTATTACAGGACAGTAAAGCACAATTCGGCACTAAGACAAGTTTCATAGCATTAGTCATAGCATGTAGATAGAATATTGGCATACAGTTCTTGCGGTTTTATTGCTGCTCTTGTGAGAAAATCCAGGTTTTCACATTTTTCCTGAAGCTCCGGAATGATGGTTCTTCTCTTATAGCTAATAACAAAGAGTTCCATAGTTTGCCAGCTAGTACTGGAAAACTGTTGCCACCTGCTTTTTGTAGCTTAAATTTGGGAACCCTTGGGCAGTATGTTTGTGTGGACTGGGTTGGTCGGTCAGATTGGTTTCTAGTGACTTTGTTTGCAAGATATTTAGGTGCTGAGTTAAAAAAGATACTTGTGTGCTAGTGGTTGGGTTTTGAACGCGATTCTGTCCTTAACTGGCAACCAATGGGCATTGCATCTTGCTGCAGAGATATGGTGGGATCTCGGTATGCTGAGAGCTGTTCTCAGTGCATTGTTTTGTAATATTTGTCATTGTTTTACATTACGTCTATTGGTCCCTTTGTACAGGGCTTTGCAATAATCTAATTTATTTAATGAGAGGGCTCTTGCTGGGGTTGTGCAACTTTTCGCCGAAAGGACCGGTCTACAGGCATTGATCAATTTGCATGTGTAGGCAGTTTCTGAGGCAGTGGCATTAGCTTGTCTAGTAAAGGGTAAGTGAGGAGTTGAGATAAAATCCAAGAGTTTTTCACTTCCTTGGAGACTGATGTAAATGACATTAATATTGAAGGATTTGAACAGGTTGTCAAGTTTGCTCAGACTAGTCTGGGTTCCAAGAAGGAGTAGCTCTGTTTTATCATGGCCATCCATGCTTGAATGGTTTGATATATTTCATTGTACATTTTAGTATCTGTGTCATAGGAGCATGTGATGGGAATGAGGATTTAGGTGACACCACACACAGGTTGTCAAAAAGCGGCTTGGTAAACATTTTATATAATGTTAGGGAACACAGGAGCCCTGTGGTACTCCGCATGTGACTGGGGCCGGCTCCACCGACACTGTGGGTGTGAATACACTCATGGTTCTGTTATCCAGGAAGGATTCTATCCATGTGGTAGCTTTAGAAGAAAAATGGGCTGCTGATGTCAAGTGTTTACAGAGGACTTTTTGATTGACTGAATCAAAAGCCCCAGATAGATCCAGTAGTAGGAGAGCTAGGTTACCTTTGTCTTTTCATTCATCCATTTGGATTTTTAAGTATATAAGGGCTGATTCAGTGCCATGACCCGGTCTGAAACCTGATTGTCTAAGGCCTAGAAGTTTATTAGATTCAAGGTGGTCTTGAATTTGTAAGTATGCAGCCCTGTCTAGAATTTTCAGTAAGAAGTATCTGTGGTTATAGGCCAGTA
Source organism: Ambystoma mexicanum (assembly GCF_040938575.1). Taxonomy (NCBI): domain Eukaryota; kingdom Metazoa; phylum Chordata; class Amphibia; order Caudata; family Ambystomatidae; genus Ambystoma; species Ambystoma mexicanum. The sequence continues at coordinate 332,602,377 of NC_090933.1, read as the reverse complement.
GTTTGTTGGGATGTTGGGATCAAGGCTCCATTTTTTAGAAGTGGAAGCACCCAGGCATCTTTCAAATTTGTAGGAACAGTACTCGTTTCGAAGGATGCATTTATTAGGGAGGTGATGAAAGGCCTCTTTTATGTTAGTCACTGGGCAGATGTCCCCTTGACATCTGAATGGTTTGAGGCTAGATATTATTTCTTCTACTTCTCTTATGGAGACAGTGGCAAACTCAAATGGCCTGCTGGACACAGGGAGGAATCTGGTGGCTCTAGGAATTGTGTATAGGCTGGCAGGCTAAGTTTTTTTGTTTCTATCTATTTTTGTTTGTAATAGAGAGATTTTGTCGAGCAGCTCTTTTTGTATGTTTGCACACCAAGTCACATCTTTAGTATAGGTTTCTAACGGTGGTATGGGGCATTCTAATCCTCCAGACTAAAAGTGACACCTATAATGATAGAATCACGATGGCTAACTATGGAACAAAAGAACTATTCATCATTCTCCAGCTCTATAGCTATTGGAAGCTCTAGTGAACTTGTCTTTGTTCAGGTCTGTAGGGTATTCTTTCCAATTTGCTTCAGCGATTCCTTGCGCGTTGCGCAAGGTTTTGAGGTTTGTCGTAAACCACGAGGTTAGGTGAGCGAGCGGCTTAGCTTTATGCATTTTTAGGGGTGCTACTTTGTCAATGGTTTGGCGTAGAGTGTGATTTTACAGCTCCACAAGCAAGAAGGGGTCCATACTGGTGTGATTGGGATGCTCAATAATAGGTTGTAGTAGAGGCAATAACTTCTCAACTGTGATGTTGCAGTTATTTCTAGTGAGTGTTGGAGGTGCATGAATGTTGCCAGGGATTAGGCGCGCACTGTCCTGAATGGTGAAGGATATAATATGGGGGTCAGATAAGGCGCAAGGTGCATTGGACACAATCTTGGTGTCACAGTTTAGGTCGACAAGCCAATCCAGGGTTCTCCCTTTACTGTGCGTAGGATAGGTAATATGGTGTGAGAAGCCTAGTTCAGAGGTCATGTTGCCAGCTAGTGCTGAGGCATTGTCATCATTAGTGTCGTAGAGGCCTAGATTAAAATCTCCCAGTAAAATAATTTGGGATCCTGGTTTAGTATTCATAGTGAGGAGTTATATGATGTCTTCCTCAAAGGAGGATAATGGGCTTGGAGGTCTGTACATTAGATGGATCGTTACTGTGCGTGAGGCAGTGAGGGGAAGCTTAATAGACAGGAGTTCTCCTGAGGGAATGGTAGGTTTGGGAGTTCTCTTAGGCCGAGCTATTTTTTGGCAAAAAAGGCTACTCCACCCCCCCTGGAGGTTTCTCTATCTAATCTCACGATAGTGTAGTTTTCGGTAATGGCTAAGGATAGTGTGGGGCCTGCTGCAGTGTGAAGCCAAGTTTTATAAATTGCTAAGAAGTCCAGATTGTTCCTTACGATGAGATCAGCTATATCTAGTGCATGCACCAGTAGAGATTTTGCGTTCATGAGTGTGCCTTTAATTGGTGTGGCATTAGACTTTCAGATGGCTGTAGGAAGGGGATTACTGACCAGGGTGGGCAAGTTGCTGCATTTGTCTAGGTAGCTCGTTTTGCACCTAGTAAGAGTAGTCTTGGTATTAGTTTGTATTTTATGGTTGGTTAGTAGCAGCTAGGCATTCTTTATTCAGGATCCTAATCTAGTGTTCCTAATGTTTATGGGACACGGTTGGTTAGGTGTAAGCCGGGCGGGTTCTAGCCGGATCCTTTGGAGAGGAGTGAGCTAGAAAAGGCTGCTCACTATAATTCCTAGATTAGCATAGGGTCTAGTTTTGTCAGGCTGTAATGCTGGTTGGAATTTGTAGGTGTTATGGCATGAGAGGGTGCTAATAGTGTGGACATGGTGATTGTGATGCTATGTTTGTTAGCCATGTGATAAGAAGGTTGGCAGAGTGCTGCTCTGTGTTGTGCCTCACGAAATAGGACCTGGTGCGTATCAACCGAGGAGCAAGGTTGCAGTGCAATTGGGTAACAAGAGCTAGGTACGATCATCTTGTACATGGCTATGGGGACCTATGTCTACATGAGGTAGTATTAAAAGGGATGTCGGCGTAAACAAGTCACAGACTAGAGCAGGGGATTGGGCTTGTTAGCTATGCAGTAGCATATGGTGGTAGGATGGAGATTATGAGGGAGGTCACATATGATATAATATGGCATTTATAACGTGCCTATACACAAGTGTTTCAAGGAGCGATTACATACTAATGATATTAGTTAAAACACTTGGCAGGTCTATGGCACAGCAAAAATATGACGCATCTACCAATAGGGTCAGTTAAAACACTTTAGCAGGCCTGTGGCGTGACAATGAAATGAATCAAAAGCCAATAATAACTGTTAAAGCACTTGGCAGGTTTATGGCACAGCAAAGATATGAAGCATCTACCAATAGGGTCAGTTAAAACACTTTAGTAGGCCTGTGGCTGGACAATGACATGAAATACACTTGGCCGATCATGGGCGGCAGTTAGGTGGAAGCATGTTAACTAGTCAAGGGTCAGGCATTGAACGGGTAATCTGTTGTTGTTTCGCAACTCAACAATGTGGGTATGGCATGTTGATAAATCTGGTCAGGCTGTAACATAGGAGGCAAGACATGCAGTAGTAGTTGCAACAAGATAACAACATCAATGAAAGAGGCAAGTACCTAGCATGTAGTAGCACAAGTCAGATGATCGATATGGTTGATGTAGTGATGCACATGTCAATATTACAGCAGGTGGCTAACTGAGTATATTGGAACCCAGAGTGGGTACAAGAAAACACATACTGGCTGGAGTATGAAGCAACCAAGGGGATACATTTAGCAGTTGAGGGAATCCATGACAATATGGTTGTTTGATAAGAGCTAGTAGGAATTGTGGATAAAACGAGTGGATTTACTGGTCATACATCTTGTACAAATCCCCACATAAACCTCCCTACTTTCTTTGGGTAGACCTGGAGTGTTTTATGTGGGGATTTAAATTCTTGCTCTATTATTTATTTGATTACTACTGAAATGCATGCTTGTCCTTATGGTTTTAATGAATATTGGACCTTTATTGGCAGGGGTTTACTGGTGTTCACTTGAATGCCCACTGGCTTTGCATTATGTATCAGCCATAGTTCAAATGCATGTTTTGACCACAATTCCGGCAGCACTTTTGACAGCAATTCATCAGTGACTGCTTATTTGATTTCCTTTGCCCACCTCTCTATTTCTTTAAGGTTTGTTCTGTTTGTAACATCACTATCACTTCATTCTTATACTTGTTTGGAATGTCTAAAACAAATCTGTCTGGAGCACAACAAATACTTGTTTGGAATTCTAAAACAAATCTGTCTGAGCACAACAAATGGTGCACCTTAATATGAAAATAAAAGTCTTTGCCTAATAAATGTACTGGTTGCAAAGGGCTTACAAGAAATGATTTATTTTCTGCAATTAGAGCAATGTTAAATATGTGGTCACAGAAAGGGTTACTGGGTATTAGAAATACCTGTGGCTCACGTCCTTTCAGATGACAGTGGACGATTTGGAAAATTGCCAAATTCTAATGCTGAATGATTTGCCCCTGTTTCTATTGGACATTGTATATTGATATGATATATGATATTTTATTTATAGACCGCCTATACACGGGTGTTTTAAGGCGCAAAGAGGCAAGGGAAGGGAACGAGGGGAACAAAAAATGATCTTACTGTGCCCAGTGGCATTGAGATTGCACAAGTGCAGGGAGCGGAAAGGGGGAGAAGTGCCAGGGGAAGGGGAGGGGGAGAAGTGCAGGACATAGGATCAATCAATCAACCAACTATTTGTTTAGTGCTCTTTCACCAAAGGCATCATGGCGCTCAGACATCCAGCATCCGGGACAGTACACACAAGCACCGCTAAGAGCAGGGGAAGTTTAACTGAAGAGAAACGTCTTGAGCCTTTTTTTGAAAAGTAGAAAATGCAAATATTCCTCAAATCAGGAGGCAGTGAATTCCAAACTTGGGGCCCTGCCACAGAGAAGGCACGGCTACCCAGACGTTCTATCCTATCTTTAGGTATTTACAGCAATGCTGCATTTAGGGGTCTTAAGGAGCGTGCCAGAGTATATCTCTCCAGTTTCTCGTGGATGGCCAGGCACTCCTTGCCACTTAGAGCATGGTGCATAATACACAGTGCTTTACATTTTACCTGTGCTTCGATGGGTAGCCAGTGTAGAAATGTCCGAGCCCTGGTCACTCCTACTGCTAACGGAATGTGTGTAACCAGGTGCTCTGCTGCATTTTGTAATACTTGTAGACGCTAGATGAGAAAAGCTGGTTGTGCTAGATAGATGGCATTGCAATAGGCCAGGCTACCATTAAATTAATGTAAAAGAACAAGGGGGTCTTAAAATATCAACCATCGGTGTCCCGCGCTAGAGGGTGGGTGGCGGCTGTCCAGTGGAGTAACGGAGTAAATCCCCCTGCTCCGGTAGAAAGTAAGATGTGCGCAGGGCTCAAGGGAATGTGCGGATGGGGGTTCCTTTGAGCCCTGTGCACGCCTTACAGGCTACCATTAACACAGGCTGCAACTACTTGAGCATGAAATGTATCTGGAATAAACAGAAGAACTTTCTTTAGCTGTTTAAGTTTAATAAAACCAGCACCATATACTGAATGTACCTGTGCCTCCATAGACAAAGATTCAGACAGTTTAATCCCTAGATTCCGCACTACTTTAGCAGGCTTAGCTAGTGGGCCCAGTGAAACTGGCCAGAAGTCATTTGTCCATTCCTCGGCTGTGCCAGGCAGACAAGAGATCAGAATTTCTGTCTTGCTGCCATTTAATTTGAGCCAGTTAGAATCCAACCAGACCTGGATGGCTTCTGAGCATTTTTGTAGCCTTTCTCCTACCTCACCTTGCTTTGGATCGAAGCGAAACAGAACCTGCGTGTTGTCTGCACATGAGAAGACCCTGAAGCCAAACAAATGGATAAGAATCATCAAAGGGCGAAATCAATGAAACACAAACAAATCAAGAAAAAGGAAGTGCGGCCAGCAGATGGCAGTGCAAGGGTTAAGTGCAGACAGCAGGTGAATGGGAGTGCAGGTAGGGGGACTGTAGGGTTACACATACAGCCCTAAGCGCAGGGTTGTCAGGTGGCGGCGCAGGTGTGCAACTGGGGGGCAGGGACCTGGGCCTGAGGTTCAGAGGGTAGCCAGGTAACCAGTGCATTGACAGACAGGAGATCACCAGGGAAGAGGAACAGAGGAATGTCTTGAGCAGCTTCCACAATGGTAGATGGTCCTGCTCAAGTTTCAGAGAGGCAAGGAGGCTGTTCCAGAGGGAGGCCCCAGCCGAAGAAAGAGATCTACCACCAACTCGTTGCTTGGATAAGTGACTGACCCTGAGGGAGTTGGAGGAGTGAAGAGCTTGAGTAAGAAGGCATTTACAAAGAGAGAGTGGTCTTGAACTTGATCGTCGCAGCCACTGGGAGCCAGTGCAGATATTTCAGTCCTCAAGAGATACTAGGCTTGAGGCAAGGATAAGTCTTGCGGTCCTGTTCTGGATGAGTTGCAGAGGGCAGAGAGAAGAAACAGGCCGATTTATAAAGAGACTGTTGCAGTAGTACAGCATAGAGAGAACCAGAGCTCTAGAGACATGTGTTTCTGGGGGAAACAGAGGAAAGGAAGAATACCTCTGAGGAGGTGCAGTTGGCAGGCGCTTCTTAGAGACGTCAGAGATGTTACGAGAAAAGGAGAGTGTGGAGTCGTAGATGACCCCAAGGTTCTTAGCCTCACAGGTTGGACTAGGAAGAGGACCAGAGAGTGAGAGGAAATGAGGGTGCAGGTGTGCCGATGAGGATTATCTCTGTCTTATTAGCATGAAGGCAGAGATCAATGGCGGCACACCACTCCTGGATCGCAGTCAGACAGTCAAAGTTGAGAGTCATCTGCATAGCAAGGAAAGTTAGAGCAGAGAGCTGCAATGCAGTGTGTAAGAGGTGCCAAGTATTGGTTGAACCACCAGGGAGAGAGATTAGACCGCTGGGGAACACCACAGGTAGAGAGTGAGATAGAGGAAAGGAAGGACTCAAGTTGGACCTGGGAGGGTCGGTCAGAGAGGAAAGAGATCAGCCAGGCCATGGCCCGATCGGTGATACCCAGGTTATCACAGAGACGAATGAGCAGGATGGCATGGTTGGCCATGTCAAAGGCAGAAGAGAGATCGAGTAAGATGAAAACAGAGGGGAGATTAGAATCAAGGTTAGAGAGCAGATCTTCACAGATGTTCAGGAGAGCAGTTTCCGTGCTTCTGGCTGCTCTTCCCATTTATCAAACATTTATCAAAAGGCCCTTTGTGGTCTACTGAAATTAATGTATATTGTGAGAAATCAGTTTTCTCCTTTCATTATTAACCATTGATCTGTTTATCTGTGGCTGGAAACTCTTTGCTTTCACTTTTGGAACATGAGGCAATTAAGGCAATGGCTTCCATAACATGAAGCTGAGGGTGATTAGGAGACTCAAACTTCCACGTTCCCTCCTGTTTGCAATAGTGGCTCGCTGCATTACTAATCCCAATACCATTTTGATTAATATGTGGGTTGGAGCACTGCCTCTGCACACACTACACCTACCTGTGCTATCTCAGCAGGATTATTTCTTCCAGAATTATGCGTAAAAGCAAACTTCAAACAATCAAGCTTGTCGGCAGGCAACTTATTTTTTTTCTGACTGCAGTTATACAGTTTATCCAAGTCTGAATGCATTCTTCTGTATCAAGGCACCTCTTGCTTGTACTAATTCAACATGCATTCCAATGTCTTCTGCAAGCTAACCATGCTCTAGAGTTAAACATTAGTGCACCTCAGCTGGCATTGTCACCCTGGTTCCTGTTCATGTCAGCCCAGGAATCATTATAGCACTGAATTACTGTTCTCAATTCCACTACACATTTCTGGTTCTTCCCTGAAATTGGTGAATCATTTAGATACATTCCTCAAATCCGCATTTGTCCAAGAGGTCTGTACCATTACAAGGTTACCAGCAATATCAGTACCCACCCCTGCAAACTTTCTCAGTGGATCTTACAATTTCACATATGTTGCACTGTAAATTACACATTTGAGGGTGTGGAAGGGATTTACGGTGATGAAAGCACTAGTTGCTTGCCAAGCCAGGGCATAAACTAGGGGCTGATGCAACATGGTTGTGGCTGATGTGTCCTGGTACTGCACTTGCTGGGAAACACTTGTGCTTGTGCCACAGGCACATGCAGCATTGCGACTGTGCATTAAGCTTGAGGCACTTAACATCATAATAGTCGTATCTTCATTTCCCCTCTTCCTTATCAGCCTCCCAGGTCTTGTTCTTCTCAGGTAACATGTTGGTATATAATTGTAGTTGACCTTTATTGAGGAGGTGTGCAAGACTTTGCTCCTGTTCGAGAGCCCTCAGTCTAGACTCCCCCAATCTCTGTGTCCCTCCTGCAAACCAATTTGAAAATAATTCCAACGCCTCTGGCTTTATTTCCTTTCCTTTATCATCCAAGGTATGATATGAAATGATATGATATGATATGATATGATATGATAAGTCATTTATAACGCGCCTGTACAGAAGTGTTTCTAGGTGGGACAAGACAAGGAAGGGGAGACAAAGGGAGGACAAAACAAATGATCTTACTAGACCTGGTTTCATTCAGATTGTGCAAGCGCGAGGGGGAAGGGAGAGGAGAAGTGCCAGTGGGAGTTAGGGGGGAGAGTGCAATAGGCAAGCTCAAGTAACTGCTGACGGACTGGTGGGCTCAAATAAGTGCAAGGAGGCAGGGGTCTGTAGGGTTGAGATGCAGTCCCTAAGTATGTGGAAGGCCCGCAGGCAGTGTAAGAGGCTACTGGTCATGAAGGAGCCTGGTGCCTGTTCAAATTCAGAGGGCGACCAGGTAACCAGTTAGTGCAACAGACAGGTACATCTGCAGGGGAGAGAGAGAGAAAGCAGAAGTTAAAAGAAAGGCCTTGAGTTGCTTCTGGAATCTTAGGTGGTCCTGCTCAAGTTTGAGAGAGGCAGGGAGGCTGTTCCAGAGGGAGGCCCCAGCCAAGGAAAGAGATGTACCCCCCACTCTCTGCCTGGAGAAGCGTCTGACCCTCAGAGAGTTGGAGGTGGATGAGCAGAGGGCTCGAGAAGGAAAATGCTTAGGAAGAGAGAGTTGGATGTAGTGTGGTCCCCAGCCCCAGAAAGCCTTGTGGACATCCCAGAGGGTCTTGACTTTTGATCCTTGCAGCCACCGGGAGAAATTGGAGATATTTAGGAGCTGGAGAGATATAATCCATGGGCTTGAGGCCAAGGATAAGTCTTGCATTCTTGTTCTGAATTAGCTGCAAAGGGTGAAGAGCAGAGGCAGGCAGATTTAGAAAGAGGATGTTTCAGTAGGCCAGCCTAAAGAGAACAAGGGCTCTGGATACAGTGAGCTTCTGGGGGAAGGTGAGAAAAGGAAGAATACTTCTGAGGAGGTGAGGCTGGTAGTGTGTCATCAATGATACAGACCTGGCCTTCGGAAACCATGCAGACAAGGCACCAGGGTCGGGAAAGAAAAGAGGTTATGGTTAAATAACCAAAGTCCCGCTTGCTATTGCTTTCCCTGGTATGTTTAGGAAACTGTAGTAGTGCTGGAGTATTTAATCTTGGAGCTTTAAGAACTGTATAAGGGGTGAGACAAACGAGAATGTTAGCGTTCTGTTCAAACAGTGTCCCTCTCTCTTGCTTTCCCTTTGGATTCTATAATTACCTGCAAATGGGGGGTCAATAAGCTATTGGGGAGACCATTGCAGTCCAGAAAGAGGAGTACAGGATTTAACACAAGGTGTCTAGAATTAATAATGGGCACGACTGTGGGATCGGACACCGAGGGTTCGGTGCATTCATAAGGAGGAGGCAGTCTGAAATGAAAGTTAGTTTTTTTTTATTTTTTTTTTTTATTGGTTTATACAAACCTTTAAAAAGAAAAAGGAGATAAGGAGACACATCATCCATTTCCACATTCAGAGACATACATGAAATCACATTTCAGGATACAATCATGAGCGATCTGGCATCCACAGCTAGGGCCAGAAAAGCCTTCGTATGTGACTTCGGATGAGCTGATAAAGATCCATACGAGCCTATACCATCAGCCTTCATCTTCGGTGTCCCTCGACTCTAGGCTTCCTTCAATTTCCTGCAAAAACACGGTTAGCAACCTTGTCAGTTGTGTGTTGGAGCCAGAGAACATCAACTGCCACCATTCTTCTGCATTCCTTATTGAGTGCTCAGATACTAGTTGTCCCAGGTGTTTAGTTCTTTGTAGTTTAAAGAATGGGCAGAATAAGACAAGGTGCTTAAGTGATTCATCACAGGTTTTGCAGTATCTACAAACAATGTTTGAGACGACGTTTCCTGTCCAGTTCTTTGTCCGATCTTTAGTTCTGAATAGGTTTAGGCGAAATCTCATGTATGTTGCCCTTTTAACGTTATCCGGAAACAAAACTACGTAGTTTTGTAGTGTGTTGAATGCTCGTGCCTCAGCTGGAGCGTCCTTCATTGCTTTGGTCATTCTTCTGTCTTCACTAGTTTGAATCCAATCAGCTTCCCAGATCTTTTTCTTCACCAAATCTGGGTTGTCCTGAAGAGTTTTAATATTCGTTCCATGAGTGGTTAGCAGGTCTTGACATCTTTTGTACCACAACGCTAGGATACTGTCTGGGCTAGCATTACCAGGATTGCGTAGTATTTTGAATTGAGGTGCTATTACAGGCAACACAGTTTTCCTGAAAAGGGCCAAGGTGTTCCACATGATCCGGGCTTCAAGCGAGATCATGCCTAGCTCGTAACGTATGCAGGATGTGGGGGTGCTGTTCGGAAGGTGTAGAATTTTTACCCAAAAAATATGCTCCAGGGTTGACCAAAAGTCCGCCGGGCATCCAAAGGCATTCTCTGCACCGTATATCAAGGCTGGTACAGCCTTCTGCTGATAGAACGCTATCACAGGCTTGAGTGAAAACTTTCCATATTTTTTGTTTAAGATTGAGGCTTGGGAGGCTAAGTGTCGACATTTCATCTTCGTGAGCTCCATCCAGGGGCTATCGTTTATATTTGTATTAATTTGCATCCCAAGATATCTGGTGCTTTCCACCGTAATGAGTGTTTCCTTTCCCAGGTGCCATCTGAATTTGTTGTTTTTCTGGTGGCATCCAGTTTGCAAATTCTGTAGTGTTAGTATTTCGCTTTTTGAGTTGTTAATGATCAAACCGTTGTTTTCCACGTAACGTTCGACTGCATTTATTTTACGCTGGAGGCCGATTGGGGTAGAATCCAACAAGATCAAATCGTCAGCATACAACATCCATCCTAATGCAGAACCGTGTATCGTGGGAGAAAACGATCGTGGCTCGTTTATTGCGAAACCAATGTCTGAGAGAAAAAGGTTGAAGATGATTGCCGCCAGGGGGCAGCCTTGTTTGACACCACGAAAAGTGTTAATTTTTCTGTAAGCAAACCACCTTGGTCAAGGCGCACTCTAATGGTGGTAGCAGAGTGAATTTCTTTGATGGCAGCTAGCAGACTCTCGGGACACCCCCAGTTAGACATTTTCGTCCAAAGTAGCTCTCGATCGATGGTGTCGAAAGCGTGGGAAAAGTCTATCAAAGCGAGATAGACCTTTCTCCCAGCTCTAATCGCTTCCATTTTCAGCAAGTTTATCAACAGGAGGTTAAGGCCACAGCCGACCCCTCTTACAAAACCTGTTTGTCTTTCATCCAGGTGGCCACTATCGACAATCCATTGTGAAAGTTTCTGTTGCAACATTGTTGCATACACTTTGCCCAGTACGTCTAAAAGAGCAATAGGTCGATAGTTTTTTGGCTCAAGCTGGTTTCCTTTTTTAAAGATAGGCACAATTATTGCTTGCTTCCAAGACTTTGGAGATTCTTGTCTTCTGCAGATTCGAGTGAAGAGTTCCTCACAAAAGTCCGCCCATAGCTCCATATTTTGTTTTAAGGTTACATTGGTCAAACCATCAGGACCAGGAGCCCTTGAGTCGCTGGCGTTCTTGATTATCTGAAGAATGTCTGCTTTGAGGAATGTCAGGTCCCATTTAGTTAGAATTGGTGTTATAGGGGCCTGGCAGGTCCCTTGTTTGCTGTACAAATTTTTGAAATGTAATGTCCACCTCGCTGCTGGTACCATGTTTGACATCAGTGCAGATTGAGGGGCACCTTCGTTGTTTAAAAGTCTCCAAAACTCTGCCGAGTTTTTGTTGTTCATTTTTTGCATCATTAATTCCGCATCGTTTTGGAACATGAGGGCTTTGTGAGATTTTATCCAATTTTTATATTTCTGTTTTGCGACACGTTTTCCTCGCTCTGAGTCTGTAGGATCTCTGAGTCTCAGGAGTCTGATGGAGGCGCGTAGTTCTCTCTTTCTTCTCATGATCTCGACGTCAAACTTATGTTTGTTAGCAAAGCCAAGTTTTCTCAGGCCCTGCTTTTTTTCCACAAACAGGTGTAATAAGTGTGCGTATTCGACTACACAATCTAGTTTGGTGAAGGATTCTGAAAATGTGGAGACTTCAGCCGGGAGCAGTGTTAGCCTAACTCTGTTTGGCTCAGCCAGTATCCGATGTTTCCATCTTTCTTGGGATGGTTGCTTTACGGCTGACAAGGTGAGGATTACCATGTCATGGTCGCTTTGCATCATAGGTATTACCTCAAGTGTCTTGGTGGTTTGTTGGATCTTTTCTGAGGCGAAGAAGTAGTCTAAGGTAGATTTCTGGTCTGCTCGTCGCCACGTGGGTTTTGCTGGTATGTCGCCGACAGAATTTCCATTGAGCATTGCTAAATTTCTGGCTTCCATTTCCCCCATCCATTTTGAGGCCACGTTATTAGGTGCGTGCACAACTTCGTTGTTTTTCATTCTTGTTGCCAGACAGTTGATGTTTAAGTCTCCACATATTATTATGTTTATTGACTCATTATCGAGAATGAGATCGTCGATTTTAGATGAGACTATATCTATGAAGGAACTTGACCCGGCTTGAGTGTGATTCCAATATATATTAAATATATGGAAAAGAGTCGAGTTGTCAGTTTGAAACCCATCCAGGGCTATGGTTGACAATAGTATGAAAGGTGATAGAATTAAAGAGCTTGTAATACGACAACCTGAACTCTTTTTTACAATAGTCAACAAGCCTGCCATTGGTCTTCCTCTACTTTTTTTAAAGGCTGGGTTGAAAGCTATTTCGTAAGCATCCGCAGTTGGGCAGCTCGTCATCCACGTCTCTTGAAGGCAGACCACATCTAGAGCGTCCGGCCAGGGTTCTTCTAGTAGGTGGGAGAAACCCCTGGTGTTCCAGGATCCGATCTTAAGTTCCCGTGGCTCCTCTACCATTTGGCGTTACCGTTTTGAAGGTCTGCCCAGTGCTTCAGCCAGCCAGGACCAATCCTTTTGTGTTCCACTTTGTTCTTGTGGACTTAGTGCATCAACAAGAGTCGGATCAGTCAGTTCAGCTCCTTTAATAGTAATTTTGATGGAATCCTCTATATGAAATTTCCCTGATATGGTTTCAGGGGGGCCCCTGTCCGTTGTCTTTTTCAGGCTTCCAGCGCTAGGATACAGATCACATTCTGCCAATGCTTCCACGTTTAGGGGAGCCTCATTATCCATGGTTTTGATAGCAAACGGCGGTTCTTGATAGAACGAGTCACGTTTGATTTTATGAGTGTCTGCTCTGTGATCAGGTTTAGCTTGCTCTGACACTTCTAAGATGTCGAAACCCATAGACATAAGAGCGGGTCCTGCAGCCAGTACAATGTTCAAAACAATTCTGGATCTGAAATGGAGGATGATTTTATCATTTTGGTCCTCGTTTTTGAATTCCACCGTCTTGATGTCCTCAGAGCGTATCGTTCTGAGAGATGGCACGTGTTGAAAGAGACATAGAACGTTTGTGCGATTTAGGATAAGATTCTCTCCATTTTCAATGCGTTCAAGCCTCAGCTTATGAGATGTTTGACTTTTGTCACCAGCGCTGTTGGCATCCCTGTTCGCTCTGCGCCATTCATTTCTTTCACAGCCAGGCCGTATGTCAAGGGTCTCGGTTCTGGCCAGTCCTGCTCTGTTTACGTTGTCTTTGTTGTAGACAGAATCGTCCGAAAGTGTGACTTTTGATTTATTACGAGGCCACAGACCCACTTCCAGGTCATTCTTCCTTTCTGGAAGTGGATTAGACAGCGTCTGAGATTGAGCAAGGACTTTTCGCCTTTCTTCCAAAGTTTTGAATATGGGGCTTGAAGTAGTTTTAAGAGGCACGTCTTGTTTAAGCTTCTTTTCGATAAGTGTACATATTCTTGCCGCACCAGCTAGAATTCGGATAGGCACTGCGTTGATTCCGTCACTTGGAGCTTCCGGTTGTGCATCCACAAGTAACGCATCCTCATCACCCGTTTCAGGACCCTTATCCGCTGAATCTAAGTCTTCATACACAGACAAGTTGATTAAGTCTATAGAATCGACCTCCGTAGGTTCCAGGGGGAGGCCAGAGTCTATAAACTTTGCAGAAGTATTTGCGATGATGAGGTCTTTTTTCTTTATTGGATCTCTGTCTTCTGTCCGAGTGTTGTTAACAGTTACGTTGACAGTTTTTAGATTTCGAAGAAATTTTCTTGAGTTGTTGCCAATTCTTTGATTTTTAATTCTTTGATTTTTAGTTTTTTTCAACGGTCCTAGTTTGAGCGCCTTGTGGTCAGCTTTCTGGGGTACAGACCCCTTGAATATGTCGAATATTTGATTTTTGGGCTCCGTGGTGTCCGGAATTAGGATCACCTCAGGTGTGCGAGAGACACACGTGTCAGTCAAAGAGACCAACGAGGAGGGTTTTTGCGGATCCAAAGTCGCCAAATTGTTAGGGGCCTTACTGCTTTGCAGAACGCTGGCAAAGCTCATTTGGGGAGATGCTTTGGTGTTTATGCTTCCAAGGCTAGGGCCCAAGCCCTCATTCGTAGATTTCTCAAGCTCAAGTTGTGAGCCTTGGATGCTCCGAGAATCAGGGACTAAAGGATCCGGCGAACTTTTTTCGCTTCTCAGAAGGATGACCTCCCGACAGTTCTGCGTTATTAGGGCATTTTTTTCTTGTATTTCTGTGGTTTCTTCAGAGTTATTAATTGTATCCGTGACGCCCATGGTGGGATGGAGCACCAGCGCGCCAGGGTCTATGTAGCGATTGTTCATTGTAATGTGAGCGGAATTTTCCGTGGACAAGTGAACCTTATTGGTTTGTTGAGCAGCTAAGTGCTCCCTGCTAGGTTGTTGATTTGAGTCCTGTGTCATCGAATGTCGATGCCTTAGCACGCTAAGGGCTTCTTTCGCGACCTCTGCTAGAAGCTTTTTATCCAATTTGTTGCTTTCTTTCTGTTCTGTTAAGGTTTGCAGGGCAGAGGTCAAGTTTGTTTTTATTGCTCCATTATCCTTTCTTTCGGTGCGCAAATCTTTCTCCATGTTGATTATTTTTGAATTCATGAGCGCCACTAATGTTGTTAGGTCCTTCACATTATCATTTAGTTGCTCGTACAGTTTTAGAAATGGAGCAAGCGAAATTCCAGTTGCTGACATTAAGACCGACTGTAGGTCTTTTGTGATGTCCGCGTCGAGCTTGACCTTTGAGTTGCAATCTTTTTTGAGTAGTTGAGATTTGGATCTCCTGACTTTTGGAAAGTCACGTTCTATGATTGAGGAGGCAGTTGAACAGGATTCAGAGGAAGATGAGTTAGAGACATGAGTGTCACGTACACGAGTGTTGTATGCCAGATTTTGTTTGACACTTCTGAAATTAGTTGAATGTGTTATTGCATTTCTCTGTCTTTGTGAAGCACGAGCCTGAGAACATGCTATACGTGGTGAAGCCGGGCAGGCAGCATTTTCTTCATTTTGCAGAGCGATTTTCCAGTTATGCAGAGCATCGAGCTTTGTGGTAGAGCAGACGTCCCCTGGCTGCGTCTCATGGCTATGTGCCAAGGGCGTCCGCTGATTCTGCTGATCAATTAGGCTCCGGTCTCCTCTCGGTGTGAAGTTGCAGGCTTTGTTTGTTTGAGAGAAGTCTTGCAGAGTTTTGTTTGCGACTTCTATCGAGACTCTTCTATTTTTATGGGATGTTGGCGACCCGCATCCCTTATTGAAGTCAGCTAAGTGCTTGTCGAGGGGGCAGAATACTTCATCTTCCAGCACGGTGTTCGTCTTCACAGAGTCTAGTTCATCCGTTCCATATGAGGAGGGACCATGTGCTTTCTTAGTGGACGGGAGTGATGAAGAGCATAGCTCTGACGGAAAGACCTCTTTCCAAGTTGTGGCCGAGCTGTCAACACCGCTACCGTTTTTTGGGCATCCTCTCATATTGTGGACACGCCACGCCAAAACCATCAGTTTGGGTGGTTTGTTTGGAGGAGAATTTAGGGAGTGGGCATCAGTGGGAATCACAGCATTCAGAGAGCTTGGGCTCAGCCTTGCCGCGACCTCAGTCTCTGCAGTCTCAGTATTGCAGATATCGGCCTCAGGTGAATCTACAGGCATGACGACAGGCGCAGGCGTGGGAACGGCCACAGGTGAAGGCATTCCGTGTCTGTGTTTTGCGTCGCTCTCAGTGTTCACGGAGCTCACGGAGCTGCCCGTGTGGTCGAGCACCGTCCGGCTGACTAGAGCGGCAGTCAGGGACTTGGGGGGAGAGGGGCTATCCCTAGAATAACCCGGAGCAGAAGCGACTCCGACACCACTCAGGGCTGACCCACCCTTTCTTAGGTGGGAGGGGATCCCCAATCTCACGCGGTCGTCCATGAGGCCGCTATGCCGACAGCCGCTGGGCGCTCGCTCACTCTCCTCTAGCTCGGCCCTCCCATCGCTCGCCGTGCATTGTGACGTCGCACTCAGTGTCTGCTTGCTCACATCAAAGGCCAGATTGTGTGACAAGTGCTCATTATGTCTAGACAGTTTAGTACTTACACGTGGGCAGGTGCTCGCGTCAGTCAGGTTAGATGTAGAGGCAGAGACGGAGGCGGAATTCCAGCGTCGCAGTTGCAGTCTTGTGTGGGGAGGGGAGGGCAAGCGGTCTCCGCAGGTACCTATTTTCCCGCGTTTGAGCAAAGATCCATCCATTACGGCAGGCCCACAGGCCCTCGCCCTCGCCCGAAACCAGAACACCAAAACACACTGCGCACACCGCGCGCTCCGCGTGTGCTGGGGATTATGTACTGCTTCCTCCTGGAAGTAGTAGTAGAGCTGGAGAACAGACTTCCCAAAGTCACAAAGGCAGTATCAGCAGAAAAGAGCCTGGGCAGTCTCAGGCTCACCAAAACACACTGCGCACACCGCGCGCTCCGCGTGTGCTGGGGATTATGTACTGCTTCCTCCTGGAAGTAGTAGTAGAGCTGGAGAACAGACTTCCCAAAGTCACAAAGGCAGTATCAGCAGAAAAGAGCCTGGGCAGTCTCAGGCTCACCAAAACACACTGCGCACACCGCGCGCTCCGCGTGTGCTGGGGATTATGTACTGCTTCCTCCTGGAAGTAGTAGTAGAGCTGGAGAACAGACTTCCCAAAGTCACAAAGGCAGTATCAGCAGAAAAGAGCCTGGGCAGTCTCAGGCTCACCAAAACACACTGCGCACACCGCGCGCTCCGCGTGTGCTGGGGATTATGTACTGCTTCCTCCTGGAAGTAGTAGTAGAGCTGGAGAACAGACTTCCCAAAGTCACAAAGGCAGTATCAGCAGAAAAGAGCCTGGGCAGTATCAGGCTCACCAAAACACACTGCGCACACCGCGCGCTCCGCGTGTGCTGGGGATTATGTACTGCTTCCTCCTGGAAGTAGTAGTAGAGCTGGAGAACAGACTTCCCAAAGTCACAAAGGCAGTATCAGCAGAAAAGAGCCTGGGCAGTCTCAGGCTCACCAAAACACACTGCGCACACCAAAAAGTTAGTACAGATGGAACGCTGAAGTCAGCGCAGCATTCTTAGTGACAGCTCGTGCCTGCCGGGTGTTTGCAGAAAGAAATGAAAGTTAGTGCAAGCTCTAAATACCTAGAAAGTAAATGTCCTGGAATGAGGTGATGGAATCCTTCGAGATGTGAAGCGTGGAAGTCTTGAAGAGGCAACAGTTCCCCGCTGCATCCGTAATACAATACACGTTCATTTGAATGACTTTTCCAGAAGTAGCCAATCACCAATCTACTTCCTGTGATCCCGGAAGTGGACCTAAAATACATAATCCACCATTGTTAAGTGGTGTAACATGTTGGTACACTATCTGCGTCCAAACCTATGGGTCCACAAGGGTTGCCACAGTCGCCTTGTCAATAAGCGGTAACCAGTATGTCTGGGATTGGTGTGAGGTTGGTCAAACCTTACATAGGCCCTCATTACGACCCTGGCGGAAAGTGACTGACCGGACCGCCACAGCGTAAATAGCGTTTCCGCCATTGCACGATGGAGCAAAGTGCGGCCCATTCCGACCCATCGGGCACGAGCACCACGGCATGGCGGAAGTTCAAAGTCCGTGATGGCGGAAATGACCCCAAAACGGCCCACATCGCCGCCGTACGGCGCCCTAGGTGCAATACCGCCACCCATCACAGCGGACACCGCAGTGTGCGCCTACCGGAAAGTACGGTGACCGGAAATTTACGGAAACGGAAGTTAAAACATGGGCCCGGAACGGGAAACATCCCGCCGTACACCTATAAAACCACTAAAACCACACAACCACTAAAAACACTACCCAGAGACACACCCCTAACCCGTCATCCACCCTAGCGAAACCAAGAAAAATGGGAAAAGTAGCGAAGAAAGCGTGCGACCGCAAGCGGCAGGTCCACTTCTCCCGTGAGGAACTCACCGTGCTAACAGAGACCCTCCAGGAGAATGCTGCCGTCGTCTTCTCCACGCAAATGACCAGGACGGCACTTGCAAACAAGAAGGCCATATGGGCTCTGGTGGCACAGCGGGTAAGTGCGGTGGGGACCGCACCCCACACCCCACAGCAATGCCGAAAGCGATGGGACGACCTGCGGATACGCGTCCGCAGCATACTCTCTGCCAACCGCAACATTGCCACAGCCACCGGGGGAGGTCCTGAATCACCCATCAAGTTGACCCCCTGGGAAGAAATCTGTGCCTCCACCATCGGAATGGAGAGCATAGAGGGAGTCGGAGGGATGGAGAAAGGAGTGCAGACATCCGAAGATTCAGGTAGGTGGGCCAAATAAAACAATGCCAAATCCACAATGTCCAATCATGTGAGGTACCATGTGTCCACATAGTGCAACAGAAACACATGTCCAGGAGAACGTCCACACACATCGGCCTGATAGCGCACGTTAAAACCCACAATAAATACATAAATAATTAAAAACCCCTAAAAAACGCACTACACGTGCAGCAGGCACACCCTAACTGCAGGCTGCCAAACAACTGCACCCTCACTCCACACACAAATGAAAGCACCTCCAAGGCCCCGACCCAAATCACCCTCAGGTACCACCCCAATGCATGTGATACAATGCCATTCCAATACCCACAGACCCATTAATAACCCTCGCCCTCCTTTACTCCACCACAGGGTCCGATCCAAACGACGAGCATCAGGACACCCCTACCAGCACACCTGCAAAGAGGGCCAAGACCAACGGCCAAAGACCCTCCACCTCAGCTGCACGCATCAAGACACGGCAGCAGCACAAATCAGGTGGCAGCACAGAGGAGGGAACATCAACAGGCACCCCAGCAGCCAGCATGCCCACAACACCACCACCACAGGTCCCCCCAACGGATGCCACAGAAGGCACTGCCTCTGGTGGCAGCAGCACCATAGGTGACACCCCATTGATGGCAGCATGCTCCGACACAGAAGACGGGGATGTCGAAGTCAGATCCATCCATGACCTGTCCCAATCCCCCTGTCTGTCCCATCCCGTACAACATGAGGATACCACGCAGGGGCACCCACAAGACGACGACTGGCCATCCCCCACAAGCCCTGTGGCAAGGCAACATGAGGACAACAGCCCCTCTGTGACACCCCCGCAAATGGCCATGGCCCAGCAGAGGCAACAGTCCCTCGACCAGTTAATCGTGCAACAGCAGCAACTGGCCACGCTCCTCAAGGACCATGCCGATGAATGTGGGGGCACTAAGGCAGACATAGAAACATCAACTGAGACACTTAGGGCAGAAATGGAGAGAAGTACAGAGACACTAAGGGCACAAATGGAGAGTAGCACCGAGAGCCTGAGAGTACAAATGGAGAGAAGCACCGAGAGCCTGAGGGGGGAACTGCATGCGACGTCCAAAGACGTATGTGCCGAACTTGCCGCAGTGCGCCGTGTGCTCACTGAGCTCTCGCAAACCCTTAGGGACATGCATGGACGTGAGCAGGCAGAGACATCATCCGTTGCAAGTTCCGTCCAGGGCAGCCCCCAACGTAGATCTGGGAGGAACCTGCGCTCCACAGGCAGGGGTGCCCCTGATACCCGCAGAGGGGGCTTGCAATAGCGACTGGCCACTGACAATGAGCATCTTTGGACACTGGTGTTCGGGGGTGAGGTAGGAGGGTGGAGGGGGTGTGTTGGGCTCACTTGGGTGGCGGGTCGATAGGGTGTACAATATGATATCACATATGCCATAAACAGTGCAGGATCAACCAATGAGATGTGTGGACATTGATCTTTGTGTACTAGGCCATCATAGGCATACAGTCCATATTGTGCATGTCCCAGACACACACAGTGCCACGAGTCCCGTGTCCATGTATCAGCCACCAGGCGTGAGTGCTAGAAGCATACATCAATGAGATGCTGACGAATGTCACGGCCCTCCGGTGCCTCGCAGACTCCTTGAGGTGCTGCCACATCCCCACCCTCATCATGACCATCATCAGGTGCTTGCAGTTCTGCGTCAGGGGGCATGGGCACATTTCTACGTACGCACATGTTGTGGAGCATGACACATGCCATCACCATCTTTGCAACCTTCTCATGGCGGTACAGGAGTGCCCCGCCAGACCTGCTGAGGCAGCGGAAACGACCCTTCAGTAGGCCGAATGCCTGTTCGATGACTACACGGGTACGTGAGTGGGCATGGTTGTAGTCCTCCTCATGCTGGTCCCGTGGGTTCCGGACTGGTGTGAGGAGCCATCTCTTCAGTGGATATCCAGCATCACCTGTATGTGGACGATAAACGTATGATGTGGAATGCCATTGCTACGTACGCACACCCCCCCCCCCTTCCTGCCAGGTCATTGCCGAATCACATACCCCACATTATCATGCATGTAATGTGACTCACCGAGTAGCCAGGATCTGTTCCCTGCGTGTCGCTCCATGTAGCGTGGTATTGTAGAGTTCCTCAAGACCATAGAATCATGGGTTGATCCAGGGAATCTGGCACAACAATGTGTAATGATCCTGTTGGAGTCACACACCATTTGTACATTCAGAGAATGAAATTGTTTTCGGTTGCGGTACTGGGCCTCCATGGCATGTGGGACGACCAATTCCACATGGGTGCAGTCGATGGCACCAATGCAACCCGGTATGCCGGCAAGTGCATGGAATCCCACTTTTGTGTTGGTAATTTCCTGCTCCGAGCGTGGTAGGGAGATGTAGTCGTCTGCATGCTGCAGGAGGGCATCGAGCACTTGCAATAGTGTCCGTGAGAACAGTGGCTGAGAAATGCCATGCAACTGTCCGACTGTGTGCTGGTAGGTGCCTGTGGCCAGGAAGTGGAGTACAGACACCACCTTCAGTAGGGGTGGTATGGCGGTTGGGCTATCTATCATGCTGACAAGGTCAGCCTGTGTCATGTCCACAAAGGCGGCTATGGTGTCCCGGTCCAGACGGTAGAGGGTGTGGATCTGCTCATCAGTGAGGTTGAACGGATGTGCTCGGAGGCGTGGGATTGCGGGCTGCCTGCGTGGTGGTAGTGGCTGTGCTGGCGGCCCTTGCTGGCCCTGCCTTGCCCTCCTCCTCCTCCTGCGTCTCCTCCGTGCGGCCGGTTGTAGTTGGTGTTCGTCTTCTTCTTGGAGTTGGAGTACTTGCAGTGCTATCATGTCCCCCAGGGCCAACATCGCGAGTCCTGCCGGTAGCATTTCGGAGTGGGTGTGGTTGTGGGAGGAGACTGGGTGTGCAATTTATGTGTTTTCAGGCTGTATGGCCTCCACCTGTGGTGATTCATTCCACCTGTGCAAACTGCTCTCCCCTTTGGCCGAGCACGTCCCGCACACAACGCTGCAATTCGAGGAATGGCATCTTGCTATTGCAATCATGTATTTGTACCCGATGGCCGTGTAACATTGGTTGATATGTTCATTCTGCTGTGGTCCCATTGTTTCACATACTATCTGTGCAGTCGCGAACAGACTTGTGAAGGGTCAGTGGTACGTAGTACTCGAGTAACGGTGGGCCCTCATGCATCACTGTACCGAGTTGCAACGACGGGCGGGGCGTCCCATTTGTGGGTGTAGGCAGTTGCCATTTTCACACACAGCCGCACTAGATGGATTAATTAGTGATTCCAAACGGCCACAGATGCCTCTTCGACGTGATGTTGCAAATGAGGAATTCGAAGGGCGGCGCTTTCGGTTTTCAGCTAGCGGCGAGGAAATGCCCACAGGTCTGACTGCAAATATAACGTTCTATTGTTCAATGTCCTTGAGACAGGGGCCATGGCGAGGAAGCAATGATTGATATGAATAGTTTGGGATGCGCAATAGCGACGTGGGCGATGAGGCCGGACGTTCCCAAATACATGTTACTTCACAACACTGGAATTACGGGCTGGGGCACTGTGGATTTTGCAGGCTGCATAACGCACAGACTCAATGGATATTTCTAATGTTATGTGAGTAAATATTCAGGCGTTTTAATCCCGGGATGAGGGAATGATGAATGGATGCATGGGCAGGTGATTTGATACGGAGTTTGCCATGTACAGGGCTTCTTGGGATCTATCCGTCTCCCCTTCGCTATGTGATGCAGGGCTGCCATAGTGGGACCATCGTCTATCTGGCCTTGTTGAGCCCTCCCTGTCTCGACGCGCCCTCAGACACTTGTGTCCATGCACGTTACCAATCCCATCTGATGGATTCTGTTTTGACAGACGCATGCACAGGTACACTCGTTTGTGATGGTGTTTACACCTCGATATAGATAGTTATGAGTCGCAAGTGGTTTTTGGGTGGTGATGAACCTTTGGAGTGGGCTAGCATGCATATGGCTGTGGATTTAGTGTGATCATTGAAGTGAGTTGTTGGAATGTAGTTCTGATGGCCATTCTGTTCTTTTTCTTTTCTTTTGGTTGACAGGTATCTCCTCCCCTTTTGCCACTGCCATCTGTATGCCACTCCTGCAGATGGGTTTTACTCCCGACACCTGCTGCTTCGTGTTAATCAGTGGAGCAGCATTACGATCTTATGGGACGATCGCCAATGGGCCACATGCCCTTACGCAGTACTGGTGGCTCGGAGCAACATTTCGGCCTTTCAGCTGGACTAGTGCCTCCCCATTGGGCCGGCCCTGTGGTTCTGTGCGCTTCCATGTTGCCTTTTCGTACGTGAATGTGGCTCTGTGTACCATGATGGAACAGGGCGTCACACAAGTAGTGGCTGGTCATTTCTTGCGGATGCAGCCCACAATGGTGAAATGTGTTTTGGAGTTCATGGCCTGATGGCTGTATGGGCTTGGTGATTTTGTTGTGCATTAAATTTCTATTCTGATTTGGCCCGTGTAGCGTTCTTCTTTGCAAGTGATGTGGCATATTCCTATTTGGGGAGCGATGTATTGTGAGGAGATCTGCATTGGGTTCCAGCTTCGGAGTTTAGTTGCGTGGTACTGTACTGGGCGCGTTTGCCTACGAAGCCCGTGAGGTCAGGGATGGGGGCTGCCAATATGACTGTTTGAATGTTGTCATGCTCAGGGGCGGGGGATTGGGTTTTGTGTAACAGATGCCGGTCAGCCAGGTGGACTGGTGTAATGATGTGATTTTCGGAATATTGCTGGTCACAGGTGCCTGTGTTTGCGTGCGTTTCTTGGTGGGGGACTGTGGTCATGTCCATTGGGATGGCTTCTGTATTCGTGCCATCTTTGCCCTGCAGCTCCCATTGGCCCCTCTTGTGTTTCATTTGTTCGTTGGCATGCATGGGTGACTTGTACATTTCACTGGTTGCATTGTGACTTCATTGCACCTACGGGGAGTTGTACTTTGAGGGCAGGGAGCGGTGTACAGGCACTCAGTGGGGCCGTTTACGGTTGATTCGCGATGCCGTACTTCTCACCATGGCGGAATGGTACATTCCGCCATGCTTGATGGCGTTAGGTACATGTCCGCTAGGGTCGGAATTGGCGTACCCTTGCGCCATGGTGGTGTTTACGGTTTGGCATGGCGCGCGCGCGTGTGCTTGGTGCAGTTAGCGTTGGCGTTCACTACGGTGTCGCTAATGGCTTCGTACTTTGCAGTGACGGGTCATAGTCGCACCGAGCGCTATTCGATGGCGGTATTGCATTTCCGCCATCGTTTTTCGATTTCTGCCAGGGTCGTAATGAGGGCCATAGTGGGACTTCTTAGAGATGTCCGTGATGTGAGGAGAGAAGAAGAGGGTGGAGTTGAAGATGACTAAAAGGTTTTTTGCCTCGCAGAAAGGTGAAAGAAGTGGGCTCAAAGAGGGCAGGCAGAGTGAAAGAGGGAAAGCGGGAGCATGGGTCCCAATGAGAAGGATATCAGTCTTACTGGCAATAAGGCAGAGATTGTTGGATGCACACCATTCCTGAATCGTGGTTAGACAGTCAGGAATGAATGAGAGAGAGGAGAGGAGGCTGAGGGGAGCCTGAAGGGGAACTGAGTTTCATCCACATAACATTGAATGTTAGGAGAGAAGGTAGTGATGAGGTGGGCCAGAGGTGACAAATGAAGGTTGAAGCGCCAGGGTAAGAGGTTAGAAACCTGGGGAACATCACATTTGGAGAGAGAGTTGGTGGAGAGAAAGGACCCCAAGTGGACCTGTGAGGGTCAATCAGAGAGGAAGGAGGCCAACCTGACTAGGGCCTGACCCATGATGCCTAGGTTGTCACAGAGACAATTTATCAGGAGAGATTAGAGAGAAAGTCATCACGGATGTTCAGGCGAGAGGTTTCTGTGCTTCTGGCTGCTCGAAGGTCAGACAGGTGTTCATGGAGACAACCAACATATTTAGTATGGAGAGTAAGCTGGAGATGGCCAGCTTTTCCTGGAGTTTGGAAAGGAGTGTCAGATATCTGGCGATAGTTTGCCGGAGAGGAAGTATAGGCAGAGGGCTTCTTAAGGCTGGGGTGCCTAAGGGAGTGCTTTAGGGGAGAGGGGAACATTCCAGTGGCAAAAGAGTGATAGCAGAAATTGGCCATGGCTGGAGTGATGGTTTCAATGCTGTCCATGATGGTTCTGAAGAAGCAGGGAAGCACCTCCTTGGATGAGACTTTCATAGATCGGACTTGTCTAGAAACATTGTCAGGTGAGAAAGAGGAGAAAGGAGAAGGAGAGACGGCCGGAGAGGGGCCGAGAGAGGGAGAGGAACAGGAGAGAGAGGACAGGATGTCATGAGTTTTAGTTGTGAAGTGAGATGCCAGTGCTGTGCAAAGGGTCTGGGAGGGAACAGGAGAGGTGGAGACTGCAACAGGATTGGCCAGCTCCTTGCAAATTTTGAATAGTTCTGCCTTGTTGTTCGAGGCCGCATAGACGCAGGCTTGAATATATGCTCTCTTCTTGGACAGGAGAGATAGTCTGTATTGCTTTTGGAGCAGGTGGCAGGCCATTTTGTCAGAGGATGAGCCTGATGCCCTCCACTTCCTCTCAGGTACCCTACACTTGCATTTAAGGGTGGTGAGTTCGGAGTCATACATGTACATTGTAAATATAAACATTTAATATGGTCAAATGTCCCATCTACTGGGAACCAACGTCTTCCCCCCCTTCATAATGGAGCTCCATTTCTATTAGTACCTACAATTGTCAGGTCTATAGTTAATGTACATAAAGTATGTGGCTGTACCCTTGTCTGAAATGCTAGTCTCATTTTATTATGTTGTAGTAAAAAAGGCTTAAACCACTCTCAAAGAACGCAGGAGGAAATGCAGATGACCCAATGAATGACAGGCCCATATCCAGATATGTATACAAAGACATTCTTGATCACGTGTAATCAAATGGGCTAATGGACGTATCAAGGGTTAGTTTCAGACTTATGATAGGAGCAGAATCAGCAGTACTCTCCCTATGAGATGACCAGAAAATTAGTTTGCACAAGAATGCACCATCAACTCTCATCCTTCAGGACATATCATCAGCTTTCAACACCATCAGCCACACATCCTTAATCAAAACACTACAAGAATCCGACATTGATAATCTATCCTTGAAATAGTTATAATCCATCCTCACGGATAGAGCCGAAACAACATACTTACTTTCCTTCAGCTGCACAACAAGAACCATCAACTGCGGTTTCCTGCTAAAATCAACTTTCTGCCCATTTCTCTTCAACATATATGATCCCTATAATGAAACTAATTTTTTTAAAAAGGACGGACATGTTACAGCCACGCAGATGATACTCAACTAATTTTCAAAAGGACTATCAGCAATGACTTAAAGAACTTCCTCAACTGCTGCCTCAATGAGATGAAACTCTGGATGACCAAAATCAGCCTAAAGTTAAACCCTACCAAATCAGAAAAAAATTGTAAAAAAAGTATAACCCCATGCAAAGACAATGAACTTTAGACCGTGCTTAATTGGTCCTCAGAAATGGGAACAATACCGGAAGCATCTAAAATAATAAGAAATCTGGGACAGTGGATTCACAATGGAACCACAGGTCAACTTGATTGTATAAAAAGGTGTCTACCACCTATGATCAATCAGTTGCATACTCCCATACCTAAGCTTCCCACACTGAATACTTGTAATCATCTGATTGGTACTGGCAATAATATTCTAATCAAATAACCTATACCTTGGAATGCCTGAATACCTCAACAAGAGACTGCAATGCATCCAAAACATGGTGGCA
Organism: Ambystoma mexicanum; assembly: GCF_040938575.1. Lineage (NCBI taxonomy): Eukaryota > Metazoa > Chordata > Amphibia > Caudata > Ambystomatidae > Ambystoma > Ambystoma mexicanum. The sequence continues at coordinate 332,576,270 of NC_090933.1, read as the reverse complement.
AGACTCCTTATAAGAAAAAACATGGAACACACCATACTGGCCCTGAAAAGCCTTCACTGGTTTCCAGTGAAATAAATAATACATTTCAGATCACTCTGCATTGCTCACAGAGGGCTTCATTGAGAGGGAGCCAAACTCCTACAATCAAAAATCACTTCCAATCACCTAAGAAGGACACAAAGATCAAGCAGAGACATCTAGAATCAAGACACTATGAAAGAAACAATTCCAGATTTACAGCATTCTCCATTCTTATAGCAAAACTATGGAACTCAAACCAGAAATAAATCAGTATGACAGAAAATCATCTAACCTTTCAGAATATTCTAAATGCTGACTCATGTAATTGCATGTTTTGCAGCGTTGCACACTACAGGTCTGTACAGGTGACGCTAGTTTAGATTAGATAGGGGCCTTCTCTAAATCAACTGAGACTAGTGTTGGCCATAACAAAGGCTGAGTACTAGCCCTACTTCTATTCAACATATACCATGCTGATTTTCTAAATTGTTTAGCTGAAGCTCATAGTTTTCCCACACAATTAGACATTCACCACCTTAGATATATGTCAGATCCAGACGATATTGTAATCTTGGACCACAGTCCTATTGGACTGCAAAGTGCATTAGACAATTTATCTTATTACATGATCAGCAATCATTTGCTCATTAACATTTTTTAAACTAAAATTCTAGAACTGACAGCAGCAGTGCCAGCAGCTTAAATGTCCAGCTCATGCATTAACCCTGGAAAAAAGCTGATTACTGGCAAAGACATTTGCGATGATTGATCCCCCGACTGGAAGAAAAGCTAGAGAAGGAGAAGGAGACAATAGTGGAATGACTACTGAAACCTCTGTTGGGACCCAACAATCGAAAAGAGTCAGAGAGGAAGAGCTCATTCTGGCTCAATCTAAAGGTCATACAACAGAAGATTACTTCATGGATATAATGGAAGGCCTAGTACTTTCCATTGGTAAAACTAAACAAATTCTGCTGGAAATGAAGCAAGAGCAACTGAACAAAAGCGTTTCTCTAGGAGTTGTAACTGAAGAATTTTGGGTTTCCCTGAGGATGTGGAAAAGGGAAAGTCTACAGAATGTCCTCAGAAAACATTGACAAGGCTCCTTGATCTATCACCTAGAAAGATATGAGAAATTGAAAGGGTTAATGGCACAATGGGCCTCATTATGGGTCCAGTGGTAACCCTGCCGGTGCTACCAGCGGGTTACCGCCGGGCATGTCATATTTTACTGGCACCTGACTTCCCGGTGCCACTGGGAGATTACAACTCTAGTGGCCCGAGAAGTCATGTGCCGGTAAAATGTAAGTCCCCATTGCCATAGGACACTATGGGAGTGGGAACACGGAAGCTCGGGCACCATTGCTAACGGTGCTGGTGCTTCCGTGACCAGTCTGCCTGCCGTGGCTGCTGTGACCAACCCCTGAGAACTTTTGTAATTAGGTTGCTGTGGTAAGCAGTGAAAGAAATTATTTTGAAGAGAGCAAGAGAACTTTGTGAGGTGCTATGGAATGAACGTAAGATCCATGTCTTCAATGATTATGGCAAGGCTGTGGTGGTGCAGAGGAAAAGGTTTACAGAAGTGAAAAAAAACTTCCCAGGGCAGAGCAGCTAACGTATTAGATATGGGCTACTCTGCCATCCTTAAAATAGTATTTGTTGGAGTTAACCATTCGTTCACAGACCACGATAAAGCAAAACTGTTTCTTAAAAACGGAAGAGCTGCACCCATACAGAAACAGTATTGGAAATTGAAATGTAACAGTACTATTAGATATGTATGTTTTATCTACATTATATTGTGAAGTCAGTTTAAGGACCTGTGTCCTGAATGTGTCTTATTACACATTAGTAAGCCTTAATTATTTATTTAATTTGCTGATTTTAAGATATCCCATATACTGTAAAAAGGTCAAGAAGGCGCTGCCTGATTGAAGCAGTTGACATTTTAACAGCTGCTTCTATACGGTTCTTTCTATGAAACATACCTTCCTCTAATGTGTGCAACGGAACGTAACAGCGCCCTCCCGTATTGGATGATGGACTGTAGACTTTATGTGGTCTTGGTCTGCAGTCCTGCGATTGTGCCCCTGGGCTCCTGGCACCTGCATGGAGCCCTCCCCCCCCACAACCCCACTACGCTGTCCAGGGACGTGTGCTTCACCATCACGGCTCCCCTCTGCCTGCTCTCTCTTCATGGTGCCTCCACAACGAGACAGCATTGATGGGGGGCGTGGCTAACCGCCATGTAGGAGAGACGTGTTCGGCGCAGCTCCGCTCGATACGATTATGGATCCGCCGCCAACTATCGCGTAACTTGACTGCAGTCACCTGAAAACCGAACACAGGCCGTGTGAAAGTGTGTTCCGCCTGCTGTGGAAGTTTGGGAACCTCACGTCCCTCTGTTGGCCCGCACCATCGAAAAGAAACAGAACGCCATGCGGAGGCAGGAAATGGCGGCCATGATGATCCCCGGCCCAGCGCTGTAGCGGAGCCCTGTGACCGACCCCAGAGGAGCCCACCAGGGATCAGCCTTAGTGGAACTCGAACTGAAGCGGCAGCGGTGGCCTAAGCTGAGATTCACGCTCCTGCGTCCCGAAGAAGAGCGGTAAGGAGTCGGAGTGGGGGCACCCAGGGCGGCCTTAACTGCACCCCCGCCGGGCCCGGAGCGAAGAGCCTTATAGCTGGATTGTGCCTGACCGCCCTGCCGAGCGGCCCACTGACATTGCCCGGCGGGTGGACGACGCACAACCCCCCCTCACGAAGCATCTCCCGCACGGCGCCAGTGGACATAGACTGTATAGTGCCCGCCGAGGCCTGGCGGATCTCGCGGATAGGACATGACCACTAAGGGCGCCCGAAGCAAACACCGCCAAACCACCATGGAGTCCTTCGCGGCCGCTGGAGCGACCGGACCCGGGGAGGCTCCAGCCCCTGGGGAGGCGTCGGGCGCCGAGAGGCCCGAGCCGGCCAACTCCCAACTGCTAGAGGCCATCAAGACACTCCAGAAAACCATGGAGGACAAAATAGACGCGGTCGCCATCGACCTGAACTTATTGAGGCAGGATGTGCGCTCTATCACCGGCAGAACGGACGCTCTTGAGATCCAAGTCCGAGACAACACCGATGCCAAAACTCAGCTCTTAAAGGATGTGGACATTTTGGCGCAAAGAGTGAAGAATCTGGAAGACAGGGCTGAGGAGGCCGAAGGAAGGGCCCGCAGGAACAACATCAGAATTATCGGCCTGCCCGAGGGCATCGAGGGCAGCGACCCCACTAATTACATCGAGAACCTGCTCATACAGGAAATTGGGGCTGGAAAACTGTCGCAGGGCTTCACCATAGAAAGAGCCCATCGCTCCCTAGCCAGGAGGCCGCCACCGGGGAGCCCACCCAGACCCATAATAGCCAAAGTCCTCAACTACAGGGACAGGGAATCCATTTTGGCCTTTACCAGGATGGGCGGTTCCATACAGAGGGACGCCGCGAAGATCGCAATATACCCCGACTACACCTTGCAGGTTCAAAGGAGCAGGGCCCAGTTCCACCACACCAAGGCAAGACTCAAGGAAGCAGGCCTGCGCTACCTACTCCTCTACCCGGCCAGACTCAAGGTCCTGCACAACAAAAAGGCACACTTATTTGACACTCCCGCAGAGGCCTGCGAATGGATGGACAGAGAACAGATCCCAGACATTGAACGGAGGCAGCGCAGGCCCTTGCCGCCTGTAACAAAGGGACTTCTCCTCACCACCTACTGGCTGCAGTAGCCGATCGCACATCAATATGCCAGTAAGAGTGGCGACACTGATGGTACCGGAGCCGCGCCGGTCGTGGCGCACCTCCTGATAACACCCTCGGAGGCAGCTCCTCTCCTATCCCCAGGATAATTTGGGTGAGCTCACCCACCCGTAGGGCACCGGAAGACCCTGGTCTGATGGGGCAGAAACGGGGATGTCAGAGCAAGGGCAACCTCGCTAGACGTGTTGTGTTTGAAGTTGTGTTTGTAGTTAAGTTAGACGTTGTTGTTCATGGGGGTCTGAACCCCAAGTTGGGATCACAGTTTGAATCGGACATAAACCGGACCGGGACCAAGCGCAGCGGAATCGCCACCAGGATAACCAAGTTCGCCGAACTCCTCAACCTCAGGCTTCCCACAGCCACACGACCACACCCAGACTATGGCTGAGAGGATCAGAGTCATGTCCTGGAACGTCAGGGGACTAAACAGCTACATCAAACAGCGCGGCATTCATGCCTACATGAAGCGCCACAGAGTCGGAATCGCTCTCCTTCAAGAGACCCACTTATGTGGCCCCAAGCTTGCAGCGCTGGCTAAGGTCTGGCGAGGTACCCTAGTGGGTTCCTCCTACTCCAACTACTCCAGAGGAGTCTTGATATGGATTGCCCCCTCTGTCCCAGTCAAGCTGATCCACACCAAAACGGACAACGAAGGTAGGATGGCCCTAATTCAGGGCACCATAGAGGGGCGCGACGTTCGCCTGATTTGCACCTATGCCCCGAATCATGATGCCACTGTTTTCTTTCGTTCGTTGTACGCCCGGCTGTCCCCGAGTAACGAATGCATAACGATATGGGGAGGCGACAACAACTGTACCTTAAACCCCCGCATAGATAGATCGGACGGTAAGCATGGTGACCCCTCCCCACCCGCCAAGATACTGAACGCCCTCACGCAGCAATATGCCCTGAAAGACCTGTGGAGAGCGCAAAACCCCGAAATCAGAGGCTACTCCTTTTACTCCCCCCCACATAAGGTCCACACCAGGATAGACTGCCTGTTCATTAGCGAAGAGCACGTGGCCGGATTTGAGGACACGCAGTATCTGGCCAGGGTACTTTCAGACCACTCCCCACTGATGACCTCGTGGGTGACCACAGCTCCCAGGCCCCCCATCCCGACGTGGAAATTGAGAAGCGAAGCGCTATTAGACAAAGCCTTCAATGAACAAATCAGGGAGGGTTCCACACACTACTGGCAAACCAACATTGATAGCGTCAGATACTTGGGCACAGCATGGGAAGCCTACAAGGTGGTAACTAGAGGGGAAATGATAGCCGCGGCCGGAGGGGCCCTGAAATCCGTCACGTCCCTGCTAGCGCACGCTGAGACCGAACTCCAAGACCTCGAAGCTACCCCATCCCCTGATCCCGCCCACCTGCAGAAAATGATTGAACTTAAACAAACATGCTTAACACACTGGGAGACGCTGGGGAGGCTAAACTATACCAAATTCACGGAAAGGAATCACGCCCTGGGCGACAAACCCGGGAAACTTCTTGCATGGCTTTATAAACGAGAAACCCCCAGGCACCCCATTTGCTCCATCCGTAATACAGACGGCTTGACCCTCCACACGCAAGTGGGTATCAACGCAGTGTTTAAGCAATATTACCAAACCCTTTACTCCGATCCAGCCCCGCCCCCAGACCACGCGATCGAAGACGCCCTGGACGCCATCAGGCTCCCTCGCCTGGAGGACCACTTGGCAGATCCCCTCGGAGGCCCCGTCACCCCAGATGAGGTCACAGCCACCATTAGGTCACTGCCCTCTGGTAAAACGCCGGGACCGGACGGTCTCCCGGGCAAATTTTATAAGACCTATGAGGACATACTGGCCCCCCTACTGTCCAAAGTATACAACGAGGCGTATGAAATAGGACACCTCCCTGACTCCATGACTGAAGCCACCATCATCCCCTTACTTAAGCCCGGCAAGGAAAGCTCTGACAGCGGCTCATACCGCCCCTTATCCATGCTGAATGTAGACAACAAGATCCTCACCGCACTACTGGCCAGAAGGCTGCGTGCAGCCATCCCGTACCTTATACACCAAGATCAGACAGGCTACGTGCAGGGCCGCTCCATGTCTGAGAACCTGCGAAGGCTGCATCATGTGATACACAGCACAAACGGCATGCCCGGTAAATATGCAGTTGTGTCCCTTGACGCCTCTAAGGCCTTTGATTCGGTCCGATGGACATGGCTCTACGCCACCCTTGCCAAGATGGGGATCGGAACGGCTTTCTTGAATTGGGTTAAACTCATTTACACTAATCCCACAGCCAGAGTGCGAACCAGCAACATCTTTTCGGAAAAATGGAGCCTGGCCAGGGGCACTCGGCAAGGGTGCCCCCTATCCCCTATGCTCTACATCTTGGCGATTGAACCAGTGGCGGCATACCTTAGGCAGGAGTATGGAGACGGGAGGATAGTGGTAAATGGAGTGAACCACCTTGTCTCCATGTATGCGGACGACATGCTCCTCTACCTAAGGGATCCCGAACATCTTCTCCCCTACATTCTCGAAACCCTAGATGGGTTCCACAGATGCACCGGGATCCAGATTAACCACGGCAAGTCTTGCCTATTCCCCCTGGCTGCACTTAGTGGAACCAAGAAAGAACACCTCCCCCCTTTGGCCCTTAAATGGGAACCCACCACGTTCAAATATTTGGGCGTTGCGATCCACCGGGACCCCGAAGCCGAACATGCACTAAACACAGTCAGGGCTAAGGAGGGACTGGCTAAATCAATTGACCTATGGTGTAAATTGCCCCTTTCGATGGCTGGCAGGGCGGGACTCCTCAAAATGGTTGCACTCCCGCGTCTTCTACATTTCTTCACTAACGTCCCCTACAACATCCCCCAACGCTTCTTCAAAGACCTGAGCAAACTATGTAGGAAACTCCTATGGCGGGGGGGAGGCACAGAGTTGCCCTAGACATAACTCAAAGACCGTACGAGAGGGGAGGCCTGAAAACCCCTAACTTTGAGCTCTACTACATAGCGGCCCAGCTTAAGCACGTGATCCAGTGGATGGCCGATGATGCCACGACGGACACACGCCTATTGCAGCCCCCAGACGCACCCTGGTTGCTTAGGGACCTCCTCTGGATCAGACCAATACCTAAAACGCTGGATGCACACCTCATCCGCCTAGGCACTCAGATCTGGAGTCGGGCCTGCAAATCGGTCAGGCTGACCGACCCTTACTCCCCACAAATCCCTATAGCCGCTATCATGTCCACTAGACCGGAGGACCGGAAGGCGATCCGGAACATGTGGGAACCCTCCGGTGTTGCCACCCTGGGCGATCTGATAGACGACCAGGGCACTCACACATTTCCCGAACTGCACGAGTTGACTGGGGTCCCACTGGGTCAGTTCCTTTTGCACGGGGCGGTGCTGGATAAGCTTAGGAAGCGATGGCCGGAAGCAGAATCCCAATGCGCCGGACACGAGACCATTGAGAACTTGGTGGGCGTTGCAGAGGGGGGACACGAAACCTCTAGGCTTTATGAGATCCTAATTGACAACACCACACATAACGAACTCACATGCAAGGGTAAATGGGAAGCCGAGCTAAACACGCAATTCGGAGACACGGAGTGGGAAACAATAACACACTACCATAAAAAAGTCTCCAGGAATGCCCGATTCCAGCTTATCCAATTTTACATCATCCACAGAGCCTACCTTACCCCAGCTGTCATCTCGAGATTCAATGGCGCCTGCGTAGTGCCGTGCCCCAAGTGCCAAGAACCCGCGGCTTCACTGACCCACATGTTTTGGGCCTGCCTGGATATACAAACCTTCTGGTCGCAAATTCAGACCAGGATAGCGGAGGAGGACATAACGCTAGACGTGCAATCCCCTAAGGCATGTCTATTGGGCTCATATCCGCGAGGCAAAAAAAACAAACCCCTCAATAGGCTCAAGGATTTGATGTACATCCTCGCAAAAAGGCGCATCGCAATGGCCTGGAAGTGCCCCAGGGCCCCTAGACTTGTGACATGGTGGGAAGACCTCCGTAGGTGGTCTGTGACCGAAACCGGGGCCTGGGAGCTGGCGCAGCGACAGCAGAAAATAGGTGACTCGGAAGACCTCTTGCAATGGATAGCCCTCACGACAGCCCTGTTCAGTCCTAAAGAGGTCAGCACCTCAGGCGAGGACCTGGACAGCCCAGGCTCACCCTAACACCAATGGCAGACCGCGCAACCCCGGTCCGGGTTCGCATGGGGGAGGAGGGAATGGGAAGTTATTGTGGATATATAACTGATTGCTATGTTGATGATGCTGGTTGTATAGTTTTTCTTTGAAAAATCAATAAATATATTTAAAAAAAAAAAAACGAGACAGCATTGATAACAGTCGAGCTCAACCACCGGGGCCCCCATGTATGGAAGCCTGTCAGGAACAGAGGGGTTAAGATGGGACGTATTACATGAGAGGGGTTTTGGCGCTGTCCTGTAGTTCGCTTCGCAATGTAATGTAGTTTTGGTATTTGTGAGAGAGAGAAAATGACTAGCTGTACTATAAAAGATTGTTGACCAATATATTTGGAAAACGTTACTTTAAATGCATCTATCTGTCGTGTGCCTGTGTCTTTTATAGTTTTCTTGGGTGAGAGGGCCGGGCTTACTGGCTCAGTGTGGGGCTGACATGACATCTTCCCCAGGCCTGTTTTCACTTTGCAGTTTAACTGTTTGGGCATCAGAGTGACATGACGAGTTTGAGGTTACACATAGAGACCTGAACATGGCATGATAACCATACATATATAAAGGATAACAAACAATCATGTGTACACTGTTATTCCGTTGTAACTCCATATGCCTACAGGAATCATATGTTTTTATTTTGTTAGCCATGACATTGTATATTCATGAGTAGTGATTACTCATGAATTTTTGGTTTGATTTGATGTTGTCAAACCAAGTAGACATAGACCACCGATACATGGGGATGAAGATGTCACCACTGTTAACATTATTGTTACATACTGTGCATTGTGGTTTGACTTGTGTTGGTCTGTCGTTAGATGGGATTGGAATGGAGAGAAGAAACACGAGCCACTGTATTGAATGCACGTTTTGGTTTTGGGAGCCTGCCACCAGCAGTCCTGTTCATACCAGTTCTAAATCTATTACTTTATTTGACAAGGTTACTAGGCATCTCCTATCTATTTGATTCCCATTCAGACATGTGCCTGGTTCTTAGTATACAATCCACAGTATACAATGGTGTTTCAGTCTGGTTGCCAGTGAAATCAGGAGATTAAATGACTTAACAGTTAACAAGTCTGGCCTTTCTGGGTAAAAAAAAATGCAGATATAATAGTCTTCATTTAAGAGACACACATCAAAAAGGAAGATAAGGAATATATATTAAATAACGCCCTTGATAAGGATATCTTAAGTTGTTTTACCAGCAGTTCAAGGGGTGTGAGAATTTTGTATAGAAATGGTTTAAGAATTTCTATTTCTACAGTGAGATGCGATGTAGGAGAATGCTATGTGATTGGGAACATTATGGGAAACAGACTGCTAATACTTGTCAATATAGATGCACCAAATGTGGCAAAGGAAGAAGTATTTGAGACACTGAGTAACGTATTAAGAAATATTGGTCAACATGGTATGGTTACAGGGGAGATTACAACACTGGATTAAATAATACATTGGACAAGACAGGTGGGAGCAAACCTTATTCAGAAGAAAAAGGCAGGAAAAGTGTATTGTGATTGCAACATATAATGGACTTGGCATATATTTAGAGGGAACTGCATATAACGGAGCAACAATAAACCTTTAATTCCTCTCCCCCACAAAACATCTTCGAGTATGGGCTTGCTATTTGTCTCTAGAAGCATTTTTGAAGATATTTCCTGTTCAGATATAGGCAGGATAGTGATTTCTGGCCATGCCCCGGTGGAGGTTATGATGGCTAAATCTTGTTTACCGAAAAAATATTTAAGAAAAATATTAGGTTTGGGACAGAAGAATTTGTATTGATTAATAGCGAAACAGATATGGACTTATTTATTATATGGGATGCACTAAAACTATGATTAGTGGTAAGATAATTAGCTATGCAGTACATACACATAAAGAGACGCGTAGGGAATTATTAGGAGTAGAAGAAACTCTTAGAAGAGCGGAACAGGACTATGACAATAACCCAGGCGATGAGAAGTAAGACGAGGTTAAGGCAACACAACATGCACTAGAGATCATTAACTAACAAGTAAGGCAGACCAAAGCCTACTTTATACAAGACAAGCATATTAGGAACACAGAGAAAAGGCAGGCTCTCAATTAGCAAGTCACCTTAAAGATTAAAATAAGAGACAGGTTTTGTCTATATTTGATGGGAATTACATGAAAGTATGGAACAATGTGGAGATTTGTGAATTGCGCTGAACCTATTACAAAATGTTATATACCCCCGAGAGTGTAGTGAAGGAAGAGAGATTGAGGAGTTTTAAACTTCATTGATGTCGCCAAAATACAGACAGGGGATTCCGAACAATTGGATGGAGTATTAACCTCAGAAGAGATAGTAGAAGCCATACATTTGACAAAAGAGGGGAAGAGTCCAGAACCAGGTGGCTTTGCAAAGGAATTGTATAAAGTTTTTGCGAGGGACATTATGTCACTCTTTAAGAGAGTCAACTGGCACAGCGAGTAAAGCGCTCGCTTTGACATCCGTGCAGAGCCTGCTAACGCAGGTTCGAATCCCGGCGGGGCCAAACTCAGCCTTTCATCGAATCCCGCAGGGCCAAACTCAGCCTTTCATCCTTCCGAGGCCGATAAATGAGCACCACACACCGTGGGTAATAATTACCAGCGCTCAGATACCTGAGGGTTCGTAGCGCTATATAAATGCCAAATTATTATTAGAGTGTATAGAGCTATAATCTCAAGAAGTTAAATTCCTACATCAGTCCAATATACCTTGAAACAGTAATTCCTAAAGCAGGGAAAAGCCACATAGATTGTGCAACTTATAGGCCAATTTATTTGTTAAATGCAGATGTTAAATTACTAGCAAAGATTTACCAGGTGACTGGGTAAGATTCTACCACGTGTAATTGGGACAAATCAAACAGGATTTCTGGAAGGTCGCAATAGCTCAGATAATGAAAGTGAATTGTTATATGCTTATGATTTATGATGTTTTATTTATATTGTGCTCGTACACAAGTGTTTCAGAGCGTGACCAAGCAAGATAGGGGTATGCAGGAGAACTAAAATAACGATCTTACTAGGCCCAATGACATTGAGAACGTGCAAGTGCATGGGAGAAGGAGAGGGCAAAGTGCTTGGGGGGAATGGAAAGTGCGGAGCAAAGGAGAAAACAGATCATGATAATAAATACATAAATAATAAAGATAACAAATCAAGGTAATGCAGCCAGCGAGGGCAAGTGCTTAGTGAAGGCATCAGAAAGGGTATGTCTGATAAGTGCAGGAAGAAAATGGGGTGGGACTGTATGGGTAAAGATACAGAACCCAGTGCAGGGGGTGGCCCGGAGGCAGTGCGGGAGGGTGGCAGTGTGAGCAGGTACCTGGTGCCGAGAGAGAACAGATCAGCATGTGAGAGGGGGAAGGGGAGAGAGCAGAAGCAAGGACAAGGTCTTGAGGTGCTTCCAGAACCAGAGATGATTCTCCTCAAGTTTCAGAGTGGCGGGGAGGCTGTTCCAGAGGGAGGCCCCAGCCGAAGACAGAGATCTACCCCCAGCTTGTTTCTTTGAAAAACAACTGACCCTGAGGGAGTTAGAGGTAGAGGAGCGAAAGGCTCAAGAAGGGAAGTATTTGCGAGGGATAGCTGAAGGTATTGGACCCAGGCCCCAGGAAGCCTTATGGACAATGCAGAGGGTTTCGAATTTAATCCTTGCATCCACTGGGAGCCAATGGAGAGATTTCAGAGCTGGAGAGATACGATCCCAGGGCTTGAGGCCAAAGACAACTCTTGCAGTCCTGTACTGGATTAGTTGCAGAGGGCAGAGAGTTGTGGCAGGTAGATTTAGAAAGATGCTTTTAAAATAGTCCAACCTAGAGAGAACCAGAGCTTGGGAGACAGTGAGCTTCTGGGGGAAGGAAAGGAAAGGCAGAGTACCTCTGAGGAGGTGTTAGTAGGATATTTGACTTTTTAGCAATATTGGCGATGTGGGCAGAGAAGGAAAGTGTAAGATGACCCTGAGGTTCTTAGCCTCACAGGTGGGGTTTGGAGGAAGACCAAGGGAGACCGGCCAGAGAGTGAGGGGAAAAGTGGGTGAAGGCGTGCCAATGAGGAGAATTTCAGTCTTGCTGGCATTCAGACAGAGATCGATAGCAGCAAACCAATTTTGAATGGAAGTTAGACACTTAGAGATGCGAGAAGGAGAGGAGATGGCCAAGGGCAGCCTGGAAATGAGTTGAGTGTCATCAGCATAGCACTGGAAAATGGAACAGAAAAAGGCAATGCAGCGGGCAAGAGTTCATAAGTAGATGGTAGTGGTCAGGATCAAGATCATGTGTGCCGGTAGAAACCTGGCACAAGTCTCTATCAAAACATCTATATATATATATGTTTGTTGTTTTAGGATGAGGCTAGAATGCTGTAGTCCTATTAAGGGTAATCTTATAGACAGTTGTGGCAGCAAAACATCCAATAGACATACCTTTGTATCAGGTCAGGAAAGCTTGCTATTAGAAGATAGATTGTTCTTTTTCAAGAGTGCCGGGGATTACAGCGTACAGGCAAGTATTGCACCGTGTGTTCGAGCACCTCTGTGTGGTTGCTGGAACACAAAAAAGTACACAGGGAGGGGAGGGTTACTGCGGGTAGAGAGGGCATTTTGCTCTGTATGAGGAGCCTATACACAGGGGCAAGTATGGGCCCATACAAGGTAGTGCCATAGCAAGGGTGTAGCTGTTTACCTTGTGGCGAAGGCTGAAGGTCCTGGATGTAAGGGAGAAAGCTGTATACAGCGGAGCCGTGGGTGTTGGCGTCTGCAGTTTCAAGTGAGCTGTACTCTCATGGTTCTTGTGCACATGCACTAAAGAATAGCATTACTGGTCTGTGCGCATGCACCCAACTGCTGTGTATGTTGGTTGCGATGGCAACACGGCATGGTCTAATCACTGTAGTGCAAGCGGTTGTGGAGAGGGAGAGCAGGCAAACTTGGTGGAGTAGATATGTACTACGTTTCTTGAGCCGCGTAAAAAATGAAATATAAGAAAAATGAAAAATGGCTGCTGAGCATGCCCAGTGTGTGGTCGTGTAGGGCAGCCTGGATAGTAAAGTGGGCAAGCTACTGCAGAGTGCAGCCATGATAGAGGAGAGAGCTTTTCATAGAGCTGCTGGCTAGAATGAATTTGCTGAGAAAGAGTAACAGGATCATGCCCATATTAATGGGGGATGCATGTATATAGAAGGGTGGGTCATGTTGGGGAGTTTCAGTACGTCAACCCTGTTGTGTATGGAGCTGTAGAAGAAGAGCACTATGATGGGGCTAGCATGTGGCTATTAATTCAGAAAGCACATCAGGGAAACTGGAGGACAGACCTGTCAGCCAGTGTTGGTACATTATATTTATATGAAGACATATGTATTCTCAAGTCCTTCAATCATACGTCAGGTACCATAGACAGTATACATGCAGAGTTGGATCTGGTGCTGATAGATCACTGGAAAGTTTTTTCTTGTCTGTCAACGTTGGCACATTTCGGTTATATGTGAGTACATACATAGTGACAACATTTGGTGCCAAGTTGTATATTCAATATCATAACAACAAACCTTTGCCAGGTTAGAGTGTTCATAATGGCAGTCATTTAAATGGTGCTATTCTTCAAACCTCTACTAAGAGAGCTGGCCAAACAGACATTATTAGAGTATTCTGTTCATGAAAAACACCCCTTCCATTGTCAAATCCTTCATGTTGTTTTGCATATAGTCAAACAGGCATGTTTTAAAATTAACACACATATATATAAAGCAGTCTGAGTGGCTATAAAATAGAGGTATGGGTCTGTTGCTCCATTTCTGAGGTACCACTTTCTGGGGTTAACTTCAATATTCATTTGTGGTACATGGTGACTAGTGCGTTTTCCCTAGCTGTGTTCAGTGGTCTAAAGCTTGGAGAAGTAGACACAGGGGGCTGCTGCCTCGTTGAGACCATGCAAAATAGTTTGGAGCCACCAAGACTCCTTGTGGTTTAGAGCATTGCCTGTGTTCATGTTGCCATTGACTTTGTCTATGACCCACAAGGTCAGGTTGTCGGGTCCATGATGGTACTCCTGGAAGTGGGAAACTAATGGTGCGTTCTGTACTTTACTATGGATACGGGAACGGTGCTCACTGATCCGTTTGCTGAATTGCCTTTGTGTTCGTCCGATATATCTCAATCCACAAGGGCATTCCAATATATTAAATGACATTGCATGTTTTGCAGTTTGAAAAATATTTAAATATCCAATCTTTATTTCCAATTTTGAAGGATTTCATTTTTCTGGTGAATTTGCCTGCTAGGCAGGATCCGCAAGGATGGTGGCCTGTGAGTTCTCTAAGATTCCATAATCCTGTTCTTGGGGTTTTCATTAGGCAAGCGTGAGTCAGATGTTCTTTAAGGTTATTTCCTCGTTTCAATGCCATTCTTGGTGGTGGTTCATCTGGCAGGCTCATCTGTATCAAGGGACAGAATTTCCTGATGGTTTGCTGTATTTTGTTAGTGTTGGGCCCAAAGGTAGTGACAAAAGTAAGTCGGTCTTCTTTTATGTTTCTGGTTTTTGGCACAAGAAGTGTCTCTCTCAAGGTGCAAAGCGCTCTTTTTCTGGTATCTTTAACCAATTTCTTGGGGTAGCCCCTTGCTCTGAGTCTATCCTCTAGTACTTCTGGGTGGAGTCTGTATTGTATCTCGGTGCAGTTTCTTCAGAGTCTTGGAAGGTTGCTCTGCAAATTCCTATGGTGGCTGCTTTTGTAATGTAATAGGATGTTCCTATCTGTACTTTTTCTGTACAGAGTGCAGGTTAATTTTTCATCTTGTACCATTATTTGTAGGTCAAGAAAGTTGATGCTTTCTGGGCTGCTGATCATGGTGAATTTGATTTCGCTGCCTGGTGGTTCAGCCATTCCTGGAAGTCTCCTAATTTGGGGTTTTCGCCATGCCATAAGAAGATTATATTGTCTATATTTGTATTTGTATTTGTTTATTTATAACGCGCAGACCATCAGGCCCGGGGGCATAGCGGTACCAGTGAGTGATGTAGTTGGAAAATGGGTTATTGGTAGAGAGGACAAACATTTCTTCATATTCTGCCATAAGGATCACAGCGAGGTTTGGGGCAAAGGCTGCCCCCATTTCAGTTCCGCAGGTTTGCATATAGATGATGTCATTAAAGGAAAAATAGTTCTTGGTAAGGGCCAGTTCTAAAAGTTCAATTATAAAGTTCACCGGAACTCACCTTTGTGTTGAGTGGTGGGTAACGTTATAAGGCACAGCATTGAGATTATAGGTAGAGTCCATAGATCTGGCGAAGGAACGACAAAGATGATGTTGGTGAGTGTCCGTATGGCAGAAGCGCTCGAATAGGTGTCAGCAATAGGGAGACCAGGGTTGGAGGCCAAGATATCCTTTTTGAACTTCTTTCTGCCAGACTTAGAACGAAGGGAAGGATAGTCGATGGAGAAGCAGTTGTAAAAGAGAGGAGAAACAGAAAGCACCATGGGAGTGGAAGTGAGGAGAGGAGGGAGACGCAGGGGGAGGGCAAAGGCAGTTAGGAGGAAACAAAGAAAGTGGTGAGGTCACTGGGCTGGCAAATTACAGAGAAGCAACAATTTACTAGCAAAGAAACAGAGAACATTTGCAAAAAAACAGCAACATTTGAATTTCAAGCAGAAAGCCAAAAAACAGCAAAAATTGAATTTCAAGGACAAAGACAAAACACTGCAAAAATGGACTATCAAATATGTTTTTCAGATGTTAGAAAAGGGTTAAAGAAGCACTGTGAGTCAGAATGACAACAGGGGAAAGACAGGTAGAAAGAAAAGTGATAGACAAAGGCAATAAGTCCGGAAAGAGGGAACTAACGCATAGCTCAGGCGGCTAAAATGTCAGGGAAGTCTGTTTTTCCGACAGGAGAGCAGTAGAAGAATCATTGCAGTTGTGGTGATAGGGTGCATGGGCGACCCCAAATAAAGTCCAGGAAAGCGTTGTGGTAGCGGACAGGGAGCAGACAGGGGCCTTTGGGGTGGGCCTTTGATGAGGGGGCCGGCTAAAGCCTGCCGGTCTCCGATTGGCCAGAAAAGCCACTCAGCAGTCAATGTAGCTGCAGGTCATTGGAAGGCAGCAGACTCACACTGCCATAAGCAACTTAGAAAAATAGGGTGGCCATCTTAAAATTACAAAATTGTATAAACAAGTTGCAGGCAAAGTCAGGAAAGGAACAATACTCCATACAGCAGTCGGCAGATGAAGAGGGGGGAGACTGCCCAGAAGCGCAGTGAAATGCGCTATTGTTAAAAAGTGTTTTGCACTCAAAAATAAAATGTCTTTTTTTTCTAAAATCACCCCAAAATTCTTCTTATGTACCCATGAGGTGCCGTGGTAAAGGGCAATAGCACCTACCTCCTAGGGGAGGCTGCAGCAGCCCAGCAGGATCACTGATTCCACAAGGCAGATGGAAAGTGTCACAAACCTGACACTCCGATTGAAAAAGTCAATAGAATGCAATCCGAGATCCTGGGCCTTGATGGGGGGGCCGGCTAAAGCCTGCTGGTCCCCGATTAGTCAGAAAAGCCACTCAGCAGCCAATGAAGCTGCAGGTCATTGGAAGGCAGCAGACTCACACTGCCATACGCAACTTAGAAAAATAGGGTGGCCATCTTAAAATCACAAAATTGTACAAACAAGTTGCAGGCAAAGCCAGGAAAGGAACAGCACTCCATACAGCAGTCGGCAGATGAAGAGCGGGGAGACTGCCCAAAAGCGCAGTGAAATGCGCTATATTTAAAAAGCGTTTTGCACTCAAAAATAAAATGTCTTTTTTTTCTAAAATCACCCCAAAATTCTTCTTATGTACCAATGAGGTGCCGTGGTAAAGGGCATAGCACTTACCTCCTAGGGGAGGCTGCAGCAGCCCAACAGGATCACTGATGCTACAAGGCAGATGGAAAGTAACACAAACCTTGCACTCCGATGGAAAAAGTCAATAGAATGCATTCCAAGATCCTGGGCCTTGATGAGGGGGACAGCTAAAGCCTGCTGGTCCCCGATTGGCCAGAAAAGCCTCTCAGCAGCCAATGAAGCTGCAGATCATTGGAAGGCAGCAGACTCACACTGCCATAAGCAACTTAGAAAAATAAGTCAGTCATCTTAAAATCACAA
This sequence comes from Ambystoma mexicanum, assembly GCF_040938575.1. Classification (NCBI taxonomy): domain Eukaryota; kingdom Metazoa; phylum Chordata; class Amphibia; order Caudata; family Ambystomatidae; genus Ambystoma; species Ambystoma mexicanum. Next base: position 332,559,073 of record NC_090933.1, on the reverse strand, counting down.
AATTGTACAAACAAGTTGCAAGCAAAGTCAGAAAAGGAACAGTATTCCAGGCAGCAGTCGGCAGATGAAGAGGGGGGAGACTGCCCAGAAGTGTGGTGAAATGCTCTATATTTAAAAAGCGTTTTGCACTCAAAAATAAAATGTCTTTTTTTTTCTAAAATCACCCCAACATTCTTCTTATGTGCCCATGAGGTGCACATGCTTATGTAGTACATCCAGAGATGCTAAAGCTGCAGTGAGCATAGATGCTGTGAAGGCCTTTGTTTGAGGGAGCTGGCCCTATCTACATCAGGTTTTGTGTAAGATTGGAAGTGGCCCTTCTTTTTTGAGTCTATTTCATGCCTTATTTAAGAAAGGTGATGCCAAAAGATCAGTAAATGGAGTTACTTCTGTGACATTTCTGATTAATAGGCATACAAGACAGGGATGCCCATTTTCTCCTCTCTTCTTGGATGTGTTCATCGAACCCTTGGCAATTCAGATCCAGAAAGATCAAGAGATTATGGGAGTGAATTGTGGGGGATAACAAATTCTTCGTAAGCATATAACTGTCTGGATATGCCTAGATATTTTTTTCTGAACCTGAAAGGTTGTTTCAGAAGCAGATTGTGCTCTTAGGAATGTTTGGAAAGATTATTGATTTCAAGGTGAATACATCCAAAACAGAAATGTTCCCAATAAACCCAGCCTGTCATAGGGGATTGTTTAGGACACTACATTACATTCGTCTGAGAAGGAGTTTAAATACTTGGGGGTGCTGATGATTCTAAACATTGGTCTGATTCTACTGTATAATATTCAATTGAAATTAATAGAAAGTCAGAGTTTATGCAAAAAATCTGAGAAACTCCAACGTGCTTTTTGAGGGAAGGTAGTGGCAATTAAGATTACTCTGTTGCCAACATTAGTATATCTCTTTTACATGATTCCACTCCCATTACCTAATCAAACACTATCTAACATGTATTTAGTACATTTTTTATGGGGAGAGAGAAATAAGGCACAAATGCCTCTAAAACTATTACAAAGTATGGTTGTAGATGGAGGTTTGGGCTATCCTAAGTTACAAGAAAATCATGGGACATATACACTTCACTCTCTTTATTATTGGTTAACTGCTGAATTGGAGGCACCCCCTAATTGGGTGGAAATTGAAAAATACTGTATTCATCCAATTCCTTTAAATGCTCTTTATTGATGAATAATAAATGGAAAGTGGCAGTTGTGCATCCTTCATTTAGTCATGTCATAAAAGAATGGAAAGAGAGTCTTGTTTGTTAAGGACAAAGGTATCTTCTATCTAAGGATTCTTGTCTTTGGAAAAATCCAACTTTACTGATAAATAATTTTATGAACTTTTGGAAATCATGGCAGAATGTTGATATCTGGACTTTAGGTCAAGTTCTAGATGGTAATAAATTACTGGACTTTGATTTTTTTGAATGTGAATACAATCTAGGGGCTCGGGAAATTCAGCAGTATGGCTAGTTAAAGATGTCTTCACCGCACTGATTATGACTCTGAATGCTAATTTACATGACCGACCGGAATTGTATAGGCTTCCTAGATTGACTCCCCTATCTGCTTCACTAATATATTGCTTCTTACATCTTCCGAATCAAGGTGCCCATTGAAGGAGGAAAAAACAAATGGGAGATTAAACTAAGGAGAGCACTATCAAATAAGCATTGGACTCAAATTTGCTCAGGATCTTCCCGCTAGAAAACAGACCTTGACTTGAGTTGCACCCAACAAAGGATAATGCATTCCCTGGATTGGTCACTTTGGAAAATGTGGCATTGTAAACTAGTGGATTCAGAAAAGTGTTGGTCCAGCAAGTGCGACAGTGGAACAACTATTCATGTTTTGGTCTTGTGGTGAAGTTGAAATGTGTTGGAATTAGTTTTTGCAACAAATAGGCATAATATTGAACATCTCCTTCCCGAGATCCCCTATTTATTGTGTATTGGCTTTGATGCCACGAATCTGGGATTTGAATGTTGGTTAAAAAAGGGGTATACAGTGCACTCATTGTGGCAAAAAAACTGATTTTAAGAGTGCGGAAGAGTCCAGTTAGATCCTCCTATGAAGAATTGACCAATACCTTGATTACTCTTTCAATAAGGGAGAAACTATCCTTCCAAAAGGATGTTAAATTAGGAAACGTGGGATGGTTTTAATTAATGATACGTTTGATGTTGACAGACCCAACCCCACTTTTTTAAAATTTTGTTTTCCCTTTATCTCTTAAATATATAGCTGTATATAAGTTGTGTAAATAATATTGTGTTTGTACTTAAAATAGAAATAAAATGTGTTTAACCACAAAACTAAAATGATGTCGTTTTCCTCAAAACAACCACTGAGAAAGTGCAAAGCCTTTACATGGTTTCTTAACAATTACCACACTCTATAAGAAAAGATGGGTTCTGGCTATAGTTTACGCCATAGAAGCCATAATTTCAACCTTTGATACAATTATGGAAACAATTTAAGGTACTTTTCGATGTTCTGGGATTTCCAAAGAACACTTGCTTATCTCTAATTCATCTTGAAATGGGTTTCAAACCCCTAAGCACCATGATCAAATTAGATGGGGCACATACTTCCTAAATATCATGGCAGCAATGGAAGGGGCTTTTAGAGTCTTAACAAAAAGGGCCATGTTACAAAAGAAGTCCAAATGCCTTAAACCTTTTAGAGAAATCAAGGAATGTTTTTTTTTTATTTGGTGGATTTTGATTATGATTACATTATAGAGCAATACTAGCAACTTTAAATTTAAAGCCAAAAGATTGGCTTGGATCTCTAACTGGCATTCGCTAGATGGTAGGACCACCTCAAAAGAATGCTTAGGCCTCCTGGCTCGCTATGACAGTAGGCACCATTATATCAAATGATTTCCTTGTATTTCTTAAATTTCGCTTGAACCTGCTTGAAACGCTGGAGGCTATGGGTTCTAGGCTGGGCATTAACATACATAGAAGCAGTCACTTATGTGACAGAAAATGTCTTTGAATCTATTAAACATTCAATTATTAAGGGCCCATCACTGTCCAAGGAAAGATTACGCAGTTTTTTTAAAAACATACATTATCCTCATTTTGTAACTTCTGAGGGGTTCTATTCTCGTTGCTGGAAATGTTATCATTTGGGCTTACACTTAACACTTATTTAATTCTAGATATGTATTCAAAAGAGGATACATGATCTACCTTGATTGGTCCTTTTTTACCTTTCAGATTTCCTAGCACCACCATGGAACTATTTTAGGCGGATACTTTCAATGTTGATCTATGTCTGAAGAATTTAAATGTTTTGAAATATATTAAATATTTTCTTCTTTTTCGTTTTTTCGTTTTACTTTTTTCTATTGAACTATGCTATGGTGTTTTATGAAATATTACTTACACTTTTATATCTTTATACACTAACATAACCCAATACAGCTGATCTATACAAATAACCCAACGAACTAACAATCTCACCTGTAATGCACCTGCCTTAACAAGCGGTCACCTACTCACTGACTCAATACACAGCTAGAACAAATACCCTGGCTCACCACAACTCGCTCAAAAGCTGTATTTCTCATACAAACTGATAACCTACCCAGCCCCCCCCGACCCCCAGGACCCATAGACCTCCCATAGACCTGTCCTCAGGCCACCATTCTGGAAACATAGATCTCAGCGGAAGACATAAATCACATAGTGAACTCACTCACGGCAGTTCCTCCTAGTTCAAGCAGCACCAGCAGTTGAGCACAATGCCTAGACTTCTGCTAACACAGTAACAACCCGCTCCTCTCAAATTCACTTTCAAGAGCATTTGGAGACCATGAAAATTGCAGAAGTGCATGATACCTATCCAAATGGCATAACATACTGTAAAAACATATATATTAGAAATGCTTTATCAAAACCAAAAAAATAACCCAACATCACTTAAACAAAGTACAATATACGATTAAAAATGCACCAATTTAAAGGTATTTAAACACTGTCTTTGTTTAATATTTGGAAAATGCTTTTAAAAACAGTGTGTGGAATTTACATTAGAAGATGTCAGCGACTCTGATGCAACTTGCTTTCTTCTGGCTTTGGCAGAGCAGCAGGAGAGGCTCAGTGTATCATGATGTTCATCTCATCTTGTATTCCAGTGCATCACTTTCACTCAAAAGGCTGTCAAAATGCCCATCTGAACATGTGACATGCTTTGCAGAAGAGAATAGCGATGCACCTGATGCAAGGCTCTGGGCAGAATTGCATCTTTCCAAGAGAAATCACTGCCCGTGAGCAACTGACAGGTTTATTATTGGACGGTAATATTGTATTGGACCTACCCCTAGAGCATGTGTCTGCAACCTGTGGCTCTGAACGTGGTTTTACTATGACTCTCCTGATCCCTCATCATTGACTATGCTGTCTAGGGCTCGTGGGAGATGTAGCCCAAAACACTGTAAGGCAAAGTGTGCAGAAACCTGCTGTACAACAATTTCTGAACAATTTATTATGACCCCTGGGAGCATGATTATCATTAGAACGTGTCAATATCTTCCCGACATAGTTTCATCACTAAAACAACGACTTTCTCTTGCAATATATTCTATTTTTATATTTCTAAATAGAAACACACCAATAATGTCCTCACTCTTTTTGCTTAGCGTTTATGTATATTTATCCTCTTGTGAATATATATAGGGTTTCCTGTTTTAGGGGTTTATTATTTTTTAATTCCAGGGGTGTTTTTTTCAGTGTTTTCAAAATGTTTCAGAATCTGTGTTTATCCGTGTTTTCCTGTTTGCCCACTTCAAAAAATCACAGGTAACTGTTTCTCCCTGTGTAAACACACAAATATAATTGTATTGTTTCATTGCACGCATAAGTATGGTAATGTCTCTTAGAGCTAGATTGTATGAACACTTTCCGGACAATAAAGATGAGTGTATTAATCCAGTAATATCTAACATTTCTACAAGTCAAAATTATTGTGGTAAATTATGCAATACTTTTTCGGGGACTCTTTGACCATCCTTGCCCTTTCTTTTCTTCCCATGCAGACTTTGATTTGTGAAAACAAACTTTCCACATTGTCCAGACTTCTAATTTTAGCAGATAAGGCATAGCATGATAAAAGGATTTGCCGGGAGCACTCAGTTTGGTGGAGATAAGGATTATTTTGACTGTCAAAATAAATAAACTCCAAGCAGATAATAATTGTTGATCAAGTTCTGCTCACTACAAAATGAGAAGGCAGTCTCATTAATGTACCCCCTGAGTCTTGATTGGAGGGGGTGAGAAGGACAGAACTGTTTGCCTGGTGTGGGAATTTCAGGGGATTCCACAGCAGAATTTTTGAAAGGCAACTCAGCAGGTTAGGTGATTGTTGCTGAGGTATTATATGTATATACCTTCCTGTAAATCATATGTTTTTTTTCCTATTCCAGCTGCATCATGTCCTGTTAAAGGTGTTGTTTTGACTGGAGATGAGGATGGCTCTCTCGCTTCACAAGAAAATCAAATGCTGGCACCCATGAATATACGCACAGTAGGTGAGCATATCTTAAAGTGAAATATACAAATGTAGTTCAATTGACCTTCCCCTTAGAAGGAAGTGTGCAAGACAAAATAGCGTTGGGCTTCTTTAAAAAAAAAAAAAAGGAATGAACACCAGAACAATAACCTGAGAGAGAAAATGTTCCAATATGAATTATGGAAAATGATAAAAGGTGCTCACCTTTGAAACCCAGCAATCTGTAGTGAAATATTCCCTGGAAAACCAGATCCCAATTCAAGATAAGTGCTTGTTTTCTTGTGGGTAAGCATCTGCACTGAGAACATGACAATCTGGGTAAAATCCTGGTAGCCAAATACGTGAACAAGCTTTCCAACCTCCAAATAAACCAAGGGGTTTCATCCGCCTTCAAGGTACGCTGTCCACCCCCAGGTATCCCTTAAATGAGCCATCATTTATAAATTGCTCCTAATTTAAAAACTCTCCTTGAAGAAAGAAAGTGCTAAGCAGCAATTAAGGGGCCTGCAGCTTCTGATGGGCTACTGCATGTGGGTTCTCTAGAGAGCTACATGAGGATGGGAGGTGATCGTTACACTGTGGCCTCACACAATCCTCATACATGGAAGCCTCACACGGCTTTCCTTTTAAAGCCGACTGTCAGCTGACACTTTTCAGCTCTCCTCCAGACAGATACACATACATAGACGGTCTCTGACCACAAACCAAGACACTGAAAACTCATGTTAAACCATTTTTTGTAAATACAAATATTTGTCAGTGGTCAAGGGCTATTTTGAGGGATTTTAGCCAATTTTAAGACGTGAATCAGCAATCATAGGAACGGCTGCAATTTGTCTAAAATTCCTCAACATAGCTCTGACCACATATGAATTTTCTTTTTTTTTTTTTTACAAAGAAAACAATGTAACATTGAATGTACAGTGTTTTTGAATAAGGTCAGGGGACATGAGGGGAAGCAATGAGAGAAATAGCAAACAAGCATACATGGTTGGAGTAGGGCCCTTTACCTATTGTCTGCTAAGCCTCCTCTCCAGCCACCCCTTCAACTCCAAACTTAATCCCATCCCTGATACTACTAAGGCACCACTGGGAAAGGGAAAACAGTGTTTTTCAATTTAAACCTAGGAGACACTTTTTCTTCCCGGGGGTATTTTTCTGGTGTTTATCGGATTTCACTGAAAACGGGAAAGCCTAGATATAATATATGAACATTATTAACAATGTAGTAAAACAATATGCATTTCCTAATATTAGCAATGATATAGTTGAATATATCCCTTGCATCCTACATGTCTCCTATTCACTTCTGAACTCTAAAGCAACCTAAAACGATTCAGCAATGGGTGTTGCCAATTAAATTGTGGCACAGTAAATCTTGAGAAAGTAGTGCTGTCAGGATTGGTGAGCCAAGGGTCAGGTGAAGTAATACAAATCCCTAAACCAATTAAATGGAAAGGTCTAAAAGAACTAAACGTCCAAAGCTTCCAAGGGCCGTTCATATAAAGTCATATTTAAAGCAATCTAAAGCTATGGATTAAAATGTGCATGTAAATAATGTTAAATCCCACAGTAAAGTTTACTCTCTTTCCTCTGTGTGTTGTGGCAATGCCAAGAATATGACCTTGTTACAAGGGGGTAATGGCCTGGTTCAGCAGGGACTGGTGGCCTGGGGAGAAGTCGAGAGCCAGTTCTAACCCTGAGGACAAGGCAGTTGGGTGGGCTCCAATTCCTGCCCCCATTTTGTGCCAGCATGTATCTCCGCACTACATCTCTGTCTCAAGCCATACCTCCAGTTTTACATGCTTGCTAGTGCTTCACTGTTTAGTTTAGAGACACACAGATCGATTCATGGAATTATTTGCATGTAAAATCGTGGATTTGCACGCCAAACTGCATACGAATAACCCTGCATGTCGATTCATGGAATAGATTGTGCAGCACTTTTTTGTAACTTGCGTAGACTTCTTGTATGCTTCCCACGTCTCTGAGAGCAGTGGAGAGCCTTGCGCGAGACCCCATGCATGCGTGGGCAATTCCTGCACGTGGGCCGTGTAGGTGGTGGAACTCAGAACACAAAGAATAACAATGGGAAAAGTGGGCGTTACGAGGGACTGGGCGCAGGCAGTCCATAGCATGCCCAAAAATGCACACAACAATGTATGTGACCGTGGAACCTCTCACATACGGAAGGCCTACGCAAATCCCAACATGTCTCTGCCACCCGAAAGCAGGAGTAAGTACACTTGCGCATAGCAAATGCAGCACAGAGGTGGGTTTGCATGTCAGATTTACGGGTGCGTGTGTTCAGACAGAGATTCGATCAGACTTATGGGTGTGCGCACACAGTGTAGTGTGGTGCATGGATGGTTTCAGGTGTTCTCAGGCAGATTTTTTGAGTTTTACCTGAGTACATCGTACACATGTTGTTGCGGTGCTGGTAACAGTTGCGGGGGACTCTTTTGCAAATTCGAATTTTTACTCTGTTTCACTATTGTGTCGAGGTGAAAGAACCAATGTTCACACTTTTCCAGCACAGTTTTGCTTTCTCTAATCCTATTCTAACCAGTCATTAGTGTTCTACTGGGATTTGGGAACTGTCCATTACAGATGATCTGTTAGACTGACAGCGTCTTTAGTCAGACTGACTATCCTCTGCCTTAACTACTCTCCCCTCTCTCTACCCACAGCCTCTCACTTCTCCCTTCAATCATTCATTCCTACAATGTCTTCCATGCTTTCAAGTCTTTGCCTCCACCCTTTGACATTACTTCCACACCCTCATTGTCAATTATACTCACTCATCGATACCACTACTAACTCCTTCACCATTACTACTCTCTCATTCACATTACCACTCCCTTCTCCAAACTACCTCTCCTCCTTCCAGCTAATAATGAACCTGTCTTTGTTCACCCATACAATACACTTCACATTCACTCCTTATGAAACTTTTCCAACCACACTTACACAAACAGAATGCTCTACCACTTCTACCCCTTAATGAATACCTCACCTTCTCCTGGAAATGCCGCCACACTCTGCCGATCCATCCTTCCTCCTGCTGGTCTCTTGGTTGTACACCTTTTCCTCTGCTCTCACCTGAACAACCCACACTTCCTGTATTATGTGTAGTCCTTATAACCCGTTTCCTCTACAGGGATTGGTTCTCTCTTTCTGGCTAACCTGGCCCTGTCCTCCTGTTCCAGGGTGTGTTAAAGAAATTAAATGTCATGTCTAATGGGCTAAGCCCACCCACTTTTTCAGTATGGGTCCACTGCGGAACAACGACAGCAGCCTGGGAAGGCAACTGTTTGCGTTTGTTTTCCAAGCACTGGTTTCGGGTGCCCCTGAGGTAGGTCTCCTGAGAGAAGGCGTTTTTTCCCCCTCTTACTCCCTGGTGGTCATGGGAGGTTGCGGGTCTTTGCACAGCTTTGCTATGCCAAGAGGCTGTGCATGGTCTATGAATATGTGTCAGCAGCGTAGTTGTGGCCATCCCTCGTAATGCCCACTTTTTCACATGTTCATCACCATTTTCCATGTTCTGCCCCTTACTCTGCCCTCTGTGCAGGCTTTGCCCATGCTTTGCGTGGTGTCTTGCGCATGGCGCTCTATGGCTCGCAGTGTCGTGCTGAGCCTGCGCAAACTCCACGCAAGTCCTGGAAAAGTACTACACATTAGATTCCATGAAAACAACAAATGCGGATTTGCGCAGAGTTTGGCGCGCAATTACCCTATTATCTGTGCAAATAATTTAATGAAATGGCCCTAAATGGTTAAAACCAAACTGTAACATGTATTTCATAGAATGATCATAGAATATAGTTTGCTGTGTGGCAGTAAATAACAATATGATGGTTTTCACCAATGCAAGTAAGTATGATCTGTCTGAGGAGAAGAATTAGGGTCCCAGTCCTCCGGGCATATCAAGAGAATGGCAAAGTTAATGTCTGGGATTTCTTATGAGGACCTCTGAAAGGCATTATTTTGAAGTAGAGGTGCAGTACCACAGACAACATACAGAGTTCCTCTCAGATGTCTTATCAGGACCTCTGTATGTTGTCAGTGGTACTACACCTCTCCAAAAATAATGCTTGCATTGCATTGCATTACAAGCATTATTTTTTGGAGACGTGCAGAAGCACAGACAAAATACAGAGATCCCTGTAAGAAATCTGTGATTTCTTACGAGGACCTCTGTATGGCATTATTTTTTAAGAGAAGTGCAGCACCACTCATAACTAACATACAGAAAACCTCTTAGATTTCTAACGAGGACCTCTGCATGTTGTCATTTGTACTGCACCTCTCTGAAAAATATTGCTTGTGTTGTAACAGTACCCAGAAAGAGTCTCCTACCTGTAGACCAGTGGGGCCAGGAAAGTAGCCTAAATCCAGCCCAACTCCCTCTGACTCTGAAAAGAAAGCTCACTGCACAACCCCAACTTTGAAGTTGACATTCACGTGACATGTTGGAATACTCCGGATTGGTAGAAAATAAGTTAAACAAGCCATTGGTGGTTTACATTGGCGTAAGGAAACAAGAAATAGCATTTAGTGCATTGGCAGAACATACCACAGCATTTCCAATTGTCATTCTAACAGAACACGTCAGCTTTGTGGTCCCCTTTTACTCTATCTCTCTTCGCTGTAGTAATGGTGTTGGCCATGTTTTGGTGGCTGTGCCACCAAAATGCAGCAACACCGAAAATACAAAAGACTAAGGAAGACAAATGGAATGATGCCTAATGATTCACACAGAAAATGAAAAGGTTTCTTGGTTCGATCATGGGCAGCATGGGTGGGAAGCACGAGAATGCTGAAACAAGTGTACTGGTTTTACGAATGTCTTATGTATTAAGACAAACAGATCGAAGGATATAAGATTTTCCATACTAAATTGAGAGCAAACAAAAGGTCTCTTGCAAAGTGTCTTGTATGGGATCATCTGGCCCCTCAAGTGTGCAGTGGAACACCCTGGTCTTCTCTTTGGGTTGCAGGTTTTAATGGTTGCTAAATGCAATTTCATAGAATCAGTGATCAGGCCCCTCCGAGGCCAACACATAACAGGCTTGGCAACATCTTAAGTACAATTCCAAAACTCTAAGACAAAGACAGATATTTTTCAACACAGGTCAGTGTTTTGAGGACTCAATCATAGCAAGGTCTCTCCAGATAAATTCAATTTTCACTGCCTGAATCTCATATAAATTGATGAATGCCTCAGCTCATAGATTTTTCTTCAATTCAGTGTTTACAATTGATGTTTAGGTGGGAGATTATTTTAGTAAAGCCGACATCATTTGGATGACTCATCTCTGTACTCTTATGCTGTGTTTGTGGTACTTTGATAAAATTATGTAATGAGAAAAATAAAATAAAAACTTTTGGGAAAATGGGAAAAGGGCAGATTATCTCTCAACCGAGATTACAAATGAAAATACACATATTGTTTTATAAACAAATAATACAATATAGATATTGAGAATTGATGACCCTCATATCCACATGCAAGTAAAATTCATGAATAACAAAAAAAATGTATTACCATAATATTCAGAGATCAAAATGTTGCGTGAACGTTCGATTCAGCTTGTGGGCATGTTGAACATTTCCATGAGTGAAACATCACCCCATATTTGGAGGAGCACTATGAATCCTGCAATCCAATCAGTAGGCTCAGAACCAAAGACAGGGTAACCAGCCAGGAAGAAGCCATCAACTATCTACATTTGTTTTGAGGGCCTTCAAAAGGACCAACTATCTTCCTTTTTACCTTGTGAGTTTTGTGTGGATATAGAGAGGAGTGTACATGAAAATCTAACACATTGGGCCCCATTACGAGTAGCCTAGTAAAAACGGGTTCATTACCGGCATGCTGGTAAGAGCGGGTCCATGCTTGTATGAACCCGCTAATAGCGGGTTATTACGAGTGCGCGAGCACGCGCGAACCCCCATGCCGGTAATGGTAATACCGGCATGCCGCTAAAGGCCCTCCAACCCCCCGAAAGCGGCATCACGGGACCCGCCGATACCAGCACTGCCTCAGAGCAACCCCTAAATACCGTCCCGGTAATACCACCATGCTATTACCGGGTTCGCAAAACCAGACCCGGAAATTGCGTCATCACGCAGGAACGGGAAATGGGCCGGCGGCCATCTTTAAAAACACAATCCATCGCCATCCTCCCTAACCACCAGTCTTTTCATGTTGTGCTGTGTTGGAAAACCCTGAGGATGTCCAAGGCCACCCGGAAGACAACCACCCGGCAGCGGAAGAAGCATTTTTCAGACGCTTAGCTCAATATGCTTGCTGACACTCTGGCTGCACATGCAGCCATAATGCAAAGCAATGATATGAAGCGAGAAGCCCAGATGAGGAGAAAGGAAATCTGGCAGGAGGTTGCTCGGAAGGTGTCGGCCCTGCGGACCACCCCACGCACCGTGCGTGACTGCCGCAAGGGGTGGGATGACCTCCGTTTGAGGGTGCGAAACATCCTATCGAGCAACAGGAGGGCAGCCATGGAGACAGGTGGGGGTCCACATTCACCTGCTAAACTGATGCCCTGGGAGGAGACTGCGAGCACTTTTATTGATCCTGAGTCAATAGACGGATTCGGAGAGATGGAGATGGGTGCGGTTTCATCCACAGAAAGAGGTGAGTGACCCTGCACATCCCTGTAGGGGAAAACATGACTTAGCACTAGTGACGTGGATGTGAGACTAGGCAAGGCAATGCATGTCCCTACACCCACATCAGCATATCCAAGTCAAGATTGGGGCCCAAACCCTGCCACACAGAAATGCATGCTGAGTGCCAATCTCATAACCTACACATGGGCTACATACCAGGACTGTGCCCATGTAACCCAACACACAAACCCCATATCAATGGCATGCCACCTGCCATGCAGTGAATGCTAACATGCCCCCTCTGAATACCCTGCGTGACACACCTGTAAGACATGAATGCATGATCAAATTAATAATGAACAGCACCATCATACGCCTCTGCCATGTCACACCATCACTGATGCCCTGCATCTCTTCTATCCCCAAGGCACCGATGAGAAAGAAGCAACCCAGGAGACCACCGCGAGGGCATCCACCTCACACCCTAAGAAGAGGGCTACCACCACCACCTCTGCTGGGGGCAAGCAGGCCACAGCCACTGCCAGTTTGCCTGTGCGAGCTGGGACACAGCCAGCAACACCTGCTGCCAGTGTGCCTGACACACTACTGACCCAGCAGGCCACACCCACACCTGTCGAAGGGGAGTCCCTGAAAGCAGCCGCCTCCACTGGGGAAGAACTTGATGGCAGTGTGGAGCCTGAGGGAGACACCAAGGTGACATGCCCGGCCACCCCGAGCGCCGTGCCCACCCCCTCCCCCCAATACCTGCAGTCACCCACCTGCAGTGAAGCTGATCCCTTCCTCCGTGCCTGTGACCTACCCACCTCTGAGGAGTACAGTCCCGAAAATGCCGTCCACGTGACTGCAAAACCCACCACTTCAGCCCCCTCCAAAACCCTGGAGACACGATTGTCGACGGTGGAGGCCCGACAGGAGGCCATGTTAGACCCACTCCACCAGTACATAGCGGACGGGGAGGAAACCAAGCAGGGTATTGCCACAGCAATTGCGGAGACCACAGCCGCCATCGCAGCCAACACAGCCGCTGTTAATGCATCGGCTCGGCTAATGAGGGACTTCCTGGGGGCGGTGACACAGGTGCTGACTTCAATGCTGCTCCATATGCAGCGGCCACGGCTTGCAGAAGGAGTGCAACCTGCCAGCGACTCACCTACTACCTCCACACCAGCTTCATCTGTCCCTACCAGCCCAGCGCGCCAGACACGTTGGAGTGCAAGGCACACTGAAATGCCGCCTCTGGACAGGAAGAAGTCCCGTAAGTAGTGTGGGCGGACAATGGGAGTGGGACACAAGGTTGGGGGTGGAGGGGTGCATCTTGTGGAGTCTATTGGGGTATTGATCTTGGTTGGGGGGGTTTTGGAGTTTGTTGGGGGGTTTGGGAGTTTGTTGAGGGGTCTGGGAGTTTGTTGGGGGGGTTAGGGAGGGGGGAGTGGGCATATTTTTGCTGCTGTAATTAATACACACATTGTGATAAGAAAAATCCATGGCTGGACATTGTTATTTTCGTGTGCATCCATTTAATGTGTTACGGTGTTCAGTGCCCAACTCCCAACATTCCCTGTGTGCATGTCCACATTGGCCCAGTATCTGACTGTCCAATTGCATGGAGTGGGGGAGGTGCAGGTGGTCACTGGAAGTTTATTTTTCTCAATACTCCTGTTAACAGAAGAACCTTTCTAGGACAAGCGTAATGAAGGATATTTGTGCTAACATTTTGAATTCAAAATTGTTGAATATGGCAATGCCTAATTTGAAATCGGCTCCTCAGTGAAATTATCATAACCCTACTTACCTGTTGGCGGCACACCGCGTTGTGTGCCGCCCATTCCCACACTGGTTCACCCCTCTGCTACACCGATTTCCTACACTTATGCTGAAGGCAACCAGCGCTGCAGGGTCCTTCTCTTTTATTTATTTTAAACTTTGTCCCCCGCATTCCTTGTTATGGAAGCAAGGGACACCCCCACAAATACCCAAGACCCATAATGACGATCAAAAGTGGCGGGGGACATCACTGCAATCCCGGTTCCCCTTTTATGACATTATGGGACTTATTTTTCCAATGCCGAATTCGTCATTTTTGTCCATTTGTTTAGTTGTTTCGTTCTTTTCGCCAGAAACCCATAATGAAAGTGATGGTAACAGTCATGTGAGTGTGCAGTACAGGACTTGTATAGTTTGGGTAGTGTGTACACCTAGTAGCAACACTAGTGTCAATGTGTGGTGTGTTACAATTCACAGGTGGACAGAGTGTTGTGAAAATGGCCCTGAAGATGCCGAACCTGGTATCAAGGGTAGGGACATTTGCCACTCTGAAATAAGTGTTCTGATTACCCTAACCAGATTGATTAAGATCACAGTGTGACATAGGGAAAATTGTCACATTAAGTTTGGACAGTGAATCATTGTTGCATGTGTAAACAAGTCAATTTTGACAATTAATTATAATTATTGATGTATGTCTAAATAAGTCTATGTTTATGTATAAACCATCCTAAAAGTATTGTCAATTCCCCATATATTACCCCTGAAGAAGTTCCAGTGATAATGGGCCTCATTACAAGGAAGGCGGTAGAGGGTTAATGGCGCCGGTAGAGCTGCCAGCGCCGTTAACCCTCTACCGCCTCATTACGAGGTCTGCTCGCGGGTCCCGCTAAGGACGTCTGGTAAAACCAGGCGTCCTTTGTGGGACCCGCTAGCCGACCAGGATGCTACCAAGAGGCCCGTCATTAACATGCCCATTGTTAGCATCCTCCCCATTCCCATTGAGCCCTATGGGGGCTTAAATGGGAATGGGGATTTACCGGGTCCGGGTCCCAGGGAAGGGAATTATCGGGCCCTCCAATTTCAGAATGGCCCGCTAATGCCTCATTCCTTGAACCCGGACCCCGTACCCAGTATGGGGTAGCCATGCCGCTAGAAGCGGCATGGCTAAATCCATACTCGTAATGAGGCCCAATATGCGTTGAAGGAAAGGAAACATGTTGGGTTGAGCTAGTACAGATTGTTATGACATAATACAATAATAGTATTAGGGAAGGACATTTTGGTAACCCTACTGTTTGGGTATCTACACAATGGAAAGACTAACTCATGGTGGTACAGCCATTGTGTCAGTTTTAACAATTTGATATGGGATTGGATGTATTAATTAAATGTCGGATGTAGTTTGTCATTTCAAAAAGAATAACATGAGGATTGTTGTGTTCAACGACTATATTCACTTTATGTTGAAATGAACAATGAATGGTCTTCCGTGTGGATATATTTGTATTTGATAATCCCCTAGAGTCTCTGAAGTAAGCCTTGACTGTCTGTGCTACCCCTGTCATTAGTATCAGTATCAATGCAGCAGAGTGGGTGCATCTTTCATTTCAGCATAGTGTTTTGTAAGCTCCCTGCATATGATGACTATACCTGCCACAAAATAAATATCATGTTACATGACCATTTGAAATTGTTTTTGACACAGAATGTCTGCACCTGGGGCCAGGAGGCTGTATTTTGCATAAAGCAACAACTATATTTGCTTATAGAAATCCTTGGGCATTGAAGGCTGCAATTGGGGTATGGTTGCAACACCCGGGCACAAAGGCTGTATCTTGTATATTATATTATGATTATACCTCAATTATGAGTCAGAATTCTGGCACTTAACACACACCTGGCATAAAGGGTATAACCTGGGCCCATGAAGCTGTAAGTTGTCCATGATTACTATAACTTGCAAGTGAGGCAACTTACAATATAAAGTGGCAGTTACTATTCTACTGGCATATGAAGACTCTGCTGTGTGCTTCCTGCCCATACAAGAGTCCCGAGCCTGCTAGGTCTAGAAACCCAAGATACACCTCACTGATGACACCCAATACGGCTGAAACAGGTGTGTGGTTGCTTGTGGTCTTGTGCAGATTTGCATTTGTTCATTCCCCTTTCTGTAGTGACTTGGCAGGCTGGATTATCTGGATGGTTGACCAGAGAAGTGCCAGAGGTTAAGATTAATTATCAACCTTCCAGGCATCACCCATGGATATCAATTCACCAAAGGCCAGGGTTAGCATAATGTACATCAAGTACCTGATGACATTACCGGAAGGGACATCAAATGACCTTTCAATCTGACAGCACCATAGGAAGTGATGCCATACAACCTTTTGCATTTTTTACAGCACAGGAAGTGACTTCCCTATAGTAAAAAAAAAACCTACAATAAAGTTGTGCTAAATCCTTTTTAGTGTATAACAATATATTTACTACAGCACTGTCGCAATGTGTAAGGAGTGCAGTCATGATATGTCATGGGTACGCCCAGAAGAACCATCATAGTCTGAAAGCACTGCTTTGCCCAGGATCATTCACATTGGCCAAGTGGAGCAGTCTGGACTTGTGCCTATTTCACTGTTTCCAATTTTCCCAGTAGACCATACTTCCTACCACCCCATATTTAATTTTACATTAAAATAGTATGCAGTGTGTTCTTTTGTGCGTAGTCCCAGTTGTTTCTGTTTAATAAAGCAGATATATAAAACACAAAACCACATTTTAAAGAAAAGAAATCAGAGACAGTGCCAAGGTTACCAACAGAATTGCAGAAGCTGCATTTGGTACTCCTAGCTATCCCTAAATGATGTCCATGGCATCACCTATTTTTTTCCCTACTTCCTGTGATCCCGCCAGTGCAAAGATTCATGTGATGTCACTTCCTGTAATATCATTGGCTATGTGATGTCACTTCCTCACCCCTGGCATTTTGGTGAATTGATATCCCTGATGGTTTCTCTGCGCTTCTCCTAACTCAATTAATTCCTGCCTGCAATTGACAGCAGTAGGAATCCCAAAGAGGCAGTCATGGAGAGACTGTATGTCTCTGGTGTAACCCTGCTCCACCCAGATCCAATGTCCTCTTGTGATGGGCACAGGAATAGCAGACTGTCAGACAGGGTGGCCCATAAAAAAAGTGAACATAGGGGACAGGGTCATATGACATGCTCCCATATGGGCAATCTCCTCAAGGGGGCATTCCTGGTCTTAGCATGTGGTGTTGTGGCATGGTCAGTGCTGGCAGTGAGTTGGCATGAGTGGGCTTAGAGATGAGCATTCTCTTCATATCATTGTTTTTGATCACTAAGCAGGTATCTAAAACGACCAACTAAACATGTTTTATAGTTGATGGAGTCTGAGAATATATAATTTTAAAAAACGTATATTTCCCAGGACCAAATCATATGGATGAAAACCTTAGGCCATACAAACATTTGAATTCCTATCACTTTAATTCTTTCAAGGAACTCATATGCAATGACAGATGGATGTGTAAGGCTGCTCTCTGAGGCCTGCCGCCAACACTTAAGTGCATTGTGCACACATAAGCAGAGTACACCCCACTTTCTAGCCAGCGGTGTGGATACAGGGGGTGAGTGGGCTGTTCCAGGCTCCATGTTCAGTCTGGTGTAATATTGAGAGAATCACGAAGGATACATTGATAGAGGGTGCCCAGCAGACAGCAACTCATAGGAAACAGGTCTTACAGGTAAGTATATCGTCGGTGACCAATTAATGTGAAAAGTTCAAAATCTTCATTGTAAGGGCTAACGTTGTAAGGGCTAACTGTAATAACCATATACATGTTAACCTTTCCATCACAGCTGTCAGCATTTAATGGTTAGTTTGTGAAAGGAAAAGTCAACTGAATACTTTTAAACATATGGAAAGTTCTCTGCTTGTTGACAACTGAGAAAATGTATAACTTTGTTTGCAAAACTGCTCATTTTGATGGCATGCTAATTAACAGCAAGCGGTGTGCATGATTCAAGCAATGACAAGAACATGTTGACATTTATTGATATTGCAGCCCACCCACACGACAGCTTGCAGACATCTCAAAATGCCCCAGTGGCTTGTGCCAATTGCTCATTCAGTCTGTTCGCTTTTTTGTGTTGCTTTCTGTCACTTGTATTAGTAATGGAAAAGCAAAATTATAATTAAAATGCAGAAAAACCAACAGCGCAGGATGCACCACTCACATCTACAAGGGGCATCATTATATCTCTTTTCAAAGTTCTCTATGCCCCCCTTGAGAGATTGCCAATTGTAGCACTTGCATTCTGGTACCTATAGTTATTCACTTATAATATAATTACACATAAGGAACAGATGCAAGAAATCAAACAAATAAGGCAGGACAATGGTGAAAGGGGACATGTATCTCTACTGCACAATAAACATACAGAGTAATTAGGTAATGGTAAGAAGGTTGTGAATAGCCGGTCCTTGAATGGGCCTCATTACAAGTCCGGCAGTAGCCGTGCCAGTAAAACCGGCATGTTGCTACCGGACTTGTAAACAGTTACTAGCACCCAGCTTCCCAGTAACACCGGGACATAACAAGTCCCGGCAGACTAGGAGCTAGGTGCCGGTAATATGTTCTTCCACATTCGCATAGATTCTCATAGAACTCTATGGGAATGGGGACCACAGAAACACCGGCACCGGTAATAATGGTGCTGGTGCTTCCGTGAAAGTCTGTGGGCGGTTGCTGGTCCACCCGGCAAGTCAGACCTGCTTAGCGGGAGGGCACAGACTTGTACTTTGCCCATTCGGAAACAACGCTGCCGGTAAGATTACTGGCACCATTGTTTCCAGACCAGCAAAGTTGTAATGAGGGCAATGTCTCTTTGCGATTGATGATTGACGGCACAAAGTTAAGGCAAAAGCAAACCCACAAACACAAGCAACGCACATTGTTGCTGGCTGAAAAGCTAGTGATGGATAAAGATGCCAGACATATAATGAGACCACTTTTCAATACTTGAGTCTTTGGGCCTCATTAGGACCCTGGCAGCATGGGTTTAACGGCACCGGTATAAGTGCTGGCGCTGTTAACCCCATACTGCCTAATTACGAGGTGCGCTCGCGAGACCCGCTCAGGATGCCTGCTTTGTCCATAGCGGGTCCCGCGAACGGCCCAGCATGCTAGCAAGGGCCCTGTCAATAACGGGCCCATTGTTAGCATGCTCCCCATTCCCATTGAGCCCTATGGAGCCTCAAATGGGAATGGGATGTACCGGGTCCGGGTTCCCTGCATGGGGAAATACCGGGCCCTCCTAGGTCGAAATGGCCCGGTATTTCCCCATTCAGGGAACCCGGACCCGAGTTTGGAGGCAGCCAAGCCCTTATTAAGGGCATGGTTACCTCCAAACTCGTAATGAGGCCCTCTGTCTGAATGTACCACCTTCTCTGCAGATATACCACATTGTCTAATATCTAGTGTCAGATACTGCAACAATTCTGACCCTGCAAATCGGCCGTTTGTAGCCCTTCGATTACTAAAGTGAAAATTAAACTTCACAAGAGGAAAAATGGCACACGCTAAAATGGGTGTACTTGTTAAACAGCCCACGGGCCAATTGCAGATAATGGGCCTCATTACATGGAAGGCGGTGAACAATGGCGCTATTAGCGCCATGGTTCATGCTGGTAAAATACCGGCACCGCCTTGGTGGAAAGGGGAATTACTGCCCCATTCCAAGGTTGGCGGGGCGGTAATTCCCCCTTCCACCATTGCCCTTCTCCATTCCAGTTTTTGCCCCATAGGGCTCTATGGGAATGGGGAAGGTGCTAATTACGGTGCCGCAAATTGCGGTACCGTAATTAGCTCCACTGGTCCCTTTGCAGGTTGGTTTTTAACGCCTGCAAAAAGCAGGCGTTAAATTCCCCAACCAGCAAAGGGACCTCGTAGTAAGGCGGTAAGGATTTACCGGTACCAGTAAAATACTGGTACAGGTAAACCCTTACCGTCTACCGTGTAATGAGGCCCAATGTTCTGTGGAGCCTCTATCTCCCACCTATTCTCTGAATGTGCTGTCAATCCTGCCACAGCATATACGGTGCTTGTCTCCAGTGTTCGGCATTTCTCAGATGAACCATTAAAGTGTTCCATATTTCACTTGTCAACTTCGACATAGGATCAAGGTACATCATAAATACATTGATCTGCCAAACATGGGTGATAGGTGGGAGAAACTGACAGGGAGTAGAAAAGACATAGGGCCTCATTACGACCCAGGCGGTAAGTTACCGCCTGGGCCGTGACTTTACCACCATGGCGTAAACTATGTTTACGCCATGGTGGTTGGCGGACTTACCGCCCCATTCCGAGTTTGGCGGGGCGGTAAGTCCCCAATCCCCATTTACCCTTCCCCATTCCCATTTTTGCCCCATAGGGCATAATGGGAGTGGGGAAGGCGTTAAATACGCCACCGTAAATTACGGTGGCGTAATTAACTCCATGGTCCCTTAGCGCCATGGATTTTAACACCTGCTAAAAGCAGGTGTTAAGTCCGCCATGGCGCTAAGGGACCTCGTACTCAGGCGGTAAGTGTCGGCGCTGTTTACGCCGTCGTTAAACCCTTACCGCCTGAGTCGTAATGAGGCCCATAGAACGTAAGGGAGCAAGAGAAGCAATGTAAAAAGAACACACATTGACAAAGCTATGTGTTAAGCTTTTTTACTAAACTACTTTTTTTTGACATTGTCGAAGAAACAGAGCTCCCACATTCTGTCCTGGGTAGAAGCAAAACCAGAGACAACATTATTGCATTGTAAGCCAATCTAGAGAACTATTGATTCTCTCAGCAAAATCCCACAACACCTTGACACACCCACTAGACCTCGACCTTTGTATGTCATCTTCAAAATTCAAAACTAGAAAAGAGCTTTCGAGAAAACAAGTTCTGGGTCCAGTCTCTAAGAGGAGGCTTACCTGCCAGTCTAGTAAATTCTGGAATCACCTACATGGCCATCATCGACCCAAATGCCTCTGCAACCTGGATTTATTTATTTTATTGCATTGTATAAAGCGTGCACCTAGGTCGAGAGCAGCAAGCGCTGTACAGAGTGTAAGTAGCCAGCATTAGGCTGGCATTTTTTTAGTAACCGGCAACGCAAATCCACGGGATACACTTGCTGTGGATTGGCTCGTTTCCGAGCCATACCACAGTGTAATCCCATGGACGCACTTGCGTGCATCGCGCACAGGATACACTCTTTTTCTTTTTTTTTCAGGCACCCATGGAGAAGGTACCACATAATCCCTTCTACCTTTTCCAACGTGGCAATTTTTTATGTGTATTTTCTTTTCAATGTAAGTGAATGGCCGCCATAGAAAGGGAGAAGGGACTACACGTACTCCCTTCTCCCCTTGCATGGCAGCCATTTTCTTTGTTTACTATGGCCACCACGGAAACAGAAAACAGACTATGTTTTCTGTCCATGGAGTGCATTTTTTTGTAACTTTTTGATACTTTTTTTCCCCCGGCTGCAAAACGCACCGCATCTCGCAGCCAGGAAAAATAAATATTAGTACCCCGGTCTAACGGGGTGGGGTACTAATGGCATTAAGACCCTCGACGGCGGGCAATTACCGCCCACAGTAATGCGGGCTAAGCTCGGGCCTGTATCTATGGGCTCCTGGGGCATTACCTTGGGCGGTAATGGCCCGCTGTCTCTGGCTTATTGCCCCATTAGTGCAATACTGAGAGGTCTAGAATACCTGCCGTGGAACCTTCTGGAAAACTCCCAACTGAATGCCATCAGGATCACAATTTGCATTCATATATATGTCTGTGACTTTCCATTAATGCCTCTTAGGTCTTGCAGTCTGTATTAACTATACCGGATGACACCTATGGTACCTTAAGCGGCTTCCTCTGCAGTTTCCATGCCACAATCAAGTGGATAATCAGTTCAGGAAATGAATTTAATGAGGGTAACATAACATACTAATGATAACTTAATCATTATATTAAAGTTCACTGTTACTACCTGAAAAGAAGAACATATTAGAGAGCCTATTCTAAGCATTATTTTCAAAGGCTAAGCACAAATGACACAGTAACATCAGGGATTAGAAAGACTTGAACATATAAGATCTGCATCTGCATTCCACCCTTTTGCACTTCATGTTCAGCAGATACCCAAGTTATTTCTCACCATGCTACAGTGTTAAGGGTATTATGAGAACCAGGTCTATATGAGCAGAACCTTATTAAACCATCATATCGATGTTCTTTAAGGTGATCGTGTCTTCCTCCACATACTATCAACATGATGTTTTAAGGTGAACATTTTACTTTCTACTGTTATTGATGGTCTGGTGTTGTGCATATTCACACTTCCCTTATCAGCATGTCATCTACAACAGAAAATAATCAGGCCTTCTAAAAGATAATGGTCCTCATTACGACCCAGGCGGTAAGGGGTTTACGCCTGCGTAAACTTCGCCGACCCTTACCGCCTGAGTACGAGTTCCCTTAGCGCCATGGCGGATTTAACACCTGCTTTTAGCAGGTGTTAAAATCCATGGCGCTAAGGGACCTTGTTGTTAATTACGCCACCGTAATTTACGGTGGCGTAATTAACGCCTTCCCCACTCCCATTATGCCCTATGGGGCAAAAATGGGAATGGGGAAGGGTAAATGGGGATTGGGGACTTACCGCCCCGCCAAGGTCGGAATGGGGCGGTAGGTCCGCCAACCACCATGGCGGAGTTGGCAACTTAGCGCCATGGACCATGGTGCTAATAGCACCATGGTTCTCCGCCAAGGTCGTAATGAGGGCCAATATCATTATTATACTGATCGCAGCTGTGATATAACGTATATCTTTGGCTCCTTCAGTTAATAAACGTATGACATCACAAGTAGTGCAAAATGAAATGTTTTTTCTCTTCCTAAACATGTTGCTACGGTATGAAAAATATTCTTTGCAACACTAGAAACTGTGATAAAGCGTCTAAGAAATTCACAAAGCTGTTTAGCAGTAATGTTGACCAATTCCCTGGCACATCGTTATTCAAACTTACCAACCTAGCCCTCTCCAACAGACATAATATAGTGTGTGTCCTACTAGTGGGTATGAGCAAGACTTGTTTATCCATTCAATTGGTCTCACTAAGCCTGACACAACTATGCTTTGCAAAAGGTCTCAGAGACCATCTACCAAGAAGGAACGAAGCCAAATAGCATGTTCTATGGGTAGCCTTCCACTCAGGAGGGTCTATAACCACATTTTAGCTCACTGTACCTTTCACAGAGGTGGAATGTCCATTTGCATATCAGTCTGGTCCCACCCACTTGGGCAGTCCAGAACTGAAATGCTAGGCAATTCTCCTCTCAACAAGGGTACCAACAGCAACCCCAGACACGTGTTTCTGCCTAGACGGGCCTCATCAGTGAGGTGTATCTATGCCTGTCTAAGCACAGTGAGCAATGGGTCCACATCTGAATTACCCTTGGTAACATAGGTTGAAACCCCAAGTCCTTAACCATATATACAAAAGGTCTGGGAGACCCTCTACCAAGAATGAACACGGCCAAATAACATGCTCTGTGAGATGGTGCCCACTCAGGAGTGTCTACAACCATGGGGCCCACCCACAAGGCAGTTCAGCAGTGAAATGCTGGCCAATTCCCAACTGAAAAAAAGAGTACCATCAGCAACTCCAGATACATCACTCTGCCTTGTTTGGGGTCATCAGTGAGATGAAGCTACTCCTCACTAAGCAAAGTGGGCAAGTTCTGGATATCCCTTACAAGCTTAGGGTTAAACCCTAGGGTTTTCACTATGTTTACAAATGTAGCAGCTCCTCTTCTGAGAATGAACATGGAAAAATAACCTGTTCAATGGAATGGATCCCACTCAGAATTATTTTGTACGTTGCTGCCTTGCAAGGCAGCATTACCAATATATTGTAGACAGCAGTTTGTAAAACATTGTATGTTGATGTAAAACGAACCCAAATTCCTGTAGATGCAGGAGACCTGGGCTAAAATGCCTGCCTCTCCACTAGTCCGAACTGGGTAATCAGGTGGCATTCATTATACATCACTCTACCTTATTGTCAGGCATGATTCTCTCCTCAAAGATTAAGCAAAAACTAAGTGAAATATTTGATACTACAACTTCTGATGAGGGGGTATCAGGTAGGTGAGCTGGGGGATTGAATTGTACCAGGCAGAACTCTGTGTCGATGGCTTAAAAGGATGTCATTATATATGAGATACACCCAGAAAATATAAGGAATCTAAATGACAGATATGGAAGTACAGAACAGTATAGATATTCTTTCATTTTAAAGTACCTATTAAAAGCTGGGTTCCAAACTCTCCATATTCTTCTTTTTAGTTGTGAACATCTCATTGCACGCCTGATCAGCCCTTCAATTCCTGTGTGAAAAAGGAAGAGCCCATTCAGACTTTTAATCCAATATTCTTGTCCTTGTTGCATTAAAAAATAGGTGACATGTGTTTCATGAATGTATCTGCTTTCTCAAGCCTGTGTCCAAAACATTGTATAGATACAATGTCCAGGTACTGTGAGATTCTTCATAGTATTGAGGCCATTGATACAGTTTTTCGAGAAGAAATTAAGATTCTTTTTACACGTCATGAAAACTGAATCTGTTAATTGGTACTTAAAAAGCATTTTGGGCATGATTCTCAAATATTGGCACTGAAGCAAATCCTAGGTGATTAGTGCTTATGTGCCTCTCAGATATGCACCTGCTGTCAGCTACCTGCTTCTCAAAGCCAACACTGTGAGCACATGTGACTGGTGACTCGCTGTGATGTCCTTGAACATATCTTTGTGAATCGTTTTTACACTTGACCATCTCAAAGATGCTCCAGGAATGCCCAGATTTCCTTAGGTTTGAGGCTTAAGGAGTCAGGCATAAGTCCACGGGTGCACATCTGAGATGCCCAAGGGAATCTCCTCATTGTCTCCATTGCACATGCCTGAGAATCAGGCCCTGAGGACTCAATTGACTTATTTTATATCACATTGAAATGTATATTAGTGTTCAAATTCAATCTGATTGGGACCTTCATACTTTCCAGTGTGGCATGTATGTGGAAACAAGCATGCCTTCTGTTTGCGCTAGATTGAGCTCGACTGTACTTAGCATAAAGTAAGGTCTGAGGAGATTTCATTAGCAGTTCAGGAAGGGCTACTTAGTACGTTAGGTCACTGTATCTAATGTGATTGACTAATCATATCAGTGACTGACACTCAGGCAAGATCACATTTTTGCTATTCATTGTTTTGCTTAGCAATGTTTTGCATTGCTCATTTACCACCTTGTTGCCCGAATGTCATGTATACATGTTTTTTTTCATGAAATATGAATACAAATAGTCGATCAAAATTCTTACTTTGAATTGACTCTTCCTTTTTTTTCTGCAGCAGTAAAAGGAATTATCAGGCAAACACCTCAGATTCTAAAAAATACAAAAACAGTGTGCAAATCAGAGATGCACACAAATGCACCAGAATAGATGCACCTCATACCCAGAAGTGTGCATTTCAGAGATGCACCAACAAATACAAGGAGTAACACATGTGCACAAAAGATTAATAAAGTGTGTGGAAAGCATACCAATATATCAAAATATGAATACAAATATGAACATATGCATCCTATCATAATTTGTAGCGAGTGGCACGGGTAAGAGTGAAATTGATATATGTCCAACAAGAAGCACACAGGGCACACTCCAATTACATCTGTCAACGCAGTATGAAAGCCGAGTTCCAAGAGGCAGGTATATGGCTCCAAAATGACTGCCCCAGTCAGCATCATGAGGAGGATGAGGGAAAGGATACTATGACAGGGTCATCACTCTGATCAGGCCTACCAGGGTGGAAACCAGAGCCATTCCTACCCCAGAATGGGAATCTGTCATTTGGGAACACCCCAGCACCTATCCCTTCACTATGTGCCTGTGAAATTACTGGGCTACTACTCTTGATCACCCCGTTCCTGTCTTCCAATACTAGCCACTGTTTCTATCTATAAAGCGACCATTCTTTAAATGCACACATGATATGTGATGCAGCCAACACCATGCTGATTGTGAACAACAACTTTCCAGAATCAACATTTCAAAACTTCGTCTAGCAGCATTCCTCCATCGCATGACAATTTGAGGAAGAATAGAGGGAGAGCTGGTTTTAGAGTTGAGACACACCACATTTCATCAACATCCATTGACAACATGCATCAAGAAACCACATGATGCTTCTCTCATCTATAGTTGAGAGTGGCTACCTCTTGAGAGGAGACCTACGGACCCCTTCCGTAGAACATGCAACTAAAGCAACATTATAATGCAGCACACCGATGCACCCAGAATCCCATACTGTTGGTATGCTGAAGCCATGATTTAGGTGCCTGAACTACTCTGGGGGAATGCTATTGAATGAGCCACTAATTGTATAAAACAGGATATTTGCCTGTGCAGTGCTATACACCATAACCCTCAGACCTGGCCCCAAAGAGAGTTATGTGCAGCTTTGTGACCACAAATACCTGTCCACCAAGGGGCAGTTGTAGAGCAGAGGATATTCAAGCTACCGTACGTGATTACCAGATTGTGAGATATTGCAACGTAGGCGCAATGTGCCGAGGTCAGCCCCACTCTCTGCGATTTTATAATCGGATTGATGACTAGCTTCTCTGGCCATTGATCATTTAATATTACTCACATGCCAGGAGTGTCACATGTCTGAAACCCATACATTATGTAAATGTTGAACCCAGCCCTTGTCCTCTTGTCAGACAACTGCCAATTGACTGAACAGAACATGATAATAGGTAAAGTCAGAATGATGGTCAATACCCTTTCCAAAAAAATATCAATTCTCACTGTTTTGATGGACCAGGTGATACACCAAGCAGCATACTCAATATACTCAATATCTTGGTCTGTACATCAGACATATATTGTGAACAATAAACATGACAGCAAGGGAATGGGCAGTAGAACTAACAAAAACAGAAATGTTCTGCATATTGGCATGCACATACAGACATTCGTGTGCAAAGCACTTCACCTCAGAGATGTGGCCCCCATTTCTTGTATTTTCTCTCTTGAAGATGGAGAAAATGACATGTCGGACACTACTGAGTGGGCTGGTGAACGCTGCTCCTCCTCACAGCCAAATACCCCTCAATCGCAAAGGCAACCCTATTTGCTGCCGTACTTTCGGCACATTGCTGAAGCTCGAGACAAACATACCTTCAGACCATGCATTCCCTACTGCTTTACAGTTTGCCTAATTCCTCCTGGATTGCTCTGAACTCCTCATAAGGTAGTATCGCATTCCTCTCTGGTCACCTAGAATTCCATCTCCACAACCCGCAATCTGGTGGGTGGAGTTGTGCTAAACTGTTGGTTCACTGGTTGAACTGAATCTCTGGGGGCTCTAGAGCTCCAGGGACCCACATCGGCCTGGGAGTCTGTAGGCGAGTCTTCCTCCCGTACAGGGTGGCATGTGTGTGTCCATTTCACTGGCTGCATCCAATCTTGCAGCATCTGTGATCGAAATGGAGAATATGTCAAAGTATTCCACCCATCAGCTATATGCATACATTACTATCTGAAATATGTTGTCACTGCCCTTGTAGCACGTTGCCTAATATGATTGAGGGGCATTTAATGTCCCTTATACAGAGAACGTACATAATCATAACTTTCTATAATGAATTCATTTCCCCATTTGGCACAGCACACTTCCTTTAGGATGCACTGTTGGCATTTCATTTCATGGGTCATGTAATGTCTCAGGAGTTTGCATGAGGCATTGCGAAGAACATGTCTTCATGGATAGATATGTATTCGCATCTTTAGCGGGATTGAGGGAGGACATGAAGGGACAGCACATGGGCCCACCTCTGACTTCCATGAGCTGCCACATGCTATGCGGCCCACATGCATTGGGTGTTCAATGCAAACTCCTCACTCCTCTGCAACTTGCCTGTCAACAGAACACATATTTGCACATGAAGGCATCCCCTGATATTGGGGCTTTCACCTGATGTTGGAGTGGAGGTGTCAGGTCCACCAATGCCCTCCACCACTACTGTCTGAAGCGTGCCGATTACTTGCTTCTCCACCTGTGTGAGGGTGGTCTTGCTTGATGCGTCTCCCCTGTGGTTGTGGCATGACCATGGAGTCCTGCCACCCTCTCTGTGGCCTCTTCATATATCCCCACTGCTTCTTTGCCTTTGGCAGTACATACCATTAATCCAAGGGCATTCATATTTTGGGGGAGCTCTTTTGAAAGGGCATTTTTACACCAATGGTTCTCTGCCCATACCTATTGCTCAGTTATGACTAGTATTGTTATTATTATTATTATTGTATTTCTTGAGCACAGACCTAGTTTCAAGAAGCAGTAGAGCGTGTTGCAGATGTATACAGCAATACAGGTACATAACAGAGTGCTTTAAAGAGGTATACAACAGAAAAGATGGATAAAAGAGTGTGTTTCAGATGTAACCACAGAACACATATACAGCAGGGTTATGAGACAGAGGGGCACAGTGGAGGGGTGCAGCTGTACAGGGTGGTGGGGAGTAGAGGGGCAGGCAGCATCTAGTGAGTCAGGTGGCACAATGGGCAACATGATGGCCTAGGTGTTGAAGAGGAGAGACTCCTTGAAGAGGTGGGTCTTGGGTTCTTTTCTGAATTGTCGGAGCGTGGGGGCGAGTCTGATGCTGATGAGGAGGAGGTTCCATAGTATTGGAGAATAGTCCGAGAAGGCTTGTTGTCTGGTCCTTTCCTTTTTTCAGTGGTGGAATTCATGTCTGCACATGTCCTGGCTTCTGGTGGTGCGCTGTCACCAGAGATGCTCAGTTTCTCCGCAAGGTAGCTGGGTGACTTTAGGGTGACTGCCTTATAGATGATGGAGCAAGACGTGAAGGTGATTAGTGCGTGCAGTGAAGGTTGATGACGACTGGGGTGATGTGGTAGTATCTGCATAGACCCTTGATAAGGCATGCAGCTGCATGTAGGACACTTCCAAGGGGCACAAGGGCGGGTGAGGGGAGGCCTTTGAGGAGTGCATTGCCCACTTCCAGGTGGGATAGGACTAGTGCTTTAATGGTGGGTCTAAAGTTGTCTGGAGGGAAGAAGGGCTTGCCTTTCTGCGGGAGGGAGAGCTGATCCCAAGCTGTCTGAGTTATGTGTGACTTGTAGGAGAGGTATTTCTTGATGAGGAGCCTGAGGGACTTGGTGCAGGAGGTTAACATGGGTGTGAGGCTCTTAGAGTTAATTCAGTCTTGGAGGAGTTGACCTTCAAATATGCACTGGATATCTATGACTGGATCAGCAAGAGGCAGGATTTGAGCCTACCGATGTCCTTGATGGAGTTGCTCTTTCGGTATAGTTATGTGTTGTTGGCGCATTGGTGGATGTGGATGTTGTGTGTGGCTAGGAAGGGTTCCAGAAGCTCCATTTATAGATTGAAGATCACTGGGGAGAGGATGGGACCCTGCGGGACTCCACAGGTGATGGGTAGCATTGGCAATCTTGAGGAATCCATCTGAACAAACTTCTGTCGGTTGGCGAGGTAAGACTAGAACCAGCATAGGACAAGATTGCTCATCCCCATGCGCTGATGTAGGGTTTCCGTAAGTGCTTGGTGGTCTACTGTGTCGAAGGCGGCAGATAGGTTGAGTAGAACCAGGAGGCAGGTATGGCCTTCATTATTATTATTATTATTATTATTATTATTATTATTATTATTATTATTATTATTATTATTTTTTAAATCTTCTAGAGTTCCACATGCCCATAAGCCTCACGGCGCACAAAAAAAACATAGAAGACAAAAATATGACAGATAAAGTTCAACGTCAAAGCTAGAGAAGGGGTACTAGTGAGTGAAGCTTATATTTAGTCAGGGTTTAGATTGAAGAGATGGTATTTGACCCATTTTTTTTTTTTATATAGGCTGAGTGTGCTTGCTGATCTTATTGTACCAGGTAAAGCGCTCTCCAACTATGGAGCCGGGATATCAAACAAAGTACCTCCAAACCGGACCAACTGATATCTTGGTTGAAATAGGGTAGAATGGTCCAAGGACCGTAACTGTCTTAATGAAATGTAGGACTTTAAACAATCCTTCAGAAATGTGAGGCTTGCGTTGGTCTGGCATTTGAAGGAAAGATTGAGGATCATATAAATAATCTGATGTTTGATAGGGAGCCAATGCAGTTTCCTTCTAGCACCAGAGGCATGAGTCCGTTTTGGCAGACTGAAATATAGCACGGTCTGCACCATTTTGTGCAACCTGCAATGACTGCAGATTGGACAGCCTTGTGCTAGCCAACAGGCTGTCGAAATGGTTCAACCTTGAATAAACTAGCGCTGTAGTCAGCAAGGAGCAATTGCTAATTGAAATTAATGGGCGAATATGGTTCAGTAGCTTAATAGTGTAGCCAAAAGAAGAGTGAATGTGTGACACCTGGGTCTTTATGGTGAGTTATGCATCAAGAAATACATCTAGCGTCTTCACATTCCTAGAAATACTGATGTTATTACGAGCAATGCAGAAACTGTCAAAAACTGGGTCTAGTTTTTTAAGACGTGGGCCAGATGCTACCATTGGGAGCTCTGTCTTGTCACTGTTAAGAGCCAGTTAATTATCCGCAATCAGGTCCATGACATATCATAGATTTTGTCTATGGCGGAGGAGTCCTGTATGTAGTATACACTAAGCTCAAGGATGACCTGGGTGTCATCAGCATAATTAGTACTCTATTCACCCAGGGCATCCAACAAGCTAAGCAGGGGCCTTATATAAATGTTAAAGAGTGTCGGAGAGATGCATGATCCCTGCGGGATGCCAAATGTGTGTATGACAGGGTAGGAGCTAGCCTCTCTGACTGCCGCTCTAGCTGTCCATGGGGCAAGAAACAAGGTATCCATTGTGCTGCCAGGTCAGAGCAGTGTGCCAGGTCCCTAAACCTTGAGACTCGGAGGGATGATCTACCAGGTCGAAGGCCGCAGAAAGGTCCAGTAGCATCAGCAGGGCAGGATGGCCCTGATCCACTATGCTATGCAAGGTGGATTTGAGGTCCAGCATAGGGGTTTCTGTCCCATGCTGAGCTCTGAAACCTGACTCACGTAGCCCCAGGATTTTGTGTTCTTCAATATGGCCCTTTAACTGCATACAGGCTAACTTATCCATGATCTTGTGGATGAAAGGCACATTTGCAATGGGGCGATAGTTTTTGGTCTCTAGTGGGTTGGAGTTACTTTTCTTAAGAAGTGGCATGGTCCAAGCTTGCTTAAGGGACAATGGAACCAAGCCTTCACTACAAGAAAGATTAACAAGTTTGGTTATCAAGGTTATTAGGGGATCAAGTGAGCCTTCAAAGATATCAGCAGTACAGCTGTCACCCAGATAGGATATGGGTTTCATTGCGAGTACCATTTTTTATACTTCTGCCTCAGGGCAATGGGTGAAATTAAAAAAAGAGATATTTGTCTGAAGTGGATCATCCCCTTGATAAATAGCTTGGGTCAAATTATGCCTTGTCAATTGTGCCTGCAAGTCCCTGATGGTTTTTCTATGGGCTGAGATGTTTGATGAGAATGTGTTGTGTATTTACTGACACCAAGCAGAGTCTATAATAAGAATTTAATTAATAGCTGGTATGCCCTGAAATTCAGCAAGAATTTTAAACAGTTCCCTTGAGATAGACCGAGCACTCTCAATTCTTTTGTTGAGAAAAGCAGACTGTGCAGTGATAATGGCTGTTTTAAATTCTCTTACGGCCTGTTTGTAGAGAATGAGAGATTGGCGACCTAGGTCCTTCAGCCAGGCTCTTTCATAACATCTTCTAACACGTCTGAACTAAATGATGTTGTCGGTAAACCAGGTAATTCTTGTGGGTCTCGGGTTTAATGATCTTTTTCCTTAATGGGGACATGTGTTTTCGATTGCATTTTTAATAGTATCAGTAAGGTGAGACACCAGATTGGACGAATCCAGAAAACCATCCATCTGCTGGAGGTTAGATGACAGTTGAGCTGAAAATATTGACGGTGTGTTATTTTTGAATTTTCTGGAATATTTTTCAATTCTAGATACAGAATCTGTTCTGAAGGGTGCAGCTGGTAGGTGTACTACTACATTAACTAGGGAGTGGTCCGATCATGCACAGGGGAGCATGTCACTCAACTTCGGAGAGGGAGATGAGGTGTGTAGCCACCCAGTTCAGAGTTTGTCCCCCATTATTCATGGGACATTTGACCCATTGATGATAGTCAATGGTGTTTAGGGCATTGATCAAGGATGAAGCTTGCTTATCAGAGGCGTCTTTGGCCCAAAGGTTAAAATCCTTAAGAATAATAAACGGGGTCTTGACCTTCGTGAGGTGATTGAGTAGTTTGAGGAACTGTTCCTCGAAAATTTAGCTTATCCCTTGATGGTCTATAAATAACCAGGATGCTCAGGGAGACATTGGCATAGATTTGTATCTTAACCAAAAGAGATTTGCAGTCATCAGTACTGGAGCCGGCAACTGTGTGGCGGGCAAGATGTTTTTTGAACATGAGGGCCACAACTCTGCCCTTTTGAGCCAGGCGATCAGACTAAAAGAGCGAATAATCCGGAAGTAGGGACATAGTGGCATCATTAGGTGTAGATGAATTCAGCCATTTCTCAGTAAGGGCCATTATATCAGGACCATATTCTGAGAGATGATCACACATGTTGAGGGCGTCGTCAATCACCTGCATGGTTGCTGTCTCCATGCTTCATCTGGTTCTGAAACCGAATTGATAGGTTTGGAGGAGATTGTTGGTGTTGATGTGTTGCTTCAGTTGTGTGGCTACCACTTTCTCAATGATGTTACCTAGGAAAGGAAGATAGGTGATGGAGAGATAGGTACCTACGTTGTCCGAATCCAGAGTGGGTATCTTTAGTAGAGGGTGGAGTTGTTCTGTTTTTATGGTTGATGGGAAGGGGCCTTAAGTTAGGGAGCTGATGATGATCTCCAGGTAAGGATTGTGGGGAGGGTCTTGAGGATGGATGCTGGGAGGATGTTGTCTGCATATGATGTGGCTTTGTGGGTGACCAGGGCTTCGACGTATCTTGAATGATGTCCAGGGTGTGGAGATTATACTAGGAGGAACATGAAGTGAGTCAGTGGATGCAGATCTGGTGTCTATGTGCTGGTGAATCTTGCTGATTTTGTCAATGAAGTAGGTGTTGATGGTGGTTGATTTTTTGATGGAGTGTGGTATGGCAGGGTCGGTTAGTGCGTTGATACAGTGCCTGACTGCTTTGATGAGGGTTATGATTTTGTTGTCGGCTTCTGCTATGGTATTCTGATAGTTGGATGATTTAGCTGTGTTGATTAGATGTCGGCAGGTTGCTCAGAGTTCATTGAGGAGCACTAGGTTGGACGCAGTCATGGAGATTCACCAGCTTTTCTCTTGTTTCCTGATGAATCTTTTGCTGAGGTTGAGTTCTTGCACGTACTAGGGTGCAGGTGTGTTTTTTCAGAGGCTAGTGTTCGTTGATGGAGGTTGAGAGGCTGATGTTGAGCACTTCTAGTAGTGAGTCGCAGTTTGGTTGGGGGTGTTAGGTCCATGTAAGGTGTAGGTTGCCATGGTCTTTCATGAGGGCATTTATTGTTGGAAATGAAGGTTTGTCTGATGGTGTTAGGCTCACCTGGTCTCTGCGGAGGCGTTGGGGCATGGTTGCAGCCCTCCCTGAACTTGAATCACCCCCTTCAGGCCTCTCCCTCAGTGGAAAAGCTGTGAGCAGTGGTATGTGGTGATACTGCTCCTGCGTGGAGATAAGAGTGTGTAAATGCGCCAATCTGTGATTGTTGAATCTCTCGAACCGTTCACCTCAAAGTACGGTTTCTGTTTGCATACGCCAGCCCATAAAGCTCACCTGTGAATTATGGAAGATAGGCTCTCCGTGTTGCTACTTCTGGCAGGGTCACGTCGAATGGGATCTAGTTCTTTCACTGATCCGTGATAAGGATTAGTCCAGTCCAGCTGCGACTATGCTTCCCCTTATGATTGGTAAGTTTTTCTTGAGCTTGTGTGATTCTGTTCATTCTATTTAATGTCTTTATATGTTGCTCCTATTTATGCCCACAATAATTTCTCCCTTCTGTTTTCTTCCATTAGATGGAAATACGGCCTCAATGCAGCTGTGAGACGCGAGACGCGGCCGGTTGGAAGATGGATGCTACTGCAATGTTCGACAGCAGGTAAGTAATGGTTTAAGGAAAAGTGCAAAGTATGGCAAAACGCAACCTTAAACTGACTGTTTTTTTCGATGTCTAACCTTGTCTTCTGTTTTTCCTTGCAGGCGCTGCTGTCGACGATGGAGCGTGTCGTGCTGCGGTGTGAAGATGAAGATTTCAGCGTTCTGGAAAGTGTAAAGATGAATACTTGGTTCACCAAACAGATGTACAGGTAAGAGCAGTTGGTAAGTATGCTGGCAGGAAGTAGGATGTCCACGAAGCAGGATCTTCATAGTTAAGTCTGACCTCAGGCGACGGTGAGCGTTACAATGCTTGCAAGTGCAGAATAACGCAAAGCGTCTGTCTTGTGGAACGGGGCAGCTTATATAGCTGAGATCATGGGTGCACGCATTAGGGCCGGCTTACCAGCCACACTCTGCCACTCCTAGAGAGTGAGCATGTATGAAGGCAATCCATTAGCAGCCGCACCTGCTCACTAACTGCAAAGGAAGAGAGGTTGAAGGGATGCTTAAATCGGTGAAAAGGGTGGCAAAAGAGGAAGGCACCACCAGTTTAAAGTGATTGACAGGTGGGCAGGGCTTAGGCCAGGTGACCTGGATCTGCCTGCACGTGCTCACCAACTGAAATGGAAAAGATGCTGCAGGGCTGCTTAAGTAGGGAAAAAGGGCAGCAAAACAGGGAGGCATCAACAGTTTAAAGTGATTGACAGGTGGGCAGGATTTAGGCCACTTGACCTAAATCCACTTGCACCTGCTACGCAGCAGAAAAGGAAAAGAGGCTGGAGGGCTTATTAAGTAGTGAAAAAGAACACCAAAACAGGAAGGCACCAACAGTTTACAGTGATTGACAGGTGGACAGGGATCAGGTCATGTGAACTAGATGCACTTTCATCTGCTCACTAACTGAAAAGGAAAATAGGTTGGAGGGATGCTTAAGTCAGTAAAAAGTGTGACAGAACAGGCAGGCACCACCAGTTTAAAGTGATTGACAGGTGGGCGGGACTTAGGCCACATGACCTAGATCTACTTACACCTGCTCACCAACTGATAAGGAAAAGAGGATTGAGTGCTGCTTAATTAGGGGGAAAAGGTCAACAATACAGGAAGGAAACAACAGTTTACAGTGATTGACAGGTGGACAAGACTTAGGCCACATGACCTGCTCACCAACTGAAAAGACCTCAGTGTCTCTTCATGGTCCAACATGAAATTCACCATCGCATCAGCTCATTGTGAGTGAAGGTTTTGACATGACAGTCCTTATGACTCTCTTATCCTCTAATGGTGTTGCTTGCTGCCATCTCCAGGCTATGAATAGTTCTAGATAGGTGTGCAGTGCAGGCCTTCACAATGATTCTCTCATTAATGTTGCTGTTAGGAGGCTGCTTCCTGGTTTTTGAGTGTTCATGAGGTTAGTTTTGCATATTTTCGACGCATCTGACCAATTGCCTACTTTTTGTACCTGTGTCAGATGCACCAGTATTAAGTTCATCGTCTTAAATTCTCATGATCTTAAATGAGCCAATAGTTCTGCTAGTGTTGCATTATGTTTTGCGCATTGCTGTGCTGAGCACATTTTGGGGGGATTTGTAGGTGGATACATGCATCGCAATGAGATGCACAATGGAGCAGGCCCATCTTTGCAACATTTTGTTGAGTTGTCCATGTTTTTTTTAGAATCCGGCCCCTCATGTCTATGTATGCAGAATGCTCTACCACGAACTGTGGAGCTGTTTTCCGGGCATACTTGCCTGAATACCAATTACCTTTTAGTCCTAATAACTACATGATGAAGAGTGTCAAAAACATAACAATAATAGGACAAACCACTGCCTAAAACTCTATCCAGGATCATTGTCCGTATCCTCATCAATACAGGTGAAACACTTTAGCCCTATTTCCAGCTGGACAAACAGTATGTGATCAGATAGCATCACTAAGCCGCACTGCACGGAGATCCATGTTTCCTGTGACTGTAGTTTGTCATATTATTATCCTCGCCTACATGTTGCTTGTCACGAGTCTGCTTCTAGTCACAAAAAACTGCAAGTGGATCATCGTTGACTAGAGTAGGCATGAATGATCATTTTAACAAGCACAGTAACACATGCTTTACATTATATGGGATTTCTTTTATTAACTTGATTTGATCAAATTCAGCACAATGATAAATTATGCAAATACAAATCTGGAATATGATTAGTGTCCCTTTTGTTAAATGTGAATTTGAAAAGGAGATAATAGAAGCGATTGCTAATGATTTCACGCCATGTCTCTCTTTCATGAAAAGCGTGAAATGGGATCAGCCTAATTGGTTATAAGAATGGAGTAGTCTTGCAGTGTAGTTCTTAAAGATGGGTATTTTTAATTCTGTTTTCTGGCAGGAATACCATGTCTTTTGTATCCTATCCTGCTTATCATGTTGCCTCTTTCAGCGTACCCCTTTGCGGCTTGAAAGGTGGGAGCGATCAGTGTTTAAACAATAATACTTTATACCGTTTGGCTGATTGAAATTCGTTTATTTTACGAGTCAAACTGTCTAGAAGATACGCTCATTCGATGCTTCATTTGCATCTCATCAACGATTTAAAGCACTGTTTAAATATTTGGATTATCTGGAAAGTTGATTAAACAATTATGCTACTCCCTTAAAGCATACCAAAAACAGATTCTTAAATAACTATCTCTAGTACGCACGGTGAACAGTTATTAAACGTTCTAGTAAGTGTTATAAAAAAGTTGCCTAAGTTTAAGAACACATCACAGCAAACACAGTCTATTTCCGAAAATGCTTTCTTTGTTACTGCTTTTTAGGGATAGTTTGCCTATGAATACTAATTGGTTTGGCTTGCAATTGTGTTCATTGCATGGGCAGGACTACTGCAACAGCCTCTCTAAATCTGCCTGCTTCTACTCTCCGCCCTCTGCAACTCATCCCGAACAGACCGCAAGACTTGTCCTTGGCCTCAAGCCCAGGGATCGTCTCTCTCCAGCACTGAAATCTCTGCATTGGCTCCCAGTGGCTGCCAGGATCAAGTTCAAAGACCCTCTGCATTGTTTTCTGGGGCCTGGGTCCTTAATACAGCCAACTCTCTCTTTGTAAATACTTTCCTACTCAAGCTCTTTGCTCCTCCAACTCGCTCAGGGTCAGTCGCTTCTCCAAGCAATGAGTTGGCGGTAGATCTCTTTCTTCAGCTAGGGCCTTCCTGTGGAACAGCCTCCCTGCCTATCTGAAACTTGAGGAGAACCATCTCCGCATCCGGAAGCACCTCAAGACCTTGCTCTTTGTTTCTGCCTTCTCCCATCCTCTTCCCTGCGGATTTCCTGTCTGATACTGCAGTGGTCACCTGGCTACCCTCTGATTTCGGGCCCAGGTCCCTGCCTGCCCAGTCGCACACCCGGAATGCCTCCCAGCAACACTTGCTCTTGGCTCTATATCTGTAACCCTACAGTCCCCCTACCTGCCCTTTTGGACACCCGCTGTCTGCGCTTACCCTTGCACCTGCCACTCTGTCCTCCCTCTGGTCCCCCTTCCTTGCCTTATTGCGCCTTAGGCACATGACAAATGCCATATAATATCATATCATATCATATCAAAACAAAACATTGTTTGGTTAACAGAAAATGAAAAAGGAAGGAAGGAAGGAAGGAAGGAAGGAAGGAAGGAAGGAAGGAAGGAAGGAAGGAAGGAAGGAAGGAAGGAAGGAAGGAAGGAAGGAAGGAAGGAAGGAAGGAAGGAAGGAAGGAAGGAAGGAAGGAAGGAAGGAAGGAAGGAAGGAAGGAATCCTTTCTGCCTTTGCTGCTTCCCAAGCATAGCATTTCATAAACATAACATCGAAAACCTTCTGTACTTTCAACAACTGGGGATCATAAATGTTCATCACCAGGAGATCACAGCAGTCAGACACAGATATTTACTTTGGTGTTAAGTTTATTGTGCCACTATTTCTGTGATCTTATACAATTTTCAACTAGCATAATCAAGCCACCAAAATGGACAGCCTCTCACTCCCCTCTTGGCATTGTTTTGATTGCATGTATACCGATCAAAAAACGCCTCCCCAGGAGCACGATTCCTGTGACATTATAATCTGCGCATCACCGAGCAGATTCACGGGACCACTGTTTTCTAAACATGGGTGTATGGCCACGAGTGTTCCATCATTTAATTATTAGGGATGATCATGGTCTATTCAACATGCAGGGCAAAACAACCAACAGCCAATCCCAATTGGCTTCAGCAGATGGAATGTCAGTGATACATGCCCCAGCACACTCCCTTGTGGTCTCACTTTAATCAGCTGGCACTGGGGTGATTAGGGCTATACATTTACCCCCTGTAAATCCAAATAGATTTACCTATTGGGCGTCCTTAATCATATCTCCGTTTTAGAAGGGACACTGCAGTGGTTCTAACAAAGGAAACTACCTCCGATTAAAAACATTTCACTCTAGTTAAAGGAGATTCTTGGTCCTCAACTTGGTCCAAATCTTCAACTTTTCAGAAATTTAAGAGGCAGCAAATCAGTAAACAGGTCCAGTAAACAGCCCCAATTAAAAGATGACTTTCCCTCATCGATGAGTCTCATGATTGTGAAGGAGGTAGTTGGTAGTTGACC
This sequence comes from Ambystoma mexicanum, assembly GCF_040938575.1. Taxonomy (NCBI): domain Eukaryota; kingdom Metazoa; phylum Chordata; class Amphibia; order Caudata; family Ambystomatidae; genus Ambystoma; species Ambystoma mexicanum. Next base: position 332,520,188 of record NC_090933.1, on the reverse strand, counting down.
CCTTCTTATCCTCATTTTGCACTTTCACAATTCTCATTACATTTGTCATCAGACAGTGAGTGATGACTCCTCGGCTGAAGTCTCTTAATTGCAGTCGTTAATTTGCGTAGCAAATTCCTCAATCAACATTGACTGTTCTTTATCACATTGTGCATTTTGTTCCTTCACACCGAATAGCCATTGAGTTAGGTAGCCGGTTTTATTGTTGGCTCTCTTCACCCCGTTGCTGCTTTCCTCCTGGCTTTTTTTAGATCCTGCTTTCGTCTTTTCACTTTTGTTAAAGCTAGGATCTGCTTCGCCATCACTCATTTGGAATATCGCTTCTCAGCGAGCTTCTTTTTTTCCAACTTTTTTCATTTCCTCTATTATTTTCTTGTTAAAATAGAATCATACACATACTTCACAGGTTCCTCCCTTTCCTCCTCTACTTTTGTTGATTGTAATACTTCCTCAATCGGGGCATATAATTCTTCCATTAGTGCCTCATTGATGTTCAGAGCATCCCTACTAATAGTGTGGGGGCTTAGAGGCACCCTGTTCACCTCTTTTATAGCAGCCACAACGATCTTCTCTTTTTCAATCATGGATAAACTTGTAGTATGTTTCTGCACCAGTCACAATGCATATGGTGGTAACATTTTACTAAGATTTTGAAGGCACAATTGGTAGCCTCAAAATGGGTGTCGACTGCACCTGAAGCCGTGCTTGATATACTAAACAAAGAGTTCGATCCACCGATCTTTTGATTAACTGAAGCCTGATTTAATACTTCATCATCTGCCGACTTCAAATCATTTGCCAGGCCCATCAATCTTGGCGAGCAAGACAGGCTCTCTGTAATATGGCTTTCCATTTCATTATTCGGTAATAGTGTTTTTTCAGCTAGCACAGATATTTTGATTGGCGCAGAATCGACATTTGCAAGTTGTTCTACTCTGATTGTAAGGAGTTTCACAAATTTAAAACCGGCTTGTTATTATCGAATTCCGTCTACGTGGGCACAATCGATGTTCTCATTGCTACAAGGTAACGGGTAGATCTCCACCACACCCTCATACACTCACTTAAAAAAGTTTATGATTTTTCCATTACCACTTCTTGTTTTCAGAGCCTCCGCTGAGATGTCTGCTCCTGGGACTCCATCCACCTTCTCAGGCATCTTACTTATCTTGTCTACCTTATTTGCCCCTCTTAGTTGTAGCCTTTTTTGATTTTTTTCACAGGCATATAGTAGCAACCTAAAGAGGTATGTATGAAGTTGGTCAAATAAAAATAAAATGTAAGACTTACTTTCTGGCACTCCCCCACCACCACTCCACTGAAAAACGACTAAACTGCTTCAGCACTCTTCAGGCATCCCACAGAAAGCTTCTCAGCAAATAGGCGGGGCTCACGATAACTAGCAATGGTATGGTTTGCCAGATAAATCAATCAGTATGTTCTGCTAAACTATTTCGACACACTTCAAGTGCTCTGCCAATGTGTCCTCACCAAAATGAATTGCACTACAGGTGAGGGAAGGGGTAATGGAAGGAAGAGAGATACGCACTCCCACTAGGGAGTATATTCCTTCTCAATTAACCCACTAACCACCACGTTCAGAGCACCAAAATCCCAGAAGGTGCTAATATGCCTTAAAGCCCGGCAGTCACCGCACCTAGAGTCCCTTTACTACTCAATCCACAGTATGAACACCTGGGCAACTCTTTGTTCTCCTCTGTAGCTATTTAAAGATCACAAGCAACACAAGTACCCTAGCTGGCCACCCCTTGATGGCCACACCTTCCTACTTCAGCAGCCGTCGAGATTGCAGTGTCCAAAATGGACATTCAGTTATTGAGCAAAGCAGGCAGGGCTCTGGAGCAGCTTGTGGGATACACGAGTATCGAGCATCCAATTACCAAACCTCAAAGGCACAGCATGTCCTCAAGCACTGTTATGCATCAATCACTCCTGTGACACATTAGAGGAATGCACCTCTGAATGCTCTGTATGCTCACCAGCCGTCAAGCCACAAACCGAGCTCTCAGTCAAAGTTGGTCGCTTCCGACAGACAGAACTTTTAAAATCATCCAAAAGCAGAACATTTTCTCACTAAACAATACAATGTGATATAACATGACAGATGCTAGAAATAGCAGCTACTTTAAAAAAAGAATATATGAAAATTGCTTCTGCAAACTTTAACTTAGCAGATCGAATGACCACTGCTGCCGGCACCTGTAATATCCTGGTGACACCGAGATATCACGTGCCGGTAACAGTTGGTTGTTTTGCCGGAATCCCGCTGGAATTACCTGTGGGTTACCGGCAAACATGCAATGAGGGCATTTATTTTTGAATCCTCCTCCTTTTCCTGCTCCCTAGCTGATTTATCCCTCTCCCCAGGAAAGTATTCTTACAATCCCTGAACCTCTGTGGGGCATTGGTGTAAGTGAGGGATATCTGTGTCAAGTAGTACTTCTTTGTGAAATGCAGACCTGACAATCATCGTAATGGTAATTTCTGGATGTAAGGGTGAGTTGGAGGTATAGCTGTATGTCTCCATAGACACATATAATTAGTGTCAGGCTACCAGTATGATCATGGCATCCTGGACAGAGGATTTCTTGCTCCCTAAGTCCAGGGCGGCCTTCACCGGGAGACCTTGAATTTTATTTAAATGGTAGATTGAACTTCTGATCTGTTTTTCCTTTAGTACATACTGTCCAGGCCCCAGTTCATGCCCTTTTCCTGATTCTGTGAGCAGATCTGCAAGGTATCCTGGTTCTTCTGTCTCCTATGTTGATGGCTTGGACCTGGACAAAGAAGTCCAATCTCCAAAGTTCTTCTGTAGGTTTCTCTGGGCAAAATCAGGCAAATATCCTGAAATACTACAGGTGAAGGTCGGGGTTTACATCCATCTGTGAGGGTAAGTGGCCATGGCTTATTCTTGGGATGAGTCTGACTGCTGGGGCTGGGTCTTCTAATGGCAGGTCTCTTTTCCATTCCATGCTGCAATAGTTTTTATTCATTAGGCTTCTTTGGTCCACCACTGGTTTGCGGGGCATACAGGGCCCTTTGATGGGCATTTGCTTTGTAGCCTCCCAAGGAGAGTATGGGACAGAATTAGGAAGTGCTGGGTATTCCCTCACGTTCAATATTGAACGTGTATTATTGCTATAGTCTTTCACGATGTCCCTGTTGCACTATAATAGAACCCCAGGTGAGAAATCATGTGCGTTGCAACTCCAATTGCAGTTATGCTTGGTTGTTTTGAGACCGCGCTCCGGCTTTTTGTTTGTTCTTGTGCTTTCCCATGTCCTCCTTGCCTTCACTTTCCTGCTGCTACCTTACCTTACATCCCCGTGAACAGCTTGCCTTTCCTCTTCGCGCTCTGTGCAGCGCTTTCCTTTTGATTAATTCTTGAGGCTGGCGCGGCACGCCTTTGCTGCTAGTTCGTTCCAAAGCGGCTACATCCCTTTCATTGCTGCTGCAGCGTTCTGTACAACGCATTTGTTTGGATTGGTCATTCCGCTTACACACATACACATTCCAAACAGACATACAGTAAATTAAAGATAAATTGTGAACTCCACCAACAGTCTTCTTATTCGTTCCACATACCAAAAACCGGTTTGTTTTAAAGAGAGAATTTGCTGCTGGTTTACCAAAGTGTTAAGTTCAATGATTAGGAATCAAGGAAACATTTTAGCTGGTGCCTTTAACATAGCTGGAATATGCTAGCTCCGAGGGTCGTCTCTTTGACCCCTTTTAGGTATTCTGTCCGTGACACTGATCAAAAAGAACAAAATATATAGGACATTACCCCATAGCTCTGAGTTTTTTATTATGAGGGCATTACATCTCATTGTTGAAACCCAATGAGGCCGAAACATGTCTGAGGTTGTTTGTTGTCTCATGCATTGAGACTGTTCACTCAGTGGATGTCAGAGTACTGCCAACTTCAGATGCCAACATATGCACTCGTAGAGAGTGTCCTTCCAATCGGCAATGGGGTATGTTAAGATTCCTCACTGCAAGGGGCAGTAACCCATCAGAGCATATACTTCTGTTGGCCACAGTCAGCACTGCTGAACAATTTACAGCACCAGCATAGAATATTTCCAGGAGATCCGACTCAGGAATGGTACTGCTGAGCCTTGTGCCCTACTGATTGCACATAATTCAGATCCAACAGTAGCCCTTATATTCCATGTCTCTACCTGCTTTTAGGCATTTAAATCTCGATACCAGTGTATTGCAGCATGGGTGGTATGATATGATATGATGTTTATTTATATAGCGCCTATACACAATGTGTTTCAAAGTACTTCAAGGCAAGGGAGGGAACAAGGGAAAATACAATGACATTCTTACAGGCCCTGAACAGTAAGGAAGTGAAATTAACTATCGTACTCGGCCTGATGTCATTTCAGATAGTGCAAGAGCTAAGACATAGATGAGGATGGGAGGGGGAGAGTAGAAAGAAATGTAAACAGACGGGACTACCATACTAGGCCTGACAATATTTCTTGTAAAGCCAGAGAAAACAAAAGGTGAGGGAGAGGAATGCAGAAAGGGCGGAGAGGAACAAAACAAGTGACTATCCTACTAGGCCTGATGACATTTCAGATAGTGCTGCGGTGTTTGGGGGGGACATGTAAGGGGCAGGGGAGGTGACAGACAATGTTGCTATCATACTAGATCCATGGACAATTCTGATAGAGGAAGTGCATAGAAAAAAATAAGGGAGAAAGGGAGAGGAGAAGAGAACAGCGAGTAAGCAGTCAAAGCGAGTGGAGAGGCAAGAGGAGAGAGCGAGTACAATTGCAGACATCAGTAGTAACACATAATGTTGCAAGCCTGGATACAAGATGAAGATGGGAACATCATGATTCATGGCCACCACGAGAAAGGGTGACGCACCGTGAATCAATGAAGTCCATAAAAGTCAGATCCAGCCTTGGCCACAAGACGGTGATGGTGAAACCAGAATGTATCAGGACAGACTCCTGCAGAAGTAGACTGGAGGTTGGGAGGCGGAGCAGGGTAGAAGAATCAAGCAAAACAGGCAACACCTGTGTGCAAGAAGGGGGGGCACAAGGGAGCATCACAGGGGGACCAGAGGGGTGGAGATGGATTGTGGGGACAGAGGGAGTAAACACATGTTGGTGTATGCAAAATGTAGTGCGACAAGGTATACTTCTTGTTTGCGCATGCCAAGAGACCTGTGCTGGTCATTACCTCAGGTATGTCCTGTTACATTAGACTATACACTATGTTGCCTCAGGTAGTATATATTTGATCCATCATCCTGTCTATTCTTACTATGGACAATTGTATTAATTTCCCGCATTGCCTGTTTCAAACTTCCTATAGAGGTGTCAAACAAAATACTGCCTTATAGCCTAGTGTTCATGCTTCTTTTCTAATTTGAATTGGTCTCTGGAATTTTAGCTCATTATTTGAGACACTGGATAACACTCATTAAGTGGGAACTCTGACATCACACTTGATACCATCATCCCATTCAACCTCCAGCATCTGTCAAACAATACAACTGAAATTCACAATCCAATCCTGTTGCCTTTACTGCTCCTTCAGAGTCAGAATCCTCCTTCATGAACTCATCCAAATTAATTAGGCCAGTAGGTGATTCTGGTCCTCTCTTTAATCTATTATGGATTCCTTCCCATTGCCCTAGGCTTCCATTTTTCTCATATTTTGAATGTCATGTTGCGTTATTTCACTAACCTCAATAACCTTTCACAATCTACCAAATTCATGGCCCGCTTATTTCATTTATTAATAGCCCAGATAGTCTCCACTCTTCTAGTTTGACACTATTTGGTGCTACTCATACTTCCTGGCAATTTCAATATTCATCATAATTATTCTCAATCTACCTATTGTGCAGATCCATGTCCAGGGCTATTCTTTGCTGAAACCTCAACACTGTTGGTGTAAACATAGGTCTTCCACTAAATAATGTTCTGTTTTGTCCAGCTCTCTTTTCTATAGTCCATTGACTAAATGAGGAATTTAACTTGACTTCACTTATTCTCTCTTAGATTATTAACCCTTGTCTTTAAATTCACTGCCTTAAATTGCTTACTAACTTCAACTCATCGTAGACCTTCCTTATCATTTTCGTTTACAGATTAAGCATTTGCAGACACTCTTTAGTTGTAAAATGTATCTTTTTGAGCATCCTTTTCCCATAGGTAGTACTTTGAAGCACTTCACTTGTGTATAAGCGCTTTACAAATAAACAATTACAATTACAATAGGTCCTTTGTCCCTCACTTAGTTAACCTCCTCCATTAAAAACATGTTTTCTTAACATTTCAACCATTTACTTAACCTTTCTGCACAAAACCCACTGTCTTGTTGTCAGATCCCATTCCAACCTTGTTAATTAAATCTACCATTGCTTTGCTCCTCACACACCTTACTATCTTCTTCAGTTCAGAATGATATCAGGAATTCTTTCACAAGCACGTGCATATCAAACAATGATTACTTAAAACACACAATATGTATCTAGGTATGAGTAGCATTTAGAAACAGGCTATAAAGCAGTGTGGTATGCAATGATATATAAGGGGTTTACACATGTATTAAACATGTTTTTGCAGTGTTCTAGGATGACAGATCTATCTCCTTGCACACCTACTCATATTTCCTTGACACCTTGGGAATTTAAACTGCTGGAAAGGATCCTCTCCATCCAACTCTCAGACTTTTTCAATACTGACAATCACCACTGACCATTTCAGATAGCCCTTCAACCCAGTCACTATATGGAAGTTATTTGTTTAAGTGTATCAGGCGCTATAAAGTTCAAACATAGCTAGCAAACAGCAGAATACTGTACAGTGTTGGTTGAGGATTCCAACAAATGTGCCCGCAATCTCCCAGAGAGGGCAGGTACTAACGGTGGAACAGGGAATTCCTGGCCCACCTTGGAAGAAGAGATGAGATTGCAGAAGTACCCTAGGTACTCTCTGGAATGCAAGAGCATGAGTGGATTACTCCCTAATTACTTACACAGTATTCACGACAATCTATTATTCCAGAATGTTTTAAAAACACACCTTTTAGGCTCAGTCTCGGCTGAATCTTTGTTTCCCGGAGTGGTTCTTTACACCTCTCGCTGCTTCCCAGCGCCTAGATGCCTTTGGGCTTAGCTTGCAGTTTATAAATGTGATTACATTACATTACATTGGGTCAGTGCCAATTGTAACTGTAATAATATTTCAATAGGCTGCTGAGTTGCACAATCATTCTTGTTTACTGTGTTTTTACTGTCAGCACTAGTTTTGTTTTAAGCCCTGTAAGGCCTGATGTCTATGGGTGTGCGTGCCACCTGAGCTAGTACATTTTGTGTAGATATAAGCGGTTGTGTGGGTACTAGTTACCTTTTTTGAAACAAGATAACTTGAAGGATGTTCTTGAAGAGGATTTTGGGCAGGATAAGTTACCAGTGCAGTGCTCTCAGGGTGGCTGAACATCCGCTGGTCAGGCATGCAGTTGCATATTTAATAGTCATTGGGCTGCTAGATGTGCAGGTGAGATGCTGGCAAGGAGAGCATACCTTATTTCAAGATACAGTGTTACTGGGACTGTCATCATGGCTCTGAAGTCCTCTTGTGTGAGGAAGGATTCTGGATCTATGTCTGTGGGTGGTGAACAAAAGGGCACACCCAGGATTGCAGCCTAAAAGGCTGCAATTCCGCAGGTCCAATCATTTGTGTGTGGCCCTTTCCTGGCCCATCTATTGGGTTCCCACCAAACCTCCAGCTGCTACGCACGCTCTGCCCCCTCCTGCCCCCTGCCCCACTTACCTGATGCAGGCTTCAAGCTCCGGCTGCCTGCTTCTATCCCCCTTGGGCACGCTGTGTCAAGTGGCACCGGATGCCCAGGGCACAACCTGGCACGCTTTTCTGTTTGACATTTAGTGACGCAGGCTTCAAGTTCTGCAGCACACAAACTACGCATGAGGGTTCTTTCTTCCAGATTATGATCAGTATATTCCAGGCAGTGTATCTTTTGATAAATTGTTGCTGGAAGAAGTATTGCTGTTGATCGTGAACCGGAGTGATTTGGCAGTAGGTTCCAGCTTATATCTGAATCCATTAGCTTCAGGTATGTGTTTAAATTCCATACTTTGGAGAAGGCAAACCACTCTTTCAGGCATGAGATGTTTTGAGCAGTGCACCCTTTCTGCTCTTCGCAACGTCGGTATCACTGGTACTGTGCCAGAGTGGTTTCAGTCCTATGTTTCTACTCATAGAATTTCACTCACTTTGGAAAAAAAACTCAACCTCTCCCAGCTTCTTTTCCATGTTATCTATGTTGATGGAAAGTGTCCACTTTACAATTTAAATGGGTCACAATGGAAACCATCAGTTACTTAAAGTTACCTTTATATTCAACTACCTAAGACCACCAAGAAAAGTAGAAAAGTAAGTTGAAAGCAGGTCCCCCACAAGCCTTTCCAATTCGACATCAACTGCCATGGCACAGGCCTTTAAAATCTTGGCTATGTGGAGATCAAGCAGGGAGACCAGAGGGAACATCACTCAGAGATGCATTATTTATGTTGAATTTTTATAGCGCACGCAAGCCCTCACGCATCTTGGCGCTGTGGAGAAAAGGTTACACAAAGGCCACTGGTGCCTAGAAAGCGGTTACAAGTTACAGTGATGCCTTGAAATCCATAGTTGCCTCTATAGACAGGTAGTATAGACGGTTCCATGTGTTAATATCCCTGCAAAAATATCGCCATACAAAAATATCATCATATTTTTGCGGCAATATTAAGGCATGGAACCTGCGGAGGACACCCCCAAAACCCTCATATTATTTTAAAAGGAGCGGGGGTCACCCCCGCAACCGCCACTCCTAATATTATACCCACCAAAAATATTGCCTATGGCCATTCCCGACGACCATGTATACGGCGATATTTTTGGTGGCGATATTTTTGGTGGGGATAATATTACCTGATACCGTATAGGCAGTGCATACATATTGCAGTGGTTTCAGGCTGCAGGCTGCATGGATGCATAACTCACTTGGTGGTCTCCTCAACATTTTATAAGGCAGATCATACATTAAACAAACTGTTTCCACTAAGACCATGTTAAAAATATAACTAATTCCTGTTGCAATCATTTGTGACCACATTGCGCTGCTCACATAATATGTCCCTCATGTACAAAGTTGAGTTCCAACAGGAGGATTATAAGGCATTCAAGTTGAGTAGTGGACATTTGTGGCATACTTGCAGTCAACACAATTTAATGGTAAGCTTGCCTGAGACCCCTCTAGCTAATCCAAAATAGGGCTGCAAGACTTATCCTTGGCCTCAAGCTAAGGGACCACATCTCTGCAGTACTAAAATTCCTCCCCTGGCTCCTGGTGGCCGTGAGGATCACATTCAAGACACTCTGCATTATCCACAAGGCTTTCTGGGGCCTGGGACCATGCTATTTCCAACTTTTCCACCCTAAATACTTTCCTGCTAGAGCCCACCGCTCCTCTAACTCCAATACTCTGCTTGTCCAACGCTTCTCCAAGCAGAGAGTGGGGGCAGGCCTCTCTCTTAGGCTGGTGCCTCCTTTTGTAACAGCCTCCTTGCACCTCTGAGACTTGTACCAGACCTGATTAAGTTCTTGTAACTTCTCAAAAGTCTGCTTTTCCCTATCTCTTTCCCTCTCGCCCTTCCTTGCTAATCACCCCACTGCCACTGAGACTGATGGCTCCGTCATCATGAATCTCACAGGATACCAGGCCCTTTACCCAGTCAACACCAGAAACCCCCCCCCCCCCCAGTGCGGTACCCTGCAGGCTCCCTGCCTGGCGGCTGTTCCTCCCACCCTTGGGATTCATCTGCCCTAGCACTTAGCCTGAGGCCTCCTCCATTGGCTCCCCTTTGCACCTCCCTCCCAGTCCCCCACCAGCACTAGTCCATTCCTTGCTCCCAACCAACCATCCATATCTCCTGCAGTTCTCTTCACTGCACTTGCATGTCCAAATGTCAGAAGACCTAGTAGGACCACGATTGTATAATAACTTTTTTTTACAATGTTATTTACTCCCCTTGCTCCCTTCTGACTTTGCCTTGTGGCACCCAGAAACACCATTCTGTTGTATAGGCACCTAACAAATTCTCAATGAACAAAGAAATAAAATAAGTCTGATGGAAATGGGAGCTGGTCGTCTAAGTCACAGTTAAGAATTCTTTGGCAAACTAACAATTGCTGACAAAGCATGTGACTGTGAGGTGAATGGCCTGTACAAAGCAGGGAGTGTGTATCTTCTTGCCTATCCATAAGGCAAAAATGACATTTGATCCATTATCTATGGCAATGAAATTCCAAATGCATACTATGAGTCCTTAATGCCTCCACCTCCTCCACCTTCTCCTAAAGGTTTTGTCTCCTGTGTCCTCTATTCTGAAACCCTTGCATGCACAATGTTGACTGGTATGGAACTGTGCTGTCACAGCCATGTAGCCAATGTTTTTACCACTGTTTCCCATGTCCATGGTGAAGTGGGATTTATGGCCCAAGGACTGCTGTGGTACTTGCCCCACTGCAGCCTTAACTTTGCTGTACAATTCCGTTACTGCTTGGTGAGAGTGGGAAAAAAAAACATTTTCCAGTAACTTGCCGGTGGATATCGACTTTTTCCATAAGGTGCCAAAATCCAGTGTTTTCCACAAATTGGTATGGCAAGAGCTCTATTACCAACATAGAAATTAGGACTGAATAGAGAAATAAATGCCTGTCATGGGACATGTGATATTTATTTTTATACAGAAATGCTTCCATAACATGTACCTGCAGGGTTATACAGGGTGTTGCACTCAGTGTCCTATTCCTGGTGCAAAGCATTGATTCAACTGAAGTATTTGCAATGTTAATTTTGGGATCCGGTGGGGGTATGATGCTTGCCTGATGGTACTAGGATGGATGCACCTCAAATCGTTTAACTGCTTCCCATGTCTGAGCAATGTGTCACTGCACATGGGTCTGCATAGGTATGGCACACACGTGTGTTACTGCCCTCCATAGGCAGCTACACTGCTCTCTGGCACAGTGTGCATCTACCCGGATTTGCTGGCGTTTTATCTTATGTGAACTACTGCCACTTGTTTTACTTTAGTTGTGAGTTACCAGAAGACATGCTGGATTCATAGGGCCATGATGGTGCCAGTGGAGTTGTGGATGCTATGTAATATTGTGATGTACTTTCCGATCTGTGATGAGAAATCTGTTTCTCAAAGATTCTTTCAAGTGGTTGGGGCATACTTCTGTTAATACTACAGCCTCTGCCTCTGCATCTCTGGTGTCAACCTTTACTTCTGCCTCAGTATAACTGTTTTCTAATAGCAGTGCTCATTTCCATATTGACACATAAGGAGTATAATCTTTGTCTATGCCACCACCCAGCTCATCATCATGACCATCTCACCCAGTTATGTTTTAAATAAGAACTGCAAACCTTAATTTTCTGCCCCTGATGTGCAGGAAGGACTTTGAAGTGCCACCTCTTCTATTGGTATTGTGGTATGTACATTGTCCTGACGCGATACCTCTGTACTTTCCTGCACTGGAGCATGTACCCCTGAGTGAGATATAATATGGGTCAACTACCAGGTTCTCTTCTGGCCTACCTATGAAAGACAGCAAATGCTGCTGCAGGAGTGAAACGAACACAAGCAGAATCTCGACCCCATCTCTTGCTCTATGTCCCAAATGTTTCCAACTGGTTGTCACCCATCACCACCCCAAATTACTGATACCTACTCCCAGATAAATCAAATGAGTCTGACCCTCCCATGAGGTACCTTCAGGGATTCCTGTCTCCTACCATTACACCTTCAAGGTGTCACATCATGGCACATGTCTTGCCCACCCTCTTCAAGAGGTGGACACTGTCTGCTGTATTACCAGCCACCATGCATCCCTAGTGCTCCATCTCAACAAATTCAGGCATGCATGCCTCTTTCAAAAGCTGCCCACAAGGATTCCAAACTACACTTTAAGAGACATACACTGACTGGTGTGTTAGACCACCACCACTGAATGTATGCTGCTCCCTCTCAGCAAAATCAGGTAGGCATGAGTATATGACCAGCTTCTCTTTGAAATTCCCTTCTCCTGCTGATCCTCTTTCTGGGTGTCACCCATTGGTAGATGAAATGAATCACTTCTTGTGACGCACACTGTCTGGTGCGGCACCCACCGCCACTCCTAATCTCTACTTCTCCATACAAAATCAGGTGAGCATGACTCTCCCACAAGCTATCCTAAGGATGTGTCGGCTCCTCCCATTCCTCCTCCCAAGTGTCACAAGATTGAATGTGTCACATTCACTCACTTGCAGAGACGGACACTGACTGTTACTTCACCTGCCTCTCCAAATCTCTGGAAATGGCACTTATGTTGTTCACCAACTCATGGTCAGTGAAATTGCCATACAGTACTGGATACAAAAAAGCAGCCCTAAATCAAATTCACTGACTGAGTTCAAGTACCTCTCTACTTCTCCCCAATCTTCTAACTACAGATACTCTAAATGTCCCTAAATTTCATAATGTATTTATAAACACAAGGGGTGCCTGATTTCGGTCCCTGGTCCTCCAGGCTTCATATACTAGCAATCAACAAAAATGGACCAGCGAGACAGGGAATAACCAACTCAACACATTTATCTTTTTACAAATAACAATAAATCACACAAAATATATGCTATGATTTGGTATAAAAATGAAAATTGAATGAATGGTAGGAGTGAATCAGTATGAGTTGAATATGAAGGTATTTGTTTGTTTAAATGTTTTTAAAAAACAGTATTTTATATATTGTTGATATGAGAATAAAATATTTTGAATTCAATATTTAGCATTTATTGGTATTTGTAAAAAGATAAATGTGTTGAGTTGGTTATTCCCTGTCCCGCTGGTCCATTTTTGTTGATTCCTAAATTTCAAAAGCCTGCCTCTGGCAAAACCCTCCTAGCTCTCTCAAAGCTGCCTGAGATAAATGAGAAGTGTGACCAAAGGACCCCTTTAAAATCATGTGGATAAATCTTTGAAGAACAATTCTCTGTGGTTCTTCCTTGGCAAATAATCAAAAATGTGGGTGATCTGGATTAATTGGAGAAAATCTGCCAAGGCCTACTCCACGATGATTTTCCCGTTACCTCGATAGCCATACTTGGGATTTTTTTTCTAAATGCATTGGAGGCCATACTGATATAAACTATGTTTATGCAGCTTTACTTGATTGTTTTTCACTACTTGGTTGTGTGTTGATTTCAAATAAAATCATCTACGAAAATTGGGGTATACCAAGACTAAAGCTCACATTTTAGTTAAGGGTCTGGTGAGTAGACCAGCTGAGATAGCAGCCAGTCATAATAAATTTTAGCTGGATGAGTACTGGTGCATGTCTTGTTGTCTCTGACTCCAACATGTAATATGTAACATGCCTCAAACTGTGACACACATAGACGTCATGTTGTTATGCCGTTGTTTGTATTGAGGGGAGCTGGCTCTAGTGCTCCCAACAAAGATGCAGTAGAATTGCAGAAAATTCCACATACAATCAATTTGAATGTAAGACGACATGAGGCGGGGACACTGTTGGTGGTTAGACCCCATGGTAACAATTACAATCCAATGAAACTTTGGTTAACAATCAATACAACCATTGACTGGGCAAAAACAACTGGCCCCTCCATTGGGTTAGTGCAGCAGAAAAGGAAAAAAAAAGGCATGGAAGAAGAAAAAGGCCATGGTGAGCATGACAGGCATGCTGAAACAATGAGAGAAAAATAGAAGAACATAGCTAGAAAAAGAAAACAAAATCTATAGGTAGATTAATAGAAAATGTGAAATAAAGTCTGAAACAGGAATCCTAAATTGGTGAATCTAAAAGTCATCATTTTTTTTTTAAATATGGTCTCATTACAGTTATATCCCTTCCTGTTATTTTTTACATTTCTACATTCTTCACAACAGATCAAGATGATAAAATATTTGAGTCTACCGAAGTGTTGCACCTATATCATGACATCTTCGTTCTTTTAACTGCTGAATGCGTTACCCACCATGATGCCATCACAGACTCTACAATGGAAGCATCTTGTAGCTACCATTCTCCTACGAGACACAATTAAGATCTTCTTGGTATTTGTATGTCCTCTCCTCCTAAGAGGATATCTCTGAGTCTATGCTTTCTCTTATGTGCAAAGTGGGCAGGGAATTTAAGTATATATTAACAAATTGTGGTTCTCCTAGCATGACATAGGTCTGTATTTTATCATGGATTTGATCTCAATGTATTCACAACAACAGTTTGTTTCTGTCGCCTACTATCTAATTGAGTACTCATCATGCCATGATGTAGCAGTTTTGATCAACATTTCCGGAGTTCTGGTTAAAGGACCATCATAATTGTCCTTCCATTTCTCAAGAAAGCTTAATGGGGTTACATCAAGTTCTGTTTGCAGTCTTTCAGAATCACTGTTGATTCTCACATCTCTGAGAAAATGTGGCTATGGGAATCTTTTTGAGCACACTGTGACGAAATGCAGCAGGAACGTGGATATATCCAAAGCTTTTCTGTGACTGTTATTAGAAAGCTGTCTGTATTTTGGATGATAGCTAAAACATGTTGTCATTCACAATATGTGGATGTGTGAATTGTAATGCTAACCACCAGTGCAGTCTCTATTGCAAATAAATGTCAGCTAAAAATGACTATTGTTTGATTTTGTTTGAAAGACTTGATCGTTGCTCGAGGGATAATATGGGGAGATTTGACCAAAGTCATTGACACTTTAGAGCCCATTGTAGTCCATCATCTTTAAAGATACTATTCATTTTCAAATTGAAAAGGTTTCATTGAGAATTTTTTTTCATGACATCCATAACCTGGCCAAAACGAAAAAAGTGATGGATGAAAGGTTTTGAATTATTCTGAACCACTGGCACTGTTGTGGGCAACCTTCCATACCCGGCTGTGCCATGGCAAAAGGGGTCAAGCCATATGCAAATCAGTCAGGGACTGCCACCAATGGGAGCATCCCATCCTGAACTGCTAGGCCAGGTTCCCTCTGCCTGGTAACACGAGCAACCCCAAACATGTTTCGACCTTGTTGGGCCTTATCAGTGAGGTTCAGCTTGCTTCCCTATGGCCCAGCGAGGAAGGGACCCACGTCTGCGCATACCCCTTCTCACAATGGGAGATAAACTATAACCAAAAATGTGATGGGTGGAAGGTTTTAAATTAATCTGAACCACTTGCACTGCCCCTGGGTACCTTCTACACCATTGTCTGTTAGCCCATATGCGCCATTGCAAAAGGGGCCCAGTCATATGGAAATCAGTCAGGTACTGTCAGCATTGGGAGCAGCCTTCCTCGAACTGTTAGGCCAGCTACCATTGCACGGAAACACAAGCAACACCAGACATGTTTTGTTTTGTTGGCCCTGATCAGTGAGGTGCAGCTTGGCTCCCTATGTCACAGTGAGCAATGGACCTATGTATGGGCAAACCCTCTATTACATAGGGAGACAAACTATAACCAAAAAGTGATTGTTGGAAGTTTTTAATTAATCTGAAATACTGGCACTGCTCTGGGCAACCTTCCACACCACAGTCGATCCTCGCCTTGAAAATAACTGATCCACGCACTCCAGCAGGCCTGCATTGCTTCTGCTCCGGCTCACAAACCTCCACAAAGAAGGTGAGCCAATCTGTGCATTCACTCATGGGCGCGCAATGTCCCCTGCACTTCCGAAAAAGGTGAAGAATGTAAAATGTGCATTTGGGCATTTATTTGCGGCGTGTTTTATACTATCCAATACCACTGGCAAATGAAACAAACAAACACACTTGTGTTTGAGGGACTCTGCACAACGTTGTCTTTTCTTCATTGAGCATGCAGGCAGATCTGTATGCCTGATAGGGCTCATTCTCCTGCATTGGCCCTGCACTCATAGCCTTTCCAAGATGGCCGGCCCCATTTAGGGCTGGAGGCATTTCTCCTGGCCTCAGCCTGCTCCTCTACGATTGGCTGCCCTTTCTTACGTGAGCCAATCTGCTGCATCGGAAGGGGGTAGCCGGCCCACCCAAATAAAGGCCCTCAACCAAGGCCCTGTCTGTTCCTGTCTGGGCAAACCTGTGCATTGAGGGCCCCCGTACTCCTCTCCAACAATCAATTATGCATCTTGAATCTGGGTACCTCAGCCAGGCAGCCTTGGGGTATGGGATCCCCCTTGGCTATCACATAAATGTGGACTGTTGACCTACTGCCTGCAACATGCTCTGTGTCACTCCTGACAATCTCCCTAATCTATCTCAGAAGGCACCGCTACTTCCAAGCAGCAGGCCATAACACGTTTCTTCCTTTCTGGTCTTTCACTTCCATTGCCTACACCCCTGTACTGTTGTGCTGCAATATCTGTAAAAATCGAATTTAGCTGTGCTCAACTCCTGCATTGTTTTTGCTGCTTGTTTAAAAATATCGAATGTAGTGGTGCTCACATCATTCATTGTGTTGGTTCTGTTCTAAAATCGAATTTAGCTGTTTTCACAGCCTGCATTCTTTTGGTGCTTGTTTAAAAATATCACATTTAGCTGTGCTCACATCATGCATTGCTTTGCTGCTGTTTCTAAAATCAAATTTATCAGTGTGCACATCCTGTTTTTCATGGGAATGGGCTGACCGGTTCCCCTCTCTGCCCTCTGTTCTGGTATGCTATCTGTTCCTCACACTCTTCATTTCTCATTGTTTCCTCCCTATCCAGTTTGTGTCTCCCTGTGTGCTTGCTCCCTCCTTGCCTCCTCCCATGTACCCCAACTGCTCTGCTCTGCCTGTACCACACTCTGTGCCCCTCACTCTGGCGCTTCCTATCTTCCCCATTTTCTCTAACTGCTTCTCCATCTTCGATCATTCACCCCTTATTCATTTTGGCAGGAACAAACTCAAGAAGGACATACTGGCCTCCAACCCAGTCCTTCCTATTGCTGACACCTACGTCAGTGCTTCCGCCAGAAAGACTCTCACCGACATCCTCTTTATCATTCCCTCTCCTGACCTATGGATTCTCCATATGGCCGCTATGCTATCTTCTTACTCTTCCTCAGACATAAATGGTGGCACCCGCTGGGAGGCCCTTCTTGCCTCCTCTTCCATGTCCCGGGCCATCATAAATGTCTATCAGAATGGTACCATCCTGGTACAAGGGCCTCAATGCAAACTCTTACTTTTTTATAGGCTCCTTCCTCGCCTTATCAACTGTCCTCTTTCATCCTCACAGGCTCCCTTGCCACCTGCCTTTACGGTTGACCAGGCTCCCTTGCAAATTATGTCCACCTTGGCTACCTTGCCGCCTATCAACTTCACCAACTCCTTCTCAACACCCCCTTGTCGCTTTCAACTGTACAGGCTTCCTTTCCCACTCACACTACACTGACAACATTGTCCACCTCTTCCACCCTGCTGCCCTGGCCACCCGCTGCTGCCGCAACTGGAGCTCCCTTGCTTTCTGCGGCCCTTCCCACACTGGCTCCCTTGTCATCCTCCACTAACCTGGTTCCCTTGCCTGCACCCTTGTGACGCTCACCTGGTCTCTGCGGGGATGTTGGGGCACGTTTGGAGCCTTCCCTGGACTTGGCTCCCCTGGATCGATTCTCTCCCCCAGCTGCGGTAATGTGGGCTTCTCTGGTTGCTGGCACTGCCCCTGAGAGAATACGAGAGGCAATGAGAATGGTGTAGTTGGATCGTGATTTCCCTCAAACCCTTTGTTCCGGAATGAGATGAGCAATCGTTTACCTATATAGGCTCACCTGATTTCTTGTGAGGATGAGCTCTCCGTCCTGCTTCTCATCAGCAGGGGCGCCTGACGTGGACCTAGTTGCTTCACTGGTCCATGGGTGTGGCGGCCCAGGCCATCTGCGACCGTACCACTTTGAAGGTAAGTGTTCTTAACAATGATTATTGTCTGTATCCTTGTGCAATGTCTTTTCACCGTGATTATTGTCCGTAATTCTTGCAATGTCTTTTCACCGTGATTATTGTCTGTAATTCTTGCAATGTCTTTTCTCTCCCCAATAGTTGTGAAGATTGCCACGCAGAGTCGCAGTTTTGAGAGCAAGTCCAAATGGTGCCAAAGGGGATAGCGAAGCTCTCAATTTAGAAGGTAAGTGGCTTTCAGGGTTGAAGACAAGGCTCAGGTATGAGCGGCCTAGCGTAAGTTATTTATGCTGTTTCTAACCTTGTATGTTCTTTTCTCTTGCAGGGATGGCCTGGCGATGTCAAGCGGGAAGCAACTATCCGAAGACCTGTCAGCGAATACTGGATGGATGACTCCGTGAAGATGATGGACGAGAAGAAGAACTCTGCATAGCTAGATGTCCGGAACAGGTGAGGATGCGCTCTGACTCCGATGACCATGGGAATCAGGTAAGATGCGATGCGCTGCAGGTGATGGGATTGCAGGAGACAGGTAAGATGCGCATTCAGCAATGATGTTGCTGGAGCCAGGTAAACTGCGCGTAGAGCAGTGGTATTGCTGGAAGCAGGTATGGTGCACACTGAAGAAGATGCACTGGAATCAGGAGAGATGTGCGTCGAGATGATGAGCTGGAAAACAGGTAAGGTCTCTGCAGGCGGCGGCAAGCGTTATGCTGCTGAAAGCAGACTAACGTGAATCGCCTGTATGTGGGTGGGGCTGACTTAAATAGTCTGGTCCCGGCCCCTCCCTTGGGCCCTGCCTTGTGGCTTCACCTTGCCACTCCCAGAGACTCCTGCACGTGCCCTAGACACAAAGTGTGCAAAGCACACTTTTTCATGAGCCTGGTGCCAGAGGCGCCAGGACTGGGTTGATTTGGACCCTTTAGATGGCAAAGACAGTGGCCCTTGTCCTGTGGGCATGACAACCCTCTTCACTGACACCCTTGTCATCATTGCCTCCTTCTACCTCTATCTCTGAGGCACTCCTGCCACTTGAGGGGGGGACATCTGTCCCCTGCACCCCCCACGTAAGTCTTTCAAAAGTGGCAACCTGCTTCAAGTTGCCATACTAAACTCTCATTCCTCTAACATCTGTCATCTCCTTGAACTCCAGGACCTTGATGTTCTTGCTCTTACTGAGACATGGTTTAAGGACAGCTCTGTCACAAGCTTTGACACACTTCTCCCTGAAGGCTAGAAAATCCTCTCCGTGACCAGGCCCAACAGGCCAGGAGGTGGAGTAGCCTTGATTTTTCCTGAATGGATCCCTGTTTCCATTATTCACACTCAGGTCTACTCCTCCTTTGAATGCCTGGTCTGCATACTCTCCCTCTCGCCTGTTGTCTCTCTTACTCTGACCACCTTCTATCGGCGCCGGGCCAGTCCACCAGCTTCCACTTGGAATGGGCTGATCTGGCCTCTTCTCTCCTCCTCTTCCTAACTCCTACTGATGGGGGATCTTAACATCCAGCTTCACACTCCTGACTCTTCAGAAACTTTCCGCAACCTGTGTGACTCCCTTTCTCTTTCCATTCTAACTTCTGGTCCAACGCACACTGCTGGCCACACCTTGGATTCTCTCATCTCTACAGACATCCCACTCTCTATTCCTCTCACTACCATTCTCTCATGGACTAATCATTCTCTTCTCTCTGCTCACTCGATGCTCTCTTCCCCTTTAGCAATGGCATACCCTAGACCAACTCCTGCCATGAAGGTCATCCGACCCATGTAAAGAGTGTCAGTGGCTGCCTTTGCCTCTACCTAATCTCCTCATTCTACTCCTGTGGCTAACTCCTACCCTGATACAGCCCTCTCTAATTTTCACTGTTGCATCTCTAACACTCTTGACATTCTTGCCCCTGTCATGAGGGTCCATCTAAAGCCTGCCAAAAAGTGCAACTCTTGGTATGACTCCGATCTGGTGCCCTTAAACGCAAGTGCCGAGCAGCGTAATGGAAATGGGGATCTTCAGGTGCTCCCTCTGACAAATGTGCCTGTCGCCTTTTTCAAAGGCAATACAGACTCTGCATCCGCTCCAAAAAAAGAGTCTACAATACAGCCCACATTTCCGCGGCATCTAACAACACGGCCAAACTTTTCAAAGTCTGCAAGGAACTGGCCGACCCTACTGCAGCCACATCCTCCACTGCAGCCACCCAGGTCCTTTGATCAGCCCTGGCTGCATATTTCACCACCAAAACACAGGACATCCTGTCCTCTCTCTCTTCTGCACCCCACCTCTCCTGCACCAACATCTCTTGGGCCCACCTTGGCCACCCCACCCTACTCCCTCTTCTCTCCCTCCTCTCCCCGTCACACCCGATGAGGTCTCTAGACAAGTCCGGTCTATGAAAACTACTTCCAAACAGGTGGACCCGTGCCCTCCAAAACTATCAAGGACAATATTGACACTCTTGCTCCAGCCTTGGCCGACCTCTGCAACCTCTCTTTCGCCATTGGAATTTTCCTTCTCCTCTCAAGCACTCTCTTGTGCACCCTCTGCTCAAAATCCCCTTTGCTGATCCATTTATTCCGGCAAACTATCGCCCAATCTCCATCACCCCTTTCCTAGGAAAACTCCTTGAGAATCTGGCTATCACTCAATTTACCCTTCATACTGAATCTGGTGATTGTCTCCATGACCATCAGTCTGGCTTTAGAGCATTCAGAGGCACGGAAACTGCTCTTCTGAACACCTGTGAAGACCTGCTCTCAAATCTAAACTATAACTCTCCCTCTGTCCTCATTCTTCTTGACCTGTCTTCTGGTTTTGATACAGTAAACGACAACGTCTCGATCACCCATCTCCATGATACCCATGGCATCACTGATCAAGCCCTGGCATGTCTCGTCTCCTTTCTATCTGAACATCCCTCCCAGGTGGTACTTGGATCCTTTCTCTCCTCTATCATTCTGTCTACTTGTGTCCTACAGGGATCTAACCTATCCCTCTGGTTTTTCAATATCTACATGGCTCCCTTGGCCCACAGGATCTCTACCTTTCCCTTCATTTTCAGTGTTAAGCGGATGACCCACAGCTCTCTTTCAGGCTACCCTTGGCCCCCTCCTCCTCCTCACACATCCCTGACTGTCTGTCCGCAATTCAGTCTTGTTGTGCTGCTAATGATCTTTGCTTGAATGCCAGTAAAACAGAGATCCTACTAATCAGAACCCTTGTTCCTGCTTTCCAACTCTCATACTGGCCTGCCTCCCTTGGCCCTGAGCCCTCACCTACCAATGAGGCAAAAAATCTAGGAGTCATCTTTGACTCCACTCTCTCCTTCTCTTCTCACATCTCAGATATCTCCAAAAAGTCCTGCTACCAACTGTACCTCCTCAGAGGTATTTTACCTTATTTCACTTTCCCCCAGAGTCTCACCACCTTGAGAGCCCTGGTTGTCGCTAGACTAGACTATTGCAACAGTCTCTTTCTCAATCTTCCTACTTCTACTCTCTGTCCTCTACAATTCATCCAGAACAGAACCGCAAGACTTATCCTTGGCCTCAGGCCCAGGGACTGCATCTTTCTAGCGCTGAATTCCCTCCACTGGCTCCCTGTGGCTGCAAGGATCAAGTTCAAGACACTCTGCATAATGCACAAATCTTACTGGGGGTATCACTACATAATATCCCCGACAAAATTATTGCCGTAGATATGGCCGTTTGGTTCGCCATAGGTGATATTTTTGGGGGGGGTATTATGTGGTAGCGGGGTTTGCGGCGGTGTCCCCCGCGCATTAAGAAATAATGTGTGGGTTGCGGGGATGTCCCTCGCAGGGTCCATGTATGAATTTCGCTGCAAAAATGTGGCAATATTTTTGCAGCAAAATTATCACATGGAACTTTCTGTGGCCGGGCCTGAACTATCTACAGCGCTCTCTTCCTAAATACTCTCCCTCTAGAGTCCTCTGCTCGTCCTCCTCCAACTCTGCGGGTGTTCCGGTTTCACAAACAGAAATTTGGGGATAGATCTTTATCCTCTGCAGGTGCCTCCCTCTGGAACAGCCTCCCTGCCTCGCTCCGTCTTGAGCCAGAGCACCTCAAGTTCCAGGAACTACTCAGGACCTTCCTCTTCTCTTCTTCCTTCTCTCTCCCTCTCCCCTGCTAACGCCCATTTTTTTCTCTCCACCCTCCTTCTCATCCCTAACTCAGTTCAGTTTTTGTTGACTGATTGACTGGTTCACCTCCAGAGCCGTTCAGGTCCCAGGCTCCCCCAACAGTCTTTTTCCTCTGGGCCACTACACTTTGTTTCAGCATTATTGCACTTCCAGCTTATGCTCCACAAGCGGGCCAACCTCTCATCCACTAACCCAGGGCCCTAATGGACTGGACTCATTTGCTCCCCTAGTCCTCCCCTTCCTCGCAACTCCGTCTGTATGCATGCATGACCTAAATGTACTAGGACTAGTTGTTTGTCTGTCCTTCACCCCTTTTGTGTCCCCCCTCCCTAGCTTGGTCTCTACTGTAACACTTCATGCACTTACACTAGGAAAAATGCTGTCAGGTTTAGTATACTAGTTTTTCTGTTAGATCATTCTGAAACTTCAAGTCCTAAGACTGATTGCTGTATTCCCTTGTTCCCTTCCCACCTTGAAACGCTTTGAAGCACTCCAAGGCCGCCGAAATCGCTTCGGGGTCTGGGTCCTCGGAATGAGGACTTACCGGGCCATTCCGAGTTCAGAAGGCCCTGCAATTCCTCCCTCCAAGGACCCGGACACGGTCCTTCCCCATTCCCATTTCAGCCCTCATAGGTCTGAATGGGAATGGGAGAGGGAGCACAAAACGGCCCATTACGAGATGGCCTGTTGTTTGCTCCCTCTTCCCCTCGCGGGACCCGGTAAGCATGCCTGGTTTTCCCAGGCGTGCTTACCGTGTCCCGCAAGGGGAACTCGTAATCGGCGGTACAGACTAAACGGCGCCGGCACCTCTTACGGCGCCGTTCACTCCGTACCGCCAGGGTCGTAATGAGGCGGCAACTGTGTATAAGCGCTATACAAATAAAGAATTGCAATTACAATTACTGTTTTTTAGCCTGCCTGTGCCATTACAAAAGGGGTCCAGCCATATGCAAATCAGCCAGGTAGTGCTACCAATGGGAGCAGCCCAGACTGAACTGCTAGGCCAGGTCCCCTCTGCACGGAAACACAAGCAACACCAGACATGTGTCAGCCTTGTCAGGCTTCATCAGAGAGGTACAGCTTGGTTCCCTATCGCGCAGCGAGCAAGGGACCCACGTTTGGCATACCCACTCTCACATAGGGAGATAAACTATAACCAATAAAGTGATGGGTGGAAGGGTTTGAATTAATCTGAACCACTGGCACTGCTCTGGGTAACCTTCAGACCACTGTATTTTAGTCTGTCTCCGCCTTTGCAAAAGGGCTCCAGCTGTATGCAAATCAGTCAGGTACTGCCACCTATGGCAGCAGCCCAGCCCGAACAGCTAGGCCAGGTCTGCTCTGCACAGAAACACAAGCAACCCCAGTCATGTTTCGGTCTTGTTGGGCCTCATCAGTGAAACATGTCTTGGACTCGTATGGTCTCATGCAGAAGGGATGTGGCAAAGCAATTTGGGCTGAACTGACCCTTGGGGGTTGGGACCAAGCCCGATTTGCATATGGTCTTTCCCCTTTTGTAATTATTTGGCAGGAAAATAACAATAGTCTGGAGGGTTGCCCAGAGCAATACCAGATGCTAAGATACATTCTAAACCTTCCAGCCATTGCATCTTTTGTAATGCTGTAGTCACCCCAAGCTTGACGGGTATGCCCAGACGTGGGTCCTGTGCCTATTCGTCATAGAGACCAAAGCTGCTCCTCACTGAAGAGGCTCAACAAGGCTGAAACATGTTTAGGGATGCTTGTGGTCTTGTGCAGAAGCGATGTGACCAAGCATTTCTGGTTGGACTGACCCTTTTAGGGTGGGACCAAGCTTGTTTTGCATATGGTCTTTCTCCTTTTGTAATTGCTTGGCAGGTGAAGAATGATGGTCTAGAGGATTGCCCAGAGCAGTGTCAGAGGTCAAGATTAATTCCAGAGCAATGCCAGAGGTTAGGAGTAATTCCTAACCTTCCATCACCTCATTGTTTTGAGTAAGTCACCCCGAGTGGGACAGGTATGCCCAGACATGGATCCCGTGCATACTGCACTTAGCGACCCAACCTATTCCTCACTGATGAGGCCCAACAAGGTTGAAACATGTTTACGAATGCTTGTGGTCTTGTGCAGAAGGGATTTGACCACGCAGTTCGTGCTGGACTGCCCCTTTTGGGGATGGACTAAGCTTGATTTGCATATGGTTTTTCCACTTTTGTAATGGCTTGGCAGGCGAAGAACGATGATCTGAAGTGTTGACCAGAGCAATGCCAGAGGTTAGGATTAATTCCAAACCTTCCAGCCATCAACTCCTCTGTTTTGCATAAGTCACTCTGAGTGGGATGGGTATGCCCAGAGTGGGTTTCCTGCCTGCTGGGTCTATAGACCCAGATTACTCCTCACTGATTAGGCCTAACAAAGCCAAAACATGTTTGGGGATGCTTGTGGTCTCATGCAGAAGGGATGTGACCAAGCAGTGCGGGCGGACCTGCCCCTTTTGGGGTTGGACCAAGCTTGATTTGGATATGGTCTTTCCCCTTTTCATAATGGCTTGGCAGGTGAAGACCGATGATCAGGGAGGTTGCCCGGAGCAATGCCAGAGGATAGGATTTATTCCCAATCTTCCAGCCATCCCCTCCTTGGTTTTGTGCTGATCCTGAACCTGGTCTTCAGAGACGAAAATCGGAGTTCCCCACTGTGGGGGCAACAGATTAACTTGTCTATTAGCGTTGGATTGGATCAAAGCAGTTTTATTTAACCTTCATCAAAGACAGAGCCACTGAATGGCATGGCGCTAATCACCTGTCATCTACATCAGGGACTGTTGACAGATGTCGAGGCTGAATGATCATCTTTGTTTATCTTTTGTTAGCCACAAAGAGATGGCGGATGTGATGTGGAACCAGGGATAAGGTGAAGTAGAGTATTAGGTTGGGGGTTGAAGGGGCAGGAGGATGAGGTGGACGCTAGGAATAATGAGGTAATATGGTGAGGGCCAGGCAGACTAAAGGTGCAGGGGAACTAGGGGATGCAGACCCACATTGCCTGTTAGAGGGAAGAAAAGAGCAGGTGAGGTGCGTTCTGGGAGGTATGTGGGCACAGAGCCATACATTAAGGGATAGAGAGGGCTGGGGATTAGGTGGATTCAATTTAAGTAGATACTAAGGAAGGGGCTTCTGTGATGAGATTGAGCGGGTGGGGTTCAGCAAGAAGGGATCAGTGGGGCACCATTTTAGGAAAGAGAGATCCAGCAAAGTAATGTGGATCCAAACAATCGGAACTGCATCAGAATGAGGGCAGAAAAGGATTTAGTAACACTACTGGTATGTGGGGAAATGTACAGCTCCAGAATGAGAACCATAACTTTTCATAGCATCATAATGAGGGTCAGTCCAGCATGTGCAACAATGCCAGAGAAATTGCCGTTTCCAGAGTGGACAAGTGGCAATCTGTGGGTTGCTCATCTTTCACTGTAGGAAAGTGCTCTGTGAGTGCAGCGGCTTGAGTAGGGTGACGGGACAATCACAACTATGCCTTGAATAACCTACAGCTCTCTTGGTGCCCCTTTTCATGCAGTTATATGGACATTTTCAACAGACTAGCTGTATTAAACTTCACATGGGTTTAACGCATTGCTTTGCAATGGAATGTTTCCCAGTGATGCTGCCATAAAGGTCCAACCTCTCCTGTGTGTAGTATGTACAGTCCTGGCATCCTCAGCACTGGTATCAGGTAATAATGTCCCCATACATAAAGTCCCCATACATAATGTCGCCGTGTAAATCCATTGGCGACATTATATATGGTGACATCATGCCTGGGGGTTGGTTGCGGGGATGTCCCCTGCTCCCTTTGTAGAAAATGTAATAATGTCTCTGCAAAAAACAGCGACTTTTTTGTAAGGAGACATTTTTGCGGGCACATTATTACATGGAACCTCAGCACTTAGATTGTGCTTAACTTCCACCGGCTCTAGAGTTCATGAATCCAAATCAGGTGATTGTGGAGTGTGCACTGTTCAGGCATATGGCAAAGTTGGCAAACTCAAACATTATAGCAAACTGCACATGCTTCTCTCCATTTTTTTTGGGGCCTTGGTATTTTGCTACCTAAAGGATTTTTTTTTTTAAAGTTACCTATAATTGGGTAGTCCAAGCCAGCATTGCTATATGAATGTAGGTTTGAATGTGAACCACTTAGTGGGGTGATAACATCGCAGTGTCACAGATATCCACAAGAACCCACCAACTTGCAGAGAAGTTTCAATGTTTTTTCTTTAGATTCAGCAAGGGGCTACCTGAGGTCTCTCTCTCTCGTCTCACATGGGCTTTCCCAGCTCTAGCACAGGCGTCCATAGTCCTCAAGATTGTACGGAGCAATCGGTGACCACTACTATCTGAAATTGTGCCTGGATGGCTGTGTTGGCCTAAAACTAACTGCATTCTCTCCTTTACCTCCCTCTGGGAATCCCTAGGTGAATCCTATACAAGGGTGCCACAAAAATCATAGGGGCATTTTGAAGTGGGTTATGTGCTTTCCAAATGCCAAGGCTCCTCTTGGCCTCTTTTTCATGTTTTGCACTCCTTACTATGCACTTCTCTCTGTCTCCTTTCCCTACCTCCTGTTCTTCTAACCCGACCATGAAATGTTCATCTCACTCTCTACTGCCTTGCTACCAGCACCGTCAGATCTTACTATCTACTAGGCTTTCCTCCAAACACTCTTTACTATCTCTACTCCCTCTATTGCTCTACTACAGTCTCCTCCCATTAGTCCACACTACACTCTCCTCCCCACTACTCTCTACTAAACTCTACTCTGCGTTCAATGTCTACTGCACTCCGCTACAGCCTTATCCACTACACTCTACCGACACATTCTCACACAGTCACCTTTCTTTCACTTAATCAATTGCCCTTCTCATCCACTCTTATTCAACCTTCTGCCTTCTCCCCTTATATTTCACTAGCTCACCTTACATGCACTGTCTCGCCCACGTACCACTTTCTCTCTGCAACTAATACAACCTTGCAAATGTTCTTGACAATTATCCTCCATGCTCTCCTGCATCATCCTCCCTCCTCCTGGGCTCTTGGTCTTCCTTCTCCTCCAGTGACCTCACCCAAACAACCAACACTGCCCTGGCGATACTTCCCATTTTAAACCTCCCTCTGTCCTTGACATTGGCTTTCCCCATCAGCTGGTCCCCTGCCACCAGGGGTGTTGCTAGGTCTGGAAAAGCACTGGGGCTATGCTAATGTCAGGACTGCTGGGACTCAGGGCTAGATAGCCTTTTGGTTGTAGCTCCTGAGCTTCTATCCGGGGCTACAACCAAAACACCTGGGGCTATAGCCTCCTCAGCCACTCCCTAGCAACGCCTCCGCCTGCCACACTGATCACTTTCTTTCCTCAAGGGCTTGTTTACAATCATCAAAGGACATCTAACAGACCTTAAACCCCACTCCATCTTCACCAGCTGGTCCACCAGCATTTGGAAATGGCTTCTGCTGAAAACAGAGTAATTTCTGGAGATTGTGCCTCTCGTAAGTGGGCCATCCGTATTGCTGGTGGGATGTACACGGCATTACTCATCTGCTCCACTTATCGCTGCCTCTCTCTCTGATCCACTGCTAGTGCAGGTCCCCGCCCCTATGAATGATTGTACGCATAGTGCTGTGGAAAAAGAGAAAGAAACCTGGTGAGCATGGCATGCACCAGGTATGCAGCAAGAGTGATTGGTTTTCAACATATTCATAGAGGTACAGGTAGAAGGGACAGAGATTCTAAGTCCCTCCCAACTCCCACACCCCACTGCTGGGCCATGACGACCAGGATAAGAGGGGTACCCATCTCGTCTTGTCAGGGTCAGGTTGCTGCCAGTCACACATGGTTAGTGTGTTTTTAATTACTAGATCAGAACAAAGAGTGTCAGTGTGGAAGGAAGACTTCCTTTCCAAAATGACATGTCCTGCTCCATTTCTTCCAATTGATGATATCCAGGTGGCATATCATGGACTTCCTTCATTTTCCAGTGGTGGCAAAAGAGGCACTTATTGTTTTCTTTCCTGGCGGTTGGCAATGCCCACATCCTCATTCTCACTCAGGCACCCAAAGCCTCTTGGACACGCCCCGGGGGAGCTACCTGCAGTAGAATACAGTTAAAAACCATTAGCAGGCATAGGAGCAAAGTCAATGCAATCCATTTTGAATATGTGTCCATTCGCCGGGAAGCGGCTGTCTGCCAAGGATGCACTGCATATGTTTGCTCGATACCTCTCTTTGACAGGGCGATCCCTTCTTTAGTATGTAGCATATGCTTGGAGTGAAAAGAGCAACTTTTTTGAAATTCCAAGTCGATCACATAGTCTGTGGCCCATGCACTTCTGATCTTGTAGCAGTGGAGCTGCATTAGGCTTCCTGAGTACCTGAAACCGGCCTGTTCTTAAATCTAATCGTCCAGATGGATAACAATGTTCTTTCTGTGCTTGTATCCTTCTGACTACTGTAGAGTGTATGTGTAAAATCTGATGTAATCGCTAATAGAGCCACTATAAGTGGTTGTCATGTCTGAGAGACTACCAATAAAGCCCAATATTTACCTCAAAAACTAAACAGAAACAGCAGGACTCACAAGTTGTGCTTTTTTGTGTGACAAGGATGGACACACTATCAGAAAGTGTCCAGTGACAGGGATTGGAAACTCCACCACTGTACAATTTAAATCACACCGCTCGAACTCCATGCCGCTTGTCCAATCTCCTCTTATATTGGATAGTACGTCACTAAAGCATTTAGAATGCTGCTCTGTTCTCATGGTACCAGCGATGGTATTATCGATTCTGAAGCAACCGTGGGAATTATGAATATCAAATTATCCTTATTTCTTGCATTTGCAAAAGCGCAAATTAACCTGACTGTTTTATTGGCCTACAACACAACAAATCGAGAAACTCAATGTTTGCTGCAAAAGAAATAACATGGGACTAACCCATCTCACTGATGACCCAAAATTCCAAGATACACTCCAGTGTGCCTTGGCTTCCTTCACGTGACACAGAGAGAGACAGGCAACTCTAGAGAGAACAGGTTTTCTCGATTTTTTGATAAACGAACTGCTGCTTGCGTAGACAAGTTCCCTCGGTAACAACCAGCGCGAATATGCATTTCTCGACTGGATGCGGTCAGGAAAGCAGGCGTCTACATTTAAGAGCCGTGTCTGGAATTGGTGCCCAGGTCTCGCTGGTGTGAGGCAAGGCACGTGGCCGCGAGACCACGCACATATCTCACTTGGAAGCTGTAAAACTGTCTATATTGACTTCCTGCTGTTAATGTTTTCTCATACTTTCTAATAGAAAATGGTGGACTTCTTTTTTTTTAGCAAGTCTCTATTTCACAAAAATCTGTTCTCTTGCAAAATGCTTATTTGCTTTCCTAGCACCTTGCAGTGCACACGTGTCAAGCTCACACATACTAGCACAAGCAAAAGGTCACTGTTGGCAGGTTTGGCAGCAGGCAAGGTGGCAACTCGAGTGATTGGGGTCAGCCGGGTTGAACTATTCATCTCTTGCATTGGATTCTGAAAGGATCAGGTAGGCTGGACAGGTTGCAGCAGGGCTGCGACCCCCATTTGCATTTGACCTTGTCCCCTGGATATGACATAAGTGAGGTGCTGTACAGTCAAAACCTCCGTCATGTGATCCCTCTATTTTATATCACCTAAACTGTGGTGGAACAGTCTCCAATTGCGTCATATTGCCTCAGCTGGCACACGCGTGTAGATTGCAAACGCATACAATGATGTTATTGGGCTGTGAGGAGGATATGAGATTAGACTCTGGGTACTGTGTGTGGCTATGCTCCCCTTTAGTCGTGCGGCTATGTGCAACTGGACATGCCGCACATGCTAATGTTACCAGCAATATTCTCAGAGCACGCTCCATTTCTCTCAGGCTCCCCCTCCCTCGTGCTCTCTTCTGCTCCACTTTCCACTAAAAAAGTAGCCATGTGCAGCGTCACCCAGATGATTGACGTGCATGCTTCCTGCTGTTCTTTATCCCCCCTCTTCTATAGCTCACTGTTACTGCACCCTCTCCCTTTTTTCATTTCTCTGTCTGTACCACTTTCCCACGTGCTCCTTTCAGCCCTCTCTGCCCGTTTTCGTTCTCTCTCCTTTACCCAAGTGTCCTTGATCCCCTCACTTTTCTTTTCTACTCACTGTTCTACCTTGCTTTCTCTATGTTTCTCTTCCTCTGGCTGCCTTCCGCTCCTTTTCTCTGTATTCCACTCCACTCTTTCCTTAGAAAGCTGCACTACTGTGTTCTAAACAGCCACATATCCCATTTGCTCTAGGGTTCCTTCTCTCGATTAGGAAGTGTACTTACTGTGAATCAAGGGAACATTTTGGGA
Source organism: Ambystoma mexicanum (assembly GCF_040938575.1). NCBI lineage: Eukaryota > Metazoa > Chordata > Amphibia > Caudata > Ambystomatidae > Ambystoma > Ambystoma mexicanum. The sequence continues at coordinate 332,489,665 of NC_090933.1, read as the reverse complement.
AAGGTATGAGAGAAGTTCGTCATTATTGTACTTGATCACATTTTAGATTGGAATATGGAATTTTCCTTTTAAGAATTTTAAATGTCACTGATTAATGTTTTTTCTTAATGATTGTGTAATTTTGAAAGACTTTTTCTTTTGTTGAAATGGTTGATTTTCGATTCAATTTCTTTTTCTTTTGTTGAAATGGTTGATTTTTTTTTTTGTAAAATGTTTTCTAAACCAAATACAATTAAAAAAAAAAAAGGTTACGACTGGTAAAGCGCCACAGAATTGCCTGGGTGACTGATAAGCACTTCCTGATGTTTTTATCCATCCCACTTTCTGAGTCTCTCCTTTTCTGCACGCCTGCTCTTGTTTCTCTTGTCTCTGTTGTCCTCTCTCTTTATACTGTTTCCTTGCACCCTCATTTTACTGTTTTCTCCCACAATCACACTTCGCTATCTCTCTGCATTTTTCCTCATCCCTCCACTTTGTCTTGGTTCTATTTATCAAATGACTCCCCAATCTCACTGCTCTTGCTCGCTTTCTTTCTCTATGTCCTATATCCCCCCCCACCCCCGACCCCCACTCCCTCTCTCTTGATATATTCTGTTTGAAGGCTGATATTCCTTTTAAAAGAATGTAGAGACTCCCGTTGCACCCCCTTTGATATAATGGCATCTCTGTGCTGTGCTCCCCTGAAGGTATTTACCAGCCTATTTCTCTTTCTTTTAACATCCACACTCCATCTCTGCTTTCACCTACTCACTGTCCATTTTGCTTGCAGTTTCCCTGTTTGTTTGTCTAATTTCTCTACCATTTGATCTATTCCCTCCTCCCCTATTTTACTTCCCGAGCCTTGGGGTTCTTGTCATCTCATCCTTGCCAGGGTGCATTCGCGTTACTCAAGGCTTGTGCGCGTCATTGTGCACGTGTGCATTGATCAAATAATGCACTGGCAGCAGGGGGCAGTTGCCATGCCTGCTTCATTCTTTATGCGCTCAAACAAAACAAAAAAACTCTGCAAAATGTAGCTAATAAGTACCAAAGAAGTACATCTTTCTTTTTGAGTGAATTAGGCATTTTGGGAATAAAGGACAGGACGCTTAAAAAAAGAATCATGTTGCAAAAGAAAGAGGAACCGCACATTCCAACACACGGCTTCCCCTTGCCCCTACGGCCATTCTATAGATGCTGCCTTATAGTGGCAAGGATGATGTTTATGCTACCAATATTCTATATACCTAATTGATCCTTGGCATTGTCATTCAAGTGGCCACGAGGGAATGCACCCTTTAACACTGCAAACCAGAGTAGACTGACATGGCCATGTGCTTACGAGTCTTTGTTATCAATGTCAGATACTCTATTGTGTTTAAAACCTAAGACCTTTTCGGTGCATTAATGTCCTAGCAATGTTTAGGGCCCCGGCCAGCAATGGATAGCTCGGAAGCTTTTTATGGTGTTTATTTGATAGTGTTACCCATGCAGCCAGGGCTAAAAATGGGAACTCGCCACAAGCCACTGGCCGGCTAGTGATGAGTGACTCTGGGCAAGTAAGAAATGCTGTGCAGTGGGTACGTGGTGGATTGAGGTGGTGGGTGACTTTTTATGGGCGGCTAGTAGCTTGCAACCAACTCCAATTACATCATTGATTGGTCTGTCCACGCAGCACCGTAGCCTCGGTAGCTCAGGGGCAACGTGCTCTCCTTGCAAGCAAGAAGAGGGAGCAACACAAGTTCGATCCCCGGGCACGCGCTTAGAAACCTCTGGGTATTAAGCGCGTTATAAATAACATATATCATGCCAGTTGTTTGTGCGATCAGCTGTCATATCCGGTGTGCGATGCTTAGAAATGGACCCTTGTGGAGCTGCTTTCTACTACACTGACAGCATGAATGTAAACACGTCTGCTGCTCAGTAACTGACTTCAATTTATATAAACGTTCCCGTTGATATTCTAATTTAGTAGTTTATTCCTCTCAATGTTGAAGGGATGCATTTCGTCAGAATTGCCAACATCTCAAGTAGACAGTCATTCATGGTATATCAGGGAACCTCTGTCGTTTTTAAATATTCAGACAGTTTTTCGTTTCTAAAATGCAGCATTAAACCCTGGAGAGCACAGTTTTATATCAATCCACATAGCTTACTGAATCATGACGATTTTATTTGATTGCGGACACGCATTTTATTGCGCTCCTTTCGCTTTTTAAAGGCGCATCACACTTGTTTTGCTCAGCACTATTCCATAAAGATTGCTATCATGCTGTGTGGTGTCAAGTTGCTTTTCCAAATATATTTAGTTTTCTTTTGTAGCCGAGTTTCATTACTATAACTAGATGTGACCATCGACGCCCGCTGTGCCAAACGCATCGTACCTTGGCGTAAACCTAAAGCTGGGTAAATGTCTCTTAACCCACACAAGGCACCTTTATGTCGGACCAATAGTTGTATGAAAGAAACAAAACAAACTCCTGCAATGTATGTTGCATCCCGTCCTCAAATTACGTTCTCTGACACTTAATTACAGGAAGCAATAGAGAATTTGGAGCAAGGCACGTGATTTCCAATCCCAGGCTTAAAACGTAACCAGAATTGTGTGACCCTGGGCAAAACCCCATGTACAATTTGAATGTTGGATTGGCATGCTGCAATGGGAGCTGGGGCAGCTGAACTATGGACCACTAAATTGCATTTGGCCAAATGTTGCCAGTCGTCCACTCCCTACAGTTCTTTAGCCGGTAAGATAGCTCAGCGGGTTGAGCGTTCGCTGCTGCTATCTGAGCGTGATCTGCAGGTCGCAGGTTCGAATCCCGGCAAGGCCAACTCAGCCACTCAGCCTTTCATCCTTCCGATGATAAATGAGTACCAATTTCGTTTGGGTGATATTGTATGTAAATATGTTCTCTGTAAAGCGCTTTGGATTAAGGGGCTATATAAATAACACATCATTATCATTTCGCTTCTGGCATCTTAAGATTGCCACCCTGCCAGTGTTCTGTGGCGTGGTTTAAGTTGGTCTCGTCGTTCGCATGTATCCACTTCAATTACCCGTGCTTTTCTTGCTGTACCCTCTTTCATTCAGATGTCCTCACAGTAGTCTGGCATCGAACTATCGTTGAGCAAATGGTAATGGGCAGTGCATTTGCAAATCACAGGTAGAAGAAACTATTTTCTACTTGAGAACATTGTCAGAATATTGCACCTTCAGAGATCGCTTTATATACCATTATTTTTTTTCTCCAGTCAAATTTCAGGCATTCACATCTTAGTGCAACTTAAATAGATTGTAAAGCCCAATTTCCACTGTCAACAAACATCTAGCTTATGCAATAAGCAACTTGAACATGTTTTGAATGATGACTTGAGTCAGACAATTAATTGAAAATTGAACTAATTACAGTATTACATGCATTCATTAATCTATTCATCTGTCAGTATTTTTCTTCCAGCATGAATCATAAATCATAAATGTGCAATAATAGCCCTTGTCCGCTTCATTATTCCTAAATGTACTTGTTTAGATGCATTGTAAGAACCTAATGAGCGCCTTTGTTGCTCACCCACTTGCCCAATTTATCATTTGCACAAAAAGGTATTTGTGCTAGCACATAAGACATATTCCTTTCCAGATACAACCAATGTATTTAATAAGTATCAGTAATTATTTAATGTAATAAAAATGCATTCATGCTAAAGGTTTCACAATTTCATGTCATGTGTATAGTGCATTCAGGGCACAATTAATGGAAATGTGCACAGAAATCCTGCAAGGTGCCGCACGCAGAGGAGGACCCTGCATGAGCCGGCACGCGGAACCACAAATGCGTGCCCCACGTAATCATGGAATTGTTTGTGAAAAGTAACCGTATTTGCAAGTTGCAGCGGGAACGCCCTGTCACGCCCACACGCAAAGCATAGATAGCCATATCAGCTACCTTCAAACAGTATGTGGGGTCTCCCGCAAGCAGACCTGCATCTTGGGGACCCTGCGCACGGTCCCCCGTAACTGTTCCTGGCACCCCCGACAAACCGGTATGAAAAATCATACCTTGGTCTAAACTCGAAAAATCTGCGTGCAAACCCTGTAAACCGTTCCTGCAACCAGCTACACTGCTTACTCGCACCCCTAAGTTACATTGTAACTCCGGTTGAGTACATGCACCCTGAAACCCGACAGGCAACCCCATATCTGCGCTGCAAATCCTATGTGCAAGTGTACTTACACCTGCCTTCGGGTGGCAGATCGTATGAAAGACTTGCGTGGCCATTTCACGGCCAAGAGGTTGCGAGATCAAATCCATGGATATGTCTCGTGCAGCGCAATTGTGGCCGTGCGAGGGACTACCTGCAGGCCGTCCCTCAGAGCGTCCACTTTTTTGCATGTTCTTCCCCATTTTTGGTGTTCCACCCCCTTCCCAGCCCTCTGTGCAAGCCGCGCCCACGCTCTGTATGGATTCTTGTGCAAGGACCTTCACAGCTAGCACAGAAGTGCTGAGCCAGCATGAACTCCACGCAAGTCCAGGAAAAGTACCGTGCATTTGCTTCCTTGAATCGTCGAAGGCAGATTTGCACGCAGTTGTGAGCACAAGCATCCTATTTTACACGCAACTAATTCCATTAATCGGGCCCTCAGTGTTATTGTTTTTGACGCATTCCCCCTTATCCCCCCTCATCCCCAGCAGTCCTTCTTTCCTTCTCCCTCCCAGCCTCTCTTAGATTGCTGCTGTCATTTCTTTCCTCTCACGCTGTAATTCCTCATACTTTGCACCTACACTAAAATGCATGAACAATTACAAACGCCCAAACTATTGGCTTTGTCAATGCTTGTTTGTAATTAATGTCCTTCCTACATATGTGGATGTCTGCTCAATCCTTTTAATCAATACCATTCTACATTATTTCGCAATCTGCATGTAGCACATGCGTGAGCTATTTGGACCTACCTATGTGAAAAACACACACTCAAAGCTCAACAAATGCAATCATTATGTAACAAGAGGAGATGTTTTGGCCTATGTGTCTATGCGGTGCAGAGAGATTCCTCGCAAATGCATCGCTTGGGAAACAGGACAATGCTGTGGCTCTTGGATTCAATAAACAGATTGGTCCAGCTCAGCCCTTCATCCTCTTGAGTTCCTTACATTGGGGGTCATTACGACCCTGGCGCTAAGGGGTTAACGGCACTATTAACCCCTTAGCGCCTAATGACGAGGTCTCTTTGCGGGACCCGACCTGAACGGCTGGTCTGGACCAGCCGTTAAAGTAGGCACCCGCAAAGGGACCTTCGAGGTAATTACGGTACCGCAATTTGCGGTACCGTAATTACCGCCTTTCCCAGTCCTATTGAGCCCTATGGGGCAAAAATGGGAATGGGGAAGAGCCAATGTTCAATGGGGAATTACCGCCCGCCATCCTTGGAATGGGGTGGTAATTCCCCATTGAACATTGGCGGACTCGTTACAACATCGGCAGCAACCATGGTACTAATAGCGCCATGGGTTACTGCCAGTGTTGTAATGAGGGCCATTGAGTACCACGAGTACGTTATAATAGTAAGAACCATTTTTACAGTGCTTAGAAGATGGAGTAATCTAGCCTGAAACACTATACGAATCAACACATTTTTATTACATCATGTGTCAGATAGTTGCCCAAAGAAACAAAAGGAAAGTGAAAGTGGAAGTCAATTGGTCATAAACAACCACGAAGAAATGAAATATTCAAGGTGATTTCATACAGGTAAAATCATCAATTGTGCTTCCTAAACTTGGTTTAAACATTCGCTTTCCTTTGGCATTAGATACATGCCATGTCTACAGTAAATGGGCCCCAAGAATCTTTTTTTTAACGTGTGTTACTTTTCTAATTATTGCATGAACATTTTAAAATGGATCTCTCAGAAAATGATTAGGCAAAAAGAACCTGAAACTGAGTTAATTATATTGAGGCATAATCAGGAAAATGCAAAACTTTCAACGATCATTGATTGAATTTTCTTGAATTCAAATTGCATGGCTTGTAGTGATTTAAGAATGGTGAGTTGTCAAACCTCAGGGAATGAGTAATTGCAAATCCAAAACCAATCGGGTCACCTAGGAGGTAAAGATAACCCTCAACCAGGACAGTCTCAAAAAAGCAGGCATCAAGTTATTATCACTAGGGGATATGTTGCTTTTAAAGGCTAGCAAAGCAGATCAAATGTTTGTCAAGAAGCTTGAAGCACATTTAACAGTAGCAGCAGAGCGAAAGAATTGCTCTAGCGCCTAATTCATAGAAAATGGGCTAAGTACACGCAAACTACTTAGCGCCATTCATAAAATAGCGCCTAATTGCGCGCGCGAAAAGTTTAGCGATGTTCGCTGATTCATGAATTCTAAAGCGCAAAGTTGCCCATAGTGCAAACTACAATGTGTTGTGCATAGAACGCCCACAACACGTCTCCCACGCAAACAAATACTAGCACCAGAAAACAATCTTTGCGCCAACCTTTTCACCACCGTCCAGCCCCCCGGCAAAACTGTGTACTCTCCATCATAACTCAAGGCAGCACCGCAAGCAAAACTGCATACTGTACCCCATATCTCAAGGCAACACCCCTGCACCATGTCCCTCATAACTCAAGGCAGCAACGGACAAATCTGCGTACTGCCCACCTAACTCAAAGTAGCACATGGGCTAAACTGCGTATTGTCCCTCGTATCTCAAGGCAGCACCTTGGCGAAGCTGCAGCCCATCATCCCTAAGTTCAAGCGGCACCCAAACTATGTACCGTCACCCCTAAGTACAAGCAGCATCCCGGCAAAACTGTGCCATGTCACCCCTAAGTCATAGCAGCCCCCTCAAACATAGACACCTCTCACAACCCCCACTGCCCTCCACTCCAACTCCCAGTCATGCCCCTGCTAATCTACCCTACTCCCACTCACCTCTGCCCATCACCCCAGGCAGCCCCCTCAAGACCTGAGACGTCCCACTTACCCTATTCACCTATGCCCTGACCCCAGGACTCCCCCTGCTAGTCTGGCCTACTACCACGGCCCCACTCACCTCTTCACATCACCCTTGGTAGCCCCCTGCTTGTCTGTCCTACTCCCGCAACCCCCACTCACCTCTGCCCATCACCCCTGGCCGCCCCCTCAAGTCCTGACACCTCCCACTACCCCCACTCACCTCCGCCCTACCCTTATCAACCACTGCTAGTCTGGCCTACTTCCACTACCTCCACTCACCTCTGCCCATCTCCCCTGGCTGCCCCCTGCTAGTCTGCACTACTTCCACTGCCCCAATCACTTCCTCCAATCACCCCTGGCAGACATCTCAAACCTCCCACTAACCTCACTCAGCTCTGCCACAACCACAGGCAACCCCCTGCTAGGCCGGACAACTCTCACTACCCCCACTCACCTCGGCCCATCACCCTTGGCAGCCCCCTGCTGGTCCACCCTATCCCACTATCCCCTCTCACCTTCACCAATCACCCCAGGCAGCCCCTCAAGTCCTGACGCCTCCCAGTACCTCCACTCACCTCTGCCCCATTCCCCAGGCAGACTCTTGTACTCTGCACCACTGACAGTCCAATGTGGAGCTACACCTTACCAAAACTCCACTGGCGTACCTCCACCATGAAGCATACATGCCACATATCCTCCTCCAACTTGATCACTGCTGTTAATTCCAGGACTGGAACATCTTCCATTACTCCATGGCAGACAACACTCAACAGGACACCACGTACACTGTGACCACTCCACGTACATGTAACATGGTAATGCAATGCAATATGGCATATGTATAGTGCCTTTGTGCGATTGCAATGCCCTCAAAGCACTGTAAGTGAATGCCATGGTAGGCCAGAAGTCCAAGGAATCACCAATTGGCCTAATTACAAAGAATGCCTCGGTGCATTTCAGCCTGTGCTAAATTAGGCAGGCCAGTAGGGGTGGCACAGCCCCTGCCAGTGCCCAAACCTGCAAATGCATGAATTGGGTTATGTGAAGCCTCTCAGAGAGTGTGCAACTCAAGGAGATAGAAAATGTGTGCTCATGAATCGTGTGATGCAGCTTCATTTCATGCGCAGAGTTGATGCATGATATTAGAGCAGGTACTGGGTTATTGCAAATCTGCGCGGGTGGGTGTCCATAAAGTGGGAGTGACACATAAATCCACCAGCTACTGCACAAGTGATGTGTTCACCCCACCCAGTATTCACTATGTCTCCTCTCTCCTCAGTCCCTCTTGCCCTCTTTCATCCTTCCCCTCAGCACCCCCACCCCTCCCTTGGTGTCCCTTTCCCTCCCCTGCATCCAAGGGTGCCCCACTGGTCCCCGGGCAACCTGCCAGTGGGTGTGCATAACTTGTATGCCTGTCATCAAATGCCCCGCCTTCTGCCTGCATCTCAGGGCAGAAGGATCCCTCTGGCCAGTGTGCATAGCGTACTATGATGGCAATTTGTTTACTTCACTGCAAGCGATTACTCTATTCCTGAGTACCGATTTTGGTGTATTCATTAGTGCTCACACTCTTTGATGACACCTTGCGGTTGTTGCCATAGAGGGTACCAAGTCCATCTGTGCATGCAATGCAAACTCATCATGTTGGTTGAGCCCTGCTCCTGAACTATGGCTCTGTATGGGTGGACCAACACAGCCTACCTCATTCTTGTCTGCCTCCAACATTCATGGCCATAGTTTTAGGACATGGATTCCACCCACCTTGGGACTGTGTCAAGGGTATGCCCACTCGGGTGGGCCCCCTTACATGGATGTATTCCCCCTACAGGCAGAGCAGAGGGTGAGTATCCTGGAATATCACTCGTGGCCAGTTCTTAGTGGACAGGGTTGGGTGTTGTTTGTCCCAGTGCGGGCACTGTCAACCATGCTGTTCAGCCTTCACCTCCGAGTACATAAGTGCAGCAGTTCATAACAACCATTCTGTGGGGTGCCAATGTCCCCGGTCACCACAATGGTTGTGGTGCATGGCGTGAACCCTTCGACTTTCATTTGTGCTTCAGGACAATCTGTCTCCTTCCACCACCACCACCCCTGGTGCAGGCTGCCCTGCTAGTGTACGTGTGGTTGACCTGACCAGCCCCCAAGTGTTGGGTCTTTACATGCTCTCTTGCTTCTGTCCTACAGAAGTCCCTGAGGATGTGCAGATCAGCCCAATTTGGGTGCAAGGCACCCCCAGTGCTATGCTAGGCATGGGCAGCTATTGAGCATGGGAACCCACATGAGTGAGCCATACACATGTTTGTACAAATGGCTAGTACGGTGACATTTAAATGGATCATTGCGTTAGTGAAGTCCCTATTGATGGCTGGTTCAGTTACATTGATTTCCATGATGGATGAACAGCTAATACATGCCACCAGATGCTGACCTCCTTGGATGTGTGTATTCATCAGACCTAGAACAATATGGCATATCATGGCTGCTTCAGTGACTTTAGCTACACTTGGTCAGTGTGCATATCCCTGTGACAGCAAACATAGATAGTGATGTCTGGCAAGTCAACTTCCTGTGCCTACCATGGTGCTCACAGGTAAGGATGAATCATGTTTCAGTTCAAGTGAGTGAGCCTAACAAACAGCCACCACATCCAAGGAAGGCAGTAGATAGGCTAATTGGTCAATCCCAATTTGGACATGTAGTGATATTAATCAATGCCACAGGATTCTTTCAATTACCTGTGAATGGAATGTGTTCAGTTCACATCCTTCAACAGAGAATCTCTGGGGGGATAGTCTAGTGGCTGCAGACATGTTGAGTCCAGGTCCATATGTATATGTTACAGTTGCTGCACTTGTATATTTCCCTAGTTGTATCTTATGATGGGGATGGTGGTCTTACACAAGGCAGACATATGCCTGTCCATACCCTGGCCAACGTCACCATGTAAATGGCCGCCATGAAGCCGCAGAGACCAGTAAGCAGACTTAGAGATCAGTGCACTGGGAACACGTTTGTTGTGCTTGACAATGGTCTTGTTTGCTTCCCAACTGTGGATGCTGAAAAGAGCATGGGTCCATTTTACCATGCGGGCAGGACAGCTGGCACTGCCTCCCACCAGTCTCTCCTGCACCATCATGTTCTGGCCAACATCTAAATTGATGTAAGCTGTCTGTGACTCTTGTTGGTGGATCACTCAGCTCATGCATCAATGGAAAGTTGCAGCTAGCTGCAATTTGAATGTGTGCTCTGCATGACACTTTGATCATTGTCACTTCAGTCTCATTTTACAGCTTTGTGTTCATCCTGAGGCTATGACAGTATGGGTGTCACTTTGACATCAATTGTCCCAGGGCACTCCCCGGGGTGCAACTGTGCCTGTCACAAGGACCTGGTTCCCTTTGTCCCCTACATTCAGACCCAGGTCAGCACTGTCACTAGATCCGTCAACCAGGTGCAGTTGCTTTTTTCCAGGGACTCCTGTTCTCCCTCGTGGGGTCAGGTGAGGCATGCCCACAGCATGAACCTATTGGTGGTGCCCGCTATGCCCCCAATGCACATTTACTTTCCTAAGGGCAGCTGGCTATGCCACATGTGGTTGTCTGTGGTGTTCCACAGCTGCCAGCATGGGACGGGTATCCCATGTGTTGTTTGCTGCAGATCAGGACAGCACACACTTGACAACACAAGAGGAACCTTGCTGGGGCATCAACCGAACAGGGCCAACATCAAGCACAGCCTCCCGAGTTTCATCTCACCTAGTATGACCTCAAAACATATGTGGGTAGTCGTGGAATGTGACCATCTCGCTAAGCAGGGAGGAAGTAACTGACCAGGATTCCCTCAGTAACAGCACATGGGGATGGAAGATCACAGCATTTCATACACATCCAGCGGCATTGTGCACAGAATGTGGTGTACAGAAGACGACTCCACAGCATCATTCAGGGGAACCAAGTCCTTCTGTTCAGGGCACACCACATGGATGGTGTTAGGCTGGTAGTATCAACTGGCACAGTGTGTCCACCAAAGAGAAAAGGTGGGGCAGCAAGAGCCAAGTGGGGCACAGACAGCCCCCTTGCACACTGTTTACAGTAATCCATAAGAATGTGAGTGATCGTTCTTGTATCATGTGTATCCTGGGTGACAGAGGTGAAGTTTTGTCCATGAGAATCCTGTATCCTTCTGGACACACATTGAAATTGAATTCTTCTATTGACAGCGACATGGACTTCCAGAGGATGTCGGTCATCTGGTAGTGAAATGCATTGCAATGGTCCCGGGCAAGATGATTCAAGTAGCTCCCTGGCCAAGGGACAGCAGGAACTTCTGGGCACGGGCTAGAGAGGACCCGTATGTGATCCAGGTGCACAAGGGTAAGGGGTGAGGAGGTGCAGCATTGGTGCTCTGGTCAGGGTGCATTTCTCTCCTGGGAGGGATAGGGACCCCTCACAGCATGCACAAGGTCTGCTGCTGCCCAGGCAAATGGTTGACCCACATTTGAGGCAGGTTCTCAAGGTAGTAAGCGGCACACCCAGCAATTATGGAGCTCAGGTCAGGACACTACACAGTTCTTCCAATGAGCTGGATAAGCAGCACAACCCCTCGCCTCCTGGCACAGTACAACTCCCTCTACATGGCCCCAGAAATGAACGCCCTGGTGATTTTATGGTGCAGGGGGCTGGCTGCCAGTACCTTGGCTGGGCCTGCAGCTGCTAAACACATTGAGGGTTTGCAGGGCCAGGGGCACACCTCAAGCACACAGAGAGCAGTGCTCAATACACCATGGTTGTCAAGTTTCACAGTTCCATGGAGGATTCATTGACAGAATCCAGGCAAGGAGGTTTGACAGGCTATGCACATGCCTATGCAGAAGGTATGGCTCATAGGTGGCCCAGCCAGTGCCCTAGGCACCCAAAAGTGCTAAACCAGCATTGTGCACCTGCCTCTGATGCAGTCTGCCAGCAAAGTTACCCTGCAGATTTTCTCATAGGGGACTCAGCCCACTCTGGAGGGCAAAGCTCAAAGGCACTGAGGGCAGGGCCCTGGATATCCAGGGGTGACAACCCACCCTTTGGTGCCACTGGGTAGACTATAGCTGTCAAGATACCTTGTTCCATACGGTACACCTCAAGGCTGTCCAGTTGGTTTACTTTCACACACTGCACACTGAAAATAGGTGGGAAATGGTGTAACAAGGCATATGATCGCAGTGCACGGAACATGTCTATCTAATAACTACACACAAGGTATTACTGGTAGCTTTGCCAATGTTTGCTTTTCAAAAGCTTTCAGTGTAAGAACATGTGTATTGCTTATAAATTGAGTGGCTGAAGGCACACTTGGTAAGGCATGTTTATTGCACAAGTAACACAAATACAACTGCAATTAACCAATTACCTATCAGAAGATTGTTTAGAAATAACACAGACAGGCCAAAGGTTGATGCTGCAGCTTTATAAAGCTAGCTCATAGAGATCCTAGTGAATGTTCTGGGAATGCAGAGGGTGCCAGTAGTGGGTCAGACTAGCCATATTGATTAGCATTGGCAGGGGAGTAAATGAGTGAGTAAATACCCAAACAATGCCCACAGGCTGGGTATCCCTCCTCACATCCATCTCCCTTCTTGATGCACTCCAATTCAATAGTTTTGTCATATAGGTAGAAAGTGCCATGAACAAGCCAAAACTCAAAATAGATGCAACAAGGAGGGTGTAGTTGTAGATGCAAGGTCCAGATCAGCAGCCGTATTAAAAAGTATTCATACACCAGCATAGACAGAGGACTCATATGAGCAGTAACTGATAGTAATTAAGAATGCAGATCGATTGGAACCAATGGGAAATGTACACATGCCATTGCAGGAAAAGGACAGTTGATGCAAATGAGAGGCTACCAGAAAGGTGCATGTATGCTAGCATAGACTGGGATTAGAAGAGAGCTATGGTTTTCAAACTACGTAGATATTAGAAACAAATGACTTTGTGGCATGCAATATAGCAAAGCATGAGTAAGACTATGTTTTAAGAGCATTGCCTGAGAAATAAATCACTTTTAGGGTCTGGCAGCTTGACATTTTTAGAGCATGGCAATTTTGAAAGGTGAGGCACCGTACAATTAAATGATTTGCCCATGATCACACACGTTTGATACGATGGGAAGGTGGAATTTGAGCCAATCTGCAATTTCTTCCCCATTCTTATAATAGAGCAAGGTAAAATTATTTGTGAATATTTGACTTTCATGAACTAAAATAATACCATGTTTTTAAAAGTGACTTGGAAAGTGTACAAATCACATAACCTCACTTCACAATATTTAAAAAGAAAACTTTATAGAAACATGTTATGCAGAAGGATAATTGTCCAGCTTTATGTTCTCCATTATCAAGGTAAGTATACAAATACCAGAATATCAATGGGTGTGAGCTTCACAGATTTCTTCTGGGGGTGTATATTGCATTTGAAGGCTTTAAATACACTCAACACATGTAGACGTGTTGACTGTTATGTATGATATGCAGAAGTAACTTTGAAATTGTATATGAAAGGAACCCATTTCTTGTGCTAAATAACCACACCTGAAAATATTCTCAACAGAGGCCTGTGAATTTCTCATGAAAGGCAGCAAGTACTATGCAGGGAGATAAGATTATTTCTCCAGGATCACTGTATTGACCACTGACAAAGCCATGATATAAGCCTCAACTCCTTGGTTCCACACCCTTGAATTTTAATACCTAATCACTTTTCCCAACTAAGACTTTATGCTCTTTATTGGGGTGGCTGTCGTTTTTACAACCCTTGTTTGGAGGAATCATGCTCTAGACTTGGGGCATACTGATTCTTATGTTACTTTTTATAGCTAGCACTGTGTATGAGGTACACTGTTTTGCAACACAGCATGTGGGAGACTGCCCAAGCTGTTTCCTCTTGGCATTAGTTAAGCCAACCTTTGGTATAAGCATGTACTACACAAGTTGGTAGAGTGAGTGAGCAGTCAGGCTTATCTCAAGAGGGCTCCATGTGAGCTGTAGGATTGTAACACAGAGATTGACAGTGACAATAATCCAAATAAACACACTCAAGGTTTCTTGATTAAACAATTATTTATTAATTTAACAGTCAGTTGTTTGAAAAGTTTATTCGGACAAAGCAATATCCATTTAACACATATATAAAAATATCACAAACAGACATAACAAATACATTAGTCTCTAAAATGGAACGTTGGTCCATAAAATGGGTCAATCTACAGTATAATTTATGACCACAGATAGGATATCACCATAATGCAATTCATTAGTCATCTAAAATGCTAAGATAATCAATAGAATTCAAGACCACACATTACAGGATGATTTAGGATACTAAAACACATCTTCTCATGGCTCCCCTTCTCAAAGACATTGCAACCTTCAAATATGAAAGCAAGGCCCAGGCAATACATTTCGTTTCTGCCTTTAACAGCAACATCAATGCTGGCCTATAAAAGTGCAAGCAAGTGCATCTCAATACTTGCAAAATGGTTTGCCCTGTAATGATGGTGTAACCAGGGCAGAACAAAATAAAATGAGCCATATCTTCAAAGGGGGCACCACAGACAGGACAGCTTGGGTTGTCCGAGTAACCTGTCCACTTAGCCGTGTTCCCCCTCAAGGGGAGGCAATCAAAAACAAGCCCTGGTGATAAGCCAGCTGTGGTGACCCACCCTTGCCCAAGTGAGATATGGCTGAATAGAGGGCAAACCACCAATAAATTGATGATTCACATCAGCTTGCGAGGGCCGTACTGCATTAATGCATGTTGCTGCTTGTGCCTTGATGACCTAATTTTTAGAAGAGTTTACTTCTCTAACTTGGAGCAGCCGGGTTGCAGGTGGCATAACCACCAAATTTACCCTGAACATGTGTTCATTTACAAATTTGAGCCAGGATATCTTATGCCACAAATCCATGCTCATAGTTGATTTAATTATAAAGTGGCACAACCTGGCTTTAGGATTTCCCCAAATTCTGAGCCATAATAAACATGGTGCTGCTGCTCACTCATCCTCCAATTCTCTATGTACAGATGCACAGGGGGAAGAACCGGGAAGTCCCAAAAGCATTTTAAAATAGCTGCTTTCCCTTGCCTGCATGTCACCAGGCTTTTGAAACCCCCAAAGAGCCGCTCCATAAAGGAAGGCTGCCTTAACCTACATGGAGTACACCTTGAGTGCAGATTCCAGGTGTTGACCCTTACAACTAGAGGAGAAATGATTGAGACCCCAGGTATTGGCACATTTTCAAGGATTGTTTTGTAAAATGTGCCTTGCTAGAGAAATACTCAGCGAACCTCACACCCAAGTAATCATACTCATTTACCCTCTGGATAATATCCCCCATGCAAACAATGGGGCACATCTTGATCGTCCTTTTGCTACCAATACAACTCATGACCGCTGATTTTATTGACTGTATTTTTAAACCTAAACTGGTCATGAATGAGGCGTACACAATGACCAGTGCCTTCAATGCCCTGGGTGTTCTGGCTATGAGCACCGTGTCATCAGCGTGTGCTAAAATGGAGAATGGTCTACCCCCCACACACGAGAAAACCATAGCAGTGTTTAGTAGTACCTGCAGGAACCCATTGATGTATAAGGTAAAGAGAAACAGTACCAGTACACACCCTTGCCGTACTCCCAGCATCACTTCAAACCACTCGGTGCACCTCCCCTCTGGACCAAACCGAACATTGGCCTTGGTGTTCGAATGGATCTCCCGCAAAACTGTCACAATGTCAGCCGGGCAGTCCGTGGACTCAAGCACAGCCCACAACTTGGAGTGATCTACCTTGTCAAAAGCCGTGCTTAAGTCCATGAAAGCAAGGTAGACCATTTTGCCCTTGTAAAAAACAACATTTGATATCAATAGATACAGATTCCCCAAACCTGGGACGAAAGCCGAAATGAATATCCGTGAGGTAAGCCAACACTCCAAATGTCCTAGCAAAACCCGTCCAAAATGTTTAAATGATGTGTCCAAAAAAGAGATAGGATGATAAGAGCAAGGTTTAGTAATGTCCCCTTTTTTACAGATGGGGAAAATTGTTGCTGTCTTCCATGACGGGGGATAATAGCCTGAACTTAGACAGGCATTAAAGGCACTTGTCAACAGCAGAGCCCAAAGGTCGAGCTGGTTCATGTAAAGATCCCCTGGTATGGCATCGGGCCCAGGTGTTCGATTATAAGATTGAGCCCCAATAGCCTTGGTTACTTCCTCCAGAGAGAAACGTAATTCTACTCCCCCACCCTTAGTCTCTACTCTGACTCTACCATCGTCATATAGGCTACCAAAATAAGTCACCCAGTCAAAAGCCCCCACATGTGTCCCAAAGGGCTATCACAAGGCTCCCATGATTCACATTCCCAAAAACCCTTTGCATCATTAACCCTTATAGCCGCCAAGAATCCTTCCCATACTATGGTCTACAGCTCCCATTTCCTTTGCTCAAGTGTCCTACGGTAGACAGTCTGTGCCTGTGCATTGCAACGTCTGTCCACCGCAGGACACCTAAGAGCAGACAAAAGTGCCTATTTTGCCAGCTTGCAATTTTCATCAAAACAACCCTTTTTACCTGCTGTACCTGTCTGTCTCAGGACCATTGGAAAAACCCCTGTGAGAGCCTCCAAAATTCCCACAAAGAGGTCCACCGCTGCCCCATGATCATTGGATTCATCTAAGATCCCCAACAGTGAGGACACTTGACTACCCAAATTGTTCCAGTGCAGGCCAGAGTTTAACATGTTCCCCTACTTAATTCTTTTTCGGTAGACAGCATCTGCTTCAACTTGGCATGAAACACTAGATGCACTAGGGTCCACAGATGTTAAACCTTTCAAGCTTAGGACCAATGGGTAATGGTCGCTGTTCTCCACCAGGGCCATGTCAAAACGTTCAATGTGTTTCCAAAGGTTTAATGTGAGACAGAAGTAATGTATCGTAGAGGACCCCACATGATTGCTAAAGGTATGCTTACCTGGGATAGCTGGATTTAATTGCCTGTTAACTGAGTGCATACCCCACTCAATAAGCCAACAAATTCAGGAGATCAAACCCCTCAACACCTGGGAACTTAAACCTCAACAGTTGTACAAATTCAAGCCCAGTCTCTACCACCTCAATCCCACAAGCGAGGGAGGCTTTGACCAACACTGCCAAATCCCCTGAGTTTCGCCCTCTTCCATTCTTTTTAGAAGGAATGCCACACAACATATATCCATCCAAACGGGGCAATACCAGGTCCCAAGGTTTTTGCAGGAGGATGATCTCATGAAGCTTGGTAAACTCCATGTACTCATCCAGCTGCAACTTATTTGTTGAGCCGCTATGTTCCAGGAGACTAATTTAATATGCTTCTCCATCCCGCAGGATTCAGAGCTGGGGATATTAGATCCTACTCCCAGCTGAGGAATACCACACATTTCCTCTGGGGTGGGAATGGCAGTAGACACTGGCTCCAAAACCAAAGTTGAGCCCTCATTTTCCCTCTGTCAATCCTGATCGTCCATTGACTCAAGATGCTCAAACCGATTCAATACCGCACAGTTCCCAGCTGCGACAGCCCTCCCCTGATGGTTAGTGCCTCTCCTTCCCACCATGGTCCAGGAGGAAGCATGTGCCCCACCAAGGTTGCCCAAGGGGACAGCATTACCTTGTGATAAGCCCCCCAATGGAGGGTCCTTGTCCTCGCCCAACCAGTGCAACATCCGACACGCTCCCTTGTGGAAAGAAATAATCCAGTCCCACCAATAGGCTCTCTAGTTTAGAGCCTTCTTTAGAAGCGAGCAAATATATGTAACACAAAAATATACTTTAAAAAAATGTACACTCTCAGTTTCAATAAATCAGTAGATACCCATTTGGAATGGCACACAGACACTTCCTACACCCTGAGGTGGCTTAAATAACTAGGACACTGTGGACATTCATATATCACTGGCACATTTAGAGCAATACTGAGTTAGGTGTCAAAAGGAAATGTTTAGGGAATATAGCAATGGTTAACAAATATTGTTAAGCAGGTAAGTACTTTTGAACCTCCCCAATGCAAAGTAAATTAACCCTTTACCAGCTACACAAGTTATGGAATGTGTAATGTTTGTTGAGGGATTGTTAAAGCACGACATGAAAGGATACAAGAGTCTTTCAAGGGGCCAGGACCGCGAATGCCAATTGAGCAAAAGTCTAGGGGAGCAAAGCACTTCTTGAAGGTAAGTAAAAAGTCTTGCACAATGTTTTAGAAATCTTTGTAGAAAATGAAATCACTGTTGGGCTGCAAGCTGGGAGGCTTGTGAGGGGCAAAGCTGCAAGCAACTCTGCAAAAGCAACCAAGACAAGTCTCAACTGAGAGCTAGCAAGGCTATACAACAAGAGTTAAGTACCCCTTAGTTGTACAGTACCTTAGGTCTGAAGAAATTGGTTCTAGCTGGCTTCCGTTCCAGTTTTAGGTCTGCAGATCCTTGTTCCTGGGCCTTAGTCATGGAGTGTTAGGGAGAATTCTCTGTTTAGGCTGAATTTCCTAACCTAGTGAGTCCCCCAGCAGCTTTGCTGGATTTTTGGGGTTTATTTATTTCTCCTGCCAAGAGTGAGACTCTTTTACCCTCACTCTTGGGCATGATTTGAGTGTGTTTCTTTGAATCTAGATGTGTTTAATGGGCTATCGGGTCTTTTACCCCCTAGGGCTTCATGTGTTTCTGTGATGTGTGTTACACAGCACCCTCAGTGCAGTAACACAGGGGTGTCATAGTGACCCCCAGTATAGACTCCATACCCTGGGACTGACTACTGTCTCCGAGGGCATGTAAAGTCACCATTGACTTTACTAGTCTTAAATTCTGAACAGAACCAGTACAAAACATCATATTGTGGACGTACTGGCTGGGGCAATTCAATTGCCCCGGGGTCTGTTAGTCGAGGGGGCACGTCTCCGTCCCCCCTGATCGAGTTTTGGCTGGTGGCAGTGGATACTACTTTTTATATTCAACCGCAAATATTTTCCTATGGGATTTCCCATTGTTTTAAGCTACTCGAACATACCGCCGGTTTATTCAATTAATATTAATTCTCCGGTTGGTATTTTTTGCCAAAACTTGATTCTAAAATGGCGTTTGTGTTCTCTTCTGTGACTCCAACCCAAGTTGAGCCCTTTGTTCCACTTTTTGGCGGGCTTCTCCACAGAAGCCTTCCAAAGTGGTGCCACTCTGTCTGGGGTACTTAGGAGGGGTGGAGGGGGATTTAGGCACCCTGGACTGAGTTGCCTAGGCAACTCAAGTCGCACTCCATCCTGATTGGCCCAAGTGGTGAACCGGCCGGCTCACCACTTAGCATGTTTGAGTGACAGCTAGGCTGAGTGAATGGGGGTTTTCTGCATAAAAGCAGGGCTTTGTCGACTGGAACTTCAGAAGTTGCCACAGGACCTAAGAATCCGACGAGGGAGAAGCTGAGCCGACCTGCCACGACGCCATCACCGGTGGAGCCCTGCTGGACCATCTCACCACTTTTCCCAACGACAGAGGAGATCTCCCGCCGGAGAGTCTTCTTCCTTTGACTGGTGGGGATAACCAGTTTCACCGTCTTTTCACCTTTCCGACGTACCTCGTGGCCGCCTTGCCTGTGCCAAGCACCCCGGCAACCGGGATACCACGTTTTACCACGACCGCAAACAAAGGTACCACCTTTAACCGGAAAACTGTGCGGCTGGTTTCTTCCCTGGTAGTGCAACGACCTTCAACTTTCCTTCAAGTCGAGATCTTCTCTTCCCCTGGATGGCGACGCAACTTGCACCCACTGCCAGGAACAACTTCCACCGCTGGAGGATCCTTCCCACTTAAGGTACCGTGTCCCGCCTGGCTTCCCTTGCTACCGACTGTACGGGGTAGATTTAGCCCCCGGCTTTCAAACCTGGGTTAGCCTGGGACACCGTGGCTAAACTTTCCTAAGCCTCTCTAAACTCTTTTTGAACCCTCTGCAAGAGTTTCTAAGCCTAGTGTAACTGTGTGATCTTGGGCGCATTTGTGCTCTGCTCTCGCTAAGAGTGGGCCCAGCCTTTGGACTTTGGCTCACCAGTGACGTTTGCTCTTCTGCCTTGCTAACAGTGTTCCTGAACCTTAGAGTGGTGTACCTTTCCATATTCTGTCTTTTTCCCTCCCTTTCTCACAAACCCATTGGAGTGCCATCTAGTTAAGCGCTCACCTCTGTATGAAAATAAGTGGTGTTTTACTGTGACTTATCTGATAAGGAAAAAGGGGTGTATATATTACAGCAGTAACTGTGTTTAGAATATTTTACAACAAGAGTGCTGGAGTATTTCAAACAGTGTGTTTTTAAATAAATAATTATATACTTTGATACCAAAGCTCTGGTCAGTGTTTGCTTGTATTGGTGTGTCTGAAGTGCCTAATGTGTATACTTTGCATACTGCCCAACTCTTTTTGAGAGAAGTCTGACTGCTCAGCCACAGCTACCAGGTAACTCTGGGTGGTACAGACTGCTACCAAGTGGGTTTACTGCTAACACCTGTAGTCCTAAATCTTTTGCAGTGTTCCCTAAGGGAACTGCACAGGTTTCTGACTAACATGGAGACAAGAGGTAGGACATCTGGTGACTCCTGCACTAAAAAACTGAAGGTCAGCAGCAGCAATGGCACTTTGCGGTTTCAGCTTCTCACCAATAGAACTACCGCAGTTCTCGGATAACTCATAGACTTTCCTTGTATCTTGGGTCGAGCACTCTGTTGAGGTGGCTCAGGCCTGGTCAGCCGTGCTTCATCAGAGTCCAGAGGATCTTCCTGGAGCTCAGGTCTGACTTAAAAACGACACACTTGATGCTGGTGTTCCTCTCCCTGGCAATCGGTTCCTGCAGCAGCAAGGGAAGTACAGCCACTCTGAGAGGATTTCCAGATGAGTTTGACTTGGGGTTGATTGGTCCCACCAACCCAAGTGAGAAGTCGTCATTTGCAGGGCTTCTCTAGTCGAGGTGAATTCGGAGCTTCAGCACTGCAGCAGAACTTCACCGGGCAAACCAACGGTCCAGGAGTTGCAGCAAGCATCTCTTCCAAGTTCTTCTTTGGATTGTTTCATCCAGTGGTTGACTCTGCCTTCCAAGAAAAAGACCTCACCTTTTATGCAGGTTTCTTCCATTCATTCGTAGCCTAGCTGTCACTCACACAGCAGGGTGGCTGTTATGCTATGTTATGTTGTTATTCGATTTGTAATGTGCAAAAGCCATGGGCTGCGAGGACAGCCAGCCACACATCTGTGGGTGCATTCCTGCAACCAAGAGGATTAAGCATAGGAAGTTTCAGGCACCTCCCTCACTTCATGCCTTGCCAGACACGCTGGAGCCAGAGTCGGGCTTCACTGGTGAATCCCGCCAAAGATAAAATGACCAAAGACACCAAACATGGTTTGGCGCGCAGAGTAAATCTCAAGAAGGACCTTTGCAACAAGAAATGGCAAAAAAAGAAGACCAAGGCAATTTTGACCAAATGGGCACACACGGGTGCTTTACTGCAGCTGCAGTTGCAGCCCGCAGTAGAAACACACAATGGTATGAAAAAGTAAACCACTGCCACCATCTATTAATTGTAGAAAGGGTAACAAAAAATGTTACATGAGAAACTAGACAAAGGGAATACTAAGTAACCCCTCCAGCACCCTATTGTAAGATAGTGTGTACTGGGTCTAGAACATTACAAAATGTAACTAAAGTCAATTTCACTTCACTGCTCTTGGAACCAGTAGTTTAACCAAGAGAAGGTATTTAAACCTTTGGGAATTCTGCGTGACTTCCTTGTGCCACTGCACTGAAGGTGCTGTGTGTCACAATGTAACGATGATGCCTATGGAGTTTGTCAGATCCCAAAGTCAAAACAAACACAGAGTTCAAATTAATGAAAACATACATGAGAGAGTGGGAAAAAGGTCTCACTCTCTCCAGGATAACAATTTAAAATCCTAAAGTTCAGGAAAAAGAGCTGCAGGTCTCTAAGGTAGAAGGGAATTAGCACATTGCTGAGAATTCTCCCTAACAAGGTGTGACTATCACAAAAGTGTATATACATGGGAGTTTATAAATCTCAGACTTTGGAAAGGCTGTGTCTACCTTGCTGGAATCTGGTACTGTGGTATGTGGCATGCGAGCTGAAATCTCAGTGATGAGTGTGTACATCACTGAGCTATCTCCTGGAAAATCCTGGTATTCAAAATGGTCAATGTGCATTTCAACTTTCGGGATTGCACGTGATCAATATGTTTCCCACGGAATGGTGAGAATTCTGCAGGAGTAGTGAATGGACAAACTGCGGTAGATTCCCAATGTTTAGTGCAAATGAAAAAAGGGAGGATGATGCCTTTTTTTTCATTTGCTCTCATGTTAACAATGTGCAGGTCGCCTATCCTGAAAAGTGTCTTCTGCATTTCAGGGGTGGATGAGAATTAGTGCAAAGATGCTCTGCTTAAATACATTATTGTCAGGAACATGCTCCCGGCACTAATGTATTGCAGGCTCCCAGCAGTTACGCCAGAGCTTGTACCCTGTTTCAGAGTGACAGGTCCTGCGGTCACGGTGAAATGCAGTACACAATAAAAATGCATTTCTATCCTTGTTTCACTTGAAAGAAAATGCATGAAAGTTTCAGATATGAACCTAGCTTTCATTTGGCCTTGCCCTGCGCCTGGTTCAAACAGGCACAACTGAAGATCTTTCATTTTTGCGCCTTTGATTGAGCATTACATCTGTGGATTTAGGGTGTGCACTGAAATGCGAGAAAGGGTGCCCTTACTTGCGAAAATGAGCAAAGGGAGTGAAACTGGCATCTGAATGTGCTAATTTAAGGTTCACGCATCCACAAGTCCTTTGTGGATTTGGGTGAACTTTTTTTGGCAGTTGGCAGAAGTGATAAAAATGCGTTATCACACATTTCATGACTTGCTTCTTTGTCATCAGCTCATGCAGAAAGCTGTACCGGATTAAGTGAGAACAAAATGCAGGTGTGAACAGCATTGAGGCAGCAACTTTACAGCTTTAGCAGCACACCATAAAACACCCAGGCATGTTCTGTAACTAAAAAACACCGACTTTCCTGAATAAGACAGCAATCGGGGCCCCTCCATCAAGGTGTAATCCCGGGGAACAAGCCCTTTTGTTTTCCCAAAAAGACGTCTCATGAGGTGTTGTTGCATGTGGTTCCCATCCTGAGTAATATGAAGCAAAACCTGTTAATCAGGAGTGCGCCAGTGGGTCACCTGTTAGCGATTAACAGGTGTTGCTTCATATTCTTCCCCATTATAGTCTTGGGTGGCCCTTAGACTGTTTGACCCATACGTACCTGAAATATTCTAATATATGTACCTATAGTGAAGTATTGAATTGGTGCATCCCGCACTACTAGTAATAATCACAATTTAACTTGTTGTACACCCCTCACCCCCTGTTCACTCTTTTTCCCATCCTGAGTAGCAAGAATGCATGCTGGTTTCATGTAGTGTGGGGTATGAATTGCTATATGCAATGCTAGCCATAGAATGCTGTCTAGTAGTGGAACCCTGCAGTCCATCAGGGTTCCATAGATGACAGTTAGTGATTCAGGATGTGAGACACTACTGAGAGGACAATGTTACCTTTGCGCTCCCTCTTCTTATAACGTATACCCTGAAACATGAAATACTTCTGTTTTGTACCTGCTGGCTTCAGTGTTTTACCTGCATCCTGTGTCCTCTGATGAAGCAGTACACCACAGGTTAACACTGGGCACCTGCTCAGGGCAGTATTGGAGAAGTTCTATGATAAGACTTCCTACGTGTTGCCCCGGGCTACAGACATATGTTTTTGTTTTCAAGACTAAAAACACCACAGAGTGTGGTACCTCTACCTCCAACGGAGAAGCCAACACAATATTTTTACATTGATGCACTGTTATTGCTGCAGCAGCTACGGGCCGCAAGCAAAGTGACATGCGCTCCGCTACCACATATAGTTCTTTACTGTAGAAGGGAACATCCTCTGATAACAACCTTGTTTTTGTGTTAGCAAGGCAAGACCACATCTACTTCTCTCAAGGAAATAAAAAGTGAACTTTGCATAATCGGGTAAACCCAAAGCAGATGCTTCTACCAATTTCCCTTTTATTGTAGACAACGTCTCTTCAGCTTCCGGTTTCCATTGCCAATGCCTTGTGTTAACTCTTGTATATAGATGTAGAGGTTTCACCAGCTCTACATAACCCATTATCTTCTTATCTTTGATGTGTTTGTGTTGTTGCTGCCTCTTCTAACCACATTGCAACCCTTCCCCCACTACCTCAGGCTTACCTTTCTCTTCTGCACCCATAAAGCTCTCAGAACTGCCATCGTGTCCAGATTAAAAGTTCCTTCTACCAGAAACTGAAGTAGTTTATTATTGCGTACCGTTAGATGCCAGACATCGAGAAACTAAGAAGTGTTACTATTTTAGCAAGGATCACAGCGAGGAAAAACAACCAGTTTCATTACAACCAGTTTCCTGGCCTGTAAAAAGCACTGGCTCCACATTGCTGACTATTGATCCCTAACATATGGGGATCCCTCCTGCCCCAGGGTATTTCAATATTTACATCATCCGCTATCAACACTGATTAACCACTTGAATACATTCACTATAGACTTGGTTGGCTCCAAATTTAAAATATACATAGAGGACAACCTATCTGATACAATTTCTGTTGTTGCAGCTTTCTTATCAGAAATCCAAAATGGAAGTAGGGCAGCTTCTGCTTACTCTCAGAAAAAAATAAAGCTCATAACAGAGCTCTACAGTAACCGCACAATGCCACCTCTTTCTCTATATATTGAAAAGTGTTCTTACTCTTTGACATGAACAAAAAAGCAATTTATTCAGGCACTAGTAAGGCTAGATCAAGACTAGCAAATGGGATGAAGGTCGAGACTGAGCATATTCAAACCGGTATGAATTTAGAGCTGCATTTGCAGGCTAGCTATGACTGGTGACTCCCCTTTACCTAGTTCTACTAGTAATGTTGACTTGGCTTGAGGTTAGAATGAGCTGCCTTTACTTGACCTTTAATGCCTTATGTGTCATTTCAGGGCTTTCTCAAATCTGTGCCTTTGGTTCCCCCAAATGTGACCTCTTTCTTTTGCCTTGTTCCTGCCCCTCCCTCCTGCATCCATGTTTTCTTTTGTGATCTAATTTGTCTTTTATAGATACGGCGTATTATAATCCACAAACCAAATAATATACAAATAATAATAATAATAATAATAATAATAATAATAATAATAATAATAATAACAACATAGAAACAGAGTTACTCACTAAATAATGTGCATATAATTCCGCGTTCTGTAACTTTTTTAAAAATGATTATACATTGGGTGAAGTTATTTTGCCAAACTCATAATCAACCAGATTTCAAATCAATGAAAATACACAGCATGATTGTCAAATGAGGAGTATTACCAAAAAATACAGAGAACAGATTTTTTTTAATAAAGTCTGGCCCTTCTCTTTCAATACTTTTTCTGGTAATGGAGGAAAGCTATATCTGTTTGAGGAGAGGGACCACCTCCTTGACATGATATGATAGTTTATTTATATAGCGCCTATACACAATGAGCCTCATTCCCAGTATGGAGGTAGCCATGTCACTTTTAGCGGCATGGCTTCCCCCATACTGGGTACCAGGTCTGGGTTCCCTGAATGGGAAAATACCAGCCACTCCGACCTTGGAGGGCTCGGTATTTCCCCATTCAGGGAACCCGGACCCTGTACATCCCCATTCCCATTTGAGCCCCCATAGGGCTCAATGGGAATGGAGAGGATGCAAACAACAGGCCCGTTAATGACGGGTCCGTTGTTTGTATCCTGGTCTGCTTGCGGGACCCGCTAAGGACACCTGGTAAAACCAGGCATCCTTAGCGGGTCCTGCGAGGAGACCTCATAATGGGGCGGTAGAGGGATAACGGGGCCGGCATCTCTCCGGCCCCGTTATCTCTCTACCGCATACCTCATAATGAGGCCCAATGTGTTTCAAAGAGCTTCAAGGCAAAGGAGGGAACAAGGGAAAATACAACGACATTCTTAAAGTCATGAACAGTAACGATGTGAAATTAACTATCGTACTCGGCCTGACAACATTTCAGATAGTGCAAGAGCTAAGACATAGATAAGGAAGGGAGGGGGAGAGTGGGAAGGAAATGGAAACAGACAGGCGACTACCGTACTAGGCCTGACGACATTTCTGGCAGAGCCGGAGGAAAACGAAAGGTGAGGGAGAGGGGTGCAGAAAGGAAGTGGAGGAACAAAACAAGCAACTATCGTTCTAGGCCTGACGAAGTTTCAGACAGTGCTGGAGGGACGGGGGGGGGCAGTAAGGGGATGGGGGAGCGACAGACGAGGTTGCTACCATACTAGGTCCAGGGACAATTCTGATAGAGTAAGTGCATAGAAGAAAGTAAGGGGAGGAGATAGGAAAAGGGAGAGGGGAGGGCAAATACAATTGCAGAAGTCAGTAGTAACACATAATGTTGCAAGCCAGGATACAAGATGAAGATGGGAACAGCATGATTCAGGGCCACCATGAGTACAAGATGCAAAGGAAGTCCAGCATGAGAGTTGAGAAAGAGTGACGCACCGTGAATGAATGAAGTCCATAAAAGTCCAATCCAGCATTGGCCACAAGACGGTGATGGTGAAACCAGAATGTATCAGGACAGACTCCTGCGTACGGGAAGGAGGTGCGGGGGCACAAGGGAACAACACAGGGGGACCAGAGAATGTGGGGATGGCCTCACACAAGGAATGCAGTGAGGAAGATGGGCAAGAGTCTACCAGTGCCAACACTGGAAACTATATCAACCCCTTCAGATATACCCTGCAAATTGGCCCTGAGAAAAACCACACAATCTAAGTATTTAGTGAGCATCAATGTCTTTTTTTGCTAGCAATATACTCTGGAGTTCATGTTTTAGCACCGATGTATTTGCCCGGGTGAGCCTGGTACATCCGCACTTCATCACAGCCCAGTCCCCACTGCCAAATATTTGTCATTTGCACAGCAGACAGCAAACGTGCAGGGTAAAAGGCAGCGCACAAACATGTATGCCGCCTTGTGCCCTACACTTTGACACTCCATCGTGCAAATGCAGTAAACGTCGATGGCCATGTACGAATGGCAGGCAATGTTTACAATTGATCTCTATGAAGTCAGCCTACATGTTGCTGGTGCAAAAAGCCAGCGGGCTCAGCAAGGATCGCCGGCATTTATACCTGCATGAAAATGCATGCCAGTGCAAATGCTGGAGTTGTATGGCGGGGAGGAAGGGAGTGGCAGAAACAGAAGTTGCGTTCCACCCCTCATCTGCGCAATACAATTGAATGAAAATGTGGCATGGTGTGAATGAGAGGTGTAACAAGACCCTTACACCTTTCATTCACAGTACGCACGGACCAAAAGGAGCTCCCCTTTTTACTATTCCAAAATCACATAGGAACCTACGAGTGATTGCAATGCCTGTGCGCATAACCCGTAGGTTTTTGGTGTGACATTTATTGCCGGTTTTGCCATTGCACTTATGCATAGAGAAAATGTCAGCACATATTGATTTTGCTTTCGTTCCTGTTGACAAAATCTGCTGCAAAGTACAGAGAGGATAATGAGACTCAGGGGTTATCTCCAGCAAGAATTTACCACAATGGTATTTAAGAAAATGGAAGGTCTTAAATAAACACAACTTTAATATGTTGCTATTTTCTCAGCAGATGCTGATGGGGGTTCTTTAACCAGAGTTCATTTTATATCCAACCGCCACATATATCTGCCCTCCATTTCTAATGTGAACAGTTGATGTCACTGAGATGTTGGCAGCCTGATGATTCTTTGGACCCAGGGAAACAAAGCACACGTGTTACTTGGGCAGATTTCTTCTTCTAACTCAATGATGTAACACAAAAGAAAGCCCTTTTTAGTGGATCATCTGGAGGGTCTTGGGGTTCTGTGTTCTTCTGGAAAATATAACCCCAAGGCGGGCAGTTCTTTGTTAATATCTCCTGGCTTTAGGCCACCGGAAAAGAAAGGGCGCTTGTTCTCATGGCTTGTGGAAGGCTGGGAGGTGGGTTGGTGGTTCTAGGGCACACTTCTGCCAGGCTTAGGTACTGATGGACCATCATCCCCCTATACATTCCATTCCCATGCCCTCAATGTGAGCTCATGCCAATGGGATCCCTCAGGGCCCGCCTTCAGGGGCTTGGCTCATCCCTCACAGTTCATGTACCCCCTTAATGCTTGAAAGCATGCTCATACCTCCTCCCACAACTCCAACAGAACATGTAATTTGGGGGTGCAAGTGTCCCTCTTTCTCTACCATAACACTATATGCAGGCAGGTAGCGCCTTCTTTACCTACGTCAACCTCAGATGTGGCCCCCTTTCTGTTATTCTGCTCATCTTTTGACCATTTCCTCCACCTGCTCATTTGCTCCTACTTGCATCATCCTCCATAGTTCTTCCTTTAATCACCTTCTTGGCAGATCATATTTACTTGTGCTGCACTTCTCCTCCTCCTCTCACCACGTTCCCCTCCTGCTCCTCTGTTCATCCTTTTAGCATTATCTTTCTCCTCGTTTGCTACTCTGCTCCCATTTTCCCATCTAATCATCATATCCTATGGCCTCCTTCTGATATTCTGCTCCTCCTTTAACCACTGTGCATCAGATAGCATTATCTCTTTCTGCCCCTCTGCTCCTCCTTTCACAACAAGCCTTTTCTGCTCCACCACCCTCTCATTTCTCCAACCAACGCTCCTTCTCCTTCACCAACTCCCCCACCAAATTACATGTCTTTATACCGATGCAATTTATAACGAATGCCCATATATCGAATCTTTTATATTGAAAACTTTTATAGTGAATGCACTTTTTTTCTTTTTTGGGGGGGTCCCACACCCAAACCCCAATTTCCCACCCTTAAATACCCATCCCAACCGTTTCCAAAACATATTTAACCCTTTACCCCACCCTAAATACATTCACAATACACAAATACATTTGGTCTCGGGAGGATAGCTCGGCCGCAACACGCGCGCCTTGGAAGCAAGACGACACGGAGCCACACAGGTTCGATTCCCTGGGTCCGCGCTTAGAAACCTCTGGGTATTAAGTGCATTACAAATAACCAATCATAAAGGCTTTCAATATAAAATATTCGATATATAGGCATTCAATATACAAGATTCGATATAAACACTGTATACCTCGCGTGTGCACTCCCTCCTGCCGAGGGAGGGCACATGCGAGTGATTTCAGTTGTCAGATCAGTTTTGGGAGGTTGTTACCAGTTGTGGTGGTTTTGAGGATTAAGGGTCTTTCAAATGTTCTGAACTGAGTCTATAAGAAGCCAGTCGGCCATGTTGGATTCTCTCCAGTACTATGGCATGGGTGGAAGCTATGGCTATGGTGCTCTGCGCTCAGCTGTGAAGCCAGTGCCGCTCCCGCTTTTGCTTCCTGAATCTAGGAACGGCATGTGTGTTGACGCAATGTGATCACTGTTTGTGAAAAAATTTGGTTGAGAAAAATGAAAATTTTCTATGAACTATGTGGTCTGAGTTTCAGGGCGCACAGAGCTCACATTCCTGTGAAAGTAACTTTTATTCTTTGAGCATTCTGAACTATTTTAGCTAATGTGGAGAGCCCCTCTCCCCTGACTATGGTGTTGGGGGTCACCAGCGGAGCAGGCAGCGGCACACAGACCCCATGGTAACATTTATCCACACACCGGCCCTCAGGCAAAGTGCATCGTCACTATGATCACATATCAAGTTTCTTAAATGAACACATTCATAAGAAATGTTTCAATATCAACCATACACTTCATATAATAGCTAAAATGAGTTAATTCCCTTGTTGATGAATGATAGGATTTCTACAGAACTTGCAAACCCTGCTTTGCCCCGGGGATACAATTACAATGTAAGGGGAAAGGGCACGTGTCAGTGTTTTCCCATGTTATTGACTATGTCGTCCAGGCTTTCTTTGTAGTCACCAAGCTACTTTAAAATGTGTGAAGACGAAACCTTACAACTGAATTTCGAATGCATATGATTAATGCAAATCTATACATCCTTTGGAAGATTAAATGTGCTGCATCAGCAATTTGTTTAATGGGTATTCAGCAATATTGCTGTGTAGGGCTTAGACGTGTTTACCCGGAATATTATCAGAGGCGCAATTTGGGATGCTCAGTTTCTTCCTGCTGAGTAATTGCTCATTGCCAGGCAGCAAAGCTTCAACAGCTCGAGGGACACCGCACATTGAGCATGGCACGCACACTTACATATTTTCTTGATTGGGTATTTTGCCTGGGGACCACGTTCAAGTTATTTCGGGAAAAAGAATGGAAGTTGCCACGTTTGGACTTCTGACAGTATCCCAAGAAAGCAAGCAGGACATAAATAAAGACTGCAAAGTACTTATGACCTTCTTCAGGTGCGATTGACTGTGTGTTCATTTGAGCTTCTTATTTTATATCTTCTTTAACACACAAAAGATTGATAGTCTTTAAAGAGTTCTCCTACCTACTCATCAACGCATCCTTTATTGGAAATAAAGAATCAGATGTTTGCACCTTCTGCACTCAAACAGAAAGACATGCACTAGAGACCCTACAAAAACAAATAGGGGGCGGGGGGTATACAAATGACACTGATGCTGGGCGGCAGGGACTGAAAGAAACACAAATCAGGCACATATAGTTTGCAGAAGTCCCGAAGAAACCTCCCTGTCACCTTCTGACATGGCTGGCTGCTCGTTCATATGTATTCATTGTGCTCAAAGATTTCACATTTTCAAGGGTTCCTTGGCCATTCTGTGAAACCTTTCACCCATATTAGATGAATCAACATTGCAGAGATGAATATTGAGTTTTCCTTTTTTTTGTTTTCATTAAAACATTGAGATCTGAAGTATCTGTCCCCGTGTTAGGTCCTTCCCGGCCATTGCATGTTTTTAGCTGTGATAGTGAGCCTGGCTAATGTACATGTTTTTGATCACAAAGGAACCAGCATACTGTATGCCAACCCATTTACTCCAGTCTCTAGTTTTTGAAAAGTTGAAGAAAGCTTTTTCCATGCGCTCTGTACACACTTAATTAAACATGTAATTGAGTGTATATTCAATTCGTGTGTAAACAATGCAGCATTTGTTTTAAATGCATTGGCCTATATGTCGGTTCATAGTGATAATATCGAAAACCAAAATCTCGAAAACCAAAATCTCGAATACAAAAGGCCGAAAAATAAAATATCGAATTTTTTTTTCAATGTGTTTTTTTTTTAAATGGGGGGGTTCCCCCCCCAACCCCCCTTTTTTTCATTTTTTTTTATTTTACCCCTTTTTTTTACTTACCTGACCCCAAAAACATATATAAATAAATAAATAAAAAATTCGATATTTTTTTTTTCGATATTTTTTTTTTCGGTCTTTTTGTATTCGATATTTTGGTTTCGAGATTTTGACTGACTACCGATTAAAGAATTGAAGTGTGTCATGGCATCATATCGATGGCATCTCATATCACTTTGAGTGCCCCCCATCCAGGATTAGCTATTGGAGTCTCTGAAAGTCTGCATGAGGCAGTTGGGGTGAAATGAATGGGGCGGACAGGGATCCCCCTAAGAGAGAATGCATAGAAGGGTACATTAGTGGCAACTGGGCCACAATAGAATGTGTATCAAGACTTACACCATTGCATCTTGGTACAATTTGGGGAAAGGCAGAGCCCACAAAAATCTCAGTATAAGGTGCACTTGTTCTCTCCAATTGCCTTTCTTGGTTGCCAACAAGGAGGACACTAAGATCGAACAATACAAGGCTACTCAGCATGCCATGGTCCAAATTGGTAGGGGTCACCCAGGGGTCATTTGGCTCTGCAGTCCCTAAGAGCAGGAATACATTGCCTCTCGATTTGAGGTTGTGCCAATCTTTCTCTACTTTTAAGAAGGATCTACGAGATAGAACCAGGCTGTTTGGATGAACTCTTAATTAACTATAACACCCCAGGCAAGCTTGGGCTGTGGGCTGTCTGCCCTGTCCTAGGCATAGTCCCTGTTTTTATATGTTATGATTATATGTTGTACGTCCTGATAGCGCTATTATGCCTCTGGGCCAGTGACATGGCTTTATAAACATAACTAAATAAATAAATACATACGCAAACCGATCGATCATCGATGAGCCATAGATGGGACATAGTTGACAAAACCAAGAAGGCTTCAGTCAGTAATGCACTGAGAAGGGTAGATATCTGCTTAGGAGATCTGTTAGCATAGTGACCATCCCTACAAGATGTGCTGCCAACACAGATAGAACATGCTCTCCCACAACTGAACAATCGGGTGCACAAACTCCACTCGCTGTACTGTGCCCCTCCCCCCACCCCCATGATGTAGCTGTAACGTCTGGTAACCTGGTTGCCATTCTTTAGTCGAAGCTGGGAGAGGCAACGTAAAAGAGCACTTTTTGATTGGCTGAAAGCCTGCACCAGTTGAAAGACTGAATTGCCATGGGACCTTCTAGTCTTAACAATTCCAATCTTTAGCGTGGCCATAACCAAGTGACGTGCATCTGTTGTTAACATCCTGGATACTTGGTTGAGAGAGGAATTTTTTTGTAAAGAAATAGGATGGAGAAAGCCACCATTATCAATGTTGGGACATTGTACTGAAGTAAAGAGGGATACACGCTGGCTGATGGACATTCCATACACACGAGGTTCAAGAGTCTTATCTTCATTGTTTTCACTCTGTCATCTGGCAAGAACACCTTGCTAATGAGGTGTCAAAGTGAGCCACTACAACAATTAAGGTCTGAGAAGGGAGCAATTGGCATTTTCTGAGCTGATCAGCAATCCATAGATCTGGAGCAACTTGCACATCATCATCACATCTTCAGAAGACTAGAAGAAAGAATGGGCTGCAGTAAGGCAATCATCTACTAAGGAGATGCAGTGCACTTGCCAATGGAGCCAGCGGTATTTGTGAAAACTGGGATGGGGCGGCTGATTATAGGCCAGATAAGAGGACAATACACTGGCAGGCTGTCCCCCAGCAAGCAAACCTTAGAAAGGAATTGTGATGCTCTCTTATTGAGACAAGCATGTATGCATCCCTTAAGTCGATTGAGTCAAGGA
Organism: Ambystoma mexicanum; assembly: GCF_040938575.1. NCBI lineage: Eukaryota > Metazoa > Chordata > Amphibia > Caudata > Ambystomatidae > Ambystoma > Ambystoma mexicanum. Next base: position 332,456,509 of record NC_090933.1, on the reverse strand, counting down.
CATCCTCTGGACCTATGAGAAAAATGGATGTCTGTAATTTGACCCATTTAAATGGTTTGTAAATGACAAACGTGTTTCCCTTCTCCAGATCCACAATATTACAAACCCAACCTCACAGTCCTAATGGTAACCATTCATATGCACTGTGGGATGGAGAGTAATGCCTGTGGGAATGAAAGGTTGAAACCCCTTTGCAAAAGGCGTTGCCATATGCACTCGGGACAAAAAGAGGCCAAGAAGCCAGCTACTGTAAAGGTTTATCAGTGCTATTGGTAACATTTCATTAAATGCTGCTCAGAAAGCGTTTCTCCCCATTGGAGATACAATCTCTCCTTATCATGGACATCCTTAGGGATGGTTCACTTATGTTCCTCTCGTCCTACACATCGAAAGGTCAGTCGGCACCTATTTATTCATTTTATACCAAACTGGCAGGGGGTTGTGAACAAAGAACATTTCGAGTCAAATTCTTAAAAACAAATACAAATAAAAAAGTGCACCTGATGCACGTTTCTTAATTTGGTTAGTTTGATTAATGCACAGGTCACCTTATTATTCAAAGGTGGATTACACATTTCAAGGGAACTGGTCATCAGTGCAAATTGTGCACTAGCCAACCCCCTTAGATATGTTAAAAGGCCCATCATAGCGAAATGCAAAAAAAAGAAAAACAGGTGTGTCCCTTTTTTGGGACAGACATTCAACTGTTGGAGAAAACAGCTCACACATCAATTTTGGATGATGGTAAACAGAAGCAGTTTAGTTAAGTCAAGGTAAAGATCATCCAAAGGCTAACAACACCTCACCGAATTGAATTGACCCGCCCACCAGAGTCCTTACCTTTACAGATCATTGGTCACCTGATATGGGAATGTTGGAGAACAATATGGCTAGGTCCAGCACACTCATACCACCTTCTGCATTAACCATATCGCTTCTCATAGAAAAGCCAGTCCATCTTCATTGCCCACAGCTGATAGTGACTTATTGTGATAATAATAATAATAATAATAATAATAATAATAATAATAATAATAATAATAATAATAATAATAATAATAATAATTTAGTATTTATATAGGCATCACCTTAAATGGACATACACTCAAATGGTTACTTTATATGGACGATCTCGCCCTAATGTCCAAAACACTGAAAGGCCTGAGAAACATGCTAGAAGCCTTAGACAGATATGCCCAAAATAACTTTATTTTGGTGATGCCTTTCTGTCCGAGTTGCTCTGAAGAGGGGTATAATTCCCACCCCATGTGATGCTTCACAGTGTTCTCATTTATGGGGAGTTGGACCTCGAACACCATGATAACATATGGTTTCAATGCACGACCCAATGACTTATCCAGTCATCGCTGGTTTCTGCCACTGTGCACAAGCCACTGACCTTGTTCCAGTAGTTCTCACTTCCTGTGTGTATGTGTAAATGAGTCCACAGTCTGAAGAAGCAATGTCTGTGGCCAACATAGGGAGGGGTGTTCTAATGAAGTCTGATAAAAGGACAACTAAGGGATATATTTGGGTGACATTATGTCATAACGGCGGGTCAACTTTACTTGAGTTTGTAGTTTTAAGAGTCCACCTTCAAGAGAAAATGTGTACCCCTCTTTCTCCTTCTATTATTTATTTATGTATTTAAATGATTGGACCTCACACAAATGTAGTGGTATAATCCTATGCCTCAATCAAACAAGTGGTAGAAATCTACATCTTCAGCGATAAATAGGCTTATTAAGGTCATCATAATGTAGCTTACAAATTCTCTGAATCTCCACTACTCTCTGTAGTCCGGTGGGTGGAAGCCTCAATTTGGGATATTTGCCATGCAGCAAGCAGGCTGATCTCAGTTAATCCCCACCTCTTAACAAACACGCCCGGTCGACATGCCTTTTCAAATTTCGAAAACAACTCATGCAATACTCGGCACCTACCACTAGATGTCAGCCTATGCAAAGCATGTGAATCCACACAGATACAAGCATCAGAAATACGATTATAGTATATTAAGGGAAAAATCTTTAATTGCAGGGATGTGAAGGTAAAACATTAGCTCAACAAAACACCTGAAATATTAGCGAACCCACCTTAACTTTGAGGCCCCCTGTTGCGCAGACTACTCCTCTTGAAGAGTGAGGGTACCTATGGAAATGGAAACAAGCATTTCATAATTTCTCCACTGAGGTTTTTTAGACAATGAGCAATGAAACTATGCTCTCCACATTCAATAATAGTGCAGGTTAAGAGAATTTCACTTGAAAATGTGAGGGACGTGGAGAAGCTGCATTAGGGACAAGATTAAATAAAACATGATAAGCAACACTGCATGGGTATGTTATGTTATTTGGCATTTATGTAGCGCTCTACATATCATTTGTATGACCTCAAAGCTCATTTGGTTTGAACGCCCTATGGGACTGCAGTCCAAGTCAGTCGAGAGAGTAGGGTGTTATAGGGTGCTTGGGTGCACTCAATATGTGAGCAGCTGATGCAAATGCTTGATGGTAGCTGCATCCTAACCTTAGGTGTGGTGGTATTGAGAGATCAGTCGAATGTTTGCAGACTGGTGGTTGGTCTCCGAGACTGCATTCTGGCAGCATTAGGTCTCTGTAGGACGCTTATGTGTGCTGCTAGGCCGATTTTTCATGGGGTGTAGCTGCGTTCTAGCAGGATGTTGAGGTGTTCATGGAATATTGTTCCTATGTGAGCACCTAGCCTGAAATTGATTGATGGGTGTAGCTGCACTCTATTTTGTGTTGGTTTAGAGTAGAGAATGAGCATAGTGGTAGGAGGAGAGGTGAGTGTCTGGAATGGATGTTTTATTCTTATGAGTCCACTTTTCTGGGTTACATTCATGCACTTTGCGATAGCTGCACTCAGTGGGAGATGGGACAAGGGGTAGCTAGTCATGTGTAGTGGACTCACGAAACCGCTAGTCAGTGGTCTTAAATCTGGCGTCTGCAGGACGCTATGGTTGTCATCTTTGCAACTGTTTTCTGATTCTGTCTTGGTAACTTGTTAGTCACTTTCAATGCTGTCATTGTTCGATGTATTCTCGAGCATGTCAGCACGTTGCATTTACATTTTAAAGTAATGATATTAAGGTTGGGGCCCACAGTGTTGTAGGGTTTTTTGCAGCCCTAGATTGGCTTAATCATGTTTACTAAAAGAGCCAGGTTTTTAGCGCTTTGCGAAAGGCCATGTAGTCTTTGGTGTGTCGAATATGTGTGGGGAGTGAGTACCAAAGTCTTGGAGCTAAGGTTGAGAAGGCCGATCCTCCAATCCCGGCTAAATTGGAGGTTGGAATCACCAGTAAGAGGACAGTGCTTGATCTTAGGGTGCGTGATGGGAGGTAGGGTTTAATACTCTCTATTAGGTACGTTGGGCCTTTCTTGTGCACTGCTCGGGGCGTAATGCATAGGGTTTTGAAGGTGGCCATTCTTCCTACAGGGAGCCAGTGAAGGGTGCAGAGAGAGGGCGAGATCTGGTCTCTGCGTCCCAGGGTGAGAAGGAGTTTAGCAGCAGCGTTATGGATTCTTTGGAGTTTGTTAAGTTGGTATGTCAGTGCTCTAAGGTATAAGGAGTTGACATAGTACAGTCTCGACATAACAATGGACTTAAAAGCAGAGAGTCTGTTGGGGTAGGTGAGGTAAGGGAAAATGCATCTAAGGAGTTTGAGGTCGAAGTGACAGGATTTTGATACATTATTTATCTGATGGGAGAGTTAGGCCTGAGTCCATAGTGCAATACAATACAAATGTCCCAGCGCTCCTCTCTAATTATTTTGGAATTTAATTGACCTTATTGAGTCCAAAATGCAGCCAAGGTTTTTGACTGTTTTGGAGGGATGGGGGGGTTCTCAGAGAGGGGGGCCATGGCATTGGTTGGGGGATAAGGGTAGTATTGCTGCACACCATGATTTCAGTTTTATCTGGGCTCGGAGGGAGGTGGTTTTTTGTCATCCATCGGTCAATATCACTAAGGCAAGCTTCAAGGTCGGGGCGTGGGTTGGTGCTTGTTTTAGGAATTCTCAGAATAATTTGGTTATCGTCGATGCAGATGTAACAGGAGAGGTTGTGTGGCAGATGATTCCTGGGAGCATGGTCAGATAGAGGTAAAATAGGGGAGCAGAGAGACAAGCACCTTGTGGTATTCCAGAATTCACAGATCTAGTAGTTGAGATAACAGGGGAGAGGCAAGCAATTTGTTTCCTGTTTCTGAGAAAGGAGGCAATCCATTTGAGTGCTGAGTCATGGATTCCTAGGGAGTGGAGGCGGTCAAGGAGGATAGAATGGTTAACATTGTCAAAGGCTGCTGACAGGTCAAGGAGAATCAGCGCTGCGTAACCCTCAGAGTCTGCTGAGAGTTTGAGATCATCCCAGATTGAGATCAGAGTTGTTTATGTTCCATGGTGCGGCATAAGCGTGATTGCACAGGGTCGAGTAGTTTGTTGGATTCTACGAAGCAGTTGAGCTGGGAGTTTCAATGCAGCCCGATCAATGAGTTTCGCGAGAAATCTGGTGTTGGAGATCGGTCTGTAATTCATAGAGTTAAGTGGTCAATGGATGCCTTTTTTAGAAGGGGTTTGACATGCGCTATTTTAAAAGCCTCTGGAAAGGTGCCAGAGGTGAGTGAGTCATTTAGTATGGACCTAGCAAGTTCTCCTTTGCAAGTAGAGGAGAATATTTCATTCAGAAGAGAGGCGGGACAGGGGCTGCAGGGGGATCCGGAGGGTCTACTGCCAGATCTAGGAACTCGTTTCTCGAGATGGGTTGAAAACAGTCAAAGGCTTGCATTGTGGTCATTGGGGTAAAGGGATCAGGAGGGGTAGGGTTGGGGCTGGGGGTGAGGGTGGAGAGTTTGGTGTTAAGGGTTGCCGTCCTGTCAAGTGCAGTGTTGTAGAAATGTTGTGTTAGGGAATCACAGAGTGTTTGCTGGGTGTGGTTTGGGTAGAGGTGGCGGTAGGTTTCACAAATTCGGAGATGATCTTGTGGAGTTCTCTGCTGCTGCCACAGTCAGAATTTGTTTGTTGTAGTAGACCTTTTTGGCTTTCTGGATTTTAGATTTGTAATTGTGGTGGTGGTGGGGGAAAATGGATCTGCTCAGCACAGTTTTGGATGCTCCCCATTTGTGCTCAAGAGAGTTATTTTGACGTTTGAAAGTCTTCAGGTGGGGCGTGAACCATTTTAGCAATGGTCCTTTACGTGAGGCAGCGGGGCATGAGGGATTGAGAGGAATTAGTGATTCTTTAAGCCAGGAGTCAAAGGATTTGACGGTTAAGAGTCTACCTCAGGTCAGCATCACTGGTGGACAGAGTAGAAGGGCTTTGGCTAGGTCGGGAAGTACTTTGACTTTGTTCCAGCATTTGAGATCAAAAGTGAGGGCTGGGGGAGCCATGGGAGGAGGGGCTGGCATGTGGATAGAGAAAGGGATGGCAGAGTGGTCTGTCCAGATAAGCGGTTTGGGACTGGATATAGAGATGAGGTCGTAGGTGCTAAAAATAGCAATTCATGGCAGCTACACTAAGCAGTCAGGTAATTACAAATCTAGTTTTGCCTCAGCACATTCAAAATAGATTTTCAGCAATGTCATTGATTCATGCACCTGCAAAGGTACTGCTATACAATCTGTATTGTTTATTTATTTATAGAGCGCACAAGGCCCTGAGGCATCTGGGGGCTATAAAGGTTTCTTGGTTACAGGTTACAGAGAATAATGACACTTAGATACATAAATGCAGAAACATTACATACTTATAAAGGTTTGTAGTAACAGCAGAGAATATATACAGTAATATACAGTAATATACAAGCATATTGTACGTTATGCAGTCAAAAGTATGGGGTTAGAGCATCTGGAAGGCTAGGAAGGAAATAGTCACTTGTCAGCAGCATGTAGCCATCTCTTAGCGTTGGTCTTGAATAGGTGGAAGGAAGGTAATGCTCTTAAGGTATCAGGTGTGGAATTCCAGAGTTGGGCTGCCCTGACAGGAAAGCTAGCACCTCCTGTTTTGATGAGTTTGAAGTTGGGAATTCTGATGCTGTTTGATTGTGCCTTTCTAATCTGGCGTTCAGATGTGTATTTGATGAATCTGTTGGTCAAGTATGTGGGCGTCTTGTTGGTGAGGCATTTGTGTGTGATGTTTAGTGATTTAAGCATAATTATGTTATTGATGGTGAGCCATTTTATACTCCGTCTCTCGTGGGAGATGTGTTGTGATTTAGGGATACGTAGGGCAGATCTTAAGGCATTATTTTGAAGTGTCTGGAGTTTGTTAATGTTATGTTTGCTGGTGCCCAGATAGAGTGCGTTACAGTAATCCAGCTTGGATAATACTAATGCACGTGCTATCGTGGTACAACTTTCATTAGTCAGGAATGGTTTGCATGCGTGGATCAATTTGCAGGTGTAAATGGTGGCAGAAGCAGTGGTGTTTACTTGCTTGTTGAGGTTAAGAGCCGAGTCCAAGTAGAAACCTAAAGTGTTTACTTCGTTAGCGACTTTAATCTTGATGCCTTCAATGGTAATGGATTTGTACTGTGGGGTGAGTTTATTCAGTTTGTTGGTAGAACCCACAAGAGCTCAGTTTTTTCATCATTTAGGCATAATCCATGGGTGGCCATCCAGGTCTATATAAATAAGTAGATTTTGTTGATCAAATCTACATCTTTGTCATAGTCTCCTTGGATCCTTGGATGAGGATGGCAATTTGAGTGTTGTCAGCGTAATTTGTGTATTAGACACCGAGATTGTCAAGTATATCGAATAAGGGCTTTGTAAATATATTGTACAAAGTAGGGGAGACACATGATCCCTGTGGTACTCTGCAGGTGATTGGTAGTGGGTCTGCTGCAGGTGAGGGTGAAAATACTCTTATAGATATATTGTCTAAGAAGGATGTTATCCAGGTGGTAGCATCTTGGAAAAGTGGATGGCTGATTTCAGGTGGTTGCACAGGACTTTGTGGTCAACCAGGTCAAAAGCGGTGGATAAGGCCAAGAGGAGAAGAATGGATGCTTCTCCTTTGTCTTTGCGGTCATCCAGTTGGTTCTTAAGTTCAAGTAGGGCCGTCGCAGTCCCATGTTTTTGCCTAAAGCCTGATTGGTGGGTGCCTAGTAGGTTGTTTACTTCCAGATAGGACTGGATCTGGAGGTAGGCAGCTCTCTCAAGAACTTTAAGGAGAAATGGTACTGTCGTAAACAGTCTGTACTTGGTGGGGACACTAGGGTCCAAATTAGTTTTTTTTAAAAAAATGGTAGTACCCAAGCGTCTTTAAATTTGGTAGGGACTGAGCATGATTTGAAGGAGGAGTTGATGAAGGTGGTGATGAAGGGAGCCAAGTCTTAAGCCGCTTCTTTGATAATTGGAGCTGGGCATGAATCCCCCAGACATTGGGATGGTTAAAAGGACAAAATGATATTTACGACCTCATTCATGGACACTGATTTGAATTTGAATTGGCAACAAGGTTTAATTTGGTTGTTGGTGACTTCTTGCAAGATAGCTTGAGTTTTTAGTGTGATACTATGTAAGCTAGATTTTTTGGCTGTAATCCTATCTTGAAGCATGGATATTTTGTTAGAGATGGCATTTTGGATATCAGTGCACCAAATTTATTTTTTGATGCACAAGTCGATGATGGGGGTGACTGTTGATGTCTGCGAACCAGTCCAGAGTCCGACCCTTTATTTCGGCGGGTTCCATTGTTCCTGAGAGTGAAACCCGTCTCTGTGATAGTATTCACTTCTATGGTGGTGTTCGGGTCATTAGGATCATTCAAACCTATAATGAAGTCACCATTCTATTTACAAAATAATATACAAGAAGAGTATCATAATAATAAATATCAATATACACAAAGCAAATGTTTCATTTCTGTTAAAACGTTCTTTTATTTTAAAACAAGAAATTTGCAGACTAGTGTATTGAACCTTAACCAGGATTAACTGCATACTTTGTTGGTTATCACCAGATGGTTGCCTGCTGATACTGGAGTCACTGGCTTCATTTAATATTGATATATTTTGCTGCCCAGTGGAGCTGATAACTATACTCATATTGTTTGTGTGGGCCAACATGGCTGCTGCATCCTCCTGCTGAGGAGTGCACACACAGCCTTTTTGTTCATCAGCCATTGGTTCAGCCCTCACACAAAGAGAGCCACCTGCTGTGCCGGCAGGCAAAAGCCGCCCCCCTACCAAAGCCCCACCCCTAATGCTCCTGTCTGTTCCTGCCCGTGCCTAGACATGCTGCGGGCCGCACTTGCTGATATCTTCTGTGAAAATGGTCCTGATCAATATATTTACATTCACCGTTCTGCATGACTGTTTGTTCCCTTCCTGCGCCAACACGTGAGTACTGCTATTCAGTAGCTGCCTCGACTCCATTGATCTCTCTTCGTCTGCCTCCTCAAGTCTTCCACCTTGCAGATGCCCCATGCTCTACTGTGACTCTTCTTTCTGCCTTCACTCACTGTGACTCGTCCCACTGACACCAACTACTGTATTGCTGTGCTGCACTCCCTGTGCCATCCCTCAAAGACGCTTTCTGTTCGTATGAACATCGTTTTCAGCTATGCCTCCTTTCCTGCATTGAAAATGCTTGTTTGTATGAAAATCGTTTTTAGCTGTGCCTCCTTCCTGCATTGAAACTGCTGGTTTGTATGAAACGTGTTCTTATCTGTGCCTCCGTTCTTGCACTGAAGCTGCTGGCTTGTATGAAAATTGTTTTTAGTTCTGCCTCCTTCCTACTTTGAAACTGCTTTTTTGTATGAAAATTGTTTTTAGCTGTGCCTCCTTTCTGCATTGAAACTGCTTGTTTGTATGAAAATTGTTTTACCTGTGCCTCCTTCCTGCATTGAATCTGCTTGTTTGTAGGAAAATCCTGCATTGAAACTGTTGCGTGTGTGAAAATCGCTGTTGGCTGTGCCTCATTCCTGCATTGAATCTGATTGTCTGTATGAACATAATTTTTAGCTGTGCCCCATCTTACTTGTGATCTTACACCTAATACCCATGTGGCCTACTGTGCCAAGTGGATCAGGTTCAGAACTGTGCGTTGCAGCATACTCACCCCACCTGACCTCTCACTCTCCCTCTGCCTCTCTCTTCTTCCCTCACAACGAGATGGCACTTTCCATCTCCCCTATCTTATTCAACTGCTACACCATCACCTATCCTCCCTCTCTCACTAAATCTGGATGCAAAAAGCATAGAAAAGATATCCTTGCTGCAAACCCAGGCCTCCCAATTGCAGACACCTATGTCAGTGCATCCTCTAGAGAAATCTTCACTGAAATCCTCTTTTCCGTCCCATCTCCTGACCTATGGCACCAAGTGGGAAGTCGTCCTTGAGGGTTTATTCTCTTCACCCTGCTGTATCAATGTTTATATCACGGGCACAGTTCTGGTTCAAGGCCCTTAGGCCAACCTACTCCTATTTGACTGTCTCCTGCCTTCTCATGTTAACTTCCTTCATTCCTTCCACTGCCCCTCCCCCTTCTACCTGCTCTACTCCACCTTTCCAGTCCGATGCCCCATGTCCTGACACTCCGCCTCAAAAAACATACAAAGGCAGCAATCGTCTCCATCTGGCATCTCTCAACTTACGCTCAGCTATCAAACATTCTGCCAACATCTGCCTTCTCCTTGTAGACACTGACCTGGACATATTTACACTCATGGAAACTTGGTTCAAAGGCCAGCTCAGTTACTTCCTTTGACTCACTCCTCCCGGGCAGCTATAAAATTACCTCTAAACCTCGACCCAACCGGGCTGGTGGTAGAGTTGCCTTAATCGTCCCAGAGTGGATTCCTTCTACCATCCTACCCACTCAGCACTATTCGTCTTTTGAGAGCCTAGTATGCAAATTGGTCATCTCTCCTTCCTCCACCTTGACCATTGCTACCATCTATTGCCCCCTGGCAGTTCTTCTCTTTTCTTATCTGAGTGGTCAGACTTATGTTCCTCACTACTCTCTACCACCTCAAAACTGCTACTACTATGTGACTTCTACCTAGGCTCCCCTTGCAGAGCAACCACCCTCTTTACTGATCCCTGCTCCTCCCTATCCCTTTCCATTCTTCCCTCTGGCCCCACATGTTAGATGCCATCATCCATTCCAACCACACTCTCTCTTCTCCCCTGTTCACCCCTCTCTCCTGATCTGACCAGTCTCTCCTCACATCCCACTTGGGTACCTTTGGTGCTGTGACTACTCCTCATAAAGCTCTGCCTACCTTGTTTCCGAACATCCGTCCAATAAAACAAGTGTCAACTGCTGCCTTCTCTTCCACCTTCATTCCCCCTTGCCCACCCAACACAGATATTTCCACTGATTCTGCTCTAAGCAACCTCTATATGTCCATCACCAACACCCTTGACATCCTTGCACCAGTCATGAGGATCCGCCTGAAACCTGTCTCCAAATGTAACACCTGTCATGACTATGATCTTGCAGACCAAAAACATAATTGCAGGGCTGCTGAATCGAAGTGGCACACTTCATGCTCACCCTCTGACAAACTGGCCTGCCGTCTGTTCCAGAGACACTTTGGACTCTCCATCTGTGCCAAAAAAAGAGTGCACATTCAGGCACGAGTGTCCAATGTGTCCAACAACGTGGCTGAACTCTTCAAAATCTGCAGGGAACTTGCCACCCCATCCGCAGAATCTTCTGCCCCAACTCCTTCCCAGGCTCTCTGCAGAGGCACTCGCTTCTCACTTCACTTAAAAAACCCAGGACATACTGAACAGTCTTGTCACACACTCTCTCAACTTAACCCTCCCGCCTATACCCCCTACCATTCACCCTAATCACTTCTCCTTCCCCTCATTCAAGTCTCTTTCCCCTGAAGAAGTCACCAGAGTTGTCAACTCCATGAGGGTCTCATCTGAATAGGTTGCTCCTTGCTTCTCCAGAACCATCAAGGAAAAAATCGCCTCTCTTGCCTCTGCTCTAGCTGATCTTTGCCACCGGTTCTTTTCCATCTTCCCTCAAGCACCCCCTTGCATGCCTCCTTTTTAAAAAACCCTCGGCAGATCCAGCCTGCCCAGCCAAATACTGCCCCATTTCCATTACCTCCTTCCTGGAAATCTGCTGGCCCTCCTCTAAATCAACTCTCATACCAAACTTGTTGGCCATCTACATGACCACTAGTCTGAATTCTGAACATCCAGAGTCATGGAAACTGCTATTCTGAACACTGTGAAGAACTGCTTGCATATTTTGGCTCCAATTCCCCTGCTATCCTCATCCTTCTTGATCTCTCTTCTGCATTTGAAACAGTGACTCATTCCATCCTTATAAAAAGGCTCCATGACACCCTTGGACCCTTAAGATATAGACAGATACACAATAAATGTATTTGTACCAGAGAGGTAGCAGAAATTGAAAATTTCATATAGCCAGACGTAATCATAAAGGGGGGGCGTACAGATCAAGAGCTGTAATAAAACCTGCCACAGCAAGCCCATTCTTAATATTAGTAATAGCAAGACATTGTGACCAGATAAGATTATCAGCCCCCATTTGGCCCATTATATTAAATCTAGCTAAATATTTGTCCCTTAGAGTTATCAAAGCAGGGCATTCAAGAAAGAGATGCCGAGAGGTCTCAATCACCCCTAAAGTTTGACAAAAACGACAAGTAAGGTCTAAGTCAGAGAACTCCTTCCTTTTATGTAAAACTTCCCTGGTGGAAAGGAGATTCCATCTGAGTTTGAGGAGAAGTGAGCGGTAATATCAATTAGGGAATTGAGTCAAAATAAAAGACATCAAGCCTCTTTTCTTATGGTCAAATTGTAGGTCTCTGAGAGAGGGATAGGAATGCAGTTTTTCGATAGTATTACTCCAATCATGACTAAATAGACACTCCTTAACCTTGTTGGGATTCTTTACCAGAGTGTCCCTATCAGTAGAAATATCTGATAGGGTCTTATCACAGAGATCAGTGAATGCATTAAGATATAGATTACGATCCAGAGGTCCCTGGGAGAAAATCGTATGACCCACATCAACATAGAGAGTGTCAGATTTAGGAGAGAGCAGGGCCGAAAAAAGAGTAAGGACTCTCCAAAGAATCCTGGCTTGCAATGAGACTAGCCCTAGTTCAAATCTTATGGCCACTATTGGAATAGAATTTGGCAGTTTCAAAATTTTCCTCCAATAGATACCCTCAAGAGAGTCCCAAAAAGTCAAGAGTTCCATTCCATAAAGTAACTTTGGAGTGACATTACCCTTGAAAAAATCTACTACAGGTTTGAAGGAGAACATGCAGTATTTGTTGTCTAATCTTATGGATTGGGCGATGAGTGGGAGCAGTTTGTGTCTAAGAAATCGTCTAAGTTCAATTGCCGATGGTTGTGCCAGAATAAAAAATCCCAGATAGACGATTTTGTGTACTCTGATGATATTTTCACCACCTATTTTCCATACTTTGTTATGCCCTTTTCTCCCTTTGAGAGAACCATAGTACGGGTTTTACTCGGGTTGATCTTCAGCCCATTATGAATAGCGTATTCTTCACATTTGCAAATGAGCCTCTGTAGGCCAACTTTGGTGTGATCAAAGAGAAGAAAATCATCGGCATATGCCAACCATGAGAGCCTAAAATCCTCCAATTTATCGTTCACCATGCCTGTATTTCCCAGAAAATCACCGACATCTGCCATATAAAGGATAAAAAGACAGGGAGCTAAAGAGCAGCCCTGTCTCACCCCAATACGGGTCCTTATCCTTCTGGAAAGAGTTCCAGCCAAGTCGAGCCTGATATGAATCCCCGAGTTTTCATACATTGCCATGATAAGTGTAAGAAGACCAGCCGGGATACCCCATTTGGTTAACATTTCCCAGAGTCTTGACCTAATTACCAAATCGAAGGCATTTGACAGATCGATTGAAGCAACATAAAGAGAGCCGTCATATTTAACCCAGGTAGAACTTTGTAGGGCAGTAATGATCAAGCCATTAAGATTTGTTGAATGGCCCGCCCTAAAACCTGTTTGTTGCTTCGGGAGAATATGATTTTCCTTAATCCAGACGTTAAGGTGGGAAAGGAGCATAGAAGCAAAAAGTTTGCAGTCCGCATCAATAAGAGAAAAAGGTGTGTATTTTTTTACCAAAGTACGTAGACCTCTTTTAAAAATAGGAACGATATGAGCGGTTTGCCAGCTAAAGGGTACTTTCCCAGAATTAACAACGTCTTGGAAGAGTAAGGAAAGAAGGGTGGCCCAAAGTTCTGGTTCAGCTTTAAATGTGTTGTTAGTTAGGCCATTAGGCCCCGGAGCCCTAGATTTCTTAGCTTTAGAAATAAATCCAAATACTGTCTCAGAATAAATTACAGGCTTCCAGGAGTCCTTTGTTACAATCTTTCCCAAAGGAAAAAATTCTATTCCCTCACCCCCTAAATCGAACAATTCGGTATAATGCTCTACCCATTGAACCTCTGGGATAGCATTCAGCTGGTCAACCTCCGCCCTCTCGTCTAAGCTGGACAGGGTTACCCAGAATGCCCTCAGGTCTCGTTTTATTAGTACTACAAGCATATGTTCCACGTCATTTTGTAGCAAAGTAGCTTTTCTTGATTTACAGTCATTTTTATATTTTTGGCGGATGGCTTTAATTTTTGTTTTTTTGTCAGCCCACTCAGTGTCTAAAGCTTGTACACCTCTAATAAGTTTCCGAGCGAGGACCTTTTCACTAGCCAGTTCCTGATCGAATCTATGAGGATGAGATGTTTTAAAAATGCCCTTCCTAAACTGGCCATGAATACTACTGTGAAGAGCATTGAGAAAACTGTCAAAATGAACTGTATTGAAAACTGCTAATTTCCAGTGGAAAGAGGTATGATTAAAGGAGGATATCAGTTTACGGTTAGGTAAACTGATATTTGTAGGAGACCAACGTACCCCTGTCCCATTTCCCACAGTTTGAAGATGGATTGAAACCCGCAAGATACCATGATCACTCCAAGGGTTAAAAAAAATCGACTTTGGACGAAAAAGGAGTCAGGGAGTGATCTACAAAGACGTAGTCTAAAGTAGATGTTGACAGAGATCTACGCCATGTAGGGCAAGGTGTGTTAATGGCATCATAATAGCCATTGAGACAACTTAAACCAACCGAATCCAAGGCGAAATTCCAAAGACGACCCCATACAAATTTCAGGCCTGGGCGAGAGTCATCCTCCATAGCCAATTCCAAGTCATCATATTTGGATTCAGAAGAGATAGAGCAGTCAGAGTTGAGATCACCTGCCAAAATCAATTTCCCTTTTGGGTACAGAGATCTCCAAGAAAGAAGTGTATCCGTTAACCTTTGCAGAAACGGCTCAAGTGCAGAGATTCCCTAGTGCCAATATACATTGACCAAGAGGAGACTAACCATGAGATCAAGACAAGTCACCACCAAGGCCAGGATGCCAAAGGGCAGGTCCGTAAGAACCTTAGTCCTAAAGCCAAAGGAGGTTCTAATTCCTATAAGAAGACCCCCAGAGGGCCTCCCTCCTAAACTGGGATTAGCATTTTGAGAAAAGATATCAAATCCATCTAGAACCGGAATTAAAAGCATCCAGGTTTCCTGCAGAAAAAAAAACAGTGAGAAGCCCTAATTCTAGTTACAGTATCCAGATTCATAAAGAGATGGGAATCACCTCTGGAATTCCAGGATAGAAACGCAAAGCTATTCAAAGGGGGAACCTTAGTAGAAAGTTCTGATTGAGTCGGATGGTACTCATTTCCACAGACCTGCGGTAACCTGTGCCCAGTTTCGAGAATTTCCATTAAATCTGGGCGTAAATTGCCTCCGTTGCGGCTGTTGAGCTCTTTCCGGATGATAAACCATGGTAAGGTTTCCCCTATACTCTGTACCTTCTCCGTTATTAATGGAAAACTGAGTGGAGTCTAGTAGATTTACTTCAAATCCAAGCTGCTTTAACCCTTCCCTGTGTCCCATAATCAGGTCCAGTACCACTCTAGATTTAAGAACAATATTACTCACATCTACACGACCCTGAATAGGAAAAAAAAATACTATCCATAGCATAGCTAGAGATGAGAGAAAGTGAGAGAAGTTGATGAAAAATCTTTAAAATATTACCACGGTTAAGACAAATTGGCATGTCTTGACCCCAGAGACTAGTAAGCTGCAAAATGTCAAGAAGATCTTTCACCACTGGTGAATGAGGTAAAGAAGCAGTGATCTTTTTAGTAAACTGAGTTAAAGAGTCAGCCTCCAAATCAGTGCCCCTTGAACCCCTTAGTATAGTCCTATTTTGGGTTACGTTTGGACCCACAGGGAATCTTTCACATGGTTTGAAAGAGTTGCTATAGTGGGCAAAATGGGGTCCAGAACGAACGCCTTCACGGCCCATAACAGGGCCAACATTTGACATACTTGAATGAACTAAATTAAGAGAATTAGGTGCAAAAGAACCCCCCGCTGATGGGACTCCCATGTCACAATCCCTCAGGGTAGGCTCTGTAATGGCAGGATGATCTTCAGTAACGGAGAAAAGAAGAGGATCCAAAGATAAATTAGGAAGGGATGGGGCCCCATACTGAGGAGGGATTATAGTTGAATTAGGGACTACCCCAGTAGCAATTTTAGGGACAAATAGCACCTGGAATAAATTTTTAGCCATGTCAATATTAACCATGTTTGCCACATTCGAAGAAAAGGCGGTCTCTGAATGACCAGGATCTAACCCAGAAATGGAGTTACATGGAACAGAGAGGGTTTCTACAGCTGTGGAGGAATCCTGCGGCTTGATAATAGCATTAGGGGTTGATTCAACTGGAACGTTGGTAGAAATCGGCTCTGATAGAGTTGAAACTATTATCGGAGGGCTGGGTACCAAAATATCCACAGCCCCCTCAATATTCGGACCCACAACAAGAGGGACAGGATTGATGGTGATAGGGCCGTCTACCAAAGCGTCTGGCGTGCTAGATAGAGCTGATGTAGTAGAAGGTAAATTGACTGTGGCCGTGGAGGCCACCATATTGGGAATAGGGGTCACATAAACTACTGATTCAACAGGAATCCCAATCTCCTTGGGGACCAGAGAAGAGGTTATAGAACTAGAAGTATTTGCCAAGAATAATTTTTTAAAAAATCGGTTAGTATAAGAAGTGATATTTTTCAAATTCTTCTGATTTTTAGTTTTCTTCATTTGCTGAATATTTTTTTTTTCTTTTCTATGCAGAGAAAGCCTTTCTGATGTATCATTTCTTTAGAGAGATCAATTTGATCAGATCTTCTGAAGTCGGAATGGATAAAGGATCCACAGAAGAGGCGACATAGACTCCCTTAAGTGGATCGGTCAGTTCTAAAGTCCTTCCCACAGGGGGAAGACCTTGAGTGATAAAATCAAGGGAATGGCTAAGAGACTTCTTTTGGATTTTCTCTTCCAATAATTCTGTAATGACTTTAGTGTGAGGAATAGGGAGTGTAATCTCCCTGCCCAAAGCCTCTCGCACACCCTCAGAAGTCATTAAAGGAATCATAGGAGGATGATCACCAATAGCCTGATCCGAGCATCGGGGAACAGTGGTACCCAAACCCATATCTAGAGCTACCCCTTGTGCAGTCGACATTTTGCCAATGAGAACATTGTTAACCAAATGGACATCGGCAGTTGGCTGGTTAGAAAGGATGGGATCAGAGGCATGTGTAGGCATTAGCGAGTGGTCTTCCTTGATAATTTTGACTAATTCTTCAAATCTATCAAGGCCCTCTAACCTGGAATAGATTTCAGAGAGTAGAAGAGAGTGTGATCTGACCTCTGACCATATGTTATCATACAGGCTCACAAAGGAACTCAAAACCATGTTCAAAGCAGAGAGGGTTGGTTGAGAAAGATTAATTCTGTCATCCGCCTCTTTAAGAGTATGATGCAGGATAGAATCGCTGCCATGGTCCTTTTTTAAGTCTGGGAGTAGATCCCTTTCTCTCAACCAATTTTGTTTTTCTGTGTACTCATCAATAAAATTTATGAGATCGGAGGGAGAGCCCAAATAGGAATCATCACAAATTTGCTGGGTGACATTATTTGTATTATTGGAGTTGAGACCCAGATTGCTCTCAGCAATTTCCTTATCAGCACATTTTATTATACTAATATTGTCAATATCTTGAGCTTGTGGGTCTTCAATCTCTAATTTCTAAGCTACATCAAATAGATGAGTATGATCCAATGTGGCCACTATTGGAAGTGGATGTAAAGATTTAACAAGGGTACTAGTTGCAGTCCTCTTTCCAAAAAAACTTTTTTCCTTGGATAGGTTTTCCTTGGGTACCCAGATTAGATTTTGTTTTAGGGGTGAAGTTAGAAGCTTTATTAAGTGGAGTTCTAAACACAATAGATTTCACTGTAGGAGTATTGGGAATTTCAGCTGGGTTAGCAGAAAGATTGACATGAAGAGAGGAGGTATGGTTTACGCCCCTAACAGAGGAATAAACATCCGGCGAAAGTTTAGTGGGGGGAATAACATCGTTCCCATTGACCACAGGGGGGGAAAGGCGAACAGCAACCTCTTTTGTTACCAACGGTACTTCTGTAGCATTGGCTATAGAGTCATCCACCATAACAGGCAATATAGGCGTCCTAGGATGTGATTGAGCAGGAATTGAAAGCACACTGTTGACCATAATGTTGTTAGAATGATCCATATGACCCCTAGCCCTTGGTAGACTAAGGCCTTCCTCAAGATTAGAGGCTATAGTGGCTGCTAGACGCTGTAAGAGGATTCAATTCAACACTACAGCTAAGTCAATGCCTAGTCTGGGATACTGAATGGAAACCCTTATTGATATATCTTTATGTCCAGTTCATGAGTTCTGGATGACTACCCCTATATAACACCCCTCTCTTGGAATCTCCCTGACCCCACTGAGCCAAGAAGTAGTTCTGTTTTGCAAGTTTAAAAGGTTTATTTGAAAATAAATGTAACAGTATATATATATATCACACTTTTATAATGAATTAACAATTGAATATCACACTTAATCTGAGCAGTAATCAATAATGGATAGTCTGGCACTAGCACACTTCTTTATAATCAATTATGAGTGGGTATAGGATGGATAAGATAGCAACACTACTTTTATGGTTTCAAATAGATGCAATGTGGAATGAAAATGCAGTACAGAAAATAACTTGATAGGATTTCAGCAAAAGACAATGTAATCACTTTCTTGGACAATTCACCCCCCCTTTATGCAGTGTAAGGAGATGAAGAGGAGAGCACACAGTTCTTAGAAATGCAATCAAATGTAATTCAGTTCACCCCAGCAAGCTTAGACTACAGAAGTTTGAAACACAGGCCCAAAATGCTTTTATATGTGCTGGCAATGAAGTGAGGAATATGCTGAAAATGGTTTTAATCCCCTTTAGGAGGTTCAGGGTGAGTGAAATATACTTGGGATGAGTTCAGGCTCACTTTAGCAATGATCTAGGAGTAACTAGCAGGTTAAACAGATTTTTGGCAAAGGAAAGCACGGAAGCTGCTGTTTTCACACGTGGCTGGATTTTTTACCAAATCGCGAATCGCGGTAAAATTGACAGGTGACAGCTTTTGAAATGACAGATGACAGCTTTTGAAAATGAAAAGTGACAGCTATGCAGCTTCAGAATTGACAAGTGACAGTTAGGAGGCAGTTCTACTTAGGTTAAATAGATTGAATTATATCACTTGAAACTAAGAGATTTGGTTTCACCCCATCCTAGCTGTACTCACAATGTGTTTTGGAAGGTCTAGGTCTCATGGATCGGGTCAAGATGGCTTCGGTTCTGGTTTCGCCCCGGATGGTCTCTGCGCACAGCACTTCACAGCGATCTGGTCCCTGTTCTGTCCGGCACCGGTTCTGGCACAGTCTGCTCTCTGGGTACAGCGTCTCTGCACAGCTCCTGGATCTTTCTGCACAGCTTTCTCTGGACACAGCGCTGATCTGCACGGCTCCTGGATGCTGCTACTGCTGTTAGGTTTGCTGGATGCTGAGGCCTGCTGAGAAGAGTCCTCAGTTTGTGGGTTTAGGCCTCTGATTTGAGTTCTGAATCAAGTTCTTTGGAGTTTTAAAGTCTAAGTGTTGGATCTGGTATCTTCTGGATGTTGTGTGGTCCAGCAGAGCGCGTTGCAGCAACTGGATTTGAATCTCTCTACCTGTCCCAGCAGTCTCTTTTTATGTGTTTTGAAAGTGGGTGTGTGCCTGGGCCTAGCTAAGCCTGCCCCTTTCTACTTGTCATTGGCCCAGGCTTTCCTTTCTCTCTTGATTGGGGAAAAGAAGTGGAGTGTCAGAGCAATGTCATTATATGGCCTGCAGAAAGGACACTCCCCTGTCAAATTGCACACAAATCTATATTTGATCAAAATACACCTTTCTCAAATACATAGTGGTTTGAAATTACATGCACCCATCACGTATCACATGAGGTATACTCTGTTCAAACTCTAAGGTTTCTAAGAGCTTGCATTAAGAACTGGCAACATTTTGCGTTTTTTAACTGGTTTTGCAATATTGGTTTTTCATTAAAAATTATACACATATACACGGCCTGTCCATACATACTCCAGTAAATTCCCATGTCTCTAGCTTAAACACAGAGTCTGTAGTATCAATAAATGGCGGGATTTTGCCCCAGAACATCACACAAATTGGAGTTTGGGCTTGAATTGTAGGCAAAGTTTCCAGTTTAAGGAACTCAAAGTTGTGCATTCCTGTCATTTAGTCCCAATAAGTTATCAGTGTTTCTGTAAAATATATATTTTGCTTTCAATTCAGTTCTCAGAGTGTTGGAGTCCGCCTCCAAGACTTGGGTGGGTCAGTGATCACATGTGTCTTCTGCTGGGAGGTCTTTGTGTACAGTCAACATCAGCATATTCTATTCAAGTGCAAGAGCCTATTGTGTGGTCTCCAGGAGGCTGAGGTCAGCAGACCAGGGGGTCACTTTGCATTTGGTTATTATGACCATGTGATATCCTGGGCTGTGGTGTGAATCTCTTGAGGTGAGAGGGTTTCCCAGGCTTCTGGCCTCTGGGAACAGCAGGTGGCTAATTTTTGATTAACATGCAGCCTTTGAAGTCAGCTGAGTCAAATTCCTTTGTCAGCAACTGCACTCAGTTCTCCTGTCAGAGTTTAGACCGCTAGCGCCGCCTTGAGGATTTTGTTGGTACTGCATCCATTTTTGGGATCTTTCTTGGATTAATGCATTCCAAACAGGAATGGTTCTTACATGGTAGTAAATAATCCTTGCTTAACATTGTTTTGATGGGGCTCCTTACAGTAAAATGGTTATGTGGAACCCCACAAAAGGGTTGAATCTTTAAAGTGGTACGATGAGCCACGATTTCAGCAACTTTTTGACATCAGTAACAGTGGATTTTGTTAACAAAGATCTTTCTTTACAGTGGTGGGTGGCAAGTTAGGTAACCATTTTGGTGTGCGCACAAACTGTGTGGTTCTCCTGGATTCTGGCGCACATGTGGGCTTTTTGGCCATCTTGGATTTTCTAAGCCCACAGCACCAAATGTTGCAGCATGATAGCTCAAACGTGGGTCAGGACACCCGACAACGGTCTTCCTGTGTGTCCATGGAAATGTCTTGTTTTCCATTAAAGATTCAACTATTATAGGCTGGTGTACGTGGGATGATACCCATAGCATTCAGTACCTCAGACCTATCCCTGGCGTGAATTTCGGCCTGTGCCAAATTTTTTAGGAGAGAGGAGTCATGGGAGACATCTTCTGAGACGTGATGTGGATTACCCAGGGCAGCAGGAATAGAATCATCTGGAGAAAAAGTGACTTGCGAAGCAAAGGGGATATTTCCTGTGGCAGAGGGAGTAGAAACAAGGGAGGCCTCCATGGCTGTCTGACTTCGAAGTCCCTTACGTGTCATTCAGACAAAACAAAAACCCAAAGGGAGATAGGGGGACTTCAGGGATGGCAGTAAGGAAATTAATCTCAAAGACTGAGTTTCGATAGTCAACAATTAAATAGGATAAAACAGATATAGCGTATACAACAGTCAATGAGATAGTAAACACTAAAATCTAGAATATTGCACAGAAAGCAAGAGGCCACATCAAGAGAAACTACAACTGCCCCAAAGGCACTCTTGAATTTTTAAAAATGCAAATAAAAAAGGATCTATGCATATCATATAGAAAATTGTTCATACAGATATAATATAAAGTATATTTGTGTTAAAAATGTCCTCTATACCGACATAGTCAAGTTAAGTAAATGAAAAGTAACTTCGTTCATCAATGAAACCCTGTGGTGCACTCAGTCTCAGGGTAGGGAAAGCCCGACAGCTTATGGAGCTGCCAGAGTCCGACTCTCCACCCCTAACCCTGAGGACTGAAGAAGGTAGTGCATATGAGTTTGCAGTACTGGACCCCGGACCACTTTACTCACAGGTCACAGCTAAACAGCAAAACAGCGGCTCCTGCCCTTACTGCCTCCAGGGCTTAACGTCGCAAGGGTGGTTGTGCCGGCAATTTGAGGAGGAAGTTAGTCATGTGATCCGTCACGTGTTGGAATTAGGCTCCGCCCCCTCCAGGAAGCGGCCACGCAGCAAGAGCAGCGCTCGCAGTGCTGCGTTCAGGGGGAAATCTGCAGACACAGGAGCAAACGTTCAAAGCACCAAGCACTCCTTCAGAGTAACAGAGACACGCCGCAAGGGCGGTTGTGCTGGCAATTTGAGTAGGAAGTTAGTCATGTGATCCGTCACGTGTTGGAATTAGGCTCCGCCCCCTCCAGGAAGCGGCCAGGCAGCAAGAGCAGCGCTCGCAGTGCTGCGTTCAGGGGGAAATGAGCAGACACAGGAGCGAACGTTCAAAGCACCAAGCACTCCTTCAGAGTAACAGAGAACACGCCGCAAGGGCAGTTTTGGCAGCAATTTGAGGAGGAAGTTAGTCACATGATCCATCACGTGTTGGAATTAGGCTCTGCCCCTCCAGGAAGCGGCCAGGCAGCAAGAGCAGCACTCGCAGTGCTGCGTTCAGGGGGAAATGAGCAGACACAGGAGAGAACGTTCAAAGCACCAAGCACTCCTTCAGAGTAACAGAGTACATGCCGCAAGGGCGGTTGTGCCGGCAATTTGAGGAGGAAGTTAGTCACGTGATCTGTCACGTGTTGGAATTAGGCTCTGCCCCCTCCAGGAAGCGGCCAGGCAGCAAGAGCAGCGCTCGCAGTGCTGCATTCAGGGGGAAATGAGCAGACACAGGAGCGAACGTTCAAAGCACCAAGCACTCCTTCAGAGTAACAGAGAACACGCCGCAAGGGCAGTTGTGGCAGCAATTTGAGGAGGAAGTTAGTCACATGATCCATCACGTGTTGGAATTAGGCTCTGCCCCTCCAGGAAGCGGCCAGGCAGCAAGAGCAGCACTCGCAGTGCTGCGTTCAGGGGGAAATGAGCAGACACAGGAGCGAACGTTCAAAGCACCAAGCACTCCTTCAGAGTAACAGAGAAGAGGACCTCCACCACGACTGAACCTACCAGTGAAGCACTGCTGCGGGTCCGAATCTTCAAACTTAGACGACAGGGAAGATCTGCAAGGAATCTTCTCCCCTTGAGCTGGTGGGAACAACCAGTTCGCCAAACTGCAAGCCAGGCCTCCCTCCTCTGGTAGAATTCGCTGTGCACAGCTACAGTGAACCGGATAGCCAGGAGGATCGGACCCTGCTTGGGTTTTAAGGAGCGCACCTTTTATTTGTTGCTTTGCTCTGCTGCTGGTTTCTTCCCTGGACAGTGCAGGACCCTCCAATTGTCCTACTTTGTGTCAGTCCGACAGTCGCTTCAGGAACCGTGAGCATGCAGGACCTGCCAGGAACGTCCGCCTCAGCTACAGCCTTCTTCCCCATTTCAGGTTCTGTTCAAATCTGGTCGTTCGTTCGGTCTGACCGCGGTAAAAGTGCTTGAAAGCTTTTGCCAATCTGAGGGCTTGTCCTTTTCTATTCTTTAAAGTAACTTTTCATCCGACCAACTTTGTTCTGAACTCTTGGCAAAGACCTAACCAAGAACTACTCTGAACTGTGTGATCCTCTGCATAGACTTTGGTCCATTGACTTTGGCCCAGGCCTCTTGATTTGATTTCCTCACTGTAGTAATTTTTTCTAGATTGCCCTGCTTACTTTCCTGTTGGTGCTGCTTAACCTTTGTCTAACTTTGTCTTTCCCTCCCTTTTAAATTGCTGGAGTGCCATTTTGCTCACACTTCATTTTGAGCTTAACTTGTCCAGAATGTATTGTGTGTGGTTTATTATATTAAGATTTTGATTTTTCGACTGCTTGATAATAGTGAAATGTTTTATAACTGAGGTGTAAATAAATGTATATTCTTTTACTTAGAAACCTCGAGTCAGTGTTTGTTTGAACCATAGTAATTGCTATCCTTTGTGTAACTATCAGTACTGCTCACTTTACTCTTGGGATAAGTCTGGCTGCTCAGCCATTGCTACCACTTTACTGTGTAGTACAGGCTTGTACCAAAGGTGAATGTGTACTGTCACTTGTAGTCTTAATTGTTTGTGGTGTTACCAAAGGGTACTGCATATGCTTCTGCCTAACACCTTCCTTACCACCTCTTCTAACTTCCACATCGCCACGTGCTGATCATGGGAATCCTGCCTTTGCTGCCCCTGTGTTGGCCACTCCATGCAAACGCAAGTCTCCACTAGGTGGAGTTTTCACCTGCCAAAAGTGCTATATGCCAATAGAACTGGATGCTATTTTTGATGTAATTAAAGATGCCTGGGTGGAGCATGGCAAAAATGGAAAGTAGATTTTTTTTTTAAAGTTTTTGTACAGTTTTTATATGGACTGTTGTTTCTAGCCTGCATTTCCAGTTTGCATTCTTTAAAAAATATATATGTAAATCCCCATCCCCTTAGCCTTTAAGAACCACACAAAGCATACACAAAGAGAATGAACTCGGGGAAGAGAGCGGGATTTACAATTAAACAAAATAGCTGGGCCTGGTTATCAAGTTAATAAGCCCTAACAAAGAACAGGCTTTAACAAGGCTTCACAGGACATTACCAATACCAATTGCTATTACCATACCGGGTTAATGTGCTGTGGTGCTCCTAGCAATATATTTCTTTGAATTAATGAGTCAATTCAAACACATGATCTGTTCATTTAACCAAATAATCACCCAAGATGCCCACCTTGCAAATGGAAGACAGTGATCCATGCAAAGACCCTCTTTCATATCCATGGCAGCCCAGGGTAGAGTATCTATGGGTGAGGTGGAGCCCGCTATTGCGATTAAGGAGAGATGACAGTAAGATGACATGGTGGGTGCAACACCCTTCAGTTTGCTCAGAACATGGGCTTGGACCATGGGATTCGGACAATGATCTGAGATTCCATGTCTCCCCATCCCTATTGCTAATTAAGCTATAATACCTGAGCCAGCAGGCTGAATTGGGCAGTCACAACCTAGGGCCCACATTATAGGCCTAAGCAAAGCAAAGGCCTTAGCGATTGGTGCTTGTGCTATTATCAGCCAATCCAGCCTGCCATCCAGGGTATTATAGATATTAGCACCTATCTTTTTAATGCAGGATAGTTATAGGAATCTTGTTTGTTAGAATTAACTGGTCAAAGGCTCACAGTGTCCCATTAATTCAAACATAATTGTTATCTAAGATGGCCACCATGAAAATGGAGAGCAGGACTTCATGCACAGACCCTCACCCACTCACCTCTTCCATCAACAGCACCTGGGACACTAACAATTGCAGTACTTCCCCTGCCACAACAATGGCCAACATATAAAGATATAGATAACTATGTGCACTTTTCTTACACCTTCTTAAGTTTAGAAACAAGAAACAAAACAAACACAACAAAAACAATTTCAATCATTTAACAACTAATCAAACCACAGAAAATATACACACATTTCTATTGGGGAGGAAACGAAGTAGTAGGAATTATTTTGTTTTTCTTCATTCAAGCACTTTCATTTCTTTCATTTTGTGTACTTCCCTCACACATACTGTCCACTTTTCAATAGTATATTATATAAAAGCATACAATTTTTATTTGTTTTATTTTTTATTAGTGCTGCATTGGTAAATGATAACGTTTAGCACAAAAAAGAGAAGTTACTTCATTACAGAGATTTAAACATGAACATTAATATGCACACAATATTTTGTCTAACAACTACAAATCACCCATTTCCTCACAAATAAGATTTACAGGGTATCATTTGTTTTGTCATAGAAATAAATAATAAAATAACACACATATTTATCAAAAATAAAACACCTGCAAGATATCAACAAAAGACCATTTTGCATTAATAAGAACAGTAGATGATCAATTTAAAAACTTTAGGATTTCTTATCACATATAATAAAGAGTAACATTCATAACCAAATTGTCCTCCACAAATAAAAATGAGCAACATTGGTCAGTGCAGATACAATTCATATCATATGCCAATCTGGAGTAGCCTTTTTCGTTAACCAATGTTAGTTTTGTACAGTCAGTCAACAAGTGCCACTGGCTCAGAGCCACATAGCCTTCAGAGTCGCGTCGCTCTTTATAAGGGATCTTAAGCCGTGCACCTCTGTTGACCAGAGTTGGAAGCTGATTCAGCCTTATATGCATTGCACATTTTCTGACCTTATTATTCCCTTGGTTTTTTATATAAGCACAGGATGTGTTAATTGGAATATACAGTGTAGCTGTTTTTTGCAGACAAATGTGCAGTGCGCTTATTACGGTCCCAAAATAAGGACTTTTTAAAATTTCAGCACATTTGGTAGCTGTGTTCTCCTCTGAGAGACAGGTACATCCTGTATCATCTAAAAATGTAACTATTTAATTGTGCCTTAGGTTTAAAGCCGGGCAACAATACAGATTGCCAGTAAAATCCCTAAAGAGAGTATTGAGATTGAGTATTTCCCCAGGTCATCATTAACTTGACATAAAAGGATCTTACCACAATAATGTTTCGAGTAGAAAGAGAGACTAAACCTAATTTGAAACAAAAGGCTTCCTTTGGAACTGCTTGTTAGAGGCCTAAGGCACTCTTCCAAAGATTCCCTTCTAAAATGAATAACCAAGCAGTCTCTTTGGCCGTGAATACTTCCAAGCCATATAGTGTGCTTGGAACAATACACGAGTTGTACAGCTTTATGAATCCTTCCATAGAAAAGTGTTGGGACTAGATATAAAAGACCTTATTGCTTTACATTTGGCAGTCGTTTTTGCTATAAAAGATTTCGCAAAGGTCTCTTTGTCTAGTTTATTCGATACTCGTACCCCAAGGTATAAGCAGCTGGACACTTCTTCTAGTGGAGTGTATTGTACTGTCCATTTATATCTTTTTATGTTTCTACGATTAGATGAGGATGGTCATAATGTTTGTACTGGATAGATTAAGTTTTAGATTGTGTCTTGCTGAGTATAGTTCTAGGGCTATAAGACTGTGTTGAATGCCTAGCGCAGTTTGATCAAGAAGAATGATATCATCCGCGTATGAGAGCCAAGAGGTAGGATGAGCTTGTATTGGTGAGGGATTATTTTTACAGTTCTTAAAAATTGTTTCCAGGTCAGTGATATAAATGTTAAAATACATGGGGACCAAGGTGCAACCGTGTTTCAGTCCATAATTAACCGACGCATCATCACTCAGAGAGCCTTCTACATCTACTCAAATCTTTGTGGTATTATTAATATATAGAAATTTTGCAAAGTATGCAGTTTGGGGCTGTAAGTTACCTTATCCCATAAAATCTGCCTTTCGACCATATCAAAGGCCTTTGTAAAATCAATATAACATATATAAAGTGCCTTAGTCTTTGATGATAAAGTGCTTCGAGTAAGGTTCCTTAAGGTCCAAATGTTGGATAGTGTGTTGTATTCCTTGTGAAAGTCCGTAATGTGGTTACAAAGAATGTTATGTTCCACAGTCCAAGAACTAATATGACCTAGGAGCAGATTGCTATAATTCTTGGCACTAGAATCAATCATTGCTAGGATTTTGTAATTAGATGGGGAATCTCTAGCTCCTTTTTTATAGGTCAGGATCAATAGGGAATTACACCAGAACCTAGGCAAGAATCAGGTGGTACTAATTTCACAGAAGATGACATTGAGTATGCCAGGCCAAACTTCTGTCTCTGAGTTGAAGGGGATATTTGAAAGGCCATTGGGCCCAGGGGCTCTAAAGTGTTTTGGGTTGTTTATATTTTTTTCAATGTCATCTTCAGAGAAGGTAATCAAATTTGGTCACATATATCCAAATAACTGGAGGCACTCTCCATAATTTTGTGCCAGTAGTATATTGACAGAATATAGGTTTTTCACTCTGAGTTAAATATAAGATTGATTTCCCTAACTTTTGTTTCTCGGGAGTTGTATTTTTTTTTAAAGTGCCACAATTCTAGCATTTCTTTGTTCCTAATGGTAGTATATATGGTTTTCTATTGTACACATATGACAGTTCCAGTATGCATTCAATGCCAGTTCTTGTGACACATTTTAAGTTTGTTTAACTAACATATTTGTATAGAGGGATCTTGCACATGTTTCCTTTCGGCAATCATTTGATCATACATAGCTGTATGTGAGTAATCTTTAAAAGTTATCTTTTTCTAACTAGACTTCACCTCCTGGAGTTGGACCAGGACAATCTGACAGAAATTGTCAACATTATTAAAAGAAGGCACGGAGTCAACACTCAAGGCATTTAACAGCTGTTGGTTTATTTTCTGCAGGCAGTGATCTGACCAGCTAATACGATTGCCCTGGGAGTTTACATCAAAGTTTCCTGTCATCAATACGTTATGAGGTTTAGAACTGATGATGACGGTGAATTTCACTGTTACATGATCACTTATTTTGTTTGCTATAAGCTTAAAGCTTTCTATTTGTGGGAAACGTGTGTAAGTATAGTACAGATCGTTAGCATTGACGTTCACTGTTTGCAATAATTGCAGTGTCTTTTTAAATAACAACCAAGGGTGTAAATCTGAGACTGCCTCCTCATCATCAGGCTCAATGGCCCATGTCTCAAAGTCATTTTGTACATAAGAGTAGTCTTGTAAAAAGACCACCTTGTTATCTGGGTAGCAGGGTCGTTGGTAATTAAAGTCACCTGCAATGTAAAAAAGGCCTCTGGATGGGCATTTTTCCAAGTTTCTAATATGGTATCTATACGGTTAATGATAGTCTCTAGGGCGAGGTTGCCTAGAGGGCTATATACATTAAGCAGTAAGATCATGGGGGACTTGCTTTCCCTGTCTACTTCCAACGCCACAGCCAAGACAAAATCACATTTTAATGTGGGAAGGAATTAATTTGCTTTCAAGTGTGAGGCAACTGCGATTATCAAACCCCCAAAAGGTCTTCCCTGCTTATTCTTACATGCATGCTTTTGGAAAATGGCATAGCCATCTATATACAGATTTTCCTTCAACCAGGTCTTTTGTAATTGCATAATATCAGTAGCAAGCAGCATTTGTGTGTCTATTGGATTGGACATGAACGATCGGTAACCCCTCGTGTTCCGTGATCTGATCTTAAACTGAGAGGGAGACAAACCTACTGGTCATTCTATTCCTTCAATATCCTCAAATGGTAAGCTATTTTGCTTCGCTGGTAGGGTTGCTCTGGATTGCACTACAGAGAGGACCTTTGATTCAATTAACAAACAAGGTCCCAGTGACTCTGTGCCAATAAATGCAAGATATTATAATCCAATTTGGTATTTATTTGGAGAGTGCGACAGCCTGACACGTGTGCCGAGCCTTCCTGGCTCTTCATCTGAGGCTTTGTGATGATAATCCAAGATCCAATTCTGTGTAAGCAAAATTGCCTATAATGCATGCGACTCTAACGCTTCGTAAGTGCGGCGAAATCTAATGTTACCAGTGAATCCAAGTTGCTAATGCGGGCTCCTCCTTTGATACAATGCATTTTATATAGTCCACCGAGGGCAAATCCATCACACTTCCAACTCAAAGAGGCTTTTTTCTAACAAGAGGAATTAGTTGGGTTTGTTTTTTGAACTCGTAGCCAATATTCAGAAAATATGATGCCCGGGACATAATAAGTTCAGTAATTATAGAGAGAACAAATTAAGTATTGCCCAATTTGGGCCCAGGCTATGCGAAGGACCTCTACCCGCTTCAGCTCTCGTGTTGTTATCTTGTTTATGGTAGGGAGATGATGTATGAGTTCAATCACATTAGTCCGATTCAGAAAAGGACTGGCTGAGATGGCATACAAATCTACAATCTTTATCTGGGTAGAGGAGGCATCAGAGAGCACTGTGGGTAAATCGATTTTGGTATTATGGGAGCATCCCTTTTAGGCATGCTGGTTAGTTGTTTTCCTCCTTCTCCTGCCCACTGAGCAGCTTTGTGCATTTCCGGGGAGTCCTTCATGTTCTCCTCCCCTCTCCAGCCACCTTCATCACTAGATGCAAGTGCCACTTTCTCTGGGGCAGACTCCCCTTGCATGTTTTAAGGATGTAGAAAAGTTATCTCTAGTTGTGTCTGAAGCTTCCAGCCTCTCAATAGGATGATCTTTAAGAGTGGGCAGCTTTAGGCCAGGTATATAATCATGTGATTTATTAGACTGCTTGTTAATCTCTAGTGCTGTATTTACAAAGGACCCCTGAACCAGGATGTTTGCTCTTTGGCCAAAGCCAGGCGAAAGCGGGGCTGGCGGAGATTTGGGCCTTGATTGAATTCCTGTGGGTATGTTTAGGTTAGTGGGTTTACCTTTCTGCTTGTGTTTACAGCTAAACTTTCCTTTGGGGGAGATTTGCCTGCTGTGTATAATAATGGCATCACACTTGCACGTTGTTTCCTTAGAAGTCGCTTTTTCTTCATGGGACTCAGTAGTGGAAAAGAGCGCTATAGCTTTTGCAAGTTCTGCTTTTAGTATTCATTGTTCTCTGTACATAGTCTTGTGTAACATGACCAATGCATCTAAAGTGGGTAAAATGTCCAGTTCGGTATCATGGTCTTCACATTCAAAAAGAGTCAGAGGACGAATCACTGTCTTCCTTTCTTCTTAGTAAAGCGTTTGCGTCCATGGCGATCGCTATGAGGTCAGGGGAGTTAGCCATATCCGTTGCTTGTAGCCCTGATGAAATAGGGTGTTGGTTGACTTGCTGCAATTCCGGCCCTTCAGATACCCGTGGATTTGATTTGGCCAGTAGTGCCAAGCACGCTCCAAAATGCTTCGTCATTTGGTGTAGGCAGGGGGTGAGTATCAAGCGAGACGGGGGCGGGCATAGCCTCTGCTCAAGCTGTCAATGGTAGAGGAGAGTTTTTTTTTTTTTTTTTTACTTTAATAGTCCTTTTGAGAAAGGGGGTCATTTTCCCCTAGAGTTCTCGCTGGTACTGTTTAATTCATCAACAGAATCAGACACTATTCGCGATTTAGTAGGTATCGGAGCTTTGTTGTTTAATTTCTTTTTCAAATTACGAGAACCACTTTGTCCAATAAAGCAGGTTGAGCTGAGAGGTTATTTGCTACTGACCGCTGACATCACAGTAAAGTGGCATTTTGCAGGAGAGATATGTGTTTTGCAATAATTTAATTTAGATTAACACGTAGTCTAAAGTCTAGTCAGGTAATTTAAGACTGAAAGTCCACAGGCACAAAAGGGGAGGTTCAAAGGTCAGAGACCAACAGTCACCTCTTTAAACAATGATAGCGGCTGGGGCTTCTTTGTCATATACCAGCAAATGAAGCACTGTTTTGTTGCTTGGTCGAAGCGCATTAAATGAAGCTCAGGAGGGAGAGGGGCGGGGGGGGGGGGGGGGGTAAGAGGGTCAAAGGTCTAGGACCCACAGTTACCTCCTGCAATATTAAGAAACAGAGGAAAAACCTCTAATAATTTCAAGAGTTGCTGCATGTTCATACAAACCGCCAGTACCCGGCAGCGTTGGGCAAGAAGCTTGTATTTAACTCTACGTTTCCACGACTGGCAATTGTCAGAATGCACATTCAATTTCTCTTAAGCTGCAGCGGGTCCAAAGGTGCCAGGTCTCAAAAGTGTTAGAGCAAGAAATGTTAGTTAGCCTTATAAACCAGCGAGGGTACAAGCGGCAAGTGTGAAAATGCACTTTTCGTGGCTTTGAAGGCAGGTATGAGTCAGCAATGAATAGGCAAAAGGGATGAAGCAGATGGAACGCTTAACGCATGAGGAGCTGTGTTAAAGATGTTTCTTGGGAATGGCACAAGACCAGGTCCACAGGCCACCCACACCACCAAAGACCAGAAAGACCACTTGCCATCCACTCTTCGATCTGCGTCGCCTCGCATTCTGCGCTGTTGTGAAGGCCTCATCCCTGCAGAATGAGATTCCGCGAGGCAAGCACCTCCCACAGCAGCCACTGAGAAAATACTGTGTAAACTGCAGCGTTAAAACCAGAAAGACCACTTGCCATCGACTTTTTGATCTCTGCAACGCTCCGGAACCCGTGCTCCACGCTGTTGTGAAGGCTTTATCCCTCAAATATACATTTTAATATTTTCCAGCATCACATTGTTTTCTTTGAGATATTCTTTAATTTCATTGAGTTTATGTCCTCATTGTGCTGCCGAAAAAGCCGTCGGTAACTTGAAATGATTCCTCTTCTGATAAATAGAAATTTAAAAGGTTACAAAAATATTAAAGACTTAATTCATTTCAAAGTATGTTTACAAATAGCAAACACATTACTGACCTAATTAGTACATTAAATAGAACTCATATTAAGTGTTGCAGGACATTTGTATATCAAATTTCATGCTGAGCTATTAAATTCTGTCTCTGTGTTGAACCGACTAACATGCTAAAAGTGAAATTCTGATGTTTCATACACAGATATGAAACATGCGCTTACTCTTAAGCAATACTCCCCAACAGAGAGGGCATTACGAGGTCAAGGAAACCCTGAGACCAACTGACAGGCCTGAACTTAATGTTAACCCCGTGGCATTACCAAGCAAAATAAGTCCCTTGCCCAGAGAGATTCTTTGCAATTGGCAGACTGACATGTTTTTCCCTTTCCATTGCGCTCATTACCACAACGGAATACACCACAAGACCAAGTGTTCCCAGCACCAGCAAGAGACAAGGAAGCTGCACGTAGGTTGGCAGGAGGGGGTGGCTGTTGTGCAAATTGGGGGTGGAGGTGGGAAAGGGGAGCAAGGGGGAATACAGAGATCCCTTACCTGCTGTCCCAGAAAGGAAGATGGCAACCTCTCACTTCAGAGAACGATCAGAATGCAGGCTTCACCATAAGGTAAAACCCTATTTTAAGGTCCTGCTTGGCTGGGGGTGGTGCCAGACCAGGTGCTAATTGAATGTATATGGCCTTTCCCAACTGCTGCCCACTCATCAATTAGAAAGAAATCAGTGCAGAAGGTGCTCGCACTACATTCAATAGACTATTGCCTTCATTGCATAATATCTGTTTTTTTTAACCTACACGGTTTGACTAAACAGAGTGAAACAGTGTGTTAAACACTACTTGGAAAACACCAGGTACTACAAAAATATATAAACATATAAAACATGCATTCACTATGTGCACAACAGTGATGCATGTCCGATTTGAATCTTAGGAATACTATTGTGTGTTTCTGTAATCACAGTTATCTTCAATTCAAGTATAAAATCAATTTCAAACATGTCTACACCGGACATTTCCTAACACAATCCATATGTATCTGTCTCTGTGTCAGCCTGTCTCTCTCTCTCTCCCTCTCTCTCTTTCATTCTCTCTCTGTCTCTCTTGCCCTGTCTCTAGCTCTACTTCTCTATCACTGCAAAATATACGTTGTATCCCATAAGAAGCAAAACAAGTTGACAGAAAGGTTCAGTATATAACATTAAATATTCCCACAACCTACTAAGACGTATCTAAGCTTCAGTGAAAAACAGCATCAAATATAACTACCTCACTGACATGTTTCACCTTATGTAGCAGACTAAAGTATACATAAAACTGTAAAGCTGTCTATTAGTGAACTAAATAGTGTTTAATACACTTTATATAAATATAACCAATAAACTTACATATGGCACTACATTTGGAATTTTCTCTGTGTGAGAAACCATCTCCATCCTCTTCGTCAATCTTTTCTTTTGAAGGATCATTTTCCTTGAGCCGCTCTTACTAGCGTTCCATCTTTTCTCAAAATAATATTTGTAGACATTAATTGTATCAAGGGCTCTTATTTTCATGGATACATCCTGATAGAGATCATAAGACAGGTTGTCTATTAAATCAATATCTTAATAAACAAATAATTATCATATTTGTGTCCATCACAAAAAAAAAAAAAAAAATATATATATATATATATATATATATATATATATATATATATATATATATATATATATTACCACTAGATGTATGGGGTTCAAAATAGGAAGACCAACCAACAGTGCAAGAACAGCATATGGGCAGAAATCTGGGACACAGTGGCAGCCGTAGAACGCGTCCAACGTGAGGTGGTTGACATGAAAAGGAGGTGGAATGACCTGAAGTCCTGTATCAGGCGCCTCATCTCCCTCCACCACCGGAAAGACAGCGGCCACTGGAGGTGGGTCAGTGGAACCACTGCAACTGACACCGTGGGTGGACATGGTCAGTGGCATCCTGCATATGGTTGGGATCGAGGGCGTGGGCATGGCTGAGGTAGGAGCCAGCAGTGAAGCTGAATCTGGTGAGTACCATAGTGACCCATCAGGCATTCACAGACACCCACACTGCCATGCAAGCAAGCAACGTGAACCCCAGCAAGCATACACTATCCATGTGAGGCATCAGGCAACAACAACCTGAGTCAGTGGGCAAAGGACCCCCCATACATGACACCCATGCACAGGCAACATAGCCATTGTGCAACCATTTGACATGCCCATGGATGCACATCAGTGGATAGTTGCATCAGACCCACTAGCCCCTCGACTGGAAAGCTCCATGTAGAGACACATTGAGGAATACATGTCTGACAACATGGCCACCTCACTCACACACAACGATATGCACTGCACCAACCTGACTGCACCACCAGAAATCTGACACCCTGATGCACTTCTGGACAGGACACCCTGTAGCTCAATTTGCACATTCATGGAATGGTACGGTTTACTGTTCTGTAATGCCTGTTCTGTTGCTTGGGGGGTACCAATGCCACATGTATAATCCAATGCTGCAAGGGTCTTGGGGAAATGGGCCATCTCAAACTCAATCCTCCTGAAATTTGCACATAGAATGAAAACCTTCAGTGTGGCCTCCCTCAGCAAATTGAGATTTCATTTACATCTAACAAAGCACTGAAACGAGTAAGGGTGATATATATCAGTATGAGATCTAGATTTGTGACCAGTGCCTAAAAAAATGAGCAAACACTGTACAAATTGAACATCATTCACATGTGATAAGCATACTATACAACACATGCAACACTGTTCCTTTCTGTGTCTTAACGTTCCTACAACCATTCAACACGAATGTAGATACTATACCCCTACAATCATCTTACTCGTCCCAGTACTTTGTTAGATCACAATGTCAACATGAAAACAAAAAGAAACAGTCTTACACATTGCAGGTAGTTTGCTTAACACATCTTACTAATATTCATATTTCACAATGTGGACTCTTTTTATTAATCATTCCTCACAAATCTAGATCTACAGCATGTGTGCCTCCGCAAATCGAGAAATCATGTATGATAGTGAGGATTTCTCTCCATGCAACTACACATTTCCCCAAAATTGACACCACTCATCCATGCCTTCCATTCCTTTCACGTCATCTCTTCAACCAATCAAGCAAATCAAAGTCAATAATACCCTAAAAACAACTTTCACCTTTCACTGCACAAATACGAAGTTCGAGAACCACAACCGACACAGTGAGTCGAAATTCAAGTCTTTACATCCTGTGA
Organism: Ambystoma mexicanum; assembly: GCF_040938575.1. NCBI lineage: Eukaryota > Metazoa > Chordata > Amphibia > Caudata > Ambystomatidae > Ambystoma > Ambystoma mexicanum. The sequence goes on along the minus strand of NC_090933.1, from coordinate 332,421,565 downwards.
AAAGCTTCTGCATTTGAAACAAAGAAAAATGTATACAGGTGACTACATTCATAGCACCACAGTCACACAGTTTATGTACACATTCAACCTGAAACAAGCATCAAACCAGACAGGTCCGAGCACACAAAACACCCACACAATTTAGAATTGAAACCATGGGTTTCTGTTTTCTTTTTTATTTTTTTTTATTTTTATTGTTGTTTTGGTCAGTTAAACCCGACCTCTCAACAAATTTAGAACAAAATAAATTACAGTAAAGTACATTAATACATCAATAAATCAAAATATTAATCATCATTACATTAATCGCTCTCGCTTTCATTCAACTTTACATATATAACGGTTACTTAAGTTTAAATTACAAGGTTAACCATCGGCTGTATCATGTATCTTAATTTTCAGGGAATTTAGATAATTAACAACAGCATACCTTGATTTTTTTGAGTGTCCTGTGTACAATACTAACCATAATTGCTCTGGCATAATAACTGCAGTCTCATTAAACAAGTGTTTGAAGTAAAATATTCTCTTTGTTAACAAACTGACACACTCAACTACCAAATGTTTTAGCGTCTCAACCTCTTGATTACAAAACCGACAACTTTGGTCTGATATTTTCTTCCATCTATGTAATATCTCTCTTGTGGGCCATATATTTAATCTAAAACGTAGGAAATGGGAACGGTGATCAGGACCAGGGGATTGCTTCAGGTATTGCTCTACAAGTCCCTGTGATTTTAAACCAAATGGGTTCGTACTGAATTTCGATATTTTCATGCACGCTTCCCTGGTCTTAATCCAATCCGATCTCCACAGTTTAGATTTGGCTTTATCTGGGTTTTCAATAAGTAAAATTTCAGTAATATCAGCCCCATCTAGAAAGTTTCTGGCACAGTTTCGCCAATTTTTTGCAAAATTATCATTTGCTAGCAGTAGATATTGAGATATAATGGCGAGTAACCCATTAGTATTATCTTTCATAATACATTTTCTGTATAATTGGCAGACTTTCCATTTATATACTGCATAGATTGATATTAAGCCCATTTCATGTCTAATAATCGGCATAGATTCTGAATTGGGTAACATGAGTGATTTTTTCCAAAAAGCACTTTCATATTTGGTCCAATAATAATAAGCTTGACATTTTTTTGTTTCTGACCCATACAGAATTGTGGGGATGTATTTTTGCTTGTAATATATAATAATGGGGTTTATAGTGAATTTACAATATTTTGCCCGAATTATCCGGACTTGTGATATTGCACTGAGATGTTTCAGCTGAATTTGATTTTCATACGGTTTGTCAGATGTATGATTATTCACGCATACTCCTAGATAAATATATGATTTTACAACCAAAAGATCAATATCTTGTAATTGCCAACTACATGATTTTTGTCTTGTTTTGACACCAAATTGCATCACTTGTGTTTTTGTAGTATTAATACTAATACAATTTTTCTTGGCATATATATCTAACGCTTTCAACATAGTGCGCAATCCTGCTGGTGTTTTAGACAAAAGTACCATGTCATCGGCATAAAGAAGCCAACTAATGGCTATTCCAAGCAATTTTGGTGAGTCAGTAATCAACCCTTTGAAACTAAGCCCAAAATCTAAAAGGAAAAAATTAAATAGTGCAGAAGCCAACAGACAACCCTGTTTCAAACCCCGCAAGGTATAAATGGGTTCAGAGAGCAACCCATCATTATTCATACGAATCTGAATTGATGTATTTGTATGTAGCTCAACTATCCATTTAAGTATATGCCAGGGACACCCCAGGTCCATCAATTTCTTAAAGAGTAATTCTCTGGGAACAAGATCAAAAGCCGACCTAAAGTCTACATATGCTACATATAAAGGTTGATGATGCTGTTTGTTTTGTTGAATAATAGAATTCAGGGTGATTAAATTGATAGCTGTTCCTAAACCGGGAACAAAACCTGTCTGAAAAGGATCTCTATGGCTTAGATGATTTAGCCATTTGTTAAACTCACCTAGTATCATTCGGGCAAAAATTTTTCCCGGGCAATCTAACAATGCAATAGGTCTATAAGAGGCCGGATTAGTCCTGTCGCCTTTTTTAAATATGGGAAGAACAATCGATGTTTTCCAATTCGGGGGAATGGAACCTGTAGCCATTATTTTCTTAAATATGAGATATAATATGGTAGACCATAAATGTTTGTTTTGTTTTATTATAGCATTATGTAAACCGTCTGGCCCGGCTGCTCTTGAGACGCTCAGTTTCGATATAAAAAAAAGTATGTCATCACAATCAAAGTTCACATTATGGTCGGCTACAATACTGTCCCAGTTTAATCCCATATTTGTGATTGGTGTGGTATATATATTACCAAAAAAGGTCCTCCAACAATGTTGAGAAATAGAATTCACCATAAGGGAAGGCTGATTTTTAATCGCAGTTTTATTTAGAAGAGCCCATATACCCCCTGAGGATTTAAGAATGATCTGTTGCATCATTACCTCTCCGTCATGTTGATATTGGGAGGCGCGACGTCCTCTTAACCATTTTTTGTGTTCCCTTTTTAGTTGTTTTATCTTGTCATGATTTGTCATAGGGTTTGACCCACAACCTTTGTATAGTTTTTTTATATTCCTCCTTAATTCACTTTTCTTGTTTTTAACTTCAAGGTCAAAGGCATGAGGATGAGTTTGTATGCCTCGTTTGGGGTGCAACCCCTGTGTAGTAAATAGTTGCATGGCATGAACATAATATCCACTTTCACATTCGGTATCATCAGTATACCGCTCACACAAGACCTCTCTAAACTGACATAGTCTTGATTTGGACCATTTTATACGGTTACCAGCATTATTCACCTGTAAGTTCGACATATTAATATTTTGAGACTGTTTCCTAATTTTAGGCCAATTACATTTCACCCGCAGCTGGCTATGATCACTCATGATGGTTGAATTGACCGTAAACATAGTTATATTGTTTAGGAAGTGATCATTCACAAAAATGTAATCTAATGTTGCATGACTACCAGCATTATGCCAGGTGGTTTTGGGAGGATTATCCCCTTGCAATGAACCATTTACCATGACAAAGTTTCGATCAGCCATAATGGATAACCAACGACATTCATCTGACATGGAGCTCGAGTGTGTGGAAGATAAAAGGTGTAAATTTAGGTCCCCCATTATGAACGTGTTAATAATGGTTTCATCCATTAACAGCTGATCGAGGATCATGGCTAAGGTTTCAAAGAATACATTTGATGACAGGTGTTTTTTCCCCCAATAGATGTTCACTATTGCACAAAACGTTTGACCTAATTGAATCTTAACATATTGAAAACACGGTGATGGAGTTCTGTGCCAAATGACTTCGATATTCTTATCTTTTCTAAAAGCCATCAGCAGGCCAACCATTGGGCGACCTTGCAGCGGCTCGATGGCAGGTACCACATAGACATTATAATCATCGCACACTGGTATGGCTCGCAGCCACGTCTCCTGGAATACTAATATATCAAATTGGAGGAGCTCTTTGCTTTTGTTGTTGATAAAATGTTTATGGCCTCTTGTATTCCAGGAGAGTAGGCTGATGGATTCCAGTGTCTGGGGTTGTTATAGTCTCATATTGAGATTATCATCTCTCCATACATTTTGTGCTTGCCCATCTTCTGTAAGCAGTGAGGTTGCATTATCGCCGTACGTTCTAATTATTGGGCGGTCAGTAATTAATTGTTTCATATCTTGAGTAGTTGTATCTTGTGATAAAATAAAACCTAGGTTATAAAATGCAGTTCGGGCTAGCCACAAGGTATTTAGTACAACTCTTGATGGAATAAACAGCCGTGCTTCTGTTAGATTTGTATCATTAACAAATTCCACCAGGCTAATATCGGCTGAGGTTAGATCATCAAGTGCGATAATTTCCGCACAGATGTTCAAAATGCTAGTTCGATTCAAGTCATATGTAGCAAAAGGGTAACCACGACATTTAATAAGGAGACGATGATGATTTTTATATTGATTTTTGCCGATATGCCTAGAAACCCCGGGGTCAGATTCGCTCTGCTGGTTCTTGAGCTGTCTGGTGATGGTTGTAGGCCCCGCGGCCCCCTGATGTATCAGGTCATGCGGGGCTGATAATTGTAGGATCTTTGGTTCTCTCAACCGGAGGTCAATATTAGATTTTTCCTTGCTTATAATTTGATTACACTGATCAGATTTATTTAATAAACCCTGATTGGCTAATCTGATAGTTTCTGTAAGAGCTTCATTTTCTTTAGCGTATTTTAGAAAGGAAGCTCGTATTTCATCGCGCAGATCTTGTAACACGCCGTCTCTGTCGTTTGACACATTTGTATATACCTTTTTCCCTCCTGAAATGTCACCATTCTTTTGGTTAGCCTGGTTTTCTCTATAGGGTACTGTATGAGACTGTACCAAAACCTCATTTGCGTTGGAATGTCTTTCACAAGCGGCTCTTATTTCTTCCCGTAAATCCTGCATAATATCAACCATAGTGCTTGATGCATTTTCGTGTAGTGTTTTGGTTTTAATTGGGGCCACAGTGGTACTCATAATCGGCTCTTCATTTGCAACTGAGGAGATTGAGGGCCCCTTTATTAATTTAACTTTCGTCGCAATGCTCTCAATTGGGGTTTTTCCAGTAAGTCCCACTGGGGGTTGGGAAGTTAGTGTCACTGGGGGTTGGGAAGTTAATGTCACAGTGGAAAGCAAGTCATCAAGCGGTTGATATTTTAGTGATTCCTTTCTCCTACAATTATTTTCAATATTCAGGTTCAATTTCCTTTTTTTCTTCGCAGAGATTACTAGCTTTGCAGCTTGTTTTACTTTGGACAGGTTTTTCTTATTAACGGTTGTTTGTTGAGTTGCACAACTTGTATCCGGCTCGCGAGACTGGACAAATTCTGAAGGTTGCAATTTCGAGGTGGTAAACATAGGTGCAAAAGATACCCCTTGTATTTTCGGAATTACCTCTGTTAGTTTAACCGACGGTAATTGGACACTTTCTCCCTGGATGACTGTATTTGCAGTTATTATTTGTTTCGGTATGATTAGCGGAATATCTACTATCAAACCCAGATCTTGTAGAGAATTTGTTTGGGTCGATTGATTTTTTGGCCCAAATATACATGAACAGATTGGTAGATTTTGAGTCTGCGGCTCTTTTTTGAGAAGTGAATGTAACATTTGAATCTCTTTGTTCTGGCCTATCATTTTTTCGTCCAATGATTCATATAGCTTTGCTAACGACAATAAGGCCGTGTTCATAGCACTCAGAGTATTATTCAGTGCCGAAGCCTCAGGAAAAGAGACTCTATTGTCTTTGTACGGCATCTGGCTATCGCGTATAAAATACGGATGATTATTGTCGGGTTCGTTGAATCTAGTGCGTCTAGGCGTTGGAGCTATAAATGAAACATTTGATATATTAGATGAAGATTTTTCAAACAATACTGGTGATTTGTATAAATCCTGATTCCCATTCGCCAATGTTGGAGTGATATTTGGTAGTTGTTCTTTGTCGGGGGTAATACTTAGAGGTTTTTGTGAGTTAACATCTAGTTGGATCAGATCACCCGTATTGGAACATATGTACATCACCTCAGGTGTTACTGATTCAAGTGGACTCGATGCATTCAGAGACGCTAAAGTGTCATTACCAAAGGCTCCTACTGCTGTTATTTTTACGTACTCAGCTTGCGGTAGATGCTGAGCTGCAACGGAACATATAAGTGCAATCGTAGGTGATTTAACAGGACACACTTCAGAATGATTATCAACATTGTCAGTTGCTTGGGAGATAAATAATTCTCCTGTTGTGTATGCCATAGTGATCGTGGCGTCCGTTACTTCTCTGGTCATTTGTTGTGCATTATCAAGACAAGCTCTTGTACCAGTCATTGGTTCCTCTATTTCAGCAAAGGCCGAAGCACTGGGACAGGCTGAATGCGGAGCCATGACCGAGATCGAGCTTGGAATCGGCAGTGTATTTATCTTACTTTGTGGGGATTTAGATGTTTCCAACCCCACAGTATCTTTTGTACAGAAGGTGCGAATATCCATATTTAGGGAATTCGCACGCTTTCTGTCTTTATTATCTTTAAGTCCTTTACCAATTAAAGCTTTCTTTGTTAAAGGGGACAAAGGATTGTAAATATTTGACATGTGCTCGGGCATTCCTGTTTTCAACGAATTAATTTGTCGAGACATATCACACAGTGGAACACAATCAATAATATATAAAAGTAGGATAATAACCTCACTTTGGATTATAAACCTTTCTCACACCAAGCAACGAGACAGCAGCCAAAATACTACTCAGGATGGGTTATAGTTAAAAGTGCAAGAGTGATTACGCAATAATATAAAATGTATAATATATATTCCTACAACCTCAAAAAATTGATGTTCATAGATCCCACCATTTACTAAGACTAATGAGGGAGAAGAAATCTTCGCAGCCCCTAAAAATGAGATAATATGAGGTCTGGGTATCTTCAAACAGTGTCACTATAAATAGAGCTATTAATGGAACATGGTTTAACACAATTTGTAAAATACAATGATAAAATATCATTACCAAAAAAGATTAAGAGTAAATCAAAGTCAATATTTCATAAATGACACTTATAACAAAATTAGAATTATATAAGACTAAATTGTTTAGCTTTTTATATGTAAAGTGTCATCAGTGATGAGCAGCGGTCAAATGAATAGAACCACCTGGTTTTGGGAACGCCCGACAGCTTAAGGAGCGGCCTTAGTCCGACTCTCCTCCCCACCAGGGTGGTCTTTATGCGTGGAATGTGCGAGTAATTTTCTTATTCCTGATGTGATCTACTCACATTATTTATCACCATGGATGGAATTTCTGGACACAACAGGAGGCACCTTTTGAATCACAGCATGCTAACGCCACAAAGCGCCCAACAGCCTAACAGCACCAGCCCTTCTGCCTCCAGGGCTTACGCCGCGAGGGTGGCTGGGGCGGACTTTTCACTCGGGCTGAGGTCACGTGACTGGTCAGGTGATCGGGTCTGGGCCCCACCTCCTCCAGGAAGTGGAAGCGAGCTGGCAAGAGTTATTGAAAACTCGCAGTGCCAGTAAGAAAAGGACTCCAAGGACTCCAAAAACGAACGTTCCAGGCACAGTTCGTATGCACAGCAAATACGCCTCTCAGGCGGCTGGGGCGGACTTTTCACTCGGGCTGAGGTCACGTGACTGGTCAGGTGATCGGGTCTGGGCCCCACCTCCTCCAGGAAGTGGAAGCGAGCTGGCAAGAGTTATTGAAAACTCGCAGTGCCAGTAAGAAAAGGACTCCAAGGACTCCAAAAACGAACGTTCCAGGCACAGTTCGTATGCACAGCAAATACGCCTCTCAGGCGGCTGGGGCGGACTTTTCACTCGGGCTGAGGTCACGTGACTGGTCAGGTGATCGGGTCTGGGCCCCACCTCCTCCAGGAAGTGGAAGCGAGCTGGCAAGAGTTATTGAAAACTCGCAGTGCCAGTAAGAAAAGGACTCCAAGGACTCCAAAAACGAACGTTCCAGGCACAGTTCGTATGCACAGCAAATACGCCTCTCAGGCGGCTGGGGCGGACTTTTCACTCGGGCTGAGGTCACGTGACTGGTCAGGTGATCGGGTCTGGGCCCCACCTCCTCCAGGAAGTGGAAGCGAGCTGGCAAGAGTTATTGAAAACTCGCAGTGCCAGTAAGAAAAGGACTCCAAGGACTCCAAAAACGAACGTTCCAGGCACAGTTCGTATGCACAGCAAATACGCCTCTCAGGCGGCTGGGGCGGACTTTTCACTCGGGCTGAGGTCACGTGACTGGTCAGGTGATCGGGTCTGGGCCCCACCTCCTCCAGGAAGTGGAAGCGAGCTGGCAAGAGTTATTGAAAACTCACAGTGCCAGTAAGAAAAGGACTCCAAGGACTCCAAAAACAAACGTTCCAGGCACAGTTCGTATGCACAGCAAATAAAAACGAATCATGTGCGCCCTAAATTAATTAACTCTTTTCATTTGCTGTTGGTGCCGAATCGTGATCTGTCAACTCAATTGCAGAAAAACAAATCACATAATACGCTTCTCCAAAAAAAAACAAAGCACAATGTAAACAGGGCACAGTTGTCATTGCATTTCAGTGACAGTTTTGTTTCTGTTTTAACCACATAAAAAGTATTCAAATATATAAGAAATGTTCCAATCTACAAAATATACTATACTCTGCTCCCCACACATTTTAAGTGTTCACCTAACTAGCTTTTACTGTGCTTACAACATAAATGTTTTACTCATTTCTTTTGCCACGCGAAACCAATCGAAATCTTGGAAAAACATTAGAAAAAATCTACACTATCCCCCAGTCACCATTCACTAATGATCCTTTCTTACCCTAACCATATACTTGTTAGCCTTAAAAAAACCCCACTTACGTCCCTTAAAACATGTATGGGTAGATTCCAAAAGCAAAGTGAGATCTGGAACATCCTCCAACTGTGTAATGGTGGGCTTTTAGAAATGAAAAACCTTGTCAACAGCAATGCATATTGGGTGATATAACTAACCTTTTATGTACAGGGGCACCCTGCTCTAGACCACATTTTTTTTTTTAAATTAATGTATGGATGTCCTTTCTAGTGCTTACGTGTTTCTTATTTGGAGCAGAGCCACCCAGTGGTTTGGTCTGTGTGCTTGAGTAAAAATTGGACATTTTTCCCAGTGGAAAAATTGATCGAAAAGTGAAAAATACACCATTTTTTGACCCTTTATATCGGTTGAACCGTAATATAGATTTGCAGGAAATTGTCCAGCTTTAGGGGCCCCGGGCTAAGAATTATGATTGTAAACTTTTGTGCTGATCCGTGCACATGCTCAAAAGTTATTGCACATAGAATGTTCATATTTCCTATGGATGATAGGTGCCACCTTAACTCTAGGGTGACTAGTGTTGGCCTATCATATATTGCCACCCTATAGTTAAGGTGAAGCTTGTGCATTCAGCTAATTCACTAAATTATATTGCTAATAGCCTTTAACTTGTGGGATGGATGTGGATGACATTTTCCAGAAATACATTTTTTATAAGGTCCATTCCCCCCAAACTGGAAATTTGGTGAAATACATGTGAAAAAAAGGTGAAAAGCTTTCTAAGAAAACAAAGATGCACTGTTTTAAGCATACTCCCATTCATTTTCCCATAGAGAAAAAGTGCATCTTTTGAACACCTGGATTATTCTCTAACATTGAGGTATCCCTGTACCTAGTAGCCTTTGAGAGATATGGGCCTATGTTAGGCAGAATACATGCAGTACCGGTTGGGAACAGTACACACAATTAAGACTACAACAGTCAGTACAATTTCACTTTTGGTACATACCTGTACTACACAGTAATGTGGTAGCAGTGGCTGAGCAGCCAGACTTATCTCAAGACTAAAGTGAGCAGTACAAAAGGTTACACAAAGGACTAGCAATCACAGTGATTCAAACAAACACTTAGTCAAGGTTTCTTGGTAAAAGAATATACATTTATTTTCACTGTCAGTTGGAAAACATTCCACTAGTAAGAGCAGCTCAATATCACAATCTAAAATACTACAATACATAACCAATCATTTTCTGAACAAGTTGAGACTCCCTTAAAGTAGGAGCAAAATGTCACTTCAGTTATTTCAAAAAGGGGTAAAAAGACAATGTTAAGAAGAATCAAAGCACAAATACATTCAGAGGTAGGGCAAATAGTTTTGGTTCACTGCAACCAGCAATTCAATTCAATAGGCCTGGGCCAAAATCAATGGTTCAGAGTCTTGTATAGTATTGCACAGTTCTGGTAGTAAACGGTTAAGTCTTTGCCACGGTTTTTAGAAGTAGTTTGTCAGAGGAAAAGTTAGATGTTGATTTAGGGAAGGACAAGCCTTCAAAGTTGGGAAAGTTTCACAAACTTTCACCGTGACCGAACGGAGTTCTGCACCGCACTTGCGCAGTACCTTATAAATGAGGGAAGAGCTGTAGCTGAGGCAGTTGTTCCTGGCAGTTCCTGCAGCTCTCGCTGTTCCTGAGCTTCAGTCGTGGGGACAAGAAGGAGGACGTCGGGAGGTTGCTGCACTGCCCAGGGATGAGGCCACCATCTTGGCAAAATGTCAATTTATGGTGTGAGTGCCTTAAACACCACAAACTGGTATCCTTCCCACTGGTATTACACAAATTGTTCGTTTACAATTGTTTGAATGAACAATTGACTGAATTTAAAGGTTCACAATTGACCTTTTCACAATTGACCGTATATATATATATATATATATATATACATATATATATATATAGGGGTTTTGGGGGGTTTGGCGTTGGGTGGGGCAAAATCGGCATTTTGTGAAAAATCATAAGCTGTTTGGAGTATAATTTTGAATTCTAAATTCTATTAAGAAGATTGTATACAAGAGGGTGTGATACCTCGCATCTAATTGTCATCTAGTTTTACACTAGATTAAGGGTGTGCAAACCTGCACCAAAGGTAACCCTAACCCTGGTCCACTGTCCCCCCACATATATGTTACAATTGACCTTCACAATTCGGTCAATTGTGAAAAGGTCAATTGTAATTCGAACAGTTGTAAAACAAACAATTCGTATACAACCTTCCCACTGGCTATCCGGTTTTCAACAGCACTCTGAAGAAAATTTGACCAGTATAGGGATGGTGTCCAGGTGACTTGCGAGTTGGTTGTTCCCACCAAACTCAAGGGAAGAGGTTAACCTTGAAGGGCTTCTCTGTTGATGGAGTTTCATGCAATTTGGACCTGCAGCAGGGCTTCACCAGGGGACCAGGAGTTGCAGCAGTCATCTTCCTTCAGCTTGTCTTCAATTATTTCGTTCCAGAGGTCGACTCTGCCCCAGAGACCTGCTTTTAAACAGTTTTCCCCCATTTATAACAGCCTGGCTTTCACTCACATGGCAGGGTGGCTGTCTTGGCCAGACAGCCAGCTGGCCAATCACTCCAGGGTGCATTCAGGTCTCCTAGGAGACTAAGCAAAGGGAGTTTCTGGCACCTCCCTCCCATCCTGTCCAACCCAGACACTCAGGTGCCAGAGGAGGGCTTCAGCACTGAAGCCCGCCAAAGGCCAATGAACAAAGAGACCAAACCTGGTTTGGCCCGCAGAGTTAAACAGAAGAAGGACCTTTCCTAAAAGAAACAGCGAAAAAAGTTGACCGGAGTCTGTTTTTACAGATAGGTCTTGGCCGCCATATTGGAAAACAATGCTGACCCGATTTCTAGCTACTGGTGTTCACGGTCGGGAAAAATCATGGTAGTTTGTTAAAAACCACTGCCGCCAGCCATTTCAAGTAGAAAAGGGTAACATTGGACTGTTACATGAGTGTTTAGGCTCAGGGGATGCTGGCAACCCCTCCAGCACCCAATAGGAAGATAGTGTGTGCTGGGTCTGTAAATTTAAAGAGACTAGTAGTAGAAAGTCAATTTAACTTTACATGCTCTGGGAGACGGTAGTCAGTCCCAGAGAAGGTATTTAAACCTTGGGAAGTCTGAAAGACATCCATTTGCCACTGCACTGAAGGTGCTGCGTGACGCACGAGAAAAAGATGATGCCTATGGAGTTGATTTAAAACTCCATGTCCAAAGAACACAAAAGTAAAACACACATCAAAACACATGAAAGAGTGGGAAAGAAGTCTCACACTCTTTCCAGGTAAAAATTCAAATCTTAGAAATCCAGCAAAAAAGTTGCTTCGGGTCTCAAAAGGTAAGGGAAATGAGCACATTCTTGAGAATTCTCCCTAACAGCCTATCGGCAGTTTTTCTCAGTCGTACTCTTTTTATTTTACTCAGAATTAAATAACTACAAATGGCACTGTGCATGCTTGACTTGTAAGTGACTCAGCCCCATCCCTTAATGCCTTTTTAACAGCAGTGGTCTGCCGTAAACTCTTCTATTATTACCCAACATCAATGGGCCTTACTTTATTAACATTAGAGTGAAGAAAGACTGCAGCATAACACAGGTGATTCATTTTGCACACACGTTTCTGAGGTACTTGCTTTTCATAAGTGTTCCCCCATGCAATATTGCCATCTTCACTTTTCATATCCAAATGATGTTAAGTATCCCACAACACTGCAGTTCGAAAACAACCCGTTATTCTATTACCTCATTAAGTGCTACCCGTTATATTGACCCAAGAAGCATGCGATGATCTGTCATGCACTCTTCCCATGTGATGTATTCCACCCACGACTAGCAGGCATGCCAGAGCCATACACCTGCCTTCAGTTGTTTACATTAACACACAGAATACCTCAATAGAGTTAATTTAAACTATGCAATCTGACATTTAGACCATTGCAGACCTGCCAGTGGACAACAATTACATCTGACTTATAAGGAAAGATGATCAGAAATCTGTTTACAGAGTGAGTGACACATTTGACAACTACTTGCCCTCCTCTCTTGCTCATTTTCTCCTGATTACCTGTGGAAATTCTTGTGTAATATCATTAAATAAACAGAGCTGCCCCAGAAACACAACTCCCATCTTCTGTACTGTAAAGATATCATCTACATTGCTAAAGCAACAAGGGCTGTGACTTAGGGGCCTACCTGAGCAAGTGGGCGATGGGCCCAGGGCTGGAATGGGGATGATCTCCAAATCACTCTCCTCTAATGATACTTTCAGGTGTGAGACTGGAGACATGCACGTACGCCTGAAGCTCTGGAATACGGCCTGCAGCTTTCAGGTAAAATGAGGCAACAATGGCCCTTCGTTAGAATTACTGACAGCAATAGGAAGAGTAACAATTGGTATTCATTTACCGTTTTCTTCAGAGTTCACCGCTGAGATTGCTGAACGAAAGTCACAGAGCACGGGTGCAGTGTAATGCACACGCCGAGCCACATAGTTACATCAAGACACAGTTTTTCGCAATCCCGACAAGCAGATACGCATCAGCACACACGTTGGGTGTTCTGCATTAGTTAACTATGTGAAATGTAAGTAGTTAACTAGATCTGCACTATTGAAGACAACATATGGTCACGGTGTGAATCTTGTTTTTAAGGAATATATCAGTCATCAGAACTTGACTTTGCGGCATATGGTGATAGGAGCACCATGCCCTGTGTGGCAACGGTTTGAATGCAATTGTGGCAGGCTCGCTTTGATAGTGGAATTGACTATAATTAAGACCACATGATGTTATTAAGCTAGTGTTTAACATATACATGAGTGGTACCATTAGTCACATTTGGTGACAATTTATATTGGATCTTTCACTTATCCCTTGTCTTCGTTCATTTTCTCTTTTCTTATTTTTCTTTTTTCTTTTTCTTTAAGTTTATTGTCAATATTTGTGGTTATATCAGACATTGCAACTTTATGTTTTGTATGCTCTTTATATTTCATGTATGCTTATTTTTCCTTGATGAACTGTGTTATCATGTATATGTCCACGTTGTTAATCAACACATGGCGTAGTGGGGGATTTACCTTTGATCTAATGGAAATGGTCTTGGAAATGGTCTTCGTTGGATTTAAAATAAATGGTCTTGGTTATGACATTTTTGAACCATGGTACCTTGGGTTGATTCTACTGAATTCTATGACGTGTTGGGGATGGTAATGAATAAATCCCTTTTTGTTTCTGCTTATGTCATGGGGTGGTGTACTTTGATTATCAATTGATTGACAATGTTGGCTATGGATTGCGAATTGATACAAATATGTGGTCTAACATGATCCGGTTATTTTCGGTTTCCTGTAAACATTTAGCCCAGGTGTCTGGCCATAAGCATGTTTGTAAATACTTTGAGCTACTGGCCCTGAAGATGCACCGAGGGTCCGAAATGAGTTGGCATTTGTAGCTTATATTGGCAGAGGCTGCATACGGTGGCTTACAATATTTGATGTGTACAATACAATCGGCATTTTGTGAAAAATCATAAGCTGTTTGGAGTATAATTTTGAATTCTAAATTCTATTAAGAAGATTGTATACAAGAGGGTGTGATACCTCGCATCTAATTGTCATCTAGTTTTACACTAGATTAAGGGTGTGCAAACCTGCACCAAAGGTAACCCTAACCCTGGTGCACTGTGCTCTCCAAATCACTCTCCCCATCTTCTATCACTCGGCAGTGTACAGTTTCATGCAGCCCCCCTCTAGATCTCTTCCCAAGAAGAGATGCAATACAGGCCCTCATGGCCTAACAAGAACTCTATTAACATGGAACCAGTTAGCCCTCATGCTGGGAAGTCACACTCCTGTGAACACACTCCCCTAGCCACACTCCTGTGAACCCACTCATCTAGCACGGAAAACAAACAGGAACACACAGATCCCTTTGGATATAGTAGACCGCTGCCCTAGAAGACAGCCTTACACCCACATGGGGGTTTCGAACCCCATTCTGCTGCTGATTTCAGGCAGTATGCAGTCAAGAGAAAGGCAGGGTTGAAATCAGGGAAGTGTTGTATGTTTGAACATTCCCCAAAGAAAGTGGACTCATAGCAAAGAAAGGAGACTTCAAATTCTCCAGCACCAAAGTTGAAATCAGTTTCACCTTCAATAGAGAAATGCATAAATGCCACATGTAGATAGCCACCTATGACAAAGTGGAGGAAACTTCAAAGAGGAATCAGCCCGTTTCCATATCTTGTGCTTGACAACATGCGGCCAGTCAGCCTTCCCCCAGCAGATTGTGTACACTTGCGAGAGATGAATGTGTCCATCTATTGTTCTCTGACCGCGAGCTCACTCTGCGAGGTAACAGCATTACAGTTAATTGATACACATGATTTAATTTACACTTGGATGCACTATAGGACCGAATAACGTTTTTGTGTGTGCTTCTGACACTCACACAGAGGTACAGAGAGGCTGGAGTTTGCACAAACAGTAATAGGTGCACAAATAGAGGGGGAAAGGTTTGCAAAATGGTGGAAAGCCTCAATGTAAACTTGGCCCAGACCATAAAGCCGAGACTTGTTACAGGTTAACCCAGGTGTAGCAATCAATGGACCCAATCACCACACACAGGTGAAGATACTCATGGGTGGCCCAACCTACGGATGAGAGGATAGCAACTATTAATGTAATACGCACTAACCAGTTAAGGGTATGAGAGTTGAAGGAGCTGAATGTCTTCAAAGAGGGAAGCTGTTTGAAGTAGTTAACAGCGAAGTCTGGCGTTTTGAGGCGGTTGGAATGGACAGACCTTTCTAGAAAGGAGAGGTTGTAGTGGAGACGAAGCTTGTATTGGGAAGAATAACGTGGGAAGTAAATAGGCAGTAGATAGTGTTGAGGCACAGGTAAAGGAAATTGTCATATTGGGAATATGCAAGCATTTGGAGAGTGGATGCAGTACACAGTCGAAGGCCGTAGTGGCACACAGTCGAAGGCCGTAGTGGCAACAGGCAGTGGGCATGATTATGAGGAGGATAGTGGAAGCACAGAGGTGCAGTGTAGTAGTGAGGAGAAGGTGGAGGCTGTGATATCATCAGATACTAAATCTGGTTGGGAAGAGGAAGAGGCACAGGGAGCAGAGTGTAGTATTGCAGTGATAAAGGTGGCAGCAGAGAGAAAGGAATGCTTTAGCCAGTGAAGAAAGGTTCCATAGGGCCATGCCAGTCCCTTGAGAGCACAGATGATGAAAGGTGGAGCAAAGCATGGAAAAGAGAGCAGACATTGAATGCAACCTAGAGCTAAGACCTAGAAACTGAGAGCTGTGCTCTCTCTCGGTCTCTCTCTGTCTCTCTCTGTCTCTCTTTCTCTCTCTCTCTCTCTCTCTCTCTCTCTCTCTCTCTATCTCTCTCTCTCTCTCTCTCTCTCTCTCTCTCTCTCTCTCCCCACCACTCCTGCTGGTTGGACAGACTGCTGGCAAACATTAATCCTTAGAGTGTGGGATCTCCAGAAACCTGCAACTTGATTTTCAGAAAAAAATCTTGCCCAACTCGCCCGTACACTGCGTGAGTCAATTATAATTGTGTTTGTGAAGGAGTGCATTTTGGCCACAGAAATCCAGGACCTCGTGAGTTACCTTTCCAAAATTACACCAAATCACACAAAAAACAAAAGAAACAAACAGAGAATGTACTGTTGACATGCAAGTACTAGTGTTAAACTAGCATCATGACTCTGCACAGGAAATTCAGATAATTTGAAAATAACATTTTTGTGTATGCATCTGGGCCTAAAGGTGGAATGTAGACTGTCTGAGCGAAGAAGGTTAGGAGTACCCACCTAAAAATGAGCCAACAGTGAAGTGATAGGGAACAAGAGGGGGATCACAGAGGATGTAGTCTGGGCCATACTACACTATGCTACCAGAGAGGTTTTGGCCCAGATTGGACTATGGTGTCACACCATGTGTGTCTCCTTTGACTCATCATGCCAATTCCATGGCAAATATGTGCGTCATGGTTAGTGGCCTGGAGTTCCATCTTTCAGAACACCTATCTACCTAGTCTTCTTTTCTGAGATACTGATAATCTGAACTGCTAATGAGTAAGGGTTGTGATTGATGACCTGGAAGTGCATTGTGCCTAATGTGGTTGAGGCAGATGTTATGTTGCATCCCAAGATGGAGACCAGCTTTGCTTTCAAGTCCAATATGGCAACCACCAACTTTCTGGCTTCCATGTGCCCCTGATTCACATGGCCATAAAAAGCACGCTCAGAGACAACAAGGACCACAGCCACTGATGCATGAGTACCTATTAACAGTGCATTGTGTATAGCAACAGCATTGTCACTTGTATTTGACATGTGCCCCACCACCATATTGAGCATCTTCACGTGTTCTAGTTTTGACATACTCTGGTGTTGTTTTAAATTCTTTGCTGGCCCAATTACTTCATACTGCAGAGACTACAAATTCATTATGTTGGGGGAGTAATTAAAACATGAATCAGGATAAACTAGTGAACATTGTGTTATTAACACGGCTGTTAAGACGGATTTCTGAACTCTGTCCTGGTGGCGCAGAAGTTCAGAAGGCCAACCTAATTACTTGGAACAGGGTAACCTCTGGACGAGCCAGACCAATCAAGGTAGCGATCGCGGCGGTCAAGACTAGGTCTCAAGAGGGGTGAGGGTGACTGAAAGCCCGCAATGAGCACACAAAGCAAGAGCGCTTACAAACTACTCCAAACAGTTGTTATATCAAAAATATATACACATTTATTTTAAGGCCTTTAAAACAATGACCGTAGCGAGAAAATCACAATATCACAATATTAAGCCAACACATACCATACCAATACAATATATATACAAATACGACAGTCGCAAGCGTTATATGCACGAAATGTGTAGTCCACCTGAAAGGGAAAGAAAACAGGCAGTGCGATAATGCTTTAGACTCAGTTCGCTTTCAGAGGCACCTAACTAGATGGAAGTCCGAGCCCTGCGAAGAGTGGAGCCTTGTGCTCAAAGTACCTGCACACGCTGGTGCCAACGGGCAAAAGGAGAAGCTCTTCGGAGGAAGTCAGGCAGTTCGGGTTAGTGCACAACAGAAGAAGAACAGGTTCCGCGACTCAAGCGCAGCCTCCACAGTGAGCAGAAGCAGAGCGCGAGTACGTCAAAAGGGTGCTGTTTTTACACAGCGGGGAAAAGCAATGGGCTACTGCAGGAGGGCGACCAGATCCTAGCTATACTACTCACCGGTCCCCGATGCAAGCAGACCCAGGCTTCTCCACGTTAGTTTCAGCAGCTGGCAGGTTCAGAAGAGCCGGGAATGCCTCGTCGTCGTGTAGAGAAAAAAGACGTCCCAATCGAAGAAACCTGCACAGTTTTGTCACCACAGCAGGGCAACGGAGCGGCCGTGTGTATCTGAGCCAAATGTACACTACTCACTTCAGACTTGGGAATGCCAAGTGTACTAAGCGTGTGAGAGTGACTAGGACTCGAAATACAACACAACCTGGCGGCAGTTACAGAGCAGGACTCCCTTGTAAGCTGGTCAGTCAACTGGATGGCCCAGAGACGCTTCCGAAGGCTTACTGGCAGGAGATGATGAAGTCGCCGGGAATAGCTGTTCCTGCTATTCCAAAGGTCGAAGCACCAGTACAGGCCTTCTGGTTCGATCAAAGGAGGAAAGGGTTTCACAGGACGACAGCAGTGCAAAGGAGGAGTCCTTCAGCGGGTCACCAGCGATTCCTCGGTCCAGCCTCTTGGTTGCAGGATACTTGGCTCCTGTATTCCTTCGTTCGTGAGAACTCAGGAGATCGACATGGTAGTGGTGTTTCCAGACCCCTCTTATCCATGGTTCCCTTCGCGCCAAAACGGAGGGGAGCCAATGGGAGATCCGCTCATCAACACACACACCATTCGTGGACCAATCACGGACCACGGTGGTCCCAGGCATTCACACCACCCTAGACTCTCTGGCACCCAGGATGTGTATTGGGACCAGACATCCCAGCCCACACCCTGGAGGCACACAAAAGACATGTAGAAGCCCGCGAAAGCATCCGTGTTTCGCGGGAAAGTACATGCCCAAATAAGGAAGGCCCCGGGTCGGCTCGACCTGGGGAAGGTGAAGGGAGCAAGACGGTCAGCGGACAGGACAAAGGAGCCTCGTGGTCTGGCCATTTTGGGAGCCAGGCCACCATTTTGGGTTAAGCGCAAAAACGTGCTTAGAACGCCAAAAGGAGCTCAAAATACAAAGAAACGATCGCTGCCACCATTCCCGTCCCTGAATTACTTGCACCGATCAAATACAATCCTAAACGAGTATCTAGGGCCTGTAGAAGGGTAGAGACCCAAGAGAGCTGTAACTTAGCTTACAGTGCCCTCTTGTGTCATGTTGTACTAAAGCCGCAACATGATAAAAGAAACTACGGGAAACAGCGTTCCCCGGTACTGACTGTCTTAAGGGCATGTCAGTTTCCCCGTAAGAAAGGAGCAAAAGCCCAGAGGAGTGCAGCAGAAGGCTGCACTTCTCTTGCAAAGTCAAGAACAAGGTGAAAAACAACAGCAAAAAGTTTAGGGGTTGCCACATGGAAGGAAAATTACCTACAATTATGAAATCTTTCCTAACAACGGCCAACGAGGGTGAGGCCATTGGCCAAAGAACTGGTGTGGAGGAGACAGAGACAGCAAGACAATAGTGAGTCACGAAAACTGGGAATTGAACTTCTATTCAATATAATCTAACTTCAGTGACCATAGAGGTGGACATTCTGAATATGTGCTGGCCAATTAAACAACAATTGAATAGCGTATCCAATGGTGTTAGCTAAGACTCCTTATTCCACACCTGCAAAAAAATACTCTGATGATCCATTTACACTGCTAACATATATGCAGGTCTTGATACATTACACAAACCAGCTGCATCGCTGCTGGACAATCAGATCCTGGTACAAGTATAGGGAATAATATAGACCCTAAACTCCAGTGACTGACATGCTCTGGACTTAAAATTAAGATTCCACATCAAAACATCTTTCTATTGAAATGTTCCCAATCGAAAGAAAATTAAACTAACCTTGAAGCAAAGCCAAGACTTGTAATAGTTATAAGATACTCTCCTGATGAGCCCACTGACTTTTAAGAGGGTGAAACACGTGTAGAGAAAACATGAAAATACTATGTAAAGGCTGTTCAATGAAAATAAAGAGTAGCTTTGTAAAAATCAAAAATTGTGTCATTAGACTAATTTGGCTCTCACCTTCAAACTGTACATCAGATTCTCAGTTTGGCGCAAAGAGGACAATACTATTCTCGAGAATCTTGATACATTAGGAACGTATTTAAATATTTGTCAGAAGACTATGATATATAGGCTGGAGGATAGCTCAGGAGCAACACGTTTCTCTTAGGAGCAAGAAAACGCAGAGTGACTCAGGTTCGAATCCTCGTCCCATGCTTAGGGATAGGTCTCCTGGATAAGATTAATTTATTATGTTTTACTTGTTATTTAGGATGTTGTTAGAGTGGCGCATGTCGCTAAGAGGCACACATTTTATTTAAAAAAAAAACAAAACAGCTGAAGACGTTAAGCAAATTCTCTTAAGGTAGCTTTTATCCTCATATGTTTGGCAGTGCAAGTAAGCAAAGAGAATGGTCGGGCAAAAAAGAAAAGAAAACAATAGTCCTTTGCACAATTAAAGAACATTGCACTGTTGATCAGACAGATGGACACCTTTCTTCTGCTACTGATTCCATCTCGGGCAGTAAATACATTCTGCTGACAAACAGCTACTTGCTAGGGAAAGCAAAGGAATTGGACGTGTTTCCATTAACCTCCAATGAAATGTTGTTATAAAACAATCTTCAAAGATGCATGCTTGTATCTATCCTCTCAAATTACCGTTGCATTAAAAACAACTGTTTAAGGTGGTGAGAATTTGGACACTTACATGTATGGATTATATTAATTATCTTTCCACGTCGTTTTATCTAGTGATTACTTGTTTTCTTTTGCTCTGATATAGTGAAATTAGCATCAGTGCTGCCATTGACTTCACCAATGTGTTGCTTAAACAAACGCGGAGCAAAACACTATTAACCTAAACTCATAAGGAATTGTAAACAAT
This sequence comes from Ambystoma mexicanum, assembly GCF_040938575.1. Classification (NCBI taxonomy): domain Eukaryota; kingdom Metazoa; phylum Chordata; class Amphibia; order Caudata; family Ambystomatidae; genus Ambystoma; species Ambystoma mexicanum. The sequence goes on along the minus strand of NC_090933.1, from coordinate 332,401,001 downwards.
CAAAGTACATCTATTTAACCAGTACTTCACATGTTTACATTTACTTGATATTTTAGGGTAATGTCTCTTGTATATTGTATCTAATTTTGCATTCACCACATTTTCTACGCTTCTGGGCGCTTTTTTCATGTCAATTACCACTCCTTGTACACTGGCATAATGCTATCTGTTCTCTGCCCTATCATTTCTTTTGAGGAAATCACGTTGGTATCAGAGATCATTACACAGATGGTAACGCCTCTCAGCATATATATATATATATATATATATATATATATATATATATATATATATATATATATATATATTTTGGCCACAGAACAGGCCCTGCACCAGCTAACCCCAGTTTATATTTGGGTTGGTAATATTCCTTTAGGGACAATTGTGCAGGCAGTGGGCTTTCGTGTACTGGAACTTTCCTTTTCAGCTAGTGTTCCTGCATTTGAAAGGTTGCTTCACTTCTCCCCTTCTTACCCCCTCTAGTGATATGGAAGACGGCCTTTGCTCATGTGGCAATCACTTCTTCGGGTAGATTTAATTGGGCGTGATTTCAGGAACCTCACTGACTCATTTAGTAACCTCAGTGACTCATTTAGTAACCTCACCAACTAATTTAGTAACCTCACTGACTCATTTAGTAACCTCACTGACTAATTTAGTAACCCCACCGACTAATTTAGTAACCTCACTGACTAATTTAGTTACCTTAACCTCACTGACTAATTTGGCTCTGCATCACTGCAATTAATACTGTTGAGCCCGCTTCATTATTCCATCACATTCTGACCTATTCCCCGGGATTTGCCCATGCAATAGGGCACCATGAAGGATCCTACGTCCTTTGCATCCTCTAATTTTGTGCTCCTCTGTTTCCACCCTGCACCAGTACTTCCTGAAGTTCTGTCATCCCTGGAAGCTTGCTGGTCAATCTCAGATATTTTTTTCAGCCATCATACTTCAATCGTGTGCTGCAGTACAACTCGAGCCCAACCTGCAACCATTCAATGACGAATTCCAGTGCTTCTGCAATGCTCACGGTTAATTCTAAGAAACATTGCGAGGGAGTCCTTTTCTCGGGCAGCAGTATGAACTGGTCTTTGTGCACTCATGCCCCACACATGCATGGTATCCCAAACTCCACTACTTTCTTCAACCCTTCACCTGAACTTTACAAATACCTCATGTTTGTCTCAACTCTGCTCCTCCTTACCCCCTGCCCGTTTTTATCCCATTGACTAAGGGCTGGATGCTGCTGGCAGGGGCACAACAGACCACCTCTCAGTCAAGCGCCAGCCCTGTTAGACTTCTATGGAGGTGACTGCCACTGAAAAAAGACGTGCAACAGAACACAATATAATATAACACACATTGCATACAATCTTGCAGACGTGGTCTGGGACGATTCGGCCGAAACTATTCTGTGAACTGTAACACATTCTGACATTTCTTTTATAGAAGAGTACAATTGGCAACAGGCTTTACCTTGGTGAAGTGGGTGTGTAATCTGTGGTCCCAAGCTGCAAACCTAGAAGTACATTCTCAGTACTTCATCCTATCAAACTGAATGAGTTGAGTATGATTCAGGTAATTCATTGGGAATTGGGATGACTATAGGCCCGAGAAGCAAAAACATGTTTTTTAAATGGCCCGCATACAAAATTATTGTCCAACAATCACAGATCCCAGTTATTTGCAACTTTTTGCAAGACAGATTTGGGAAGATATTATTATTATTATTATTAGTAGTAGTATTAATATTATTGTTACATAAGGAACAGGACCATGGTTTATTAAAACAGGAGTATTTTTTTCCCTCACTGCACCTGCTATGAATTAAATGACTTGTAGTGTCTGGCTAGGGAAAGTAATGCATAGATGGATTACATGACTTGCCCTTTTAAAGATTTTTCTTATGTGCTGAAGCAGGAATAAAAACTAGGTCCACAATTACAAATGAAAGTGCCTTCGTTTTTGTGAAAACCGAGTGCCAGCGCAACCTATGGGTTGTGCGAGGGGCACAGCTATCTGCTTTTGAAAGCACTGGGCCAATTGGACTTCGAAGAAAACAAAGTCGATTTCTGAACAGTCTATTACCCAGAAGCTAATGAATGCACTTTTACAGCTCCATATTGACTCAAGTGGGATGTGACTCCCAACGGCTTTCCTTGGCACACAATCCTGTAACATTCCCAAGAGCAAAATATGCCAGGAAGCCACAATATGCCTGCACGTGGCATGCTGGCACTTGCAGTCGAGTAGTCTAGGCCTCCTGTTGAGACGGCATCACCTCATATCATTCGGCACCCTCAGCTACCTGTGACATCCTACAGTAGCCAGCCAATCAGACAAGACAAAGGAAACAGCCATTGCGAGAGACATTATCATTGGCAAGGCCACGTTCCAGTGCCTGTGAGTACTGGGGTAACATATAAAGAAAACGGCTTCTCTCTGAGGTTGCCTCCTGCTGACCTGTATCTGCGTCAACGAATGTTATAGCTCATAACGCTTACATCGGTTACACTGCCCCACTGTGTGTAGCACTTGAGGGTAAGATATATGTGCATCCGAGGCCACAGAATTCTACTTGCATAGAGAAATAAATGTCAATTATCATTGAAGAAAATCGCTGAAATCATATTGTGCAGAAAAACATGCCATATTTGTTTTACCAGTATGATTTTTGGAACGGCTCTCTCGACCAACATGCATAAGGGAAAACCTAATTCAAACATACTTCCTTCAACTGAAAAGGTTGAAAGCAGAAGCCCTGTCCCCGTCCAAAGTGAATGGCGTACCTGACTCAGTCACTGATTCAGTCACCCCTGGCGTTACTCACTGAAGCCCCCGAAGAATGCCACCCTTGTGTTCACAGAGAAACCCGGTTGCCCAGTTTTGAAAATTCTGAGTATGCTACTAGATGCTACATGTGCTCTTGAAATCTGCCATCTTTTGACACTCACTAGAATCAGCGGATTCCTTGGCAAACTGAAAAAACTCTCTCACTCGGTATTCCATATGTGACAGAAACTATTTTCTCTGGCTATAAATGAGTTCGCATTAAATGTCTGACCTTTCATGGGAGTGCAGAATAATGTACAATGACCATACAAGCTCATGAGTTTACTCTGGCATCACCTTTCCAATGTTTCGTAATTTATGTCACATCATGAAACCTGTTTGTACTTGAAGGTCAGTCACTTGCTCTAGCAAACACACACACAAACACACACACACAGGTATAGGACACCCAACCTTCTGTATAAGCTTGTACCATACAGTTTTGGTAGTGTGTTGAACAGCCAGACTTATCTCAAGAGGGGTCAATGTGAGCTGTAGGGGTGTTACACAGATTCACAGTGCCAAGTATTCAAATAAACACTTACACACAAGGTTTCTTGAATAAACAATTATTAATTTATTTATCAGTCGGTTAGAATAAGATTTCTTCAGAAGGGAGCAATATAAAAGTAACACACAAATACACTTCAATACTGTACACTCTTAGTTTCTAAATCCGTAAAGACCCTTTTGGGATGGCCCACAAACACAACCTACACCCTCAGGTGACTTCAATAGCTAGGGTGCTGGAGACATTCATATTTTACTGTTTGCATTTAGAATACTGGTAGGAGTTGGTAAAAGGAAAAGATTATTAGAACAAAAAGAGACCACAAATCTTCCTAAGCAGGCAAATACTTTTGGATCCCCTAAGAAGAGTTATTCAGTACAACAGGCTAAGCCAAAGTCAATGGGCAAAGGTCTTATATAGGATGAAGCACTTTAGGTAGGTAAGTAGAAAGGTCTTTGCACAATATTTTAGAAGTCTTTGAAGAAAATAAAAATAAAATGTAGGGCCACAAGCTGATTAGACCTGTGAGTAGTAGAAGTTGCAAGCAACTCTACAATAAGAGGTAAGTTCTCTCAGACTTTACAGTACCTTTGTACTGAAGACAAAGTGCAGCAGATGACTTCTGTTCCTGTGCAGCTCTGCAGATCTCACTGTTCCTGGGCCTCAGACATGGGTACAAGAGGGAGGACTTCTGTGGGCTCCTGCACTGCAATGGGATGATCACTGCTCACAACCAACAATGTACAAATCAGTGGCTGTTCAGTGTTTTAGCTCCTTGTGTCTACCGCAAATAGCAACACCGCGGTTCCTGGCTGTCAAGATTAACTTTCCTTGCTTCTGGGGTCCCGCACGCTGTTGAGGGGGCTCAGGCTCGGTCAGTTCTGCTTCCTGGGAGTCCAGAGGATCTTCCGGGAGCTCTAGGCCAGCTTAAAAGCAACACACACAACCTTGTGTTCCTCTCCCTGGCTATACAGTTTCCAGCAGCAACTCTGTGGAAATTCAACCAGCTCCGAGATGGATGTCCAGGTGGCTTACTCGGAATTGACTGGTCATCTTGCAGGGGCTTCTCTGTCGATGTGAATTTGGAGTTTCAGCACAGCAGCAGGGCTTCACCGGGCAAACGAAAGGTCCAGGAGTTTCAGCAGGCATCCTCTTCAAGTTCTTCTTTGGTTCCTTGGTCCAGTGGTCGACTATACCTTCCAAGCCAAAATCCTCGCCTTTTATTCAGTTCTCTCCCATTCATTCCAGCCTAACTGTCAGTCACCCATCAGGGTGGCAGTCCTTGCCGGACAGTAAGCTGACCAATCACCACAGAGGCCATTTGGGTCTCCTAGGAGACTAAGCACAGGGAGTTTCGGGCACCTACCTCACTTCCTGCCTACCCCAGACACCCTGGAGCCAGAGGCGGGCTTCACTCAAACCTGGTTTGGTGCACAGAGTAAATCTCAAGAAGGACCTTTCCACAAGGAAATGATGAAAAAAGAAGACCAGGGACATTTGGCAAAAATGGCACCCTTGGGTGCTTTACAGTAGCTGCGAACGCAGCCCACGGTAAATGCACACCATGGTAGTTAAAACAAAACCACTTCCACCAGCCATTCATTGAGGAAACAGTAACATAAAAAATGTTACATGAGAAGCTAGACAGAGGGGATACTAGGTAACCCCTCCAGCAGCCTATTGTAAGATAGTGTGTGCTGGGTCTACAAAGTTATAAATGTAAGTAAAATCAATTTGACTTTACTGCTCTGGGAAACAGCCGTTTAATCCCAGAGAAGGTATGTAAACCTTTGGGAAATCTGAAAAATGTCCCTGTGCCACTGCACTGAAGGTGCTGTGTGACACAATGTATGATGCCTATGGAGTTTGTCAGACTCCACAACCAAAAGAACACAGAGTTCAAAATCACATAAAAATACATGAGAGAGTGGGAAAAAGGGTCTCACTTTCTCCAGGTTAAAAAAAAATCAAGTCCTCAAAATCCAGCAAAGTTGGTGGGGGTCTCTAAGGTGGAGGGAATTAGCGCATTTCTGAGAATTCTCCCTAACAACCTGCATGCACAAACACTCCTTCAAATGATCCTGTAGGCACTCAGGTTCCAGACACATGCACACTTTGTCATGACATACATACACATACAGATAGAAGGAGTTTAGAAGAGTGGGCACCACAAAAATGAAGTCAATTTACTGTTTAGATTGTAGGCAAATCCTTGGATATCTTAGAGGCATCAATCAGAATGTTGATGTACACATCATTGATACAAAAAATCTGCCAGCAAAAAAAGTGCCTGGTGAAACTATCACCGACCTGATGACGCCAAGGGTTGTAGTCAATAGTAATGTACGTTATTGAAATAATGTCCAAATTAGATATGTTCATAATTCAAAAAATAAACATTCAAACATGCTTTCGTGATTAAAAATCTTCTTATTTATTCTTCATTTTCATGTTTTGTAGTGCAGAGGCCAATGTCGCCTGTGCATTTCGGACATCAGTCCTTCGTCAAAGCGAATGTTATAAATACAATACGTCACATAACATTTAGAACATGGTCTAATCCATTAGATTGCACAAGATATCAATTAATCAATTACATATCTCAAAACAACAACACAAATAAACGCAAAATACACCATGGTACCTTGTATTTATCTGCAAGTAGTACAATTTAGACATTCAAGTTGATTGGACTCCTCTACGCCCAAAAAATATTCCTATGTCTGTGTTGGAAGAAGTCTCTGGAGTTTTTCCTGCAAGATGAGAGTATGTTTGTAAACTCTGTCCTAATAGTATTCTGAGTTACACTTGTTATATGTGAGATAGATAATTCTACTTTGACCCAACAATTCATCAAAGTAATAGAAAGTATCTCTTAATGCAATAGTCTTACTCTCTGACATGTGGTTAACTCAACAGCTATACTGTGTCTTTGGTGTGTCTGGTGCTGACTCCGTATGCGTACTAGACAAAATGTTCACCTAATGATCACCTCTATCTATGATGTTCACTTAGCAAGCATACGTAAGGATCAAATAATATAATCGTGCTAACTGGTCTTACTTCACAAGTGTATATGATGCGCTGCATGTATCGGGTTATCCATCGATTACGCTGTGCTCATACGGCAAAGTAATAATGGAATAAGTTTGAATGCTGCTAGTGTTTCGGGCATGTCTGCAAAGTAAGTGAATTTGATCCAGGGATCAACTGAAAGCAAGCTTAACGCATACATGTAGCCATAGCCTGTGTTAGAGTGAATATATCAGCGTTCATGCTCTGTCCTCCATAGTGTGTACGTATCCATGGCATCTCTCAGTTTACAGTGGATTGGCCATACTGAGAGGAGCGACACGTCATCAAGTTGCGTGATCGCGTCAGTGTTGTATCCAGGCTTGTACTTAAGTTGTCATTGAAATAGTCTAGTTGTTAATGTATGTGTGCAAAAACTACTGCAGCACTGATACTTGACAAAGTTCAGAGTGACAGCGTTCCCGCTAAGACATACTATTACTGGTGTCAGTTGCCCTAATCTAGCCATGGTAAACTGCTTAATGTGATGTAACTTGCAAATGTGGTGCACCCAGATCGGGGTTGCAAAGTAGAAGTTGAAAGCATAACACATTGGATACATGTTCAAAATGATTACTTATCCATTACATATATCAAAATGTGGAGCGTACATTGCTTGTTGTGAATCCAGATCCTAATCTTATACACACACACCCACACACATATGCACTCACAAGCACACACATACACGTAGAACCATTAAAAACACACATGCACAATGCCACATATGCACACATTCAAACACTAAACCAGCATAGTAGAAAGTAAACCCAGATTTGCTTTAAAAAAAAATCTTATCTTCAATTTGCTTTTAATGAGTTTGTTTCCACTCACTACTGTAGGTACATGATTCAATGATTCAAAAGATCTGATTGGTGCAAACGTGAAAGAAACACACAGTTTGGGTGGGGGGGGGGGGTGTTGCTCTGGATGAGCATGTTTCCAGCAAAGGTGCTCTTTGCTAAAGCAGTTCACCTTCTTTTGACCTCTGACAACACGAGCACAGAGTACATTGTCAGAGGTACACAGACCAGGATGCTCAGCTCAGGCTGTTTGAATCGTCTAGTATTATTTAAACTGTAAAATATGGGGTTGCATACGTCACTACTGTCTGTCAAACCAACCAACAAATCGGCCCACAGTATATTTCATTTCAGCAATGGCTGAATGCACTTATGGCCATTTCGACCCTGATGGGTAATAATAAGACCTTCCATGAAGTTTACAGTAGGTGTGCATCCACCAGATCTGTGGAAGTGAAAGGTAGACCCAAGACAAAAGGAAACTGGTTTCGGCTGACTAATGCCTAAACATGCAGAAATACTGTCCTGGAATCTGAAAGCACAATATTGACTGCAGACTGCCAGGCCAGCATGGAAAATTCAACACTGCTAAATACACTAACAGTGTTGTCAGAAACAGGAAGGCTAAAATTAAGTGTGCAATGTGCAAATGACAATGCTTCTTTGGAGACACTGAAATGCATTCTTCCCAAAGAGAAGAGCTGTCATAAAAGTGAAGACAATTGCAGCTGGATTGAAAGGAACTGTTTACCAGTGAAATTCAAGTGCCTGTGACAGTTTAATATAAAGTATAATTTGAGGATGGACATTGATGGCATGGTGCAGGAGAAAAACAAAGGGCCTGATTCATGGAATCGGGCACAGAAATCGCACAAGGACTGCACGCCGAGTAGCACCCTGAGCGAGCAGAGGTGCAGACATTTATTTTGGGGCATATTCATCGATTCAAAGGCACATTACCAGCCGTCACGCAAGTAAAAACAATCTCTGCTAGGAACACTTACAACACACACCCACACACACCACAAAGCAAGCTAAAGGCCAAACCTGGCGCAAGCATCCATGTCCACCCCTGACCCACCATCCAGTACCTGTGTGAGAAGGCGCGCCTTCCCCCGCAGGCCTAGGCTGCACCACAGCGAAATGGCGCACCCTCCCCCGTAAGTGGTGGCAGCGCCCAAGCAAAATCACATGCTTTGCCTCGCAAGTCCGGGCTGCGCCCCTGCAAAATCGCACGCCCTCCTTCGTAAGCGAAGTCAGCACCCCAGCAGAATCGCATGACACACCTTGGAAGCCCAGGCTGCACCCCAACTACTCTGCGCGAGGATCCACGTAAGTAACAGCTGCACCCAAGCTACTCTGCACGAGGATCCACCTAAGTAACGGCTGCACCCCAGCTACTCTGCATGAGGACCCAGGTAATTAACGGCTGCACCCCAGCTACTTTGCACAAGGAGACACCAAGGAACATCTGCACCCCTGTGAACCATCCCTGCATTCCCCCTACTCCCACCACACATGAAGTGCCAGATCACACCCCGACTGCAGACCAGGCAGCCCCCACACCACCCCCAACACCCTCAGCTCTGATACCACCCCCTGGCAGCCCCATCAAGTACTGACACCATCCCCAACCCCCTCACCTCTGACACCACCTCCAGGCAGCCCCCTCATGAACTGATACCACCCTCAGCCCCCTCACCATTGGTGCCACCCCCAGGTAGCCCCCTCAAGTACTGAAACCACCCTAAGCCCCTCAGCCTGGCAATGCCCCACCCACCTAACCAATGAAAAATGCAATGGCAGCTTGCCACATCTTGACTGCTTTGCCACCAATATCAAACACACTGACCACATACCCACCCATATACCCACAAACTGTCTACTGATGCTGATCCACACTGGATGCGCATCACAGAGGTTAGTGGCACATCACAACCAGTGGCACAGCAACATGATAGCTGAATACAGCAGCAGCTCCACCATGGAAACACCATGCCCAAGTAACGCTGCAACACAATGCTGTGCAATGTGAAGCACAATGTGAAGCACCACAGTGGCTGATGAGTAGCATAACACGAAAGCACACACAGTATAGAGAGTGTTGTGTGTTGCTGGCCATCCTTGCATCGGGAGGCAACCCCCTTGCATGACTGATGATTGCATGCCATATTTCCACAGTCATGCCTACGACCCACTTGACAGTCACATAAAGAAAGGCATAGCAAAATGAATGCAAACCACATTCTGCCCATGAACAGAGAGACAGCAAAAACGTGTTGTGCAACAACCGAAAACTGTATTACTAACATGCACTCAAAATTGAACATGGATGTTGCAAAGGGGAAATGTCCAAGGGCAAAACAGAAAATAGAGAGACACATATTAACTAATTACATGGAAGGCAGGCTCATAGTTCATCCCTTAGGTTATACAGAACAGACTCACATTTATTTTATTTTTGTATTAATTTACTTATACCACGTCGACAGCCCGCAGGCATTAGGGCACCACAAAAACACACCAAGACGAACAAGTATGACGGAACAAAATAATTTATTTAAGTGAGTCCACAGTGTAACTTTGGGTGGTAGAACCAAAAGGAAACATTATCCAAAGAGATGAGGTTTCAGTGCTTTCTTGATAACTGTAGGTTTTCCATGGCTACGATAGTCACCTGTGTGTGTTCCAGTAGGAGGAGGCGATAACTGCAAACAATCTACCCAGACCTCTAGATCTTGAGTACTTCACTCTTTGCAGCTGATTATGGGAGGAGGAACTCATGGCCCTGTTAGGTTGGTAGAGGGGATCAGGGCGTTGATGTATTCTGGGGCTTTCCCAAAGAGAGAGTGATGATTAGCAAAACAGTTTGAAATGGATGCGTTCCTGCACGGGAAACCAGTGTAGGTTTCTCTGGAAATTGGAAATATGGGATTTCCTGGGAATTTTCAATGCAATGCAAACTGCATCATTTTGGATAACTTGAATGGCACAAATGTTGGATTTTGCAGCTCTGCCAAGTAGTGAGTTACAGTAATACAACCTGGGTAATATCGTGGCTTGTGCTATGGTAGCCAAGTTCTTTTCATTGAGGAAAGGCTGAATGGATCTCAACAGTCTAAGGTGGTAGTTACACGTCCTACAGAGGTATTGCACCTGGGTGTCAGAGTTTAACAACGCCTCCAGGAAAACTCTGAGGGTTTTAACCTTCGAGTGGGTGTTAATGATGTTACCTTGAATTACAAAGTGATAATATGGAGGGTCAAGATTGGAAAGGGTCTGGGGAGACCCAAAGACCAGAAGCTCTATTTTATTTCCATTGAGAAAAAGCCAGTTTGTAGACATTCATCTCTCAATGGCATTATAGTTGTTGTCTGAATCAATGGCATAATCCCCGGATAGCTCGACGACCAGCTGCTTGTCATCGGTAAAGTTAGTAAAAAACACACCCAGCTCTTCTAGAAGAGTACAGGAGGATCTAATGTACAAGTTGAAGAGAAGGGGGGGATAGAAGCACCTTGTGGAATGTCACACTCTATGGTGGAGGTGGGGGAAAAGGCTGAGCCCCAATGAATCTTAGATTTGCGTTTGGACAGGAAGGACTGAATCCAATTCACTGCGGCTGTGGAGCAGAAACCCTGGTGTTGTAGGTGCATTCCTCACCCTCTTGAAGGCAGGCCACTGCCTGGTCCTGGATGGCTTTCAGGCTGTCTCTCATCCTCCTCTCCAGCACCCCCGCATCCCTGCAAGCCTCTTCCAGGATATGGACATGCCTCTCTGCCTTCCTCCCCACCGCCTCCACCCTGGCCCTGGCAACTTGTGCCTCCCAAGCTCACTCCCTCTCCACCACCAGCAGCATCATCAGTTCCATTGTGGTTTGGGATGTTAATTCTTATGACCAAGAGGTACAAAGACTGTTGGATATTCCAGGTCACTATTCCATTAAAGATTTTGAATTATTAATCACTCGGAAGAACGCACTCCCTTGTTTTACATAATTCTTAAAATCCATAAAAACATCTGCAATCCGCCGGGATGCCCAATTATATCAGGGCGTGGCTCTATTTTAGAGCCATTGTCAAAATGTATTGACTTTTCTTTATCAAACCCTTGTCAACGGCTACACCAACATTCCTATTGGATTCTAGGGATGTGATCAATTTGGTGGAGGGACTTGCGTTTGACCCAACTGAGGAAATTCTTGTTACACTTGATATAGAAGTGCTCTACACCAATATTCCACAGGATAAAGTGGTCCATAGCCTACAAGTTAGGTTGGACAGACGCCCCCTACCACACAATGTCTCAACAGAGTTTCTGAGTCAGGCTGTGGAATTGGTCCTTGCTAACAGTTTCTTAAAGTTCAAAGAAATATTTTTGTTACAAAGCAAGGGAACTGCAATGGGCTGTACCTTTTCGCCAAACCTGCCCATTATTTTTATGGCCTTGTTTGGAGAGAATAAGGGTCTGCATGGTAGAAATCCATTTGTATAACAGATCAAACTATATCAAAGATATATAGATGACATCTTATTGACCTGGGAGGGCAATGTCGATACACTGCTTCTGTTTGTGGACTGGTTAAATCAGGTGGACCACAACATACATTTTACTTTTGAATATTCCATTACCAGAGTTTCATTTTTGGATTTATCCATTTACAATGAATCTGGTTTTCTGCAGAGAGAGCTATTCAGGAAACCAACTGAAAGAAATACCACACTGTAATTTGCTAGCCAACATCCCAAAAGCTTGTTACCGAACCTTCCGTATGGGATGTTTTTACGGCTACAGCGTAATTGCTCCAACATTACCAATTTCAACAAACATGCTAATGTCATGGAGGCTAGGCTCATTGAATGAGGCTATCCTAAAAAACTAGTGAAACACTCTAATCAAGATCATCTGGTCTGTGTCTCGACCTTTGTCGGCACAGCAATGCCATCAAAGGAATTATCCTAAAAAACTGGAGAGTTCTGAATTCAACAGGGATTACGTTTCAAAAGCCATTGTTTGCTTTAAAAAAAAGTAAAAGTTTGTGACAGAGATTAATTTGTGCAAGTCAAATCCCTTTAAAGTAAACCCATCAGAGACACGAATTTGAATTCAGTAGTGGGCCATTATCCGTGCACATCATGTGTGGCCTGCAAGTACTCGCAGAAAATGACCACCTTCTCATGTGAAGGAAATATTTGGGACGTACGGACCTTTACAACCTGTAAAAGTAAATATGTGATCTACGCGGTCCAATGTCCATGCAAAATGTTCTATATAGGCAAAACCTCAAGGGAGGTTCATGTTCGTAACAATGAGCATTGTTCTAAAATTAGAACTCGTAATCTGAATGTACCTATGGTTCTCCATTTGGTCAAGATGAGCCATAGTGTGGAACAACTATCATGGCTTTGTGTGGAGAAAATTGTCACCAGTGGTCCTGGTCAAACAACTAACAAGCTGACATACAAGGAACAATTGTGAATCTTTAACCTTAAAACATTGGATACCTTGGGATTTCGATTCACGTTAAAGCGTGTATCTCTGTCTGGCCAATACCATTTTTGATACTATCATTGGATATCCTGTTGGGACCACATTTGTGTCTGCTGTTTTACATGCTTTTAGCTAATTTGTAATATTTCTTTCATAACTCGAGTCTGCTGGTTGTCACCTTGACAGCATGGGTAGCAGCCTGGGTTGGATCCACTATTGAGTGGGTTAAGTTATCTCATTTGTTGGACACCACATACCTTTTCCTTGCCCCTTCAACTACAGCACAAATGTATGTGCTTATTTTCGGTCACATATTTTGTGGGGGATCTCGAAAAACATCATTTAATTGGGTTCACCATTATTCCAGATACATCGTAGTGTGCCCCAAGCATGCATGTGCAACTCTTTTGAAACACTCCCTAGATGAGGGATATATAATGTGCTATTGCATGTACGTACATTTATAGCTACATACCTTTAATGCAAATGCGCTCTTAAGGCTCTATTGCTAAAGATGTGTGCATACCTTCGACGGCAGTTTAGCTACAAACTGCAGCACAATTATATATCATGCACAGATTGCCTTAGATGGAGGCTTGAGAGGCGGAACTGAGTTAGGTGACGCCAGTACGCTTGCACGTACTGCTGCCGCGCATGTGTAGTTAATGCTTTATCCGGAAGTACGTGCGCTTGTCTACGGCATCAGTCGGCGGTGGACTGTGACATGAACCGCATTAACAGCGAGCAGCTCACTAACAGTGAGTGCTTATAATGATCTTTGGTGAGAAACTGGGCCCCTACATCTTGCAGCAATGACCACTCTTTGATACTATCTTTCCCGACGCCCATGTACACGAGCACAGGTCTTTGTAATATTAAGAAGATTAGTGAGCCGTGGCAACGACACTAGCTCAGGAAAGTGCTTATGCATGTTGTACAATCTGTTAGTTGTTATCACCAATTAATTTATTCATAAAGATTTGTGAACACATGCCATTTTTTATTTAAATTAAATGTGATATTGACCAGTAGGTATTTAAATGGATATAGTAATTTTGTAATGGATATAGTAATTTTGTATTTTAGTGACAGCTAACTTGACCCTTTGGAGTTGCTATTTATTCATTCATATATTGGTGTGTTTAAATACAGACATCTACAAATGATGGATGGATTCATTAAGCAATCAAGCTTCCACCTGACACATCTGCATTTTTGGAGGTCAATAGTGTTCCATCATTTATTGTTCGGGGTGAGTAATAATGGTTTAACACCATTCTGTTCATCCTTTAATATATTCCTTTTGATTGGAAGCGTTTGTGACTAACAGTTCCGGTAGTAGTGAGCACAATTACCATGTGTCTTTTCAGATTTTGATACTTCTTCTGAAGTATCACTGAATTCAAGTGACGCCGATTATTAAGTGTTTTGAGAGCATATGACCACATTTGCCAGGTCTGTGCATTTTGATTTCTCTTGAGCACTATATCATTTTTTGGTGCATTTGGAAATGGTTTCTTGCTCTGCCTCAGCCGTAGTGCCAGTTTGGCTTCACCCTTGGACTCAGTTTTTCTCTCTTTCTTTGGGCCTCACAAACCCTTTCACTCTGGGAAATTAGGAACACTTTGTGATTTTTTTCTTCAATGTGTTTTCCTTTAATCTAGATATATCACCATGCTAGTACTATTGTAAATAATAGAATGTTGTAGGGATGGGTTAGGTAGTATTTGTGAATGCTGTCAAGGGATAGTGCAATAACTATGTACATTTTTCCACTCTTTCCAGTTTTTGTAGTGCATCAACTGTTTCTCCTGATGAAGTCGTTGATCCAATTATCTCTATACATTGAAACCGGTTGAGAAGAACACTTGGGGATGTGATCAGTTGGATTTTGTCGATTGGATCCACCCTGTCAATAGATCACATATTGCATAATTATTGTGATTAGGCACATTTTATGTGTATGAAATAGTAATAGTGTGTAGGGACAACTAAGTTGTTTTACTACACAAACGATGAATCAACTTTGGGTTCATTTTTATTGATTTGTGGATGAATGTTTGACATTGTATGAGATTTAATGAATGAATGGTTCACTGTGATAGGTGTTTAATTGTTTGGCCGTTCATGGCCTCTTATGTCTTTTCATGCTCTCCTGTAACATTTATGAAATTTAATGTGTGGATTTATTTATGATAAACTCATTCTTTATAAATAATGTATCATAGTAAATAAATGTTGATACTTTAAGAAATAAACATCCTCTGGACATTTTATCAGTATACTCTGGTACATTAATACCCTGGTCCAGAGCGTGGGGTTTTCCTGCACCTTTCAGTTTTCCACCTGGGGACACACCATGCCCCTTGCCTGGTCACTGTTGACCTCTGTGCAGCTTGCCTCCTCAGTCTAATTTGGCCCTGGGAAGAGCTCCCCTGACCACATCCATAGTGCAGCTGCCTGTTTCAGCATACCCTGCGCATGCACCCCTGCCATCTTGATGTTGGTTGATGGGGGGATACAGTGCCGTCACTGTCCTGCTGTGCCAGTTGCCCCACTGATGCCTGGTCCTGTGCAGGAGCCTTGTCAGGTACAGCAAGCACCCTTGAACATCCACCTCAGGCAGGGATGTTGCAAACACCAGACAGGGCACAGCGGGAATAACAGAAGTAGAGAAGGCTCTGATGGGAACCTGCAAAGAAGGCCCCCCAGACGGCAATTGGGGCACAGCAGAGGCAGTGGAGGAGTGGGCAGCAGTGCCCATGTCAGCTGGGAAAGGTAGTTGCTCATTGATCCGTGATGATCTGAGAGTCCCTCATGAAGTACCCTCACATCATCATGGATCACACCCACCGCCACGCAATCCCAGCCAGCAGGGCATGTAAAAGCTCTGGGGTAACCATCATAGCCCGAAAAGGGGGCCCAGCCTGGGTTGAGGTATCCACGAGGTTGATACCTGCTGGATCAGAATGAACAGGGACAGCAGGTTGGTCAGTGTCCTCCATGGTACACTGCACATCCTCCTGTCCCTGTTCCAAGGGTGCCGATTGAATCCCCTCCTGGATGTTTCCACCAAACCCTGTACGCTGGCCTTCATCTTCCTCCTCTTCCACCACCACCTCCATCTCCCTGGATGAATCCAGAGAGCATTTCTCCCTGGATGGCCCCTCTATCCCTGCACCTTTGCCCACAGCCACTGAGGAGTCCCCGTCCACGCCAAACTGGGATGTACCCCCAGCAGCTGCGGCCGTTGGACCATGTGCACCCCCAGCCGACTCACCCTCAGATGAGGTGAACTCACGTCGGCCTGTCTGGGGAGTATGCTGACACCTGGCGGTCTTGTCCCTGCCATGATGCACCACAACAACAACTCCGCCCTCTCCATGAGCCGCAGCAAATGTACACACATAGGAGACAAAACATTGACATCAGTCATGGTTGACAATGGATGTCTGGCATACTCAAAATTAACATGCCAAGTCAGGCATCATGTCACATCCATGAACAGAGTCACACACAATACACACATACAGGCATTTGAGCACATGTGTCACATCCATCACATGTGCCTGTATGCATGCTCTGGCAGTACTACCACAGATAGGGCCTCATTACACAGTAGGCGGTATGGGAAAAATGATGCCGGTAAAGGATTACCGGCGTCGCTAACCGTGCCTGCCAATTACGACCAGCCTACCGGCTATTAACGGCACCGCTAAGAACGGTGCCTCCAATAGCGGCAAGCTCGCGGGCACGCGACCAGTCATGTCGGCAATAGCGGCATGGTGGAAATAGGAGTCCATCACAAGACATGCGGACATGCTAATAGTGGCATGGAGCATGCCCAAAAAGCCCATACCAGCATGGCGGAAATACCGGCATCGCGAACCACCCATTAAGGGTCATGTGCAGTGTTGCCAACTGCCACAGGTGGCTACAATCAGCACAGGTGGAGGCAATGGTGACTGGGCCAGCACAAAAGGAGCACACCACACCCCTTTCCACACCCATTCACACACCAAAATGATTCCAATACTAGCAGCATTACTTGGGCTGGAGGACATGATTGCATTGCAGCAGCAACAACAACAGGCAGCACAGAGGAGACGCAGGAGGAGGAGGAGGGCGAGACAGGCCCAGCAAGCCCCACCAGTGCACCTAGTCATACCACGGAGGCAGCCACCAATCCCCAGGATCAGAGCCAGTCCATTCAACCTAAGCCCTGAGCAGATACACACATTGTACCGTCTGGACCGCGATACCATCACCACCATTGTGGACATGATACACAACGACATCATCTGCCTCATAGACATCCGTACTGCCATCCCCCCTCTACTGAAGGTGGTTACTGTGCTCCACTTCCTGGCCACAGGCACCTACCAGCATACGGTAGGGCATATGCATGGCATATCACAACCAGTATTCTCATGCATGCTGAACCAGGTGCTCGATGCCTTTGATGACAGCAATGTCATCAAAGTCTCCAAAGACACCAAAACATTAGGCGTTTATCTCGACTCCACCCTATCCCTGAACAGACAAACTAATGCTGTTAGGTCAGCCTCCGCCTACACTTATAAACTTATCACCGCCTGCAGACCATTTCAGAACACTCACAACTGCATTACATTGGCCAGAACACTCATCATGTCCAAACTAGATTACTGTAGTGCCCTCTACTTAGGGACTAGTCAATCTAACCTCAATAAACTTCAAACTATTCAAAACAATGCCATAAGGGCAGCTCTCAATATCCCTAGATGGTCTACATTTAGATCTGACCTACGCTGGCTCCCGGTAAAACAAA
This sequence comes from Ambystoma mexicanum, assembly GCF_040938575.1. Taxonomy (NCBI): domain Eukaryota; kingdom Metazoa; phylum Chordata; class Amphibia; order Caudata; family Ambystomatidae; genus Ambystoma; species Ambystoma mexicanum. The sequence goes on along the minus strand of NC_090933.1, from coordinate 332,383,477 downwards.
GAATTGCCCTGAAAACGCTAGCCTTGACCCACAAATGCCTGAACAACGATGCCCCACCTTACTTCATATCGCATCTTGCACTTCACTCTTCCCCCCGTCCCACCAGATCAGCCCAAATTCACAGCCTAACCCTGCCTAGATTCAAACTCCAAAAAGCGGGTGGCGTGAGTTTCCATATCCTAGCTTCCAAACTGTGGAATACTCTGCCAAAGTACATAAGAACTGAACATTTGTTCCTAATGTTCAAGCACAACACCAAAGCTTGGCTGTTCACCCAGAAAGCATAAGGCTCCTCTCGCTAGCTGGTCCCCTACCTGTAATATATCTTATCTGTGTATATATGCCTCACTGTATCGCTCATAACTTGTATTCTGTATTAATGTATTACCTGCAAATCTGGCCCTTTGTATATACTTTGTTGTAACCTGTATTTAAGAGTATGCGCCCGGTTGCCCATGGGCCTGGTACGCTTTACAAATAAACAAAACTTCAAACTCCTGATGCACACAAGTGAACACATACCCCTGCCGCGGACTGCCCAGGAGATCTCCAACACCAAAGTTGGCTTCCATTCACTGGCAGGCATCCCAAGTTGCATCAGGGCCATCGACTGTACCCATGTGGAATTGGTGGTCCCACATGCCAATGAGACAGTCTACCGAAACAGAAAGCAATACCACTCCATCAACGTCCAAATGGTATGTGACTAACAAGATAATCACACATTGTTGTGCCCGATATCCCGGATCAACCCATGATTCAATGGTCCTGCGGAACGATACCACACTACATGGAGCGATATGCTGGACAATGTTCGTGGCTACTTGGTGAGTAGCAGGGCAAGCACATGGCAGTTTGATGTGGGGTGTGATTGGGGGGGAGAGATGCATACTCCAACTTGGTGTGATTGGGGGGAGATATGCATACTCCAACTGGGTGTGATAGCGGGGGGATGCATACTCCAACTTGATGTGATTGGGGCGGAGAGATGCATACTCCAACTGGGTGTGATTGGGGGGGAGAGATGCATACTCCAACTGGGTGTGATTGGGGGGGGTGCATACTCCAACTGGATGTGATTGGGGGGGGGATGCATACTCCCACTGGGTGTGATTGGGGGCAGAGGGAGATGCATACTCCAACTGGATGTGATTGGGGGGGGAGAGATGCATACTCCAACTGGGTGTGATTGGGGGGATGCATACTCCAACTGGGTGTGATTGGGGGGGATGCATACTCCAACTGTGTTTGATTGGGGGGGGGAGATGCATACTCCAACTGGGTGTGAATAGTTGTCAGGATAAAAAATTGACATACAGATTTACACCACTGTCCACCGAGGCATCCCACAATGGACCTGACACATTAAAACCACATGCAAGTAGTAAGCTGTACAACAATGAAATGAATCCATTACCTCAAACATGCCATATACATCCACATGCACATTGCACATCAGACCATACCCTCGATAACACAATGCAGCTACATGCAGCCAAAATGGACATTGGAAATGTACGCTGAACAGCATCACAACGGATATGCGCCCTTGAATGCATAAAAAGGGATCTCCTGTAGCCATTATACTGATCCACAACCGTACACCACTACTGAAGTGCCGCATGACAGCATGGGGACATCAACTTCGGAATGGCAGTACACTAGCAGTGTGGTACAAACGGTGCCAGGACCAAAAGACACAAATGTCTTGACCTCACCCAGTACATGGCAATAACTGCCGTAGACATGCATGGTGCCTGTCCACTTGCAAGGACTACCTCACCTTCCCACATTGCAGTTACTTTGATTGCCTCCATGGATGCAGGGATTTGTGGATGTCATTCACAATGCAAAGGTGATTTGTGTGATATGTACAGGTTCCACTTGATGTAAACATTTACACATACCCATTGTTGCACCCATGCAGGTGATGCTGGCTATCCCCTAAAGAGGTGGCTCCTTACCCCTGTACGGAACCCACAGAACAGACACGAAGAGGAATACAATCGTGCACATACCCGTACCCGCGTGGTAATTGAGCAGACATTTGGCCTTTTGAAGACACGGTTCCGGTTCCTCAGCAGGTCGGGTGGGGCACTCCTGTACGGGCATGAGAAGGTGGCTAAGATCACCATGGCATGCGTCATGCTGCACAATATGTGTATCAGATGGAATGTGCCAATGCCCCCTGACATTGAACTGCAACCACCTGCTGAGGATGATGATGGGGATGAGGAGGGAGGAGATGGGGTTGCAGGTCATGCAGGTGGCGATGCCCAGGAGGGACGTGCTGTGCACCAGCATCTGATCGACCAAAATTCCTAATACACTTGGATGAACATTGTTCAATGGATGTGGGTATTTGGGCACTGGGTTTTGTGGTGAAATGTACACTGTGCCCTGTCCACCAGTAAAGCACACATACACAATGAAATTGTCCACTCCTGTGATTTCTCATGTCACCAGTGTGTATTATGTATTTTAAGTAAAAGAAGTGCATGGACCCAACTACGCAAACACCCTTTCCCCCCTCGCCCACAACAATCCCAAAACACCCTTTCCTCCCTCCCCCCACAACACTCCCGAAACACCCTTTCTCCCCTTCCCCCACAACACTCCCAAAACACCCTTTCCCCCTTCCTCCCACAACACTCCCAAAAGACACTTTCCCCCCTCCCCCCACAACACTCCCAAAACACCCTTTCCCCCTTCCCTCCACAGCTCTCCCAAAACACCCTTTCCCCCCTGCCCCCACAACATTCCAAAAACACCCTTTCCCCCCCTTTCCCCACAACACTCCCAAAACACCCTTTCCCCCCTCTTCCCACAACACTCCCAAAACACCCTTTCCCCCCTCCCCCCACAACACTCCCAAAACACCCTTTCCCCCCTCCCCCCACAACTCTCCCAAAACACCCTTTCCCCGCTGCCCCCACAACACTCCCATAAATGGCTTGTACATCAGTGCTGCATAGCTGTACATGTGTCAGCAACATCTAGCTGGCCCTAGTTCCCATCCCCACTGCAACCATTGGGGGGTTGAGAGGTTGTGTGCCGCATAGCCTGCAAGGACCTGTGCCGGGCTCTGGTCTGCCTTGAGCTGGCAGAGGAGGAGGTGCACAGTTGGTCCTGTGCCGGTGGGGGGTTCTGCCTGTCCATTGCGTCTGCTATGCGTGTGAGGACCTGCCTCACAAGTGACATTTCCTCACATAGCCTGTTGGTGCTGGCTTCTATGGCTTGTCTGATGTCCCTTGCATGCTCCCTGCTCTTCTCCCTCACAAGTGCAGCCTCATCCACATGCTGGCCAACCAGCGCATTGATGTCCTCCTGCCGCTGTCTGATGATGGCAATGTCATGGCCTCTGTGTCTGCATTGTGTGGTGGGTGCCGCACCGTGTTGTATTGGTCCAGCATCAGGTGATGACAACGGTGGACTCCAGCACCCTTCCACGATTTCATCCCCAGACTGGCCATGGCTGCTGGAATTTGATGTGGGGTGTGGGCTCGGTTGTTTTGACTGCTGGGGGCTGGGTGTATGTTGTTGAATGGGCGAGTTACAAGTGTCCTCCACATCAGACATGGGTGCCGTGGCAGCTGCCTCGGTGATGTAGCTGTTAGCAGCAGACAGTGTCCCTTCCACGGGTGGATCGTGCTTGGGGGGGATTTCTGGAGTGGGTGCTGCAATTGGTTCAGGCGTACGTTCACGTCTTGGTGACGTGGGTGGGTTTGTGGGTGTGGCCCTCTGTGGGAGTGCACTCTTTCCTGTGCCCCTCGACGTGCTGGCCATGTTGCCTGATTCCTTTCCCCTGGGTTGTTTCTTAGCGGGTGGGGCCTGCGTCGCAGTGTCCTGCTCATCGCTGTCAGTTTGTGAGCCTGTGGGGGACAAAGAGAGGGATGGCATTGGTGATTGGTCAATGTGCTTCATGCAGATGTTGTTGTTCATGCTGTTCTATGCCTTCAGACTTCATGTTTGGCCATACAGGTCGTAAGACTGTTGGGTGGGTCATTCATGCTTGAGTCTGGGTGGCACGTTTCTGTGGTGCTGCATGCATGTGTGTGTGTTGGGATGTGAACCGCATATGGGCAGGGTTGTGTGCATGTATGTTTGATGACCACATCCATGATATGATTTAAGGGTCACATTTCGGGAATAAACTAATGTTTCACAGTGCAGTGTTTTGTGTGGACACTCACCTCCATCTGACAATGTCGGCACACCACGCTCCATTTCGCCTACTCCTTCGATTGATTCAACCAGAATGGTGCTTGCACAGGTCTCCTCCCACTCCATTAGTTTTATTGGGGATCCTCCACCGCCTCCTGTGCCCATGGCCAGGCTCCGGTTGGCAGCCAGGATGCAGCGTACACAGATGCATAGATCGTCCCACCGCTTCCTGACATTCTTCACAGTGCAGGGGGTGGAGCCCACCGCACTGACTTTATGGGCCACCTCTACCCATATCTCCTTCTTCTTGATTAGGGTGGGACGCTGCATGTCATTGGCAAACACCACCTCTGCCTTGGCAGCAAGCGTGTCAGTTAGCATTGTGAGCTCTTCATTTGAAAAGCACTACTTGCGCTGACGCTCTGCTCCTTTTTTTATTGCCTTGGGCATTCTAAGTGGGTCTGTGGAAGATTTTGGAAGGCTCTGGTGTGACTGCAGGTCCTGGGGGCAGAGGATGGCAATGGATTGTGTTTTTAAAGATGGCCACCGTCCTATTTCCCGTTCCTGTGCGATGACGCTACTTCCGGTTCCGCTTATTTACGGTGACCGCTAATAGCGGGCACCGCTAATGTGTGTTGTGGGAGGGCGGAAGTGCTATCAGCGCTTTCCTCGGTGCCGCTAAGGGCCTTTACAGGGCCTTTAGCGGCATGGCGGTAGGGTCCTTACCGCATGGCGCTAAGCTCGTGCCCGCGTACTCGTGATGCCACGCTATTAGCGGCCTGCTTCCTACACAGACACGTTATAAGCGCCATGCCGGTAAGGGCCGTAACTTACCGCCTACCATGTAATGAGGCCCATAGACTTGGACATCATGCATGTTGCTCACATGCCCACAACCCATCCAGTCCGCATCTGCCATGTCCAAGCATCTACACCATGCAAACACCCTACATGTCACCAACAACAAGCCATGGCTGTGCCAAACACCAATGAACATGCAATTGCTACTATACAATGTCACACGCAACAAATGTCTACCATTGGCATGAGATGGCAATCAGCTGCAACTCACAACACACACAAGACAAAAACAGGATGTGGCAACTGCAAGCAAGCATTCCACAAATACACCATAGGTACTGGAAGTTGAAGTCTGGGCAGAACCTCTCAAGTTCCCACAGCTGTGTCCGGTGGAAGCAATGGCAGCCTGCATGGTGCAGCTCCCTCTCAAGGGCTGCCAACACCTTGATAATGCTGTGGGTCTTAAGATCATCCAATGTTTCTTCACCTGGTCACTGGGGCGGACTGTCACCCCTTCTCATTGATGGGATTTGTGATCTCATCCCACATCTTTAGCCTTGCGTCGAAGCCCAGCTGCATCACTCGGCTGTAGAGGGCATCATAGGCATCCAGGATCCGATCCACTTGGATCCCTACTTGGATGTCATTGAATTTGTGTGCCCTATGCTTCAATGTGGGGGTGCTGCACTCACCTGATGACGCAAATAGGGCAGACATGGCACCCCTGAGGCTGGTATGGGCTTCCTGGGTCCTGGATGTCTGTCAGGGAGCAACAGTGGTCTTTGCAGAGGTGGAAGTCCCTGAAGTACTGTGGAGGTGGTTGCATGGCCAAGAGAGGATTCCAGGCAAAAGTGGGGCAGCTGCCACAAGAAGACAGTGTACGTTGCAGGCAGGCACTCACACCCGAGCATTCAGCAGCACTATCGGGGTGAATGGGGTGAAGCAAGGCCAGAAGAGGCAAGACAAGCAGCAGTGTGGACATGAAATCATGCAACCGCAGTTTCTGGCAACAGAGAAAAGACCCTTGTCTCATGATGGAATAAGCGTAAGTTATATCCTGCGAGCGTAGACTCTGCGTGCCTACGCGGAACATCTATGATTTCACATCATTGACAAATCCATATAGTCACATGACACACATCACAAGTTGTGGGCGTGAAGGTTGAGGTTACGAACCACATTAGTAAGGTGTTATATCTGAAACAGTATCATTCCCTTCAGGTATCCCGTACCCATTTTCTTTTGGGGGGGGGCTTTGAATCCACGCATACATGCAATTACTTTTAATCCTTGCGAGGCTAACTGTGAGTCGCGAACACATTAGTTAAATCTCTGGGTGCACTTGTGTATTGCGGACCACTATTTTTACTTTTCTGTCTTTCCGGGGTTTATGTATGCATTTTTTGTGTTGCTTGGTGCCACTGCATATTGCGTACCACTTTCTTCTTATTTCAGAAGCTATCCTGGTATCGCGAACACATTTACTTTTATTTTGGGGTGTCTCTGCATTACGTATACTGTATTTTCCACACCTGGGGTACGAATGAGCCTTGGTGGACCACAGAACTACGTCTGCTATCACGTAAACTACCCCTCACTCAAATTGCCCAGCACAATTACTTGGTGTGCCTTCCATATTTCCATTACACTTGGAAGATGAGTGGAAAGGCCGCAAGAAGGAAAGGGGGCAGACATGGTCAGGGTCAGGGACATCCTGCGGAAACAGCTGCACAAGCCCTGAGGGTTCAGGGACGTGCTGCAGAAGCAGCTGAACAATCCCCAAGGGTTCAGTGATATGCTGCGGAAGCAGTGCACCTGCCCCAAGGGGTAATGCCATGCCTCAGGCCACGTGATGTCCAGTATCTGGACCCCAGAGTGGTCCCAGCCACACAAGGGTGGCAACAAAATCTCGTGGCAAGAGGGCAAAGCCTGCACAGCAGGAACAGGCTCAACCCCATGACAATGCACAGGACACTGGCATGTTGAGGAAGAAGAACTTCCATAATGAAGAACTCTATCACTGTGACATGTTACAGCAACCGGGGAACAGAAATACATCTGCTCAGTGTATGGTGCATTAAAAGCATATCACGGATGAGATAAACGCCTTAGGGTTTGAGAAAAGCACTGCAGCACAGGTAGTGAAGCGCTGGAATGACCTCACCCATTGCACCAAGTCCAAGCTGGGTGCCAACCTCGCCTCTGCTCTGGCAACTGGAGGTGGAGTCACCAGAGAAGGAGGAGCTGACCGAGCATGAAGAGGCTATGAGCCAATTCATTCTACTGGAGCGGGTGCAAGGTGTGGGAGGCCTGAAAAATTACAAAGACATGTCCGGTGAGTGAACAACATTGTGCATCCTGAGTACATGAAGTGAAGCCTCACCAAGATGTATAATTGTGGTGCACATCTGGCTGCATTTGAATGACTGAACCATGTAATGTGGTGTACTGACTACTGTCCAGTTTACACAAGAGTGGATACAAACCATGTGTTGTACATCAGTTGAACATGTCCGTGTGACAGTACTCGTCCCTCGCTAGCATACCCCCACAACATCTGCAACATGATACCACAATGTGCACTATTGATAGCTGCCTCTTTGATGTCAGTTACTCTGCTTGTGTCCGAAATAGGAGTTACACTTCATGCCCTGCAGGGTATGCAATATCTTTTCACACATGTACGTAGGTGGTTCCATGCCACATAGAACATCCAAGATGATAAACAGCACGCCTTATGGCGTGCCCTGAGTGAGTGTGCATATGTTTAGACTGTGCACATCCCTGCTGCCTCAACTCCAATGGCTCCTGAGCCAAATCATTGTGACGCCTGATCCCTGTTACCCTCCTACACACAGCCCACACTCCTTGGGCCAATGGCCCTCTCCCTCTTGTGGGTCACTGTACCTTGTTCATATCTTCAATTCCATTGACTTACTCTCTTCACATCACGGACGTTGCCTAGGTGATACTCTTACAGCCACAATCAACTGGGACTGTTTCCTTTTCCCCAGACTTATGGCATGTTCCCATTGAGTACAGTCCCTGTACTAGGACAACACTGGTGTGGCATGTGATGGATGAGGACTTGGATGTGGATATGTGTGTCTGCCTGTTGCCATGTGATGTAATTGCATGTCACAGAACCACATGTCCATGACCATTTCATTGGTATTAGTCAACAGTTTGTGGTGCCATAACCCATAATGTGTTTCTTGGCGATCCTGATGGTTGGCAATATGTCCACTGGCAGCATGGCCCTGATCAGGGAATTTTGTTTCCAGTCTGCATATATCATGCTCAGATAGCGTGTTGTCCATAGTGTGTGGATGCTGTATTTCTTATGGTGACATGCCCTGCATTTAGTTGCATGACAGCAATGTGATACATATGTTTACTGTAGACATGTTGCACATGACTCCACATGCCTTTTTCTGTCCATGTGCAGGTGGGGAGGCACCAGATTCAGAGGAGGGAGAGGAGGAAGAAGAGTCTGTGGTGCTTCAGATCACCACTGGTGAACGTGCATGGAAGGCCGTGGAAACCCAGTGGTGGTAAAGACCTTTCTGAGCTGTACTGCAGACACTTGTGACTCTTTGGGCTCAACTGGCTCTGATGCTGAATCGGATGTGCAGTCCTCAATGCTGGCTGAGGTGAGTGCACCAATGGGTGGAGCAGTTGGGGCCCATGAGTCTGCAAGGGGTCAGGTACCTACACAAGGCCAGTCAGTGGTGGCATGCCCGTCTGTGGTGGTTACTGCTGCAAGGCTACTCTCCAATGTATTGGTTTCTGGTTCTGGGACAGATGTCCAAAGGAGTGTTGCAGTCCTGCTACCAGGGACAGGAGCATCACAGCAAGGGCCATGCTCCCTTACGTCAGGCAGGAATGGGCCCCGCACACATGGGGACATGTGCAGGCTGAGCAGACAGTGTGGGAGCAGAGCAGCAGATGTTGCGTTACGCACACCAACAGGTGTCCATTTTTTGATACTTTTGTTGACCCCAGGCCCAGATGTTGGCATGTGATTTTTGAGTTGCTCTTTTCATGTTTTATTTGTATTTTTATTTTATTTTTACCTTAAGTTGTGTGGTTGACCTCTCAAGGCCATGACATTTTCAATCGTGGACATGCAGGCATCCATAGTGAGGTTTGTTTGTTGTTTGTTTGTTTGCTTTTATTATTTATATTGCGCTGCAGACCCGTGGATGTCAGGGTGCAAAGCATAAGACAACTTACAGCTTAGTCACACAAAGAGATAATACAGTACAATATGATACAGTGCATGTGGTTTACAACCAATATAAAGCAAAGCACAGTGGGGCACCCTAGGTACGTCAAGACAGAAAGGTATAGTTGTACATCCATTGAGCTCAAATATAGAGCAACAGCATCGTCAATACGGAGAGGTATAGTTACAATAGCCTCAAGCTAGGATGCAGAACATCATACCATAATTAGAAGAAAGATTATATACAGTGGCTAGCCGAAAATACATATAGAATAACAGGTCGATGACTATTTATATACAGTTATTTACAAGGTAGCAGAAGAGATCAATTAATGATTTCATGAACAGGCTTTATTTATCAGTCTTTGAACCATCGTATTAGGTTATGGCGGAAGTTCATGTAAGGTTGGTCTGCTCTTAATGGTGGGGGCAGGGAGTATCAAAATTGGGCTGCATTGACTGTGAAGCTGTTGCCGCCTACTCTGGATAACTTAAATCTTGGGACTTGAAGGCAGTTGGTATTAGATAGCCTGGTGGTTCTTGTGGAGGATGTTCTAATAAGGCTTTCAGTCAAATAGCCATGTGCCGCATTATTCAGGCATTTATATGTGAGGTAGGCCGCTTTTAAATTGATTTTTTCCTGGGTGGAAAGCCAATTATTATCTCTCCTAATCCGAGAGATGTGTTCTCTCCTGGCAATTCCAAGTGCCGCTCTCAGGGAGGAATTGGATTTTCTTTATAGTTTGTTTATTGGCTCCTATGTACAGTGCATTACAGTAGTCAAGCTTGGATAGAATAAGCGCTCTAGCCAGGGTAATGCAACTGCTGTTGGATAAAAAGGGTTTGCCTGCTTTGATCAGTTTGCAAGTATAAGCCGTGGCCGAGGCCATGGCATTTACTTGCTTGCTGAGAGACAAGGTAGAGTCTAGGTAGAACCCCAAGGTTTTCACCTCCTTAGCGACAGTGATGATGTTATTATCGATATTGAAGGCTGTGTAGTTAGGGTCCAGTTTCTTTAGGTTTGAAATCATGCCCTAGATGATGATTTCAGTCTTGTCATCATTCAGGCATATTCCATGGGTAGCCATTCATGCCTGGATGATGAGATATACCCTATTCACTAATGCCAAATCCTTGCCATAATCCCCAGTAAGTGGTAGGAGGATCTGAGTATCATCTGCATAGTTAGTGTAGGTGATACCAAGATGATCCAGATCATCGAAAAAGGGGCTTTGTGAAGATGTTGTATAGGGTAGGTGAGACACATGAACCCTGGGGCACTCCGAAGGTGATGGGGATGGGATCTGCATCTGCTGTAGGGGAAAAGACTCTCATAGTCTGATTACTTAGAAAAGATTGTATCCATGCTATAACTTCTGCTGAGAAAAGAGCAGCAGAGTCCAGGTGGCTGCATAAGACCCTGTGGTCCACAAGGTCAAATGCAGACTAAAGGTCCAGGAGGAGAAGAAGGGCCGATGTTCCATTGTCCCTGAGTTCATCTATCTGAGCTTTCAGATCTATTAAGGCTGTTTCTGTCCCATGTTGGGGCCAGAAACCTGACTGTCGTGCTCCTAGTAATAAGGTGGATTCGAAGTGTTTTTGTATTTGTGACTAGGCCATCTTGTCAATGATTTTCAAGAGAAAAGGCACTGTAGTAATCGGTCGGTAATTTGCAGGCATGGCTGGATCAATGGTCTATTTTTTAAGTAGTGGTAGAACCCACGATTGTCTGAGGTTAGTTGGGATCATACCTGAAGAGATGGAGTCATTAATGAGTTTAGTAATGAAAGGGGGCAAGTCTGTGGCTGCATCCTTTATAAATCGGGCAGGGCATTGATCACCCTGGCAGTTAGAAGGTTTGATTAATAGAATATTTTATTCTGTTTCGAGTATAGTAACTTTAGAGAACTTGAAACGCAGAGGATCAACAATGATATTGGGAGGCACAGGGATGGCAGTAGGTAGCGTGGTACCAGTTAAAGAGGTTTTTTTCTTGGCAATTTTAGACTGGAGGGTCATAACTTTATTGGCAAGTGCTTGCTGTATGTTAGAGCACCATAATTTGTCTTTTACGCAGTTATCCGGCACTGGGATGGGAGCTTCTAACTCTTTCAGGATTTCAAGGAGCTCTTTCGTGCTTGATTTGGCCTGCAATATTCTGGCATTGTAAATTTCACATTTAGCTAGAAGTATTTCGGTATGTACAGGGCAGTTATAGTCCTGAGGTTAGTCTTGTTTTCGTCAGACGGTGATAATCTCCAGGAGACCTCACATTGTCTTTTTTGTATTCTTAGTATTTTCAGGTGGGAAGGATACCATGTGTTTGGATGGGCTTTTGGCTTGCTTTTTCTCAGTTTAAGAGGTGCTAATAAGTCAAGAGATAAGGACATGATTTTATTATACTCTTTGACCAATGCGTCAGGCACCATATTATCGGGTAGTGCATTGAGTGTGGGGAGGATGACGGGGAGTAGGTTATCGCAGTTGACATTCTTTTTATTCCTTGTAGGTACAGATGGTGCTAACACTGTGGGCGTGGAGATCGGATTTTCAGTTGCTAAGAAGAAGGTTACTAGATGGTGATCAGTCCAAATCTGGTGATCTATGGATAAGATGGAGGCATTGCAGTTGTAAGATGGAGGCATTGCAGTTGTGATCTGCTACCCAGTCCTGTATTCTCCCTTTGTTGTGAGTCGGGAGGAGTACTATCTGGGTAAGGCGTAGTTCGGTTAGTATGTTGGACACTCTTGTTGCATGTGTGTCTTTTGGGTCGTTAAAGCATAAACTCGAATTAACAATAAGGGCTACACCTCCTCCTCACGGTTCATTTCTTTCCGATCTAAGGATAGTACAGCCATTGGGGATGGATAGTGAAAGTGCTGGGCCTGCAGCGGCATGTAGCCACGATTCCGTCACCGCTAGGAAGTCAAGGTTTTCTGATTGTATGATGTCAGAGATCTCAGTTGCATGTGCGACTAGATTTCTGGCATTTAATAAAGCACCCTTGAGATCTGTGTTAGAGGGTGTAATAGTAGGTGTGCCTTCCGTTAGAGGTAACGTGATTATGTTGCACATGTGTGCGCAGGGGGGGCTGTGGAGGCAATTCCTCCTATTGTTAAGGTTTTCCATGTGTAGGTTGATGCTTCTTCTTCTATTCTTCTATTAGGAATAATGAGTGTTCTTCCTAGGGGTTCAAATAGCTTAGCTAGCCTGGAACTGAACTGAACCTTTCATTTCTTATTAGAGTGTGACAAGGTTGGTGATTATATGTGGGTGGCTGAGTCACAGAGTTGTTAATGTTATCTGGCGTTAGCAATTGATTAGGTTGATTGTCTGAGGCAGGTACTGCGCCACATTAGAGGTTGAGGCAATGAGAAGGTGTGGAGCTGCAAATTTACTATAAATGTAAGTTAAAGCTTTGCCTGAGGCTATGAGTAATATCAGGGGGAGCTGAGCCATTATTTTAATGTACATTATGGGAGACATCAGTAGTTAAAGTTTGGAGTACATATACAAAGGTTCAGAAATATGATGCAATTGAGTGGGCTGTCGTATTAATAGGCCATTTATAGGCAATTACGATCTTGCATTTACATCAGGTAAACTAGCTTGTGTTGACACAGACCTGACAGGGGCTTGGAATGTTGTAGCAGCACAGTAGGTCTGAGTGTGAGAGTGAGAGTCAATTAATCAGTAGTGTGGCCAAGTTGTTAGAAAAGATATTCCAATGGCGGGGTAAGCTGATTCGATTTCCACACTGTGACCATGTTATGTTAGGAATCAGAGACTAGTTGGGCTTTGCATCGGCGACGACAGTCAAGTGCTAGGTAGCATACTATTTGAATGAGGTATCAGGCTACTTGCCATGACACAGGCGGGAATGACGTCACTAGCTGCAATGGCACAATACATGAGCAGAAGTACAAGAGGCAGAGGTAGGCTATGCATACATTCCTCCAAGCAGCAATAGCGCCAGAATGAAGTAGTCTAATTCATCACAACACAAGAAAAGCAGTACGAGCGGCAGAGGTAAGATACACATATAGCCTTGCAAACTGCAGAGGCACAAGAGTGAGGTGGGCTAATTCATCAAACCGGTAACATAAGTTCACAAGTACGATGCCGGGCAGGGCTCTAAGCCTCAGAATAAGTAGATTTGGTTTAAAAGAAAGAGGGAAAAAGCTTCAGCAAAGATGCACAGTGATGACGGTCAACTTGCATCATTGCATGGTGGTGCACAGGATGGCATGTGCAGGTAACTATGGGTTCATTGTATCCTCACACATGTGTGCCGTGTGGGTGGTGCTTCACTATGCCTGTTGAAATGTCATCTCCCATGTTGTTTAAGTAATCCGTGATCTGGCAGTGACTGCTGCCCCAGGGGAGACACCCTGCACCCTTTGACGTCCATGCTTCCCATGCCCTCCACTGGCACTTGCCCTCCTGTCACTAATTTGGAGACACAGTTCCTGGTGAAGGTGGTGCGGGATTCACACCAGGCCAGAGCATTTAGCGGTTAAGCATGAGCACTGTCTGGCATATTGATCATTTGTCATTATTCCCCATGTTTCCTGCATGTGCAACTTTACTTATAAGTGCTTCGCATGCTACCATGCCAGGATGTTTTTTAAGTGGTAGTCAATTCACTGTGTTACCTCCCTCGGTAGACTCATCTATGCCTCCACCTACTGTGGTGTAGTGCATGTCATTGCCCATTTCCAATAATGCAGTGCACTCCTTGATGTGTGTTTCACTTGGTCTTCCCTCTCACTCTCACTTTCACTCTCTCTCCCTCTCTCTGTTGAGGCATGCTGTACTCATGGGCAGATCACAATCGATGTCCTGTCACTCTCTTTCACCCTGTGGTGTTTCTGCAGTGGGTGCTCTCTGCATATTTTCAGGAACCATTCATGTGTTGTCATGGATGTGCATGTTCATACTGTTGTTACTATGCATGTCATTGCATTTAGGGGATGTGTCTCCTGATGGGTTGCATCATATGCAAGGCAGGTGGGTACCCTGTGCAGATAAGTGAAGGGCATTTGCAGACACTTGTGTGGTGTTTGGCTAGGAGTCTTTCACTGCCTGTGCTCACTTTGTATTAACTTGTCTTGAGGGGCACAAGTACTACATCATGGGTGAATGTTTCACAGGGTGTTTTTTCTGGTGATAGGCCTGGGCATGGTGTTATTTCTATAGATTGGTGGGACCACTGATTTCATATTCGAAATTGTGGGAGTTCCAACTGTGTTGGGCTTTCTTGGGTGTTTGGGAGTGGGTGGCAGGGCGGCTGTTTATGGCCTGTGACAGGTGTTGATGGTTGTGCTTGGCTTGGTGTGTATAACATTGCACTATGACCATGTGTACTGAGTGACACTTCACATCCCTTACAATTTTTGTGGGTAATGGTTTGACAGCACATTTGGCCTCTCTTGCTCCAGGTTCCCCCATTATGGTGTGCAGCCCCAGTTACAAGCCACAACCATGGAACCATTAATGCACTTTTTTGGGATGCTATGTTGTGTACCAGCACATTACGTTTTGCAGTGCTGGTGGTTTCACATGCATGTGCATGTATGCTGCACCATAGTTTTTGCAGCTTCAAGTTCACTGCAGCTGGTTGCATATTACTCCTGCATTGAATTGAATGAACACTTGGACCAATTGTATGCTGTCACAATGAAGTCTGCATTGACCTTGCACTTTTACTTTGCATCCTAAGTTTAGCATGCATTTATCCTTGCTTGCAGTATTAAATTGCGTTGTATTGTCTGCTTATGTCTTCCATGGCAGTTCCCTCAGTGACCAGCCTTCCAGTCTGACATTGGCTTCTGTGAATTGCTCTGTCAAGCATGATCCTGCCTGGAGTGCAAGAGGTGAGTATTTGTGTACTTGCCTTCTTGTGCTTTGCATCCTGGGCTCCCATGACTGTGTTCAGTGCACTGTTCCAATACTAAGCAGGTGATGGCATGCCTTGGTATGTCTTTGGTAGTCTTCCAGGGTGTCCCTGCTTTTTTGGGGGATCTAATATCTGCATATGTGATGTCTTTTCATGTTAATGCAATATGTTGACCGATGCGTGCATTGTGTATGTGCCATCCTCTTGTGAATGGGGATATGTGACTTGCGCATTTGCTACATGTCATTCAGTGTGACCGGCAGTGTGGGGGTTGTTGTTGTTTGTCATTTTGTCTGATTTGTGTCTAGATGAGTGGTGGTTTAAGGAAGAGAGTAAGCGTGGAGATGTGATATGGTGGTTTATCTTAGGTGCTTGCGGTCGAGCTCACTCCATAAGTTCCATGTACGTCATCCGTTCCATGTACTCAGACTGTTCTGCACATTTACAACCATTTCAAGCGCTCAGTACCATTTGTTTCAATGCTCTTTCAAACGTTTTATGCAATCCAATTTGTTCCATGCACTACGCGCTCACCCGCTCTATGCACTTACCCGCTCTACGCACTCACCCGCTCTACGCACTCACACGCTCTATGCACTCATCCGATCTAGGGACTCATCCCCTCTCTGCACTCATCCGATCTAGGGACTCATCCCCTCTCCACACTCATTCGATTTAGGGACTCTTCCCCTCTTACGCGCCCATCCGCTCTAGGCGCCCATCCGCTCTTGGCGCCCATCCGCTCTAGGCACTCATCCGCTCTAGGCACTCATCCGCTATAGGCACACATCCGTTCTACACACTCATCTGCTCTGCAGGTGCTGCTGCATGTGTGCTGTGACACATGATGATTGTCTTCAAAGTTGTTTTTTGCATGTGTTGTGTGTCACAGAGGCGGACCCATGGGTCTTGTGTTTTTTGGTGCATGTATGTGTTATCTGCACTGTCTGACTTCCTTTTGTGATACAATTGTATATAGTCTTCCCCTGGACATTGGAGTCAGTATGGTTTCACAATTGACCTGACCCTTAGGGAACACATATGTCCTACCTGTATTAAGTTGATGGGGAACCGGTACCTGCCATAGACCTGGTCATCAGGCAACCCCAAAAAGGCTGATCCTTGGGTGGAAGATCAGGGCCCTGGCCAACCTCCTCCTCCTGTGGTGTCCCTGGATGAATGCTGCAACAAATGGTGCATTCATTGTGGCTGTATCTGTGCGTTTGTTGAAAGTGCATGATTTTTATGCATTTGTTAGTGTGCACATTGACATGTAAGCCTGCTATCACATGGCGTAGGTGTTTCTGGATTTGCACATGCATTTTTTGTGCACCGGCGTTCCCTGTTCCATTCCATGAATACATTTGTTTTGCACGTTTATGGGCGGTGCAATTGTTTGACGGTGGTACATCCCCGTAACACCCACATTTTTGCTTGTTCTTCTTCATTCTTCCTCATTCCATGTGTTCCACCCCCTTTTCCTCGCAAGTCCTGCAAGTCCTCAAGTCTGAGCCCTGCGCATTGTGTTCCATGAATTGATGAACAAGGACTTGAAAACAATTTCATGCACAATTACCCTACTCACAGCCCATATTATTCCATGAATCGGGCCCAAAGTGTGTGTGTGTGATGTGAGATATTTATTCAGTCCTCCTGTACAAAAAAAGACATTTTGACATTTAAAGTACAGATTTCTGTTAATTAGAGCTGACTTTAAAACTGAGATTCCGATCCAAGACATTGCACACCTACACCCATCAGATGCAGGGCTTCAGCTCTGCTCTCCTGTTCCTATATAAAACTCTTTGGGCCTCATTACGAGTTTGGTGGTAGCCATGGAGCTTTTAGCTCCATGGCTGCCGCCAAATAGGGCTGCTGTCATGACCACTGCTTCCAAAGAGTCAGGACCTACCCAACATCCTTGGAAGCAGGCTCATAACATATACTATCGGCACCAGCAAGTCCCAATAGGGACCTTTTGGACCTTGTCCTGGCACCGGTGGTGCCAGGCTCATAGCTTGGAGCCGTCCCGGCACAGGAAGCGCCTGGCTCATAACAAGTGTGAAAGTGCTTGGGTGGACCTACCTGCAGCAGACCATGCTGCTTACTTACCAGCAAGATGATGTTTCACTCTCTTCTGGCAGGGACTACTTTTCCTTCTGGGAGGGGCAGGCACCACTCCCTGGATCATTGATGCTGGACCCCTTCTGGAAGCAGGAACTCTTTTGCCTGGACGAGGCTGTGGAAGAAGACACCTAAGCACTCCTATGGACTATTTAAACCACACCCGATTGGTGCAACGTGCTTCGCGTTATTCTGCATCTGCAGCAGGACGCTCACCGTGTCAGCTCCAGTGAATCTTCAGTTCCGGATCCTGTGAATACGAAAATTACCTGCTGGGAACCAATCTTCAGTCTTCAGCAGCTCCTGCAAAACAAAAGGCACAGGTTAGGCAAAGTTAGCGGTTCAACTTACCCGATCCATCGGCAGCATTCAAGGCGTTTTTTCTGCATTTCTCGTCCGGCATCGGGCCTGCAAAGACAAAGAACATTGGTTAGTAACGCTTAGTTACAAAACTGCTTACCTGTGTTACGCTCGCTCCAACTCTGCTCGCGCTGCATTCCGGCACCTGTAAAGACAAAAGAGACATTAAGGTGCATTCTACAGCCCTAGAGCAGCCTTTCTACTTACGTGCCTTCGTATTCACCATCTTCTTGTTACGCTCTCTGCCACGAACCTGGGGGAGCATCTTCTTCGGCACCGACAGCATCTGAAAGGGAAAAGACATAGACATTAAGGAGATAAGACATTTGAAGAGAGCAATCTAAAGGGAACTTTAATACTTACAAGTCACGCTCGTGCAGCACACGGCGGCATCGCTCTCAACTTACCCTCTGCAATCAAGAGGCTGAACTCATATCCAGTGAAGTAACTGGACCCAGCGCCCCTGCACAAGACGCAGGATGGAGAGCCCAGCATTCACCTATTTAAGGTGAGCACAACAATCGACCAAGTTCCACGGGGAGAGAGGGAGAGAGGGGCTTGGAACTTCTCCCAACCTTCCAGCCACTAATACCTTGATTTTCCACTTGCAGACACCTCACCCTTCAGGTCAAACTTTCGGTGAGAAAGGGGCCAAATCCGGGAGCCAAACGAATCCTACGCCCAACGTTGAAGACGGTTTCACCGCCCAGTCAAGACCCGCGCCTCCGAGGGAACCAGGTGAGCGTTACAGAACGCGAAGCCTTACCACATATTTCCCGCCCAGGCGCAATGGAAACTTCAGACACAGACCAATTGGCCCAGTTGCTCGGGGAGTTGAGAGCAGAAGTACACGCAGCGCGCCAGGAAACAAATGCCCTAAGGAGGGAGTTAGTGGTTTCTAAGGAACGAACAGACGATTTGGCTAGACAATTGTTGCAAGCCCAAGCGGGACGAACTCCTCTGCCTACCCCTGGGGGGAGCCATGCTCCAACGACTTCCTCTAATCCGGTGCAAATTAATCTACCAGGAAATGTACCTTTGGCCCCGCCCGAACGCTTTTCAGGTGATCCGAAAAGATATGCTGTGTTCATCAATCAGTGTCGTTTGCACTTTTTGTGTAGACCTGCCGCTTTTCCAACGGACCAGGCTAAGGTGGCCTTCGTGCTCTCATATCTTAGTGGCAGTGCCGCAGATTGGTCTATTCCTTTAGGGACTCAGGATAACCCTATTCTTTATAACTTCCAGGACTTCCAAGCTAGTATGGAAAGATTGTTCGCAAGACATTCTCAGGGACAGGCCCTGGACAATGAACTTCTTTCACTACGACAGGGCAATCAAGATCTTCTGGCCTACATTGCATCATTTAACAGACTAGTGGTTGAAACCGGATGGCCTGAGGATAAGAGGATCACCCTTTTCTACAGAGGCCTGCGTGGAGAACTTAAAGACGTTCTGGCTCAGGTGGTGAATCCTCCACAAGACTGTTCCGAATACATCGATCTGGTGGTTCAATTGGATCATAGAATACAAAATCGAAAAGCCGATCGTTCCAGAATTGAGACTCAAACTTTTTCAAGACCACAGAGTTCCGCTAAAGGAAATGATACCGTGGAACCCATGAAGATTGGGGTTGTGAAAGGACCTCTAACCCAAAAGGAAAGGGAAAGGAGAAGACAACTGCAATTGTGCCTCTATTGCGGAAACTCAGGGCACTTCCTTCAAGATTGCCCAGTGAAACCAAGGAAGAAGACAGTAGGAGCTTCCGATAAAGGTGCCAAAGGTTCAGAGTCGGAAAACGACCTCGCCCGACAAGTGTAGAGGTCCGCTTGCCGAGCGTTAAAACCAGTTCTTTGACCTCGCATTTCATCATGCCCATGGTCCTCGTGAGTCCAGAACAACCCAATCGTATGCATGCCATTAAAGCATACATTGATAGTGGCGCAATCGGCAATTACGTGGACTGTGAATTGGCCGCCAGGATGAATCTATCTCTTTGTCCTAAGACGGTGAAAGACGTCATCACCACCGTGGATGGTACGGAAATAGCTTCCGGACCAGTAACTCACACCACCATGGAAGTGACGTTGGTAAGCCAAGATGGACATCAAGAGAAGATCGTGTTTGATGTGATCAAGGCTCCGCAGTTTCAAGTTATCCTGGGAATCCCTTGGTTGGAGAAACACAATCCCCAAATCGATTGGCGAGCAAAGACAATCCGGTGTCCAGACTGCGCTCCTACCTGTTATCCTCAGCCTCCCACTAAGCTAGTAGCAACTACTTCTGAGAGTCCTCACCTGCCTCCTGAATACCGGGAATTTCAAGATGTCTTTCGGAAAGATCAAGCTAATTCGCTGCCTCCTCACAGATCGTACGACTGCCAGATAGACTTGGTTCCGGGATCCACTCCTCCGTGCAGTCGAATTTATGCCCTCACAGAACCTGAAAATCTTCACCTGAGGCAGTATTTGGACCAGTACTTGGCTAATGGATTTATCCATCCTTCGAAGTCCCCAGCCTCTTCAGCTTTGTTCTTCGTTCCAAAAAAAGAAGGAGACCTAAGAACATGTATAGATTACCGTGCCCTGAACCAGATTATGATTAAGAACAGATATCCGTTACCATTGATCCCTGAACTTCTTGACCAAGTTAAAAGTGCCTGTATCTACACAAAGCTGGACCTCAGAGGAGCTTACCATTTAGTACGAATAAAAGAGGGCGACGAATGGAAGACGGCCTTTCATACTAAATATGGACTGTTCGAGTATCAAGTAATGCCCTTTGGGTTATGCAACGCACCGGCTGCTTTTCAGTATTTTATGAATGACGTCCTCAGAGAGCTCATTGACGTATGTGTAGTTGTCTATATTGATGACATTCTGGTCTACTCGTCCTCTGAGGCGGATCATCGAAAACACGTCACAGCAGTACTGGAGAGGCTCCGAAAACACAGACTTTTTGCAAAGCTGGAGAAATGCGTTTTTCATGTCACTGAGGTCGAATTTTTGGGATTTATTTTGTCACCTAATGGAGTCCACATGGACTCAAGAAAAGTGGACGCTATCATTAAGTGGCCCTCACCAACGTCTGTGAAAGGAGTTCAAAGCATGTTGGGCTTCGCCAACTTTTATCGTAGATTTATTCCTGATTTTTCTCGAGTAGTCCAACCCATTACAGCCCTTCTCAGAAAGAATAAACGTTTCGAGTGGTCTACGGAGGCTGAACAAGCTTTTCAGGAACTAAAAACAAAATTCACCTCGGCTCCAGTTTTAAAACATCCTCGCCCGGAACTTCCCTATATCGTGGAGACTGATGCTTCCAGTCTCGCAATGGGAGCAGTGCTTTCGCAAAGAGACCCAGAAACAAACCAGTTATACCCAGTGGCATTTTGGTCCCGCAAATTTTCGGCTCCCGAAATCAACTATACCATTACAGATAAGGAACTTTTGGCTATTAAGTCCGCCTTTAAAGCCTGGCGGCATTATCTCCTGGGAGCCCGACACACAGTCACCGTCATCACGGATCATCGTAATTTACAGTACCTTAAATCAGCCAAAGCTCAATCCTCTAGACAACTTCGCTGGGCATTATTTTTTGCCGAATTCGACTTTGTGATAACTTACCGACCAGGCAACAAGAATGGTAAAGCAGATGCTCTCTCCCGAATTGGAGTAGATGAACTCACGACCAATCCTGAACCCATACCCATAATTCCGGAACAGAGAATCCTGGGTTTGATAAATGCACAATCCATTGAAGACATTGAAGCTAAAGTTAAAGAACTTCTGACTCCAGCAGAAGTGCAAGACTGGCAACTCAAGGGAAAAGATTTCACAATGGATAAGAACTTACTATACTTTCGAGGAAGATTATATCTACCATGTACCGATTTACAAAGACAGGTGATCTCTTGTTACCATGACTCCTTAATGGAAGGACATCCCGGCATTGCCAAAACGTCGGAAAAGATAAAAAGACATTTCTGGTGGCCGTCTTGGAGAAAGAACATTAAGGATTTCATAAATTCCTGTGGGGTGTGCGCTCAAAGCAAAAGCCAGAAGGAGAAGCCAGCAGGCCTCTTACATCCAATAGACATTCCTCCACACCCGTGGCATACTCTCTCCATGGACTTCATCACGGATTTACCACCATGCTCCGGATTTAATACAATCTTAGTGATTGTGGACCTATTCTCGAAGATGGCTCATTTTATCCCATTGAAAGGGTTACCTACAGCTTCAATTCTGGCCCGAGAGTTCCTCGAAAACATCGTTCGGTTGCACGGCTTTCCTTCAGTTTTAATCTCAGATAGAGGAAGTCAATTTATTTCCCACTTCTGGCGGAGTTGTTGTCGCCTAGCCCAAATTGACCTAAGGCTTTCAACCAGCCATCCTCCCCAGACCGACGGGCAGACCGAGAGGACCAACCAAACCCTGGAACAGTATCTGCGCTGCATGTTACAACAGTCGGAGGGCACTTGGAAAGACATTCTCTGGATTGCGGAGTACGCTTATAATAATTCAGTCCATGCCGGAACCGGAAAAACTCCTTTTTTTCTTTTATATGGACTCCACCCTCGCACCTCAAATCTTGATCCACCTCAAACTCTTGGGACACCCGCTGTAGATCATCTGCATTCTACAATCACTCAAGCCTTTAAAGAGGCCACGTCTCACCTTAAGCGGGCCAAGGAACAATACAAGAAGTGTGCGGACATACATCGAAAGGAAGCCCCTCAATATCTTTTGGGAGATCAAGTCTGGCTATCCACCAAACATTTACCTCTAAAAGGACCGCGTACTTTCAATCCACGATACCTGGGACCTTACCCAATCACTGCCATAATTAATCCAGTGGCAGTTAAATTGGGCCTACCTGCCCATATGAAAATACATCCAGTTTTCCACGTTTCTCTACTGAAACCCATGCAACCTGGAACCTGTTTGACAAAATCTCCAAACCCTATTCTTGTGGACGGAGAACTGGAATTCGAAATACAAGACATCTTAGACTCCAAGATTTACAAATCAAAATTATACTTTCTGATTGACTGGAAAGGTTATGGCCCCAAGGAACGATCTTGGGAACCGTCGGAACATGTTCATGCACCCCGTCTGGTTAAGAAGTTTCATCGAACTTTTCCTGAGAAACCGAAACCCCCGGAGAAGACGAATTTGGGAGGGGCCTTGAGGGGGGGTGCTGTCATGACCACTGCTTCCAAAGAGTCAGGACCTACCCAACATCCTTGGAAGCAGGCTCATAACATATACTATCGGCACCAGCAAGTCCCAATAGGGACCTTTTGGACCTTGTCCTGGCACCGGTGGTGCCAGGCTCATAGCTTGGACCCGTCCCGGCACAGGAAGCGCCGGGCCCATAACAAGTGTGAAAGTGCTTGGGTGGACCTACCTGCAGCAGACCATGCTGCTTACTTACCAGCAAGATGATGTTTCACTCTCTTCTGGCAGGGACTACTTTTCCTTCTGGGTGGGGCAGGCACCACTCCCTGGATCATTGATGCTGGACCCCTTCTGGAAGCAGGAACTCTTTTGCCTGGGCGAGGCTGTGGAAGAAGACACCTAAGCACTCCTATGGACTATTTAAACCACACCCGATTGGTGCAACGTGCTTCGCGTTATTCTGCATCTGCAGCAGGACGCTCACCGTGTCAGCTCCAGCGAATCTTCAGTTCCGGATCCTGTGAATACGAAAATTATCTGCTGGGAACCAATCTTCAGTCTTCAGCAGCTCCTGCAAAACAAAAGGCACAGGTTAGGCAAAGGCAAAGTTAGCGGTTCAACTTACCCGATCCATCGGCAGCATTCAAGGCGTTTTTTCTGCATTTCTCGTCCGGCATCGGGCCTGCAAAGACAAAAAACATTGGTTAGTAACGCTTAGTTACAAAACTGCTTACCTGTGTTACGCTCGCTCCAACTCTGCTCGCGCTGCATTCCGGCACCTGTAAAGACAAAAGAGACATTAAGGTGTATTCTACAGCCCTAGAGCAGCCTTTCTACTTACGTGCCTTCGTATTCACCATCTTCTTGTTACGCTCTCTGCCACGAACCTGGGGGAGCATCTTCTTCGGCACTGACAGCATCTGAAAGGGAAAAGACATAGACATTAAGGAGATAAGACATTTGAAGAGAGCAATCTAAAGGGAACTTTGATACTTACAAGTCACGCTCGTGCAGCACACGGCGGCATCGCTCTCAACTTACCCTCTGCAATCAAGAGGCTGAACTCATATCCAGTGAAGTAACTGGACCCAGCGCCCCTGCACAAGACGCAGGATGGAGAGCCCAGCATTCACCTATTTAAGGTGAGCACAACAATCGACCAAGTTCCACGGGGAGAGAGGGAGAGAGGGGCTTGGAACTTCTCCCAACCTTCCAGCCACTAATACCTTGATTTTCCACTTGCAGACACCTCACCCTTCAGGTCAAACTTTCGGTGAGAAAGGGGCAAAATCCGGGAGCCAAACGAATCCTACGCCTAACGTTGAAGACGGTTTCACCGCCCAGTCAAGACCCGCGCATCCGAGGGAACCAGGTGAGTGTTACACTCCTTTACCGGGTTACCAGAATGGGGAATTACCGGGCCATTCCGAGTACGGAGGGCCCGGTAATTCCTCCCTCTGGGAACCCGGGCCCACACCTTACCCATTCCCATCTGAGCCCCCATAGGGCTCAATGGGAATGGGAGAGGGTGCAAACAACGGGCCAATTATGAGTGGCCCGTTGTTTGGTCCCTCTTCCCCTCGTGGGACCCGGTAACGATGCCTGGTTTGAGCAGGCGTTCCTTACCGGGTCCCACGAGGGGAGCTTGTAATCATACAGAATGGATTTAACGCGTCGCACCCATTTGCAGAACCTGTTAACCCATTCCGCAGATCTTATAATGAGGCCCTTTGATCTTATGACATTTGACTGGCACCAGATGGTGATACATGACACAAAAAGTAGAGTTGTCTTCATCAGGATATAAGCAGACCCATGGTCCAGCCTTTGACTTGGTAAGAATGTTAACAGATTCATACCAGTCTGGGTCAACAGAAAGAAACAAGTGGCTGGACCTACAAATAATTGGAGAAACAAAATGTACTGTTTATGGAACTAATAATATGTATAATTAAGAGATTACCATAGGTTTATTTCGACATTCATATTGTGTTCATTATCTCAGGGACCATCATTCACACATTAATGGTTCAAGTATCATTAACAATCTTATGAACAGAATAACCTGCAGTGACAACTCTCCTAAATATTGACCTTGGGAACAAGAGTCACAACCTTAACTGTATGTAGAATTTTATGACACTGATGTTTATCATTTTTGAATAATTCACAGAAAACTGTCATTTGAACCTGCAACCTCATGGCGACATTGGACTCATATCATTAAGTCTTGCATGATGAAATCAATTTAAATATATATATTGTTACAAGTATTTTGAAGTGTCAAAAATGTGCCACATTGTAGTTTGTAAGTGCAAAACTGAAATGTGTGGACATGTAAATAAAGGAATGGATTCTGTAGTTATCCCTGACTGAACCTGGAGAGGCCATCTAATCAAGTCCCTATGTGTCCCATAAAATGATTCAAAAGCCCTGATGTCTTTTCTGGGCATACAAGCCAGAAATATTACTTGTATGTAAAGGTGTCCAACCAAACCAAGTCTTGTGTGGACCTGTTTGATTTAATATCTACCATTATTGATTGTGTGGGCAGACCAAGTATATACTTAGCATGTTACTAAATAATAAAGTAATTAACTCCCATATAGCTAGCTAACATGGAGTGATTTTGTTGAAATTCGAAATCAACAAGATCATTTCCAGTGTGGATAAAAGTATTGTCTGTTAAAGTAATTGCCTACTCCTATTTCTAATTGCCAACACCAAAATTCCCTAAAGGGAATGGGTGTATTGGTAAAAAAAATCCAAACCTTTCACTATTACTCAGACCCTGCCTTAAAGCAGAGGGTGTATGAATGTAAACTTAAAATCTGGGTTTGTGTGCTGGGGCAGAAAAAGTTCTTTGTCAAACTTAAATAAAGTGAAGTCCCTGATTGAAAAACATACTCTCTACTGTGAGTGGGGAAATGACTCCAAGTAGAAGAGAGATTGTTCATGGCATTATGGTGTAGGAAGAAGGGTTCTATATATGAAAAAAGTGATTTGCTTTTAAAATTCATTTGTGCAGCAACACTACTAGCATTGCCAAGTGCACAGAGAGATTAAAAATAAAGAGTGATGCATGTGTGAAACTGTTTTAGCCAATACTAAAGTACACAAGGGGCCTCATTACGACCCAGGCGGTAAGTTACCGCCTGGGCCGTGACTTTACCACCATGGCGTAAACTACGTTTACGCCATGGTGGTAGGCGGACTTACCGCCCCATTCCGAGGTCGGCGGGGCGGTAAGTCCCCAATCCCCATTTACCCTTCCCCATTCCCATTTTTGCCCCATAGGGCATAATGGGAGTGGGGAAGGCGTTAATTACGCCACCGTAAATTACGGTGGCGTAATTAACTCCATGGTCCCTTAGCGCCATGGATTTTAACACAGGTGTTAAAAGCTCCATGGCGCTAAGGGACCTCGTACTCAGGCGGTAAGGGTCGGCGCTGTTTACGCTGCCGTAAACCCCTTACCGCCTGGGTCGTAATGAGGCCCAAAGTGTTGCATGTTATTTAAAGTAAACCTCATGCAAATTATATGTGGGAAGTTACATTGTTTGTCATGTCCAGGTTACAGTATATATCTGTAAATGAAACATATTTTGTGAGTGACCCTTGAAGCTGAAGTATTCCATAGATCTGTGTTTCTATGTAACCAGGGTGGAAATAACCAATGAAGGAAATTGTACATGGTGTGGGTGTAAAGAGTCTGTGATATGTGTTATCCCAAATCAACTAGTGTTTTCAATTTGTGTGAAAGACGAATTGTTAGGAAAGAAAACCATTTCGACCACGGAGCGAGGTGGCGTGATTTGTGATTTTGTACAAATATTACTTTTCCTATTAATTAATAACTATACTTTATGTATACACATACACCTGATTCTTGGCTTATTTATGGGACAGAGGTGAGGATCTGCATGGTTTTATATGAGTAAACAGACAGGACTAGATTGAGCTCCATCACAGGTATATTGGTGTGGCACTTTTGATTGGGAAGAACTGAACTCTGTGCATTCACTGTTGTGCATAAATTATCCAACACATCCCAATCCTCCATCTGCAAACCTGACATGAGACCCATGATTGCATAAAAGAACACAACACTAACCATTATGGCAATGAAATAAGATCAGATGCCCAGTTTGCACCCCACATGCACTCCTGACCTGTGGATGATGCAGAGGGATTTGAATTTAATCTGTGCTTCAACTGGGAGCCAGTGAATACTTTTTAGTGCAGGAGAGATGCAGTCCCTGGGTTTAAATCGAAGGATAAGTCTTGCTGCCCTATTCTGGATAATCTGAAGGGGTCGTAGAGTGGAAGAAGGTAGATTCAGGAGGAGGCTGTTACAGTAGTCAAGTCTGGAGTGAACCAGGGCTTGAGTCACATTGAGCCTCTGAGGAAAAGTGAGAAAAGGTAGAATTCCTTTGAGAAGGAAGAGCTGATAGTTGGACTTCTTGCCAATGTTCAGAGTGTGAGGGAGGAAGGAGATGGAGGAGTCGATGATGATTCTAAGGTTTCTGGCTTCAGTTGAAGGTGTAGGGGGGCAGGGGCAAGGAGAAGGGCCAGAGTGAGGGGAAGAAGGAGGGAGCAAGCATTCAATGGTAAGGATTTCAGTTATACATGTGCTGAGGCAGAGATCATTGGAGGTGCACCAGGACTGAATGGCAGATAGGCAGTCATGGATGATGGTTGGTGAAAGAGAGTCAGCAGGGAGTCTGAAGAAGAGCTATGTGTTTTCTGCGTAACACTGGAAGTTGGAGGACAAGGTGGAGATGAGGCATGCAGGGAGAGCAAGGTCGATGTTAAAGAGCTAGGGGGGAGCATACAGCCTTGGTGGACACCATAGGAGAAAATGCTAGTAGGAGCGGAGAAGGTGCCCAGGATCAGGGAGAGGGTCGGACTGGGACAAGAAATAGGCCAGGTCGCCCAAAAGTTGCCCACCCCACGCCTCAAAAAAGTGGCCCAACCCTTGCCTCACAAACATGACCTCTGATAACATCACCGGAAGTGATGCCATTTGACCCCACCCCTAAGTGACATCCCGGGAAGCGATGAAACACAACCTTTCACCCCTTGACAAAACAGAAAGTGACATCAAATAGCATTGTTCCTAAGTACACTAAGTTACTGTGAATCCAAGCAGACGTCCAAGGCCAAATGATAATATGTTATTGTATAGCACTTACGCTTAAGCTCTTTTTTATAGAACAAATATGCATACAATATCACCCAAACTGTGTTGGTATTCATTTATCGACCTAAGAAGGATGAAAGGCAGTTTGAAAAAAAAATGATTTTATTTATTTATTTTTTTCAATTTAATTTTTTCAAACCGGCCCAGGCATGGCCAGAAACTGGACCCCACTCTCCAGGGATGATTTCGGCTCAGCAACAGGCCGAAAGGCCAATCCAACCCTGCCCAGGATGACTTGGGAACAGCAGTTAGTGAGGATTATGTGGTTTGTCTGAAATAATGATAAGTCTGACAAAGTACACAATTTCAAAATGCCCTATGTAGAGATCTGCTGTCTCTGTTGCAATACTCTGTGAGGGAATTGTACTGCTTACATAGCCTGTCTAACATGTGGTATATAGATTTCAAACAGGTGGTGACTGAGGTCTTCAGGTTGCACAGTAGCACAATGGGGTGTACCTGCAGTTGGCACAGTGCATATTTGACCAGGTAAGCACAGATGAAATGTTAGCTGATGTTCAAGGCCAATGGTCTGCAGCCTTTGACTCTCCATATGTTTCTGACTACAAGTACCACCCCCCTAGTGAGTATAGTCAAGGATGAGGGCACATGCAAGTTATAGTCCAAAACATTGAAAGAACCACACGCTCAGATTACTTTTCATGTTTTTCTGCATTCTACCAATTGCTTATACAGTTTGTAGTCACAAGGTGAAGGACATGTGCAAAGGAGTGGATGTGAATTGTCATACCAATGTGTAAGACAGCAAGGATAATTAATTAATTGTCTGCAGCAACAAAACCCACATGCAAATAATGAGACCACTTTCTCTGAGATGTCAACTGCCTTCGGACACGCTTCTGTTATGAAACCCTCGCTTGTACAAGGGTTACTGGTTCTGAATTGCATATTCTTACGTTGCCCTTGTATTACACATAACCCCTCAAAAGAGGAAGGAAATGCAGTCCATGGTGATTGCCATGAAGTCAGTGCTCTGACCAATGGTCCACATGTCAATGTTGAAGATGTTTTATTTCTGCACTGACTATTGCCGTATCTGCCACGATGTAGAGGTACAACCTTATGAGAGAAACTCATAGTGACCAGCAGTGGGACACAAAATATCATTGCCAGTTTTTAGCGATGCATCAATGAGCAGCCAGCTCCCTTTAAGAACAATATAATATAAGAAGAATACTTCTGAATACAACACATAGGTTGCAAAAAAGCAAATCACTTCAAGACCAAGTGAAACAAAACAATGAACACAGATTATTTGCCCAACGTTTCACCTGGACAACATTGACACAGGGGTAGCTTGCCAGAAGGTAAATTGCTTGTTTGAAACTCAACAACAACACCTATGGGTACTCACCTTTGCTTGGTATACATGATTGCCAGACTGGTTAATGCCGCCAACTGACTGCCTATATTACTGCAGCCTCAAACATCCAGTGTTGGTACCCAACTACACAATGATGCATATTAAAGTCTATGGTAGTGCACTCCAGTAAACAAAGTGTTGGTGTCAGGCTCCACAGCACTACAAAATTCCATGGTAAATAGATTAAAGCTGTGAGATACCCACAATACGTGTATCAGACGGAATGTGCCAATGCCCCCTGACATTGAACTGCAACCACCTGCTGAGGATGAAGATGGGGATGAGG
Organism: Ambystoma mexicanum; assembly: GCF_040938575.1. Classification (NCBI taxonomy): domain Eukaryota; kingdom Metazoa; phylum Chordata; class Amphibia; order Caudata; family Ambystomatidae; genus Ambystoma; species Ambystoma mexicanum. Next base: position 332,353,851 of record NC_090933.1, on the reverse strand, counting down.
AGGGAGGAGACGGGGTTGCAGGTCATGCAGGTGGCGATGCCCAGGAGCGAAGTGCTGTGCGCCAGCATCTGATCGACCAACATTTTTAATACACATGGATGAACATTGTTCAATGGATGTGGGTATTTGGGCACTGGGTTTTGTGGTGAAATGCACACTGTGCCCTGTCCACCAGTAAAGCACACATACACAATGAAATTGTCCACTTCTGTGATTTCTCATGTCAACAGTGTGTATTATGTATTTTAAGTAAAAGAAGTGCATGGACCCAACTATGCAAACACCCTTTCCCTCCTCCCCCCACAACACTCCCAAAACACCCTTTCCCCCCTGCCCCCACAACACTCCCAAAACACTCTTTCCCCCCTTCCCCCACAACACTCCCAAAACACCCTTTCCCCCCTCCCCCACAACACTCCCAAAACACCTTTTCCGCCCTCCCCCCACAACGCTCCCAAAACACCCTTTCCCTCCTCCCTCCACAACACTCCCAAAACACCCTTTCCCTCCTCCCCCACAACTCTCCCAAAACACCCTTTCCACCCTCCCCCCACAACACTCCCATAAATGACTTGTACATCAGTGCTGCATAGCTTTACATGTGTCAGCAACATCTGGCTGGCCCTAGTTCCCATCCCCACTGCCACCATTGGGGGGTTGAGAGGTTGTGCGCGCATAGCCCGCAAGGACCTGTACCGGGGGCTGGTCTGCCTTGAGCTGGCAGAGGAGGAGGTGCACGGTTGGTCCGGTGGGGTGTTCTGCCTGTCCATCGCGTCTGCTATGCGTGTGAGGACCTGCTTCACAAGTGACATTTACTCACATAGCCTGTTGGTGCTGGCTTCTATGGCTTGTCTGATGTCGCTTGCATGCTCCCTGCACTCCTCCCTCGCAAGTGCAGCCTCATCCACATGCTGGCCAACCAGCGCAGTGATGTCCTCCTGCCGCTGTCTGATGATGGCCATGTTATGGCCTCTGTGTCTGCATTGTGAGGTGGGTGCGGCACCTTGTTGTATTGGTCCAGCATCAGGTGATGACACCGGTGGACTCCAGCACCCTGCCACGATTTCATCCCCAGACTGGCAATGGCTGCTGGAATGTGATATGGGTCATGAGCTCGGTTGTTTTACTGCTGGGGGCTGGGTGTATGTTGTTGAATGGGCGAGTTACAAGTGTCCTCCACATCGGACATGGGTGCCGTGGCAGCTGACTCGCTGATGGAGCTATTGGCAGCAGACAGTGTCCCTTCCGTGGGTGGATCGTGCGTGGGGGGGATTTCTGGAGTGGGTGCTGCAATTGGTTCAGGTGTACGTTCACGTCTTGGTGACGTGGGTGGCTTTGTGGGTTTGGCCCTCTGCGGGAGTGCACTCTTTCCTGTGCCCCTCGACGTGCTGGCCATGTTGCCTGATTCCTTTCCCCTGGGTTGTTTCTTAGCGGGTGGGTCCTGCGTCGGAGTGTCCTGCTCATCGCTGTCAGTTTGTGAGCCTGTGGGGTACAAAGAGAGGGATGGCATTGGTGATTGGTCAACATGCTTCATGCAGATGTTCTTGTTCATGCTCGTCTATGCCTTTGGACTTCATGTTTGGCTATACAGGTCGTAAGACTGTTGGGTGGGTCATTCATGCATGAGTCTGGGTGACACGTGTCTGTGGTACTGCATGCATGTGTGTGTGTTGGGATGTGAACCACATATGGGCAGGGTTGTGTGCATGTATGTTTGAGGGCCACATCCATGAGATGATTTAAGGGTCACATTTGGGGAATTACCTCATGTTTCACAGTGCAGTGTTTTGTGTGGACACTCATCTCCATCATACGATGTCGGCACACCGTGCTCTATTTCACCTACTCCCTCGATTGATTCGACCCCAATGGTGCTTGCACAGGTCTCCTCCCACTCCATTAGTTTTATTGGGGATCCTCCACCGCCTCCTGTGCCCATGGCCAGGCACCGGTTGGTAGCCAGGATGCTGCGTAGACAGAGGCGTAGATCGTCCCACCGCTTCCTGACATCCTTCACTGTGCGGGGGGTAAAGCCCGCTGCACTAACTTTACGGGCCACCTCTGCCCAGATCTCCTTCGTCTTGATTAGGGTGGGACGCTGCATGTAATTGGCAAACACCACCTCTGCGTTGGCAGCAAGCGTGTCAGTTAGCATTGTGAGCTCTTCATTTGAAAAGCGCTCCTTGTGTTGCCGCTTTGCTCCTTTTTTTATTGCCTTGTGCATTCTCAGTGGGTCTGTGGAAGATTTTGGAAGGCTCTGGTGTGACTGCAGGTCCTGGGGGCAGAGGATTACAATGGATTGTGTTTCTAAAGATGGCCGCCGTGCTATTTTCCATTCCTGTGCGATGACGCTACTTCCGGTTCCGCTTATTTACGGTGACCGCAAATAGCGGTCACCACTAATGCCGTGTTGTGGGAGGGCGGAAGTGCTATCAGCGCTTTCCTCGGTGCCGCTAAGGGTCTTTACAGGGCCTTTAGCAGCATGGCGGTAGGGTCCTTACCGGCATGGCGCTAAGCTTGTGCCCGCGTACTCGTGATGCCACGCTATTAGCGGCCTGCTTCCTACACAGACACTTTATTAGCACCATGCCGGTAAGGGCCGTAAGTTACTGCCTACCGTGTAATGAGGCCCATAGACTTGGACATCATGCATGTTGTTCACATACCCACAACCCATCCAGTCCGCATCTACCATGTCCAAGCATCTACACCATGCAAATACCCTACATGTGACCAACAACAAGCCATGGCTGCGCGATACACCAATGAAAATGCAATTGCTACTATACAATGTCACACACAACAAATGTCTACCATTGGCATGAGATGGCAATCAGCTGCAACACACAACACACACAAGACAAGAACAGGATGTGGCACCTGCAAGCAAGCATTCCACACATACACCATGGGTACTGGAAGTTGAAGTCTGGGCAGAACCTCTCAAGTTCCCACAGCTATGTCAAGTGGAAGCAGTGGCAGCCTGCATGGTGCAGCTCTGTCTCAAGGGCTGCCAACACCTTGATAAGGCTGTGGGTCTTAAGATCATCCAATGTTTCTTCACCTGGTCACTGGGGCGGACTGCCACCCCCTTCCCATTGATGGGATTTGTGATATCATCCCATATCTTCAGCCTTGCATCGAAGCCCAGCTGCATCACTCGGTTGTAGAGGGCATCATAGGCATCCAGGATCTGATCCACTTGGATCCCTACTTGGATGTCATTGAATGTGTGTGCTCTATGCTTCAATGTGGCAGTGCTGCACTCACCTGATGATGCAAATAGGGCAGATATGGCACCCCTGAGGCTGGTATGGGCTTCCTGGGTCCTGGATGTGTGTCATGGAGCAACTGTGGTCTTTGCAGAGGTGGCAGTCCCTGAAGTACAGTGCAGGTGGTTGCAGGGCCAACAGAGGATTCCAGGCAAAAGCGGGGCAGCTGCCACAAGAAGACAGTGTACGTTGAAGGCAGGCACTCACACCCGAGCATGCAGCAGCACTACAGGAGTGAATGGGGTAAAGCAGAGCCAGAAGTGGCAAGACAAGCAGCAGTGTGGGCATAAAGTGGATCATGCAACCACAGTTTCTGGCAACAGAGAAAAGACCCTTGTCTCATGATGGGATAAGCGTAAGTTATATCCTGCGAGTGTAGACTCTGCGTGCCGACGTGGAACACCGATGATTTCACGTCATTGACAAATCCATATAAGTCACATGACACACATCACAAGTTGTAAGCGTGAAGGTTGAGGTTACGAACCACATTAGTATGGTGTTATATTTGAAACAGTATCATTCCCTTCAGGAATCGCGTACCCATTTTCTTTTGGGGGGGCTTTGAATCCGCGCATACGCAAATTTACTTTTGATTATTGCAAGGCTAACGGTGAGTCGCGTACGCATTAGTTAAATCTCTGGGTGTCCTTGTGTATTGCGGACCACTATTTTTACTTTTCTGGCTTTCCTGGGTTTATATATGCATTTTTTGTGTTGCTGGGTGCCACTGCATATTGCGTACCGCCTTTTTCTTATTTCAGAAGCTATCATGGTATCTTGAACACTTTTATTTTTATTTTGGGGTGCCTGTGCATTACGTATACTGTATTTTCCACACCTGGGGTACGAATGAGCCTTGCTGGACCACAGAAGTACGTCTCCTATCACATAGACTACCCCCTCACTCAAATTGCCGAGCACAATTACTTGGTGTGCCTTCCATATTTCCATTACACTTGGACGATGAGTGGAAAGGCCGCAAGAAGGAAAGGGGGCAGACATGGACAGGGTCAGGGACATCCTGCGGAAACAGCTGCACAAGCCCTGAGGGTTCAGGGACCTGCTGTGGAAGCAGCTGCCAATTCTCCAAGGGGTCAGTGATATGCTGCGGAAGCAGTGCACCTGCCCCAGGTGGTAATGCCATGCCTCAGGCCACGTGATGTCCAGCATCTGGACCCCAGAGTGGTCCTAGCCACACAAGGGTGGCAACAAAGTCTCGTGGCAAGAGGGCAAAGCCTGCACAGAAGGAACAGGCTCAAACACATGGCAATGCACAGGACTCTGGCATGTTGAGGAAGACGAACTTCCATAATGAAGAACTCCATCACTGTGACATGTGCCAGCAACCTGGGGGCAGACATACATCTGCTCATTGTATGATGCATTAAAAGCATATCAAGGATGAGATAAACGCCTTAGGGTTTGAGAAAAGCACTGCTGCACAGGTAGTGAAGCGCTGGAATGATCTCGCCCATTGCACCAAGTCCAAGCTGGGTGCCAACCTCGCCTCTGCTCTGGCAACTGGAGGTGGGGTCACCAGAGAAGGAGGAGCTGTACAAGCATGAAGAGGCTATGAGGCAATTCATTCTACTGGAGCGGGTGCAAGGTGTGGGAGGCCTGGAAAATTACAAAGACACGTCCGGTGAGTGACCAACATTGTGCATCCTGAGTACATGAAGTGAAGCATCACCAAGATGTATAATTGTGGTGCACATCTGGCTGCATTTGAATGACTGAACCATGTAATGTGGTGTACTGACAACTGTCCAGTTTACACAAGAGTGGATACAAACCATGTGTTGTACATCACTTGAACATGTCCGTTTGACAGTACTCGTCCCTCGCTAGCATAACAGCACAACATCTGCAACATGATACCACAATGTGCACTATTGATAGCTGCCTCCTTGATGTCAGTTACTCTGCTTGTGTCCGAAATAGGAGTTACACTTCATGCCCTGCAGGGTAAGCAATATATTTTCACACATGTACGTAGGTGCTTCCATGCCACATAGAACTTCCAAGATGACAAACAGCATGCCTTATGGCATGCCCTGAGTGAGTGTGCATATGTTTAGACTGTGCACATCCCTGCTGCCTGAACTCCAATGGCTCCTGAGCCAAATCATTGTGACGCTTGATCCCTGTTACCATCCCACACTCAGTCCACACTCCATGGGCCAATGGCCTTCTCCCTCTTGTGGGTCACTGTACCTTGTTCATATCTTCAATTCCATTGACTTACTCTCTTCACATCACAGATGTTGCCTAGATGGTACTCTTACAGCCACAATCAACTGGGTCTGTTTCCTTTTCCCCAGACTTATGGCATGTTCCCATTGAGTACAGTCCCTGTACTAGGACAACACTGGTGTGGCATGTGATGGATGAGGACTTGGCTGTGGATATGTGTGTCTTCCTGTTGCCATGTGATGTAATTGCATGTCACAGAGCCATATGTCCATGACCATTTCATTGGTATTAGTCAACAGTTTGTGGTGCCATAGCCCATGATGTGTTTCTTAGCGATACTGTTGGTTGGCAATGTGTCCACTGGCAGCATGGCCCTGAGCAGGGAATTTTGTTTCCAGTCTGCATATGCCATGCTCAGATAGCGTGTTGTCCATAGTGTGTGGATGCTGCATTTCTTATGGTGACATGCCCTGCATTTAGTTGCATGACAGCAATGTGATACACATGTTTACTCTAGACATGTTGCACATGACTCCACATGCCTTTTTCTGTCCATGTGCAGGTGGGGAGGCACCAGATGCAGAGAAGGAGGGAGAGGAGGAAGAAGAGTCTGTGGTGCTTCAGACCACCACTGGTGGACGTGGCATGGCAGGCTGTGAAAACCCACTGGTGCTAAAGAACCTTCTGAGCTGTACTGCAGACACTTGTGACTCTTTGGGCTCAACTGGCTCTGATGCTGAATCGGATGTGCAGTCCTCAATGCTGGCTGAGGTGAGTGCACCAATGGGTGGAGCAGTTGGGGCCCATGAGTCTGCAACGCGTCAGGTACCTACACAAGGCCAGTCAGTGGTGGCATGCCCGTCTGTGGTGGTTACGGCTGAAAGGCTACTCTCCAATGTATTGGTTTCTGGTTCTGGGACAGATGTCCAAGGGAGTGTTGCAGTCCTGCTAACAGGGACAGGAGCATCACAGCAAGGGCCATGCTCCCTTGCGTCAGGCAGGAATGGGCCCCGCACACATGGGGACATGTGCAGGCTGAGCAGACAGTGTGGGAGCAGAGCAGCAGATGTTGCGTTACGCAGACCAACAGGTGTTCATGTTTTGATACTTTTGTTGACCCCAGGCCCGGATGTTGGCATGTGATTTTTGAGATGCTCTTTTCATGTTTTATTTGTATTTTTTTTTATTTTTACCTTGAGTTGTGTGGTTGACCTTTCAAGGCCATGACATTTTCAGTCGTGGACATGCAGGCATCCATAGTGAGGTTTGTTTGTTTGTTTGGTTGTTTGCTTTTATTATTTATATTGCGCGCCAAACCCGTGGGTATCAGGGCGCAAAGCATAAGACAGTTTACAGCTTAGTTACACAAAGAGATAATACAGTACAATATGATACAGTGCACGTGGTTTACAAACAATATAAGGGAAAGCACAAGTGGGGCACCCTAGGTACGTCAAGACAGAAAGGTATAGTTGTACATCGATTGAGCTCAAATATTGAGCAACAGCATCGTCAATACGGAGAGGTATAGTTATAATAGCCTCAAGCTAGGCTGCAGAACAACATACCATAATTAGAAGAAAGATTATATACAGTGGCTAGTCGAAAATACATATAGAATAACAGGTCGATGACTATTTATATACAGTTATTTACAAGGTAGCAGAAGAGGAGATCAATTAATTATTTCATGAACAGGCTTTATTTATCAGAGTCTTTGAACCATCGTATTAGGTTATGGCGGAAATTCATGCAAGGTTGGTCTGCTCTTAATGGTGGGGGCAGGGAGTTCCAAAATTGGGCTGCCTTGACTGTGAAACTATTGCTGCAGACTCTGGATAACTTAAATCTTGGGACTTGAAGGCAGTTGGTATTAGATAACCTGGTGGTTCTTGTGGAGGATGTTCTAATAAGGCTTTCAGTCAAATAGCCATGTGCCGCATTATTCAGGCATTTATATGTGAGGTAGGCCGCTTTTAAATTGATTTTATCTTGGGTGGAAAGCCAATGATTATCTCTTCTAATCTGAGGGATGTGTTCTCTCCTGGCAATTCCAAGTGTCGCTCTCAGGGCATTGTTCTGGAGGAATTGGATTTTCTTTATAGTTTGTTTATTGGCTCCTATGTACAACGCATTACAGTAGTCAAGCTTGGATAGAATAATCGCTCTAGCCAGGGTAATGCAACTGTTGTTGGATAAAAAGGGTTTGCCTGCTCTGATCAGTTTGCAAGTATAAGCCGTGGCCGAGGCCACGGCATTTACTTGCTTGCTGAGAGACAAGGTTTAGTCTAGGTTGAACCCCAAGGATTTCACCTCCTTAGCGACAGTGATGATGTTATTATCGATATTGAAGGCTGTGTAGTTAGGGCCCAGTTTTTTTAGGGTTGAAGTTGTGCCCTGGATGATGATTTCAGTCTTGTCATCATTCAGGCATAGTCCATGGGTAGCCATCCATGCCTGGATGATGAGATATACCCTATTTACTAAGGCCAAATCCTTGTCATAATCCCCAGTACGTGGTCGGTGGATCTGAGTATCATCTGCATAGTTAGTGTAGGTGATACCAAGATGATCCAGATCATCGAAAAAGGGGCTTTGTGAAGATGTTGTATAGGGTAGGTGAGACACATGAACCCTGGGGCACACCGAAGGTGATGGGGATGGGATCTGCGTCTGCTGTAGGGGAAAAGACTCTCATAGTCTGATTACTTAGAAAAGATTGCATCCATGCTATAGCTTCTGCCGAGAAAAGAGCAGCAGAGTCCAGGTGGCTGCATAAGACCCTGTGGTCCACAAGGTCAAATGCAGCCAAAAGGTCCAGGAGGAGAAGAAGGGTCGATTTTCCATTGTCCCTGAGTTCATCTATCTGAGCTTTCAGATCTATTAAGGCTGTTTCTGTCCCATGTTGGGGCAGGAAATCTGACTGTCGTGATCTTACTAATAAGTTGGATTTGAGGTGTTTTTCTATTTGTGACTAGGCCATCTTGTCAATGATTTTCAAGAGAAAAGGCACTGTAGTAATCAATCGGTAATTGGTAGATATGGCTGGATCAATGATCTATTTTTTAAGTAGTGGTAGAACCCACGGTTGTTTGAGGTTAATTGTGATCATACCTGAAGAGATGGAGGCATTAATGAGTTTAGTAATGAAAGGGGCCATGTCTGTGGCTGCATCCTTTATAAGTTGGGCAGGGCATTGATCACCCTGGCAGTTAGAAGGTTTGAGTGATAGAATATTTTTTACTGTTTCGAGTATAGTAGCTTTAGAGAACTTGAAACGCAGAGGATCAACAATGTTATTGGGAGGCACAGGGATGGCATTAGGTAGCGTGGTACCAGTTAAAGAGGCTTTTTTCTTGGGAATTTTAGACTGGAGGGTCATAACTTTATTGGCAAGTGCTTGCTGTATGTTAGAGCACCATCATTTGTCTTTTACGCAGTTATCAGGCACTGGGATGGGAGCTTCTAACTCTTTCAGGATAACAAAGAGCTCTTTCGTGCTTGATTTGGCCTGCAATATTCTGGCATTGTAAGTTTCACATTTAGCTAGAAGTATTTCGTTTTTGTAGAGGGCAGTTATAGTCCTGAGGTTAGTCTTGTTTTCCTCGGACGGTGATAGTCTCCAGGAGACCTCACATTGTCTTTTTTTTATTCTTAGTGTTTTCAGGTGGGGAGTATACCATGTGTTGAGATGGGCTTTTGGCTTGCTTTTTCTCAGTTTAAGAGGTGCTATTAAGTCAAGAGATGAGGACATGATTTTATTATACTCTGACCAATGCGTCAGGCACCATATTATCGGGGAGTGCATTGAGTGTGGGGAGGATGACGGGGAGTAGGTTATTGCAGGTGACATTCTTTTTATTCCTTGTAGGTACAGATTGTGCTAACACTGTGGGCGTGGAGATCGGATTTTCAGTTGCTAAGAACAAGGTTACAAGGTGGTGATCCGTCCAAATCTGGTGATCTATGGATAAGATGGAGGCATTGCAGTTGTGATCTGCTACCCAGTCCTATATTCTCCCTTTGTTGTGAGTCAGGAGGAGTACTATCTGGGTAAGGCGTAGTTCGGTTAGTATGTTGGACACTCTTGTTGCATGTGTGTCTTTTGGGTCGTTAAAGCATAAAATCGATTTAGCAATAAGGGCTACATCTCCTCCTCAAGCTTCATTTCTGTCTGATCTAAGGATAGTATAGCCATTGGGGATGGCTAGTGAAAATGCTGGGCCTGCAGCGGCATGTTGCCACAATTCCGTCACCGCTAGGAAGTCAAGGTTTTCTGATTGTATGATGTCAGAGATCTCAGTTGCATGTGCGACTAGAGATCTGCCATTTAATAAAGCACCCTTGAGATCTGGGTTAGAGGGTGTAATAGTAGGTGCGCCTTCCGTGCTTTGGGTTTTAGAGGTAACGTGAATATGTCACTCATGTGTGCGTAGGGGGGGCTGTGGAGGCAATTCCTCCTATTGTTAAGGTTTTCCATGTGTAGGTTGATGCTTCTTCTTCTATTCTTCTATTAGGAATGGTGAGTGTTCTTCTTAGGAGTTCAAATAGCTTAGCTAGCCTGGAACTGAACCTTTAATTTCTTATTAGAGTGTTAGAAGGTTGGTGATTATATGTGGGGGGCTGAGTCACAGAGTTGTTAAGGTTATCTGGCGTTAGCAATTGATTCAGGTTGATTGTCTGAGGCAGGTACTGCGCCACATTAGAGGTTGAGGCAATGAGAAGGTGTGGAGCTGCAAATTTACTATAAATGTAAGTTAAAGCTTTGCCTGAGGCTATGAGTAATATCAGGGGGAGCTGAGCCGTTATTTTAATGTACATTGTGGGAGACATCAGTAGTTAAAGGTTGGAGTACATATACAAAGGTCCAGAAATATGATGCAATTGAGTGGGCTGTCGTATTAATAGGCCATTTATAGGCAATTACAATCTTGCATTTACATCAGGTAAACTAGCTTGTATTGACACAGACCTTACAGGGGCGTGGAATGTTGTAGCAGCACAGTTGGTCTGAGTTTCAGAGTGGGAGTCAATTAATCAGTAATTTGGCCAAGTCGTTAAAAAAGATATTCAGATGGCGGGGTAAGCTCATTCGATTTCCACACTGTGACCGTGTTATGTTAGGAATCAAAGACTAGTTGGCCTTTGCATAGGCGACGACAGTCAAGTGCAAGGTAGCATACTAATTGAATGAGGTATCAGGCTACTTGCCATGGCACAGGTGGGAATGGCCGGACTAGCTGCAATGCACAACACATGAGCAGCACTACACGCGGCAGAGGTAGGCTACGCATACATTCCTCCAAGCAGCAATAGCGCCAGAATGAAGTAGTCTAATTCATCACAACACACGAAAAGCAGTACGAGCGGCAGAGGTAAGATACACATATAGCCTTGCAAATGGCATGGCACAAGAGTGAGGTGGGCTAATTCATCAAACCGGTAACATAAGTTCACAAGTACGATGCAGGGCAGGGTTCTAAGCCTCAGAATAAGTAGATTTGGTTTAAAAGATAAAGGGAAAAAGCTTCAGCAAAGATGCACAGTGATGACGGTCAACTTGCATGTTTGCATGGTGGTACACAGGATGGCATGTGCAGGTAACTATGGGTTCATTGTATCCTCGCACATGTGTGCGGTGGGGGTGGTGCTTCACTATGACTGTTGTAATGTCATCTGCCATGTTGTTAAAGTAATCTGTGATCTGGCAGTGACTTCTGTCCCAGGGGAGACACCCTGCACCCTTTGACGTCCATGCTTCCCATGCCCTCCACTGGCACTTGCCCTCCTGTCACTAATTTGGAGACACAGTTCCTGGTGAAGGTGATGCGGGATTCACACCATGCCAGAGCAGTAAGCGGTTAAGCATGAGCACTGTCTTGCATGTTCATCATGTGTCATTATTCCCCATGTTTCCTGCATTACAACTTTACTTATAAGTGCTTTGCATGCTACCATGCCAGGATGTTTTTTTAAGTGGTAGTCATTTCACTGTGTTACCTCTCTCAGTAGACTCATCTATTCCCGCGCCTACTGTGGTGTAGTGCATGTCATTGCCCATTTCCAATAATGCAGTGCACTCCTTGATGTGTGTTTCACTTGGCCTTCCCTCTCACGTTCACTCCCTCTCCCTCTCTCTGTTGTGGCATTCTGTACTCATGGGCAGATCACAATCAATGTCCTGTCACTCTCTTTCACCCTGTAGTGTTTCTGCAGTAGGTGCTCTCTGCATATTTTCAGGAACCATTCACGTGTTGTCATGGATGTGCATGTTCATTCTGTTGTTTCTATGTATGTCATTGCATTTAGGGGATGTGTCTCCTGATGGGTTGCATCGTATGCAAGGCAGGTGGGTACCCTGTGCAGGTAAGTGAAGGGCATTTGCAGACACTTGTTTGGTGTTTGGCTAGGAGTCTTTCACTGTGTGTGCTCACTTTGTATTGACTTGTCTTGTGGGGCACCAGTACTACATCATGGGTGAATGTTTCACAGGGTGTGGTTCTGGTGATACGCCTGGGCATGGTGTTATTTCTATGGATTGGTGGGGCCACTGGTTTCATATTCGAAATTGTGGGAGTTCCAACTGTGTTGGGCTTCGTTGGGTGGTTGGGAGTGGGTGGCAAGGCGGCTGTTTATGGCTTGTGACAGGTGTTGATGGTTGTGCTTGGTGTGTGTAACATTGTACTATGATCATGTGTACTGAGTGACACTTCACATCCATTGCAATTTTTGAGGGTAATGGTTTGACAGCACATTTGGCCTCTCTTGCTCCGGGTTCCCCCATTATGGTGTGCAGCCCCAGTTACGAGCCACAACCATGGAACCATTAATGCACTTTTTTGGGATGCTATGTTGTGTACCAGCACATTACGTTTTGCAGTGCTGGTGTTTTAACATGCATGTGCATGTTTGCTGCACCATAGTTTTTGCAGCTTCAAGTTCACTGCAGCTGGTTGCAATGTACTGCTGCATTGAATTGAATGAACAATTGGACTAATTGTATGCTGTCACAATGAAGTCTGCATTGACCTTGCACTTTTACTTTGCATCCTAAGTTTAGCATGCATTTATCCTTGCTTGCAGTATCAAATTGTGTTGTCTTGTCTGCTTATGTCTTCCATGGCAGTTCCCTCAGTGGCAAGCCTTCCAGTCTGACATTGGCTTCTGTGAATTGTTCTGTCAAGCATGATCCTGCCTGGAGTGCAACAGGTGAGTATTTTTTTTTTATTTTTTATTTTACTTGTTATAATTTACAAAAATGTTTTACAAGAAAAGAAAAAGAGAATATAGTACAATTCTCAACTCCAATTGTCTCATCACTTCATCTATCGAATAACATCAGTGGTTTCAAGTAGTCCATAGACGGATCTTTTTCAGGTCACATCCCGCGAATGATTCCACCTTGTGTTTTTAGAGTTTCAAATTCATGAAGAACTGGGAAACCGCTATTATGTAACTGATGTTGTCTCGCTCGATTAAGCGGTTCCACCAGTCCTCCTCGTTGCACGTTCTTGACTCCTTGAATAAATGGCCCATGTGTGCCATTCTCAGCCTTGTTAAAGCGCCACACACTAAGAGTAAGTGGCGCAGCGTCTCTGGTTGCATCTTGTTTTTACAAAATCGGCAACTATTGTCAGATGTTAATTTCCTGATCGCTTTGATCTCGTTTGTTGGCAAGAGGTTCATTCGCACTCTTAGGAAGGTTTCACGTAGAGTTTTACTTGGAAATTTTTTTAAGTAGTATGGTAGGTCATTTAAGCCTCTCGTTATTGGTGGCAAGTGGCTTATCAGTTTACTTCTTTGGTCCAAGGATGTTGTCTGTATCCAGTCATGTTCCTGCAGTTTTCGTTTTACTTTATTTGGATTCAAGATAAATTCTTCCTCTGTGCTATTTATTTCCACCAGTTTTTTTTCGTGTTCTTTCGTCCAACACATCAGAATTTTGCTTTTCTGTGCTTCAATTTCCGTGTGAATAATAGACATTACATTCGGGCAGGTGCTAGTCAGTGATTTCCTGTATAGCATTAACGAGTTTCTAGCAACCATCGATTCCAAAGATTGCAGACAAAGTTCCTGGCGTATGGTCTTTGCCGGTGTGGATTGCGGTAGGTTCAAAGTATGTTTCCAGAACAAACCTTCTAGTCGTTTCCAAAAGTCTGAGGGTATCGCCAGTAGTGCGTCTGCACCGTAGATTAAGGACGGGACCACCTTCCCTTTGTAAAATTGAATAAGTGGAATTGCTGTAAATCAGCCAAATCTTCAGTCAATTATTTTTGCTTGACATGCCAATTTTTTTGCCTTCTCTAATAGGTGCAGTTGCATAGGGTGCTCTTGTTTGTTGTTGCTGAGGATTACCCCCAGATATTTAAATTGCACCACTTGTTCTATTTTCTCGCCTTCCAGGGTCCAGCTAAAATTCTCTGTGCGGGTAGTTTGTTTCTCCATGATCATAACTTTGGTTTTGGCCCTGTTGATCTCCAAGTTGTTCTTCTCTATATATAGTGCCAAAGCATTTAGTTGGCGCTGGAGACCAATCGGAGTGTAGTCCATTAAAATAAGGTCATCCACGTAGAGTAATCTTGGGATCTTGACCTTCCCTACTGTAGGTGGAAAGGACAGTGTCTCCTGGCCGCTTTCTTCAATATCCCAGAGATAGGAGTTGAACAGTGTTGGTGCAAGAGGGCATCCTTGCTTTACTCCTCTCGCCGTGGGAATTAACTCAGTTAGCATCCCTCCTTGGTTTAAACGCACTCTTATAGAGGTGTTCTGGTGCAATGCTCTAATGGGCCCCAAGATGTTTACCGGACAATTTCTCGCTGTTAGTTTTCCCCAAAGTGTTTCACGATTGACCTGGTCAAAAGCCTGGACCAGGTCAATAAAAGCAAGGTAGATCTTTTGGTCTCCTTCTTGTATCTTGCTTTTTAGGGTGGTTAGTAGGAGAATGTTTGGTGCCGTTCCCCCATCTTTCACGAACCCTGATTGTAGGGGGTCCTCATGTCCTGATTCTCTAGACCATTTTTGAAAGTTTTCTAACAACAGTGAGCCGAACACCTTCCCAACAACGTCTAACAATGCGATTGGTCGGTAGTTCTTAGGTTGGTCTCTTGGCCCCGACTTATAAATTGGGACAATTGTTGCTGTAGTCCATGACACGGGTATCGATCTTGTTTCGTTGCATTTTTTAAGTACCTCATATATAAAGTTTGACCATTCTACAGCATGTTCCTTCAGGTCTGCGTTAGTGATACCGTCGGGCCCAGGGGCTCTTGAGTTGTTCAGTCGGACAAGTTTTCTTCTTATGTCCTCCCGATCCCATGCATTTTCCCAAGTTGAATTTGGCAGTTCTTGGTTATAACGCAAAAATCCATGTTCGTTGTTGGGAAGATCGACATAGCCCTCTTTCCGGAATACTTTTGTGAAGTGGGTTGACCATGCTTCTTCTCCTACGTAATTATTCATCAGATCTTTTTGTGAGTCTGACGTATTCCTGATTAGGTTCCAGAAATCTCTAGTTTTCCTACTGCATATTGTCTTCAGCATACCTGCTGCATCGGCTTGGTTCATGCTTTCTCTGTGTTGTCTTAGCCAGTTTTTATAGGTCCTTTTTGCTATTTTCATTTCATTAACTAATTCAGCAGTAGGTGATTTCTTAACTTGTTGCTTTAGTTTCCTCATTTTTTTCCTTTCTTCCACAATTCTTTTATTAAATTCATGTTGGTGGATTTTTGATTTATGGTTTGAACGGAACTTTCTTTTGACTTCATATACTTTTAACAAAGATTGATAATCAATATTATTTTCCGTGTTTGCTCGGTTGTTTACTCTGCTGGTATTTTTGTATGAGTCTATGAGCTCCACAACTGCACTAGCCGACAGTCTTAATTTTGTACCGCTACTGTCGGTCTCAATTTTTGCTTCCATGGTTGATTTTATTCTTCTTGTGCACGCCCATTTTACCTTTAATAGGTTGTGATCACTATTGGCCGTTCTCACAACCTTGTACTCTGTTATAATTTTAAGTAACTCATCAGAAACAAAGATGTGGTCTAAGTTTGCTGCAGAGTTATCTCTCTCCCATGTCGGTATTCTCGGATTGTCTCTGTGTACTGATGTTTGTAAGCTCTGCAGACCCCAGGCAGTCATTGCCTTAATCCAGAGATGCCCACGTACCATGTTCAATGGCACCTTCTTACCAGTCCCGTATTTCGAGTTGGGTTTTGGGCAGATCGCGTTAAGGTCTCCACATAAAATGACAAATTTCGGTGTCCATTCAAGGTGTATTCTTTCCAGAATGTTGTCTGCCATTTCCAGGTAGTCCTCGTTTTTAATCACTGCGGGATTCCAATATGTGTTCAACACAATTATTACTTCGCCCTTTGCAGTGTTTTTACTGTTTACTGACAGCTGATTCGACCAGTTCAAAAGAGACCCCTGGAAATGGCTGTTTGAGATCACCGATTCGACGTAATGTAGTCCCGATCCAGATCTAATGGCGGTCAGCAGGCCTGAAGAGGGGCGTCCTTTGTTTGAACGATCCGCGGGGGCTAGATAGGTTTCATACCCCTCCAAAAATGGCTTCTTAGTTAGCCACGTCTCCTGCAGGCAGATGACGTCAAACTCTCCCAAGTTGACGTCACTCTCTGTCAGGAGGTGGCTAAATCCCCGAGTATTCCAACATGCCATGACGATGTTATCCTCTTCCAAAGGCCTCACGACGTTGGTCCCGGGTCCTGCCTTGATATCCTTCAGTGTCTTGCATGGCTATCTTCTTTTTCCTGATGCTTTAGCGGCAGCCGTCTTAAGATTCAGATCTTCTCCGTCTCCAGGGTTAGTACTTGCTGCTGGTTCATCGTTGACCGTTTCACTAACTTCTTGAACTAATGTGATTTTTATCTTCCGTAGGGGACCTTTTGGGTATCTATCGTTGTTCACAGCATCATGATCAATACTTATGTCTTCCTTCACGCTGTTTGATTTTACTCTTTGATCATCTCTGTCTAGGATGCTTGTCTGCTTCTCTATCTTTGTTCCTTCCTTTCTCTGTGTCCGCTCTTTGGTTGAACCAAAAGTAGTCTCTTCCTGATTGTTAAATGAATCCTTTTGACTTAATCTCAGATTTGCGTTTTGTGACTGTTGTAGTTTCGCACCAGTTGTTCGACAGTCCGATAAGTCATAGCCCAACATTTGAAAGCTTTCTTGTTCTAAAGTCAGCATTTGTCTGATTACCGGGGAGGGAATATGTAAATAAACACAATCTCTTTTACCCGTGGTACTGAACTCCACGATCTTGATGTCATCAGTGTTGATCTGCCTTAGTTTTGGAATGCATTTCAATAGGGCTATGATGTTTTTCCGATTCAGGATCAAGTTATCTCTGTTCTCCCCTACCCGTTCCAGTTTAAAAGTTCTTTCGCTGCCTAGCTTTTTACTGTACGGGGTGTGGGTGTCTTGTTCTTTGGCTCGAGCTTGTTTTCTATCAGCCTTTGTATTGCGCTCCTTAATTTGGTCCAATATGAATCTGCTCTTTTCCTCTTTGTTGTTGTAAGTTGCAGATCGCGACTTCTCCTCTATACGGGAGTTCGTTTCTCCCTTAGTGTGTGGGGCTATAGACTTTGGATTTATTGCTACGGCTGTCCTAGTGCTCCTTTTGTGGTCTTTCTCTGAGTTCGCCGATTCCAGAGGATATCGATTCGAAAGTTGTTTTCCGCCGTATGCCTTAGCTACTTTTTCCCGTCTTTCTGCCAAAGTAAGGAAAGGGCTCAAGTATTGGGCATCTTCATTTGCTTCAATTCCGCAGTCCTTTCTCGGAGCACTCATTTTTTGCCTCTCTGATAGGGATTCTAGTTCCAAGTTTTCAACCGAGTATACCGACAAATCCAGTAAATCGATACTTTCTACAGACTCATCTATGATCTGATAGTTCTTGGCTGGATTGTCGGCCAAGCTTGTTTCTTCTGTATTCGATGGTTCCGTATCCTGGAATACCACCGCTCTGTTTTTTAGTTCTTTGTTTTCCCTGACTTTTGTTTTCTGGTTTTCTCTTTGGTCCTTTCCTGCTACTACCTTAGAGGGTTGGAGGTCCTCAGTTGTTGCATTTTCCCTTCTCTTGTTCGGTGGTCTTTTTCCCTTTGCAAAGAGCGGGTATAGTTTCGCGGTCATCCCTCGATTGTCGAGTTCTTTTTGATCCCTGGGTCCGGGATTATTTGATCTCTGAGATTTACTTTGTGGCCTGTTTCCGGTTCCTCCACAATCTCCTCTATAGTGAATGAATCGTTTTCTGCAAACGTAGTTACACAGCCATTTGATGGATGGTTCTTGGATATAGGCGGGGCGGCGAGCTTCTGTTCTTTGCGTGTTTTTGTTGGCTGTGCTTTTTCCAAGGTTTCCTTAACTTCCTCTAAGGGTTTTGATTTGACTACTTCATTCTGTTGTTCCCTCAGTAGCTGCACGTCTTCTATCACGATTGTATCTGAGGCTACTTTTGTAGGTGTCTTCATTTGTCCAGCCAGCGTGACTTTCCCTAATATCGTCTCATTCTCCACTACCACGGCTAGATTGTCCGGGTTTCCTGTGGCATCACCATGTGGTTTATTAGATGGCATAGTTCTCCCATTTCTCATTTCTAATGCTGTGATATACCCTTCAATAAATGTCATTTTTGTGTAGAGCATTGCCACCAAAGTTGTCTGGTCCTTTAATGCCTCATGGATGGATTCGTACAATTTGCAGTATGGTGTCAAAGCAATAGTTATTGCCGACATTACTGTCAAGATGTCAAATTGTTTTGTGGAGGTTTCTTTCTCATTGTTCGAGTCCAGGGTTTAAGATCTCCTATTCTTCAATGGGGATTGTAGATGGGTATTGTGCAAGGTGTTCAACCCCTGTTCTGTGTTCTTTGTGTGTTTCTCAGCATCACTGATCACGTCCCATGGGACTCCCGATGGTTCCTTCCTTCGGTCCACGCCAGTCCTTGGCGTTTCCTTCGAGCTGGGCCTCGAGTTTGTTTCTCTTAAAGGGAAATCTTTATCAGATATTGTTGTGTGGAATGCTTCTTGTCTAGGGGTTGATTCAAAGCTCTTGCCTATATTTGCCTTAATAGTTTCACTCAGGGCCAGAACATGTCCGTTTGTCGTGTGATTTTTGCTCGTCCCAGGACTGTCAGTCCGGGGCTTCGTTGAATCCTCCTGTGATTCCTTGGTTATTGACCATTTAGATTGTTGGTTCCCTTCCAGTTGTAATTCGGGGTCTTTGAAGTACCGAATTCCTGTTTTTAGGAGTGGACCGGAAGGGTACATTTTAGTTCCTGGCCAAACACACTTCCCCCTAAGTGGGGTTTCATTTGTAGACATGCTGGTCCCATCTAGTAAGCCGCGTCAGACACTTCCTCCAGCATCGTTAGATCCTTCCCTAGCGTGTTTTGGAAAAATCTTGTCATTGAATTTGAAGCTGCAGTCTTTGCTCTCCCTCTCATGGTGGTTTTGCGGGTTGCTCTCCTGTTGCTCAGCTTAGAGGATTCAAAAAAGGACGTTTTGTACGTCAATTTAGCTGTTCTTTTTGTGCTGCCTTTTCTTGCAGAATTTTCCCTAATGTGTTTTCCTTTAGGGTTTAAAGTCATTGGTTTATCCTCTGATAGAGGAGAGTTGTTGCTTTGTTCTGCTTCTTCAATTTCATCTCCATTGCGATCTCCTAATCCATCTTCTTTGTCTATGTTTGTTCCCTTTCCATCAGTGAACTTTAGTACTTGAATGACCCCTGGCAATAATTGATTTTCTTTTCTGGGTTCTTCGCTTGGACTAATTAGGTCTGGTCCTGTCATTTGGTGATGAATCTGGATAATAACGTTCGACACGTTATTCGGGTTCACTTTAACTGCGTCGACGCTTGCAACTCTCTTAGATGTTGCCGTGCCTGGGGTCTATGCCGCCCCCTCCATGGGCTGGACTGGTGAGAGCGTCTCTTGGGCCACGCCCCCCTCGACTCCCGGCGACGACGGACCCTGGAGCTCCGCCCCTCCCGCCTCGTCGAGCGGCTCCGCGTCGCACACTGTTTGGTCTGGGCTCCTCTCTCCCTCCACACCCCCTCCCGACGAAAACCACAGCTCCGTCAGCGGCTCCCGCAGAGAGGGTGAAGACGGCTGGTCGTCCACGCCGGGGAGCACCGGAGGACTTCCTCCCTCTCCAACTGGGAGCACGCTGACCCCCCCAACTCCTGCACCCCCCACCCCTCTCCAGACCCACCACCAGGTAGGGGGGACTCCAGGGTTGGGCGGGAGGGTTGAGGGGGTGTTTGTGGGTGTTTGGGGGTGTTTAAGGTGGTGTTTATGTTTTTGCCAACAAGGAGGAAGGGTGGGGGCAGGGGGGGAGGAAGAGACTAGCTCATAAGCGTTGTCCACGTTCTCCTTTTCCTCCTTGTTTTCGATCGTGGAATTTTGAAATGTTTTAATTATTTCGATTCTTTCATCTACGAGTGGTGGGGAAGCACAAGGGGCTGTGTTGTGGAGCGTTGATTTTGGAAAAAGAAAGATGTTCTGTTGCGTACCTAGCTCCACCTGTATGTTTATAGGTGACGGTGACGGTGAGACCAGTCGTCGTTGGCGCAGTCTGGGTAACTGCTTCAGCAGGCTTCTCTTGTCCAAACCGAAGTCCTCACGACCAGATCGTTTGCTCCGCGTGCTTCGTCCTGTGTCCTCCATTTTTGGATACAGGCAAACGGGCAGGCCACCCCCGTGCAGCCCCGGACTGCACCAGACTGCTTCCACCTCAGCTTCCAACTCCGCGACCGCTCCGCGGTGTGTGGTGGTTTTTCAAGGGTGGGCTCCTCCTCCAATAGCAATGGACAACAGACAGCTCAGCACAGGGGGGACTGCACCAGACTGCTTCCACCTCAGCTTCCAACTTTGCGACCACTCCGCGGTGTGTGGTGGTTTTTCAAGGGTGGGCTCCTCCTCCAATAGCAATGGACAACAGACTGCTCAGCACAGGGGGGACTGCACCAGACTGCTTCCACCTCAGCTTCCAACTCCGCGACCGGTCCGCGGTGTGTGGTGGTTTTTCAAGGGTGGGCTCCTCCTCCAATAGCAATGGACAACAGACAGCTCAGCACAGGGGGGACTGCACCAGACTGCTTCCACCTCAGCTTCCAACTTCGCGACCACTCCGCGGTGTGTGGTGGTTTTTCAAGGGTGGGCTCCTCCTCCAATAGCAATGGACAACAGACTGCTGAGCACAGGGGGGACTGCACCAGACTGCTTCCACCTCAGCTTCCAACTCCGCGACCGCTCCGTGGTGTGTGGTGGTTTTTCAAGGGTGGGCTCCTCCTCCAATAGCAATGGACAACAGACAGCTCAGCACAGGGGGGACTGCACCAGACTGCTTCCACCTCAGCTTCCAACTTCGCGACCACTCCGCGGTGTGTGGTGGTTTTTCAAGGGTGGGCTCCTCCTCCAATAGCAATGGACAACAGACTGCTCAGCACAGGGGGGACTGCACCAGACTGCTTCCACCTCAGCTTCCAACTCCGCAACCGCTCCGCGGTGTGTGGTGGTTTTTCAAGGGTGGGCTCCTCCTCCAATAGCAATGGACAACAGACTGCTCAGCACAAGGGGGACTGCACCAGACTGCTTCCACCTCAGCTTCCAACAAGTATTTGTGTACTTGCATTCTTGTGCTTTGCATCATGGGCTTCCATGACTGTGTTCAGTGCACTGTTCCAATACTAAGTAGGTGATGGCATGCCTTGGTATGTCTTTGGTAGTCTTCCAGGGTGTCCCTGCTTTTTTGGGGGATCTAATATCTGTATATGTGATGTATTTTCATGTTAATGCAGTATGTTGACCGATGCGTGCATTGTGTGTGTGCCATCCTCTTGTGAATGGGGATATGTGACTTGCACATTTACTACATGTCATTCAGGGTGACTGGCAGTGTGGTGGTTGTTGTTTGTCAGTTTGTGTGATTTTTGTCTAGATGAGTGGTGGTGTAAGGAAGAGAGTAAGCGTGGAGATGTGATAGGGTGGTTTATCTTAGGTGCTTGCGGTCAAGCTCACTCCAATTGTTCCATGTACGTCATCCGTTCCATGTACTCAGACTGTTCTGCACATTTACAACCGTTTCAAGCGCTCAGTATCATTCATTTCAATGCTCTTTCAAATGTTTTATGCAATCCAATTTGTTCCGTGGACTATGCGCTCACCCGCTCTACACACTCTCCCGCTCTACACACTCACCCGCTCTACACACTCACCTGCTCTACGCACTCATCCGATCTAGGGACTCATCCCCTTTCCGCACTCATCCGATCTAGGGACTCATCCCCTCGCCACACTCATCCGATCTAGGTACTCATCCCCTCTTACGTGCCCATCTGCTCTAGGCACCCATCCGCTCTAGGCACTCATCCGCTCTACACACTCATCCGCTCTACACACTCATCCGCTCTGCAGGTGCTGCTGCATGTATGCTGTGACACATGTTGATGATTGTCTTGAAAGTTGTTTTTTGCATGTGTTGTGTGACACTGAGGCGGACTCATGGGTCTTGTGTTTTTTGGTGCATGTATGTGTTATCTGCACTGTCTGACTTCCTTTTGTGATACAATTGTATATAGTCTTCCCCTAGACATTGGAGTCAGTATGGTCTCACAATTGACCTGACCCTTAGGGAACACATTTGTCCTACCTGTATTATGTTGATGGGGAACCTGTACCTGCCATAGACCTGGTCATCAGGCAAACCCAAAAAGGCTGATCCTTGGGTGGAGGATCAGGGCCCTGGCTATCCTCCTCCTCCTGTGGTGTCCCTGGATGACTGCTGCAACAAATGGTGCATTCATCGTGGCTGTATCTATGCGTTTGTTGAAAGTGCATGATTTGTATGCATTTGTTAGTGTGCAAATTGACATGCAAGTCTGCTATCACGTTGCGTAGGGGTTTCTGGATTTGCACATGCATTTTTGTGCACCGGCGTTCCCTGTTCCATTCCATGATTACATTTGTTTTGCACATTTATGGGCGGTGAAATTGTTTGACGGTGGTACATCCCCCGTAACACCCACATTTCTGCTTGTTCTTCCTCATTCTTCCTCATTCCATGTGTTCCATCCCCTTTTCCTCGCAGGTCCTGCAAGTCCTCAAGTCTGAGCCCTGAGCATTGTGTTCCATGAATTGATGAACAGGGACTTGAAAACAATTTCATGCACAATTACCCTATTCACAGCCCAGATTATTCCATGAATCGGGCCCAAAGTGTGTGAGTGATGTGAGATATTTATTCAGTCCTCCTGTACAAAAAAAGATATTTTGAGATTTAAAGTACAGATTTCTGTTAATTAGAGCTGACTTTAAAACTGAGTTTCCGATCCCAGACATTGCACACCTACACCCATTAGATGCAGGGCTTCAGCTCTGCTCTCCTGTTTGTATATAAAACTCTTTGGGCCTCATTACGAGTTTGGTGGGAGCCATGGAGCTATTAGCTCCATGGCTGCCGCCAAACCGGGCTCCTTTACCGGGTTCCGCGAATGGGGAATTACCGGGCCATTCCGAGTACGGAGGGCCCAGTAATTCCTCCCTCTGGGAACCCGGGCCCGGACCTTCCCCATTCCCATCTGAGCCCCCATAGGGCTCAATGAGAATGGGAGAGGTTGCAGACAATGGGCCGATTATGAGCGGCCCGTTGTTTGGTCCCTCTTCCCCTCGCTGGACCTGGTAACGACGCCTGGTTTGACCAGGCGTTCCTTACTGGGTCCCACGAGGGAAGTTTGTAATCGTGCAGAACGGAGTTAACGGGTCCGCACCCATTTGCAGAACCCGTTAACCCATTCCGCCGATCTTATAATGAGGCCCTTTGAGCTTATGACATTTGACTGGCACCAGATGGTGTTACATGACAGAACAAGTTGAGTTGTCTTCATCAGGATATAAGCAGACCCATGGCCCAAACAGGTGGCTGGACCTACAAATAAGTGGAGAAACAAAATGTACTGTTTATGGAACTAATAATATGTATAATTAAGAGATTACCATAGGTTTATTTCGACATTCATATTGTGTTCATTATCTCAGGGACCATCATTCACACATTAATGGTTCAAGTATCATTAACAATCTTATGAACAGAATAACCTGCAGTGACAACTCTCCTAAATATTTGACCTTGGGAAGAAGAGTCACAACCTTAACTATATGTAGAATTTTATGACACTGATGTTTATCATTTTTGAATAATTCACTAAAAACTGTCATTTGAACCTGCAACCTCATGGTGACATGGGACTCATATCATTAAGTCCTGCATGATGAAACCAATTTAAATATATATATTGTTACAAGTATTTTGAAGTTTCAAAAATGTGCCACATTGTAGTTTGTAAGTGCAAAACTGAAATGTGTGGACATGTAAATAAAGGAATGGATTCAGTAGTTATCCCTGACTGAACCTGGAGAGACCATCTAATCAAGTCCCTATGTGTCCCATTAGATGATAAAGGAGCCCTCATGTCTTTTCTGGGCATAAAAGCCAGAAATATTATTTGTATGTAAATGGGTCCAACCAAACCAAGCCTTGTGTGGACTTGTTTGATTTAATATCTCCCATTAATGATTGGGTGGGCAGACCAAGTATATCCTTAGCATGTTACTAAATAATAAAGTAATTAACTCCCATATAGCCAGCTAACATGGGGTGATTTTGTTAAAATTCGAAATCAACAAGATAATTTCCAGTGTGGATAAAAGTATTGTCTGTTAAAGTAATTGCCTACTCCTATTTCTAATTGCCAACACCAAAATTCCCTAAAGGGAATGGGTGTATTGGTCAAAACAGAATTCCAAACCTTTCACTATTACTCAGACCCTGCCTTAAAGCAGAGGGTGTATGAATGTAAACTTAAAATCTGGGTTTGTGTGCTGGGGCAGAAAAAGTGCTTTGCCAAACTTAAATAAAGTGAAGTCCCTGTTTGAAAAACATACTATCTACTGTGAGTGGGGAAATGACTCCTAGTAGAAGAGAGATTGTTCATGACATTGTGGTGTAGAAAGAAGGGTTCTATATATAAAAAAAGTGATTTGCTTTTAAAATTATTTTGTGCAGCAACACTACTACCATTGCCAAGTGCACAGAGAGATTAAAAATACAGAGTGATGCATGTGTGAAACTGTTTTAGCCAATACTAAAGTACAAAAAGTGTTGCATGTTACTTAAAGTAAACCTCCTGCAAATTATATGTGGGAAGTTACATTGTTTGTCATGTCCAGGTTACAGTATATATCTGTAAATTAAACATATTTTGCGAGTGACCCTTTTAGCTGAAGTATTACATAGATCTGTGTTTCTATGTAACCACGGTGGAAATAACCAATGAAGGAAACTGTACATGGTGTGGGGGTAAAGAGTCTGTGATATGTGTTATCCCAAACCAACTAGTGTTTTCAATTTGTGTGAAAGAGGAATTGTTAGGAAAGAAAACCATTTCAACCACAGAGCGAGGTGGCGTGATTTGTGATTTTGTACAAATATTACTTTTCCTATTAATTAATAACTATACTTTATTTATACACATACATCTGATTCCTGGCTTACTTATAGGACAGAGGTGAGGATCTGCATCGTTCTATATGAGTAAACAGACAGGACTAGATTGAGCTCCATCACAGGTATATTGGTGTGGCACTTTTGATTGGGGGGAACTGAACTCTGTGCATTCATTGTTGTGCATATATTATCCAACACATCCCAATCCTCCATCTGCAAACCTGACAGTAGACGCATGATTGCATAAATGAACACTAACCATTATGGCAATGAAATAAGATCACATGCCCAGTTTGCACCCCACATGCACTCCTGACTTGTGGATGATGCAGAGGAATTTGAATTTAATCTGTGCTTCAACTGGGAGCCAGTGAATACTTTTTAGTGCAGGAGAGATGCGGTCCCTGGGTTTAAGTCGGTGGATAAGACTTGCTGCCCTATTCTGGATAATCTGAAGGGGTCGTAGAGTGGAAGAAGGTAGATTCAGGAGGAGGCTGTTACAGTAGTCAAGTCTGGAGTGAACCAGGGCTTGAGTCACATTGAGCCTCTGAGGAAAAGTGAGAAAAGGTAGAATTCCTTTGAGAAGGATGAGCTGATAGTTGGACTTCTTGGCAATGTTCAGAGTGTGAGGGAGGAAGGAGAGAGAGGAGTCGATGATGATTCTAAGGTTTCTGGCTTCAGTTGAAGGTGTAGGGGAGGCGTGGGCAAGGAGGAGGGTCAGAGTGAGGGGAAGAAGGAGGGAGCATGGATCCCAATGGTAAGGATCTCAGTTATACATGTGCTGAGGCAGAGATCATTGGAGGTGCACCAGGACTGAATGGCAGATAGGCAGTCATGGATGATGGTTGGTGAAAGAGAGTCAGCAGGGAGTCTGAAGAAGAGCTGTGTGTTTTCTGCCTAACACTGGAAGTTGGAGGACAAGGTGGAGAGGAGGCATGCAGGGAGATTCAGGGCCAGGGTCGGACTGGGACAAGAAATAGGCCCGGTCACCCAAAAGTTGCCCACCCCTCACCTCAAAAAAGTGGCCTACCCCTTGCCTCACGAACTTGACCTCTGATGACATCACCGGACGTGATGTCATTTGCCCCCACCCCTAAGTGACATCCCGGGAAGCGATGAAACACAACCTTTCACCCCTTGTCAAAACAGCAAGTGGCATCAAATAGCATTGTTCCTAAGTACACCAAGTTACTGTGAATCCAAGCAGACGTCCAATGCCAAATGATAATATGTTATTGTATAGCACTTACGCTTAAGCACTTTTTTTATAGAACAAATATGCATACAATATCACCCAACCTGTGTTGGTACTCATTTATCAACCTAAGAAGGATGAAAGGCAGTTTGAAAAAAAAAAATGATTCTATTTATTTATTTTTTTCACTTTAATCATTTCAAACCGGCCCAGGCATGGCCAGAAACCGGCACCCACTCTCCAGGGACGATTTCGTCTCAGCCACGGGCCGAAAGGCCAATCCGACCCTGCCCAGGATGACTTGGGAAGAGCGGTTAGTGAGGATTGTGTGGTTTGTCTGAAATAATTATAAGTCTGACAAAGTACACAATTTCAAAATGCCCTATGTAGAGATCTGCTGTCTCTGTTGCAATACTCTGTGAGGGAATTGTACTGCTTACATAGCCTGTCTAACATGTGGTATATAGATTTCAAACAGGTGGTGACTGAGGTCTTAAGGTTGCACAGTAGCACAATGGGGTGCACCTGCAGTTGGCACAGTGCATATTTGACCAGGTAAGCACAGATGAAATGTCAGCTGATGTTCAAGGCCAATGGTCTGCAGCCTTTGAGGCTCCATATGTTTCTGACTACAAGTACCACCCCCCTAGTCAGTATAGTCAAGGATGAGGACACATGCAAGTTATAGTCCAAAACATTGGACGAACCACACGCTCAGATTACTTTTCATGTTTTTTTGCAAGCTACCAATTGCTTATACAGTTTGTAGTCACAAGGTGAAGGACATGTGCAAAGGAGTGGATGTGAATTGTCATACCAATGTGTAAGACAGCAAGGATAATTAATTAATTGTCTGCAGCAACAAAACCCACATGCAAATAATGAAACCACTTTCTCCCAGATGTCAACTGCCTTCGGACACGCTTCTGCTATGAAACCCTTGCTTGTACAAGGGTTACTGGTTCTGAATTGCATATTCTTATGTTTCCCTTGTGTTACACATAACCCCTCAAAAGAGGAAGGACATGCAGTGCATGGTGATTGCCATGAAGTCAGTGCTCTGACCAATGGTCCACATGTCCATGTTGAAGATGTTTTATTTTTGCACTGACTATTGCCGTATCTGCCACGATGTAGAGGTACAACCTTATGGGACAGAGTCATACTGACCAGCAGTGGGTCACAAAATATAATTGCCAGCTTTTAGCGATGCATCAATGAGTAGCCAGCTCGCTTTAAGAACAATATAATATAATATAAGAAGAATACTTCTGAATACAACACATAGGTGGCAAAAAAGCAAATCACTTCAAGACCAAGTGAAACAAAACAATGAACACAGATTTTTTGCCCAACGTTTCACCTGGACAACATTGACACAGGGGTTGCCTGCCAGAAGGTAAATTACTTGTGTGAAACTCAACAACAACACCTATGGATACTCACCTTCATTTGGTATACATGATTGCCAGACTGGTTAATGCCACCAACTGACTGCCTATATTACTGCAGCCTCATACATCCAGTGTTGGTACCAACTACACAATGATGCATATTAAAGTCTATGGTAGTGCACTCCAGTAAACAAAGTATTGTTGTCAGGCTCCACCATTTGTGTCTGTACACTCTGCATGCTTTGGTAGATCTGCTTATGTGGTCAATTCCTACAGCTATGTCATAAGGGCCTCTATAGACTTTTGATTTGACTGGATTTAGTTATGGAGACACATGGCTGTTAGCATAACTAGCTGGTGGTGCCACTTTGTTTTATTTTTTAGTTATTTTGATATAGCTGTAAAATGCAGCTTTTCAAAAAATTAAACATTACACAGTATAAAAAATGGTTACATAAAAAAAAACTAAGTTTGACAATACAATCTCTAATGAGTGCATTTCATTACATAAGAACACTCATCATTTTAAGAACACTTATTTGCTGGATCATGCCACTTTGAAATTGATGGTGTCAGTTTGTTTCAGCAAATTTAACGATTCAACAAACAGAAGACTCCCAATATTCATTTTTGCAGACTGACTGTTATACAAAATGTTCCAAAAGCTTTCCTCGCTCAACATAGGTCTCAAATAGGTGTTTAAACATTTGACATCTTTTCCGCAGTAACGCAGGGCATTCAGAGATTAGATGTTTTAGTGTCTCCATAACTGATGGTGCAAGACAAAATCTACAGCTGGCGTTAGATGTATTATTTCTCATGAATCACACTTGATTTGTTAGGCAAATGTTCAGCCTTATTCTCATATATGAATACCTGGATTTGGGGTCAGGAAACTTAGTTAGATAATTTTCAATTACATGAAGTTTTTTAGTTGCAAAAGATTGTTGTTTAAACACTCTCAGTTTCATACATGCATCTCTAGTTTTTATCCAATCATACAACCAGTGTTTCATTTTCGCCCTCACGGGATTATTAATAAGTAGATCGTCATCAATGCCGGACATCTCCATCGATACTTTTAACCATTTGCTCCATTTCAGGATATTTAGATTCATTGATTCCAACATGTGTCTTCCCATTGTGTACATTATTCCATTTTCTCTCACAGCTATCAGATATTTTCGATACAATGACAGAACCTTCCATGAATATATTGCATACAAAGATTCTAGCCCCCTAATAGACACATTGATATAGACATTGGAAGTCCACAGACCTTCTTCCAGAAACGACCCTCGGATCTTAGCTAAACACTCTCTAGGATGATCTCTCTGGTTTCCGCCCCATAAGTTATTATGGGTGTAACTTTGTGCTTGTAAAATGTAATGGCTGGAAGTAGCGAAAATTTTCCAAATTTGGCCTGCATTATCTTTGACTGGGCTATATTGGTGTTAACTTTATTTTCAATTTCATTGTAGTATGGTTTATCCTGTTGGTCATTACTAATTGTTATTCCCAGATACTTGTATTCAGTGACAATTCCTATGTTAACGTTTTGGATTTGCCACTCTCTAATTTTAGAGGCTTTTTTCTTCTTGGGCTATAGTATCATGATTTTACACTTATCTTGGTAAATTTTTAACAGATTTGCATCAGCATAGTTACTTAAGCAACATAAGAGAGCTTGCAGGCCCCGTGGCGTCTTAGCTAGCTACACTAGATCAACGGCATAGAACAACCAGGGGACTGCATGACCTCCCAAATGGGGAGCATCAGATTTGATGTTCATAAACTCTTGCTGCACCACCGACATGAAAAAAATTGAACAAGGTACTTGCCAGTATACACCCTTGTTTTAACCCACGGAAAGTTTCAATTGGATCTGACAGAGTACCGTCTAGGGCCAATCTAATTCGAACTGTGGTTTGTGAATGTAATTCATTAACCCAAAAAGTGAGATATTCAGGACATTTTGCTTCCTTTAGCTTATTAATTAGAAGTTTCCTGCACACTGAATCGAAGGCGGCCTGGAAGTCCATAAAGGCCATGTAAACTACCTGGCCTTTCTGATGTTCTTGTTTCTTTATGACTTCCAATATGTAAAGATTACCTGCTGTCCCCATCCCTGGCATAAAGCGAGTCTGATTTTGGTCTCTGATTCCTGTGCCATTAAACCATTTGTTAATATCTCTTAATAATAGTTGTGCAAAAATTTTACTTGGTATGTCCAAAAGAGATAAAGGTCTATAATTCCTAGGGTTTTGATTATCCCCCTTCTTATGAATGGGTATGGTGATGGATTTCCTGCAGGAGTCAGGGATACACTGCGTTAACACAATTTGATTGAAAATGGTAGCTAGAACTTGTGCCCATGCAGTGGGATTATTTTTATCATGAAATTGGAAAGTCCATCGGGGCCCAGAGCGCGAGATGTAGACAGTTTTGAGATAAATAGTAGGATGTCATCAATGTCAAAGACAAGGTTCTCTATTTTACTCCACTCATCAGTGTCCTAACGCCTAGTAGTCAATGTGTCAGCATACAAAGATTAGTAGAAAAAAGCCCACACTTCTTGGGGAATCGGATTCATTTGATTCACCATTTGAATTTTACTTTGAGTATATTTTAAGTGCGCCCATATTTTTTGCTGAATTCTTCTCTTGAAAACTCCTCAACATGACCTCTGCGTCTCGTTGATACATTAGGTCCTTTCTTGCTCTAATCCAGTTTTTATGTTTACATTTTAGAGTATTGAATTGGTGCAGGCAATCAGGAGGGTTTCTCTTTATGATAGTTCTTCTATCAGCTCAATATTGAGTATTATAGAGGGCTACCTCATGGTCAAATGTATGCAAAGTTCTAAGATCTGTTCTATTATGGTTCTTTTTCTTCATTCTAAAAATTTGCATTTCTTCAACATAGGAAGGGAAGATATTGGAGCCATAGTGTGCATCTCCATTCGGTAATCGGTTCAAATTTTCACTTAGGATTTGTAGAGATGAAGGAGTCCAATGGAACCTATTTTGCGCAGAGTCCGTTGTTAAATTTCGAGATAGGGATGAATCATTTGTTTTATTTTCCGTAAACCAGGACCATTTTGTAGATTGAATATCATGGTAACTTATTTCCTGAGCTATAATTTGGAATTCATTTATGTGATTAAACAGATCTTTGTCAACGAAAGTATAATCAATTGTTGCTGTATGTGAACCTCTATGCCATGTACTCTGGGGTGGCAGATCACCCTTTTTTGCTCCATTTAACATTAGGAACTGACGTTGAACCATAAAAGCATTCCATCTTTTAGCTATCGGAGTCAGAGGTTTCCCCACTTGGGGTAAACATGTTAAGTTCAAATCTCCAGTGATAATTTCATGACTACAAATCGGGTCCAGTATTGTTAATTTTAGTACTTCATCCATGGCATTGAAGAAGTCAGAATCAGATATTGCAGCTTGATTCCAGTAGATATTTATCAAACGGATATCTGATGACTTTAATTTTATATATTTTTTTTAACTTTTTTTTTTTTGTCGGCAGAGGTTCACAAGGCACATACTTCAAGGCAACAAACAATTAAATCAAGCATAGCATAACACATCGTAATGGTTACAGGATATAGTTCCAACAGTGGTTATAGAGCATCAACAATACAGAAGTACACAGCAGAAATCACGGTGCATGGATGGAGACCGGAGACAAGCCAGATCCGGGCATGTTCTCACTTTGATTGTTGAGATATGTATTGAATTCGCTCCAGATGTTCCTGGGGCGAGATTGGGCGGGCAGCATTGTCAGGTATTCCTCCTCACAGTTCTGCTACCATGTGAGCATACCCAGCTATTTTTGAGAGCCCGGTGGGGAGGAGCGCTTCCAGTTCTGAAGTATACATTTTTTGGCAATCTTGCAGCTTATATTAAAAAACTTTTTCAAGCGCTTAGTTTCGTCAGACCTCCAGACCCCAAACAGAACTGCCAATGGATCGGGATCAATTACAGTTTCAGTTACTGCACTTAGTGTATGAAGGACACTGTCCTAGAAACCGGACAATTTGTTACAGGTCCAGAACATATGCAAGTGATCAGCATCCACTGCCCTGCAGCGCGGGCAGAGGTGCACCTCAGAGCGAGCAAACCCCGATGTCCTGCGTGGTGTATAGTAAAGCCTATTGAGAAGCTTGTATTGCATGGCACGAAAACGGAAATTGAGGGAAACTTTTTGTGTGTGGCAGCACAAGTCCTCCCAC
This sequence comes from Ambystoma mexicanum, assembly GCF_040938575.1. Lineage (NCBI taxonomy): Eukaryota > Metazoa > Chordata > Amphibia > Caudata > Ambystomatidae > Ambystoma > Ambystoma mexicanum. Next base: position 332,322,016 of record NC_090933.1, on the reverse strand, counting down.
AATTCATCAGGTATTTCTAGACCCAGTTCAGCCGACCATCCGTCGCGCGCCCCAAGAGCTGGAGTGGGGATGATATCTTGTAGGATTTGATACAGTGAAGAGACGACGCCACGTGTACCGCCCGAGTTTGGGGGCCTATGAATTTGCCTTCGGGATAGAAGTCGGACAGCGCCCGATACCGCAGTGCACCTGAGTGCCGGGCCAAAGCAGCATCAAGCGTGGGCTCCAGGCCCGGAAAGGACCACACGGGTAGCCATTTGTAATATGGGAAGGGCCCACTTGTCGAGTGTAGCAGACCTGACCAGGCATACAGAGTCGCAGCAATGGGGTCGATGGGGGAATCAGATGTGTAGCTTCGATGTAGTATCAGGGACATCAAGTTAATACCAGCAGAGGCAAGCCATTCCAGTTTGACATGTGGGCGCACTGGGGAACCCGGGTACCAATGAGTAACATGCTGGGCCTGGGCCGCGGTCCAATATAGTTCTAGGTCCGGAGCAGCAATACCACCCCGTTTGTATGAAAGTGCCATGTCAGTCCACTTCTTGCACACCGCACCGGAGTGCCAGAGAAATTGTGCACAGAGCGTATGGAATTTAGTGAAGTAAGCCCTCCCAGGCCATATAGGAATGTTGCAAAAGGTGTATAAGAGCTTGGGGAGCAAGATCATTTTAATAAGGTATAGCGACGGACAACGGGAGAGTGCGCCATCGTGAAATTTTGGTCTCAACTGTTCGTGCTACAGCTGAGTAGTTATCGGCAAGCAAAGTGGGCTTAGTGAGGGACATCTGCACCCCAAGGTATCTCACACCCTCAGGGGCCCAGTGCAGGGGATACTCGGTGGAGGGCTGCAGGGTAGCCTTAGTGAGCGGGAAAATCTCCGATTTGGAATAGTTAATCGTAAATCCGGAGTGGGTGCCGACCCGGGTGATGTCTCTCAGTATGGGATCTAGATGGGTTGTGGGATCTCTGACATATAGTAGGACATCGTCAGCATATAAAGATATTATTTCAGGATCGTCAACCAGTCGTACTCCTTTACGCGAGTGCCGTGCTCGGATAACGTCCGCCATCGGTTCTATCACCAATGCGAAAAGGATCGGGGAGAAGGGGCAGCCCTGTCTGGTGCCTCTGAATAGAGTGAACATCTCGGATGTTAATGAGTTGACTCGTACCCGCGCAACGGGGGAAGTGTATAATAGTTTAATGAACCCTATCATGTTAGGGCCAATGCCCATTGTTTCAAGGACCAGCCACATATATTTCCAAGAGACCATGTCAAAGGCCTTCTGAGCGTCCAGCGTAACCGCTATGGCCTGGACGTCTTGATCTATACGGGACATGACATTGAATAATCTCCTGATGTTATGGGAGGTGGACCTGCCGGGGACAAAGCCTGCTTGGTCCTCTTGTATCAAGTGCGTCATAATGGGCAGAAAGCGGTTAGCAATGATCTTAGCAAAGATCTTTGTGTCTAGGTTCATGAGGGAGAGAGGTCTATAGGACCCGCACTCGTCCTCAGGTTTTCCTGGTTTGAGCAGTACCGTGATGGCTGCTTCCTGCATGGAAGGGGGAAGGATAGCGGCTCGGAGTGCCTCATTCCATACCTCCAACAGCCGGGGGGCCAGAATAGCCACGTGCTCTCGATAGAAGTCCGCCGTGAGGCCGTCAGGTCCCAGCGCCTTGCCTATAGGTAAGTCTGAGATAGCCAATACTATCTCGTCTAGCGTAAATGGGGCATCCAACTGGTCCCGGGTCTGTGGGGAAATTTCCGTGGTGGGGATCTGGTCAAGGAGTTCTCACATATGTTGTTCAGTATGCTCTGCGGGCTGGGAGTAAAGGGATCTATAGAACTCGGTAATTATGTCCAGTATTCAATGGTCCGCCCATTGAGCGTCACCATTCTGATCTTTTATGGAAGTGATCTGCGTATGGCCCAGTTCCCCCCTCATAAGTGTCGCAAGTGTCTTACCGGGCCTGTCCCCCTCCCCATATTTCCTAGCAGCCTGCGGGCGGCCGAAATAATGAACTGCGCTGGTTGCTAGAGTGTTAAACACCTGGTGCTCGTCAGAGATTTGGGCCAGAGTGGTGGGGTCAGTCCCGGAGGAGCAACATTGCTCCAACCTTTTCAGTTTGGCCTCAGATCGCCCAAGAGCGGCTCTAATAGCTTTCAACACCCCCGCCTCCTTGGAAATAGACATAGCCCTAAGGTAAGCCTTAAAGGCCTCCCATCTGACCGCGGCGGTCGTGTCTTGAAGAGAGTTAAGCCCGAAGAAGGACTCAATGTCAGCTAGTATCTCAGATTTAAACACAATGTCTTTTAGAGCTTCGGACTTAAAGCGCCAGGTGCAGAGTGTTGGGATGGGAATTCCCAGCGCTAAGGACAATGTGATTGGAGCGTGATCCGAGAATGTGCGGGGCAAAATGCGTGTATCCTCCACCCTACCCATGATCTCTCTAGAGACTAAAAACAGATTTATCCTGGACAAACTATCGTGTACAGAAGAGTAATAGGTGTAATCCCGCTGCTGGGGGTGAAGTGTTCTCCAGGCGTCACAAATGTTGAGCGACTGCATATGGCCATGCAGCCTGCGCGCCGCACCAGACAGAGCTCTGGGTGCCGTGGCAGTTCTGTCCAGGGCAGTGTCCAGTATAAGGTTCAGGTCCCCCCCATATGATCTGCACCACCACGAAGCCCAGCAGTGTGGTAGTTACGGTGTCAAAGAATTCTGGAGAATCTACGTTGGGACAGTAAGTGTTAACCAGCAAGTAATCTTTATTGACCAGGGTGTAGTGTAATATAACATAACGACCCTCAGGATCAACATAGCTTTTATGGAGCACAAACTTGATTGATTTGTGGATCATTGTGAGAACGCCCCTAGATTGTGTGGAGTAAGAGGTAAAGAACCTGGCAGAACCCCATGATGGGGCAGCAGCCCTCGGAATGAGGCCATCGGAGTGTGTCTCTTGTAGAAGCAATATCTTGCAATTGTGTCTGTTAGCATATGCAACGATCTTGCGGGCCTTAGTGTGGTTGCTCAACCCCCGAATGTTCCAGGACATTATGAGAGTAGCCATTTCAGAGGTAGGTATCTACAGATACAGTACCCACAAATCAGTGAACATCCCAGCTCCCGTGATGGTATGAGCTCCCAGAGTTGGAACAGCAAGTGGGCATGTGTCCCTTCAGCATGCGCACCGCAAAACCTTGTGTGCCTTTTTGTAAAACAACCCCTTTCCCACCCCCCACCCTCACCAATAACCATGGAACAGCAGTGTGAACATCACCCACCCTTAACAGCGCGCAGTTGGGCCGTCCCCAACTTGGCCCAATCTGCCCCGAGGCCCAACTGGGGCCAACACATACCAAAGATTTGAGAAAAAACAGTGCAATCGCAATGGGGTGCGCCGTTGCCGTGCACTAGCATGCCTGGAGCCAAATGGCTCAGTTGCAAAAACGAACAATGGTGGCGGACTCGCGGCGCAGGCCCCGCCTGCGAAGCGGGTAATCGGGGACAGCACACGAGCCCCTACGGTTCCGAAATAAACCAAAACAGTTTTGACAGTCAAATATCGTACATCCCTGCATCCTATATGCAGGGAGCGGGGTATATAACTGAGAGATTAAGGACCTGAACAACAGGAAGACAGACATTGAGGTAGGACAACAGAACAATGCGAGACCAGCTCTGTGAAGTGCGTAGAATGGATGTGCACATAAACGCTGCAGCTTGTAAGGACTGCAGGGGTGTGAGTCATCGCAGGCGCAGAACGTTACAATAAACAGAGCAGCCTAACTAGTACCACAGTGCAGATTAAGTAAACAAGTTCAATAAATGTCCACAGTTCGTGCCATACACAGTTGATTAGCGTCCACTCAGCCTTCTCCAGAGCCCTGAAGCGGTATTTGCATCTCAATGAATTTCACCGCCTCGTCTGGGACGGTGAAAAAGTACAGTTTGCCCTTATGAGTGAGTTTGAGACGAGCCGGGAATAAGATGGCATATGGTACATTGCGTTCCCTGAGCATTTTCTTGACGCCAAGGAATTGGTGTCTCTCCTGCTGTACTGCCACCGAAAAGTCTGAGAAGATCCTGATAATGTGAGAGTCCAGTCGCAGCTCCCCTTTCTCCCATGACAGGCGAAGGATGAGGTCCCTGTCACGATAATTAAGATTCTTGGCTATAATGGGTCTGGGGCTGTCGCCAGGTCTGGGTCGCGGGGCAAGGGCCCGGTGAGCCCGCTCCACTGTGAAATAAGGGGAGAGGTCCAGATCCCCCAGCAAGTCTTTGATTAGTTGTTCGACTGCATCTTCCATGTGCCCCTTCAGGGCAGTTTCAGGGACCCCAATGATGCAAATGTTGTTTCTGTGAGAGCGGGACTCCAAGTCATCGCATTCTGCTTTAACACTCTTCATGTCACGCGATAAGGTGGCCACAGTGTCCTGAAGTACGTGTATCGCATCTTCATTAGTGGAGATCCGGTTTTCAGCCTCAGTGATTCTAGATCCAGCCTGGTCTACACGGGTCTTGAGCGAGGCGACATTCGCATTGATCTCGTCAAGCTTCTCATGAAAGGAGGCAACGTTTTTTGCCATTGATTCCATCATGGCCGTGAGGTCCGGCGCTGCCACCCCCGGATTGGGGTTGTTGTCAAGTTCTTCCTGCGGAGGTGACGTGTGGCCCACCTCCGGTCGAGGGACCGTCTTAGTGAATTTGTCCATGGCACCCCCTTTAGCAGATCCTTTGGAGCGACTCGACATGGCCGGAACCAGGGAGGGAGGTAGCAAGATGTAGGGTGCGGGCTCCGGCAGCGTAACGGGCCGCCGCGGGCACGATAAAGCACGGTCGGTTCAGCCAGTGAGCCGGGCGTTGAAGCTATCCCGTGAGGGCACGACAGCCATCCCTGCTGGCTCATGCCAGGCAGCTCAGCCCAGGCCCCTCGCGGCCGCAGATGGGCCGCTGGCGCGCCTCGGTCGCCAGCGGCCTAGGCCCCCCGTGGAAAGGATTGTCCGGTGGGGCCGGGGCAGGAGCGAGCTGGCCCACAAGTGTAGTGTGTGCCCCAGGGTGCCAGGGGCAGAGCAGCCAGCAGCGAGTCCGACGGGAGGCACCCGGTCAGGTCACGATGAGAACAGGGCCCTGCAAAGGCTCAATGGCGGCGAGGTACGGCGGGACAAGAATCTCCATTTCCAAGAGTCCGATTTCTCCCAGAACTCGACGTGCGGATAGAGCTCGTTGGCCGCAGTGCAGGGATCGTAGCAGGGACACAGGATCCAAAGCAGAACCGCAGATGTCAACGGATAAGAGGCGGCTAGGCACAGAGCTCTTACACTAGGCAGTCATCTTGCAGGCTGCTCAACAGCGCCCCCCCCGACTTTAATTTTATATTTACCAATTGCAGAAAGCTATTCGAAGAAAACCATGGCTCATTTTGCATATTGGGAGAAGATTTTATAGCTACCATTAAACCTGCCATGGGTCTACCTCTGACTGGCACAATAGCTGGAATCAATAGTACAACATGATTATCCCAAACAGGAGCGATGGAAAGCCATATTTCCTGAAAAGCCAAAATACCTCAACTCATCAATAAGCTATCTTTAGATTTAGTAAGATGCTTAAGGCCTCTTGTGTTCCAGGAGGCTAGAGAGAGAGGCTTTTGATTATGGACTAGTTAGTTGTTATTCAGTCTCATTTCTCTAGTATCCAACATTTGTCCATCCAATCTTGCCAAATTTGTCTGTGAGTTACGATTTTGACCTTTGTAGTACACATTTGGTTTAGGAACATACTGATTTCTCAGGTTAGGGGGCTGTTGTTGATCAAAACGAGCTGGATTTAGTAAAATAAAACCCAGTTCATAAAGGTCATTTCTCGCCTTCCACACAGCATTTTTGACAAAGCTTGATTTCATCCATAACGTTATCATAGACAAGTCATTTCTGTGAGGGAATTCTATCTGGTCTATGTCACTCGAACATATCCCTTCAAGAGCTAGAACCTCTGCAAATATATTCATCACGGATTGTCTATTCAGATCAAAACCTGCGAAAGGGATGAGGGCGACACTGCATCATTAAACAGTTTGTATTAGAATCTCTCAATGGAGTACGGAACCCCGCTTTGTTTGCATAGCTTACTTTGCCATGTGACAAACTATTAAATTGTCTTGTGGTGTTGATTAAAGGTGTTTGTGCTCCACCACTCATGGCATTTCCTATTTGATTCTCTTGCGTGTTTGCCTGAGCAATAATTCTTTTTAAAGATTGCTCTATTTCCGTTTTCCATTCACTCATTAAAATGATACTGATTTGCTGAGTCATAACATTCATGCCCCTCACCAGTTTGTTCTGATTTCTCCCTCATTGGCACTCTCTCAGTATTCTTAGAATGACCATTTAGCTGATCTGGTAATGTGCTAGCTGTGACATCTGGTTCACTATTACCAACCATTCTAACTTGTTCCTTTACAGTATTACCATTAGCAACTTCCTTTTGCTGTTTTGCCAAAAGGATTAAATTGTCTAAGGGCTCATATTCTGCAGGCGTATTTTGTGTCGGTCGACCTTGACTCGCTTTTTGTAATATCATATTCCGATATTTATTAGTGATGGCCGTGCGAGCTACATCAGCAGCTGTTTTGGGTAGCGTTAGGGTACGGATAAATAGTGTTTATTTATTTATTTTTCGTATCAAAGATGTTGTACGTTAGGGCATTACTATTCTCTGATGCCCCAGAAGCAGTTAGAGCCACACTGTTTTCCTCTGTACCTGAGGTTGCTTACTGGCCATTTCCAAGTTCTTAGACTTGGCTTTCTTTTTTTAGTGCATGATTGCCCTGGTTTGCACTCCTCATTTTTATCTTGGTTGGTACTTATGGAAGTGCTTTCCAGACACCGATCGTTATGGGGGTCAATAGTAATGGTTTCCTTAACAAGTTCTGTTAGACTTCCTCCTTTTTTTTCGCCCCCTGTTGCAAAGCAGTCTGTTGATTTTGTGTGCAATCAATTAGTAGAATTTCGTCATCCTGTGATTTTGTTTCTTCGATTCTTGGTTCTGAATTTACAGCTAGGCTATTATGTCTGCTAGTTTGTTTCTCACAGCATATACAATATGATTCATTAGCTTTATTTCTTTGCAACAATTTAATTAATAAAGAATGTTGATCATTTATTTTGGTGTCTAGTGTGTCTTATAGACGTGTAAGTGAGAACAAAGCTGCATTCATAGTTTGTAATGATGTTTCTAGACCTATTACACAATTTCCCGGTATTGCTTGTGTTTTTTCATTTGGAGCAGAGTGATTCCGCCGAGGGGTCGGTTGAGCAAAAGAACAGGACATTACAGAAGATGCATTAGCCATAGGGGAAAACATCATAGGTGATTAATATATATCTTGTCTGTCTTCACTGTCGTCTAAGACCTGCTTGGGACTGATTGTCTTTTTTGCCTCAGGTGAACTAACCATGTTCCTATTATGAGTATTTACCATTCTCACCTCATCAACAGTCTCGCTATCACTATGACTGGCAGGGGCATTCGGCTCTGTTTCCTCGTTACTATGTCCGGGAGTAGTATGTTTGCTAGGGAGGATTTCTATCACTTCATTTTGTGGTTCCCCACCCCCTTCCCCGTTCTTGCTGGTCAATTACATTAAGGACTCCTGCAGCAATTAACAAATCTGGGAGGGAGGATTGAGTGCCCATGTTGCTCCCCTGAGTATCTTTGCAAGCTAGTTCCTGATTATTTAAAGGACCATTAAGGCTTGGGTTTTGAACATTTTCATGGTTCCTTCTGCCTTTACACCCTAGAGCACAGAATTTTCTAATGTCGGCCATTGCCGAACAAACTCTTATGCTAGAGGTGGATTTACTGACTCGCATGAGATTGATAGTTCGTGAAGACGTTTTAGGCGTACAAATGGCATCACGTGCACACACAGTGATGGCTTCTTTCGACGGCATCCCGGTGTGCAGAGTCATTACCATTTTGTTTGCAGTAAACTACGGCGACCACTTAGTTGCTACAAGATGTTACCAGCAAAGGGACACTCGGTACAAGATAACAAAATGATGCAATTCGGTCAATTGCGAAAGAGGAAATTAAGTTTCACTCTGTGATCGCCTCTCTTTTAGGCACCGACAACACTGTCTTATTTACTGATCAGTTAGTTGCGCTGCCAGACAAAAGCACAACATGCAGTAAACAATACTCAAATATTCGTGGAAAGACAATTACTCTAATAAACGTTGTTCAAGAATAAAGCTTCCGCTATTAAACCAACAAAAAGAAAAAATAAATTACTAAAAAGGTATACAGTCAGATACGAAACTTCAAAAGTGAAAAATGAACGTTACATTTGCCCACAGCCCTCAGACCCTCAGGCAGCAGACAGCCGACAGCACTTCAAAAAAGCACTTCCTCCAAGTGCGTGCGCGCCAAATGCACGCGGCTCGTTGTTTATGAGGATTGTGGGGAAAAGGGGAGGAGCTTAGGCTCATAGCTCTGTAAATAAGTAAAATAAAAAGGTATATTATATAAATAACACTACTTATAGTGTGCTTAATAGTTTATATGAGAGTATCTCCTTCCTCTGTGTCTTTACCAAGTTTTTGAATAGTAGTTCAGGATCCACAGAAAACGGGCATTCAGGCTCCTCCACAGCCGACAGCACTTCACAAAAGCACTTCCTCCAAATGCGCGTGGCTTGTTGTTTATGAGGATTATGGGAAAAAGGGGCGGAGCTTAGGCTCGTAGCTCAAGTTTTTGAATAGTAGTTCAGGATCCACAGAAAACGGGCATTCAGGCTCCTCCACAGCCGACAGCACTTCACAAAAGCATTTCCTCCAAATGCGCGCGTGGTGCCACTTTTAAGTTACTGGCCTGTGAGGAATTCAATGAATGCATGCTGATATGAAGATATCCTAACCCTGAGCTATGAGAGTCTTCAAATTGTAGTGGCCAGATAACTTCACCTATGCATACAACCTGTCTATGTCTAAATCAGGTTTTCCTGACCTTCTGGGTCTTCTGTACGGTCTGGAATACCGGAGGGATGTCCCCTACAATCGTAGGATTTTGGGAGGATAACTAATACACAATACTATTAGTATGCAAGCCTATGTTGAATCATGCTGCAATATTGTTTAGAAATTATGCACACTGTGAATTGAGACTAATGCTCAAACTAATTAAAAATGCTTGATTAAATCAAGACAAATAATACTCACCTAATCTCAAGTTCTTTGAACAAGATGCTGTAATAAACAAATTGATTTTGTATACAAAATGATTAAACAATCTTCGAACCAACCACTGCTAGGAACATCCCTCTCTGTTTATTAGTCTTCTTTATGGTGTGGCATTTGTGGGGAGCATTGATTATTTTCCAACTTGCTCACTGACGTACCTTCCAATTGTTGTAATTGACAACTCTTTAAACTAGCAACAATGCCCCTAATTTGTATATTATATTTTGTATCTTGGGATGTCCGAGGCCTAAGTTGAGAGCAGACACCACCTTTATTTTCGGTTAGTCCTTTCAAAACCACACTTTGTCTTGCTCTCACCAACACCTCACCAGACCATGCTTTCCAGAATGCAACAAGAATATCTTAGTGCTCTAGGGCACTGAGTGAGGACACAGGGTGCAAGGTCAGGATCTCAGGAACATTGAATTCTTCCTTGGGTTCATGTGTTGTCACCTTAAACCTACTGTCCAAATATCCTTCCAATCATTAGAAATCACAAAATAGAAAGCCTGGTGAAACATTTCCCCATAGGCGACCAAGCTGCAGAGGAAATATAACAGCTTCAGGAGGGACATGGTGAGGGATTTCTGAGGAGTGGAGTGGGTGGAAGATGGACCGGTGCACTCTTAAAAAATTAGCAATGACATTGTCCTAGAACAAACACAACTGGACCACAGGAGCAGAGAGGAGTGGATGGACGAGAGCAAGAAAGAAAGCAAGGTAGCAGCACATTATGTGGGAGATGTGTTACAGTAATCTACAAGCACATATTTGAGAAGGAACATTTGTGGGAGAGACATATATCCTCTTCTTAGTAGATCCTAACCAGCAATATCTCAGTCACAGGCTCAAGTGGGGGCTTGTATTAAGCCAGATATGAGCACTGTCAGTGTCGTTGAGAGTACTAATTGTAATATGGGTCATCCCAACAATAGTTATCCCACTATTGCAGCTTCTTTTTACAATAGAGGAATGGTCTATAGCAACTTTGAAGCTACTGTAGTTAATGTTAATCTTTATTTAGGCATGTTCATTGCATGCACACCCATTAACAAGTGAGCATTTGCTGCAAGTAACTTTGCATCCCCCATTGCATCTTTAAGGAGCATGTCTTGTGTCACTCAATGTGCTGGCTCTGCCTACCAAGAGGTGTGTTCTCTCTGGTGGCAGATAACTCCATGAACATTATGAGCTGCCACAATATACATTATGAAAAAAATCGTTATCAAGTGTACTAGAGACTGACACAAGAAGGTACAATGTGAGGCAATGTTGTTAGCGCAGGAAAGCAATACAGTTACAAGTTGGACCTAGGAAGTGGTAAAACCTAGCTTGCATTGGGTCTACAAATGACAAGTCACATAAGGCGCTGCAGGACAAAGCATGGAGGGATATAGCAGGTGACCAGCTTGAGACAGGGATGTTTGAACATGAGGAGAGGATGCCCAAGCAGGAAGCGATTCATGTGACTGTGCAAGGTGGAGTTAGTGGAAGGAGGAGACAGCTCTCTCTGTGATAAGTGTGCTGTAAGCAAGGTAATAGACATTAAGTAATTATGTGTTCTTTGTGGAACTCTCTTCCGCCTGAGGTAAGACAAATGAAATCCATCCTGCCTTTCAAACGTGCTCCGAGGACCCATATCTTCAAGTGATTGACCTATATGTCTTGACACTATTAGAATGTGAGAACTGATAACTTTTTTGATACAGTCTGTGATTTGTTATTGTTTTTTTGTTTGTCTCTTGGCGTGTGTTGTTATGCACCCAGATGCCTATGGGTTTGTTGGTGCACTTTAAATAAATAATCAAATAAATAAATAAATACATACATACATGTGTTAATATATCTACTTGGAAGGTATGGAAAGTGTCTACAATTCGGCTCAGGGTTCAGTTGGTCACATGGGAATACTATTTCATTTCATCGCAATGAGTAATAAGCTGAATATCTGACGTGCTGCTGCATGAAATTACAGTCAGAATGTGTTTGCTTGTCACGACTCGGACGGTGACGCACAGCAAAACAACAACAGGATTGCAACCTGTTTCTCTCTGAAACCTATGGCGCCAAATTGAGAGTTAAGGGGCATTTTGAAATCTCTACTGGGGTATGGGATAGGGGCTTGCTTTTAAGTTCACTGTCTCTTTTGGGCTTACAATGTATCAATGTTTTCTCCTCCATAACCAATAGAGATCCTACTCAAAACAGTCCCACTAACATTCAAATGCCTTCTTAACACAGCACCTTCATACCTAACTGAGAGAATGGTCAGGAGAACTTCCATCCGTCCCACTAGAGCAGCCAACTCCTTTTGTCTCGAGATACCCAGATTCACTGTATTGATTTATCTTTAGCCAGTGGTGTTCTCTCCTAATTTTTGAAACATGTTCCTTGTTTGGCATATTCAGTGCCGTTCTAAGGACATTGTTCTGTAGGATTTGGCTTTTGTCTAGAATATATTTATTGGCCCCTAAGTATAGGGTGTTGAAATAATCGAATGTTGACATTATTAGGGCGTTGGCAAGGATAAGGCAGCTGGCTTTGGATAAGAATGGCCTTCAGCCTCTAATGAGCTTGCAGGTGTATGCCGTGGACGATGCCATAGAGATTACTTGCTTAGGGTGGAGTCAAGGTAAAAACCTAAGGTTTTTACTTCTTTGACGACCTTGATTGTTTTTCCATCTATGTTGAAGGCGGAATAGTTTGAGTTACATTTTTTTAGATTGGCGGCCGAACCCTGGATAAGAATCTCAGTTTTGTCGTCATTCAGGTAAGTGATAAGTTACTGTTGTTGCTCTATGTATGGCACGTGTAACGAATGGTATGTGCAGATGTGTCCTTTGATATTTGTTGGCAAATTATTTCATTTGTTTTCTGAAACATGACACCAGCTTGGAAGAGAGAATCAGCCTATATAAATTCAAAGTGTTCGTTTTACCTGCAACCAGTATTCAAGGAACAGCTTGTCTTTTAGCATGCTGCAAGTGAAAGGGTTAACTTTCCACAGCTGAGAAATCGCCATAAGGAAGCATTCTCTGTAGCCTATCTAAAAAAAATATATATATATTGTGGAGGATCGGCAAAGCAAAAGATTTCTTAAGGGCATGACTGAATGGAACAAATCATTGGGAACATTGATAGACATTATTTTAATAGATTCAAATTAGGAAAACACTTTGCACCGGGTTCATTTTTTCAGTTCAGGTGCACATTGAATTATCTCATCTGTATTTTATTATCTCCACTGAAGCACATAACTAGGCTCCTAATAACATGCAAGCTTTGAACATTAACAGGCCGATTCATGGAATCAACGTGCGGCGAAAAAATGGCGCACGCGTGCGAAAACGTGCGATTCGCAGAGAAACAGCGAAAATCGCAGTGCAAGTGCGATTATCGCACAGAAAACATAGCACATCAATTCATGTAAGTCTGTGCATGCGCGAAATGTGGGATGTGCGCTGAGAAAGTGCGCGGCGCACGCTGGCGCACAGGTCAACGAACGCCGTGCGATAAGGCCACAGCGAATTCGCACATAGCGCGGCGCACATAACAAAAGAATGGGGAACAACTCGTGAAAATGTGGGCGTCACGGGGGAAGTACAGGAGGCAAGTGCGCAGAACGCCCACACGCTCGCCTACAACACGTATTCATGGAATCGAATAGGGAAAAACAGCGCACGGCCAAAGATGCGCACAGGCCCATACATGTCCGCCACACGAAAGCAGGCGGTAGCGTCCCTACGCAGGAAAAAAATGTGCGCCAAAGTCCTACACGCACGAGAAGGCCCACACGCGATCAGGCCTGGGGGAGCGTGTGCGTGTATTTCAGGGGTGCGCAAGAAGTTCCACACGCGATCGGGCCTGGGGGAGCAGGTGCGTGTATTTCAGGGGTGCACGTGAAGTTCCACACGCGATTGGCCTGGGCGCGTGTATTTCAGGGGTGCGCGAGAAGCTTCTCACACGCGATCGGGCCTGGGGGAGCGGGGTACGTGTATTCCAGGGGCTCGCGGGTGTTTTTACACGCGATCGGGCCTGGGGGAGCGGGGTACGTGTATTTCAGGGGCTCGCGGGTGTTTAAACACGCGATCGGGCCTGGGGGAGCGTGTGCGTGTATTTCAGGGGTGCGGGTGAAGTTTTACACGCGATCTGGCCTGGGGGAGCGTGTGCGTGTATTTCAGGGGTGCGCGTGAAGTTCCACACACGATTGGCCTGGGCGCGTGTATTTCAGGGGTGCGCGAGAAGTCCCACACGCGATTGGCCTGGGCGCGTGTATTTCAGGGGTGCGCGAGAAGTCCCACATGCGATCGGGCCTGGGGGAGCGTGTGCGTTTATTCCAGGGGTGCGCGAGAAGTTCCACACGCGATCTGGCCTGGGGGAGCATGTGTGTGTATTTCAGGGGTGCGCGAGAAGTTCCACATGCGATCTGGCCTGGGGGAGCGTGTGAGTGTATTCCAGGGGTGCGCAAGAAGTTCCACACGCGATTGGTCTGTGTACGCAATTCCATTGGACCAAAGGCCCTGACAGCGCAGGCGCGTCTGTGACGTGACACGCGCGGGCGTGTCCCTGTACCCGGGGGAATGTCTTGTGGTGCGGTTTAAAAGGTGCGTGTAGTACGTCATTTCCTTGTACGTGCTTCCCGTGGAGAGCGAGTGGGTGAAATCTGTACTTCTTGTCGGTTCACGCGCGATTTACTTCACAGCGTTTCCAGTTTGTACTCCCTGTTACCTCTGTCAGTATTCTTCTGATTTTCTTTTCAACCTGTTTCCTCAAACAGCGTTGACTTCTCCTTTTGTCCTGTCTCCTCAGACAGTGTACAATTCTTCTTTTGGCGGGGGTGTTGCCAACGCGCACACACGCGTATTTTTCACGCTCTTTTCCCAGGCAGACGGTGAGTCGCGCACGTATTTACCAACTGTGCTAGCCCCGTGTGTAGCGTACCCCTTCAGAGGTCATTGTAGGCTGCGTGTGACACGCATACGTTCATTTTTGTGTTCCTGGGTGCCACAGCGTAGTGCAGGTTCCTTTTCCCACGCACGTGGTCTACGATGAGTCGCGTGCACGTCATTTTCTGTTTTAGGGGTGCCTCTGCGTTGCGTGACCCGTCATCTTTCCCCAGGGGTTGCATACAGCCTTGCTAGAGCACTGGGGTACAAATTCAATCTAGTACCCTACCCCTTTGACCCCCAATTGCCCAGGACAATTGTCCACTGCAACTCCCATACGCACAACTCCATCAGTGCCATGGCTGGGAGGCGAGCAAGTGGTAAGGGTGGCAAAGGTGGCCGAGCCTCAAGAGGTGGGCGTGGTAGGCGCGGTAGGGGACATGGCCAGGATTTGCAGACTCCCCCAAGCCCCCCACGTGTGGAGGACCAGTCAGGGACACACATTCCCCCCCCCCATGGTTGAGGGAAACGTGGCTGACACCATCCCTGCTCAGCCCTTGTTGGACCGGCCCGTTGTGGCACCTGACCTAGCACAGGGTGACTCCCAGGCTGACTTCCAGGTCGCCAAGTCTAGGCTACGGGTGGCGGCGCAAACCAGTGTCACCAGGCCACGTGGTACAGGGGCAGCCATGTCATCTGCTGCCCCGAGTAGGCGGGGTGGGGAGGCTGCAGGGGCAGCTGCAGCTCCGTCCACCCCATCTGTGACTCCCCCAGCAAGGACAGTGTTGGTCCCGGTACATCAGACTGAGGTTCCCCCTGCCATCATCACACTTCAGCTAATGCCTGCAGAAAGTCATGTGGTCAGTGTGCCATCGCACACTACTACTACACAGTCCACCGGTGCTCCTGCCTCTAGTGTCCAGAGCGGCGTAGGGCACTCCGGATCCCCACCACCCACAAAAAGAAAGAGGAAGAGTGCTCGTCCAGTACAGGCTGATGACCCCGACACGGCTACACGGTCCGGCACGCCAAGGAAGCCTAGCTTCAATGATGCCGAACTGGATGCACTTGTGCAGTATGTGTCCGAACATGACGCCGAAATGTTGGTCACTTCAGGGTGTAGGATTACACCTGCTTGACGTCAGGCACACTGGCAGTCCATCGCGGACAGCATAAGTGCCCTTGGGTTTATGAGGCGCACAGCTGTTGAGTGCTACAAGCGCTGGAACGACCTTAAGCGTAGGGCAAAGAAAAAGCTGGCCTCAACTCATGCCGCAACTCTGGTGACTGGAGATGGGTCTCCACAAGAGGACATAGAACTCACTCTACATGAGCATGTTGCTGGGACCTACGTCACAGAGGAGCAGATCCAAGGTGTGGGAGAACTGCCAGATTATGAGGCATTGTTCGGTGAGTGCACATGCATGTGTGTGTGATCCATGTGTATGTAGTTTGTGGAAGGGGATCTGGTTGAGTGCCAGGTCAGGGTGTGTGTGCCTGAGTGTTTTGTCCCACCCATGTGCTTCATCCAATGCATTCTGTGCCCCGGATTTGGGTATTACAGTATCCCTTCTGGCCACAGTAGGCGTTCTGCACTACATTGCACCAGTTGCCCTTGAAGTGGCATCTTGCTACCACATTGTTCCATATTTAGCTGTGTTCATTCAGGCTGATAGTAGGAATTCACCTGGTCCTACTGCGCATCACTCTGCCCCATTGTCACATATATGACATGCCCATGGTACATGCCATCTGTGTGATGGCATGTGTCATGTATGTGTATTGGACATGCCACTCACAGGCCAATGTGTGATATCACTTCTAGCCAGCATGCAGCTGATGTGTTGCTCTCCCATCTTGGTGTCATCAGTGTCTGACATTTTCCTCCACTTCCAACTCATGGACAGTGCATGCATGGGAGGGTTATAGTCATGTGGGACATGTGTAAATCAAGTACTGGTACTGTAGCTTGTCTGGCCTAATAGCGTGCCATGGTGCTAATGCCTGTTTCCATTTTTTGTCTTTCTTGTTTTTGCAGAGGATGACGCACCTGATGCTGTTGAGGGAGAGGAAATGGTGCAGGCCCAGGAGGGATCTGAAACACGACCAGGCACCAGTGGGGGACGTGGTTTGGTGGTGGGGGAGAACCCTCTCTTGCTGCAGGCCATACTGTCCCGGGGTGTCCCTGGCTGCACCTCCCCAGAACTCTTTTCAGGTGTTGATTCGGATGAGGCCTATGTGGATTCGCAGGTATGTGTTCATGGAAGGGATACTGTTCTGTCCGACCCACCTGCACCAGGGGTAGAGCCCACTATGGGGATGTCAGTGTTGGTAGGTGCACCTCTGGTGGTTACGGATGCAGGGCCACACTCTGCAACATCTGATCCTGTTCCTGGGCCAGCAGTTCAGAGGGGAAATGCAGTCCTGCAGCTTCAGGCAGTGCCGACACAGCAAGGCGCAGTTCGCCTTGCCCCAGACAGGTGTGGTGCCCGCCAACGCGGTGGCCGTCCGCCACCAGGCAATACCGCATGGGAGCAATCCATTTACGGTATGGCCAACCAACAGGCAGCATCATCCGAAATGATTGCTCAAGCCATGGAGAGGGTGGCCACTTCCATTGTCCCCCCAGAAAGGCAGATGGAGCTACTACAGCAGGCAACAGACTCCATTTGCCAATCAGTCAGGGAGGACATGTTGGCGTCCAACAGGGACAGACAGGCGGCCCTGGACAATCTGAGGGAATCAATTTCTATAGATGCCCAGGGACAGAGGGAAGCCCTGAGGGGAGAGGTCCGGCACCTCAGGCAGACTCTTGTGGACCTTGAGGCTTCAACTGTCACCAGGACGGAACAGCTGCTGGAGCGAGTCACCCGTACGCTCTCAGCAGAGATGCAGGCAACTTGGGCGGAGGTCCGGGCAACACGTCGGGTGTTGCATGGGGATCTCCGCACCATGTCTCTCCAGAACGAGGCCTTCCAGGCCCGCATGCTTGCTGCCATGGAGGACCAAACTAGTTCACATTCTTCCAAATCCTGCACCACTCCTGCCAGCGGTACCTGTCGGACAAGAAGCCCGAGTTCATCAACTGCCAGTCCAAGCTCTTCGGAGGGAATAGCATTCTTCACTCTGCAGCAGACAGAGTGTCCAGTGCCGTGCAGAAGGCGAGCCAGGCCTTGAACGAGCGCGGGGAGCGCTTGGGCCGCACAGAAGAGAAGACCGCGGACATGATGAACAGCGCACAGCAGTTTGCAGACACTGCACACAAACTTGCCATGAAGCACAAATGCTGAGATGTGGTCCCCACCCAGGAGGAAATGAGGAAATTCTGGGCACAGCCATTTTGTTTTTATTTTATACAAAGCCACACCCACTCATTGACTTACCTTCCAGCCAGGCTGGTACCATCCCGTTGGGTCACGTTTCCAAGCTCATAGGCCCTCACTGCTCACCTCGCTAAGCAACATCTCCTTCACAGCTTTTTTCATTGTGTTTTTTACATTTTTTTATTTTGATTGTTTTGGACTGCAGATGGACGGATACAAACAATGCCAAATGAAAGTCGACAACACCATCAAGATCCAAAACTGGACTATTGTGATTTAAAAAAAAAAAAAAATCAAAAACAAAACTGACCTGCCCTGGTGTGAAAACAAGTGAGGATTAATTAGAGCTCCAACACGTCGGGAAAGTGAACGGTGATGCGTTGCATTTTGGCAATGCCAGGTTGGCGTTCTCATTGGTGGACGAGCTTGATCACTCTGAAGTCATTCCAATTTGCCTGGGTGAATGTGTTGGCTGTGGGCCCCAGGGTGGCATCCTGAAGGCAAGTGCCCCCCACCCATCACCCCTCACGACCGACTGAACCCGAGGATGCATCAACTACAAAACCTGGCCCTTTCATCGGCTGAGAATGGTTCAGGACTCAATAGACCAGGCTTTCCCACTGCTGTCCTACCTCGCTATCCCCTCACATAGCAACTGTCCGTCCATGCTTCCCAGATGAAAGCTCGCTGTTGATGTACAGTCTCACACCTGTGGAGGTTTCTGATAGCAATAAAGTGGCATGGAGGCGGTTGCGGAAAGTGCCATACAGGGCAAAGACACTTGACTGCCCCTTGCCCGATGTACCATGTGTTGCTCGCCTTGTAGACTTGTATGTGTTCCGTTTCAAGTGGCGGCATTTGTGTAATGTATGCAGGCATTGGCATATGAATTCAGCCGTGTTATTGGGTTCTTATCACGCAAACTTGGCCATTCTTGCAAATCAATGTACAGTTTGACTGTTAATGGGGGATAACGTGTCCTAGTAGATACATTGCTCTATATAATGTTCACTTCTCAGAAGAACTTGAGCTAAGCCACCATTTATATGAGTGTCGCACATTTCATTCTTCTTTTGAGTTGCCAATCCTCACAGTGGTGTATCGCAGAATGCTGTGTGACTTTACAAACTATGACGTTCCTAATGTTTTGGATGACATCTGCAATGGACTGTCAGCTAGCGAGGGCTGATGGGATTTTTAGAATAACATTTATGGGGAGCCAAAGGTTGCAGACTCCTACATGATGAGATTTTACGTATGTTGGTTTAGGGAAAGTAGCCGACTTCTGGAGATGGAAATCGCTGAAGTTCAGCAAGGCCTCCTCCATTGTATTCAATTCGAAGAGAAGGCTTCATAATTCCCCTGGGGCCGATGCCGTGCATGGACAACAGTACTTATTGAGAGGGTCAACCCACTCAGATATTGGCACAATGTGTTAAAACCAAGAGAAATTGACCTTCTATTGTTGACACTTAGTCAAGGTGCTTCGCAATTGGTCTTTCACACACACACTGATACTGAGGCCAAAAGCTGATTTCTGTTTTTGTTATGCTCTAAATGATGTTCAAATGGTTCCCACTGACCTGCTTCATGGTATATGACCAAGAAATTATAAGCCAAATGGGACATGGCCATACCTGTGTGGCTAAGAGTTGCCCTGCCTTGCGGGCCAGATGACCTTGCGCGACCACTGCCCGCAGGCTGCAATCTCGGCTCTAACTGTGAAGGTAGAAGAAATTAAACAATACAGAAAAATATTTGAAAAAAAAAAAACCTCCTTTTTACCCATTTCTGCGCGAGAGACTTTATTCATTTCTGCATGATCAGAGGTTTTTTGGAGTGTGGCCACTGTTCGCCCATCCATCTGGGTAACATCAGAGACCACATTACAATCCTCCAACTGAACATGTGTAACAACATCATTCAGCAATTTGTCATTTTTTAATTCTGTGCATTTGTGATCATTTAGTGTAATACCAGCCCTTTCAGCCTCTTCAAAAATATGTGGCTCAAAGAATTCTTCAGGTGATTGACTTGTACCCTCCTTGTGAGTATTTCCTTTTTCTGTCTGTGTTTGGTCATTGTTTTGCTTGCCCAGGGAAGGAGCTATAGCATCCCCACTTACTCCCTGTTCACTGGTATTCCCCATGCATGAGTCATTTTTCTTAAATCTGTCCCTTTGTTCTTTTGGAATTCCTAATGTTTCTTTTTCATTTGTGCAAATCTTTACTGTTTTATTTAGCTCTAAGTTAAACCGTACCTCTTTTTTAGAAGTATTTGCACTTTCTGTCACAAGTTCATTTACTGGCACTTTCATTTTTAATCCATTAGGCATCTCAGAGTCGTTATGCAAAATTATATCAGAGCAATCTGTCATTTTGGCACTGCAGTTATCATGAGTACTTAGTCACTTTTCGGAAGCCCCCCGGTCATTGCTATGGCCATCAGCCCCCTCTTTGGAAGGTTGTTTTTGCGCTGTATAGAGCTTTCCTATTTGCTCAGCTAACATTTTCACTTGGGCCTCAAGGCATTGGAACCTTTCCATCTCTCTAGGATCCTCTTTCTGTGGCCTAGGTCGATATTGGTTGTTTTCCCCCTGGTTGGATCTATTCTGATACCTCTCAGGTGATTGATGTCGGTTGGGATGGTTTCTGAACTCTTGATTCATTTGTGGAGGGGAGCGGGTTGCACCCATCCTTTGATTATAGTCCCCTGGTGGGGAATCATTGTACTGGTGTGGATTGTAGTTCACGTTTTGCCTCATGTCCTGTCTCTCAGATTGTGGGTACTGGCCCCTATGTTGATTTCCATTATCAGTAAATCGATCCACATATCGGGGCCTATCCTGATTACCATATATCATGGTGTTGGGATCAAATCTACTCTGTGTCCCCAATGACTGGTAGGGACCATCATTTCGTTGATCTTGATTTTGTCTCTGGTTATTGTTCATACCTGCCATATCAGGCCGGTATCCTACCCGGGGTCTGTCCCCTAAATACCTAGGGCTGATGTAGCTCTCTCTATTACTAGGATCATGTGATTGGAACATTGGTCCAGGAAATGGCGATCTTTGTTGATTACCCCTTTGTTCAGGTGTCACATTATTTTTACCTTGGCTTTGAGCAGACTCAAGGGACATTTTGGCTGACCTGATTTCCATTACTGTGGCTGAGGGTTCTTTAGATTTAGGTCTAGTATCTTTCATTTTATCACTTTCTCTACCCTGACAATAGAGTACCTCATATAGTTTTGTGCTTTGATGTACAATCCATTCAAGGGACTTGTCACGGTCAAATTCACGGACCAATTGGGATATGATGTCTTTCTGTAGCCCATAGAAGTATGCAGTTTTAAACTCATTGGAATTTGAGTCAAAAGATACATCAAAGCGAGAAAATGCTCTTTTTAAGTCTTGTAAAAATTGGCGAGGAGATGTATTAGGTCCAGCAGTAATTGTGTACGCGACTTTCTTTGCCTCCTGCAATGACTGAAAAGGAGAAAAATGACGCCTAATTTCTTTTTCAAACTCCGACCATGTCATATTCTGCTGTTCATTTAATCCCCTTATGATGCTGGCCGTCGGGGCATCCAAAGTTAAATGAAAATATTGTCTGTACTGTTCCTTAGGTATCTGGAGTGCTTTAAAAATGTCATGCACCGCTTCTAAGTGATCCTCAATGCAGCATTCACCTCCCTTTTTAAATGGTTTGATCAGGGCTTTAATGGATTTCATTATTTTTATGGGGCTACTTGTTGCAATGCATGGAATTGCACTATTTTGTGATTCAATCCTGTTTTCAGGTGTATGAGATTGGTGGCTGCCCCCAATGGGAGTATCAAATCCCCCAAGGGCGCTGCAACCAAGTTCAGTCACCGGCCCAGTCACTGGAGCACTAGCTCTTTGGGCAGAGCTAGAATTCACCTCCACTCCATTGAATGTGGTACCCTGCCGCCTCTCCTGGGACCTGGGATTGCACATTTGCTGTTCTAAGTCCTTACACTTTTTAAGGAGTCTGTTGGCTTCATCTTGCAAATAGTTGTTTTCACCATTCATCTTATTAATCACCTCCTGCATGTCGCACATTTGCATTTGGCATTCATTGAACTCTTTATTTCTCTTGTCTCTTTCTTGAATCATTTTAATCATTTCTTGTTCTGCACTCTGGAGATCACCTTCTTTTTCACAATGTTCTTTTTGTAAAATCTGCATCTCTGAAACAACCTCATCTTTATCCCGTCTAATGTGATCCACTAAGGCTTTTAAGTGTGCCAATTCTTGCTCACTATCTTCAAATTGTTTCTTGCTTTTGGATAACTGAGTATCAAAGTCTCTGCATTTTAATTGCATGTCTTTTTGGCATACATCCAATTCTGCTCTCAACATTTCCTGATTTTTACTTGCCCCATCTAATTCAGTCTTTAACCTGTTAATTAGCTGAGTATCATTCTCTTGCATTCGCAGGGACTTGTTTAAAATAAACCATATTTTGCCGCATAGCCGTATTAAACAGTCTTTCTCTGCACTTTTATCGGCTGCATAATCTTGTAAGGCAGACCTGAATTATGCTGCCTTCTGCAAAAATATTGTCTAGTTTTTCTTTCTGCACCTCACCCTGAATGCGGTTACTCCATTCTAACGTGCTATTCGATGACCAATTCCCATGTGCAAACAACTTTGCCTCTAAATATTGCACTAGATCTGAGAATGTGGTTTCCCTTTGTGACATTCTGAAATTCGTTTTTAGTGGCACACTGCTATTATAAAATGGGTTCCCTTTAATGTGCAAATGGCAGTGTGAGACACGCTTGCCACGCCCAGTAGGTACTCTATGATCACTTTCCCGGCCAACGCACCATAAATATGTAGGGTATTTTGTGGAGATTTGGGGCCTGACGGTATTTTATTACCGCCGAAAAATAACTTAACAATAATCACTCCTTGTATTCAGATTGGGCCATGTGCAACAATAATACAGTGGACATGCATTATTTCAGCACCCAGACATGCATATTTGGTATGCGTGGTTGGTATGCGTGGTTGGTGGTATTTTGGTGAGCATAATTCCCTTGTTTTATTTGTGGCCCCAATGTCCAGAATCCCTTATCTTTGCTTAGATTTTTCGTGTAATCACTAGAGAGACCTCAGACCTACATTTCAGGAATACCACATTTTCAGTGTTAGTGTGCCACCATGGGCGATCTCACTGACTTATTTACGACTGAGAGCTATATGTGGTAATTTTGTGGTAACTTCCACTACCTTATATACGGTAGGGAACTATGTTCAGTGAGTCCCTCTTCCCGTTGGCTCATGTACCTCCAACGAGCTATGCTACAAACAATCACTCTCAACTGTCCATACTGAATATGATCATGCACACACACATCTGTCTTAAAATGACAATTGCATTGTTTAAAAATCTCCCCTCATCATCAGCACTGTATTGGTAAATATAAGACACACCACCCGTCTGCTTTCAAATATTTTTCTGTATTATAAAAGTTGCATTTAAACACGATCTCACTCTTTACAGAAATAAATAAAATAGCACAGTAACAGCATTGTCTGTGATACACTGAAAAAAGAGTGGCGGAGAACAGAACCCAATTTGCAACATTAACATGTGATTAAGGCACCGGAATCTCCTTTCCTACTCTGACTGAATATTCTCGTACACACTCAGCTCCCACACTTATGTAATTACCTTATCTGTTCAGCCCGAGTTTTCTTCAGCTGTTCTCTTTCTGAATGTGACTCCCTTGAAGATTAACCCCAGTGAAAAGGAGCGCCTTTCCTTCTCAAACCGGGGTCATTGCCTGGAATTCTCAGCTTTTGCAGATAGGAATGCTCCAGCCAGGAAAAAAAGGTCCTTCTCCCAGCTCTGCCAAATCTTGACCCTTCTTCTCTCTCCTCAAACTCCCCCCAGCAAAACTCTGATCACTCCCTCTAGCATGATACTTGCTATGACGCTGCTCCAATCAGAATCAATCATGCCATCTCCTCCTTCTCTACACAATGGCTCATTTTTATAGTAATACTTTGTAACCAACTGATTTGCTGTTCTTTCGAGCCCTTTTGCTTCCTGTATTTATGTGGACAGAGCAGCAGAGAAAAAAAATGAATGTGCGTTTAAAAGTTCACTTTCAGAGTAGGCCTAATTCTGCAGTGGAGACACATTTTTATTAGTGGATTATATTAACTTCAGTTTCATTAGTCAGGTTAGTTATGAGTAATGTTAGTTATTAATTTTCAAATGTGTCTCTTGCACCATAGGCATTTCAGGTGAAAAAATAGTGTGCATTTTTGAATGTGCACGTGTGCTTTTAACTGTAAAAATAGATTTGCATCTTATATGTTAAAATCGTTTTTGACTGAATAGCCTGTCTTTCCTTGTTAATCTGGTAACACATATAGCAATGCACCATAGGCATTTGGTGCTGCATCAAAAAAAAAATTGCTACCTGTGCAGTAGTGCTGTACTCTGTGCTGGTTGCTACCTGTGCAGTAGTGCTGTACTCTGTGCTGTAACACGCCAAATATCCTTACAGAGAATACAGTATTTATGAAGCACTGTATTATGGCACGTACTATGGAACATAGTCTGAATAGCCTTCCACAATACTCATATTGACAAAATGAGAAAAGGAAGATGGTATCCACTCATCCCAAACCTTAATGCAAAAAAGGTAGACCACTCTTAAGTCAGGTTTGGTGAACACATTGGCATCCCTCAATGACTCCAAGACATCAGTGATGAAAGGTAAAGGTTAGTGTTTTTTTATCTCGAAGTCATTGAGGCCACTAAAATCTATGCATTCCATGAGGTCATGTGTCTTGAAAAAGAAGCTCCACCACATGACCAAGACGGTAGCATTGACACATTTGTCAGTTGTTCATCTAAATGTTTGTGCAGGGTTTCCTTTTGAATCTCTCTCAGGGCATTGATGCAATTGTACTCTACCGCAGGTCCCGGTATTAATTCATTGGGGCAGCCCAGGTCCCGGAGAGCAAGTCATTTCATCCCTTTAAGTTCCTCAAACACCTCTGAAAGCTCTTGGTAGTTTTCTGGCACTGTAAATAAAGTTGCCAAAATGGAAAGTATTCATCTGTTGATTTTAATCTGCTAGTATCTCTGATTTCAGCAATGATGTGTACTCAAACAGGAAGTCAAGCACAAGTCTGAGGCCAATTTACATTAGGACTATGGTGACAAAGCCATAGCATTCCAAATATTATGATAGAGGAAGGGATTCTGATCAAGTCAAAAGACAATATCCCTGAATGTGGTCTAATAACCATTGGTATAGGCTGGTCTGCATAGTGACTGAAACAAGGAAATTAGTGTAAAGCTACCCCTCTTTCTTGTGTTAAGACCTTACAACACCTATGAAGTCTGTGCAGATGTAGAACAAATACTGCACTGAGCCTCACTTGTCCCATTCTTTTTCAAGAAATTATACATTGTATTTTCAATTAGAAAATCCCATTCAATTCACATTCAATTTAACGGAATTCATAAACAGAAGTTCATACATTTTCACATACATATAACATGATATTTTGTTTTGCGAGCATTTTCATAACAATTCTCCTTTCTTGTTAAAGTGTGCAAGTGCAAAGTGGGGTTAGTAATGGGGAGTGCTTTGTATGCGGTGACATATTTCAGAGAATTATTCATAATTTGTCTTTTATATGGTTATGAGAAAACTACTACATTAATTTTAAAAAACAATAATGCATTCTTATTTGTTGGTATACATAGATGGAATCATTCTATTGTTACATTTCGAAGTGGGTTATGTGTTCAAGCATTGCACAGCGGGTAGACATCAATCGTTTTTTCTTTCTACTTGGTTTAGTTCACAACAGGATGTTTATTCTCACAAGGTATCCTGTCGACACAGGGTGTTTCGGTCCTTTAATGAAGATGTGCACATCCTTGCGATCATCTTTCTAGTGTTGTACTGGGCCTTCATCAGGGCATACAAGAGGGAGGGGTAGCTTTACACTAATTTCCTTGCTTCTGTCTAGAATGCCCCACCTTTTGAGTTAAAGCACCCAGTAACAAAAAGAGGTATGTGTTGATGTAATATGATATAATAGTTTATTTATATTGCAATATTATAATGATATGTCGACCCTCTGCATTCTCTGCAAAGTGACTGGACCAGAAACTAATATTGAGCCGTCTGCTATATAGATCACTGTGGCTCTTTCTTTTGGAATTCTCGATTTGGCATGGTGTGTTGTCCAAACCTGGTCCATATATATTCAAGGAGCTCCGGAGACTGACATGGCAGGTATAGCAGTTTGTTTTCCCATGTCTTTGGTGATAGTTACAGAGAGAAATAGCAGGGAAGTGCACTAAACCGCTTCTCTGACTGGTATCTGGCCATACACCTGATGGCTAGCATGCGTGTGACTCATCTGTTCCCCATCAGTCACAGGTAGCTCTCCTTGTTTTACATGTGTCATTTCTTCCCTCAATATGTACAAAGGCACAAAGACCGACCTTTGCACTGTTCTTCATCGTTCAGGAGACCTCATACAGTTCCTAGTTGCCTGTGGTCTTCGTGGGTTTCTGTGACCTGTGGTAAGGGGCAGGGAGTCATGCAGATGGGAACTGGCTAATTATGTCAAAAGGCCATATCAATGAGAGTGTAGCAAAATGTAGATCACCATTAAGAGCTGTAGCCAACTTTTTAATTGTTTGTGTTTTTTTATTTTATATTTTTCATTATGATTTCCAAAAACATTACTGTGCTGTTTAGTCTTTCTGAAGTGTAGGTTGACTTGTCTAATTTGTATAAATGATTGTTTGATCATTTCCTTTTTTCTTCAGTAGAAACTGAATATTATCTTTACATAAATAGAATACATAGAGTATACAATGGTATACAATGGTCAGTTATAAGAATCTTTTCTCTAGTAATTTGATTCTACATGGGTAGGATGAAGGATGATTCATTTCTCAAATTGTTGAAATTTGAAATCCTCAAATACAACCTTTGTTTAGTATTCCTTTGAGAGCAACTTTTTTTGTGTGATTTTATTGTGTTTCCCAGCCGCTAGCTGAGAGGGCTTCTCCCTTCAGTGTAAAAAGGTTGATGACAGAATGCCAGTATGACCTCTGACACCATGGCATTATCTAGAGAGTAAAAGTGATGTTGGCTTCCACAGACTCTTTAGCAAACCTTATCCAAATGTGACATCACCCTGTAACTTCACCAACATGTGAAATCATCCAGTTAGTATATTTTCTTTTTGATATGTGTGCACTGCCAAACAATTAGAATTGTCATTGCTGGAAGATAAGGCAGTGACACCAGAACAATATAACCCCCACTGACTTCACCTGCAACAATGACAATCCGGATTGCTTGGTAAGGGTACATTTCTAAAATGATTTATTAGCATGCCACTAGTAGGAATGACAATTCCTCGGTGCAACAGAACAAAATCCCCACCTCGTGCCCAACCATCAAATGTGGCCTGGTGGGTATGTTTCAAACCTTTTAATCAGGATTCTTTCTTATTCACTTGTAATAATTACAAATATCACACAAGTGTTCAAGTGGCCATCTAAGATTTACCAAATTCTGGTCAATATGTGGCTGATATCTTACCACCTTAGACCACTTTAGGATTTAGGCAGCTAGGGAGACTGAGTATTGTCTTTCGTGGTGCGTTTTCCAGTTTTTAAAACCTTGCATAGTCCATCATTTAGACAGCTTCTATGTCATCACAATATTGGCAAATATGAAAACAGACGACAACGGACAAACATTTTTGACTAAAGAGCCCAGTGTGTGTACAAATATGCAAGCTGGAATACAACGGGCCTCATTACGAGCATGGCAGTAGCCGTGCCTGTTATGGCAGGCACGGCTACCTCCATGCTCGCAACTGGCACCGGCTCCCGCGATTGGGCAATAACCGGCACATTACGAGATGAGTGGGCAGGTAATTGCCCATTCGCGGGAGGTGTTAATGCAGGGCTCCCGATCCCCATTCTACCCCATAGGGCAGAACGGGGGTGGGGAGCATGGTTGCACCGGCACTGTTGATATTGTTGCCAATGCAATCACCAGTTCTGCTCGCGGGTGCTGCGCAGCCCGGCAGGTAAGACCTGGCAGTCTGTCAGGAACCCACGAACAGAACCCATAATGTGGTGGCCCGCTATGAACGTTGCTGGTGCCTTACCAGCACCATTCATACCGTGACCGCCACTGTTATAATGAGGCCCACTGAGTTCTCAGAATTCCACATGATACAATTTACACAATGCACACCAATTGGTGGTAGGGAAGGTGGAACGTTAGCAATCTGCAACAGCAGGGTAATGTTCAGCATGGATGGAGCACTGTCCAGTTTATTATATGTACCTACTGTCAGCATTGAGATCATGGCTACTAATTGTTTCCTAGAAGAGGAAAGATTTCTAAATATCACACAATAATGTCATGTGGAGAAGCGAAGAGAGATAAATTCCTCTCAAAATCACACACTTGGTTGAGTGAATATTGGAATGTCAACAAAGGTTTCCTGGTTTCAGCTCTACAAATTTCACATGAGCTTGCTTCTAGTGATAGGGGAATATAGCACTCGCACACTTTCTATGCACATACATTGTTGGCAGATAAGTAAAGAGAAGCACAGAGATATACAGTGATTTCCTCCGATAGTGTTGCGATGACAACTGTTTATAATAATTGATAACTAGAAAAGGAAACAGAGTGGTATGGAGAAAATACTTTTCTAAAGGATATATAATGTATAGAAGATTACAAGTTCTCATTTATCCAAGTCACCTGGTGTAATGTCAAAAGAATGACACCCTAGAAATCAATAGGCGATGAAGAGGGTGGAAAGGACATTGACATTTTGGATGGCACTTTCTACATAAACCTAGCCTGTTTATATAGTCTGTAAGTTATAAAAAACAAGGGAAATAGACTTCACAATGATTTATATGTGTTATATCAATAGCACACACTCAGTTTTGAAGGGGGAAACGTACCATCCACTATATCACATCTTTGTGGGTAAACAGGCAAGTCTGGAGAAAGTATTCTGTTTTCTTAGAAAGCTCTTATTCCCACAATTCAACCCACTTTGAACTGCATCCATTTATTACAGATTAGGGAGCAGAGGTTCATGGAGATAAGGATTTCCATAACTTCACACAATTTGTTCAAGTGATGAAGCTGTGATTGGAAGTTGTGTCACTTAGGTACAAGGCAAACACATACCACTAAACCACATCTAAAGAAGGTCCGATGAAGGTTGTAGCATGGTGCATATGCTGCACTTGGTGTGGAAGCCAGAAGGATTCTAGAAGAGGAATGTGGAATGTAGGGATGGACACTGAGACTGGCGGTTGGAGAGACTGAAGCATCCTCCTTCAGATACTCCTTTCATATCCCCTTTATGATTATCTAAATAATATATAATTGTATCAATAAATCTGTTTATCACATATCCTATAAATATCCCTTGTTTATACTTCAATTGGCGACGAGGAAGTTCTACTCGATAATCACCCGCAGAGCGGGACGTATGGGGGAAGGAACCAAAGTAAAGCAGGTGAGCCGCATAATCAATAAGGAAGCACTGCTTAATTGTTACTGCAGACGCGAGTTTAAGTGAATTGATGCACTCATTATGTTTATAATTACTCAAGTAATCACATACACTAGGCGTTGGGATTCCGCGTGACCACTTCATAAGAAAGCACTTTCCCGAGCCGCGAGACCGCATCATAAGCAAATAATGTGACAACAGTAAACAAAGGCCTTTGTGATTACGGCGACCGGCGAAGAGGCGCTGTTGATGAGCTTAAAATAAACACTAGCTGATCAAAAGTAAACAGTCAAGTGATAAAGTGACACAGTACACTATTAAAGAGGAATATTAAAAAAAAAACGCACGAAGAAGATAATAAAGAGTAGTCAGATTGCTCCTACTCGTCCCAGTACATTAGGAAAGCTGTAATTATAAGTATAAGATGTTGTGCTGTTCATCATTATAAGGAAAAATTAATTATAGGAAGAGTGTGTGTCTGCTAATGTAATATAAGAAGTGACAGCAGCAACCATTGACAACAGAGGGGCAGGTGATCAATCAACAGCCAGAAACAAGACCATGCACACTGTGCCACCACCAGCCATGTTCTTACTTGAAGCCGGTGAACCAAACTTGCCATGGAAAAGGTGGCTGAAATTGTTTGAGCATTATGCTACAGTGGTTTGCTTGCGGAACTAATTATAATGTAGAAAGGAAGAAGTCATTGTTACTCCATTGTTTGGGACCAGCAGGACAGGAAAAGTATGAATATGAATGAATATGAGAAATGTATTGCCAAATTGAATAAACATTATGAAAAAAAATTAAGCACAATTCTGGAAAGATATAAGTTTGGTAAGAGATCACAGGAAAGTGGGGAAAGTGTGGAACAATGTATAACTGTCTTAAGGAAACTTGCAAAAAATTGCAAATTTGCACCACAATTAGATGAGAGACTTAGAGATCAATTCATGCTAGAGTGTAATAGTGCCAAGATTAGAGAAAGACTATGGGCTGAAGATGACCCTGATTTTGATGCAGTACTACGCATTGCTAAGGAAGTTGAACATATAGAAAATTGTGTAAAGACTTTAGAAGATATAGTCAAAAGTACTACTTTGAGACCAGAAACTCCTATCAATGCAAATCAGATGACAAGAGCTGATAATGGAAACAGTCATGGGAACAGTCAAAGTTCAGTGATGAAGCGGAAAGAAGAATCTAAGATGCAGGGTGCATACAAGTACAAAAGTTATATGAGAAGTCGAGGATTTGGGCGTGGATATGGAGGATACAACCAAGCACGTTTCATAACTAGTCGTCGACCACAGATGAGTCAAAGATGAAGAGGAAGAATCAGAACATGTTTCAGATGTGATAGTCCCATCCACTGGGCTAATAGCCCTGAATGTCCAGCCATCCATATAATCTGCAAAAACTGCAATGGAAAAGGTCATCTGGCCAAATGCTGTAGAATCGATAAAGGAAACATGAATTGGTTTGGTAGTGCAGAAGAATATGAAGAAGAAGAATGTGTTTTCACCATCAGCGACAATGTAAATAAAACAGAACTGGAAAGTCCAAAGACCATCATCATGATAAATGGTTTTCCAGTGAAAATGATGACCGTTTCTGGAGCAAAGTACACATTATTGCCGGAAGCAATATGGAAAAAATATTGGTCCGAAATGGTTAAATGAATCAGACATTAATCCCAGTGCATACGGTGGTGTGAGAATATAATTAATTGGTTGGTTTGAAGCAACGTTAGTTTTCAAGGACAGAACTACCAATGGGAAAGTGTATGTAACAAAAAAGGGAGCATCAACGTTACTCAGTTGGACACATCAGGCATGGCTGAAGGTTCGATTAGATGCAAGTGCAGAAGAATCCATTTATGTGGTTGAATCAAATGAAATGTCTGCAGAGACAACAAAGAAGGAGGTGTTCAAGGATGGAATTGGATGTGTAAAAGGTACTGCACACAAAAGACAACTCAAAGAAAATTGCAAACCAGTTGCACAGAAGATGAGGAATGTCCCTTTAGCCATGAGAGAGGAAGTAAAGAAAGAACTGAAGAAATTAGAGGAGCAAGGGATAATTGAAAGAATTGATGCTGCAGAATGGGTGTCACCATTAGTGGTAGTGAGAAAGAGCTCAGGAAAAGTCAGAGTATGCATTGATCATAGAGAATTGAATAAATGCATAATTCCAGAAAGGCAGCGATTACCTAACATTCAAGAGTTATTATCAACAATGGGGTCAGCAAGAGTGTTTTCGACTCCAGATCTCACTTCTGCAAACCATCAAATTCAGTTGCATAAAGATTCAAGACATCTAACTGCATTCATAACACTGGAAGGCTTATATCAATATCGGAGAATGCTGTTTGGTCTTATATCAGCAGCCTGTGTGTTTCAGAAGACCATGCATCACATATTTGATGGTGATGAAGGCATAGTCTTCTTTCAGGATGGCATTCTTATATACGCCAATGATCAATTAGAGCATGATAGTAGACTGGAAAAGGCATTGAGAAAATTGCACAAAATGGGAATGACATTGAGCAAAGAGAAGTCAAAGATTCACAGGAAGGAGATTGAATATTTAGGCCATGTAATATCAAAAGAAGGGATTGCACCCAAACCTGATTTAATGTCAGCAATTGATAAAATGGCAACCACCAACAATAAAGAACAATTGAGAACATTTTTTGGAATGGCTGAATACTATTCACAATATGTGAGAAAGTTTGCTGACCACACAGCTGTACTAAGAGATCTCACCAAAATGAATGTAAAATATTAATGGAGTGAAGAATGGGAGAAAGAGTTCAATTATATAAAGAATGCTTAAGCAACTGCCCCAGCCTTAAAAAACTACGTAAGAGGACGATGTACCACGATCACAACAGAAGCGAGTAATGTAGGACTGGGAGCTGTGTTGGTACAATTGCATGATGGAGAAGAGCATATAATTGCATTTGCTTCAAGATTATTAAAGGGAGCAGAAAAAAAAATATGCAACAAATGAAAAAGAAGCCTTAGCTATTGTATGGGCAGTAGACAAATTCAGGAGTTTTGTGTGGGGAACACAATTCGAGATACATACGGGCCACAAACCCCTTGTAGAATTGTTCATGAGCAAAGGATTGGATAAGGTATCAGCGAGAATAAGAAGATGGGTCCACAGAATGCAGGAATTTAATGTGGGATTAAAATACATTCCGGGTGTAAAGAATTATTCTGCAGACTACTTATCCAGGCTGACTAATGTTCAAGAGGTATGTGAAAGTGAGAGTGAAGAAAGTCAACAAGAAATGATATGTACGTTTCAAGATACAGCCATTTCCAAAGATGAATGGTTGGAAGGGATGAACAAAGACATTAAAATGAAGTTCATGATGGAAAATATCAACAACAAACATGTCCCTATTAATAAAATTAAAGAAATAGAAGTACAATGATTATGGAGCATCAGAGATGAGTTAAGTATGCAAGATGGCTATCTACTTAGAGGAGACAGATTGATTCCACCAGAAGATGTCAGAGAGAAAATAATTGAATTGGAACATGAAGGATACCAAGTCATTTCCAAAACGAAGAATAGAATAAGAAATATGTATTGGTGGCCAGGATATGATGCACAAATAGAAAGGAGAGTAAGAGACTGTATCTTTTGTAATACGTCAGACATGAATTGTGTGAGTAATGAGTATCCTATGGTTATCACTGTTATACCAAGTAGACCCTGGATGAAAGTAGGTATTGACATGCTGGGTCCAGTGTGGAGTGAGGGAAATCAAACATTTTGTGTGGTAATAATTGATATATTAACTAGCTGGGCAGAAGTAAAAATTATGCCGAGTGTCACGACCAAGAATATTATTAATTTCATGGAAGAGAGCTGTGGTCGTGAAGGTTATCCAGAAGTTATTTTATCAGACAATGGGCCTCAATTTATTTCCAGAGAAATTGAAGAGTATTTGAGAGAAAAATCAATTAAGCATGTTACTAGTGTGATCTATCACCCACAAACTAATGGTGTGGTGGAAAGATACAATAGAATACTTAAAGATGCTATTAGATGGGCATGGGCTAATGGAATGAATTGGAAAGAAGCAGTCAGAATGGTGGTTATAGCACACAGGTTTACCCCACACAGTACGACTGGTGTATCACCATTTGAATTGAGTAGGGGTAGAAAAGCTACCACCAAATTGTGTCCAGGTGGATGACTGATGTGCTAAATATGAGAGTAATAACCAGTGAAGCGGCAGATATGATTAGGCAGAAACAAAAGAGTAACAAAGCATGGCATGACAAGAGGAGATTTAGGTTTAACAAGAACCTGGAAGTAGGATTTTTGTGAGAATCAAACTTCCAGAAGCTTTGAGAGTGAAAGGCATTAAGTGGTCGAATCCTATCCAAGTCAGTGAGGTTTTTAAGCATGCTGTGAGAACAAATGATGGAAGAGTACGGATCAATGGGAGAATAATGGTAATGAAGGGAAAGGTAAATGATGAGAGTGTAGATAAAAGTAATGTTGATTAAAATAGAGTGAGTCAAGAATTTTCCTTACCAGTAAATTCAATACATTTACCACATGAGATGCAAACTTCAGTATCAAGATTTGGAAGAAAGTATCAAAGACCGAAGTACTTAACAGACTATGGAGATTGAGGAAGTATCTAGAAAGAAGAAGGATGTGTAGCATGGTACATGTGCTGCACTTTGTGTGGAAGCCAGAAGGATTCTAGAAGAGGAATGTAGAATGTAGGGATGGACACTGAGACTGGCGGTTGGAGAGACTGAAGCATCCTCCTTCAGATACTCCTTTCATATCCCCTTTATGATTATCTAAATAATATATAATTGTATCAATAAATCTGTTTATCACATATCCTATAAATGTCCCTTGTTTATACTTCAAAGGTGCTTTGAGTACTGCTTTCTAGCAGCATTTAGTCATCTATGTGCTCCCAGATTTGTCAAATGTGAAAACAAGGGCATAAAGCAACATTGATTTACCCAGGATCCCATCATTTGTCCACGTGGGAAAACAGATATATAGCATTTTGCCCAAGAGCACATATTTTGTTTAAGTGAGGCGCACTGGGTTCACCAATGTCTTCTGATTCCACTTCCAACAATAAACACACTAAACACATAGTAAACATGTTCAAGGAGCCCAGGTTCTGAATGTCAACACAGGGATATGACCATTGTTTATAGGTTGTGTGCACATATTTTAAATAGTGCACTCAACCAACTTCCTGAACCTCACTAATCAGCACTTCATGTTTTAGAGATAAGGGAGCAGAGGTGTTAGGCGATAGTACTTTATCCTATATGCCAGAATGTGTTTACATGGGGAATTATAAGTCATACCTCAAGGTTCTCAAGCTTAAGCCAATTTACTCCATAATGATGGTTTGATGCCTTTTTATATACCACTGACTAGCGACATTTAGGTTAATTCTATGGGTTATCCATGTTGGCCAATAGGGGCAGAAAGGTCATAAGGATGTACATTTTTTATGTAGAAAAAACACAATATAATCAAGCGAAGAGCAGCATTGAGGTTGCTTGCCAAGCTCTACAGATGAGAACATATCAACTAAACTGCATGTGTGGTTGTGGTGAATGGCACGGATGTAATCTGCCATTCACTGAGTACCAATAATAAGAAGGAGTTCAGGTCAGTATTGTTTAGAGAGTGCATGTTTTGTACATTGTTGAACAGTCACCATTTTTTGGCAGAAAGGGAAGAATCTTACTGGTATAATTAATCTATTTCTAACTAAGGTAACACAATTTCTTCAATTGGGGATATAAGCATTTTCTGAGGATGGGTGAGGTTCCTAGCTGTG
Source organism: Ambystoma mexicanum (assembly GCF_040938575.1). NCBI lineage: Eukaryota > Metazoa > Chordata > Amphibia > Caudata > Ambystomatidae > Ambystoma > Ambystoma mexicanum. The sequence continues at coordinate 332,287,113 of NC_090933.1, read as the reverse complement.
TGAGAACTCGTCATATCTAAGATGGGCTATGGCAACCCAATGCACACTAGCCTGCCATCCTACAAGGCTGATAAAATAGCTCAGTGGGTTGACCACTTGCTGCTGTTATGGATCTGCAGGTTTGAATCCCAGCCAGCCAACTCAGCTTTTCATCCTTCCGAGGTAAATACATTAGTACCAAACCCAGCTGGGTGATATTGTATGTAAATATGCTCTATGTAAAGTGTTCTGGCGAAAGTGCTATATAAATAAAACATTGTTATCATCCAAATGCCTGAGGTGGTTAATGACCATTCTTTAAAAGTGCTGTTTACTTTTTTATTTTAAATAGTGCATTTAATTACCTCCATTCAGCCCATTGTTAACCCCTCCCAATTGTGACTAATTTATGGAGTAGGGGATTGGCAGTACATCACACAATGGGCCTCATTACGACCCTGGCGGAGTGGGTTTACGCCAGCGGTATTCGCGGCGGACCCGTCCGCCCTACTACGAGTTCCCGTAGCGCCATGGAGCGTTTTCCGCCTGGTTTTTCCGGGCGGAGAAATCCATGGCGCTACGGGACCTTGTTGTTAATTACGCCACCGTATTTTACGGTGGCGTAATTAACGCCTTCCCCACTCCCATTATGCCCTATGGGGCAAAAATGGGAATGGGGAAGGGTAAAATGGGGAATGGGGATTTACCGCCCCGCCAAGGTCGGAATGGGGCGGTAAATCCGCCAACCCCCATGGCGGTATCGGCAGCTTTCTGCCGTGCTCCATGGTGCATATTGCACCGCGATTTCCGCCAGGGTCGTAATGAGGCCCAATGTGATTAATATAAAAGCACTATGCCAGTGATGTGTCAACAATCTTAAAATGTGTTCACATGAGCAATTAGAACAAAGATCTCTTATTTGTTAAGGCAAAGTGCAAATTGTTTTTTTTGGCGCACTATCACCATTTCAGCTATTTCCAAGGCCGGCCAATAGAGGGTGTCACAACATTTCCATGAACAGTAGCTTGATCACTAGCACCATAGGGAGGCCCTAAGGGTAGTCCTGCTCGAAATGTCAAGGACCTCAGAAGAATGAAGAGTCCGAAGAACCCATTAATTGCACAGATTGTTTTCAACAGGTGCATTATCCTGTTGAACAATCTCATAATCTTCCCAACCATATTTGACTAGATTGACAGCACATAGATGAAGAAAGTTTCCAATATCGTAAATGCAAAAACATGAAATTCACTGCAAAGGTGTGCACAGAACTAATTAACAAATAAAGCTTGGCCAATACGTCAATGTATTTGATTGGAGGGCTCTTACCATTTACTTTTATGTGGTTGTTATATGACTATATATTTTTTACTTTTTTATATCTGACAACTTTGTACAGAATCATATAGCATTTAATTTCTGGTTCATTGGTACGTTCTATTCAAATGCTTTAGACTGCGTGCATATTTTAATTGGTCATACATGTTCTATATTTTAGAAGAGCTGGAAGACTTCTTACAACATAAAACTCATCTCCTCGCAAGGGCTAAGGGGGTTACAAGACTGCAGTCGGGTCTCATTCCGAGTTTGGATGCAGCCATAGCGTTATTAGCGCCATGGCTGCCTCCAAAATCGGTCGGGTCCGTCTGGTGGAGGGGGGATTTACCGGGACATTCCACCCTAGGCGGACCCGGTAAGTCCCCATTCCAAAAGCTGTTCCCCATTCCCATTTGAGCCCCCATAGGGCTCAATGGGAAGGGGGAAGGCACTAATAATGGGCCCGTTAATTGCGGGCCTGTTATTAACTCCAAGATCCCTTAACGGGTCCCGTAAAGAACGTGTGGTCCGACCACATGTCCTTTACGGTTCCCTCCAAGGGACCTCGGAATCGGGCAGTAAGGGATTACCAGCACTGGTCTCCTTATCGGTGCCCGGTATCCCTTACTGCCCGACTTGTAATGACCCCCAATGTCTGTTCTATCAATGCTCCAGGACACATTCTCTGCATCTCCCAAGTGTTGGCTTTATCTTGGAGAGATTTGTTGAATGCTTCTTCAACTGGCTTGTTTTATGCCCTGCTCCTTGTACATAGATGTTTTTTTTTGTTGCATTATTATGATGTGAGTGGAACAGCCTATTTGGATATAGATGTATTGAATTATACTTTTAAGAGCAGGTTTTGTTTCATGCTAGTTGTACATAGATTGTGCTTTTCACTTCTGTGTTTGACCATAATATTGTTTAACATTACAATAGCTGGACTCCCAATCAATGAAAGCAATATTGTTCATTGGATCCATTTTGGTAAGATCACACATGTTGTACAAGTATTATCTCGGCAGCTGACTCGCCTAGAGAAGGTGAAGCTACATACACAGAATAGTTGGATATTGAAAGCTTCAGTTCACCAAACAGCCAACATAACTCCTCACAATGAATATTATAGAGAAAAGGGACACAGCTATATTTGTGAAGTAGTCACCAGGGGCCAGATTACAGGAAGCCTGCACCGGTGCAAGTGCAAAGTTGAATCATATTAGCAGTAGGGCAAATTTGACCCTGGTTCAAAAAACATTGATACCGTCTTGTGAGTTTAGAAATTACCCTTCCATAACATAGGCGATATATTTTTGTTGGCCGAAAACCAAACACATCATGTGTTCAGCATTGTTAGTACAGACTCATAACCATGACCAGAGAGCGTCCATTTTGTAGGAATAGAATTCGCCATTTTGATGGATTTTTGCTTTTTGCTTTCTGTTTAAACTGCTTTGCTGTAAGTGAATTCTATCTCGTTATTGCTCATGCATAGAACAAGGCCACAAGTTACATGTTGAAACACAGCCCAGGCAACCCAGACAGCAATGCCCTGTTTCCTCCCTCACAAGTCATTGGAAGTAAGCAACAAGGCATTTAATCACTACGCAGGTGCCAACATTAAATGGCTTGAATTATGCTCTCTTTTGCGGCCCCCCTTCACTGAGCCCCTGTAGATCGAGTTGACCTCCCACACATGAATAGAAATTAGAAGATAGTGAGGCCTGGAATGTGTCTCTCCCCTGCACGCAGCTCGCTTGTAAGAACAAGAGCATTATATTCCCTAAAACAAAGAATCGTGTCTGCAACCTTCAGAAATTGCAAACTGTTGCTTAATAAGTGTCTGAGGGTGTCATTTTTGTCATATTTGTCATTCATCAAAACCTTTTCAAAGGAAATCCATTATGGGCGGTATTGAATATGTCACTACTGATAATAAGATGTTCGTTTTGTATATATGTACCTGCTGTAGAATGCTCATGGTCTTGCATCCCACGGGGTCTGGAGACACACGTTGCAGGACGCGAGACCCAGTCGGCCGACTGAGACTATTTGCTTTGCAATAAACCCTAGATTTTGGGAATTGAACCTCGTGTCTGGTGTATCAAATCATATGTGGTGATTGTGCCTTGTTTCCATATGCGAGGGTCCCCTACGGGCCCCATCAAAATGGCACCTGAATAAGGACCCTCGCCCACTTGTTCCATCATATACTTTGTAATATAAGAAGGTGAGAGGAGTAAACGAATCGATGACGAGACGGTCGAGCCGGGATCAAGAGGTGGTTGGGGCACCCCTGTGAAAGTGAAGAGAGACTCCTTTGCAGATCTGTACACAACTGATCCCTGATCGACGTGTCCGGCCAGAGAACAAGGAGCCGAGGGTTCCGAAACGAGGCAGAGTGAGCCAAGATACACAGGCACAATGATTTTTGGTTGCGTCAGTATACGGACGAATTGTGTCTTGAAAGATGACTTGGTTGATCAGGTGAGTCGTGCCCCGATTCTAAATAACCCTGATATTGGTTGAGAGTTGCTCTTGAAATATCAAACGCCCAGGGTAAGGTTAAAACATGCCTGGGGTATTGTCTTCCTGCCTATTGGGATTTTTCCACTGTGGTAGACAATCTTTGGAAACTGGCCAGGCTGCGCCACCCGAAGGGTCACCGGCATATGAGATGTACGTGAAATATGCTATAGGGGTGATCATGTTTTGTGAAATTTGGCATAGGCCAACCAGACACAAAGAAGATTTACAGTGGCCAAAACATGGGAGTTATGAGGTTGCGCGCATAGATTATTTGGAATCAATAAAAGAAAGCAAGCCCTCCGACATTTGACGTCATTAGAGACTGGAGGAAGGAAGTTATGCTCCGCTGGAAAAGCAGAGAGAAGAAGGCGCGCAGGCACATGTCAAGAGCAGATAGAGTGAAAGAGCAGGATGAAAAGGAGTGGGATGATAATTTAAGAAAGACAGAGATGTGTTCAGATGGGAGTAGACAAAATATATCCACAACTAGAACTGCACTCATCAGATGAACTAATTAATAAAATATTAACTGAGAAAAGACAAGAGCACCCAAAAAAGGAGGCTGATAGAATTGCATCAGTGCCCATTGCTAAACCCCTCCCTGCTGCCCAGTCCCCATTACAGTCACATATCATACAGCCGCAGCACCCACTCCCCCTTCCAGTTGTCCCATCTGCACCGGCCCCTCCCCTCCAAAACACGCCCATTCCCCCTCCGACTAGTGAACTTGAATTCACTGTAACAAGAGAAGACGGTACGGAAAGAGAGGGGATGGCACAGATTGAGTGCACTAGAGTAACCCGTAGTACGATCAGCAAGGAGAGAAGAAAGGAGTTGAAAGAACAGGCAGAGATGTATATAGATGGGAATGATGAGACATCAACGCTGTATTCAATGTATGATTTCAGGAAGACTAGTGAAAAACAGGTATTGTTGGAATGCATGGGAGAATATTTAATGGAGAGATGGAAGCAGTTGATTGGAATGGTACCGCCGCAGAAGTTGCGGGATTTGAATGCTTTTGCACGGTTGAGAGAAAGAGATGCAGAAATAAAGGAACATGTGGACAGGCTTTTTGAATTTAAAACTGAACTTGATGAAGCATATGCTGAAATGTTTTCCATGCCAGGGTATAGGAACAAAGACATAAGAAGGGAAAGGAAAGAGGTGGTACCATATGTACAGCTGCGATTTCTTCCGCAATCAAGACAGGCTAGTGAGAAAATGAAAATATATACGTGGGAGGCGCTAAGATGGATTACAGATCCTAGTGTTCCCACGATGGAAGTGCACAAAATATTCAATCAATATACATTGCCAATGAAGAGAAAAAACACTGCAGGTAATGGTTGAATATTTGCAGGATAGAGATATAGAAAAAAACAAGCTAGCCCCCCCAAATGAATGACAATATATAAGACAGCTATTGAACGCAGAACGGGAGAAGCGGCCTTATCACTTGATTTAGCAATAGTATTGCATATGAGGGAGGGAGGAGGAAAAGTAAGTGCGGTATTTCCCATGAGGGAAGTTCCACCTACTTTTGTGCCGAAAGTAGAAATTCCTGCATCAGGTAATCAACCAGCACAGGTAACAGAAGCGCATTATACAGCACAATACGTACATGTCCCTTTCTCCAGACAAGAGGTGAATAATGTAAAACAAACAATCCCTGATTTGAGGAAAAATCTGGCGGGATTCTATAAAGAAATAGAGTCCTATTTGAGATCGTCCATCTTTACTATGAATGATATTGACCTAATATTCCCAGTAATTTTGCCAACAGATATATGGAAGCAAACAAGAAAAGTAAATGATCAGGAAAGTTTTGGTGACACATGGGAGAAGTTAGCAGAAGAAGATGCGAACAGAAAAGCAGGCGATAAACCATCACCAAATATGGCAGCATTACCAGGACGAATATTACAAAAATTGAAGGATATAGTTCCAGAAAAAAGAATTGTATGGGACAAACTAACTGCATGTGTTCAAGGCAAAGATGAATTAGCAACAGATTATTTCAATAGATTTGAGGAAGTATTTACAGATTTCTGTGGGCAGGATATAAGCACTGAGGCAGGGAAAAGACTATGGGCCTCATTACACGGAAGGCGGTAATCCAGGGTGCTATTAGCACCCTGGACCATGCCGGTAAATTACCGGCACCGCCTTGGCGGAAAGGGGATTTACCGCCCCATTCCAAGGTTGGAGGGGCGGTAAATCCCCCTTCCGCCATTGCCCTTCCCCATTCCCATTTCTGCCCCATAGGGCTCTATGGGAATGGGGAAGGCGCTAATTACGGCACCGCAATTTTGCGGTGCCGTAATTAGCTCCGAGGTCCCTTAGCGGGTTGGTACTTAACGCCTGCAAGAAGCAGGCGTTAATTCCTCCAACCCGCAAAGGGACCTCGTAGTACGGCGGTAAGGGTTAACGGTCACCGTTGCCATTAACGGTGACCGTTAACCCTTACCGCCGTCCGTGTAATGAGGCCCTATTTGTTGATAAATATGTGAGGGGATTAATACCTCCAATTCCAAATCTGATAATGACATCTGAAAGTGCATGGCAGGCAAAATCATTCAGTGAAGTATTGCATATGGCCCAGTATTATGAGAATAGAGTGAATACATAGAAAGAGAAAGAGGCGAAGGATAGGGAAAATTTGAAAACCAGGGTGTTACTCCAGCAGGTAGCGGGTCACAATAGAGGAAGAGGAAATGTCCAAGGGAGGAGTAATTCCAACATGCATGTAGGGCCTCTGGGATTGAATCAGTGTGCATATTGTAGGGAAGAGGGTCATTGGCGAGCACAATGTCCACACTTGCAAAATAAAAATGTGTATGGTCAGAGAAGACAGCACAGAGCACACCCGGGAACAAATAGACAGAATAGAAATAATAATATGCAGCAAAACCAGACTAGTCAAGGAAATGGCAATCAGAATCAATCAAACGGTAGTCAGAAGCAGAACCAGGACCCTCTTTGGAACCAGGATCTGAGTCAGACTCCTTACAACCAGAATGAATGTGAGCGAAATAGAGGCAGGAGCGGAAACATTTTTGACACACAACCCAATAAGTATTATTGTGGTGACTACACATCGGATGATCTATTGTTTCCTCAATAGGACAGCCCAAGACAGGGTCCGGAACCAGTTTCTATTCCCGTGAATCAAAAAGGACCCTACGTAGAAATGAAAGTCGGGAATAGAGAGCACAGCTTTCTCGTAGACACAGGTGCACAAAAGTGCTCAATAGACCACCCACTTGGTTCCGGAGATACCCCTGTCAGGGCAAAATAATATTTCAGTAGGGTTTGCATGTATGCCAGTAATCAATCCTGTGTCCCAATCAGTACCAGTAACATTAGGACCATTCATCGAATATTGTCCATTTCTCTTAACTGAGATTTTTGTGGAAAATCTATTAGGCTTAAACGTATTGAAAAAGCTGATGGAGTGTTCTTGACAATATCACCACAGACTGTACCAGTATCCGAATTTCTGTCCAAACCTCTGCCAGGGGAGCTAGGTGAAGTACCAGCTTGTGTGTGGGCTACGAATGACAACAGTGTGGGATGCTTGAAGATAGAACCAGTGAAAATTGTTTTGAAAGAAGGAGTAACATTGCTACGTATTCCTCAGTACAAGATTTCGATAGAAGGTGAGAATGCATTGAAAAATATTGTTTTAGATTTGGTCAAATTGAAAGTAGCTGAGGAGATTACAGGTAGCACATGTAACAGCCCCATTCTCCCAGTGTATAAGAAAGGAGGGAATGAGATACTGTATCGTTTCAAAATTGATCTACGTGCATTGAACAAAGTGGTCGATCCCCAATTCCCATTGGTCCCAGACGTCACCACAATTTTGACAATGATACCTGCCCAAGCAGCATATTTTAGCATAGTGGACCTTAAGAATGCATTTTTTCAGCATTCCAGTACACCAGGATAGCAGACATTTATTTGCTTTCACGTTAGGCGGACCGTCATTTACATTCACGCGTATTCCACAAGGCTATACAGAGAGTCCGAGTATTTACAGCAGAGCATTGAAAGAGCAGTTGGATATGTTAGAATTACCGGCAGGTTGTGTATTGTTACAATATATAGATGATTTGTTGATTGCTGCTGATACAGCAGAGATTTGTAAAAAGAGTACCGTTTTGTTATTATCACACTTAGCAACACATGGTCATAAAGCGAGTTTGAAAAAAATCCAATATTGTTGAAAGGAGGTAGCTTATTTGGGCTACCTACTTTCGAGAAAGGGGAGAAGACTGACACCAGAAAGGATAGAAAATATCTCTGGTATGCCTATTCCGAAAACACAGAAAGGAGTCAGAGCCATAATAGGCATTGCTTCCTATTGCCGACAGTGGAGAGCAAATTTCGCAATGATTGTGAAACCAATGGTGGAATTGACAAAAAAGGATGCTGTGATGCCTTTGCAATGGAATGAAGAGTGCCAGAAAGCATTTGATCTGCTCAAAACTGCATTGTGCTCCGCCCCAGTTTTGGGCACACCAAACTATGAGAACATTTTCAGATTATTTGTGCATGAGAATGAAGGCTGCGCGTTGGCTGTTTTAACACAGGAACAAGGTGGGAGGAATAGAACATGCAGCTATTTTTCTTCCGACCTGGACCCTGTAGCATGTGCTTTTCTAGGTGGTTTGCGAGCTGTTGCAGCGGCTACTGCATCAGTGAAACAAACTGAAGGAATGGTGCTGGGGAACACCTTAATTTTAATGGTGCCACATGCCATAGACGTTCTATTAAATAGAATGCAGACGCAACACCTTACGTCCGCTAGATTGGTTAGATATGAAATTGTCCTATTTGCACCACACATTCAAATTATGAGGTGTATCGCTTTGAATCCTGCAGAATGAATGCCACTGCCCAGTGGAGAAATAGGGGAGAATGAAGCACCTCCCCATGATTGTTTAATGGTTACTGAGGAAGAAACGAAAGGAAGAGTTGATTTAACAGACACCCCACAGAAAGAGCCAGATGGAGAGCTATTCTATGATGGCTCCTGTTTCAAATTACCTGATGGCGCATCAACTGCTGCCTATGCTATTACGATACAAAAAAGTATTGTAGAAAGCAAAATAATTCCCTATAACTCTGCACAAGCTGCAGAGATAATAGCATTAACAAGAGCATGTGAAATTTCTGAAAATTTGAGTGTAAACATATATACTGACAACCAGTGCGCCTTTGGGGTGGTACATAACTTTGGCCGACTCTGGGCAGAGAGGGGTTTCTTGACATCACATGGAACCAGGATTCAACATGGCCCTTTAATTGCATGATTGCTGTCTGCACTTAAGTGTCCAAAGCGCCTAGCAATAGTAAAATACGAGGCACATAAAAAGGTAACATGTAAAGTAGGAGAGGGAAACACATTTGCAGACAGAATTGCGAAACAAACAGCTACTGATTTGAATACCAAAATGTTAACAGTACAGTCGGACGAAGTGCCATGTATGATTGAGGATGGGATTGCTACCGTCAAAGAGATGCAGGCAGAATCAACTGCTGATGAAGTAAAAAAATGGGCTGAGGGCTCTGCAGAATTAGATCTAGAAGGTTGCTAGGTAGACAAGAAGAGTAGAAATTGGATGCTGCCCAACTCCTATGTAACTGCAATGGTTACTATGGCCCACAGTCCCACACACATTTGTGCAAAGAAAATAATTCAGCATTTAGCTACAGCATGGCAGAACACACACATAAAATAGAATGCAGAAAGGCTGGTACAGAATTGCATAATGTGTTTGCAACACAATGTTGGAAAAGGAACAGCAACTCCAACAGGTAGCTTTGCCCCCCCCCCCTATGCCATTTGAGGTGATCCATTTTGATTTTATAGAGATGGGAAGGTGTCAGAACTTAAAATATGTACTGGTGATTGTGTGTGCATTCAGTAAATGGGTGGGAGCATATCTACTGAAGGATTGTACCACCATGAGCACTGCTAAAGTGATGTTAAAAGAGTACTTTTCACGGTTTGGCTTGCCCCGAGTCATATGGTCAGACAATGCCCGCACTTTGTTGGCACAGTAATATTACAGATTTGCGCAGTCTTCAGATTGATAAACGATTCCATTGTGCCAGACATCCGATGAGTGCCGGGCTTATTGAGCACCAGAACGGCATATTGAAAGCCAAAACTAGTAAGATTTGTGCAGGAAACAAGTTACGCTGGACGGATGCATTGCCCCTAGCTTTGTTGTGCATGCACACATCTGTCCAAGCAAGGACTGGGCTCTCCCCGAATGAGATTGTTATGGGAGGCCTGCTAATGTTTGATGTGCGCCGCAGCCGAGGCGGTTGAATGAGGTAGAATACACTGTGCTTAGTACATATTGTAACGTGTTAATACAGACATTGGGCCTCATTACAACCCTGGCGTTGGACCATGGTGCTGTTAGCACCATGGTCCATGCCGGATTCTGCCATGGTGGATGGCGGATTTACCGCCCCATTCCAAGGTTGGCGGGAGGTAAATCCCCATTCACCATGGCCTCTTCCTCATTCCCATTTTTGGCCCATAGGGCTCAATGGGAATGGGGAAGGCGCTAATTACGGCACCGTAAATTACGGTGGCGTAATTAGCACCAAGGTCCCTTAGCGGGTTGGACTTTAACGCCTGCAAAAAGCAGGCGTAAAAGTGTGAATCGGGCGTTAAGGGTTTAACGGCGCCGCAGCCTTTTACGGCGCCATTAACCCCTTAACGCCAGGGTTGTAATGAGGCCCATTGCGTTTGATTCATCAGCAGGTGCAGGAGGCTCTTCCCATCAGGTACACTGGTCCGGGGCATTCTCTGCAACCAGGCGAGTGGATCCTGGTGAAGAATTCCGAGAGTAAGTCATCGCTTGCACCCAGATGGCATGGGCCCTACCAAGTACTTTTGGCAACACAGACAGCAGTCTATGTGTGGACGGTAGGAAGGCATGGATACATGCCACACATACGAAGAAAGTTCCATCGCCATTGAAAGAACTGCCTGATCCAGACGACAAGAAAGAGACGGCTGCCTCTGAAACTAAGGAAATCGTTGCCAGTTCTCCGCCACAGAATCTGTCTGATCCTGACATGAAGCCTGGAAAGATTGCTATAAAGGAGAAAGGGTTAAGAGTGCCCCAACGTTGCCCAGCAGGATCTGCATCGCTGCTGGCTGATACGAACCCTGTCTCATCACTTTGGCGCCCACCACTTTTCGTTGCGCTGCAGGCTAACTCTGAGCCTGAATCTGGAAGTGCACCTGCACTATTCATCGATCACACAGTATCTGGAACAATACGGTACAATCTACGGCCTCAAGACAAGAAGTGATCAGATATTCGTTCTATTTTTCTTTGTTGCCTCTGTTTCCCATCACGGTTGAAGTGGGAATCAGAGGCCTAGGGGAGAGAGGCGTGGGAGTTGTGCAAATCCAACAACTCGGGAACGCGGCTCCCCGGTGCTATCTTTGAAAGAAATCCATGTGTAGATCACCCCTAATGGACAAGAGGGGCTCATATGGTACAAAGGCAATTGATAACTTCTCTGGAGTTCTTTGAGCTATGTGCAGAAGCACAATAATTTTGACCAAATTTATAGCAATCCAGGCTGCTGAGAACTGGAAAAAACACTTTGTTGACACTTCTGAACTTACTAATATTCAAACGAGTGCAACGGTAAGAGGTATTCACGACGAACATTGTTGAAAGAAGAATCAATAAAAATGCCTGCACCAGCTTCTGCCCCCTCCTGCACCAATGCTGATAATGTGCTAGATATAGAGACTGTAAGATTGCCGAAAAAACAGTGCCGAAAGAATTGTATGCTGATCTTAACAATAGTCATGTATGTTATGAGTATACTAGCACCGATAATGACGGTACTGATATTATAGTATTTAGAAGAAATACATCCATTGGAACTGTTATTGCCTATTAGAAATATTTCCGCCACTGAAAGCACAGTCCATGTAATTTCCTATACATTGTCCCCGATGGAAGAGAGACACAGGGAAGGATATGGAAATAACACATTACTTCTGATAATGAACATGACACACTCAATTCTGAGAAAAAACAATTGTTGGGTGTGTACCCACTTACCAAAACATGGTAGAAAGGGAATAGGTTGGTATGTGCAGCCATTGCCATTGAGTTATGCATGTTACGCGTCCTTAAGTGCATTGTATTATGGGAAATGCAACAAGAGTGAAACGGGTCAATTAGATAAAATGAACATGGATGAATTTGAGGAGGTAATAATGAAACCTGTAGGTTGCTCTATATTTCACAAAATGAGACTAATAACACCGGCAGTTATGCCACAAGATAGATTATGGGCCTCATTACAACCTTGGCGGAGGACCATGGTGCTATTAGCACCATGGTCCATGCCGCTAAGGTTGCAATTCCACCATGGTGGATGGCGAAATTACTGCCCCATTCCAAGGTGAGTGGGGCGGTAATTCCCCATTCACCAATGGCCCCTTCCCCATTCCCATTTTTGCCCCATAGGGCATAATGGGAATGGGGAAAGGTGATAATTACGGCACCGTAAATTACGGTGCCGTAATTATCGCCAAGGTCCCTTTGCGGCATGGCTTTTAACGCCTGCAAAAAGCAGGCGTTAAACAGCCATCCCGCAAAGGGAACCTTGTAATCAGGCGTTAAGGGTCGGCGCCATTTACGGCGCCGTAAACCCCTTAACGCCTGAGTCGGAATGAGGCCCAATATGTGACATATAAATCATCTGTAATCACGTTTCATATGAACCCAGAAGGAAATAATGATACAGTACCCCCCTCCTATACAGTAAATTACAGTCCATGCTCTGTTCCATTTTGCCTAAAAAAGAAAGGCTCCTATTCAGTAGGGACCTACACCAAGTGTATGAACATTGCAATCCTTGAGAGAGAGGAAGAAACGGTGTACGTGGAGAAAAAGCTTATCCCTGGTTGCCTAGAAATTGGGGAGGTACTTGTTACTTGGGGATTCTGTTTCCGGGGGTGTTTTTTTTTCAAAAACAGCAGATATAGCTAATCTATCTAGATCAAGACCACAACGAGAATATGACGGAGGATTAATTTCAGAAGACATAGCAAAATCATTTATACCATTTTGGGGCCAAGCAATAAACTCCTATAACATAAGACAATTGTCCACAATATTAGAGAAAACGATAAATGAAACAACAGATATATTATACATCATGACATTGGAGGAAAAAGGGATTAGATGATGACACTCCGAAATAGGATGGCTCTTGACATAGTTTCGGCTGATCGTGAGGGAGAATGCAAAATTGTGGGATCATCGTGTTGCGTATTTGTTAGTGACTCCTCCCCTATGATTTTTTGAAGCGATAAAAAAGTTGCACATTTTGAGCTCCGACCTCCATCCCCCAGAAGGAAGTTGGGAATTAAATATAAGCTCATGGTTCTGGAAAAAGTATTACGCTCATGGGGATGGAAATTAGTTGCAATTCTAGTAGCAGTGCTCGGTATATTTATGACATGTTGTTGTTGCATACACTGTTTACCATTAATTTGCACTGAAGTAAGTGAGGAGTGTGTACACATAGTAACCCAAAAGAAATCTCCCAGGTTGGATACTAAAGTGAATCATGAAATGGAAACAGTAAAAGAATTTATGACAATTAATAGCGATGACAATGATAACGATTATAGTAGTATGCAAATTTCGGAATCAGATACCTGGTCGGAGGAAGATGCAATGTTCGGGTGATGCGCTTGGCTTACGGCCAAGAGGAGGGTTTGTGAGTCTAGAAATTACCCTTCCATAACATAGGCGATATATTTTTGTTGGCCGAAAACCAACCACATCATGTGTTCAGCATTGTTACTACAGACTCATAACCATGACCAGAGAGCGTCCATTTTGTACGAATAGAATTCGCCATTTTGATGGATTTTTGCTTTTTGCTTTCTGTTTAAACTGCTTTGCTGTAAGTGAATTCTATCCCGTTATTGCTCATGCATAGAGCAAGGCCACAAGTTACATGTTGAAACACAGCCCAGGCAACCCAGACAGCAATGCCCGGTCTCCTCCCTCATAAGTCCTTGAAAGTAAGCAACAAGGCATTTAATCACTACACAGGTGGCAGCTAGTCTCACTGGTGCGGCAGAAACGGTAGGAAGGAACATTAAATGGCATGAATTATGCTCTCTTTTGCGGCCCCCCTCTTCACTGAGCCCCTGTAGATCGAGTTGAACTCCCACACACGAATAGATACCAGAAGATAGGGAGGCATGGAATGTGTCTCTCCCCTGCATGCAGCTTGCTTGTAAGAACAAGAGCATTATGTTCCCTAAAACAAAGAATCGAGTCTGCAAACTTCGCAAATTGCAAACTATTGCTGAATAAATGTCTGAGGGTGTCATGTTCATCATATTCGTCAATCATCAAAGCTATTTCAAAGGAAATACATTATGGGCGGGATTGAATATGTCACTACTGATAATAAGGTGATCGTTTTGTATATATGTACCTCATGTCTGGCGTATCAATTTGTGTGTGTTGATTGTGCCTTGTTTCCATACGCGAGGGTCCCCTAGGGGCCCATCAGTATACGCAAACATTTGCACCGTGACAAGTGCCATTTTTCATGGTATAAGCCGTAGGGCAAACATTGCTGTAGTGATCCAAACATGTGCTTCAAATGCTTTTTTTGAAACCGGGAGACGTTTGCCCTCTTGCTAACACATTCAGTATTAGCACTAAGGCAAACTTTGCCCTGTTGAAAAAAAACATCTGAAAGTACACGTTTTTGCGCTAGGAACATTTTATAAACCATTAAAAATTCCACTTGCAATGATGCAAATGTATTTGAATATGGCCCCAATGTTTGCCCTAGTGCTAATATGCAACTTTGCACTTGCACCAGTGCACAGTTTTTGTAATCTGGCCCCAGATCATCAAACAACCAATAGACAGTCTCACTATCAAAACAGTTATTTTCATGTGATCCATTTATACATGGTCATTTATGTTTTACAAATCTTATCTCTGCAGCTGACTCTAATTGAACGTAAATTAAACATTCATGTTGGACCCTGCAGATGGGCATAATGTCAATGCTCTGATGTATTACAATCCAAACGTGATCCCCTTCTCTACACCTGGTTAATACCCTCACAAGCAATAGGTACAGTTTCACTGACAATCTCCTACAAGCCATTACATTACACACTCTTATAAAAAGCCACCATGTTAAGAACACAAATTAAATGCTGCAATACCACTGACAAGATGCAGTTGTGCTCACACAGGTTTGGCTGCATACCGATGCCCTCTCCCTTGAATAGATGTAAACTAAAGGCTGCAGTTACACTGATAACATACAGAGGTCCTCATTGAATACAACATTAAAATTAGTTTGTTTCTATTCTACATTCATTTACACACTAGTATCAGGATCAACAGAAGATAATATGTTGTTAAACAAACGTTATGTTTTAAACATTGTTGAACATAAATTGTACGTTACGTTCAATCAGATGTATGAACTTCTGCAGCCACACATTATGCAGTATTTTCTATAGTACAAAACACAGCACCTCATAGAGACACATATGTCTCCCTGCTTGCAAAGTTCAACCAGCTTGATGCCGCTCTGTGTCCTTGCAGAGATCGTCACCTGCTCGACTTGTCCTAAGCGCGATTTTGATGGCACATACCCACGGCTATAGCAGCAATATGGGACAAGTGCATTCTCTATATGCTCCTTTTTAACTGTGTCTTTTGTTATTAATATGTATTCACCCTTCATTCACTCACTCCTATTCTCCAACTTCACATCTAGGTTTACAGTCTGAATAAGCTTGTTGGGTTTCAAACAATATTTTAATATATACAAACACCTTTTTCTAGTTTTAGTATCAACATTATAGATACAAATGTATCTAATATCACAGTGATCAAAAATAAACCAAATACAGAAAACAGTGTATACAACTCGAAAAATATTTGTTGACACTAAAAAATTGCAGTTTCTTTTACAACTGAAGCTAAAGTGGTGGGATTAGTACTACAGTGCCATACCTTCAACAAAACAGTTTACCAATTTTAAGACACAGTATTCAATCTTTGGAGCACACAATATACTGGGCTGGATTTTCCTATCCTTCCATTCAACATTTTAGTCCGGTCATCTTTTAGCTTGTATAGACTTATAACATCTTAAATCCTTGGCCAGACATATCATAGCCAAACCACAGAATTGGGAACAATGGACACCCAGTCTAGGTTTCTGCCTTCTAAGACCATTAAGTTTACCTGAAAACATGTTAATACTTGAGTGTTTCAGTCTTTACATCACAAATCCACTCGTATCCGCTCGTACCCATAAAGGTATATGGGTAATTCCATATCAGAAAGGATAATATGCTAATCAGATCTCCCTATCACAAATAAAATCATAGTGTACAATAGTGCCTTGCTGAATAAGTATCCTGATCCTGATCTGCAGTGCCTTCTCTCCAGTGGCACAGAGCAGGTCCAGCGGTCACAGGTGCCCATCTGACAGCTGTAGTGACAGCCAAATATTTGTAGCACAGGGACAGCATTTAATATATACATCCCATTTCCCAAAATCACATAAGTATAAGAGTTGCTATCCTGTCAGTATATTAATTTGTAACTATAAGCCCCACCTGAGATTAAAGTATGGTGGCCAGTATCTGTCAAAATTATACAAGCCGCATCAAATTGATATCACACATGTGTCAGCCCTGTAAGCCCCGCTCAGCATTGGAAGTGTTATGTGTATTCCCTCTAGACAGGTGGTCTATGCTGCTTCCAGCAATATGGTAGCCCTAGCGACTGCCTCTCTATGGTTGTTTGTGAGGTAGGGTAACACCTCAGTCTAGAGAGACAGTCACTCCACAGGAAGCTGTCCTGTGCAGAGGAATAAAAGGGTTGTCTATGATTAAAAAGAATACGAAATGTTCGAGGGAGAAAAAAACAAAAGTTATTTTACCGAGTTTTGTCTCCCCCGGACATTTCTTGCAACCCGCTGCCACCAAACCCTTACTTACCTTCCAGGGGACCACAGGGAAGTGTGCCGCCGCCTCTGCCATCCCTCTGTGAGCGAGTTCCCTTCACGAACTTGAATGTGAACCGGCGCTGCAGTGTCCTTTCCTTTTTTTTGTTGCTTTGCCTGTCCCCTGCTTTCCTTTTTATGGAAAGGGGGTACACCCCACCAACCCTCGAAGTCCCAGAATGTCGATCAAGGGGAATAGGTGACACCCACACAAACGCTGCTCCCCTTGATCGACATTTTTGGGATTCAGGTTTTTTTCACTGCTGTATTCGCCATTTTCTTCCATTTATGTTTTTTTTCTCTACATTTCAAACAGATTCCGAATAAAAGGGCACTCCCTTCAATACAGGACCAGCCCCAGAGCGGGATCCTGCATATCAAAAAGTGCTGTTGATGCTATTTACAGAGGAAGGAAGCAAGTTTACTGTAGCCAGAAAGAGCTCCACACAGTTGGGTAAAGATTCAAACATGTTGATTCTCACTATACTCTGGGCCTCATTACACGGATGGCGGTAAGGTTTTACCGGTACCGGTAAAATACCGGTACCGGTAAATCCTTACTGCCTTACTACGAGGTCCCTTTGCGGGTTGGGGGATTTAACGCCTGCTTTTTGCAGGCGTTAAAAACCAACCCGCAAAGGGACCCAGGGAGCTAATTACGGTACCGCAATTTGCGGTACCGTGATTAGCACCTTCCCCATTCCCATTGAGCCCTATGGGGCAAAAATGGGAATGGGGAAGGGCAATGGTGGAGGGGGGAATTACCGCCCGCCAACCTTGGAATGGGGCAGTAATTCCCCTTTTCGCCAAGGCGGGAACCATGGCGCTAATAGCGCCATGGTTCTCCGCCATCCGTGTAATGAGGCCCTCTGTCTTCCTTCCTGACACCTCCCCTTTTTCAAGCACAAAGCACTTTGGGGTGATGTCAGAAGACAACAAACACTTTCACTCAAATTCAGGAATTGGACCCCTATATCAGGTTTGTGTTAGTCCAATTACCTGTGGAATAATGCCTTTAAAAGAATGAGTCTCCACTCCACAAATGCCTATGCAAGTATCCATTGGTACTCTGTTGGGAGAGTTGACTTTCCAAAGCCTTCCACCAGTAAGGTGAAGACTGAGTGTCCAAGGTAGAGGTGACCTCTGTTCCCTAACCATCCCTAGGGCACATTGTGGGTGACCTGTCGCTGAGGTGGTCGCAGCCTACGGCACCCCATCGGCATTTTTCCTTTCCTGCTTGGTTCCAGTCTGTCCACAGTGGCTGTGCAGCCTGGAGGAGCCACACAGACTTTAAAAACTCATTTTGGCCGCGGAGTGGCTGCGGAGCTGCTCGCTGAGGTGCTCGCAGTCTACGGCGCCCCATCAGCATTTTTCCTTTCCTGCTTGGTTCCAGTCTGTCCACAGTGGCTGTGCAGCCTGGAGGAGGAGCCACACAGACTTTAAAAACTCATTTTGGCCGTGGAGCGGCCGCGGAGCTGCTCGCTGAGGTGCTCGCAGTCTACGGCACCCCATCTGCATTTTTCCTTTCCTGCTTGGTTCCAGTCTGTCCACAGTGGCTGTGCAGCCTGGAGGAGGAGCCACACAGACTTTAAAAACTAATTTTGGCCGCGGAGTGGCCGCAGAGCTGCTCCCTGAGGTGCTCGCAGTCTACGGCACCCCATCAGCATTTTTCCTTTCCTGCTTGGTTCCAGTCTGTCCACAGTGGCTGTGCAGCCTGGAGGAGGAGACACAGACTTTAAAAACTCATTTTGGCCGCGGAGCTGCTCGCTGAGGTGCTCGCAGTCTACGGCAGTCCGCGGGCGCTCCGCGGCCCACCTGACGCCGCAATGCTCGAGGATGAGGCAAGCGGCGAGGGACACTGGCTGGGAAGCCAGAGAATGAGAAGTGAAGACAGCGGCCTAGAGAGGCGGAGCCCCTTGAAGCGGGCGAGCCGCTCAAGAAAACCCCCCTCTCTGAAAGACGTTCCAACACTGGCAAAATCTAAAGCACCCAGTGGCCCCTTGCGAACGGCTCCACACAAAAGCAATGCTGTTACGAAAACAAAGCCACCTGGCCAGATTTGCTCTCCCCTGGAATCAGCGGCGGCGACTGGGCCAGCCAATGGGGAAGAGAACAACCAGCCGCCAAAAGAAGCAACAGAGGTATCCTCCATAAAACAGACCCCTTCGAACCACAATCCATTAACACGCGTCTCACCACGCTCCGTACAGATTCCAACATTGAGACCTACCAGTCTGCAAGTCCACGATGAAGAGGATCAACCCACCCGGCCTCCAAGTGGTGCCGTCGTAGAGGGACCGGCGGACGAGCCTGTGGACAAGGACGCCGGCTCCACTTCAAGAGACCTACAGTCCGCAAACAGCTGCGGCTCCCCTCCTCTCGATCCAGGCGCCTCTCTGGCCGGGAGCCCGCCGCGGAGATGACGAGCCCTGCTGCCGAAGAGCCGCGCCGGGAGCTGAGAGAGGGGGAAAACACGGAGTGGACTAATGCTGGCAAAAAGACTACTCCGCTGATCTCTCAGCTCTCGAAGCCTTTACAGAATCAGATGCCAGCAAAGTCGGAACGGGATTATGTGCAAGGCGGAGAGGTCTCTCAAAGTGCCTCAACCACAAGGAGCCTAAAATCGGGTTCCCCTGAAGGGGAGTACAACGAAACAGCCAAGTCAAAGGAATCCCAGGACAAGGGGGTAAATCATTCCAAAATCACCGCCCCCGAATGTATCAAGTCTGCAAAAACCATTGACAATTACCATTTCGTCAATAAAAATAGCTGACCTAGAGAACAAGGAAACCCTCAAAGCACTAATCCCCTGCCCACCAAACTATGAGGATGCCCCCAGCCCAGGTAAAAACAGAGCAACGAACAAAAGCACCATCAACAGCTCATACTCTACTCTCGAATACTCGGAAGATGAGCTGGACGAGGCTATCAAATCCTCATCAATTCCATTAAGACTTAACTTTTCGGAAACTCATTCAACACCGATTGCAGCAGACCCTATAAAACTTCAAAACCCTACGAGCACAAGTAACATCAAACTTCAGTCACAACCAAGTGCTACGACTCCATCCAAATCTACTGCAGAGGCATCGTGCAGAAAACTACTGACAAAGGGAAAAATGCCTCCACGGGCCCACAAGGAGAAAAAAATACTCACAAAGGGATCCATATCCAACTACTTTGCAACCAAAAGCAAAGCCCCACTTGAGGAAGACATAGCTGAAATATCAGATGCAGAACTACTGGAGGGAACCTATTTAGACCAGAATCTAGAAAATGACAAGGATTCCCTACGTAAACTTGCCTTTCTGAAAAGATGGCACATAAAAGAGGAAAGACCACGCTCTGAAAATTCTTCCAAGAGCACAGATCCCAATCGGACACCAAAAAACGGCTCTGCCTTTTCAGAGCAACTTCAGGTCCCACCTGACTCGATCACCAGCAAACCTGAAGATGCCCTGGCGCCCCGAGATATGGGAAGCCAAGAGAAGCATACACACCAGAAGGAACTCCTGAGCAAAGTACCTAAAAACTCTACCATCCAAGAAGTAAGGAAAGAGATTCCAACCTTTGAGAAGTCCCAACACGAGAGCCTCCCAAGCGGCTGCCTCATAATCAATGCATGTCAATATTCATCAAATGACACAATCTCAAACCAATCTTTAACCACTAAAGCCACAACTGGACTCCCATCTCCATCACCAAAAAGGAAACCTGACCTCCTAGCCCTTATGTCATCTTTAACAACAGCACTTGCGCCCTTCACCAAACTATATGAAGCGCTCAACGACACAACAAAAGACCAAGTAACCCTGCTGGCGCACATACAAACGAGACTCTCTTTCATCGAAGGCTACATTACAGCAAAGGATCATAACTATCAACCGTCAGGTCAGCCTCCACTGCAGCCAGATCACCTCGTTGATCGTTCAAAGTGCTCGAGATCCACTCAAACCGAGGCACCAGTTTTCAAAACCTTTAACTTCACAGGAGACTCGGCTAAATCAACAGTGACAGACCACACTAACCAAGAGAACAAAGCACTACCTGATTCCCAAACAAACACAACACAGGAAACTATCACAGATAAGCTCCGGGTAACGAAACAAAAAGAAAAAACAAAACCCTCAAACTCCAAATTGCAGCTAGCCCAGGCAATTAAGTCGAATAAAATCATTCAAAAAACAAGGCCCGGTCTTCAACTAAAAAAACGGGTGTGCATCTTGGTCAGCTGACATATCCATTCAAAAAGACGACCCCACATTGAGAGGCCCCGCAAAGAGCAAAATGAGCAAACCCTCAATCAAACTTAAAATCAACGAAAACAACCAGTTATCCTACTTTAAACAATCCTGTTTACCTTTTGAGTCCAAATCCACCGACCACACTATCCCTCTGTCATCGAAGCCCTCACTAACACCAAGAGATGATAAGAGGGCTGTAGAAGACACTGTGTGGTCAATCACGGAAAGTGAGCTGATGGATGCAGCTTTAAACGTAACAGAAACGTGGGAGGACTGGGAAAAAGATGACTGGACGCCTACCCAAAAAAGGAAGAGAAACGCAAATAGTCAACCCCCTGTGGTTCTGGACGAACTCCAGGACCACAAACAAAAAAATGAAAATAGAAAAACCAAAAAAAATAACCCGTCTGTTCAAGAGCCAACAAGTCCAATTTTCCTGACACTGGAAGAAAAAAAACTAAAACTCCTGGAAAAAAACAAACACAGAGTACTTTCTAAGTACCCACCAGCTAAGAAAATGGAAAATCCCCTAGAACGAGACAAGTCCAGTCCACCCCCACCCCCTTCTAAGAGGACTCAACCATCGAGACACGACTCTCAAAAAGCATCACACGAACGACCAACAGTGCCTATTCCGCGTTGGCGCTCCAGAGTGCACAAAAGCTCACACAGAGAGGAGCGTGCACTCTCAAAAACTAGAAGCTCAAAAAGACCTCACAAATCAGATCACACAGTGAGATCTCCGTCTCCATCAAACCACCAACGAACATCAAGATCTAGAGGACGCAGAAATCAGAGGCATCAACCAGAACGGAGGAGACAAAGTAATGACCGACAAGAAAGAAGAGATCTCATAAATCGCCTGGCTGGGTCCACCAAGACACGTTCCTTCACTTTGAAAAGTATCTGGAAGGAAGACTCCTCATTTATCCTAAACAGGAAAACGATCTTAAAAATATTACACCTAGTCCTAGCCCGGAAAACTTTATCTACAGAAGACCTCACAATTGTGGAATTCAGGGATAAAAAGCGAGTGGACAGCATCTACTTACATATTCAATCTGAAACCATCAAATCTGCTTTAACTAAAGAAAAAAACAAATTGAGAGCGTTGGGTTATGACCTCACAGACTACATAAGCTCCAAAGAGCGTACTGACCACAAAGAAGACTTAGCGAACTGCCCGGAGAGATGTTGCCGGGAAAAGAAGACGAAAGCCCATGTCAAGAGCGAACCTATGCATCGGAACGACCGGGTGTCGGCAGTGAACGACAAACACTCTCCAAGATCAATCACACGAAAGCAGACAGAGGCCCACCGGCCAAGCTCTTTAGAACTGGAAAGAGTACCTCCGGGCCCCCAAAAAAATTGGAACATCACCATTGAGCAAGATATCCCACTAAAAGGAAAGGAGAAGCCAAATTGGGACAAGAAGAACAAAGTGCAAAGGAGGAGGTCAACTGCTGGGCCTGGCTGCCCAAAGCATTATCAACAAACTACAGATACTAGAAATTAAACAAAAGCCAGTTAATTAAGGAGCGCTCTGGCCAGTCATTGAGCATGGAACCGGTGACCAACATAATCCTAGGTTCTTGGAACAACCGGGGTTTCTCCCACCTGATGAACTCCTCAGACGTCAACTTAGGATCTGCAGACATCTGGTGTTTCCAAGAAACCTGGATTCAACATAAACCGTTGATAGAAGGATATGCGATCACCTTCTCACCAGCCTTGAAAGGAACATCAGGGAGACCAAGAGTGGGACTACTCACAGCAATAAGATTCAGATTTGACCTCCACGTTTACAAAGTGTTAAGGGCTGAGCCGCACATACTGGCAACTCTGATACAAAGAACCAATAATCTACAAAATGTTAACAAACAAAAAAATACGACATACTTGCTGATCAACTTATATTGGAACCCTGCAGAATGTGTAACAGAGACCTTCTTACAGAAAATCGAAAACCTTCTGAAAGCCGCCCTATCAAGTGAACTAGTAGAAAGCATAGTCATCTGTGGGGACTTAAACGTCAAGATCAAGAAGAACGGGCAGGAAAACTGTCAAATAAAATCGAACATGACACCACTGTCGGAAAACTCCCAAGACAGAGGAAAGAAATGGGCCAACTTGATGGACAATTTCGATCTACACAATGCCCACTTCTTAGGTAAAGCATCACAGCCGATCCTCCCGACTTGGGAACTAGCCGGAAGGAGCGCCACTTTAGACCATATTTATTTATCCAGAAACCTCCTCCCGCTGGTCACTGGTTTTGATATCATCAAAACACTTAACAGCAACCATAACCTCCTGAAAATGACATCGTCAGTCCCCCGCCTCAAAGCGCACGAAAGTGACACTGCGCTGAGATCAACTAATATGGAGACTTACGCAAACTCCACCCGCTTAAGGATGAACACCTCAGCAGTTACGACACTAACTCGTAAATATTGCCAAGCAAAAGCGCTGGTAAACTCAAAAGAGGCGGGACACCTCATGGACTACTGCCCACTACTTCAACCATATTATATTAAAAAAAGGGTAACGGGAAAAAAGAAAAGACTAACCATCACAACAACGAAACCCTCAGGAATAAAAGGCTGGAGATGAGAAGAGCCGTAAGAAAGGCAAGGAGCTCCCCCTCACGTGCCAACGTTGAAACAGCTTCGAAAGTCACTAAAGCCTATAAGAACTGGGTGAAAGGCTTCAAATTACAACTATATCAAGAAGACTGTGAACAAATGCTGCGAGTGCTGGCTGGCAAGCAAACAAAATCATTTTGGTCACTTGTCAATACCAACAGCTCACTAAGCAAGGACGCTTTAACATCCAGCGTACCAGAAGAAGCTTGGATAACACACTTCACTACCCTTTTCGGCCCAGTGGGCAACGAACTGAAACCCAGGACAAGCCGGTCCAACCGGTGGGCCATAGAACCCGACCCATCTAGCATCGAAGATAAAATCAAGAACCTCAAATCATCACGAGCTCCGGGTCCTGACGGTTTGTCGAACATGGACTTAAAATCCAACTCAAAAGCCTGGTCAATCCTAATAGCCGAAATTTTTGAATCCTGTACAAACACCACATCCGTTCTGAAGTCTTGGAAAACAGCCAATGCAGTCCCTATCTATAAGTCTGGAGACAGAAGCGATCCCAACAACTATCGCCCGATAGCACTCCTCGACTGCATTGGCAAACTATTTGGATCCTTTTTACTGGACAACTTCAAAACCTGGGTAGTGTCCTCAGAAGGATGGGACAATTTTCAAACAGGCTTCTGGAAAACTTTGAACACCATGGCAAACATTTTCACCATCAACATCTTGAAAGCCAGAGTTCAGGAAGGGCCCCCCCCCTTTGCATGGCCTTCATCGATTTATCCAAAGCCTTTGATAAGGTAAATAGAGAAAAACTTTGGATAAAACTTGCCAACTGGAATTGCCCTCCATACTTGCTAGACCCAATACAAGAACTTTACTCAGAAACATCCATGAGAGTCAGACTGAATGGCACTGGGCTACTTTCCGCCGTAATAGGAACAGCTAGCGGAGTTAAGCAAGGATGCCCTCTGGCACCAGCACTTTACAACGCCTATACTGGTGATTACCAACAAGCCGAAAAGAAGGTTAAAGCCTTCCCACCTTCCTTAGGATCCGAAAAAGTCAGTAGATTACTCTACGCGGATGATATCATACTCATTGACCAGACAAAGATAGGGCTACAATGAAAGCTAGACAACCTGAACGAATACCTTCATACTAACGACCTGGAAAGCAACGCAACAAAAACCAAAGTGATGCGACTAACGAAGGCGGCCAAACGCAAAACCACAGAGGCGTGGTTCTTTAATAACACCCGCCTGGAAGAGGTGGATGCCTTCAGATACCTGGGTACGATGTTCAGTAACAAACGGAATGAGCAATCCATGTTAGACCTTCTGACCAACAAAAACAAAACTTTGTCAAACCAACTGATCATCATGGACAAAAAATTTGGTCGCTTCTCAGTAAAGGCGGCGACAAATTTTTTTAAAATGAAAGTGGTCCCAGCACTTACCTATGGCACAGCGGCATTCTTTGGCATCCCTGACTCAACGTGGCCCAAATTGGAGGGCTCACTTTGGAAAAAAGTGCTCCGTTTACCTGCTTCGACACCCTAAAGACCAATGAGGTATTGCAAATCCGAGGAAAATCTAAATCAGATGGCTGTAGATTCTGTTGGAACTCAGACTTAAAAGAAAGCCTGAGACACCTGATGATCCATTGCACAGGAACAACTAGCAATAGGAAAACCCACCTGGATCACCTCTACTCAAACTTTGCAAAGATGGACGAGGACTACTGGTGGGCATACCTAATGAACGGGCTAAGCCGAAGAGCGGTAATCGCAGTGGTAAACTTTCTACTCACTCTGAAGCTGGACGCCATCTGTGAAGGTTCAGAGAGGCCCTAAAAGACTTAGCCCGTTTTGATGAGCATCTAGGAAAATACATTTCTTCTTCTTTTGTAAAAACTGTTAACAACAGTTATACACAAAAAAAAATAAAAAGAAATTGTGGGTGACCTGCTGATGAAACAAGACCTGTAGGTCTTCCACCCACACTGCTGTACAGAACCTCATTGTGGTGAAGGACTCCACTGTGCGAGCCAACCTCTCTTGTGTAAAAACTCGAGATTAAGGACTGACCGTGTCCTTAAAACCCCAGAGTGGAACTCACAAAATGCTGAGAGCCAAGGAAGCCATGACCCCTGTTTCTCATAATCTCAAACTGCCTTTGAATCAGATTTGCCACATCTCAAACCTCAGGACCTGCAGGTGCTGCTTTTGGCACTCAAGCAAACCTTCAAACTACCATGCTTGCAACTTTAAACCAGCTTGGTGTCCTTGCAGATATTGTCAGCTGTTCGACTTGAATCAGCTATTCATCACTGTAACCAAATTGAACTGCTGGAGGATTACTAATCAACTCAAACCTGCAGTTACCAAATGATTAAACCTGGCTTGACTTCACACAGCCACTTCTCTGAACAGCATAGAAGAACATCAGGAACACCCCTTCAAACCAGTGCCAAACTTCTACTTGAACCTCTGGAGCGTCAAGCATCGACTGTATCCAGTGGTTACCATATATCTCAAACTGAATCCGAAACAATTCAGTTGAGCGCTCTGACCTGCACCCTCAAAGCCTCGGTGCCATCTTGCTGCTTGGGACAACATATGTTGCCTTGCTCAAACTGATTTTGATCTGCTAGCACAAAAATCACTAAGCCTGGTTCAATGCTGTCGAACCACCAGGAAGTTACTATTGTTCCATAACTGCCCTCCTGGTCAGCTTTGGGCCCTAGAGAGGTTTACTCACTTGTGCACCTTTATCATCAAAGACATATCCTTTTTAAAGAACATTGTGTTTGTTGAATTGCCTTTCATAAATGTATTAGTATCTGCAGTGATGCATGATTATTTCTCTGCATCTTCCCTGCTTTGTACAGTTTTTTTAATATTTAGTTTTCTTGCGGATGTCATGTTTAATTAAGGCATATATCATAGTTAAGGTGAGTCAGAGACACATAGGACCCCCTCAAAATTCTATTGTTAATAACCTTTGATTCGAGTAACAGATTTGGCTGAAATTTCCCTTCCCATTTATTTTCCCATAGACAAAAAAGGTACATTTTCGACAAAGCGCAAAGCTTAAACCGCTGGACAGATTTGGACCAGGTCCGAAACAACTTGGGCACGAAGAGTTGACTCGCAATCCATGTTTGATTGGGGTTATTCCTTGCCATAGTTACTTTAAAATTTGATGGAGAAGGGGTTGCCCCCTTCCCCAAAATGTTTAGTTATATCTACCATGGTGCATTGCAGAGTCATGGTTTTCAGAAATTAAACAACCGCCATCTTGTTTTTCTCTCGATGTGAGAGATATTCGTGTCTATAGCCGAGGTTATGGGAAAATGAAATGAAGTAAAAAGCTATTTGCAGGTCAATAAACATACAATTGCCATCAGGGTAGAGGTGGTGGGATGACTAGAGTGCATTGAGTGAAATTTGGGAGTTGGAGGGGTACAGGGACCGAGTTTGCAAAACATAGCTTTTCGTAGCATCGGCTGTATTCGCAAATAGCAAACATCCCATAGCAAACAGTGTCACAGAAGCAGTGTGTGTTGTGGGGGTAAAGGGAGATGGGAGGGTGCAGGGGGGTTGAACAGGCCATATGGATATGTGGGGGGTGCTGGGATAGATGAAGAGGGCATTTGGTGAGTTGCGGGGGGACAGGAAAGCATTTTTATGGCCGTTTTGCCAATTTTCGCAGCTATATCCGAGGCTCAAAAGGACTACAGATAGTTGAGGGTATGTGCAGTTCAGTATCCGCAGCTATATAGGTTGGGGTGTCAGTGTTTTATATTTTATTTAAGTACTTTGTTTAGGTGTTAGGCAGAAATATATGCAGTACTCTTTGGGAACACCACACACAATAAAGACTACAAGTGACAGTACAAATTCAGCTTTGGTACAAGCCTGTACTACACAGTAAAGTGGTAGCGATGGCTGAGCAGCCAGACTTATCTCGAGCAAGTGAGCAGTATCAATAGTTACAGAAAGGACAGCAATTACTAAAATTCAAAAAAACACTGACTCAAGGTTTCTGAGTAAAAGAATATACATTTATTTACACATCAGTTATAAAACATTTCACTTAAATAAAGCAGTTGAAAAATCACACTCTTAATACAATACACCGAACCCAATAGGTTCTGGACAAGTTAGGCTCAACACGAAGTATGAGCAAAATGGCACTCCTGCAATTTAAAAAGGAGGGAAAGAGAAAGTTAGGCAAAAATAGAGCAGCACCAACAGGTAAGTAAGCAGGGCAATCTAGGAAGAGGAACTACAGTGACGGGATCAAATCAAAAAGGCTTAGGGCTAAAGTCAATAGGACAAAAGTCTTTTGCTAAAGATCCCACAGTTCAGGGTAGTTCGCGGTTAGGTCTTTGCCAAGATTTCCGGACGAAGTTGGTCGACAGAAAAGTTAGTTTAAAGAGTAGAGAAGGACAAGCCTTTGGATTGGCGAAAGATTTCACACACCTTCACTGCTGCTGGACAAAACGAACAACTGGATTTGCACAGTACCTTTAAATGGATAAGAAGCTGTAGCTGAGGCGGACGTTCCTGGCAGGTCCTGCAGGCTCACGGTTCCTGAAGCGACTGTAGGACTGACATGAAGTAGGAAGACTGGAGGGTCCTGCACTGCCCAGGAAAGAAACCAGCAGCAGAGCAAAGCAACAAATAAAAGGTGCGCTCCTTAAAACCCAAGCAGGGTCCGACCTTCCTGGCTATCCGGTTCACTGTAGCTCTGTACAGCAAATTCGACCAGAGGAGGGAGTCCTGGCTTGCAGTTTGGGCAAACTGATTGGTCCCACCAGCTCAGGGGAAGAAGATTCCTGGTAGATCTTCTCTGTCATTGAAGTCTGAAGATTCAGACCTGCAGCAGGGCTTCACCGTGCGGTTCAGTCGTTGTAGGGGTCCTCTTCTGTCAGCTAGGGGCCCATCAGTCTACGCAAACATTTGCACCGTGACAAGTGCCATTTTTCATGGTATAAGCCGTAGGGCAAACATTGCTGTAGTGATCAAAACATGTGCTTCAAATGCTTTTTTTGAAACAGGGAGACGTTTGCCCTCTTGCTAACACATTCAGTATTAGCACTAAGGCAAACTTTGCCCTGTTGAAAAAAAAAATCTGAAAGTACACGTTTTTTGCGCTAGGAACATTTTATAAACCATTAAAAATTCCACTTGCAATGATGCAAATGTATTTGAATATGGCCCCAATGTTTGCCCTAGTGCTAATATGCAACTTTGCACTTGCACCAGTGCACAGTTTCTGTAATCTGGCCCCAGATCATCAAACAACCAATAGACAGTCTCACTATCAAAACAGTTATTTTCATGTGATCCATTTATACATGGTCATTTATGTTTTACAAATGTTATCTCTGCAGCTGACTCTAATTGAACGTAAATTAAACATTCATGTTGGACCCTGCAGATGGGCATAATGTCAATGCTCTGATGTATTACAATCCAAACGTGATCCCCTTCTCTACACCTGGTTAATACCCTCACAAGCAATAGGTACAGTTTCACTGACAATCTCCTACAAGCCATTACATTACACACTCTTATACAAAGCCACCATGTTAAGAACACAAATTAAAGGCTGCAATACCACTGACAAGATGCAGTTGTGCTCACACAGGTTTGGCTGCATACCGATGCCCTCTCCCTTGAATAGATGTAAACTAAAGGCTGCAGTTACACTGATAACATACAGAGGTCCTCATTGAATACAACATTAAAATGAGTTTGTTTCTATTCTACATTGTTGTTAAACAAACGTTATGTTTTAAACATTGTTGAACATAAATTGTACGTTACGTTCAATCAGATGTATGAACTTCTGCAGCCACACATTATGCAGTATTTTCTATAGTACAAAACACAGCACCTCATAGAGACACATATGTCTCCCTGCTTGCAAAGTTCAACCAGCTTGATGCCGCTCTGTGTCCTTGCAGAGATCGTCACCTGCTCGACTTGTCCTAAGCGCGATTTTGATGGCACATACCCACGGCTATAGCAGCAATATGGGACAAGTGCATTCTCTATATGCTCCTTTTTAACTGTGTCTTTTGTTATTAATATGTATTCACCCTTCATTCACTCACTCCTATTCTCCAACTTCACATCTAGGTTTACAGTCTGAATAAGCTTGTTGGGTTTCAAACAATATTTTAATATATACAAACACCTTTTTCTAGTTTTAGTATCAACATTATAGATACAAATGTATCTAATATCACAGTGATCAAAAATAAACCAAATACAGAAAACAGTGTATACAACTCGAAAAATATTTGTTGACACTAAAAAATTGCAGAGTTTCTTTTACAACTGAAGCTAAAGTGGTGGGATTAGTACTACAGTGCCATACCTTCAACAAAACAGTTTACCAATTTTAAGACACAGTATTCAATCTTTGGAGCACACAATATACTGGGCTGGATTTTCCTATCCTTCCATTCAACATTTTAGTCCGGTCATCTTTTAGCTTGTATAGACTTATAACATCTTAACTCCTTGGCCAGACATATCATAGCCAAACCACAGAATTGGGAACAATGGACACCCAGTCTAGGTTTCTGCCTTCTAAGACCATTAAGTTTACCTGAAAACATGTTAATACTTGAGTGTTTCAGTCTTTACATCACAAATCCACTCGTATCCGCTCGTACCCATAAAGGTATATGGGTAATTCCATATCAGAAAGGATAATATGCTAATCAGATCTCCCTATCACAAATAAAATCATAGTGTACAATAGTGCCTTGCTGAATAAGTATCCTGATCCTGATCTGCAGTGCCTTCTCTCCAGTGGCACAGAGCAGGTCCAGCGGTCACAGGTGCCCATCTGACAGCTGTAGTGACAGCCAAATATTTGTAGCACAGGGACAGCATTTAATATATACATCCCATTTCCCAAAATCACATAAGTATAAGAGTTGCTATCCTGTCAGTATATTAATTTGTAACTATAAGCCCAACCTGAGATTAAAGTATGGTGGCCAGTATCTGTCAAAATTATACAAGCCGCATCAAATTGATATCACACATGTGTCAGCCCTGTAAGCCCCGCTCAGCATTGGAAGTGTTATGTGTATTCCCTCTAGACAGGTGGTCTATGCTGCTTCCAGCAATATGGTAGCCCTAGCGACTGCCTCTCTATGGTTGTTTGTGAGGTAGGGTAACACCTCAGTCTAGAGAGACAGTCACTCCACAGGAAGCTGTCCTGTGCAGAGGAATAAAAGGGTTGTCTATGATTAAAAAGAATACGAAATGTTCGAGGGAGAAAAAAACAAAAGTTATTTTACCGAGTTTTGTCTCCCCCGGACATTTCTTGCAACCCGCTGCCACCAAACCCTTACTTACCTTCCAGGGGACCACAGGGAAGTGTGCCGCCGCCTCTGCCATCCCTCTGTGAGCGAGTTCCCTTCACGAACTTGCATGGGAACCGGCGCTGCAGTGTCCTTTCCTTTTTTTTGTTGCTTTGCCTGTCCCCTGCTTTCCTTTTTATGGAAAGGGGGTACACCCCACCAACCCTTGAAGTCCCAGAATGTCGATCAAGGGGAATAGGTGACACCCACACAAACGCTGCTCCCCTTGATCGACATTTTTGGGATTCAGGTTTTTTTCACTGCTGTATTCGCCATTTTCTTCCATTTATGTTTTTTTTTCTCTACATTTCAAACAGATTCCGAATAAAAGGGCACTCCCTTCAATACAGGACCAGCCCCAGAGCGGGATCCTGCATATCAAAAAGTGCTGTTGATGCTATTTACAGAGGAAGGAAGCAAGTTTACTGTAGCCAGAAAGAGCTCCACACAGTTGGGTAAAGATTCAAACATGTTGATTCTCACTATACTCTGGGCCTCATTACACGGATGGCGGTAAGGATTTACCGGTACCGGTAAAATACCGGTACCGGTAAATCCTTACTGCCTTACTACGAGGTCCCTTTGCGGGTTGGGGGATTTAACGCCTGCTTTTTGCAGGCGTTAAAAACCAACCCGCAAAGGGACCCAGGGAGCTAATTACGGTACCGCAATTTGCGGTACCGTGATTAGCGCCTTCCCCATTCCCATTGAGCCCTATGGGGCAAAAATGGGAATGGGGAAGGGCAATGGTGGAGGGGGGAATTACCGCCCGCCAACCTTGGAATGGGGCAGTAATTCCCCTTTTCGCCAAGGCGGTGCCGGTATTTTACCGGCATGAACCATGGCGCTAATAGCGCCATGGTTCTCCGCCATCCGTGTAATGAGGCCCTCTGTCTTCCTTCCTGACACCTCCCCTTTTTCAAGCACAAAGCACTTTGGGGTGATGTCAGAAGACAACAAACACTTGTCTCAAATTCAGGAATTGGACCCCTATATCAGGTTTGTGTTAGACCAATTACCTGTGGAATAATGCCTTTAAAAGAATGAGTCTCCACTCCACAAATGCCTATGCAAGTATCCATTGGTACTCTGTTGGGAGAGTTGACTTTCCAAAGCCTTCCACCAGTAAGGTGAAGACTGAGTGTCCAAGGTAGAGGTGACCTCTGTTCCCTAACCATCCCTAGGGCACATTGTGGGTGACCTGTCGCTGAGGTGGTCGCAGCCTACGGCACCCCATCGGCATTTTTCCTTTCCTGCTTGGTTCCAGTCTGTCCACAGTGGCTGTGCAGCCTGGAGGAGCCACACAGACTTTAAAAACTCATTTTGGCCGCGGAGTGGCTGCGGAGCTGCTCGCTGAGGTGCTCGCAGTCTACGGCACCCCATCAGCATTTTTCCTTTCCTGCTTGGTTCCAGTCTGTCCACAGTGGCTGTGCAGCCTGGAGGAGGAGCCACACAGACTTTAAAAACTCATTTTGGCCGTGGAGCGGCCGCGGAGCTGCTCGCTGAGGTGCTCGCAGTCTACGGCACCCCATCTGCATTTTTCCTTTCCTGCTTGGTTCCAGTCTGTCCACAGTGGCTGTGCAGCCTGGAGGAGGAGCCACACAGACTTTAAAAACTAATTTTGGCCGCGGAGTGGCCGCAGAGCTGCTCCCTGAGGTGCTCGCAGTCTACGGCACCCCATCAGCATTTTTCCTTTCCTGCTTGGTTCCAGTCTGTCCACAGTGGCTGTGCAGCCTGGAGGAGGAGACACAGACTTTAAAAACTCATTTTGGCCGCGGAGCTGCTCGCTGAGGTGCTCGCAGTCTACGGCAGTCCGCGGGCGCTCCGCGGCCCACCTGACGCCGCAATGCTCGAGGATGAGGCAAGCGGCGAGGGACACTGGCTGGGAAGCCAGAGAATGAGAAGTGAAGACAGCGGCCTAGAGAGGCGGAGCCCCTTGAAGCGGGCGAGCCGCTCAAGAAAACCCCCCTCTCTGAAAGACGTTCCAACACTGGCAAAATCTAAAGCACCCAGTGGCCCCTTGCGAACGACTCCACACAAAAGCAATGCTGTTACGAAAACAAAGCCACCTGGCCAGATTTGCTCTCCCCTGGAATCAGCGGCGGCGACTGGGCCAGCCAATGGGGAAGAGAACAACCAGCCGCCAAAAGAAGCAACAGAGGTATCCTCCATAAAACAGACCCCTTCGAACCACAATCCATTAACACGCGTCTCACCACGCTCCGTACAGATTCCAACATTGAGACCTACCAGTCTGCAAGTCCACGATGAAGAGGATCAACCCACCCGGCCTCCAAGTGGTGCCATCGTAGAGGGACCGGCGGACGAGCCTGTGGACAAGGACGCCGGCTCCACTTCAAGAGACCTACAGTCCGCAAACAGCTGCGGCTCCCCTCCTCTCGATCCAGGCGCCTCTCTGGCCGGGAGCCCGCCGCGGAGATGACGAGCCCTGCTGCCGAAGAGCCGCGCCGGGAGCTGAGAGAGGGGGAAAACACGGAGTAGACTAACGCCGCCGAAGACCCACGCTGGGAGCAGAGAGAGGGGGAAAACACGGAGTGGACTAATGCTGGCAAAAAGACTACTCCGCTGATCTCTCAGCTCTCGAAGCCTTTACAGAATCAGATGCCAGCAAAGTCGGAACGGGATTATGTGCAAGGCGGAGAGGTCTCTCAAAGTGCCTCAACCACAAGGAGCCTAAAATCGGGTTCCCCTGAAGGGGAGTACAACGAAACAGCCAAGTCAAAGGAATCCCAGGACAAGGGGGTAAATCATTCCAAAATCACCGCCCCCGAATGTATCAAGTCTGCAAAAACCATTGACAATTACCATTTCGTCAATAAAAATAGCTGACCTAGAGAACAAGGAAACCCTCAAAGCACTAATCCCCTGCCCACCAAACTATGAGGATGCCCCCAGCCCAGGTAAAAACAGAGCAACGAACAAAAGCACCATCAACAGCTCATACTCTACTCTCGAATACTCGGAAGATGAGCTGGACGAGGCTATCAAATCCTCATCAATTCCATTAAGACTTAACTTTTCGGAAACTCATTCAACACCGATTGCAGCAGACCCTATAAAACTTCAAAACCCTACGAGCACAAGTAACATCAAACTTAAGTCACAACCAAGTGCAACGACTCCATCCAAATCTACTGCAGAGGCATCGTGCAGAAAACTACTGACAAAGGGAAAAATGCCTCCACGGGCCCACAAGGAGAGAAAAATACTCACAAAGGGATCCATATCCAACTACTTTGCAACCAAAAGCAAAGCCCCACCTGAGGAAGACATAGCTGAAATATCAGATGCAGAACTACTGGAGGGAACCTATTTAGACCAGAATCTAGAAAATGACAAGGATTCCCTACGTAAACTTGCCTTTCTGAAAAGATGGCACATAAAAGAGGAAAGACCACGCTCTGAAAATTCTTCCAAGAGCACAGATCCCAATCGGACACCAAAAAACTGCTCTGCCTTTTCAGAGCAACTTCAGGTCCCACCTGACTCGATCACCAGCAAACCTGAAGATGCCCTGGCGCCCCGAGATATGGGAAGCCACGAGAAGCATACACACCAGAAGGAGCTCCTGAGCAAAGTACCTAAAAACTCTACCATCCAAGAAGTAAGGAAAGAGATTCCAACCTTTGAGAAGTCCCAACACGAGAGCCTCCCAAGCGGCTGCCTCATAATCAATGCATGTCAATATTCATCAAATGACACAATCTCAAACCAATCTTTAACCACTAAAGCCACAACTGGACTCCCATCTCCATCACCAAAAAGGAAAACTGACCTCCTAGCCCTTATGTCATCTTTAACAACAGCACTTGCGCCCTTCACCAAACTATATGAAGCGCTCAACGACACAACAAAAGACCAAGTAACCCTGCTGGCGCACATACAAACGAGACTCTCTTTCATTGAAGGCTACATTACAGCAAAGGATCATAACTATCAACCGTCAGGTCAGCCTCCACTGCAGCCAGATCACCTCGTTGATCGTTCAAAGTGCTCGAGATCCACTCAAACCGAGGCACCAGTTTTCAAAACCTTTAACTTCACAGGGGACTCGGCTAAATCAACAGTGACAGACCACACTAACCAAGAGAACAAAGCACTACCTGATTCCCAAACAAACACAACACAGGAAACTATCACAGATAAGCTCCGAGTAACGAAACAAAAAGAAAAAACAAAACCCTCAAACTCCAAATTGCAGCTAGCCCAGGCAATTAAGTCGAATAAAATCATTCAAAAAACAAGGCCCGGTCTTCAACTAAAAAACGGGTGTGCATCTTGGTCAGCTGACATATCCATTCAAAAAGACGACCCCACATTGAGAGGCCCCGCAAAGAGCAAAATGAGCAAACCCTCAATCAAACTTAAAATCAACGAAAACAACCAGTTATCCTACTTTAAACAATCCTGTTTACCTTTTGAGTCCAAATCCACCAACCACACTATCCCTCTGTCATCGAAGCCCTCACTAACACCAAGAGATGATAAGAGGGCTGTAGAAGACACTGTGTGGTCAATCACGGAAAGTGAGCTGATGGATGCAGCTTTAAACGTAACAGAAACGTGGGAGGACTGGGAAAAAGATGACTGGACGCCTACCCAAAAAAGGAAGAGAAACGCAAATAGTCAACCCCCTGTGGTTCTGGACGAACTCCAGGACCACAAACAAAAAAATGAAAATAGAAAAACCAAAAAAAATAACCCGTCTGTTCAAGAGCCAACAAGTCCAATTTTCCTGACACTGGAAGCAAAAAAACTAAAACTCCTGTAAAAAAACAAACACAGAGTACTTTCTAAGTACCCACCAGCTAAGAAAATGGAAAATCCCCTAGAACGAGACAAGTCCAGTCCACCCCCACCCCCTTCTAAGAGGACTCAACCATCGAGACACGACTCTCAAAAAGCATCACACGAACGACCAACAGTGCCTATTCCGCCTTGGCGCTCCAGAGTGCACAAAAGCTCACACAGAGAGGAGCGTGCACTCTCAAAAACTAGAAGCTCAAAAAGACCTCACAAATCAGATCACACAGTGAGATCTCCGTCTCCATCAAACCACCAACGAACATCAAGATCTAGAGGACGCAGAAATCAGAGGCATCAACCAGAACGGAGGAGACAAAGTAAGGACCGACAAGAAAGAAGAGATCTCATAAATCGCCTGGCTGGGTCCACCAAGACACGTTCCTTCACTTTGAAAAGTATCTGGAAGGAAGACTCCTCATTTATCCTAAACAGGAAAACGATCTTAAAAATATTACACCTAGTCCTAGCCCGGAAAACTTTATCTACAGAAGACCTCACAATTGTGGAATTCAGGGATAAAAAGCGAGTGGACAGCATCTACTTACATATTCAATCTGAAACCATCAAATCTGCTTTAACTAAAGAAAAAAACAAATTGAGAGCGTTGGGTTATGACCTCACAGACTACATAAGCTCCAAAGAGCGTACTGACCACAAAGAAGACTTAGCGAACTGCCTGGAGAGATGTTGCCGGGAAAAGAAGACGAAAGCCCATGTCAAGAGCGAACCTATGCATCGGAACGACCGGGTGTCGGCAGTGAACGACAAACACTCTCCAAGATCAATCACACGAAAGCAGACAGAGGCCCACCGGCCAAGCTCTTTAGAACTGGAAAGAGTACCTCCGGGCCCCCAAAAAAATTGGAACATCACCATTGAGCAAGATATCCCACTAAAAGGAAAGGAGAAGCCAAATTGGGACAAGAAGAACAAAGTGCAAAGGAGGAGGTCAACTGCTGGGCCTGGCTGCCCAAAGCATTATCAACAAACTACAGACACTAGAAATTAAACAAAAGCCAGTTAATTAAGGAGCGCTCTGGCCAGTCATTGAGCATGGAACCGGTGACCAACATAATCCTAGGTTCTTGGAACAACCGGGGTTTCTCCCACCTGATGAACTCCTCAGACGTCAACGGATCTGCAGACATCTGGTGTTTCCAAGAAACCTGGATTCAACATAAACCGTTGATAGAAGGATATGCGATCACCTTCTCACCAGCCTTGAAAGGAACATCAGGGAGACCAAGAGTGGGACTACTCACAGCAATAAGATTCAGATTTGACCTCCACGTTTACAAAGTGTTAAAGGCTGAGCCGCACATACTGGCAACTCTGATACAAAGAACCAATAATCTACAAAATGTTAACAAACAAAAAAATACGACATACTTGCTGATCAACTTATATTGGAACCCGGCAGAATGTGTAACAGAGACCTTCTTACAGAAAATCGAAAACCTTCTGAAAGCCGCCCTATCAAGTGAACTAGTAGAAAGCATAGTCATCTGTGGGGACTTAAACGTCAAGATCAAGAAGAACGGGCAGGAAAACTGTCAAATAAAATCAAACATGACACCACTGTCAGAAAACTCCCAAGACAGAGGAAAGAAATGGGCCAACTTGATGGACAATTTCGATCTACACAATGCCCACTTCTTAGGTAAAGCATCACAGCCGATCCTCCCGACTTGGGAACTAGCCGGAAGGAGCGCCACTTTAGACCATATTTATTTATCCAGAAACCTTCTCCCTCTGGTCACTGGTTTTGATATCATCAAAACACTTAACAGCAACCATAACCTCCTGAAAATGACATCGTCAGTCCCCCGCCTCAAAGCGCACGAAAGTGACACTGCGCTGAGATCAACTAATATGGAGACTTACGCAAACTCCACCCGCTTAAGGATGAACACCTCAGCAGTTACGACACTAACTCGTAAATATTGCCAAGCAAAAGCGCTGGTAAACTCAAAAGAGGCGGGACACCTCATGGACTACTGCCCACTACTTCAACCATATTATATTAAAAAAAGGGTAACGGGAAAAAAGAAAAGACTAACCATCACAACAACGAAACCCTCAGGAATAAAAGGCTGGAGATGAGAAGAGCCGTAAGAAAGGCAAGGAGCTCCCCCTCACGTGCCAACGTTGAAACAGCTTCGAAAGTCACTAAAGCCTATAAGAACTGGGTGAAAGGCTTCAAATTACAACTATATCAAGAAGACTCTGAACAAATGCTGCGAGTGCTGGCTGGCAAGCAAACAAAATCATTTTGGTCACTTGTCAATACCAACAGCTCACTAAGCAAGGACGCTTTAACATCCAGTGTACCAGAAGAAGCTTGGATAACACACTTCACTACCCTTTTCGGCCCAGTGGGCAACGAACTGAAACCCAGGACAAGCCGGTCCAACCGGTGGGCCATAGAACCCGACCCATCTAGCATCGAAGATAAAATCAAGAACCTCAAATCATCACGAGCTCCGGGTCCTGACGGTTTGTCGAACATGGACTTAAAATCCAACTCAAAAGCCTGGTCAATCCTAATAGCCGAAATTTTTGAATCCTGTACAAACACCACATCCGTTCTGAAGTCTTGGAAAACAGCCAATGCAGTCCCTATCTATAAGTCTGGAGACAGAAGCGATCCCAACAACTATCGCCCGATAGCACTCCTCGACTGCATTGGCAAACTATTTGGATCCTTTTTACTGGACAACTTCAAAACAACTTCAAAATTTGGTCGCTTCTCAGTAAAGGCGGCGACAAATTTTTTTAAAATGAAAGTGCTCCCAGCACTTACCTATGGCACAGCGGCATTCTTTGGCATCCCTGACTCAACGTGGCCCAAATTGGAGGGCTCACTTTGGAAAAAAGTGCTCCGTTTACCTGCTTCGACACCCTAAAGACCAATGAGGTATTGCAAATCCGAGGAAAATCTAAATCAGATGGCTGTAGATTCTGTTGGAACTCAGACTTAAAAGAAAGCCTGAGACACCTGATGATCCATTGCACAGGAACAACTAGCAATAGGAAAACCCACCTGGATCACCTCTACTCAAACTTTGCAAAGATGGACGAGGACTACTGG
The DNA here is from genome assembly GCF_040938575.1 of Ambystoma mexicanum. Classification (NCBI taxonomy): domain Eukaryota; kingdom Metazoa; phylum Chordata; class Amphibia; order Caudata; family Ambystomatidae; genus Ambystoma; species Ambystoma mexicanum. Next base: position 332,248,054 of record NC_090933.1, on the reverse strand, counting down.
TGGGCATACCTAATGAACGGGCTAAGCCGAAGAGCGGTAATCGCAGTGGTAAACTTTCTACTCACTCTGAAGCTGGACGCCATCTGTGAAGGTTCAGAGAGGCCCTAAAAGACTTAGCCCGTTTTGATGAGCATCTAGGAAAATACATTTCTTCTTCTTTTGTAAAAACTGTTAACAACAGTTATACACAAAAAAAAATAAAAAAAAATTGTGGGTGACCTGCTGATGAAACAAGACCTGTAGGTCTTCCACCCACACTGCTGTACAGAACCTCATTGTGGTGAAGGACTCCACTGTGCGAGCCAACCTCTCTTGTGTAAAAACTCGAGATTAAGGACTGACCGTGTCCTTAAAACCCCAGAGTGGAACTCACAAAATGCTGAGAGCCAAGGAAGCCATGACACCTGTTTCTCATAATCTCAAACTGCCTTTGAATCAGATTTGCCACATCTCAAACCTCAGGACCTGCAGGTGCTGCTTTTGGCACTCAAGCAAACCTTCAAACTACCATGCTTGCAACTTTAAACCAGCTTGGTGTCCTTGCAGATATTGTCAGCTGTTCGACTTGAATCAGCTATTCATCACTGTAACCAAATTGAACTGCTGGAGGATTACTAATCAACTCAAACCTGCAGTTACCAAATGATTAAACCTGGCTTGACTTCACACAGCCACTTCTCTGAACAGCAAAGAAGAACATCAGGAACACCCCTTCAAACCAGTGCCAAACTTCTACTTGAACCTCTGGAGCGTCAAGCATCGACTGTATCCAGTGGTTACCATATATCTCAAACTGAATCCGAAACAATTCAGTTGAGCGCTCTGACCTGCACCCTCAAAGCCTCGGTGCCATCTTGCTGCTTGGGACAACATATGTTGCCTTGCTCAAACTGATTTTGATCTGCTAGCACAAAAATCACTAAGCCTGGTTCAATGCTGTCGAACCACCAGGAAGTTACTATTGTTCCATAACTGCCCTCCTGGTCAGCTTTGGGCCCTAGAGAGGTTTACTCACTTGTGCACCTTTATCATCAAAGACATATCCTTTTTAAAGAACATTGTGTTTGTTGAATTGCCTTTCATAAATGTATTAGTATCTGCAGTGATGCATGATTATTTCTCTGCATCTTCCCTGCTTTGTAAAGTTTTTTTAATATTTAGTTTTCTTGCGGATGTCATGTTTAATTAAGGCATATATCATAGTTAAGGTGAGTCAGAGACACATAGGACCCCCTCAAAATTCTATTGTTAATAACCTTTGATTCGAGTAACAGATTTGGCTGAAATTTCCCTTCCCATTTATTTTCCCATAGACAAAAAAGGTACATTTTCGACAAAGCGCAAAGCTTAAACCGCTGGACAGATTTGGACCAGGTCCGAAACAACTTGGGCACGAAGAGTTGACTCGCAATCCATGTTTGATTGGCGTTATTCCTTGCCATAGTTACTTTAAAATTTGATGGAGAAGGGGTTGCCCCCTTCCCCAAAAAGTTTAGTTATATCTACCATGGTGCATTGCAGAGTCATGGTTTTCAGAAATTAAACAACCGCCATCTTGTTTTTCTCTCGATGTGAGAGATATTCGTGTCTATAGCCAAGGTTATGGGAAAATGAAATGAAGTAAAAAGCTATTTGCAGGTCAATAAACATACAATTGCCATCAGGGTAGAGGTGGTGGGATGACTAGAGTGCATTGAGTGAAATTTGGGAGTTGGAGGGGTACAGGGACCGAGTTTGCAAAACATAGCTTTTCGTAGCATCGGCTGTATTCGCAAATAGCAAACATCCCATAGCAAACAGTGTCACAGAAGCAGTGTGTGTTGTGGGGGTAAAGGGAGATGGGAGGGGGCAGGGGGGTTGAACAGGCCATATGGATATGTGGGGGGTGCTGGGATAGATGAAGAGGGCATTTGGTGAGTTGCGGGGGGACAGGAAAGCATTTTTATGGCCGTTTTGCCAATTTTCGCAGCTATATCCGAGGCTCAAAAGGACTACAGATAGTTGACGGTATGTGCAGTTCAGTATCCGCAGCTATATAGGTTGGGGTGTCAGTGTTTTATATTTTATTTAAGTACTTTGTTTAGGTGTTAGGCAGAAATATATGCAGTACTCTTTGGGAACACCACACACAATAAAGACTACAAGTGACAGTACAAATTCAGCTTTGGTACAAGCCTGTACTACACAGTAAAGTGGTAGCGATGGCTGAGCAGCCAGACTTATCTCGAGCAAGTGAGCAGTATCAATAGTTACAGAAAGGACAGCAATTACTAAAATTCAAAAAACACTGACTCAAGGTTTCTGAGTAAAAGAATATACATTTATTTACACATCAGTTATAAAACATTTCACTTAAATAAAGCAGTTGAAAAATCACACTCTTAATACAATACACCGAACCCAATAGGTTCTGGACAAGTTAGGCTCAACACGAAGTATGAGCAAAATGGCACTCCTGCAATTTAAAAAGGAGGGAAAGAGAAAGTTAGGCAAAAATAGAGCAGCACCAACAGGTAAGTAAGCAGGGCAATCTAGGAAGAGGAACTACAGTGACGGGATCAAATCAAAAAGGCTTAGGGCCAAAGTCAATAGGACAAAAGTCTTTTGCTAAAGATCCCACAGTTCAGGGTAGTTCGCGGTTAGGTCTTTGCCAAGATTTCCGGACGAAGTTGGTCGACAGAAAAGTTAGTTTAAAGAGTAGAGAAGGACAAGCCTTTGGATTGGCGAAAGATTTCACACACCTTCACTGCTGCTGGACAAAACGAACAACTGGATTTGCACAGTACCTTTAAATGGATAAGAAGCTGTAGCTGAGGCGGACGTTCCTGGCAGGTCCTGCAGGCTCACGGTTCCTGAAGCGACTGTAGGACTGACATGAAGTAGGAAGACTGGAGGGTCCTGCACTGGCCAGGAATTAAACCAGCAGCAGAGCAAAGCAACAAATAAAAGGTGTGCTCCTTAAAACCCAAGCAGGGTCCGACCTTCCTGGCTATCCGGTTCACTGTAGCTCTGTACAGCAAATTCGACCAGAGGAGGGAGTCCTGGCTTGCAGTTTGGGCAAACTGATTGGTCCCACCAGCTCAGGGGAAGAAGATTCCTGGTAGATCTTCTCTGTCATTGAAGTCTGAAGATTCAGACCTGCAGCAGGGCTTCACCGTGCAGTTCAGTCGTTGTAGGGGTCCTCTTCTGTCAGCTCCTCATCGGTTCTTTCATTCCAGTGGCACCTCTGCCTTTCCAGACCCAGATACCTGCTTTTTATGCAGTTTTCACCCATTCACACAGCCTGGCTGTCAATCACACAGCAGAGTGACTGTCCCGCCAGGACAGTCACCCCAGCCAATCAGATCAGAATGTGACATGGGTCTCCAAGGAGACCCTGTGCAGAGAGTCCTAAACCCCTCCCTCACATCCTGTCCCCCCCAGAGATAAAGGCGCCTAAGGAGGGCTTCTGTGTAGAAGCTAGCGAAAGGACGGTGAACAAAGGAACCAAACCTGGTTTGGCGTGCAGAGAAAAACACGATAAAGACTTTTACAAAAAGAAATGGCGAATAAACCCAGCCAGAACCTTATAAAAACATATATGTTCTAGCAGGTGTAAGTTTGAGGCTACCAAGATAGCCTAAAACAATCCCAAGGTTATTTAAGATAACCGCGACAGGAAAAATAGGATAGTTACCACTGCCACCAGCCAACTCTTAGTGAAAAGGGAGCGATACAATGCTCCAAGAGAACAGACAAAATGGGTTAAGTATTAACCCTTTCAGTACTCTATGTAAGATAGTTTGTACTGGGTCTGTGGATTTAAAAGACTAATAAAGTCAATGGCAACTTTACATGTTTCTGAGAGACAGCAGTCAGTTTAAGAAAACGGAGTCTGAGTTGCGAAGTCTAAAAGACAACCCTATGTCACTGCACTGAAGGTGCTGTGTAACTCAAAGTAAAAAGATGATGCATATGGAGTAGGTGAGGCTCCACAGTCCATGAACACAAGAAAATGTTAAATACACATAGCAAAACACATGTAAGAGTGGGAAAAAAGGCTCACACTCCCAGGTGAAAAAAAAAATCCCAGAAATCCAGCAAAGCTGCTGAGCAACTCAGTAGGTAAGGGAAATTAACCATTCTGGAACATTCTCCCTAACATATAGTTACGTATAGTGCCATTGGGGGGGAACAATCACTGGCCATGGCAAAAGGCCATCGTCAGTGACCTGGTAGGTATTAGAGAGTTTTTTTGAAAAACAAATCAGACTTTTGACCATGTGAGACTTTGGAGAAAAGATAGAAGAAAATAGTTTAACAAAATTAATATAAAAAGGAGTAAGTGTAGTCTAGTTTTAGATCTGCAATACAATGTATTTTAGGTTCTGTATTCTCACTTATGATATTAGGTGGTGTGGTTGTGCAATGTTTTCCTATCTAGTTTACTGTTATGTATTTTTCTATGGTTTCTTATTTTTTAGTTACTTTACATAAGTCAAGAGTAGTGTTGTTCTGTATTGATCATATAAGTTGGATTGTAGTATAAAACTTGAAGTCAGTCCTTTGTCAACTGACTTTTGGAAACCACAGTTATGATAAAAGTCACTGAACTGTAGGCGTAGTTATAATAAAAACATGTTTTGTTATTATTTATTGTCTTTGTCTATTTTTATATGATAAGTAGTCCTTAAAAGGACTGTTTTGGTGTACACTGAGTGTAGAACTTTAGCACTTTAGGAGTACTGTGTTGAGGTTATGAAGGAACACTGCATTTTCTTCATAGGTTAGGTGTACTCAGTCATGTCTATCGAAATTGGCCATGTAGAGCTGTATTTTGTTCTTTGCAATCCGCAGTTGGCTGTGGTCTGTCATGAATGCTGTAACTGCTTTATTAACATTTCTCTGGGATTTCTCAATTTTACCATTAAATCTGTGGTCCATCTCACTTTTTTGCCTCCTAGTGAGATTTGAAAAGATAAAGATGCTGTGAGGAAATAGTTACATTAGTTTTCCCATGTCTTGTTCGATCAAGAAAGTAAGGGACACCCCTCGTACATTCCCCAAATCATTGCCTCCACAATGAATTAGTATGACGTCTGGGTGCCCTGTACTTCTCAGACTTAATAATGTTGGAAAAACCTGTAACCAACACATCCCCTGCAATCCAAACCATTTAATTGTAAAATCTTTTAACCCTAAGTCCATGATAATATTTAGTTTCTCAGAAAAAAACAGCAACCAAAAGAGCAAACTCTCTCCAATCAACCACACAGTTTTCAAACCAACCATGATATCTGCAGTATTTCTCTTTTTCCAGGAAAATGATTCCTAGTTTGAATTTCTAGTAGTTTGTATGAGCTGGGTATGTATGATGTGTGTGTTGTACTTTCTAATTGGTTGATGGGGCTGTTGTTATTGTTCGCGGCTATCCAACAGCCACACAGCATGCTGCATTGGTATATCCTCACCCCACTCCCGTTGCAGCTGCATATATACCCGAGGAAATGACACGTTCTGTGTTTGTGGACATGTGGTAGCTGCGGCTCTCCAGAATTTTGGGTGGGGTGGTATCTTATGTGCATTGAGTGTTTTGGGGTATTGTAAGAGACTTGGGGAGTGTAGGAGGACTATGAGGAGTGGAAGGGGGCTGGTAGGCATTTTGGGGACAATTATTGGAGTTTGGTGCAGTGGAAATGCAATTTTGAATTTGTCATTTTTTACGAATAGCTGTGGTTATCAGCAAATGTCTAGGAGGGGCTCTTGTATAGCCACAACTATAAAAAGCATGTGCATAGGCATACCAATACTATTCTGCATTTAATTTGTTGTGGCTGGAACCACAGGTATATTTAAAGTTGCGTCTATAAATATAAATATTTTGCGCAATAATCATATGTTCATGTGAATGATCCAGTACAGAATGTTATTTGTGTGCGTTATTTTATGTACTAAGGTGCTCCCTTATTTGATTTGAAGGTTTGAAGGCCACTTTAGTTTGATTTTGGGTCTGCAGAAAAATGTGCGTGTAACCGCAGATACAAATCAAGATCTGTAGCAGCGTCGAATAGCCGCGGCTATGAACGATGCTAGGTTGGGTAAAAATAGGTTTGTGTCAGTTTTGTTGTTTGTTATTGGTTGTTGTTACTTTTGAATTTGTGAAAGGCTTAGTGATAGGCCGTCCTCTTTTTTTGGTGTTTGTTTTGGAAAGTATAAAAGACGCCATTTTCTGCAGTTTTGTCCTTTTGATTCCTGATCTCTGAATGTGCAAATGGCAGGAGTGTGGCTGATGTGAAAGTACGCTTTAATCTTTATTTACACATTTGAAGGTTTATTGGCAGTGTTGTGTTTGTTAGTTGTAGTAACCATTGCTATCAGATGGTGTTCATTATTATTTTCTTCATTTGCTGTGTTCGAGTGACACATATTTATTTGATGTATTTTTTAAGTTTAAAAAATGTGGACATGTAGCTTTTGTATTTATTATTAGGTTGAAGGTTATTTGATTGTATTTTTGTAATTTTTATGTATTTTGAGATATGCAGTACTTTTAGGTGTTTGGAGTGCTTTGTGAGGCAGATCAATTGCTGGTGTTGTGCAAGTTCATTTTTGTAATGTGCTTATTTTTGTATTTTCTTGTAGTCGGTTTCTTATTATAATCCCAGTGGATTTGCACTGGATGTTGTACAATTAACTCCAGTGAAAGGTGAACCTATATTCAAAAGATAGTGATACTGCTGTAGATGAAAGAAGGAGATGTATGGAAAGATTTCTTAGTGACCTTTCTAGTATTTATAATGATTTATCACATGGCGTGGAATCTCTCCCAATCCTTAAGTGTGGCATTCCCCTTGGCTAGCCATTCAAGGCATCGTCCACACAGGACTTTCATCACTGAATCTGGGAAGTGTTCTGAGGCAGTGCACCTGGTGAATGCAAACTTGGTTATGATACCACTGTTGAGGTTTAGGGAAAAAAAGGGAAAAAATGAATTGTCACATAAAAAAAAGAAACTAACAATGGGAGGTAATCTGGTGTTGTGCAATTTAATTCTTCCATTCGCTAAAGTTGGCATCTTCCTTGACTACCCTGTCGCAGCATTTTGTACACATGACTTTCATCATGGTTAGATTGGGTGTCAGTAAGAGAGAAGTGTGTGTAATGGATACCACTGCTGATGTAGAGGCTTAATTTGGAGTAGTTTATGCACTTGGGATGGAGGTTATGTAGGTGGTGCTGATCACCTTCTATGCAAGGAATGGGCACCATGCAATTTTCGTATGTGATGTTCATCTGCTTTACGATAGTCATCATCAACCTCATTCCAAGGGATGGAAAAGAAGGTCTGGGAGTCCCTCTACTGGCAAGAACACAGCCCATTGACCTGTTCTTGGGTGAATGGCCCCCCCGGGAGAGTCTCAACCACGCTTTAGCTCACTGCACTTTTCACAGAAGAGAAATGTCCATATGCATATCAGTCTTTGTCCCACCCAAAGGCAGTCCAGCACCGTAATGCTAGGCAAATCTCTCTGAACAAGAGTACCAACAGAAACCTTAGACACATGTTTCGGCCTATGAGCAAGGGGTCCACGTCTGGATTACCAATGTGACTTAGGGTGAGAACCCAAAGTACTTCAAAATATGCAAAAGAAGGTCTGGGATTCCCTCTACTGGCACGGACATAGCCCATTGACCTGCTCTTTGTGAAGGTACCCACTGGAGAGTCTGCAGCCACACTTTAGTTCACTGTACCTTTAACAGAAGGGACATATCAATTTGCATATCAGTCTTTGTCCCACCCACATGGGCAGTCCTGCACCAACATGATATGGTAATTCTCTTCTGAACAAGAGTACCATCAGCAACCCTAGACACGTGTTTCAGCCTAGTTGGGTCTCATCAGTGAGGTGGATCTGTGCCCCTCTGAGCACAGTGAGCAAGGGGTCCACGTCTGGATTACCCTGGTGACTTAGGGTGAGGACACAAAGTACCTCAAAATATGCAAAAGAAAGTCTGGGAGTCCTTCTTCGAGCATGAACACAGCCCATTGACCTGTTCTTGCATGGATGGCCCCCGGGAGAGTATCAACCATGCTTTAGTTCACTGCACTTTTCACAGAAAAGAAATGTCCATATGCATATCAGTCTTTGTCCCACGCAAAGGCAGTCCAGCACCGAAATGCTAGGCAAATCTCTTCTGAACAAGAGTACCAACAGCAACCCTACACATGTGTTTCAGCCTAGTTGGGCCTCATCAGTGAGGTGGAGCTGTGGCTCTCTGAACACAGTGATCAAGGGGTCCACATCTGGATTACCCTGGTGACTTAGGGTGAGCAGGTCATTTAGCCATGTTTGTTCTCGCAGAGCGGCACCTATGGACTTATTTTTGATTGTTTAAGGGACTAAGTTTCCTAGGGCTGGGTTATAGCTGAGGTTATGTTATTTGGAAAAATTAGTAAAAAATCAAAGATTTATTTTTATTATAGTATTGTTTGGAGAATTGAGTTGCGATCTATTGTTTGAAATAGCTTGTGATTAAAACGTGTTCACCATTCTACTGGTTTGCTTTCTACAGTCTTTTGTTTTGCTATTTATTATTTATTGTATTTATTTGTCTATGGTTTGTAACCTTTACAAAATTAAAACTCAAATGTTGTCTTCATTACAAAACATTAAAATTACATTGTTTGAAACCTTATAAAAGTATCATAGTTTACAGATATGATGGTATAAATCTTCACTATCATCATTTCATACCAAAATATACAAAGAAGAAAAAGGAGAAAATACACACATAACAGATTTCTTTTACAATGCAACATAGACATATGCAATTCTTAATCCACCCCCCCTAATTCATAGTACAAGGATAATCATACAGACATGATAGACAGTTCACAAATTGTGAAAACCAAGTAAACTACGAAGGATTCCTTAGCAAAACAAACCTTTCTTCATCAGTATAAATCAGCAGTGACAGAAAGGAGGATTCCCTCGGGACTTACAGAATCATAGATCAGAACATTATTGCATAATATCTATCACAACGATCCTGTCTCATCTTAAGTGATTCTTTACACGGGGCCATCTAAATCTGCCAGAACTTTTTTGAGATCCATTCAACTTTAAGCCTAGATTCATTTCATACGTGCAGTGGAAATTAAATATTAACTACTCTGAGGACTTTTCCTCAACCGAACTGTCCTCAGCAGTATTTACTTTTACCAGAACCATTATTAGGACACTGCATACCGAAGACAAAAAGAGTACCACAGCAATTCTGAGAGGCACCGATGTCCCATTCATCATGCCCCACCATAGTCATTAATACGTTCTGAAAGCAAAGCCTTACATTGTACAAGAAGATGTCTTTTTGTCTCCTTTTCTGTTGGAGGATGGCAAAATCTACATCAGAACGCCTGGAGAAACAGCTCTGGGGATGTTCTGGTTTCTCTTATTTCCAGATTTCTCCCGTAGGGGACACATTAAAATGGAACCTCATAAAGCTATTCTGCCATTTCCTGTTTGGAAATCTAATTAGGTATGTTTCTGGTTGTCCCAGATGCTTCTGGTGGGTAACCAATTGAGAAAATAGCTTGGTGGAAACCGCTCTGTCCATAGTCGCCACCCATTCTGGAGTGACTTTTTTACCCGAAGTGGATTGGCTATAAGTACAGTGACTGATAGGTGTACATTTTCCAAAGTTTTCAATCATTTACTGTAGTTTAAGCAGACTTTCGATCTACGATATGCCCTGTTTAAGGCCTGCACCCAATATTCTATACAGGTTATCCCATGTATCAGACATCAGTCTTCTGTAGAGTGATAGTTTATGCCAAAGAACCCAACAGCCCCATGAAAGCAAACCCAACTCATAACGGATTGTCTCAATTGGAACTGTTTTGGGAGCTAGTACATTATGGTCATCCATACCTTTGCCTCAAGTTTTGTCATGACGTTTTGTCATGGTCACGGTCCTCAGAACACAAGTACCACACCATCTAGTGATGTGGGCTATGGGTCACTTCACTCACTTATGTCCCTTTGAGACTCATAAACACAGGGGCCCTGGCTGGTCTGAGTCCTGGCGCCTTTGGCACCAGGCTCATATAGAGATGAGAGCAGGAACAATTATTTCAGTGCAGGAGTGCTTTTATTTTACTTCAGTGCACACTTTATTTCAGTGCAGTAGTGCTTTGCCGGCGTGCTTTTATTTTACTTCAGTGCACACTTTATTTCAGTGCAGGACTGCTTTTATTTTACTTCAGCGCCAGGGGACACTCCGGTGGTGATAGTGCGCGGTACAAATGTCCTTTAACATTAACATTCAGTGCTGGAGTGCTTGAACTATCAAGGTGCTGAAAGCCTTTATTCCAGAGAACATCCCCATGTGATGGCTCATCGGGCGTGACTCCCTAGGCCTGGTCTTCAGGTGCTGACTCATCGGGTGTGGCAGAGCGTGGCAACAGACAGGCCTGAGCTACTGGGTATGGCCGGGAACAAGACTATATAAACCCACGATCCTTCAAGCAAACGCTTTGTGTTACTTTGCACCTCCGTACAACGTGACGCTCACCGCTGCCGGGACCAGCTACTTACCTTGTGATCCTGCAACAACAGCATCCTTATCTGGAGCCTGGCTCACATCTCACGGCAACGCTCCATCTTCCTGGCAGATCTCGAATTGACGCCGCAGCACCTGGGCTGTCTGTGCCACAAAGCCAAAGTCCTGAAACGAAAAAAGAAGACAAGACAAGGTTAGAACTCCCGAAAACACCCAACACAGGGTCTCGCCACATTTAAACCCAACACGCACCTTAAGGCACGATTAAAGGCTACTTACCTGCTGTCGGACCATCTCAGAGAGCAGAGAGGAGACATTACATTCAAAGGACAGAGAACAAACTTTACAAATACAATTACAACAGTCGGAAGACAAGCGGGCAAGTAGAAACAAGGGAAACACTTACCTACAAGAGAAGTGGACTAGTCGCAGCTGGCCTGGACTTCCACGATAAGGGACCAGTGAAGGAACTTGGTTCCGTTCAAAAAGCACCCCTGCCAGAAGCAGCAGGACGGAGAGCTCATCTTCATCAATCAGCAGGTGAGCCTCAAGAGTAGTGCAACCCCAGGGAAGCCACATCCAGGGAGTAGACATCTGGAGAAGGGGTCTGGGACCACAGGCTGCATATTCATACGACCCCCCTTATATTCACACAGGAACCACACTACTCATCACCACAGTTTCCCACACAGACGCAGAGGGAGGAACAGAAAAGAGAAGTTCCATCCCTGGGAGGGCTGCGACCGTGCCCCAATGCCTCCACAGAGACCAGGTGTGTGTAACAAGTTTAGGGAGTTCCATGATTACTGCTTCTGGAAACATTTCTAGGCCATAGATTATTTTAGGCAGACCTTTCGCAGTGACAGAATTATCAAAAAGTTTCTGAAATTATTTTCTACTTTTCTCAGTAGACTTACTTTTTGTTTTAAATGATCCCAATATTGATATTTCCTAAACTTATAAAAAGTTGGAAAACCCAGATATTTCATAGAGTTTTTTATTTCCAATTTTTTCTGATCAATAAACCATGTGTGCCCCTTCCATGTCTTAAAATTGGTAAGCTTCATAATAGTTGTTTTGTTGGCATTAATACGCAGATGGTGCACTTCTGAGTAAACACTAAAGGCCAAGATCATGCACTGTAGACCCTTGGGTGTCTAATCAATTAAAGGAAAATCATCTGCATATGTGCACCAGGCAACTGTCCTCCCTTCTAGTTTGGGTCGTATAAACAAGGCCTCATCCAAACATTCCCCAGAGTCTGAGAGATAAAGATTAAAAAGAGTGGGGGCAAATATGCACCCTTTTCTCAGAGCATTTGCTATTTTAATCGGGAGTGATAATAGACCATCCATTACCCAGCATTCCAAGTGCTTTTAGTTTACACAATAGTGTATCCCTATCCACTAAGTCAAAAGCCATGGCTAGGTCGATGGCTGCTAAATAAATAGGGGTTGTGCCTGCCTTCCACGCCCATTGTTGCAGTATTGTTTAGAAGTCCACCCACCTCTGTCCCCGTGGACTTACTAAAACCTTACTGTTGTGGTGGCAAAAACAAGTATTGTAGTAAGCACTCAGTTATTTTGTTCAATATAAGGCCTGCAAAACTGTTGGACTCTGCATCCAAAATAGCTATTGGGTGATAGTTTTTGGGGAGTTTTTTTCCCCCCTTTTTGTAAACCGGGATAATGTATGAAAATGTCAGGATGTTGGGATGGTTTTAGTTCTAATGATATCCTCAAATAGAAAAAACAAAGCCTTTGCCCATAACCCAGAATCCCCTTTGAGGAGAGCATTTGACAAATTGTTTGGACCTGCAGCTCGAGACAAGATAGTGGCCCTCATTACAAGTCCGGTGCTGGACCATGGTGCTACTAGCACCATGGTCCATGCCGGAGTCCGGCATGGTGGATGGCGGAATTACCGCCCGATTCCAAGGTGAGTGGGGCGGTAATTCACCATTTGCCCTTTCCCATTCCCATTTTTGCCCCATAGGGCATAATGGGGATGGGGAAGGCGCTAATTACGGCACCGTAAATTACAGTGCCGTAATTAGCACCAAGGTCGCTTAGCGCCTTGGACTTTAAGCAGGCGTTAAAGTGTGAATCAGGCGTTAAGGGTTAACGGCGCCGACGGCGCCGTTAAACCCTTAACGCCTGACTAGTAATGAGGGCCAGTATGTTTTATTTGAGTCTCTATGTCATCTACAGAGAATTTCAGGTCCCAGGGCAATTTCTGGATATTATTCCAGCTTTTAGCACCCACATTGGCCACATATGTTATTCCAAAGTGACCACACCAAGTCTGTTCATTAATTGGATTTGGTTGAACAGTGCTTTATCTAGATGCACGCCTATTTATTAAAAGCCAGAAGTGTCTGCTACAGCCAACTTTTCTTGCTTCCAGCATAGCTTCGTTGTCTGCTTGGTGGAGGAATTTCCTATGACTTTTAAACCAGTTTTTTTGCGACTGTTTTAACTTCTTTATGCCTATCTTAATGGCTCCCGACTTAAATTGGAATTCTTTAAGCGTCTAATCTCTCTATTACAAAAAATTATCTTTTGGCTCACCAGATTGTCATACACGTGTTTGTGTCTAACCCCCTTCAAGTGTCTTTTTGCCCTTTAAGTTTCTATTGAGTTAAAAAAAAAATCCTATGTGCTGCACGAGGGAATTGTTGCTGTACAAAGTATGTTTTTCTTGTACAGTTTTTTCAAAATGTTCCTTAAGAAACAGTTTGTTTGCCTTCAGTATGTTTCCTGCATGCCATTTGAGTCTGATTTTAGATTGGCTTACCGTCAAAGTTTCTGTGTACGAAGTTCGTGTTTGTAATTCAGTCCCCAGGTCCCAGATAACTTCCAACATGCTATGATCACGACATTTAGTTTGGAGTATTTTAAATGAGAGAGCTGCCTCTATTAGATCATGTGACATATAAATATAATAAATAGCAGACGTTTTGATGCCGTCCGTTCAAGTAGGTAGATAACAATTTCCATCATCAACCTCCTTTGCAGAGGACAGGCCCCAGTTTCTGAAGAGAGTGGACCACTGTCTTCCTTGCACTCATTTTCTACCTCTTTTTGTTGTTAAGCTCTAAAGGTGGCTCCCTCCCTCTGCCCGGCACATCAGTATTCTTTACCTTATAATGCAAATTTGCTGAATCCAAATCCTGTACAATATCAACATTTAAATCACCCACCACAATAACCTGCAATCCTACATATTTAATCGTCTGGCCTGAAATAAACTTGTTTATTTTCTCTAATGCTTCTTGCAGGTTGTTTTTAGGAGACCAGTATACATTTCTCAATAGCATAATGACCTTGCCTGTAGCACATTTAATATCCAATAGAAGTGAGAACATTCCTTTGACAACCAGAGTAGAGGGCACTACATTAAGGTCCCTACCACTTGGCACAGCAATTAAAAGACCTCCCATCAGGCGTCCCAAGGCACCCTGGGTAGCGAGTTCGTACTAGCACTCATAGCCATCCAATGTCATCGAGGTCTCTTTTAAGCATATAATGGTGTGCTGTGTAACTTTTGCACATACATTCACAGAATTCACCAAATGAGCACGCCCCCTAGAATTCCAAGATATAATCGAAATGTTCGTATTATTAAAGATTGGCCTTTGGATCTTTCAATTGGTGTATAGAGTCTCCTAAAGTCATTTGTAACCACCTCCAGCTTTTTTCATTTTCCCCTGCGCTGTGAATGTTACTCTGTACCTGATTCACTCCACTAACTGGTTTACCCTGATTTATTTCTTGGGGGCTATTATCTGTTTCTGAAAAGCCATGGGAAAAGGAGTGGACAACATAGCCCATCTTATTAAAAGAGCCTATTTGCTGCAGAATAACATCATAGATAGATCTAGAGGGCAATACCAAGCGGACATGGCCAAGTCGCTCAGGGCGAATGAAGTCGACCAGTTTAATGTCCCAGAGGACAGCACTCCCAAGGCAGGAATTTCATTCATAAAGGCCAAGTTTCACCATCTAGTTATCGACTCTAGGCCCCCATAGTCAAACAGATAGTGCAGCAATATACTCGGGGTGACAGAATTTCTCCATTGCACCCGATTCAGATCAATCTTCTGTAGCGTTTTGGGGGAATCAGGCTTCGATACCGCTGCATTGTTCAAGAATTTTGTTTTAGTTTTTTTTAGGAGGATTACTACCTTTAGAATGTTGCGAATCGTAATGATAAACATTTCCCATATTTTCCTCAAGACAGGGATTTATAGCGTTACTGTCGAATTATGAATTAATGAGAACCCCCTCCCTTTCTCTTTGTGCATTTGGTAGCGGAATGTCGCCATGATTTCCCAATTTACGTATTTATGTCCCTGTAGGGCCTGGAGATCGCACATTTTCCAAGGCCTGTGGGAAATTTTGTACATTCGAGCAATCTTCCATCAGTTTTTTCATTTCTCTACCGGCAATGAGTTCAATGACAAGGTCCTCACCCCTTTCGAGCTCTGAATGTTTTTAAATTGGAGGCTGTTCATTGTTATTCACTAGCGGAGCCCTGCTTCCCATTGTCACAGTTCCACCCTGAGTGATGGGGCAAGGTACATCCCTCCCATGTTTCTCAGCCCCCGGTGCTCCTATATGTGATTTGGCTCTATCAACAAAGATCCCAGCATATGCGACAGGTGATAAACATCTAAAGTCTACACGTTTCATGGGTGGATTAATGGTGATTTCTCCTGTTTCAGGGATCATTGCTTTACCCATTATGGTAACCAATGCAGCTCTTTCTGAACCAATGCTCAATGTCTCATTTGTTTCTTTTGTAATATCAGCATCCAGAGCTGCAGAGGAGCTGTTCAAATTGCTCGTTAGATCAATCAGTTTTTTTGGGGAAAAAGTTAAACAAACTACCTTTGTCTGCCCTTTTATTTTCCCCTTTTTATTTTTAGTTTTTCTCTTTTTCTTCATAGTTTCCGTGATAGTGTCAGTAGTGAGTTTAACCCCATCCCACCTTACACAAAACAGCCTCCTCCCCTGAGGTGTCCAAATTAGAGGCTATCTCAATCCCGGCCACATCTTCTTTAATGACATTTTGCCCGTTTTTCCTAGAGACTTTATTTTGGCCCTTTGCTTGCCTCTATTTGCCCCTGTTTGTTATTTTCATTTTTTTTGTAGACACATCCTCAGATTTTGCGAAGGAGGAACAATCCGGTTCCGCGTTACTAATCTCCTGTGATGTTTTGGCGTCCACACCATCTTGTATTTTTGGGTTTCTCTTTAAGGTCTGTTGCAATGGAAGGGGTGGAAAATCACCATAATCAAGTGTCCCTCTTGAGTCACATTTTAGCTTCTCAGTAATCACTTGATTGCATCTTTGCTTGTCAACAGTCATAATTAAGGTTCTGATTAATGACGGATGTAGCTGAAGTTCGGCAAGAATTTGTGCATTTACCAACCCTGATGACCCCATCTTCCAACTATACCCTGGTTGCCATATATCCTTCTGTGCGGAGGGTATCTCCCACTATGCCTCTTGGCCTATAGGATATTCAGCATAGCCAAATCCAATGAAGTCGGGGTGGAAGGAGGAAGCAGCAATTCCAAAGCTAACTTCAGTGTCCCTCTAACTGGGGTAAAGACGAGGGGCAAGGACAGTATGTCATCATACATCTGCACCCCCGTCATAGTTTCCTTCCTCATTTTTGGTCCTGTGCAATTATATGTGTATTTGGTATTCTTCTTGTCTGCCCCCACAAAATCTAACGCAGGAGTATAGCGAGACCAGATCAGCCCTTACCAAAACACAAAAGTACAGAGTGAGGTCTGCTGCCTGCTCGCCTGCAAAAGCCGGCGAACAGCCAAACAGGCTCCTTGCTGGCACTTGTGTGGGCAATTCCGGGGGTGTGGGTGCAGGGGCGTATACCTGTGCCTTTTATTAGCAAGTCAGCCAGGTAAAAGGGGCAAGGACACAGTGGATCTAGTGAAAAACAAAGTGGAATAAATAAAAATCAGTATATTTAATCAATATTTTACCAGTTAATTTAGCCAGAGTCCAAACAGAGTCCAATACCAGTCCAAACAGTGGTGAACAGGGCTAAAAAGTCACAGATCCTGTAGCAAACGCACCGTTGTGATGAAAGTGTTGAGCATGCAGCTGCGGTCAAGTTAGTCTGTGGTGATAGCGATATGTGTCCATGAGCACCGATCCTTGCAAGCTCCTTGCTGGCTCCTTGCTGGCACTTGCGTAGACACTTCCGGCAGCACGCACGTTGGGGGCGCCGACGCAAGGATGCATGCCCATGCCTATTATTAGCAAGTGAGCCAAATAAAAGGGGCTGGGACACAGTGGATCATTGTCATGAAAGGGTTGAGAAAGCAGCTGCAGTCAAATTAGTCTGTGGCAATAGCGATATGTGTCCATGAGCAATGCTCCTTGCTGGCTTCTTGCTGGCTCGTTGCTGGCACTTGCGTCGGCGCTTTCGCGGGATTGTACTCTGCAGAAAATCCTGCGCTGCTTCTACAGCTACTCTGTCTTTGGCAATGAGGAACACTACATGCTGACGTCTTTTTGTGCTATTAAATTGTGATAGCGATAAAAGTGAAACTTTTCTGAACTTTTGACATTCTGATTCGAGAACTGAGTGTGCACATGTTCTGTGTTTGGCAATGGTGAAGTTCAATTCATTATTTGGAGCAGCTGAATTTGAGTGATAGTGTGTTTTTATAAATTTGATGTACAGTTTGTATTATTGTATTTGTAAGATAAGTGGAGTATGTTTAGGTGTCTCATTTGGTCAAGTTTATAAGTATTGTTTGCAAAGTATGGTTTTCTATATTTTACTTCATTGCTTTTAGGAGAGTAATTAAGCAGTATGACATGTTATGCTATGCTTATGTTTGACAGGAAATTTATTTGCAAATAAAAGTTGTTTCTCAGTGACATTGGAAGATGTGATATGAATGAGGGTGCATAAGAAACCCTTGTGTGAACCAAGCAGTATAACTCTACCCTGGACAAATATTTTGGCTGTGTGCGTTTTTTTTGTAGTTGGATATTGAGCTGTTTTTTTGTGACCCTATAGTTGTGATTTGCTACTATGCTAGAAGTATGAAATTATCAAGTGAAGAAGGTGAATTTATTGTATAGTGTGTAGGGTTTGATAGTATATGGGACATTTATTTATACTACAGGCTTTCCACTGACATGTAATGGTCGGTAGTAATTTAGAAATGATAACAAACAATCATATTTGGCATTTTTCCAATTTGCTTGCAAACGGTGTGCTTTGGAAGGGCATGGAGCTATTTGGTTTCCATGCTATGTAATGCAATTTGTTCTTATGCAATGCACTGACTTGGAGACTTGGAGAGATGTAAAATGAATGGGGGTGCATAGTGGATTGGGGGAAACAGTGCTATGGATGAGGTTCAACATGGTTTTCTGCATCTGCTTAGGTCACATGGCCATTGCATTTTTCGTGGAGTGGGGATGGGCAGTGAACGGAGGACATACACGTTGATGTGATTTGTTGATTAATAGTAGTAGTGATTAGTTTGTAGGTGAAATGTAGGATAGTGGGTCTGACCATTGGCCCAATGATAGTGTAGTTTTTGCTAAGTGTTAATATGTTTATTCACAACACTTTTTATTGTCTACCTATTATTTATACTATAGGTATGCTTATAGTTTATAAAGATAAACGCTCAAAATAATGTTACAGTTTTGGCATGTCTTCATTCATTTCTTTGTAAAACTGAAGACATACTTATGTTATATGTCTTGGTTTCCTGGTGAAGGTTGCCTAAATTAATCATCATGTAGCATAAAGTATGTTTGTATAGTAGTGTATCATCTGTGCATTGTAGTGAAAAGCAGTTATTGGTGTACGGACTATGGATGTTGTAGGCAAGTTTTTTTGAATTTGCAGATGCAAAAACTAGTTCGTAGTGACTTAAATGTTAAATATTTAACATAACAGAACAGCCTTTTTTGTTCTCCAACACAAAGTTATTTTTCCTCTATAGCATGATTAATTAACACAACGTGGTAATGGTTGTGTACTTGGAATACAATCAGTATTCTTTTAGTATGATTATGAGAAAAAAAAGCATAATTAATGTTGTATTAACTTTGTTATGAGGAACATCATAGGACCAACAGTGGTGATAGTGTGCGTTATAAATGGCCTTTACCAATAATATTAAATACATTTTTATTCAAATATGGAAGAAAGAGGCAAGCACGTATACAGGTATTTGGTAAGACTTTTGATAAATATATATGGGTGTAATGTAAATATGCACGTAAAAAGAATTGTTTTAAAAAATAATATTATTATTTCTAGCCGCAGTTACAGTATTAGCCAATGAATAGCAGGATTTGTTTTGCACGGCTAAGGTGGGCAACGACTGGAGTGCTTTTATTTGTGGCTCGGCTACAGGCAACAATTGGGAATTTTGAGTACTGAAACTGCTTAAAATAAATTAAAATAGATATTTTAATATATTTGTGCAGCCTGTGTTCAATTATATCTATTTTTGTAATGTAAAAGGTGGCCCTTAAAAGTGCTGTTTTGGAGGATGGAAAGAGGGGGTGGAATAGGGGAGGAAAATACATAAGGATGAAACAAATAACAAAGGGAATTAAAATAAAATCCAACATATAATATTTTAAAATAAATAATAATAATTGTCACTTAAAATAAAATTATACACATGACAGCTAATCTGATGTTCAGCAATTAACTTCAGGCATTGCTCAATTGTGGCATCTCCCTTGACTACCCATTTGCAGCATCTTTTACACATTATTTACATCCTGGAAAGGTCGGGTGCTGGTAACAGAGGAGTCTTTGTAGTGTATACCACTGCTGATGTAGAGGCTTAATTTCCAGTTGGCTTTGTTGATGCACCGGTGGATGGAGGCTGTGCAGGTGGTGCTGATCTTCCTCTATGCAATGAACGGGCCCCATGCATTTTTCTTGTGTGATGTTTATGGGCTTTATGATATTCATCATTGATATTGTCCCAGTTGACTCACACCAGATGGTTGATCACTATCGATGTTCTTAGTTCCTAGACTTTTAGATGGGATATCGGAAGGCCCACGGTGTAGAGTCTCATTGCAGAAGGTGCACAGTACCTCCTCTGACTCTTTTCTGGAGTAATGTTCCTTCACTTTTAAGAAGTGCTAACTGGCTGATGTTTTTTTTTTATTCCTGTGTGCTTCTTCCTTGGTGGGGAAGGATTGTCAACCCAAATTATGTTGTCATCCTTATTGCTCCTAATGTTGTGGTCGGACATGTTGGACTGTCCAGCCTGGGAGGAAAATATAAAAGACTAAAAATGGCAACACAAAAAAAGACAATGCTGCAAAAAATTAAAAAGGAAAAAAAAAGGAAAACATGTATTTTGACAAAAATAATAGACAAACTAAACAAATCACAAGACAAAAGAAAATTCGATTTTGGGAAAACTGGGTAAAATGAATGAAGAGTTTATGGGCTAAAGTGCCGAAAGTGCTTGCAGTTACTCAGAAATCCTTTCACCAGCAAGTACAGAAAGCAATGATTAATGTAAAGTTATTTTTTGTGGGTGTGGTTATTATTCGTGGCTACAGACTGCTGCACCGTCTGATTGGACAGTCTTGTATGCGCAGATGTCGTCAAACGGCGTGGGCGTAGCCACGTCGATAGAGCACAATGGGCCTCATTACGACTCAGGCGGTAAGGGGTTAACGGCAGCGTTAACAGCGCCGCCCCTTACCGCCTGATTACGAGGTCCCCTAGTGCCATGGTGCTTTTAACACCTGCTTTTAGCAGGTGTTAAAATCCATGGCGCTAAGGGACCATGGAGTTAATTACGCCACCGTAATTTACGGTGGCGTAATTAACGCCTTCCCCACTCCCATTATGCCCTATGGGGCAAAAATGGGAATGGGGAAGGGTAAATGCGGATTGGGGACTTACCGCCCCGCCTAGGTCGGAATGGGGCGGAAAGTCCGCCAACCACCATGGCGTAAACGTAGTTTACGCCATGGTGGTAAAGTCACGGCCCAGGCGGTAACTTACCGCCTGGGTCGTAATGAGGCCCAATGTGTGATTGGATAGTTCATTGATGCGTATAAAAGTCACATCTAGGCTTGGAACCACAGCGTGTGTTATGATTGGCTGATGCATTAGGCGCGATGAGGCATAGCCACGTTACAGGGGTTCAACATCCCATTGGCTTATCTCACGCACACGGGTTACATCAAACGGTATGGGCGTACTTGCATCAATATGTTGCAGCGTTTGATTGGATAGTTTGTTGGCACCTACAAAAGTCACATGTAAGCGCAGAGTCACAGCACGTGTTATGATTGGCTGATGCATTATGCGCGAAGAGGCATAGTCGCATTACAGGAGTTACGTCAAACGGCATGGGCGTACTTGCGTCAATACTCCACAATGTGAAATTGGATCATTTGTTGACATGAATACCATGTAGGTGCTGAACCACAGAGCGAGATACCATTGGCTGGTGTATTAGATGCGACAATGAGTAGCCACGTTGAAGGATGTCATTGTTCTATTGGCTCATTTCGCACACGTGGGCTACTCCCTCCCCCAGTCATTGCTGAACGTAGCTGTGCATGTATGATTGGTAGACGTGGCTATAAAAGTTTTTTTAAATATACATATATTTCTACACATTTTAAAAATCTATTAACAGTTGCTGTAACACTTTAATAACTATTCATCAACAGTACATATACATGTAAATACTTTAAAAAGTTAAGTACATATGCAAACTGATTTTTTTGTAACAACAGGTTTATTTGGGGTGGAATGTGGTTGTCCAATTGCTTTTTATTTTACTTTCTAGACATAATACAGTGTTTTGATTAGCTGAATTGTCTGTATTATTAATGTTAATTATGTATTGAATAGCAAAACCCTTGAAATTCAAGGAAAAAACCTTAGTTGCAGGGATGTTAATGTGAATAATACATTGTTAAAAATAACCTTTGAAACTCAAGGAAAACACTTTAGTTGCAGGGACGTTAAGGTGAGTACTTAATGCAATAAAACCCTGTAAATTCAGCTAAAGCCAATGGTCAGTGTGCATGGCTAAATATATTTGAACACCTGAATGGGTTCTATTCATGGCCTTCAGTTATGGACAGTGGTCGTAACCTTCACTCATGTGCACTGAATATTTTAAAACACTAACAAGCTATCAACCATGGATTTTGGCATTTACCAGTGGATGCCACTTTCCATAATGTACACTGTATATTATAGACACTGCACTAGCTATGGACTTTAGCACAAATCTGGCCAGTGACCACAATGTTTGACTATGTCCACTATATATTCTAAAATATAAATGGGCCACAATTAGCAGTTTCTACATCTTTTGGCAATGTGTACTGTATACTTTCAAATACTAACATGGCATAATCGATGGACTTTGGACATGCAAACTGTGTATTAGACAACACTAACCAGCCCCTACCTATGGCCTTTGACCGTGGCCACTGTATACTATATACACTAACCAGGCACTAGCCATGGACTTTAGCACAATACTTGCCAGTGGCCACAATCATTGACTGTGCCCACTATATTTTCTAACTTATAAATGGCCCATCAGCCATGGCATTTGACCTTCAGCAGTTTGTACATCTTTTGGCCATCTCTGATGTATATTTTAAGCTAATAAAATGCAATAGGTGATTGCCTTCGGCCATGCCCACTGTGTATTACGCGACACTAACCAGCCATTAGCCATGGTCTTCAACACAATACTAGCCAGTGGCCACGGACTTTGGCTATGCCGACTGTATATTCGGACATATTAATGGGCACTAGCTATGGCCTTTAGCCATGGCCATGACTCCAGCTTTCAACGTTGCCCGCTGTATATTTTAAAACAGTGACAGGCTACTATGCATGGCAGTTAACCATACATACTAACCAACCACTAGCTATAGTCTTTGGTGCTGTCCAGTGACTCCAGCCTTTGTCATGGCCAAGTCTACGGCCTAAATTGTTATTAAGGTAATCAAGGTTTTCATGAGCTAACTTCTAAATGATGTTATGTCTAATTCCATTATTGATGTAATCGGTTATATACAATGCAATTACTGTTGTCAGAAGTGATGGCATCAGTGATGTGATTTGTAATGTCATCATTTTTCTCATAAAACATGTAATTAGTGATGTCATCAGTGATCCGTGATGTCATCATTGAGGTCATAGTCTGTGCAACAGGGGGGCAAAGTTAAGGTGGCTTTAGCTGAATTTCCACTTTTTTGTTGCATTAAGTTCTCACCATAAAGTCCATGCAACTAAAGATTTATTTTTTAATTTCAAAGGTGTTGTTACAATGTATTGCTCACTTTAACGTCCCTGCAAATAAAGATTTTTCCTTTACTATATATATATATATATATATATATATATATATATATATATATATATATATATATATATATATATATATATATATATATATATATATATTCAGTGAAAAAACTTTGTTAAAGTGACGTTATGGTTAAGTTGCATTACTAAAAACCTATGAAATTCAGTGAAAAAAACTTTGTTAAAGGGACGTTATGGTTCCAAGTAAAACTGAAAAACCCTTGAAATTCTCCAGTTAAGGTAAACTAAGCAACAATAACTCACGCCACCACTGTGCACTGCTAATACTAACACCCAGGACATCAAAGATGACATCACAAATGTCATTGATGACATCACTGATGACATCAC
Source organism: Ambystoma mexicanum (assembly GCF_040938575.1). Classification (NCBI taxonomy): domain Eukaryota; kingdom Metazoa; phylum Chordata; class Amphibia; order Caudata; family Ambystomatidae; genus Ambystoma; species Ambystoma mexicanum. Next base: position 332,224,770 of record NC_090933.1, on the reverse strand, counting down.
ATGTCTGGCTCCCCCTTTTTTCCTTTACTGACATATCTAGGCCACATGGTTTTGTTCAGTAACAGTCAAGAACTAAAAATTAAAAAATACTATATTTGTAAACTTATCCTTCAAGTATGTTCTTACAGTAATTCCCTTATGGTCCACTCACAGCATATGAAACATATACATAGCAGAAGACACAGGTTTAAAAGACAAAAATCTTTTCTGTGCATGAAGATAATTATTAGGGTTATCAGCACTTTCTCATAGTTTTTTTATTACTGTACTTTCCCTGTATATGCTCATATTTGTATACATTGTACTCACACTCCTTTCCTTAGGGTCCAATCACATCATGTGATACACATACACAGGGTAAGTAGCGGTTTTGAAACAGAGCAATGATTTCTCTGCATAAAGAAAATCAGTTAGGTTATGAACTCTTTCTGCTACTACTTCTGCTTGTTTGCTTACTTAACGTTCCTTGTATATACTCATATTTGTATGTGTTGTTGTCTCTTTGTGTTTTGTCTGTAATAATGCAATTATATATTACGTGGGTTTTATTACCTACTTGTTAAATGTTTCACAATACGCAAAACTCTAATAAGAAAGCAGTTTTCATTTCACTATTCAACATGGCAAGATTATGAATATTGCACCTTCATCATGTATGCTGCACACACTGCCTGTGTTTCTGCATTAGTAGCTTAGTATACTGGATAGAACTTCATAATAGAATTCTATTTACATCAATGCATTGCTTAATGCACTAATTAGCTCATGATATCTAATTATCCTTGACACTTTTTGGTTAACAATATAATAAGAATCCCTTCTACAGAGTTTTTATGAAAACTAAATGCACATGTGATGTCATCAGGGATGTCATCAATGACATTTGTGATGTCATCTTTGATGTCCTGGGTGTTAGTCTTAGCAGTGCACACTGGTGGCGCAAATTATGGTTGCTTAGCTTACCATAATTGGCGAATTTCAAGGGTTTTTTGGTTTTACTTGGAACCATAACATCCCTTTAACAAGGTTTTTTCACTGAATTTCATAGGTTTTTAGTTGCACACTTTAACAATAATATCTCTGACTTTATGTACAAGTAACATTGAACATACTGAACCCACTCTACTGAATTTGATGTCTGCAAACTCTTCTAATGTCCGCGGACATATGCGGACAACAGCAGCACTACCCAAAAAGTCTGGGGGGTATGTTTAATTGTTATATCATAACATATGAACATTTTACAAATTCACAAACCAGCACACATACGCATTATATGTAGTAATAAATAAGAAGTGTAACCCATATATACACACATTAACCATTAATTAAAATACAATATGCTCTAAAATGTAATATACCAAAAGAAGAACGATAGTCTTCCAACATGATTACCTCACAGAAACTCCACAACTAAGAGCAACAGCAGATCTACAGACCAGTAAGAACACACCTTACCAGAAGCTAGTAAGTGTACTGCATTTTACTCATATATTTATAAACTATCTGTATTAGATACAAAAAAAGTGATATGTTTTTTTTTCTCACAGAAATGTCTAGTACTCTGGAGTGGCTAGAGGAGCATTTCCCACATGACCAAAGCGTCTGAAGATAGTGACCCTAATGGTAGACACTTTACTATATAAACCAATTATAAATATTATTTTATATACATTTCACATATAATTTTTTTTTTGTACAGACCATACAAAAATTGAAAATGCTAAAGAAAAAGAAGTATTGCATAAGACTCTTCAGAACATAGAAGAAAAAATGGACCTATTCATGGCAAATTTCAACAATTTAAAAAACTTTGTGGATGATCACTTGAAACAAACAACTACATACCATTGTCCCACATGTACCTGCCCCCCCTCACCACATCTGAGTCAATTATCCCCAAACCCTCTCCATGAACCAAAACGTTTTGATGAGACTTCCATCCCTTCTTCACCTCACATAAATCGCGTTGAAACCCCCAATTCTCCTGTTTTAGTTTCAGTTTCTGCCTCACCTTCTCTGTCATAAATTTAACATCCTTATAAAATAAAGTAAAATTATTATATTGTGCCCTAATTCATTTCTTCTCTTTTTTTAAAAAGCAGTACAGGTGTCCGGGGACAGCGCGGGTGTCCGGAATGTCCGTAAAGAAACGAAAATGGGAGCGTCCTAAGGACACTATGGGCCTCATTCCGACCCTGGCGTTAACCAAGGCGCTATTAGCGCCTTGGTTGACGCCGTTATCTTTCCGACTCCGCCATGGTGAATGGCGGAATTACCGCCCCATTCCAAGGTTGGCGGGGTGGGTAATTCCCCATTCACCATGGGCCCTTCCCCATTCCCATTTTTGGCCCATAGGGCTCAATGGGAATGGGGAAGGCTCTAATTACGGCACCGTAAAGTACGGTGCCGTAATTAGCTCCTAGGTCCCTTTGCGGGTTGGTTTTTTAACGCCTGCAAAAGGCAGGCGTTAAGTACCAACCCGCAAAGGGAACTCGGAATAGGGCGGTAAGGGTTTAACGGCACCGGTCTCGTTACCGGTGACTGTTAACCCTTACCGCCCGACTCGGAATGACTCCCTATATCTGTCCGTAATGTTCGAATGCAAGTTGAAACTGTTCTAATAACACAGCTGTTGTTCGGGATATCCGCAATAAAACTACCAGATGCAGTGTCCTGAAATGTTCATCAATAAACAAAATGGAGGTATCCTGAGGACGCTAGACCTGTACGTATTGATCGCAGACGAGTTGAAACTGTTCTAAGAACACAGACAGTATCCTGAAATGTTCGTAAATAAACTAAATGGGAGTGTCCTAAGGACAGTATACTTGTCCGTATTGTTCGGAGGCAAGCTAAAACTGTCCTAAGAAGACACAAGGTGTCCTGAAATGTTCGTCAATAAACAAAATGGGGGTGTTCTGAGGAAGCTAGACCTGTCTGCATTGTTCGCAGGCGAGTTGAAACTGTTCTAAGAACACAGACAATATCCTAAAATGTTCGTAAATAAACTAAATGGGGGTGTCCTAAGGACGCTATACCTGTCCGTATTGTTCATAGTAAAGCTGAAACTGTTCTAAGAACACACACGGTGTCCTAAAATATTCATAAATAAACAAAATCGGGGTGTCCTCAGGACGCTAGACCTGTTCGTGCTGTTGGTAAGCATGTTCAAACTGTTCTAAGAACACATCAATATGGGGTGTCCTGAGGATTCTATGCCTTGTTGTATTGTTCGTAAGCGAGTTGAAACTGTTCTAAGAACAAACGCCTGTCCGTAACTGTTTGTTTCACTTGTGACGCACTTTTAATTAGTTTCAGGACCCGAACAGTATCCGTAGAACAGCAACGCGCATGCGCAAAACGGTTTCAGTGCATTTGATGTCCTGCGGACACCCGCTCCCTTCGCGGACATGTTCGCGAAGCCATCATGTGACCGCGCCCATGCTGAGCATGTGTTCTGAATGCGGACACTTTTCGTGTCCCCGAACAAGTTACAACTACCTTTTCAAGCAATCCACAATATTTTTCAATAATAAATCACCATAGCACAAGTCACAGACAGTAATCCTGAGTTTCTACATACATTTTGGTGTTCGATCTGTCTGCAGACAGCGCGGCTGTGTTCGAACCACACACAAGCATCCCTATAAAAGGCCACACCCTAGAGCTCATTCTCATTGTGTTTCTGGCTATCTTTCAGAACACAGTGAATTTTGCTGTCAACTTTGCAGATTTTTATTGGAAACGTGATGGCATTCATGGCTCCACTATTGCCACCTGGTGCTACATCTGCTTCAGCACCACCCCCACCCCCTCCACCACCACCACCACCACCTCCCCAAGGGCCTGAAGAGGGGAACAGGAGTGAGGATGCAGAGGAGGATGAAGAGGATGATGAGAATGAGGTAGTGGAAATCCCTACTACCAGCACTCGGCGTGAGTCTTGGGTGTGGCGGTTATTTACCGTTCATGGTAACGTTCCTAAGGCATGTGCGAACCAAGTCACCTGCAACGAGTGGAAAATGGTACTCAGTCGCGGGAGGCTCGGTTCATACAGCTTTGGGACAACTACCATTAAGCGACACCTAAGGTCATTCCACACTGGGGCCATTCGCAAGGTTGTACCTTGCGAGAAGCGTAGTAGCTTGACTTCCTCTACTACATCCTCTGTTTCCAATCCTGTCACTACAAGGAACACTCCTGTGGGACAGCGTATTCCTCAAGCTGCCTCACAGGCCATACGCAATGCTGATGACCCTTACCTTTCGAGGGTCACAGTTGTGTGTATGTAGTGCGACGCAGTACTCTGCAGGGGGGAGAGACTTCAAAGTGCTTTTGAGACTCTAGCCTCAGATCACGAGAAAGATCTGCTCACTACCCAAGTAAAACCCACTCTACATCTTCCTCTTTACACCCGCCCTTTCTTATCCGTGTGGTTGGTGTCCCCCCTTACCCTGCTTTTTCCTCCTCTCCTAGTGTGTCGTGTGTAAAAAATATAAAACAACAAATATAAAAAATGCCTCTTTTCAGAGCCGCCTTTCACAGTTTAAAAATAGAAGTGAAAATAAATGAAGCAGGGCCCTGTGTATTCTTTAGAAGTCCACGGACAGTCCGCGAACATCTAAAATTTTGGGGTGCTGTCCTGTCATGACCATTGCACTTTTGTCTGGGAGGAAGTGGTGGCTCTGAAAAGAGCCTTTTGGTGGTGTTTGTTTGTGTTTGAAACATTTGAAATGCTCAACACCTACCACAAAATGGATGCTGTAATTCCAAAAAAGGTTGCAATGCATTTTGTACATTTCTCAGAAAAATCTGATTGCCAGCATAAGTAAGATGGACTCCATCTCTGCGAAAAATGTATGTACTACGAAACATAATATTTTCATTGTGAAAAGAGGACATGCCAAAATCTCTTTGAAAGGCACAAACAGCCTTATTGATATTGTGCCTTGCTTTCTCCATTTGCGGACCAAATGAAGAAGAATGAAGCCACATTTGTCTCTGCGCAATCCGTGAAAAAATTACTTGAGAATTTGGAAACATTTCCATGACCTTCCCAAGTCCTTCTTTCATTGCAAATTGCAAAGAAATTCCAGTCACATGTCCTAAACTGTTCCCTCCACAATGAATTACAATTATGTCTGGATGTTGCTCTGTCTCCAAAGTAGCACAGAGAGGAAGCAGGTCCAACCACTTCATTCCACGTACTCCATGCCAGTGCACTTCCATATGTGGGAATCCAAGATTTACAGCTACTCCACAGCTTTCTGCATGCACCTTCAACCAATGAATCCACGAGTCTCCCAAAATCCAAACAATCTGTTTTCTGAAACACACAGCCATAGCCATCTGTTTTTCTCTCAGCAAAAACAGTATCTGAGAAACTGTCTCCTGGCAAAAAACACCCACTAAACTGACCAATCCCTTGCTCTGCTCATTCTCATTTGCATGCCTCCCCACCCCAAAATCCCCAGATGTAACACGCGATGTCCGCGGACTATCGCAATGTGCGCGGACATATTGTAACATGGACAGTCCTTCTACCATTTTCATTTCACTTTCTGTGCCATTCCCTCATTGGATATAGCTAAAAAGTCACACGACCATCTACCAATCACATCCAAGACCTCTACATCTAACTGCATCATCATAGATCAGCACTTCAAATGTACTGTTAATCTCTCTGAGTACAAGTGTCATATCAGTGGAAAGCACCTTCTACAAGAAATACTGTACAAGTCTCCAAGATTTCTACTTGCAGCTGCATGCATATCCATATGCATGAACACAAACAACAGGTATGCATATTTTCTGTATAGTACATGTACAATTCTTATAGATTCATATAAACAGATTAACTGACCTTTACCTTGTATAACCCATAAAATGAACTTACTGTCATTTTTTCCATCTCCTATAATCAACTGTCACTTCCAAACCTACCTGCTATTTAATTTCTTTTTGCACACACATTTTCAAAGCATATTTAACTAACACATTTAAAGTACAATATAAAGAGTTAACATACTCAAACAAAATTGCATGCACATAGTATGTTCAAATATCAAACAACAATACTTGTACAAAAACATAAAAATGCATTTATTTATATGTATATAGTGGACAATCAGCCCATGGCATTGTGGCGCTGTTACTTACAAGAGTTTAGTTACAGGAATAGTGGCATTCCACAAGGCATAGAACATATATTTTGGTTGGTACAGTTAGTCATTACAATACAGTTTATGCATTAGGAACATATGATATGTATTCAACTGGTGCGATGCATCTTATGGTTTTGAGGAAGGTGCTGAGGGTCATGTCAATTAAAAAAATCAATGTCTAAATGTCTAAATTAAAAACAGTGCTATATACAAACAAAATTACTAATGTGTTTCCTTTACAATTGCAGTGAAGATCATTATCCTGAAAAGAAGCAGCCAAATTTGAAGTACAAAGAACAACTAATAAGAAACCTGCTCATTCCAGAAAAGAAGTAAGTTGAATACCACCATAATGTTTGTACTATTACTCAAACACACTGGGCCTCATTACGACCCAGGCGGTAAGTTACCGCCTGGGTCGTACCTTTACCACCATGGCGTAAACGTAGTTTACGCCATGGTGGTTGGCGGACTTACCGCCCCATTCCGAGGTTGGCGGGGCGGTAAGTCCCCAATCCCCATTTACCCTTCCCCATTCCCATTTTTGCCCCATAGGGCATAATGGGAGTGGGGAAGGCGTTAATTACGCCACCGTAAATTACGGTGGCGTAATTAACAACAAGGTCCCTTAGCGCCATGGATTTTAACACCTGCTAAAAGCAGGTGTTAAATCCTCCATGGCGCTAAGGGACGTCGGAATCAGGCGGTAAGGGTCGGCGCTGTTTACGCCGCCGTAAAACCCTTACCGCCTGGGTCGTAATGAGGCCCACTGTAAGGTTAATTCATGCTATTTCTGTGCCTAAAAATAGACATTGTGCACCATTCTGTCTACAAATCCCCATTTCTTAAACAGAGATTTACAGGCAGAATGGCACACAAATTCCAATTTTTCGACACACAAATAACCCAACTCAGCCCCTAGAATGTTCATATTATAGAACAAACTGTTTTAATTGTATACCATTAGATTTACTATTTGTACTTCTCCACACCACTAGCTTACTTTCTACTGTCATCTGAACCCCAGTTTAGTAGCACATACATTCAAGAATACCCATCCCAACTAGTTGTAGTTGCCCCATGCACAATCACACACCATTACATACATCTTTATCATCTTACTCAGACACTCATGCACACAGCACACATACATTGTAGAACACCCAAAACGCATACCTTCTTTATTTTTTTCAACAGACCCTAAAGAATGCCTACCAAAAATAAAGTCTGTAGAAAGCAACGCAGAAGCAGAGCAAATGAAAATAGAAGTGTCCAAAATAAGCATCCATCTCTAGCAGAATTTGTAAAAAAGGTTCAAACAAAACAGCTAATTCAGTCATTTAGCGAAACAAACAAAGCTTCAATTACAGAAACGTTGCCTCCTCTATCAAAATGTGAAACGAACCAGAAAATAATTAACAAAAATTCAGCTACCAATACAGATAAAACTGCTCCTATAAATCTTGATATAGTGCAAAGTAAGCATACCAAAAAAGTATTTTAGCAAAAATGTTCTGGCACAGAGTCCTTCAAAATCTTATAAAAACAGGAGAGAAATCAGGCACAACCCTTAAAACCTATTGTAGGAAATGAATCTTAGAAGCGTTGATAGACAGTGCAATCCTTCTCAAAAGAAAGTTATTTGTTTTAGTGTTAAACAAAATGAAACCACTAACAAAACTAATGACTGAATTATAAAAGAGACTTCTCAATAAACGAAATGTCAACAGAAATAACTTCTTAAGTATCTGTGGAGGTGAGTGGAGTCACACTACAAGCACAGAACCATATTTTAATGAAGAAGCATACACACAAAAGCAAACAAATACAATTGCCATACATAGCAGTGGATGAGTTATTTAAAAGTTAAAGGAGAGTTCCGGGACTTTTTTTTTATTGTCCCTACGGTTCAGCCATGTGTTTTTAAGCATAACTCGGTAGATCATAGAAAACTTTCCTATGGACCTTACCCGACTTTTCGTCCATTAACGCACTCGAAATCAGCCGCCATTTTATGATAATCCTATCATTTCCCCCCATCGCCCTGGCTCACCTGCTTTTGCGGCACTAAATCAAATCCCCCGCCCCTGAGCCTGACATCAGCAGACGCGTACCTCCCATTTCCCAACGCCAAAGCACGTTTCGTGTCAACAATCGCTGCGCCTCAGCTAATGAAGTGTCGCCATGGAAATGGCAGGACGCCTCTTTCCTCAATAAGTATAAACACACCGTTTCACAACACACAGCAGCAGATTTTCGATTCCATTACTCTCTCTGTGTTACTTTGAGTATTCTGTGACTCGTTTCTGTGCTCTGGTCAACTACCTTCGCCGCTTCTAGGCCTTGTGAACACCTGTACCATCTCTGTAAATTATTTTACTTTCTTTACCACACAATGGCTACAATAATGCCGTATATGTACGAGCCCGAGTACACCGAGGAAGAACTACTGGAAAGGCAAGCACGCGAAAACGATGGGGATTCGGACGGCAGTTGGGAGGACCAGTCAACGGATGAAGAGCCTGGACCATGTCGCATGGACGGCGTCTCCACCTGGTGCACGTGCAATCGGTGCGAGCTAATGCCAACTGAGGAGGAGAACTGCTGCTGCCGTGAAAATTCCGGGTGCTTGGCCTACATTTCAGAAGGCGAGCCAAGTCCGCAATGCATCACCGAGCTGCCAGAGTTCAGGGAAGCCTGCCTCTCACGGACCATGTTGAGGATGATGATGGTGCTTATGCACGAACTTCGCAGCACTGTTCGTCCGCGTAATCTGAGTAACGAGTAAGTATACTCTGGTTTTGATGTCAGTGATGCCACTACTATGTCATGGTCGTCTCCCACATATAAAATTACATCTACATATCATTCGAATGCATGTAAACTGGTTCCATATTGTGCATTTTCTAGATAGAATTTTTTTCAAAGCAGAATGACATTTTTTACCTGAATCGACAGTGATAAGAAAGTTTTGTCATTTTAATACAGTTTGCATCTTTCATTTTCACAGGTGGTACAGGCTGGTGGCCTATCGTTGCTTCACTTGGTGGCTTCACGGGAGGCTCGGACACCGCGTTCGGAGAGTAATACCTGCCTGTGCGGTACTTGCCATTAGACAACATTTCCACAGCGACAGTGGACAATACCGCGGATTTTCCCTGGATGTGCTGCAACCGGAACTTTACAATGTGTAATGTTTATTATTTATGTTCAATTGAAATTAAGATCTAAAATAAAACCCAACATATATTTTAACAATGGTTGTTTTGATTTTTTAAATGAATCTAGTGTGTCTCCATTGAATAGTCTTCCTGTGCCTTGTCTTGTCACACCACATGTCTCCGGCCAGCATCCTCCCTCACGCTGGCCGCCCACCTTCAATCCACATAACCGTTGAACCCATATGCAGCAGACATACATATGTTATTTTGCGGGTTGGCATCAAGCCTCCCGGCCTTGCCTCCTCCCCCAAAAATACTTACCACACCACTTTGTTCAAGCGTTGGCAATAAAAGGCCGTTGGATTTTATTGATACAAAACATGGTTATAGGTAAATAATCAATATGGTTGATCATAATAAATCATCCTTTTGGGCACCGGGTACAGAGATGACCCCCTCTGGCCCGTGCCGCCTTGCCACCACAGGCCAGCCTGCTGCTGACTAACTGCCTAGGCATCCAGGGTCTCCAGGGTGAACTGCACCCATATATTCTCCTGGGAGGGTGAGGTATTTATAAACTCACCCCCCCTGCCTTCCAAGTATTAGATCCTGCAGCCTGCCTCTTTCATGCAGTTAGATGGCCTCTCCTTGGTGAGGCCCTGCGGCAAACGAGTCTTGTCTGCACGACCACCGCCCCAATCCAGCCCCCCGCCCTATCAAAGGCAGTTCGCACCGGGGTACTTGCGCTGGCAAGTGGAGCTGTCAGGGAGCGATAAAGGCCAAGAGGTGCCAAAGACCATGTACACTTCAAAGTGGTCCATAGAGCATGGGTTGTTGTTCCCATGTCTACCTCCAGACCCCGTGTCTCCTGCCAAGCATCCCCCCTCACGCTGGACGGCCCCCTGCAATCCACATAAGTGTGTCTCCATTCACGAGTCTTCCTGTGTCTTGTCTGCACGACCACCGCCCCAATCCACCCCCCCGCCCTATCAAAGGCAGTTCGCACCGGGGTACTTGCGCTGGCAAGTGGAGCTGTCAGGGAGCGATAAAGGCCAAGAGGTGCCAAAGACCATGTACACTTCAAAGTGGTCCATAGAGCATGGGTTGTTGTTCCCATGTCTACCTCCAGACCCCGTGTCTCCTGCCAAGCATCCCCCCTCACGCTGGACGGCCCCCTGCAATCCACATAAGTGTGTCTCCATTCACGAGTCTTCCTGTGTCTTGTCTGCACGACCACTGCCCCAATCCACCCCCCCGCCCTATCAAAGGCAGTTCGCACCGGGGTACTTGTGCTGGCAAGTGGAGCTGTCAGGGAGCGATAAAGGCCAAGAGGTGCCAAAGACCATGTACACTTCAAAGTGGTCCATAGAGCATGGGTTGTTGTTCCCATGTCTACCTCCAGACCCCGTGTCTCCTGCCAAGCATCCCCCCTCACGCTGGACGGCCCCCTGCAAACCGCATAATGCCACGACATATACACGTCATTCATTCACAAACACACCCCTGTTTCGAATTCTTTATAACCCACTTCATATTTCTAATGAGAACTACTTTGCGCTTTGTTAGTCAACCTGTGAAGGTGCTGGTTATCTGCTCTTCGTCTCTGTGAACTTCCGTGACCACTTCGAGGAAACTCGTCAGTTTGCAACCTGTGAACTGCTCCCTGTTCTACGACAAGAAACTACTCTGATCCCTGCATCTAACTGTTTGTTCGTCAAGGTAAGGCCATGTACCATAATCATTTTGCGTGCAATTTCTTTTCGTTCAAGACAGTACATGCAAGTAACTAGTCACATGTTCTGAGTTTAGTCAAATTATTTTTCAATTTTTTTAAAGTTATTCAAATACTTATCCGCATGTGAATAACGTGTATAGTTCCAAGAACCAAAACGAACCTTGCGTTGAACCATTTATGTGTCATTTAATTTTTTAACACATTGGTATTCATAGAGAATTGTTGATCTTTACTTTTCAGAACTTTCCACAATGCCTGCCTGTTCCATTGGCGGTTGCCCTTCGAAGACCCATAATAAATCTGAAGGTATTATAATGCATGTTTTCCCTAAGACAATAGATCAGATAAGAGAATGGGTCCGATATTGCAGATATCCACCGTCTGAGCTTGAAAGTAGAGTCCTAGAAGTCTTTGCGGACAAGAGGGGTGATCGATACCGCATCTGCAGCAGGCACTTTAGCTCAGACATGTACTCCACATCATTGCTAATAAAGAAGAACACACCGCGAGCGAGGCGAAAATTGCTCGCAACCGCTATTCCCACTCTATTCGTCCACATCCCTCCACTGGTGAGTCAAGTTTATGTATTTATCTCTCGGCCTTGCGGTAGTGTGTAGCATTAGCTAACAATAATTTCCCCATTTATGTATCCACTCAATATGAAGGCGGAAGATTCTCCATCCGTGTCGTTATTGCAGTCATCAGCCACTTCAAGCGCCTATCGGGTAATCTTACTTGGCTATTCTGCCACTGACTTGTTTTAGGCATGTAAATCAATAGTTTTAATTTATCGTGTAATTATTTTACCTAATGGTACACCCTTGTACTCGTCCTCCAGTCTTTGTTTTCAGTTATAATTATTGTTATCCAAAATAATGCAAGTACTGTCTTTCAGGGAGATGCTGAGGAGTCCAACGTATTGACGACTACCGTTGATGTCACTCAGATGCTCGAGGTACGTTTCAGGACAGTTCCATCGATGGAGATCATCAGATCTTGCATTCTTGTAGCGTGATTGTTACACACAATGTTTCTTTCGTTTTTAGCCATTGATATGTCCTTCTGTCGTCGCCCTCCTATGTGTCTTCTTTTTTCAATATTGTGTTCATTACTAATGAAAGTCCTATGTTTCAGGGAGTCGATGGAGCATTAGTCCAAGAAGAAGGGGGAGCGTGCAGTTACGGGTCGGCGCAACAGCTTGCAGAAGTGTGCACCGCAGTTACATCGTCCCTTGATGTTCTTATGCATTTCGAGGTATGGATACTGACAGTTCGATCAAGCGAAATCATATGACGTGATTACATCCGCTATACTTCCTTCTTTATTAACGCAAGTACTATGTTTCAGGGAGATGACGGAGCTTCTTCTACAAGAACATCACCCCTAGTAGTTGATGCAGATCTCTGGGTGGTGACACTTCCAACGATCGAGCAAATCGAATCATATTTACATATCCATTATTTATTTTAGACAACTGATCGTTTGTGCAGGTCTATTTAGATGAGCCGTTCACGCCTGCACAAAGTTTCTGTTCTTTTTATCAAAATAGAAAACCATACTAATGCAATTACTGTGTTTCAGGGAGTCACTGAAGCATCATCTTCAATAATATCATCAATGGAAGTCTATGAGGAGCCCGAGGTATGGATCTTGACAGTTCCATCTAACTAGATCAACAATGCGTGAATAATTGTCGTTTGAATGTTCTACACAAAGCGTCCATTCGTGTTTTGCTATTGAGATGTACGTGGGTATTGGTCCCCAAGTACATTTTGTGTTTTCGATATTATTATACATACTAATGAAAGTTCTATGTTTCAGGGAGTCGATGGAGCGTCATTGCGTGATGGATGTGCTTATCAGGAAAATATAGTCGTTGCAGCGCAAGAGGAAGTGGAGACATGCACACACGAGTCGGAGCAACAGCGTCCGGATGTTGAAGTTCGAGGCAAGAAAGTTTCAAAGAAAAGAAAACAAAAGAAGGTTAGTGTCCTGGTCACTATATTATGTTGTTTTTCACTGTTAATAGTTCAATACTGTAAATTGTGTTTAAACTGAACATCCCTTTTCCAATCTGTCCTCTAGTTGCGAGTGGGTGTACGAACTAGATCTACACAGACAGTGAAGCGAACGAGAGATGTTGCTTGTCAAACCTTTTGGCAGGGACTTGAGACTGGAGATGCATCGTGCCAATGGGAAGAATATGAAGTGATTGACAACGGAGCTATACCACCACCAGCCATTGATAGTGAATGTCCTCCTGGTAGTTTGGATGCAGTCGGAGATCAATTCACAGAATCCACACCCGCGAAAACTAAGACCGCGAGAAAGTTGAAGAAATTGTTTTATTCACCCATCGCCGGAGAAGGAACAGATGTTGCAATGGAAGAGAATGAAGTGGACCACAATGAAACACCATCAATATCACTGAACATAGCGGAAGACGATATCAGAGATTCTACCTTTCATGTGAGTGACATGTCCTCAACGTTACAGGCCGAACCAGCTGGGATGCAGAGTGACAGTATAAGGAAAGAGGCCAAATTCATTGTATTCGATAGTTGTTTGATTGATATTATTATTCGGATGAAATGTGGGCATTCGGTTGGTGGGGAAGTATGTGGGGAGCCATTGATTAATGTGACTCGTGCAATTCGAGGCACTAACCTTAAAATACATGCCACCTGTACAAAATATCATCCTTTCTCATGGTCTGCACAACCTATGCTGGGACAACTGCCAGCAGGCAATCTACTTTGTGCAGCGGCTGCACTTTTTAGTGGTTCAAGTTTTAAAAAATTAGAGTCTTTCTTTCATTTTGTGGGAATCCATTTCATTGCGAAAACTCAGTTCTACAAATACCAAACCGATTATCTATTTCCAGCCATTAGCGAAGCTTGGAGAATGGAAAAAATGTCTATTGATAGTACATTTGCGGGCAAACGGTTCAGGCTAGCCGGTGATGGACAGTGCGACAGCCCAGGATTTTCAGCCAAGTACTGCACCTACCACTTTCAGGACATGGAAAGTAAGAAAATTGTGAGTTCGGTGGTCGTGCAGGTGTCACAAAGTACATCCTCAGTGGCCATGGAGAAAGTTGGCTTTGTAGCATCATTGCAAGAACTACAATCGCGGGGAATGGTGATCGACCTGATAGCCACGGACAGACACGTTTCAATTGCCAAGACAATGAGAGAACAGTACAAAAATATAAATCACCAATTTGACGTTTGGCATCTTGCAAAAACAATCAATAAAAAATTGTCGGCTGCAGGTAAAAAAAAAGATATGCAAGGTATTTCACAGTGGTCCAAGTCAATCAGCAACCATCTTTGGTGGAGCTCAAAAACATGTGGAGGGTCGTTGGAAATTCTACTGGAAAAATGGCGGTCAGTAATGCCACACTGTACAAACGTTCACCGATGGAACACGAACCAACATTTCCACAATTGTGAACATGGCCATTTGTCCACTGAGGAGGCACGGAAGAAGAAGTGGTTGATTCCTTCATCACCCACTCACAAAGCCATTGAAAAGATTGTATTTGATAAAACTATAACAAAAGCTTTGAGGGGACTCACGGAATTCTGCCACACAGGAGATTTGGAGGTGTTCCACAATATGTGCCTAAAGTACAGGCCAAAACGATTGCATTTTGGCATGGAGGGCATGATAAATCGGACTCTTCTAGCGGTCTTGACACATAACCATAATGTTGGCCGTCAACAAAGTAGGACGACCGGAACTTTAGGGACGCTTCGCTACAATAAGGCCTTCACTAAAAGAAGTAAACAATGGGTGATCAAACCAGTGTTTGAGGATATGCAATATGAGTTTATTGAAAGACTTATTGTTGACGTCCTAGATAGGCACATAAATGGAGTTGTGAACGAACCTGTGCAGGGGACAACTGCATTGCCACCCAACATTGCCTGTGTTCCATGTCCACCTATAGAAGAGCTCATTGAGAAATACACATCACGGTTTAAATGATTGTAATTTGATTGTCTGTTCTCTCGAGTCTCCTCATGTTGCAGGCCCATTGAATATGTGTATCTATGTAATGTGTAAATAAAAGTGATTGCTCAGTGTACATGCAATGTGTCTCTCCACCGTTGCCCCTTCCTTCACTGTGCAGTTGTGCGAACCACCCGGGTGTCACCTGTGACTTTGCTCTGGAGTCACCTCATGTCGCAGGACCATTGAATATGTGTAGCTATGTATTGTGTAAATAAAATTGATTGCTCAGTGTACATGCAATGTGTCTATCCAACCTTGTTCATTTGCGCATTAAATTAAACCAAACAGTAATATAAATCATTTTTCAAAAAATATAGAATGTCTCCGTATTTATGGTTCTGTGGGGCTGTAAAGCACGCAGACAAAATGCAAAGATGGAGTGTAAATTTCAAGTCCTGTGAGATGGCCTTACACTGAATGTAGCTAACTAGGAATGTGTGCTCGTTCAAAGTGAAGGTCAGCTGCTTTGATTTTTTCTCGGGTGCCAGAATGGCCCACGACTCAGTATAAGGTTCTATTGTTATTTGACCTTGACAGGCCGGGACCACGTAAGAAACGATAATGAATATAATTTCAGAAACGAAAGCCATTTCATGTTCGTTCATTAGAAGAAATAACGTCGGCATAGAAGGAGTGGTATTTCGGGGCTGCCCTAGGCACAGACACAATGGAAAATGCAAATATAATGTAAGTAACTCTTTAGATGAGTTTATACCGCAATTTAATTACTATACAGTAGCTTACCGCGCACTAGAACCGTCTCCTTTTACGGAAGCACCTCAAAACCTTCCTCTTTGCTTCTGCTTTCTCTCTCCCTCTCCCCTGCTACAACTGGTCCACTGTCTGCGATCTCGGTCCTGGGCCCTTCCACTCTCCACCTGCACTCCCTGTCAACCCCTGCATTGGGGGACTGTCTCAGTATCCTACAGCCCCCCCTTGACGTATAAAACCCAGTTGCACTGTCCTAGCTATGAAATAATTTCCCGACCTAATATATAAAATGAATAATTTTAATAAAGATCTGATGGTGAGACTAATTTCATTTTTTATGTTTTTCAAACAGGTACTTCATCCATTATTGTCTGTGTCACGAGTACCAGACACCGGCGGATGGCTTCTATAATCGCCAATTGCTTCTCCGCGTGAACAACGTTAGCACCCTGACCATTTTGTGGGACGATCGCCAAGTACAAGTATGCCCTTACGCGGTACTAACGGCTAGATGCAACATACAGACCGTTGTGGTGGCCTAGTGCCTCGTTGTTGGAACAGCCATGCGATTATCAGTGCGACCGAAGAGCTTATTTTATCGTAAACCAACACCCTGTGTACTGCACACGAACATCGCTTGCCTCAAGACGAACTATTTTGGATCGAGAGCAAAGAAAAATGCAAATCGCTGAATATTCTCTAAAAATTTGATGTCCAATAAATGTGCTTTGCCAAATGTACAATCTTGCAGTTTGCTTTTAAACCACAGTTTCATATTCCGAATTGTGGCGCTGTATTGTGAGATGATCTAAGACCCTGTGTACAGCAAAGGAACATCGCGTGCCTCAAAACGAACTTTTTGGAACGTGAGCAAATAAAAATGAAAATTGCTGAATATTCTCTAAACATTTGATGTCAAATAAATTTACTTTACCAAATTTACAATCTTGCGGTTTGATTTAAAAGTACAGTTTCATATTCCGAATTGTGGCGCGCTGTGTTGTGAGCTGATCTGTGTTGATTTCCAGGTTCTGTGTGGAGTCGCGTAGAAGACGCCTGGGCGCGTTTGCCTACGCAGCACAGTCACGTCACGGATAGAGGCGGGGAATATGAATGTTTTGATAAAGTCTGTTTTAGGGGCGGAGGATTTGATTTAGTGCCGCAAAAGCAGGTGAGCCAGGGCGATGGGGGGAAATGATAGGATTATCATAAAATGGCGGCTGATTTCGAGTGCGTTAATGGACGAAAAGTCGGGTAAGGTCCATAGGAAAGTTTTCTACGATCTACCGAGTTATGCTTAAAAACACATGGCCGAACCGTAGGGACAATAAAAAAAAAGTCCCGGAACTCTCCTTTAATAATACCAAAATGGAACAAGAAGTACTGCTTACAAAAATATCCCCAGAAAACTTAGAATTACCTCTCCATTCAACTGAATCAGAATGTCTAGTACACAAATGGCCATGCACGTCAATGTGTAACATTCCCAAAAAAATCTTTCAAGTCTTTACGCCAATTCCTCAATCAATATGTGAAAGGCAAAGACAACATCAAAATTAAAATACTGCAAAATATGGATACCTGTCCAGTGCGCAAGTACACAGGACTACAAGGACATTCATTGGCCTGCATTTCAGGACCTACTTGCAAAACCACCTTCCATTATATCAAAAGGATATCAACACATCATTCAACTATGAGTAATCTAGTCTATAAACTGTAACATGCTAAAAGTCCTGCTTTAGCACTAGCCAATTTAAATAACATTCTTCAACATGGTACAGCAAAAGACCTACTTGAAGAAATCGACTATATCCAGAAAAAACATTTTGGAAGTGGAAGCCACTTACAGAATGCAATGGCTTTACAACAAATTAGCAACACTTCTATGCATGGCAACCTTCTACTACAAACATACAAAAAAGAAATACTGAAATTTAAAAGTACATCTGCTGAAGTACCAAACAATGTGTGTGTGTATGTTGCCGTAGAACTTTTTATAAAAGTAACACAGAAACTGTAGCCCTAACATACAAAATAAAAGACAATGAAGATTCTAAATGGTTTGAATTAGTTCTCTACCTTATAGCAGAAAACAAATACGAAATAACTGACCCCTTAATACTTTGCAGTTACTGCACTACAAAACTTGACAACAACCAAACTCCTTCTCGTGCTATCACAAATAATTTGGAATTATTTCCACTACCAAAACCCCTACAACAACTCAATTTATATGAGAGCATCATAATTCAAACAATGCACCCCTTTCAAGCAATAATACACCTTGAACCAAAAACAGCAAAATTACCTCCATCTGAATTAGGGAAAGGTATTCATGGAAAAGTAGTGTATTTACCATTAGATCTAAAACAATATGTGCACACTCTAGGAGTGCAACGTCCCATGGAGCAATCTTTAATTATCTTAGTAAATGGTGTAACTACAAAAGACACAATTTGGCAACAACTTGTGGACTTAAATAAAGTTAGACAAGCCTTGCAATATCTAAAAGAGAATAATGAATACTACAAAGAAATTAATATTGAAGAAAACATGAAGGATACCACTGAAATAATTCAAGAGACACAAGAAGCTGGTCAATTTGAGCTCCTTGATCCTGCTACAATATCCAATACTTTAGACCATTATACAATTCATCCATTGCACTCTAATGACACCGTAGAAGATACACTAGAAATGTACCAAAAGCGTCAAACAAAAGGATCACCAATCAGCATATGGGAAAAAAGTATAGAAGCACGATCTTTTCCTCTACTCTTTCCTACTGGCAAAGGAGGAAGGTACGATGATTGACCAATTCAAATAACAGCATCAGAATACCACTCGTTACGGATGTATTCTGAAGATCCCAGATTTGGACAAAATGTGGAATACATATTCCACCTACTCTATAAAAGTGAACTAGCAACTTTATGTTGCGGAGTTGCACACACATTAAAATCAGGATCCCACTTTCAAAATATGTCAGCTACACAATTATTACAAAAAGTGCAACAAAAAGATGAGGTTTTACAATCAAATATTACAAATCTATTAGCAAACATGTGTGGTACAAAAGAGTACTGGTTTCAACATCATGGAGATGTACCTTGTATGACAAGAAACCTTGGCCCACCCACTTGGTTTGTTACATTAACTTGTGCAGAATATGCATGGGAAGATTTACATGATTTCCTACGCATATCAAATAAAAACAAAACAAACATAGATATACTGACACCTGGAGAACTTTGTTCTCTAGATCCTGTTAATGTTTCAAGATATTTTCACCATCGCTTCATTGCTATGCTATACTTTATTTGTAATAAAACTGTGCCTCCCCTTGGAGAAGTGCAACACCTCTTTTGGAGAAAAGAATACCAAGCCAGAGGAGCACCACATATCCATATGCTTTTATGGATTAACGATACTCCTAAATTTGATCAAGACAATGACGCCACTGTGTTACAGTTTATTTAAAAATATGTCACTTGTGAAATTCCATCAGAAGCAACAAATATTGATCTTCATGCACAAGTTGTACAATTTCAAAGACACAAATGTGGCAAATATTGTCGATGCAAATACAAAAACAAAGGGAAATAATACACCAAATGCCGCTTTGGTTTCCCTAGACCGGTTACAAAAACAGGTCAAGGGATCAACTTCATGTCTTCAGTTAGACATAGGGCCTCATTACGACCCAGGCGGTAAGGGGTTAACGCCGCTGTAAAAGGTGGCGGTGCCGTTAACCCCTTACCGCCTAATTACAAGGTCCCGACCTTAACGGCTGGTTTTTACCTGCCGTTAAGGATTGGACCTGCAAAGGGACCTTGGAGTTTTACGGTACCGCAAATTGCGGTACCATGACTACCGCCTTCCCCATTTCCATTGATCCCTATGGGGGCAAAAATGGGAATGGGGAAGGGCCAATGGTGAATGGGGAATTACCGCCCCGCCAACCTTGGAATGGGGTGGTAATTCCGCCATTCACCATGACACAATCGGTAAAATACCGGCAGCAACCATGGCGCTACTAGCACCATGGTTACCGCCTGGGTTGTAATGACCCCCCATAGTGTTAAAGGTAAATCACCTAAAAATACATATTACATAAAAAGAACAGAAGAAGAAAAATATATCAGTGATTACAATGCAATCATTGCCCACTTACGGAATGCAAACATATGTGTGCAGTACATTGCAGACAATTACGCTACAGTTGCACAATATGTTACAGCATACTTAACCAAAGCAGAAAAAACAGAGCTCCAAGACCTCTGGAATGACCTGTCATCAGACAAAACCCTGTCTCAGAAATTATACAGCTTTGGCATAAAAATGCTCTCCCATAGAGAATGTGGCTCCTATGAAGCAGCAGATTGTTTAACTGGTACTGCTTTGTATGGAAAATCTGAAAATATAGTATGGCTAAGTATTGGTCCTGCTAAATCTAGAAAAAGAGTTCTAAAATCATACGAAGATATAGAAACAATAGCCAAACATGATCCCAACAGCCAAGACATTTTGAAAAACAATTTACTGGACACATACTACCCAAACAGAAGTACCACTTTGGAAACCATGTGTCTATACCACATAGCCCAAAACTTCACATACAAAATAATATAAAACCCAACGAAAAAAAAGGTAAATACAGAGTGACAAATTGTAAAGGCAGCTTAGTAAAACTCACCAAACCAAATTTAATTAATCATATCAAATTGTCATTAAAGACTCCTCAACATAAATAACTATATTACATGTCCCTGCTACAACTCTTTAAACCATGGAGAAAAGAAGATGAAATACTAGATAACTATGACTCCTATGAAGACGTTTTCAAAGCAAATGAAAGCACTTTAACTGATGTAAACTTTACACACTAAAAACAATGTTGCAAAATGAACAGCAACACGAAGGAGAACTCCAGGCCCAACTAGATAAGGACACTCCTGACAGTAGTCAACCTTCTGTATCAGGAAGCCAAGAACACTGGGAGAGACACGAATAACAAATGAGGCAGAATTAGCTATGACAGAAGTAGAAAACACCATGTGTCAGTATGAAGATAAAGAAGACTTAACTACACTACAATCAAAACTAAACAATGAGCAACGTAGCATTTTTGAAGAAGTAACAAAATAAATTGCACATGGTTTACAACATGAAAACAAAGAATGCACCTGCCAAAATTACAAACCTATGCTACTGTACGTCAGTGGTGAAACTGGTTCTGGCAAAACATTCTTAATCAAAATCATCAGTAAATTCCTTCAACAATTGACAAACAACAAACTGTCAGCTGTTGTCACTGCCCCCACAGGTTTAGCTGCCTACAACATAGGCGGTGTCACTTTACACCGATTACTACTCCTGCCAGTAGAACACCAAAACAAATTAGACTATTACAAACTTTCTACAATGGAACTATGCAGAGTATTAAAACAAATGAAAATGCTACTAATAGATGAGATGAGCATGGTCTCCAACCTAAAACAAACCACGAAGAGCTCTTTACAGGAAAACAGATTATTGTTTTCAGAGATCTTTTTCAATTGACAACAGTGAAAGGTGAGCCTATTTTTAAAACCTTAGGACACAAACTCTGCCGTCAAACTATTGGCAGCATTGGAAATGTAAACCTTTGGCAACATTTCCAATACAGTGAATTAACAGAAAACATGCAGCAATCTGCAGATCTCACTTATGCCGACATCTTAAAAAGTATTAGAGTTGGTATACTATCTCAAGAAGCATAAGCAATATTGAAAACCCGGTACATTCATGCACTTTATGGCGATAATGCATGTGCTACAGATGTTATGGAACAATTAGCACACAAAAATGTCAATTGTATGGCCTTAATGCCAACTCTTGCAAGCTGTTTCAAATTCAATGAAATAATGTTAAATAAAGAAATGCAACCAATAATGGAAATTAGTGCCACAGACAAACTAGATGTACATGGTATGACACTACCCATGTGTGAGCAAGGCACAACAAGACTAAACAGTTTAGAAAATTCAATCTCCAACACAGCTGGGTTGGAAAAGATATTAAAATTATCCTTAAATTGCAGAGTAATGCTTAAACGTAACCTTGACGTGGACCAAGGACTAGTTAATGGAGCACTGGGTACAGGTGTTGGCTTTCAAACATACCCACGTGACAACAAAATTCAGTTTGTCAATATTATCTTTGACAAACTTTCAGAAGTAAAAAGGATAGGACGCTGAACAGCTCAATTCCTTTTCTTCAAAAACAAGTATGTACGCAGAGAACAATTTTCTCTAACTCTTGCATACGCAGTCCCCATTCATAAGTCACAAGGTCTCACCCTAGACAAAGCAATGATAGACATTGGTAACACAGTCTTTAAAGAAGGCATGAGCTACGTAGCACTATCATGCTTACGTACACTTGACGGTCTATTTCTAATCAACTTTGATGCAAGTAAAGTAAATGCTGATATTCCTTGCATTTTAGAATACAATAAACTTCGTTCTCTATACACCCCCATATAAACACACATTCTGTTCCACAAAAAGTAAAACGTTGTAAAAGAAAACTAAATCAAACAGAAAAGCAACAGGATGTCACTGAAAATCCTCCAAAGAGAGTAAAAGAAACTAAAACTTCATCAAGTACCAGAAGCATAAAAGAACCAATTAGGGAAAGTAAACCAGGCTCACATTGACCAGCTTCTTATGTCTCTTGAATTATTTTAGTTGTATCCTTCAAGTTTTCTTCAATATTAATTTCTTTGTAGTATTCATTATTCTCTTTTAGATATTGCAAGGCTTGTCTAACTTAATATAAATCTACCAGCTGTTGCCATATTTTTTGTCTTTTGTAAGTTCTCCATTTACTAAGATAATTAAAGATTGCTTCATTGGACGTTGCACTCCTAGAGTGTGCACATTTTCTTTTAGATCTAATGGTAAATACACTACTTTTCCACAAATACCTTTCACTAATTCAGAGGGAGGTAATTTTGCTGTTTTTGGTTGAAGCCGTGTTATTGCTTGAAATGGGTGCACTGTTTGAATTATGATGCTCTCATATAAATTAAGTTGTTGTAGGGGTTTTGGTAGTGGATATAATTCCAAATTATTTGTGATAGCATGTGAAGGAGTTTGGTTGTTCTCAAGTTTTGTAGTGCAGTAACTGCAAAGTATTAAGGGGTCAGTTATTTTGTATTTGTTTTCTGCTATAAGGTAGAGAGCAAATTCAAACCATTTAGAATCTTCATTGTTCTGCGGCAACATACACACACATGGTTTGGTACTTCAGCTGATATACTTTTACATTTTAGTATTTCTTTTTTGTATGTGTGTAGTAAAAGGTTGCCATGCATAGAATTGTTGCTAATTTGTTTTAAAGCTATTTCATTCTGTAAGTGGCTTTCACTTCCAAAATATCTTTTCTGGATATAGTCGATTTCTTCAAGTAGGTCTTTTGCTGTACCATGTAGAAGAATGTTATTTAAGTTGGCTAGTGCTAAAGCAGGACTTTTAGCATAGTACAGTTTATAGACTATATTTCTTATAGTTGAATGTTGTGTTGAAATCCTTTTGATATCATGGAAGGTGGTTTTGCAAGTAGGTCCTGTAATGCAAGCCAATGAATGTCCTTGTAGTCCTGTATACTTGAGCACTGGACAGGTATCCATATTTTGCAGTAGTTTAATTTTGTTTTTGTCTTTGCCTTTTACATATTGATTGAGTAATCGGCGTAAAGACTTGAAACATTTTTTTGGGAATGTTACACATTGACGTGCATGGCCATTTGTATACTAGACGTTCTGATTCAGTTGAATGGAGAGGTAATGCTAAGTTTTCAGAGCATATTTTTGTAAGCCGTATTTCTTGTTCCATTATGGTATTATTAACTTTTATATAACCTCGACCAGTGCTATGTATGGCAATTGTTTTTGTTTGCTTTTGTTTGTATGCTTCTTCATTAAAGTATGGTTCTGTGCTTGTAGTGTGGCACCATTCACATCCGCAGATATTTAGGAAGTTCTTTCTGTTGACATTTTGTTTATTGAGAAGTCTTTTTTGTAATTTAGTCATTAGTTTTTTTAGTGGTTTCATTTAGTTTAACACTAAAATAAATAACTTTCTTTTGAGAAGAATTGCACTGTCTATCAACGCTTCTAAGATTAATTTCCTACGATAGGTTTTAAGGGTTGAACCTGGTTTCTCTCCTGTTTTTATAAGATTTTGAAGGACTCTGTGACGGAACATTTTGGCTAAAATACTTGTTTTGGTATGCTTACTTTGCACTATATCAAGATTTATAGAAGCAGTTTTATCTGTAGTGATAGCTGATTTTTTGTTAATTGTTTTCTGGTTCGTTTTACATTTTGATAGAGTAGGCAAAGTTTATGTACTTGAAACTTCTTTTGTTTCACTAAATGACTATATAAGATGTTTTGGTTGAACTTTGTTTTACAAATTCTTCTAGAGAGGGATGCTTATGTTGGAGACTTTTATTTTCATTTGCTCTACTTCTGCGATGCTTTCTATGGGCTTGATTTTGGGTAGGCATTCTTTAGGGTCTGTTGAAAAAAATAAAGAAGGTATGGGTTGGGGTGTTCTGCAATGTATGTGTGCTGTGTGCTTGAGTGTTTGAGTAATATAATAAAGATGTATGTAATGGTGTGTGATTGTGCATTGGGCAACTGCAACTAGTAGGGATGGGTATTCTTGAATGTATGTGCTGCTAAACTGGGGTTCAGATGACAGAAAAAAGTAAGCTAGTGGTGTGGAGAAGTACAAATAGAAAATCGAATGCTATACAATTAAAACAGTTGTTTGTTCTATAATATCAAAATTCTAGCGGCTGAGTTGGGTCATTTGTGTGCCGAAAAATAGGAATTTGTGGGCCATTCTGGATGTAAATCGCTGTTTAAGAAATGGGGATTTTTTGACAGAATGGTGCACAATCTCTATTTTTAGGCACATAAATAGCATGAATTAACCTTACACTGTGTTTGAGTAATACTACAAATATTATGGTGGTATTCAACTTACTTTTTTTTTAAATGAGCAGGTTTCTTCTTAGTTGTTCTTTGTACTTCAAATTTGGCTGCTTCTTTTCAGGAGAATGGTCTTCACTGCAATTGTAAAGGAAACAAATTAGTAATTTTGTTTGTGTATAGCACTGTTTTTAATTTAGACATTGATTTTTTTAATTGACATCCTCAGCGCTTTCCTCAAAACCACATAACATACGTCACACCATTTGAATACATATCATATGTTCTTAATGAATAAACTGTATTGCAATGACTAAC
The DNA here is from genome assembly GCF_040938575.1 of Ambystoma mexicanum. Lineage (NCBI taxonomy): Eukaryota > Metazoa > Chordata > Amphibia > Caudata > Ambystomatidae > Ambystoma > Ambystoma mexicanum. Next base: position 332,199,669 of record NC_090933.1, on the reverse strand, counting down.
TGTAGCAAACAAAATATCTTTACTATGCTTTGTGGACTTCATAATGTACCACTGAATACCACTATTCCTGTAACTGTGCTCTTGCAAGTAACAGTGCATCAATGTCATGGGGTGCTTGCGCTATATAAATATAAGTAAGTAAGTAAATAAATAAATAAATAAATGTTTATGTTATTGTACAAGTATTGTTGCTTGAGATTTGAACATATTGTGTGCATGCAATTTTGTTTGACTATATGCACTCTATGGGCCTCATTCCGAGTATGGCGGTAAGGGATAGCGGCCACCGCTAACGAGAGCGGTGGCGGTAATCCCTTACCGCCATACTCCGAGTTCCCTTTGCGCCATAGTGGTTTTAACACCTGCTTTTAGCAGGTGTTAAAATCCATGGCGCTAAGGGACCTTGATGTTAATTACGCCACCGTAATTTACGGTGGCGTAATTAACGCCTTCCCCACTCCCATTATGCCCTATGGGGCAAGAATGGGAATGGGGAAGGGTAAATGGGGATTGGGGAATTACCGCCCCGCCAACCTTGGAATGGGGCGGTAATTCCGCCATCCACCAAGGCGCTGCCGGTCCGGGTACGGCATCAACCAAGGCGTTAATAGCGCCATTGGTTAGCGCCGTACTCGGAATGAGGCCCTATATATTTTATTTAACATATGTTAGTTCAACATTCTTTGAATATGTGTGTGTAAAAAGAAATTAAATAGTATAAAGGTTTCTAAGTGACAGTTGATTTTAGGAGATGGAAACAAAGACAGTAAATTCATTTTACAGATTATAGAAGCTAAAAAAAGTCAGTTAATCTGTTTATATGAAACTAGAAGAATTGTACATGTACTTTACAGAAAATATGCATACCTGTAGTTTGTGTTCATGCATATGGATATGCATGGTGCTGCAAGTAGAAATCATGGCGACTTGTACAGTATTTCTTGTAGAAGGTGCTTTCCAATGAAATGAGACTTGTACTCAGAGAGATTAAAAGTATATTTGCAGTGCTGATCTATGATGATGCAGTTAGATGTAAAGGTCTTCTATGTGATTGGTGGATGGTCATGTGACGTCTTAGCTACATCCAATCAGGGAATGGCACAGAGAGTGAAGTGGAAATGGTAGAAGGGCTGTCCATGTTACGATATGTCCGCGGACATGGCGGTAGTCCGCGGACATCGGGTGTTGCATCCGGGGATTTTGGGTTGGGGAGCCATGCAAATGAGAATGAGCAGAGAAAGGGATTAGTCAGGAAAGTTTAGTGAGTGCGTTGTGCCAGGAGAGAGTTTATCAGATACTCTTTGTGCTGAGAGAAGAACAGATAGCTATGGCTGTGTGTTTCAGAAAACAGATTGTTTGGAATTTGGGAGACTCGTGGATACATTGGTTGAAGGTGCATGCAGAAAGCTGTGGAGTAGCTGTAGATCTTGGATTCCTACATGTGGAAGTACACCGGCATGGAGTACGTGGAATTAAGTGGTTGGACTTGCTACCTCTCTGTGCTACTTTGGAGACAGGGCAACATCCAGATATAATTATAATTCATTGTGGAGGGAACAGTTTAGGACCTGTGTCTGGGATTTCTTTGCAATTTGCAATGAAAGAAGGACTTGGGAAGATCATGGACATGTTTCCAAATTCTCAAGTAATTTTTTCACGGATTGCGCAGAGACAAATGTGGCTTTGTTCTTCTTCATTTGGACCACAAATGGAGAAAGCAAGGCGCAATGTCAATAAGGCGGTTTGTGCCTTTCTAAGAGATTTTGGCATGTCCTCTTTTCACAATGAAAATATTATGTTTCGTAGTACATACATTGTTCGCAGAGATGGAGCCCATCTTAATTATGCGGGCAATCAGATTTTTCTGAGAAATGTACAAAATGCATTGCAACCTTTTTTTTAGAAGTACAGCATCCATTTTGTAGTAGGTGTTGAGTATTTCTAACTTTTTCAAACACAAACACCACCAAAAGGCTCTTTTCAGAGCCACCACTTCCTCCCAGAGAAAATTGCAAAGGTTATGATAGGGCAGCTCCCCAAAATATTAGATGTCCGTGGACTGTCCGCGGACTTCTAAAAAATACACAGGGCCCTGATTAATTTATTGTCACTTCTATTTTTTAACTGTGAAAGTCGGCTCTGAAAAGAGCTTTATTTTTTTTTGTTGTTTTATTTTTTTTTTCGTTTTTTTATACAAGACACACTAGGAGAGGAGGGGAAAGGAGGGTAAGGGGGGACACCAACCATGGGGATAAGAAAGGGTTAGCTGAGAGAGGAAGATGTAGAGTGGGTTTTATTTGGGTAGTGAGCAGATCTTCTCGTGCTCTGAGACGATAGTCTCAAAAGCACTTCAAAGTCGCTCCCCCCTGCAGAGTACTGCATCGCAGTACATACACACAACTGTGACCCTCGAAAGGTAAGGGTCATCAGCATTGTGTATGGCCTGTGAGGCAGCTTGAGGAATACGCTGTCCCACAGGAGTGTTCCTTGTGGTGACAGGATCAGAAACGGAGGATGAAGTAGAGGAAGTCAACCTGCTACGCTCCTCGCAAGGTACAACCTTGCAAATGGCCCCAGTGTGGAATGGCTTTAGGTGTTGCTTCATGGTAGCGGTCCCAAAGCTGTACGAACCAAGCCTCCCGCGACTGAGTACCATTTTGCACTTGTTGCAGGTGACTTGGTTCGCACAAGCCTTAGGACCATTCCCGCGAATGGTAAATAACCGCCACACCCAAGACTCACGCCGAGTGCGGGTAGTAGGGAGTTCAACTACCTCATCCTCGTCATCCTCTTCTTCCTCCTCTGCATACTCACTCCTGTTCCCCTCTTCAGGCCCTTGGGGAGGTAGTGGTGGTGGAGGGGCTGGGGGTGGTGCTGCAGCAGATGCAGCACCAGGTGGCAGCAGTGCAGCCATGGGCGCCATCAGGTTCACGATGGAAATCTGCAGTTGGCAGTAACATTTGCTGTGCTCCATAGGATAGCCAGAAACACAATGAGAATAAGCTCTACGGCGTGATCTTTTATAGGGGTGCTTGTACGCTTGTTCGCGATCGAACACAAAAAAAGGTTCAAAAAGTTTCAAAAAGTATGTAGAAACTCAGGATTAGTATGTGGGACTTGTGCTACGGTGAGTTTTTATTGAAAATATTGTGGATTAATTGAAAATGTACTTTTAAATTGTTCGTGGACACAAACAGTGACCGCATTCAGAACACACCATCAGCGTGGGCGTTTTCACATGGCTTTGCGAACATGTCCGCGAAGGGAGCGGCTGTCCGCAGGACACCAAATGCACCGACAGTGGTTTGCGCTTGCGCGTTGATGTTCTACGGTCACTGTTCAGGTCCTGAGTAATTAAAAGTGCGTCACACGTCAAACGAACAGTAACAGACAGGCGTTTGTTCTTACAACAGTTTCAACTTGCTTGCGAACAATACGGACAGACATAGCGTCCTCAGGACACCCCCATTTTGTTTATTTACGCACATTTCAGGACACCACATGTATTCTTAGAACAGTTTCAACTTGGTTGTGAACAATACGGACAGGCATAGCGTCCTCAGGGCACCCCTATTTTGTTTATTTACAAACATTTCAGGACACCGCGTGTGTTCTTAGAACAGTTTCAACTTACACGCAAACATTACGGAGAGGTATAATGTTCTAAGGACACCCCTATTTCGTTTATTTACGAACATTATAGGACACATGATGTGTTCTTAGAACAGTTTCAACCTGCCTATGAACAAAACGGACAGGCATACCGTTCTCAGGACACCCCTATTTTGTTTATTTACGAACATTTCAGACCACCATGTTTGTTCCTAGAACAGTTTCAACTTGCATACAAACATTACGGAGTTGTATAGTGTTCTAAGGACACCCCTATTTCGTTTATTTACAAACATTTCAGGACACCTCATGTGTTCTTAGAACAGTTTGAATTTGCTTGCGAACAATACAGACAGGCATATCGTCCTCAGGACACTCACATTTTGTTTATTTACGAACATCCCAGGACACATAATATGTTCTAAGAACACTTTCATTTTGCCAATGAACAATACGGACAGCGTCGTCAGGACACCTCAATTTCGTCCATTGATGAACATTTCAGGAGACAGCTTGTGTTCTTAGAACAGTTTCAACTTGCCTGTGAACAATACGGACAGGCATAGCGACCTCAGGACACCCCCATTTTGTTTATTTACGAACATTTCAGGACACCGCATTTGTTCTTAGAACAGTTTCAACTTGCTATCGAACAATATGGAAAGGTATAGTGTACTTCGGAACGCCTCCATTTTCGTTTCTTTACGGACATTCTGGACACCTGTGCTGTCCGCAGACACCTAAATTGCTTTTTTTTAATAAAACATGAAATGAATTAGAACACAATATAAAAATGTAACTTTATTTAACATGTATGAATAATTTATGACTATATGTATCACATGATGTGACTGGACCCTAAGGAAAGTAGTGTGAGCACAATATATACAAATATGAGCATATACAGGGAAAGTACAGTAATAAAAAAACAACAGAACTATCAGAAAGTGCTGATAACTATACTGATTATCTTCATGCACTGAAAGCATTGCTGTCTTTGAAGCTTGTGTCTTCCTCTATGTATATGTTTCATATGATATGACTGGACACTAAGGGAATTACTATAAGAACATACTGGATAAGTCTACAAATATAGTATGTTTACAATTTTTAGTTCCTGACTGTTACTGAAGAAAACCATGTGGCCTAGATATGTCAATAAAGGACGAAAGAGGGAGACAGACATGTGATTTCATCAATGATGTCATCAATGACATTTGTGATGTCATCTTTGATGTCATGTTGTTAGTCTTAGCAGTGCATGGTCGTGGCGCGAGTTATGGTTGCTTAGCTTACCATAACTGGAGAATTTCAAGGGTTTTCCGGTTTTACTTGGAACCACAAAGTCCCTTTAACAAAGTTTTTTCACTATATATATATATATATATATATATATATATATATATATATATATATATCACTGAAAAAAGATTGTTAAAGGGAAGTTAAGGTTAAGTTGCACCAATAAAAACCTTTGAAATTCTGTGAAAACATTTTGTTAAAGGGTTCTAGGAGCTATTTACAATAAATAGTTTTCATGAAGAAATCACGCCCCAATTGTATTATATACAATCCCAAGAATCACAAAGAGAAGCACTATCCCCAAGGATTAAAGTGCTATGTAAACCTAATAAATACAAATACATAATGAAATCTTGAACTCGTCTGCAAAATTGGATGAACTAATTAATGATGTCAAGGAACTTTTTAATTTTGTCAAAAATCATGTGATAAAAAATGTTCATTATCACTGTCCTTCTTTCACCTGTCCCCCTTGTCCCCAGCAATCATCCCCGTCATATTCCTAAAATTTAAATGAAATACGCTTTGATGAAACCTCACTCCCTTCCTCCCTTGATCATTATTGTTCAGAAATTCCATATTCTCCCATTTATTTTTCCCATTCCGATACCCATCCCTTTCATAAATACATGTATTTTTATACTGTAAATCTATTGTATATTGTTGTGTGATTTTTTTTTCTTTTTTTAAAAGCCCAATTAAGAATATTTAGACACCCCGACTGCCAGGGGTGTCTGCACTCAAAATCCCTGGACGTCATCATGTGACCGCATCCATGCAGTGTGGCAGCCTGACCACGAAGAGTGTTGCAAGTTGAATTGTTACCCTTCCAGAGCTCCTAGAACCATTCTTGTTTGATCTGGCTGATTTGTACAACTTTTCAAGGCCTATTTTCGACAGTCACTGGTCTGCAGATGGCTTCTCTGAAGGGACCCACCCAAACTCATTCTCAATCTGACATCCCAGGAAAGAGCACCTGCTTTGCAGACTTGTTTTGCAAACCTTGTTGTGTGCCTGAATTGAATCTGTCATGGCCACACCTCTTCCTTCATAGCCACCACCATCTCCATCTGGAGGGCCTCTCTACGGCACCCATAGTGAGTCCTGGGTGTGGTGGTTTTTCACCACCGTTGAAGATGCCGTAAAAGCTCGGGCAGCGAAGGTTCGATGCACTCAGTGTGGGATCGTACTGAATTGTCAAAAAAAGGACCTCCTCCATGCGCTGCCACACCAGATCCAACCACTCTTGCACTCTGAACCTCTTGCACTCTGGCACCTTTTTCAGAGAGAAGCTGGCTGTCGGCCTCTGCCTCATCCTCCTCAACCACTCTTGTCACCACAAAGGATTTTCCTTTGGGGCAGAGGATCCCACTGGCCACCTCACAGCGATACAGAATGCTGTTGACCTTTACCTTTCGAGTGTCACAGTTCTATGTTTGTACTGCGAAGCACTGATCTGAAGGGGGGAGCAATTTCGCAGTGCAGGATCACACAAAATACTGCCCCACCTCATATTTAAGGGCTGTCCAACATCTTCCTCTGTCTAACTGCCCCTCTGCTCTGTGGTTGGTGCCCCTTCCCACCCTCAATTTAGCTTCCCTCTCCTGGAAAACATTTAAAGAAGACCAACACTTACACAATCATAAAAACACAAAATAGGTTGCTTTTAAGCAAAGCCATCTGCGGACATCTAGAAAACTCCAGCTGTGAGGTGGGGGAATGAAAATCGTTTAAATTGTTTTTTGCACAAAAATGGTGACTCAAAAGAAACTGTTGTGTTTTTTTACTTTTAAATATTTTTTTTCTATTTTTCATTTTATTTAATGCAACTTCTAACAAATACTTCAATCCACTTTATGTATTTACGGAAACTGCTTCAATACATTTTTATCATTTTCCAGAACAATCAGATTGCCCACATCAGTTAGATATACTCAATCTCTTTGATAAATGTTGACAATATCAAATGTAATGTTTCCATTATGAAAAGGTATCATGGCAACATCTCGCGAAAAAACACATACAGCTTTATTGTGGTCTTTGTTTAGGTTCTCACTGGCCCGTTATTGGTGTCAATTCAGATGTGTGTGTGTGTATATATATATATATATATATATACACACACACACACATATATATATATATATATATATATCTTTTGGAAAGATTAGAAAGTGATTTTATGTATCTTTTTGAAAAAATAAAATATAGTACCTGTAAATTACAGGATACAAAAGACATGTGTGATATTTTGAAGCCTTAAGAAATAAACATGTGCATATAATTCTTTCCTTATCCATTAGGGTAATACCGTCAGAGTATCATTAAGTTTCTCTGCATCCACTCCATTTGAATAGTCTACTGAATTTAGTTCTACAGATTCAAATATTTCCTGGCAGAGAATCTTGCTTAGTTATTGTGTTCATATTACCCCAGCCCATTCAGAGTTGGGGACACCCTCAGTTTAAACCTTATTCACATTGCACTTGCAACTTGCTTTTTCCATTTGCGTAGAAAATATATTTGTACGCCTCCCCATTTGCCTCTGAGCAGCCGAGAAAACATATTTTTCGAATTTGGAAACATTTTCATCAACTTTCCAAATGTATCCTTTATTGCAATGAAATTCTGGTAACACACCCCAAACTGTTCCCTCGACAATGAACAACAATGAGGTCTAGATGTTTGAAGTGTAGCATATTCTAACAATATGGCATTACTTCAGCCTACTTCATCTCTCGCACTCCATACCATGACACTTCAAATTCATGAAATCCAAGATTTCCAGCCAATCCACAGTGCTCAGAATAGGCCTTCAGCCACTGAATCCAAGGGTCCACCAAAATACATACACTCTGCCTCCTCGAAGACATAGCCATGGCCATCTTCAGTGCTCTCACCAAACAAAACTCCTGCTACCCTCTGTTCCTGAACATGGAAATCCGATTGGCTGATTTGCTGATGTCTGCAAACTTCCACGACTGTCCATGGTCTCCGCAGCCCCCTTTCTATGCCAGGCACCCTCAAAAGACCCGGATGTAGTACATGCTGTCCACAGATTACTTCGGTGTCTGCGGACAGAACATCCAATGAATGGGGTGAGGGGGTTAGAACACAATGTAAATAATTTATTCTGCAAAGTTGGCCTTGAAAAGAACATTTGGGCCTCATTATGACCCCGTTGGTGCTGAAACAAGGGTGCTGGTAAACTTACCAGCACTGTTGTTTCTGGACCTGCATATTACAAGTCTGCCTGCCATAACAGCCGTGCTCAACAGGTCTGACACTGCCGGGCACAGTGGTATTGGTAGGCATAACGGTCATGGAAGCACCGGCACAATTCGCAACGTTTCCAGTGCTTCCAAGTCCTCACTCCCACCTAATACCATGAGACTATAGGTGAATGGGGACTAACATTTTACCGGCACCTGACTTTCCAGGCCACCAGGGTTGTAATCTCCTGGTTGCACTGGGAAGTCAGGCACCAGTAAATATTTACGGGTCCAGCAGCAACCCACCGGTAGCACCAGCAAGGTTACCGCCAGACCTGTAATGAGGCCCCCTGTTTTTTGGGGGTTTGTTAACAAAAACAATTTAAAAAAAAAACTTTTGTTTGCTTTTATGTACAATAGTACTGTACTGTCCCCAATGTTCTTACAGGAACTGTGCAAACAGTCCTAATATTGTAAAGAACAATCACATTTCAGACAACTGTGAAATTAACTCCATCTTCACGAACAAGATTCACACCATCAGACCATATATTGTCATTCTCAAAAGATGACATTCCTGCAGCATATAAAAAATCATATACAGCTTTATTCACAAGTTGCCTTGATTCTTCCATTTTGGACTGACAAGGTTTGGACATCTCCATGTTTGGCTTTTTATTCATTTCAGAAAAAATAATCTTTTCAAAAGGAAACAGTTCCATTAGGCTTTTGAAAAAATCCTTTGGGGCAAACTGAAAATACTTTGCACTCACATATCCCAAACTGCACCCTCCACAATGCACAATTATAATGTCTTGGCATTTAAAATGAGCCATACACTCACAGAATGATCACAAGCTTGCCCAATTTAACCCACAAACTGCATGCCACAAAACTTGCACTTCTTCCAATCGAATAGTTCCAGACATGCCATGATTTCCAGAACACACCATCAATTACTGTATCAAATAATCTCCCAGAATCCAAACACTCGACTTCCTCAAAACTATAGCCATAGCCACCTTCACTGCACACAACAAACACAACTTTTCGTACCATTTCTTCCTGTAACCCAAAGACTAATCCCCACAGTCCGCTTTCCATGACTGCCATTCTTAAAAAACCTGGATGGCACACCCGGTGTCCGCAGAATACTGCATTGTCTGTGGATGCCGTAACACAGGGCAGCCTTTCAACACTTTTCATTTTCTTGTTTCCAGCACTCTCTCATTGGCTGCTTACAAACAGTAATGCATCCATCAAACAATCACATCCACAAACTCTACACCTAACCTGGCATCTCAGTTCAACACTTCAGATGTGCACTTGAACTCTAAGAGTACATATCACCTGTTAATCACAGCCTTCTGCATCAAAAACAACTGTGAAACTCTCCAAGATTTATATGCCCAGATTTAAGAACATCTAACAATACATTGTAAAGGTATGGTTATATTTTTTAAAGCATTTTCTGCAACTCATATATATATATATATATCCCCCAAGAGAGTACTAGAAAGAGCTTTATATAAAGCTAGAGAAATGGATCATTCCTCTCTCCTGGTATGCAATACTGTCTTGCTACACACCACTGGCACGAGCGATTATTTTTGACTTTTGGCAAAGAAGCGTCTAACATATGCCAGGTTATGCAGCGACATTGGCATGTCTTAAAATTAGACGAACACTTAAATACATTACTGGGCGAACAAGTGTATATAACATTTCGAAGATCCACTTCACTCAAAGACATTTTGGTACCCAGTTTTATTGGCACATTAGACAACACCAGGCTAAAGGCAAATGCCATAAACACTGCTATCTACCATCATCCTTTCATTTATCAAAAAATTGACATCAAGCATCGCATCACGTGTGAGACTGAATTTGTCGTGTATGTGTTATGCTGCCCTTGCCAAAAATGGTATGCAGGGAGCACTATAAGCAAACTAAAATTACGAGTGCTCCAACACATAAGAGCGATCAAAAATGCGGATTCCAAATACCCCATGGCATTACAATTTCAAATCGAACATGGAGGGAAAATAGATGGTTTCTCTTATTTTGGCATAGACACAGTTCTGAAATCTCTGAGGGGAGATAACAGGGAGCTTTTGCTAAGACAGCTTGAAACCAGGAGAATTTTAGACTTCGAAACTAAGAAACCCAGAGGTCATAACCTCGATGAGAAACTTCACCCCTTTTTGGGTACCTGAGAACCCACACTGTCTTCTCTCTTTTGCCTCTTAATTTTTTCCTCTATGTTCTATTTCTGTTTTTTCTTTCTTCTTTTCCCTCTCCCTGGTCTCTACATACATACTCTTTTACTTATTGTTGATCATTTTGTACTATACATTGACATGTGTTTTATTCTGTCTAGTGCATATACTCCTTTATTCTGGGGTATTATTAGTTCTTCTTAGGTTTACCATCAATATTGTTTGGAGGTTTGTATGTTGAATTGATGACATTGTGGCATGTGCAATTGTTAGGGTGGCTCTTCCCATGTGAGTTTTTGCCTTTGATATAGGTTTTAGTTACAAATCTTGAGTGAGGCGATTTTTACTCACATTGCACAATATAGGCATTCTCTGTTTTTTTTATAACATTTTTCATAACTATTGTCTTTTGTACAAGTGGGTTATTCAGATTTTTTAACACAAAGATTTTTGGACTTATGTTAACTATGCTCTATGAAAGTAGGTATATGGCTAAATTTGAAGGCCATATGTATATGATCCAATGTTTCCCTTCGTTCTGTTGTTTATGCAGAACTTTCCGATGCAACATTTGCAATGAATATGGCTATTTGTTAAATATTCTCCTTTGGTGCACTAGACACCTTTCTCTATGCACTTTGAGACACTATGCAATTTATGAAATTATAAGATACTGCTGCTTGCGCATATTTGCACAAGCCATATTCTTTTCCTCTGATGTAATGCATGTAATCTACTTCTCCAGCACACTTGAATGTATGCATCTTATGTTGCCATTATGTTTTGCATGCGAACGGGAACATCATGTCCAGCCCACAGGTTGTTCTCTTGTAAACATCCTATGAGGCCACTAGGTATCTCATTCCTATCATGAGACAACTGTACTCTAACGTCTCTTCTTAAGAGCCTGCCATAATTATCTGCACTTGTGGTATATAAAGGCTCAAAAAAATAAATATGCGCGGTTTTTAGGCGCTCTTCTAACCTGTGGACTGGCCATGTTCTTTCCAATTTGGATCGAACATGTGTGTATGACATGTTAATCCGTTTTGGTTTTAATGAGTATGCATAAACGCACACTCTGTATTATATTCTGTGCTGGGAGTGCATACCATGCTCTGCTACAAAATGGCTGTCTTATTTCACAAGAGAATGTTGAGTTTGCATTGCTGTACACTCTACACACAACCATAGAGTGCCATGTGTATAAAATGTAGTCAATCATTTGTGTTTTGCTTACCTATGTGACCAAGCGGTCAGAGTACCATGAAATGTGTTGTTTTTACAGGCTCTTCAACTTTTCCTAGTGCACTTTAATACATTAAAATATGCTGTTAGTGGGACCAAACATGCCTTTATTCTTCATTTTTGCTGCAAGGACACTCCGTCCACAGCTGCTCTGGGAGTGCAGTCATCTCACGTACGTTGTACGAGGAACTGTTTAACACAGATATGCACTTTTTCCCACACCCATGTTTCTTCTTCCAAGGTCCAAAACACAACTACTTACACTCCAATCCTTCTAACAACATAGTTAACACACTTTAGTACACCATCCATGGCATAACTTAATTAACTGTTTTTCCCAATAACTCCTCCTACCTTCATAAATAACAACCTGCCTTACAAAAAATATTTCACCATTACCAAATTTACCCACTAACTTTATTGTACAATTACAGGAACAAAGAAGATTGCAGAAACCAGCTACTGAAACAAGAATAGCCTTCCAATCCTAAGTACATTAATATACCATGTATGATTCTGTAATTGTAATATACTTCCACTATATATTAGACCAGAGTATTCATTCCCAATCAACATTTATTTCACTCAAACTCATTATACTGCACCATTCACACTTGTTTTATTCCCATCTGAACAACACAATCACAACACCCACTGTGTTCCTCAAAACATCACAATGTCCCTATGTATTCAATCAGACCAGCACTCCCTTCCTCACTAACCCAAGCCCATCACACCTCTACAAACTTACTCTTCCACCCTTGCCAACCATACATATTATGCCTTTTCACAATCAAACATCACTCTATTCATCTCTTCAGTCAGGCCCACACACCCACACACCCATGCAACATACATGCATATACATTCCTCAACTTTCAAACCCAAAGTTTCTTTTTTCCCAAAAGACACAACAAAATGCCTAGTAAAAAGCAACTCTGTAGAAGAGAAAGAAAATAATAGAGCAGATAAGAATACAAGCAAGCCACATAGTCATCCACCTCTAAAGACATTTACAGAAAACATTAAAATAAAAGAACTACTAACCTCACTCAACAAATGTAAACCAGCCACCACTAACACAAGTAAGTCCCCACTTCCAGAATCTAGAAGTAAAAAACATGTACCTAGAAAATCAGACATACTAATAAACCTAACACTATATCTACCAGTGTTAACGTGGCCACAATAAAACGATCCCAAAAATGTATGTTACAAAATATTTTCCACCATAGGGTTCTTCACAATCTTATAACAAAAGCTGAAAAGTCAAAATCTTCACTTAAAATCTACCGCAGGAGACAAATCCTTGAAGATGTAATTGAAAGTGCATTTCTACTACAGAGGACATTGTTTTTATTAATTTTAAGCCGAATGAAACCACTAACTAAATTAATAAATTAGAACAAGTACTTCTAAACATGCACAATGTTAACATAGATACCATTTCAAACTTCTGTTAAGGGGAATGGAATCACACAAGCAGCACATAACCATATTTCAAGGAAGAGACTTATACACAAGAACAAAAACAAAGAACTGCCATAGACTATATATATATATATATATATATATATATATATATATATATATATATTATTAACATGCAAAAAATCAACTATGACAACTTAAAGTGTTACACAAATGTCCACTGACCAACCTGAAGAACTCAGTTGCCATGCATTGGAACACTACTTTTCACATGCAAGATAGGCTACTTGAGCGGTGCAACAAAAGCAGTTTCAATTGCAACACTCACATCAGAGTTCTAGATACTATATTTTTAACAATATGCCAGTGGCAACTGCCGTCTAATGTCTGTGCTGCACTACCACTTTTTGTGGAGGCAACCAAGTGGATTAGCCATTACATCCCATCCTTGAGTGTTGTTTTCCCTCTGGTCTACATGCTTGAGCTCAATCTGACTAACATGGCAAGCACCTATGACTTGTCGGTGATGCCGATGCTTCACAGCTGGTGAAAGACCTGTTTTCAACCTTGCATAGTGATACTGGGGTAGTTGGATTTACAAAATAACATTAAGTACCTACTGTCTTTTTTTTCACCAATGATTACATGAAAAAGTGGCTTCTTTTCAACTGCGTTTCTCAGGGCATGAGGTTTTGCAAGAAGAATCACAAAGAGGAGACAGTTTGCAAATGTGCACGGGTGTTTTGCTGCAGTGCGTGCAATGTCAATCAATGCAAGAATACATGCAGCAGAAAAAATACCAACTAGCCCAAATTCTGCCAATTGAATTGGGAATGTCAAGATCACGAAAGATGGCAACATCATTCAGTAATTCCATACTATCCCCTGTTGAAATATTTTAGAGCACTGTAAAAGCCACCTACTACTGGGAAGAAAAACTGTTGAACCCCATCCTCAGTGACTATGACATATTGAATACAGATGGGCCTTCAGGAACAGACATCAGTCCATCACGCATGCATATGTTTGAGGTATATTTCATGGATACTGTGTGGGATGGGATGATGACCAGTTACAGTATTGGTACAACAAGTGGTCTGTCTGGCGAGCTGCACTTCTGTATTTTTCTGTATATTCTCTAATTTGCCCCCTGCAATACTGCAGTATGAGAGAATTCCTGGTGCATCCAGAGATTGTGTGTCTGCAGGAGAAGCCTAGCATTATACAAATGAAGGAGCACTTCCATGTGGAAGACAATGGGAAATCTACCAAGAGCAATCACACCATCTTGAAAGAAGATATTAAAATTGTTATTGCATTTTGTCAACAAACAATACAGGCAACACATCTCTTGTTCATATCTGTGAATGCTTACATATTCCAACAAATCTATACTACCCCCCCTAAACTCAATCGTCCTATCAATCTGTATTTTAGCTTCATCTTCCCCCGATGTCTGTTCAGTTTTTTCACCATTTCTCTCATTAGCCAGCAGTGTTACAGTTAGGGTTATCCACCGCTGGATGTCCAGGCTTGCTTCTGTTTTTTGTTCCCTCAATGCCTTCTCCCATGCCCCCATTTCTGCTTTTATCCATTTATCAAATCATAGATTCTAGAGATAGCATGCCCATCCTCCGCCACCGTGAGCAGAAATTCAATATCTTCATTCGCTATATCCTCCCCTCCAATATCTGGCCACCTCACTGCCTTTAATACTGTGTTGTGTAGTAGGAATTGCCCTGTGTGCTTCTTGCAGTTCCCCAAATGTCATCCATGCACCATCTTTCCATAGGTCCCCAACTATGGCTACTCCACATTCTCCCACATTGTCCTAACCACTACTCTATGCCCTGGTTTCCCTTTCAAGATTGCAGCTATCGGTATCTGCAGTGAGAGTGGGTCTGTCAGTCCCATCATTTTACAAGCCATATTCCATATTTGATTCCCCAACCTCACCAGATGAGGGGCACCGACCAGTTACCGGGAGGAGATCCAGAGGAGGTCTCTCATGTACCTCCCTTTCATAGCTGGCTGCAATAGTCCAGCTTCCGTTGAGGAGTTGTCAGCTGTCCGATTTACCACATGTTGTAGTTGACACGCTAGGTAGTACAGCTCCAAATCTGGTTTCCTCAGCCCCCCTGAGCATATGATCTTTGTAATATATGTAGCGCTACTCTGCTCCTCCCGTTTTGCCACAGGAACCCTCTACGCACCTTCCCATAAGTACCGCTTTGGGATATGATCGGGAATATTCCCGAAATAGTGCATGAGCATTGGTAATGTGAGCATCTTCAGTATGTGTATCACTTTGCGAAGTCTATTCGCTAGGATGGCTGTGAGGATCTTACTATCCTGGTTTAGCACAACAATGGTCTATAGGATCCACAGTCACTGTTTGGTTTGCCTGGTTGAGTAATAGGACTATCAGTGCCTCCCTAATGCTTGCGGGGAGGATGTGATCCGTGTACGCCTCGTTTTATACTTTCACCAATAGTGGTGCCAGAACATCGCAGTAGGCTTCGTAGAATTCGCTAGGGAGCCCATCAGTACCCAGAGTTTTACCTATGGGGAGTGTTCTAATCGTGGCTTCTATCTCTTCTGGAGTAATGGGTGCTTCTAAAGACTCTGCTTGGAAAGCGTCTAGTCTAGGCAGTGTGATGAGGTCCAGGACATCTTCTATGTCTCTGTCCTCTCTCCCTTGGGGGTCTGCATATAGAGCTCTATAGTATTCTGAGAATATTTGTTTATTCCTGCATGTGTGTTTACTTCTTTTGGGTCTGTGTTCTGAATTGAGCAAATCGGGGGTCTTGTGTCATTGCATTCGCATAGCTAGACAAGCAGTCTCCCAGGTGTGTTCCCTTGTGTATGGCATCTTTGCAAGTGTTTCATATAGCTGAACTTGCCGAGTCTATCACATTGCACAGAGCATGCTTATTTCATTGCAATTATTTCCTCAATGTGTTCCTTATCATGCCTACCTTCCCCCTCCTGTGCTCTCAATTTTCCTTCAATGTTCTCCAATTCCCTAGTGATGACTTTCTGCACCCCTCCTGGCTCTGCTGTCATTTCCCCTCTAATAACCACTTTATATGCCTGCTAGACCGTGCCCACCTTACTTACACGTTCCTCATTGATTGTGATGTAGTCTACGGTGTTCTTCCTGATGTGCTCAATACATGCTGTCTTCTGGAGCAATTTGCTCTTTAATGTCCAGGTGGGGATGGGTGGTCTCTGTGGGGACACCCTCCACATCACCACTAGTGGGGAGTGATCAGATAGTACCCTGATGAAGTATTCCAGTTCTGAAAATTCCAACTCTTGTTCCTCTCCAGAGAGCATGTAATATATTTGCCTGTACACCTAATGGGGGCCGAGTAGTGGGATATACTCTTTTCTCGCCTTGTTGTGCCCTCCATAGGCCCTTGTAAGTGTTTCAGCAAGGCGTTAAGCACCTTGGCCGGGGGTAGGGCTTTTTGTGTTTCTCATCTGATCTGTCTTTTGTGGGGTCGATGGTGCAGTTAAAGTCACCCCCAGAACAACCTCCCTTCTCTATAGGGTCCTAGTCTCTCATACAAGGATCTACAAAAACCTGTGGCATCATGATTTGGTGCATATGTGTTTACAATACAGATTTCTTTATTTTCTATCCTCCCGTGCAACAATACCATCCTTCATTCGTCATCTGTATTTGAAGTGAGCACTTTGAATGGGATTGTGGGGGCTACCCAAATGAGAACCCCTCTCGAGTATGTTGAATATGTGGAACTCACCATCACACACCCCCACGCCTTCTCTAATCTTTTCTGTTTCTGCACATCCAGGTGCTTTTTTTGCAACAATACTATCCTGACTTTATTTTTCTTAATATATGTATGCACCCTTTTGTTTTTCACATAATTATTGAGCCCCCTGACGTTCCAGGACATTATCTTAATGGTGCTTGCCATTTGTATAGGCTATCAGAGATTTCAATGTGGCCTCCATCCCATCATTAGCATCAGAAGGCGTCTAATGCAGCATTTGGTCCGACGTATTGGGCTATCCTACCACCACCCTGCCTCTCTCCTCAATGCAAACCAACTATAACTTTAACTCATCCCACTATTGTGAAACCAGATAGTATGGAAAAGCCTGGATTGTTATCATTACAGAATCATTGCCCATTGTTAGAGAATCACTACCCATTTAGGGATTACTTATCTATCACTGCATCATGTTCAGTTATCCATCATTCATTCTGATTAGTAGTGACATGAAGTAGTGACATTAGACTATCCACATTATTCCGCCACTTTGTATGCATTTGCAATTTGCTATAGAATGAGGCCTGTTATATTTGAAGTGCCATGTAGAGACACATTTTATATTTGTAGAGACATGTAGACACGTGTAGAGATATGTTGTTATGTATTATGTATGCATTGTAGAGAGACATGCATGAGCGTGCACTTAGAATATGCATTGAGGCATTATAGATAGCGCTTGGGTTTGCGAGAGAAAGAGATGTAGCTGGCTCCTAAGCCATCCTAATGAGACACATAGAAGCGCTGCGGAGTGCAAAGTTGTTATGAGTTACAGTGTATGAGTTATGCGTAAACAGTTGCTTGTCAGACAGATAACGCGACCCTTGTCTGAGTGAAGAAGGCATTGGAGGCCTTATCAGGCCCTGGGTTGTACGGCAGACAGAGAGAAAGGTGGGGGCAGGCAGCAGCGAGAAGAGCTTTTGCACAGAGAGACATGCAGAAGGAGAGAGGGAGTGAATGGAGAAATATGAGGAGATGGTAAAACAGTGTTCTGTACTGCAGGCAGACAGAGGATATGGTATAGATATGTAGAAAATGTCATTATGACCAGAACACGCAGTTATTGACCAGAACACGCAGTGATTGAAAAGTACAAGACATGCATCACAGACTTTTAGGCACTGCTCACATTTAGAAATGCTAACAGATAGAAAGAGAGGCATTTTAGCTTAGAGAGACATGTAACCATGGATATGAATACGTCATTGAACAGTATAATGAGAGGTGAGGCTCTGAGATTTGAGTTGCTGCTCTGTGCTGGTCTGCTCTCTGAGATAGAGAGCGAGTTGGTAGTTCGAGATCATAGTTGGAGTTGGAGATGACACCCTGACACTCTGAGAGATCAAGAGATGACTTGGAGAGGCGTTTGGGAGTGATTGGATGTACTTCAGGAAGCGGTTTTGCGAGCAGCAGAATCTGATGGCTTTGGCTGATACGCAGATGGGGAAACATTCTGATGAGAGCTGATGAGATCGATCTGGCAGGGATCTGGCAGAGAGAGGCCTGGCCTTGACTGACTGGCTGGTTGCCGAATTAGCTGGAGAGGAGAGACAGAGCAACACAGAGCAAAAGGGGAGTATTGTTGAATAAGACACGTGCATGGGGAATTAGAACAGACACTCACACAGAGCTTTGGCTGACATGAGAGATGGGGTAATTAGACAGGGTTTGTCTTAGAGAGAGAGTGTGAAGTATGGTGTGGAATGGAGAGGAATGGTGTGGATTGGAGTTGCTATTAGATTGCTTGCATTAGAAGCCCGTAGGGCTTATAGTTATTGCATTGCTAGTAGATTTGCACCAAAAGCATAAAAGGTGCAAATTCAAGATTTGCATTATAGTAGTATTTGCATCATGCATTGCTATGTATGAATTAAAGTGTTTCTATTGTTGAATCGATTCATGTGTTTTCTTTGTGTCTTATGTTAGTGTGTTAAGAGTAATTTAGGATAAATCTAGGAGTAACACAGTGCACAAAGGCCCTGAGAGTGATCCACACCCCCTAGGAGATTTGTTTGGGATTGACACTATGGCTAGCATGCGCAGGCATTTCCATTTCAGCTCCATTCAATCTGGTCCTGAACCGGTCTCCTGGTGCCCTACGGGTGGGCTCAGAATAGTAGCCCAAGAAAAACTACTTCTACGGGGGGGTTAGCAAGCTCACTGTTTGTGTTCCCGCTACTGAGTTTCTGTTACCATGCTCCAGCTACTGCTACTTTATCACTTCTCTTACAGCTACCCTGATACTTATAATTATTGGTCCTAAGTCGCTTACATTCTTCCACTGCTCCACATTACACAATTCTGTGTAGGATCTGCTGTTTTGCTGCATTAGGTGTCAGTTTATTCTTAGGAGCGCTGGTTCGGATCCGCTCCCTCCGAGATTTCCACACTGTCCATCCACTCTAAGGCTTGCATTGGCGTTTTGAAGAAGAAG
Organism: Ambystoma mexicanum; assembly: GCF_040938575.1. Classification (NCBI taxonomy): domain Eukaryota; kingdom Metazoa; phylum Chordata; class Amphibia; order Caudata; family Ambystomatidae; genus Ambystoma; species Ambystoma mexicanum. Next base: position 332,180,408 of record NC_090933.1, on the reverse strand, counting down.
GACTTCCCATTGTGTAGCACTTTCAGTTTAGCAGGAAATAATAGCATGTATTTTAAACTGGCCTTTCTGAGCCTAGCCTTTACTGCTATGTATTGGGCCCTCCTCCTCTGGACCTGGTAAGTGTAGTCCAGGTAGACTGATAACTTGGCTGACGCTCTTAGTATTTCGCCACCAGATCTGGAAAAGGCCAGGATTTTCTCACAGTCTTTATGGTTGAGCACCTTAGCTATCACCGGTCTCAGTGGGGCATCTAGTGGCGGTCGCTTGACTAGTGAGCAGTGTGCTCTTTTGATCATGAACCCCTTTGTGAGTTCACCGGCTCCTATTTCCTGGAACAACATATTTTCAATATAGGTGGTTAGGTCGGACCCTTCCGCTCCCTCCGGTAGTCCTACGATCCGCACATTGTTTCTTCACGCACAGCCTTCTGCCTCTTCAGCCCTGTCTTCCAGCAGTTTGACTCTCTGTTGCAGGACATCAATGTCTGTGGCTGCTTGTGTCTTTGACTCTGTGTTATCCTTCACCTGCTGTTCCAGTTTTGTGGTGCGTTCGGCGATGGCCAACACATCTTGTCTCAGCAAACCTACATTGATTCTCACCGCCTCCAATGTGTTTTGCAGGGTTGAACTGGTGTCCAGGATTTGTCTTTTCCCTTCGTCCCCCATTTAATTCAGGACCACTGTCTGTGCTTGACTCTTATCTTTGTTGGCTGATTCCTGCTGACTTGGTGGGTTCTTAGCAAAGATATCTCATGTGCCATGCTTCTTTTTACTCTTTTTGTTTTTGGACGCCATTGTTGGTTTTTGTCTCACGATGTCGGCCGTATGCCTGTACTGTGTTGGGGTCTGCGTGACTGTTGCAGGTTTCTGGATCCTTCAAAATGGCTTACCCATACGGCTCTTGCCTGCTGCTCCTGTCAGAGCGGGTACGTTATTGTTGTGGGAGTTGTGTAAATAGTAAATATACTGCGAGGTCGAAAGAAGTAGATATAGGTATGGAGAAACCATGGTCACAGGCACAGTTCACGAACTGCAATTTACCAATGTTGTTTATGCTGTTTGGTGCCCGTGCTCAAGAATATATATAGGTATGACAGAACGCTGAGTCAAACTAAAGATTAGTTAACACAGGAGTAATATAAAGAACAAGGTGTTAGCAGCACCACTAGTTGGTCACATTTTAGCTATGGAACACAGCAGTGACACATTAAGATGGACAGTACTGTTACACGTGACTGCAGTTTCTGCAAGTGACACTGTGAACAAAAGGTTATTCAATCATGAACAAAGGTTTATTTTTTTACCAATGCTTCAGAGACCAGTCTGAATGGACAAGTCGAGTGGCTTAACTGTTTATTAGATAAATACCTGTGCTTGAACAATGAAGGTTAGATACACCTTTCTATGTGTGCAACCTTGTGACACCTTACCGTATGTTATTGCATCTTCACTAAAAAGAAATTTTCACCAATCTACACTGTGTGTTGTCCAAAAACTGTGGGAAGAGTCCAGGCTAGTTGATTGTCGTCTGCGATATTATGCTCGGTCTATTTTGTATCGTTAGCATTGATCGTGATGCAGGTATAGCCTTAGACTTGCTGGCCGGGAGGATCCGTCCTTTGGCGTGAATTTCAGGTAGGCACAGAATGATTTATGAATTTAGCATCTCCGGGTATCTGGTAACAAACTACGGTAGTGTTTTTTTTTCAGTCAGATGGTAACTAATATTGAGGGTGTAATTACACACGTGATACCGTAGCCAAGTTAAAAGACAGACAGGTGGTGGAAATATGCAACAAGGATCATGTGACCTACCTGCGTATGGAGCAGATGCGCTAAGAAGGGACTTCTTGATTCAATCACAGTGAGTCACGCTGCTGTGTTATGAGCACTAGGAGAAACATTTGTTGTTGTAGATACTGAGGAACTATTGCCGAACCCTGATAAAAACTGATGTGGGAGCGTATCTTTTTGGTCGTTTTGCAGTGCGTATGTCCAAGGTTGACTTCGTCTATGGAAGTATACCGCTGATAAGCTGATTGATTTGAAAACAAGGCTGGTCAGTGAATTGTGACTGAGGAACGCCAGTGGATCACGGTAACCTGCACTGATGGGGCTTGAGAACGATGAGACTGTTAGGTGTTGTGTTCACATACAGGGCGTATTGCCAACCATACAAACGAACTGATGGACGTTCACACTTGCTTGTTGTTTTACAACGCATACGTCTGAGTCTGGCAGTACCTCAGAAATAATACTGCAGATGATCGGGTTAACTTATAGACGGGAGGGGCCGATGACTAGAGACTGAGCTATGTTAGAGTACAGCCTGCGATTATTGAGCACAGTTGCTCCAGAATGGTGAAGGTATATTAGTTTGTCCTTGTAGGATCGTTGTTTTTGAGGTTGTGACTAAGAGATAACACTGAGGTTTTTTCACATAGAAGCAGGTGACTGAAATAGGTATTTATATATTTATGTATATTTATTTACCAGTGCACCTAACATTGCAGTTAGCAGTCACGGGTATCAATAAACATCTAACATCGCCGTTAGCTATCATGGGTATTAACAGAACCCTTGATATGGGTAATTGGCAGAAAGGTTTTTGCTCTACTCAGTATCTTAGACAGTTGCTCTGAGGGTAGAATAATGAACCGGAAGATAGTTAGAGTGAACTGCGCTACTTTTTCTGACGAAGTGCCTCTTGTAATGAGGAAGGATGTCAGCTGACTGGTTGCTACTCTAGTGGCTTAGAGTAGCTTGGATTGGTTTGTACTCATGATACCCCTCTTTTGTTATTTCCCAGAGGCGTGTCCAGTGAGAGGACGCTCAAACAGATTCGTGCTCAGGATACTCATATACTTTGTGCAGAGTAAGCTTGTAGAGGCCATATATTTGTGTCTTTGAGGCTTCAGCAGTCAGAAATGTAGTTCTAATTGTAAATTGCTGCTTTTCTTCTTTTTCCTCCCCCAGATTAAGGATGATGTTGTGTCTCGTGTGTCCCAGAAAGATTATGGGAAGTCATATCTGAATGTGTATTGTTATGACACAACGTTTGTCCCCTGAAGAAGTTCTCAGACAGTTTGCTTCAAAGAGTTGAAGAAGGAAACATGTTGGGAAGTTTAGCACTGAAATTGATGATAGTGCTTCAAATTACATATTAATTATGTTTCTTTTCCTTTTGTGAGGAAAGGATTTATCTACCCAGTACTATCCATTAGACCAAAGGGTTACCTTGATCTATATAGGTCCTTTTGTTATATCTCCAACGTCTGTTTGCACTGTATTGTTGGTATACACTTTATGTATAGGTTTGCACTTTAGACGATAATCTACTTTCAGTAGGCGATAGTCTACTGTTAGGTAATTTTTAGCATTTTATAATTTCCACTTTGGGTTATTGTGGTTTTATAATGTATTGAATGTTTTATGACTGTTTACACCTATGAAACACACTGTGCATGTTTTATGATTATGTGTTTATATGCTGCTTTTAAATTTGATGATAGAATGTGATCTGTTTAATAAAATTGTAGGTATCAACATCTTACATTGAAAGGAACTTTTGTTTCTCAGTACCTATTTGGTACATGGTCTGAGTAGTCCTGTTAACAGGTGAAGGTTTAGAAGAGACACACGGGTTCTTGAGTTTTTTGATTGCCCATTGCAAGTTGTAGGGCTGAACCCCTGTGTCTTTAAATTGCCCTCTGTCTCTTTTTGTATTGTCACGTTATTGTTGTAAACATGCAATGCCTTGGCAATCCTATCTCGGGTCTCTGCTTTTTGTGTTAGGTTCTTCCACAGTGTGCTCAGGTTGTTTGCCCGCTTGTCTTCTAGGGGATATCCCCTCCCTATTGCCTATCCTTCATCACAGGCTCGCTTTTATCACTCAGCAAGCTTCTTTCATGTTCACTGACACACCTCCTCCAGTCTGGGGCAGGCCTCGTTGTTGTGGGTGCGGGTTTCCTATCTGCTCAGTGCCACTCCATATGCAGGGGGCCAAGACCCTTATCTTATGTAGCTCTGTTGGTTCAGGACGAGTGATGGTATTCGTTTATGTGCTCCCTACTGTCATTATATATATATATCTGCCCATTTCCTCATCATCTTAGTCAAATATGCTAAATCTGATCGAGCTATGGCCCTTGAACAACTTGATAAGAAAGAAACTGAACTCAATAAGGTTCCCAGTACTGAGGAGGGTAAACAATTGCGCATAAAAATCAATGAGGCTTTGACTGTATATGAAGAAGATATCAAACAGCGAAAACATTGCAAGTTTATAAGGGACAAATTGGACTACGAGACAGGAAGGATATTTACCTTTGCTAAACGATTTGATTCTTTACGGAAAAATCCCGTCATCAAGCCTGTATCTGTTGCATCTGGCGATCTTGGCACCATTTCGTCTGAATCCGATGTTTCAGCTTCTCAAAACGAAGAGCCGGCTGTTAAGCTGAATTTATTAGACGAGATGCGGCTACTATGCCAAGACGGGAAGAATCAAAAACGTGGCAGAGGTCAAGGCAAGGCAAGAGGAAGAGCAAAAGGACAGAAATCGCAAAAAGGACTCGCCGAGGCCGGCGTGGGAAACGGGTCAGGCGTGAATCAGGAGAGCAGATCAATGCGCTCTGGAGTCAAAAAATAACCACTGACACCATGAAGCGCTGCCAAATCATCAATCTGTCCTCCAATGTACTCACCAAGCCTCAATCTTTGGTCCTTTCCCTTGGTCTCAACTTTTGTCCCACTAAGGCTTTCGACTATGCTCAGGCACGTCTAGATTTAGACACATTTTTTTGCAAGATAAAACTCAAGAAATTCTTCAGCATAAATACCACGGTCATCAAGCCCTCTGTACATCGCACTGGTCGAACTGACCTCCTCATTTCAGACATGCCATCGCTTATGGATCTAGCTTGTCTTGAAGATACCCAGTTTGATCCTACAAATGTCGATTTCACAGACTTTGACATCAACCCTAACTGGGAAATACACACCAGGCTCAAAAGCAAATCTAAATTTAATCCACAGTTTCCCATGGGTGGTTGTATTGAAGCGTTCTATGATTGATGTGTTAGTGATCTTAGAAAATTACGGACAAGTTCTGCCAGTGTCAAATATAACCTCACTGCCTTACAATTTCAGGCCATCGGCAAACTACAAAATCTCCCTAACATTGTCATCAAGCAGGCCGATAAGGGGTCGAATATAGTGATCCAAGACAGAGTCCACTATGTTACCGAGGCCTATCGCCAATTTAGGGACCGACTGTGCTATGCCAAACTATCAAAAAATCCTTTTCTTGATATACAGTCGGAACTTAATAGCCTCTGTACCAAGTGGGCTGATACTGGACTCATTGAAGAGGATCTAGTCAAATTCCTTGTTCCCTCCTGCCATACCGTACCTACCATCTATTTTTTACCTAAGACACATACATCTCTTACTCACCCACCTGGGAGACCCATTGTCACGCTATGTGGTTACCTTCTTGAGCACTTGGCACAATTCATTGACTAGACTTTGTTTCCTTCCGTTTCAGTTCTGCCTTCTTATTTGCGGGACATTAAGGACTTTTTGCAACACATCACCAATACACCTTGGGAGGAGGGGCTTCTTTTGGCCACCCTTGATGTTGTATCCCTCTATACATCCATTGATCATCAAGAGGGAATGGGAGCCTGCAAATATTTTTTGGATACTCGTTCATTGAACTATCATGGCCATAGCTCTATGATTCTGGAGATGTTGTTTTTCTGCCTTACGAACAATGTTTTTCTGTTTGAAGGTGCATTTTATCGGCAAGTAAGGGGCACTGCAATGGGCAGTACCTTTGACCCATCGTACGCAAATCTGACGATGGGGTGGTGGGAGGCTACCTTTTTACGTGACTTGCTTGCATCTAGTTTTCCTACTCAAATTGTCACCTGGTGGCGATACATGGACGATGTGTTTGTAATCTGGAAGGGTACTGAAATTGACTGGCAACTGTTTGTGAAAAGTATTAATACCAATGTGGCCAATTTACGCTTTACAGAATGCCATAGTACCAATGAGGTTATTTATCTTGATGTGGTGGTAACTTTAGAAAGATCTGGTTTTCACACAGTATTGCATAAAGAACCCTCCAATACCAGTCTACCTTTGAATGCCACTAGTTGTCATCCTGTGTCATGTAAAAGAAGCATTCCTTACGGCGAATTCATCCGTTACCGCAGGAACTGCACCGACCTGACAGCATTTGATTATTACTGTGCCCAAGCGGCCATTGACTTTTTGCAACAAGACTATACCAAAAGAACTATTGAAATGGCCTACATTAAAGCCCGTGGACTCTGTAGGGAGAAATTACTGTATGGCGTCAAGTCCGACAAGACCACTACAGATGATGAACCTAGACTCATTGTCTCTTTTGATAATGCTTCCAACAATGTTCGCAGGATCATTGAACGACATTGGTGTGTCTTGATCTTGGATAAAGATCTATGCCCCTTACTTTCCAAATCTCCCACTATCACGTACAAAAGAGTACCATCGCTCAGAGACATGCTAGTTTCTAGTTTTTTGTCACCCATTGATAAAAGTCCTTCTCTTTCTAATTGGTTGGTGGTCTCCCCCATTGGCTTTACCAAATGTACTAAATTTAAAGCGTGTGCTCATGCAACTTCTTGCAAATCTTTTTTACATCCGGTCACTAAATGTAACCAAACTATTAAGTACTCTATCAACTGTGACACTGCTTTTGTTGTCTATGTCCTCTCGTGTCCCTGCATGAAGTGGTACGTCGGGAGCACTACATGCAAGCTCAAACTAAGGATTCTGCAGCATCTTAGGGCGATTAAAAATTCAGATCCCGCGTACCCCATGGCTCATCACTTTTGGAAAGAACATGAGAATAACCTAAATTTGCTTACGTTTCTTGCAGTGGCACACATCCCTAGTCATCCCAGGGGTGGAGACCGTGTTTTAAAGCTAAGACAATTGGAAACCAGATTTATTCTTGACTTTGACACTAAGTTTCCCAATGGACATAATCTGGATGAGGAGCTTTACACGATCTTGGGCACCTAAACTTTATCCATATGCATAATTCTTCTTGTGTTTTCTATTTCTTTGATGTTTCTTGATTTTCTTTTTTGGTTTAGGTGTTTTTCGTTGGCATTTATTTCTGTTTTATCCTTGGCCTGTTTGTACCATTTTTCACCTTATTTCATTGGTGTTTTTGTTTTTCTGTTTTAGACTGATTTCTGTCTAATGTGTGAGCTGTTGTAGCCCAATATTGTGGGATCTGAGCTCTTTATTGTTTTTTCTTATTATTTTTTTGTAGTCCTTTTGCCTTTTTAATCTTTGTGGTTCCATCCCTTTCTTTACGCTGTCATCCAGTTGCCCTCTCTGCTCTGTATATTTGTATCAACAGATGCTGCCATTTCCCCTTTATATTTGCTATCCATTTTTCCCCAGCCTATGTTAGTATCATGACTTTTGGTATTTTTTATACTTTTCAGTATAAAAAGATGGACTTTGCTATTTTATATATGTCCATGCTGCCATTTTGACCTTGCAAGTTTGCACACATTGCTGCTGCTATGTACTTTTCTAACGAGAGTGGTACTTTACACTTTTGCACATATAGATACATGTAGATGCATTTTTGCACATGTAAATACTACCATTTTGGCCCGGCATATTTGCACATAACTATGTTGCTATTTTTGCTTGCACTTGCAATTTACTTCATCTGTTATTTGTGTCAGATTGCCGTTTCTTGCATTTTTGCACATGTAGATATCGCCACCCTGGCCTTGCATATTTGCACATCATCATGCTGCTATAATTGCTTGCACTTGCACTTTATTCCATCTGTCATTTGTGCCAGAATGCCATATTACTGTCCTGTTATGATTCACATATCTTAGATGTTTTTATCCTAACACGGGGCCGGGATATGGCGGACTTATGTTTTAATTTACTGTCATTGATGGGTTTTTCTTAGTCTTTCAATTGTATGTGGAAAACTCCACTCATTCAACTGTAGGCGTATTATGACCTTTTTCTTTTAAAACTGTAAATCATACTGGTGGAACTGTGGACCTGTGGGTTTGCCTGGCATGGAATGTCCGGTTCTGACCATACATGCTTGGACCGCTTGTTACGATTTGTATTCAATGCACTATGCACCGCTTTGTCATTTGGCTCACATTGTTGGCCACTTGTGTCTTTCCATTCCATCATGGCTGCCGCCTATTCTACCTCCCCAGGCACCTACCCAGTTCCACTGAAATAGCAAAAGGACTACATTTGTCAACTATTAATGTGCTCCGGTCCTTTGTTTCTTCACGTGACCAAGCGCTCAGTTGAGTGTTGTGGGATGTTTTTATCCACGCATCCAAGCCCTACCTCAAAACTGTGCAGTACTGACATGGAAAACATCATGATGGCCAGAGCTTCGCAGAAAATGCACAGAGAAATGCATGAAGAATAGGCTGCCACTCATTTTTGCCGATGTTATGGGCACAGAAGGACGCTGCCTAAAACCACCAGTGGACTACCCACACAGTGGTCTGAAACCATTGGGAGTGGCAATGCTGATTGCCAAAAGCAAACCCATAACTGTTGGGAATTCATTTTCTTAAATCCCAAAAAGGGGTGCAGTACCAGTACTCACCACTATCCAAAAGCCGGCGTTTTAAAACCACCAGATTTTGTAGAAAACTGAATAAATGAACCCAAAGCAAGCCAAAGAAAGACTTACTGAGAGGTGGATCCAATGTAAAGTTATATTCTGAAGTGACTTGAAGGTTTATAGCAAGACTGGCTGAGCTGTGGATTTCAGCAGTTTAAGTAAATTTGGACTGAAAGACACTACAAATCTAAATGTTTAAAAGAAATGAGTGACCTACTTTGAGTGTCACATAGGTTGCAATTGTTTAAATGTCATAGTTTTAAATTTAGAATCAGCATCTTAGCTGCATATGTAAAAAAATTTCTTGACTTAAACTGGGGAACAGAAATGACATGTAGCTAAAAACTGGCTTAAAGAGATTCCAATTTTGCCTGACAACTACCCCCCATCAGGAGTGAAACTTGAGTCACAGCTGTGTTCCCAGGCCTATCTGCCTTTTGCTGGCCACACTAAGGATATGCCATCTCTCTGATAATTGAATTAAGGGGAGCCTCCACAGAATACAGGAGCTCTGAACAAAGCCCTGTCCTGACCCAGGCAGATGGTTTATTGAAGATGTCGTAAATGTAGCTTCCTCCTGGAAGGACAAAGGAGGGGCACTGCCTGTGAGAGCAAGCTGGCTTGGCAGAACTGGAAAAACCAGAAATTCAACCTTGTGCTGGGGGAAACCACACCCCTTTGGGGCCAGAACATAACTCTAAAAAGATGAATAACTCATAGTACAGACTTGTGAAAATTATTTAAATGACACCATAATTCTTGTGATTTTTCTGCCCACATTTTAAGAGGTTTTTAGAACCGGTGGCATGTTCAGGGGGGTTTTAGCGGAAAAGAGGATATTACTCAAAATGTGTGCATGTGAAAAATCTGACACTTCATCAACTAATGTCCATACTCCTTGCGCACATGTGTGTAAATTTGGGGTAATGTCCGGTATTGCAAACCAGTTAAAAAGTGCAAAATATTGCCATTTCTGAATGCAAGCTCTCAGGAAGAGCAGAGTTGGAACAGGGGATACCTCCTGTGATATGTGATGGGTGCATGTAATTTCAAACCACTGTGTAGCTATGAAATATGTATTTGGTTCAAATCTAGATTTGTGTGCAAGTTGACAGGAGGAGTGGACTTTCTGCAGGCTGTAAAATGACATCACTCTGACACAACTTAGCTCCCCCAATCAGGGGAGAAATGAAAGCTTGGCCAATGATAAGTGGAGAGGGGCTGGCTAGTGATGCTGCTCACACACACCCATTTTAAAAACACATAAAAGCAGAGAGACAGGACAGATAGGGACCTTCAAATCCATTTGCAGCTGGAAGCTCTGCCGGGAAAATCCATACTTTACCTCCATCAACCTTCAGAGACCCAGACCAGACCAGCAGAGTAGAGCTGACCTGTTAGCAGAACCAGAGAGAGCTGACCCAGATCACTGTGAAGTGCAGAGACCAGAGTCCAGTCTAAAACCTGACCAGATCCGTGGCGAGGCCCATTTCACTCAAGAATATAGTGTGAGTACCTAGAAAACTGTGCAGAACCAATCTCTTAGTTAAAATAATATAATTCAATCCTATTTTAATCTAAGTAGAACTGCCTCCTAACTGTCACCTGTCATTTGTAAAGCTGTCACCTGTGATTTGCTAGTTGCAAGCTGCACTTGTCTTTGTGAACTTTAAAATTTCAATCTGAAAAACGACCTTTATTTAATCGCTCATATCTCCGCGACCGTTTGTGCTAGAGACTTGCAGTAACTTTCATCTGGAAGCTGAGATCCTAGGCTTTCCGATATTGCTAGCCCTTGTAGTTCCTCTGTAATCGCGCCAGAAGCATTCGCGAATTTTGCCGCGATTTGAAAATTTCTCCACTTGCAAAAAGATAGCTGCTTTTGCTTTCCTCTGAAAAAAATCGTTTGCCTCATAAAAACTCTCCCTGAATCATTGCAAGAGTGAGCCTGGACTAATATTAACTAGATACCACTCACCCTAAACCTCTAGAGGGAATTAAAAGCATTTTAGCATATTTTTCACTTTATTGCCAGCACATATAAAAGCATTTTGCCTGTGTTTTAAACTTCTGTAGTCTAAGTTGCTGGGTGAACTGAATTACATTTGAATTGCATTTCTGAGAATTGTGTGCCTTCCTTCCATTTCCTTGCATTGCTTAAAAGGGGGGGGTGAATTGTCCAAGAAAGGGGGGTGAATTGTACAAGAAAGTGATTACATTGTCTTTGCTGAAATCCTATCAAGTTATTTTCTTTACTGCATTTCATTCCACATTGCATCCATTTGAAACCATAAAAGTATTGTTGCTATCTTATCCATTTCATGTCAACTCCTTAGTGATTATAAAGAAGTGTGCTAGTGCCAGATTCTCCGTTGTTAATCTTTATCATATCAGATTAAGTGTGATATTCAATTATTAATTTATTATAAAGCGTGACATATATATATATATATATATATATATATATATATATATATATATATATATATATATTGTTTAAATTATCAATTAAACCTTTTAACTTGCAAAACAGAACTACTTCTTAGCTCAGTGGGGTCAGGAGGATTCCAAGAGAGGGGTGTTAAATAGGGGTAGTCATCCAGAACGCATGAACTGGACATAAAGATATATCAATAAGGGTTTTCATTCAGTATTATAGACTAGGCGTTGACTTAGCTGTAGTGTTGAATTGAATCCTCTTACAAATTGGGGGCTCGGGCCGGACGTTTGGGTTAGATCTATCACTTGTGCAGATTAATACAGCGTGCCAGCTGACCAGATACACATATCCGGTCGGAGCACACGCTGTGTTACGCTGTAAAGCACTTCTCAAAGGAACGCTCTAAGAAAAAGGTCTGTTTTGCAAAAATAAAATACAAACTTCTGTAAGTCAGGACAGAGACCAATCTCTAGAATGACGACCTTAGTAGACATGAAAATAGCCAGAGAGCACTTCTTACATAAGTTATTTGTGAGAGGTGAGTGGACTCACCAGGACCAAACAGTCTGGTTGCAGGCCATCACACCCCAAATCACGGAAACAGGGTCAGATATATGGAGAGACCAGGGTCCCTTACATGTGGCCCTGAGTGAACTATATATGTCCTCTAAGGCCAAGGATGAGCACAACAAGATTGCCAGGGTAGCGGCATATTTATATTTACATATGGGAGCCATGCAGGACAAATGTGCTGAAGGCCAAGATCTGGCGAGTAGGCAACTGCTGGCATTACAGAAGGCCCAATCTGAGCTGGACTCTTCTGAGCAGAGGCTGCTCAGGAGCCAGGAGTCAGAAAATGATAGTAGGCAGTATATCATTAAAATAAAAGAGGACATGGATATACTGCAACAGGAAAAGGCTGACCAGGATACTAGATTTCTGGCCCTGCAGAAGGAGCACCAAGACAGTTTGGACTCCTTACTGCAGAGCCAGAAAAAGCTGGAGCAACAATTAGACTTTAACAGGGCATGCACGGAGCAGGTAGCCACCCTGCAAAGTCATCTAGATAGAGTGAAGGTAGAGAGCAACAAGCTGATTATGAAAGACCTGGATACCCAGGCAGAGTTTGATGAAGAACGCCAGAAAGCTGGTGCCTTCCAAAGGCAAAGGGACGACCTGGCGGCACAAATGCAGGCTCTTAGTCAGGAAAGAGACGCCTTAGGCCAGGAAGTCTGCCATTTAAAAAGAAAAATGGAAGAAAATCACCTGGCCCACCAGGGACGGGGTGACCTCCAAAAAGAACACCAGAACTTGTTAGAGCACACCAGGAGGGTGGAGGATGCTCTAGCAAGAAAGGAGCAGGCCAATAGGGACACAGCTCAGGAGGTAACCCTCCTGCAGCAAAGACTGGCCCAGTGCTCCAGGACCAATCAGGAAACACAGAGAGAGAATGAGGCTCTCTGCCAGCACAATGATAGGCTCCAGCAACAGGTAGCGATGCAGGAGAGACTGATAGAGTCTAGTAAGGCCTTAACTGAGGAACTGAAGACACAAATGCAGGCTCTTGCATTGCAACAGGGAGCAGGGGCGGATAGAGATGAGGTTCGCTGGGGAAGGGAAGCTCCGGAGCATAACCTCAGGAGCCCTAGTACCAGAGGCCCTCATACCTCTCAGTCACTGGACTCTGCCACCCCCATATTCCCTGGCGCACATGAGCACCGGGCCACAGGGATGGCAGACTACTATCCAGACAAAAGTATGGGGCTCATAGGCCAGTACCACCCAGGTATGGAGGGGCGGGCATCCGGGTATGGGCACCCCAGCACAGTGCAATTTAATGGGGAACCCCAGGAGAGTAGGCCCATTAAGGGCATCCTGAAAACCTCTGCCCAGTTAGGTCAGTGGGGGGGGTACCATCAAATCCTGGCAGCAAGGAGGAATCTGAAGACTCCTCTAAGCTGCGCAGGACACAGGAGACCAGGTCCCCACATTCGGCCAGCCATTCCCAGGCTTGCAGAATCCGGGAAAACCTGGAAGAGCAGACAGGAACCTCTGCGAGCAGTGCCTCGGAGTCAGAGGATGAATGGACAAGGGTTACCCGAACCAAAAAGGCCAATAAGGCAAAAAGGGCCTTGCTTAAGGACCCCTTAAAGCAGATTAAGGCGATCAGGAGCGTCATCACGCCTTACCATAAGAACGCTAAGTATTCTGTTTGGGAGCACTTAGAGTTGTTTGAGCAAATGATGGAGACTTTCCATTTGAAGGACAGCCAAAGCTGTATTCAATATGTAAAGTGGACCTTCTCCCCGGAATACTCCAGTTTCTTTGCGGGGCTGGAGGACCAAAATCATTTAAGATGGTCCACCTATAAGGCGGCCATCTTGAAACATTTTTCTGTTCACAGAAATCCTCAAGAGGCTCGCAAGGCAGCCTACAATTTGCAATGTGGGGAGGATCAGGCCCCACAAGAATTTGTGCAAGAACTGAAACATGCTTTTGCGCAGACCACCAGATGGGTGCGCACAGACAGTAGAGAATTAATTAATACATTTTTTCATGCCTTGCCCAAATACATAATGACCCAGCTCGTGAGGGATTTTCATGAGAAAAGATCTTTAGACTGGGTCATTGAACAGGCTACCCGGATCTATGAGGTGCAGAAACCGGTAGATAGCAAAAGTAATGCCCAGAAAAACCCCAAAGCCAACAGCACCCCTGCTGCTGCCAAGGTGGCAGAGGTAAAGGTCACCCCCTTTTTGGATTTGGAGATGGGGGGGCCTAAAAACCTACCTGCACCTAATAATGCTAGGCCCAGAAGGTCCTCGGGCCAGTCACAGACAGGGAGCCAGGGAGGCAGCCCCACAAATGGGGTCCCTCGCTCTCCTGATTATGTAAGTCCCCGTTACAAGGGAAATCGACCCATCCTGGGTTATGTGTGGACTCCTCCAGCCCAAGGGGGGGATCCAGCCAAGCACCTAACCCAGGGAACTTCCCTCCCAACTTCCCACAGGAGGGCAGAAATTCTCCAAATCCTGGGCAGAACTTTTTCCCCAGGTATCCACCCAATTTCCAACCCCAAAATCATCCATCCTTCTTTCCCCAATTCCCTGAGCCCAGACAACCTAATCCGGGAGAGGGGAGGCCAAGGGTGGAGGGGTACCCAAATCTTCCCAATCCGGGGTATTACCAGAGAAGGGACAGCTACCCTTCCCGGGATCAGCCCAGGGGAGAAAACAGGGCCCCGTATCAGCCTGAGCGGGTTTCCCAGTTAGAGCGCCAGGTTCAAAACATGGCGCGGGATCTGGGTCACATACTGAGGGCTCAGCAGAACCCTCAGATGGGCGTGCCGGCGCAGAACGCACCCAACTCTGGACCTGGTGCTCCAGAACAATGACGGGGGCAGCACCCCGATAACACACCGGTTCCCAGGGAGGAGGCACAAGGGGAAGGGGGGTGTAAAGCCTTAGAGGAAGCTTCCTTCCTCACTTGTAAACAGCCCCTGGAAACCCAGGAACCAGAAACAAAATCTCTTGCCCCTGAGAGTCTGCCTCCTAAAGAGCAGAGGGGGGGTAGGAGAAACAAAAGACCCAAACAGACACAGTTTGAGGAGGAGGTACAGATCTTCCAATTTGAGGTAGAGGGATCCTCAGAGGATCCTGGGAAAAGGATCTTCTCCTTCAGAGAGGGGGGAACTCCTCCCAAAGAAAAATGGGTCCCTAGGGATGCAAGTCCAGACTGGGGAGATGTGGAGACTGAGCTACCGCCGCCCACCATCTCATCCCAGAACCAACAGCAAGAAAATCCCCTGGTTCAAACCCATCCTGGTGACTGCCTCCAAAAAGGGGGGGGCGGCCCAGAACTGGAGCCAGGGGAACCCACAATGGCTCTGATCTCCAGTTGCCAACTTTTTCTTTCAGATTCCCAAGGCTCTCCACAGAATTCCGCCCAAATCTCTTCGCTAGCAATGTCCAAAACCAGAAAGCTAGCCCACCAGTTGTCCAAAAATGTGCATTATCTGTGCCCCCTTGAGGATAAGTAGGGAAGATACTATGCCCCGGTACAAGTACAGGGACAGGGTACAATTTTGGCACTGGTGGACACGGGATCTCAAGCTACCCTTCTGTCCAGAAGGGCCTTTGATGAACTGAATGCAGGAAGGGGAGGGAATTACCAAATTCCTCTCACCCCTCTTCCTGGACAACTGCAGAACTTTGACGGGAAGGAAATTCCCGTTGAGGGGACTGCAGACTTGGACATTAAAATTGGGCGACATAAATTGAAACACCCGGTCATAGTTGTGACCCCAGAGGGCACCCCTTGTTTACTAGGGAATGACCTCCTGAGAAGGTTGTCACCCCTAATAGATTGCGTAAACAAGGTCCTCTGGATTCAGACTAGCCGACCAATAAAATTAAAACAGAGTGTCAACCATGTTAGTTTAAACGGCACCTGCCACATGGTTGAACAAAAATCTGACCAAGTAGAATTTTACTTCCAGAACAACCAGATTCCAGACGTGACAGTTATAGCAGTAGGACAAGAGACTGGTGATGGAGGGTCCTCTCTATTTCTGAAAATCAACCCTCCTTCCAGTCTAAAGTGGTACTCCACGCTGGAAGGAAACACTCTGAAATTCTATACTAATCCACAATCAGAAACTCCCACTCCTATAGTCCAGAAAGATGTGAAATCAGCTCAGAGCCTGGCTGATATTCAGCAAATTGGAGAGCAGTTGTTCATCCCTGTTCAGTTAAATGATGGGAAGGACTCTGTTCTCGCTCAAGTGTGTGTGAACAACGGTAAGAGCTTCATCAGCGAAGCCATGTTCCGCCAACTCCCAAAAGATCCAGCCATTCCCACATTCAAACTGATAGACAAATGGGAAATGGACCTGAAAGCACCTAATTCCAAACATCTCCTGCCAAGCAGGTGTATGCTCAAAATCTCCATTGGCAACAAGAGCATAGTCCACAATTGTTGGGTCGTGCGAGACGTCCCTGCCGCCTTTTACTTAGGCAGTGACCTTCTCAATCGCTTTGCCATTAGTTTGGACCTAATAAACTTCAAAGCTTGGTCCCGATTAGCGGATAATCCCATGGGCTTTGATGATCCAGAAAAAGCATTTAGGTCAGCTCAATTGCTACCTTATGCAGTTGAAATTCAGATCAAAGAGGAAGTCACCATCCCAGAAAGGACCCGACAATTCTCCCTGGAAGTGAAAGTTAAAAGAGGACAATATTTGCAAAACCCTGATGCTTACATACATCTAAATGCTTCTCTCCAACAGCAAGGGTTGGGGGTAAACCCAACTCCATTAGTCCACATAGAACATGACACCATTCCAATAGAGGTGGATAACAGCGACTTAAAGAGTATTACTCTAGCCGCAGGCACCATTATTGGAATGGCGGTTGATGACCGACATTTCTCCATTGATCTTGGAAATGAACTGTTAGGACCAATCCCCAAGGACTGCATTGACAGTGACAGTGAGGACAATACAACACCAGACAAGATTTTTACCCGGCATGGGGGGAACTTCCTGGTGTACACTTCCTGCCCCTATGGTAAGGAAGATGTGACTTGTGACTTCAGGAGGGATGAGGTGATTTTCCAGGTGCATGAGGGCTGCCTTTCCCACCTGAAGCCTCCAGTCCAAATCAGCACTCTGACCAGCGACTTCTCCACCCAGCTGGAGGAGGCCGCGGAGATAGCCAAACCAGAAGTCTTTCCAGGCTTCAGGCAGATGGTGGAAGAGAGAGTCAACCTAGCTGATGCCTGTGTGACTCTGGACCAAAAGCAAAAGTTGAAACAAGTTTTCTTGGATTTCCAAGATCTCTTTGCGGTAGACTCATATGACTGTGGTCGCACTGACATCCACACAACAACAATCCCCACGGACCCTGGCATGACTCCAGTGTTTGTGAAGCAATATTGCTTGCCTCTCGCATCAATGGAGTCCCTTACTGAAATAATTAAGAACCTTGAGTCTCGGGGAATAATCCGTCCAGTCCACAGCACCTTCAATAATCCGGTGCTGGGAATATTGAAGCCGAACGGCCAGTGGAGACTCTGTGCTGACCTTAGGGAGCTCAACAAACGGGTCCATACTTCCCGATGGCCTCTGCCCTACATTGACCAAGGGCTGGCCCAGATCCAGGGGTCACAGGTATTCACTGCAATAGACCTGACCAATGGATACTGGACTGTGCCTGTCAGTAGGGAGGACCAATACAAGCTGGCTTTTACCTTTGGGGGCCAGCAGTACACATGGACCCGGACTCCCTTCGGATACCTTAACTCCGGTAATGAATTCAACATTTTCCTACATAAGGCCATGCCCGACCTGGGTGCGAGGGGTAACCTGGCTTATGTAGATGATGTCCTCATCAAAAGTTCATCTGTGGAGGAACACATAGCGGAGATCCGTTATGTTCTGACCCAGTTGAGGGCCGCCGGAGCAAAACTTTCCTTTGAGAAAGCACAGTGGTGTAGAACCCGTGTTAATTTCTTGGGGCATGAGATTACTCCTCAGGGTCTCTGTCCCCAGGAAAAGAAAGTGGAAGCACTTCAGAAACTGAAAGACCCCACAACTCTGCGGGAACTAAGGAGCCTCCTTGGACTGACTAATTACAGCAGAAAGTTCATTGAGGGCTACGCAGAGATCACCAGACCCCTGATTCATCTCCTGAAGGGGGGGGTCAAGTGGGGATGGGGTCCAGAACAATCCGAGGCAGTAAGACAACTCAAAAGAAGCCTCTCACAAGCGCCTTGCCTAGCTTACCCTGTCAGAAACAAGGAGTTCTTCCTGGAGACAGGGTTCTCTAATACGTGCTTGACGGCAGTATTATACCAAAAGCATGACAAGGTCAATAAAGTAATCTCCTATGCGAGCAAAACTTTATCCTCTGTGGAGGAAAAATTCAACGATTGTGAGAAGGCACTCCTGGCAACGGTGTGGGCATTGAAGAATTACCGCCCGTTTATCCAGGGGGAACACATCATAGTGGGGACTCCACACCAGCCTCTGCAATATCTCCAAAGTGATAGAATCCGGGCCGGAAATGTGAGTAATTCCCGAATTACTTTCTGGATTCTGTCAATGCAAGGCTTTCCTATGGAGGTCAGATATGGCCAAAACAAGAAGAGTCCCCTCGCGCAAGGTCTGGCTGACTTGCATGATTGTGCCAGAGAAAACTGTCTCGAGGACGAAAGTCTAAAAATAAAGGCAACATGGAGGCATACCTTAATTCCCCACACAAAGTCTTTGAAGAAGACAACTGTGAGGGAATGCCCACTGTGTATGTGGATGGATGCTCTTACCATGTTGACAACAACGGGGAGAAAGAACTGGTGGCCGGCGTAGGGAATGCATGGGTGAATGAGTCCCCAGAACCCTCCGCTGGATACAAAATTGGTCCCCGAAGTAGTCAGGTGGCAGAATTGATGGCTGTGCATCAGGCCATCCTCACTGCTGTCCAGCATCAACTCCACGAACTGGTCATAATCACAGATTCGGATTATGTACGGAACGGGTTCGTGGAGCACCTGGTTAATTGGAAAACCAGAGGCATGTTATGTGCTAACAACAAACCCTTGAAACATGGGAAGTTGATCCAAAACATTGATGATAGGGTCACCTCGAATGAGATGACCATCTATTGGAAAAAGATCAAGGGTCATTCCAAAGTAGAGGGACCAGACAAAACTGGGAATGACTTAGCTGATCAGCTGGCCAAAACCGGGGCCATCCAAGGGGATCTAATTGAGATTGAGTCCCTGTTGGGGGAAATCCAGGTCACTGCTATCACTAGGTCCCAGACAAATGCTCACAACAACCTTTCAATTGCACAATGGAGTAAGGAGACCCCTGATGCTGATTTGATTACAGCTCAGAAGGGGGATCGAATAATTGGTAAATTTTACCAGCACCTTGAGGACCCTGAGAACTTTCCCCTGACGGATACCGATTACATTGGGAAAGAGGACCTAAGAGTGTTGATGAAATGTCCAAAAATGTTCCGGATCCGAGACGGTTTGTTGGTAAGGAAATCCAAAGCTGGCCACGATCAGTGGGTGGTTCCTACCTCATTCCGAAGCCTGATGTTAAGTCACGCCCATGATGCGGCCACCGCCGGTCATAGGGGGTTTCACACAACATTGGAAATCTTAAGAGAGGTTGCATACTGGCCACACATGGGGCAGGACCTCGACCAATACTTGAAGGGGTGTCTTGTGTGTGCACAATTTCAGCCATCATCCCTCACGCACCGTGCGCCTCTCCAAAAGAGGGGGATGACACTGCCATGGTCAGATTTACAAATCGACTTTGTAGGCCCCGTGATTCGCTCTGCTAGGGGGAATAAGTACATGTTGACTGTCACATGCTTGTTCACCAAGTGGGTGGAATGTCTCCCAGCCCCAAATTGCAAGGCAGAAACCGCAGCTGCCTTGATGATTAACCACATCTTTTCCCGTTTCGGTCTACCTCAAAGGATTGAGTCAGACAGGGGTAGCCACTTCACCAGTGAAGTAATGACAAAGATGTGGGAGATACTGGGGGTCAAAAGGAAGTTGCATATTGCTTACCGGCCAGCTTCTTCTGGGGCAGTAGAGAGATATAACCGGACAATTGTGAGCATCTTAAAAAAGTTTGTGGCAGATTCTGGGCCAAGTTGGGATATCCGATTACCTCTGGTCCTAATGGCCATCAGATCTACCCCTTCATCTGCAACCAAAATGTCACCATTTGAGTTGATGACTGGGCGCAAGATGGTGCTTCCGCAGCATTTGCTCTATAGGACCCAAGAGCAGACACTAATAAATGCCTCCACTACTCATGAGTATGTGGAGAATTTAAGGAAACACCTCCAACATGCTTTTGCTTACGCTCAGTGGAATCTAGAAAGATCGGCTGATAGCATGAAGACCCACTATGACCTGAAGACTTCCAGGAAGGAATATCAGGTGGGGGACCGGGTCTATCTATACAACTTCCAAAGAAACCAGGCAAAACAGCGCAAATTCTTGCCTACATGGAAGGGACCCTTTGAGATCATCGACAAGATCTCCCCTGGGGCCTACAAAATCCACATTCCCAAAGGTCATTTGGCAGAGGGGGAAGACAAGTGGGTCCACATAAACCAGTTGAAATGTTGCCATCCCAGGCACACTCTGCAACAACTGGAGGAATCCTCTGGAATCCTAGTGGGTACTGTCTCAGACTAATTCAGTTCCAACCATAAAACATACCACATCTAGTCTCTAAAATATTGTGATTTGCATGAAACTGTCTCTTAGTTATACTGTTTTTTTTTTTTTTCAAAATAAGAATGTAATGTTTCGTTATGATGAAATGCATATGCTGCCCCACTATCTCAACATGGTGGAAAGACGTCTATGAATAGGTATTGCCGCTCTTCCTTTGTTGTCCTAGGAGAAAGAAAACCTGGAGACGGGACAAGGAGGACGATCCGGAGACCGGGAGCGGAGACGCAACGGGCCCGGGGTACCGCCCAATCTTCCCATCAGGACCGGCGAGGAGAACCGATCGATCCGACCGGATGGAGGAAAAGATGCTGAACTGTGCCATCTATTGGAAGAAGATGAGGAAACATCCCAGGTCTTGCGAGTCCCATTAGTGAAATAGAATGGCCATCGCAAGAGGGGGGCTTGTGGGATGTTTTTATCCACGCATCCAAGCCCTACCTCAAAACTGTGCAGTACTGACATGGAAAACATCATGATGGCCAGAGCTTCCCAGAAAATGCACAGGGAAATGCATGAAGAATAGGCTGCCACTCATTTTTGCCGATGTTATGGGCACAGAAGGACGCTGCCTAAAATCACCAGTGGACTACCCACACAGTAGTCTGAAACCATTGGGAGTGGCAATGCTGATTGCCAAAAGCAAACCCATAACTGTTGGGAATTCATTTTCTTAAATCCCAAAAAGGGGTGCAGTACCAGTACTCACCACTATCCAAAAGCCGGCGTTTTAAAACCACCAGATTTTGTAGAAAACTGAATAAATGAACCCAAAGCAAGCCAAAGAAAGACTTACTGAGAGGTGGATCCAATGTAAAGTTATATTCTGAAGTGACTTGAAGGTTTATAGCAAGACTGGCTGAGCTGTGGATTTCAGCAGTTTAAGTAAATTTGGACTGAAAGACACTACAAATCTAAATGTTTAAAAGAAATGAGTGACCTACTTTGAGTGTCACATAGGTTGCAATTGTTTAAATGTCATAGTTTTAAATTTAGAATCAGCATCTTAGCTGCATATGTAAAAAAATGTCTTGACTTAAACTGGGGAACAGAAATGACATGTAGCTAAAAACTGGCTTAAAGTGATTCCAATTTTGCCTGGCAACTACCCCCCATCAGGAGTGAAACTTGAGTCACAGCTGTGTTCCCAGGCCTATCTGCCTTTTGCTGGCCACACTAAGGATATGCCATCTCTCTGATAATTGAATTAAGGGGAGCCCCCACAGAATACAGGAGCTCTGAACAAAGCCCTGTCCTGACCCAGGCAGATGGTTTATTGCAGATGTCGTAAATGTAGCTTCCTCCTGGAAGGACAAAGGAGGGGCACTGCCTGTGAGAGCAAGCTGGCTTGGCAGAACTGGAAAAACCAGAAATTCAACCTTGTGCTGGGGGAAACCACACCCCTTTGGGGCCAGAACATAACTCTAAAAAGATGAATAACTCATAGTACGGACTTGTGAAAATTATTTAAATGACACCATAATTCTTGTGATTTTTCTGCCCACATTTTAAGAGGTTTTTAGAACCGGTGGCATGTTCAGGGGGGTTTTAGCGGAAAAGAGGATATTACTCAAAATGTGTGCATGTGAAAAATCTGACACTTCATCAACTAATGTCCATACTCCTTGCGCACATGTGTGTAAATTTGGGGTAATGTCCGGTATTGCAAACCAGTTAAAAAGTGCAAAATATTGCCATTTCTGAATGCAAGCTCTCAGGAAGAGCAGAGTTGGAACAGGGGATACCTCCTGTGATATGTGATGGGTGCATGTAATTTCAAACCACTGTGTAGCTATGAAATATGTATTTGGTTCAAATCTAGATTTGTGTGCAAGTTGACAGGAGGAGTGGACTTTCTGCAGGCTGTAAAATGACATCACTCTGACACAACTTAGCTCCCCCAATCAGGGGAGAAATGAAAGCTTGGCCAATGATAAGTGGAGAGGGGCTGGCTAGTGATGCTGCTCACACACACCCATTTTAAAAACACATAAAAGCAGAGAGACAGGACAGATAGGGACCTTCAAATCCATTTGCAGCTGGAAGCTCTGCCGGGAAAATCCATACTTTACCTCCATCAACCTTCAGAGACCCAGACCAGACCAGCAGAGTAGAGCTGACCTGTTAGCAGAACCAGAGAGAGCTGACCCAGATCACTGTGAAGTGCAGAGACCAGAGTCCAGTCTAAAACCTGACCAGATCCGTGGCGAGGCCCATTTCACTCAAGAATATAGTGTGAGTACCTAGAAAACTGTGCAGAACCAATCTCTTAGTTAAAATAATATAATTCAATCCTATTCAATCCTATTTTAATCTAAGTAGAACTGCCTCCTAACTGTCACCTTTCATTTGTAAAGCTGTCACCTGTGATTTGCTAGTTGCAAGCTGCACTTGTCTTTGTGAACTTTAAAATTTCAATCTGAAAAACGACCTTTATTTAATCGCTAGCCCTTGTAGTTCCTCTGTAATCGCGCCAGACGCATTCGCGAATTTTGCCGCGATTTGAAAATTTCTCCACTTGCAAAAAGATAGCTGCTTTTGCTTTCCTCTGAAAAAAATCGTTTGCCTCATAAAAACTCTCCCTGAATCATTGCAAGAGTGAGCCTGGACTAATATTAACTAGATACCACTCACCCTAAACCTCTAGAGGGAATTAAAAGCATTTTAGCATATTTTTCACTTTATTGCCAGCACATATAAAAGCATTTTGCCTGTGTTTTAAACTTCTGTAGTCTAAGTTGCTGGGTGAACTGAATTACATTTGAATTGCATTTCTGAGAATTGTGTGCCTTCCTTCCATTTCCTTGCATTGCATAAAAGGGGGGGTGAATTGTCCAAGAAAGGGGGGTGAATTGTACAAGAAAGTGATTACATTGTCTTTGCTGAAATCCTATCAAGATATTTTCTTTACTGCATTTCATTCCACATTGCATCCATTTGAAACCATAAAAGTATTGTTGCTATCTTATCCATTTCATGTCAACTCCTTAGTGATTATAAAGAAGTGTGCTAGTGCCAGATTCTCCGTTGTTAATCTTTATCATATCAGATTAAGTGTGATATTCAATTATTAATTTATTATAAAGCGTGATATATATATATATATATATATATATATATATATATATATATATATATATATTGTTTAAATTATCAATTAAACCTTTTAACTTGCAAAACAGAGCTACTTCTTGGCTCAGTGGGGTCAGGAGGATTCCAAGAGAGGGGTGTTATATAGGGGTAGTCATCCAGAACGCATGAACTGGACATAAAGTTATATCAATAAGGGTTTTCATTCAGTATTATAGACTAGGCGTTGACTTAGCTGTAGTGTTGAATTGAATCCTCTTACAGCGTGAAAGGCGTTGTGTGCGGGTCGTGGTTACGGGCGCCCTGCCTCTGTTGTTGATGCTGCCTTCCCGGACGTGTTTTTTACCTATTTTTTTTATATTATACATTAAATTAATTTTTGATCAATACTTTGTTGTGAGCTGTTCTATTTTACTGATATTGGTTCTCCATCTGGCCCGTGGAGAGTGCGGTACCCTTTTTCCTCTTTGTTTCCTTAATATATATATATATATTTCAAGTAAGAACGGCATCAAAAGAAAACTGTTCAGGCGAGCAGTACTCCACATACAAAAGTGTTCCAATTGTCAAGTAGTAATCACGGGTAACCAACAGCAAACACTGCAATTCCAGTTGTACGTTTTAAAACAACCTTTATTTTTCTTTTGCAGCAATAAAAAAAATCCATTTAGTTCTCCCAGTGAGAGTTTTCTTTCCAGCCCTTGTTTCAGTCAGGGTTTCAGTACACCCCTTCCCTCTGGAGCCTTATGCTGGGCTTGTCAACCTGGATCCTCAAAGTCTAACAATGTCCAGCTGTCTCTTGTTGTACCCTCCCATCCTGGGGTCTTCGTGCAGCAGGTGTGGCCACCTTGTGATGCTTCCATGCTCCCCCTGGTGCATGCTGCCTAGTTCTCTCTTGTGGGCACTGCAGGCGCTCTGCTTTATGCCTGGCCTGGTATCGGGGGCAGCGGGAGGTGTTTAGTTGTTTTGATGCGTATTACTGAGCACCTAGTTTGAGGGTGCTACCTGTACCTTTTTTCTTTCTTACTAGGAGTGGGGCCAGTTTCGGGTGCCCAGGTTAATTAGGGAAGTGCTGTATAGTTGTGCAGGACCAACCCTCCCAGCTCCTTACCAAAGTCTTGGTGTTTTGCAGTGTTCCGCACCGTCTCCTCCTCGCGCTTCGGGTTTGATGGTCCATGGACTCCTCCTTCCCCCCATCGGCAGTTCAGGCTGCACAGCCCCTGAGAGCAGCGTGCTCCGGGGCCTGTGTGTTCTTTGACCCAACCATCTATTCCTCTCAATAGAGAGCCCGATCCTTGTCCTCCCATGGTTGCAATTTCAGGTAGTCCGGTTGTACACTGGCGTGGGCACCTCTGGTGCTTCCCAACTCAACAACCAAATCACCCCTACAGCCCTTCTTACTCGTCTCACAGCACCTCCCATAAGTGAGGAATGCATCCTTTGTTGGTAGATTTCCTTCAAGAGGCTTAGCTAGGCCTGCATTCTTTTTCAAAGGGCCATAGAAGAGAGCAAAAAAGGAGAAGGCATAATAGAGCGGGATGTAGGTGGGAGACGAGGGGTTGGGGGGTTGGCAGTAAAAGAAACAGGGCCTGGCCTGGCAGAGAGTTAGAAGTTAGGGAACACAACAATGAGCTAGGAACAAGGAAAGATGTCTCAGGCATGCAGCTCTCTGAGTCTTCTTCACTGTGCCTGCAGAAAGAAATGAATGGATACCTTTGCCTGGAGAGCCCAGAACTAATGTCACTTAGGCAGAGGATAAACACAGGGCAGCTGAGTAGGAACACCCCTTCATTTTACTATGCTCCCAGGTGGCTTCTGGGAGGAAAAAGGCATCAGTATTCCAGCAAGATCATCTTCACCTGGGCCACCGTCACAAAGGTTTACAAAGCAGGCTGTGACACTTTCTGTGGCCCAGATGGCCAGGCCTTCGTGGAAGAGTACCAAAACCTAACCCTAAGCTGTTTGGGTGGCTGCACCAGAAGGGCTGCATAGGACATAGGGCTGTGCCCATAACGTCTGTGGTCGCGTTTGTGAGCGTTAGGGACGCATGGACGACGGAAGGCACAGACCTCTGCCCGTTTCCCTCCAGCATTAGGCCCTGATTGTCAGTGGTGGAGCCAGCCACTCCATAATTGAGGAAGCAGAAAGCAGCCCTCTCACCTCCAGAGCAAAGAGTGGGAAAGGTTCGCTACAACAAGAGTCTTTCAAATCTTTCACTTTTGAGAGCAGAGTGTTTACATTTAAAAAATCATGAACAAGCAGCAATAAGAAAGCATACAGTAGCAGAGGACAGAAGACTGCCCTGTTCATATCAATACACCCCAATGACAAAGTCAAAGATTTAACTGACCTGCTTAGCTATTAATGGCTTACACCTCACAATGATTATCATCTCTCCATGAAACAAAACATCCTCTTAATTGGGGTGAAAGATATATCTAATGTGCCAAAGGAAGGCAACATGGAAATTCAGTTTCCTGCTCTCAGAGGAAGTTGGGTCGACAACCCAATGGGTTAATGCACCTACTGCAGCCTCCTATGTGTAGCCTGCAGGCAACACATTCAGTTGCTGGTGAGATGCTGATACAGGTTTGCTTGCTATGCAGGGGCCGGTGGTCACCTCACAGCACCTCGAGAAGGTGTTCTGTTTGAGTCCCAGTGCAAGTATCGTATCAACCATGACCCGTAGATTACACCTTTTCCCCTCGTTTTTTCCAGTCGGTTGGGGCCAGAGAGACAATCTTTTGTATGGGTGTTACCAAGGCCAGAGTGCAGAAAACAAAGGCACAACTGTTAGTGGGAACGCAGGTACTGAAGGGGAATTAGCTGTTGGCTGATTGCGCTTTCATATTGTTGCTTGTTCAGGATTTTTAAATGTAAACACTCTGCTCTCAAAAGTTAAAGATTTGAAAGACTCTTGTTGTAGCGAGTCTTTCCCACTCTTTGCCCTGAGGGTGAGACTAGGTTTTCCTTTTTTCACCTGATAAGAGAGTAAGCCTTTTATTTGGACTATGGATTCTCACCCACTCCATGGGCATCATCTTTTTTACTGTGTGTCACACAGCACCTTTAGTGCAGTGACGCAGGGTTGTCTTTTTTGACTTCCCACTTTAAACTCCATTTTCTGGGACTGACTACTGTCTCCCAGAACATGTAAAGTTGTCATTGACTTTACTAGTCTTTTTAAATGTATAGACCCAGTACATCCTATCTTCCAATAGGGAACTAGAAGGGTTAATAGCTATTCCTTTTTGTCTAACTCTCATGGGACATTTTTGTGTTCCCCTTTCTCTAAGATTTGACTTGTGGCAGTGGTATCTACCATTTTTATTTCTACCGCGAGCTATGAAAATAGCCTCAGTAACGTTAGAGGCTATGGTGCTAGCCTCAAACTCTAACCCGCTGGACCCCTTTTATTTTTATTTGGTTCTGATTGGGTTTATTCGCTATTTCTTTTTGTAAAGGTCTTTCTCATCTTTTACTCTGTGCGGCTGTGTGAATGGGGGATTTGGTGCATGAAAAGCCAGTCTCTGGGACTGGAATGCAGAGTCGCCACTGGACTGAGAGAGCCGAAGAGAAGCTGAAGGAAGACAACTGCTGCAACTACTGGACACCTGGTGAAGCCCTGCTGCAGTTCTGAATCACCTGAAACTTCAACGACAGAGGAGATCTGAAAAGAATCTTCCTCCCTTGAGCCTGGTGGGAACAACCAGCTCACCAAACGCCAGACACTGGTACTCATCCTGATCGAATCTGCTGTGCATCACTGCAGTGGCTCAGATAGCCAGTGGGAAGAGAACCAGTTTGGGTTTTAAGGAGCGCGCCTTTTATTCAACATTTTGCTTCGCTGCTGGCTTCTTCTCTGAGCAGTGCAAAACCCTCCAGCCGTTCTCCTTCTTGTCACCACGACAGTCGCTTCAGGAACCGTGAGCCTGCAGGAACTGCCAGAAACAACTGTCTTAGCTACAGCATTCTTCTCCATTTAAGTTACTGTGCAAATCCGGTCGTTTGTTCCATCCGACCGCAGTGAAAGTGTCTGAAATCTTTCGCCTCTCCGAAGGCTTGTACTTCTCTACTCTTTTGAATAACATTTCCTCGGACCAACTTCATTTTGAACTCTTGGCAAAGACATAACCACAAACTACTTTTAACTGTGTGATCCTCTGCAAAGACTTTGAACCACTAACATTGACCTAGACCTATTGACATGAATCCTAGTTGTAGTAGCCTTTTCTAGATTGCCATGCCTATCACTTGTTTAAATTACTGGAGTGCTATTTTGCTCACACTTCATTTTGAGCTTAACTTGTAGTAATAAGACTTTTATTTGCTGCTGCTTTATAATAGTGAACTGTTTTATAACTGATGGTGTATTTAAATATATATTATTTTACTCAGAAACCATTAATCAGTGTTTATTTGAACCATAATAATTGATGTCCTTTGTGTAACTTCTTGTACTGCTCACTTTAATCTTGAGATAAGTCTGGCTGCTCAGCCATCGCTACCACTTTACTGTGTAGTACGGGCTTGTACCAAAGGTGAAATTGTACTCCTCCTCACAACTACTGGAGAAAGCAGTAGGGTTGGCTGCATGGATACTGATCTCTGAGGGCATGAGCACATGTTGCAGCCTCCTGTGCCAACTATGCGCATGGTTCCTCATTGCATTCATCGAGAGGGTATGGTCCCCAAATCCCCTCCTTTCTGACCAACAGATAAACCAGTTTAATCCACTTCTCGCAAGCCTCCACCTAAGTCGAAGACACCAGGCACCTCTCCTTTATTATTCATCCTTGTTGTCAGGGAAAAAGTGTCACTCTGAGAAAATTTTTAGAAGTGTGGGAGTATTGCAGACACTGCTCTCTTATATCCCTCCAGGCTTTCTCTGTCAGGTACTGCAAGAAGAGGATCCTCTGTCACCACATCTTCCTGTACCTGCTTCTTCTTGCCCTCAGGTTGTTCCACCTCCTTCTCCACCCACTCCACAGTCTGGTCCTCTCCCTGAGTCCCCTTCTGGCAGAAATGTCCCTAAGCCAATGCTTCACCCTCACCATGCTGTGGTCGAGGCACTGTTCTACGGTATGCCCACCACCGAGTTAGGAACCAATACAAACATTACAAATGTGTTTACTTTGGTCATCCACTTCTCCTTCAAGACTGACAAGCCTGCCTGGCAAGCCCCTGCCTCATTTGAGACATCTGCATGAGGACTGCACCTCTCTTCATCTATACTTGTCACTGCTAGGGTCTCTGCTAACACTCCTGAAGACTATCTCAATGCCTCAAACTCCCCCACTGACTCATAGGATGGTCAGTGCTTTGTTGCCCAGTGCCACAAATTGGCACCCACAAAGAGCATGAGATTCCTGCCTCCATGTGACACGAGAATTGTACCTCACCCCTCTCATTTCTAGAATACTTCTTCCTCTTCCCCTCGCCCAGTGCCAGCCAGCACATCATTGATATAGCCGCACAGCCACAAAACAATATGAACCAAGTGAGAAACATCAACACAACTCCAAGCAGACAGATATATAAAAAACGGTACACATAAAGGAACAAACAACACATTCTTACAGCATAAACCAAGAACTAACCCTAAAACTACAACTTACAAACCACAACCACATTCACTGACTAGAAGGGTAAAGCAAATATAAGTGGTATTATCTTCCTAGACTGGCATACATTTAATGGAGGATAGTCTAGCCAGGTAATAACTCCTATCATCTTAGCTTTACTCTTGATGCACACATGATTAGTGTTATTAGTTAGCAATACTAGCTTATATTGAATGTAAGCCAGTGACCACACTTGTCCTGTTTGCTTTCCCCTTGATGCAAACCTAAGTGTTGTTAAATGGCCAGATTGGCCTACATTTAATAAAGGACAGTCTAGCCATGTAATAACACTTATTATGGTTGCTTAACACTTGATGCACAGTAACTGTACAACAAGGGCAAAGCAAGCCTACATTTTATTGCATGGATAGATTGGTTTCCATTAACACTTCACTTGCCCTTTTTGCTTTACCCTTGATACATGGTAATGTGCATCAAGGTTAAAACAAAATAGAATGCCATGCCTCCAGCAGCCCCACCCATATATTTAGGGTTGGGGGCTGACACCCCAATCACAGATAAAAACAACACGTTCACCTGTGTATTCAGACATCATTCATAGAACTCCTTGCATTAACACATTTATAAAAATAAACATACCAACATGCATTGTTTTAAATGTATGTATTGGGTATTTACAATGCGCCTATACAGCCAAATGGTGTTTCAAAGTGCATCAAGACACGGAGGGGGAAATACAGGGTAAAACATACGTTAACATTCCTATCAGGTCTTGAGCATTCAGAACATGCAAGTACTGTAACAGACAAAAGTGGAAAGGGGGAGGAGATTGGAAGGGGGTGAGCCGGGAAAGAGACAAACAGTAACGTTCCTACTAGGTTGTTAGACAATTTAGAGTGTGCAAGTGCAATAACTGAAATGAGGGGGGAATTGTAGGTAGGTATGAAATGGGCAGAAGACAAACAAAAACATTCTTACTCGGTCGAGAGACAATTTGGAGCGTGCAAGTTCAGTAACATAAAGAGGGGGGAGGAGAGGAAGTGTAGATTGGATAACATGGGAAGAAGACAAACAGTAATGTTTCTATTTGGTCGAGGGACAATTCAGAACATGCAAGTGCAGTAACAGAAAGAGGATGGGGGAGATGGGCAATTGTAGGTACGATAAAATGGGAAGAAGACAAACAATAATGTTCCTACTAAGTCGTGAGATTATTCAGAATGTGCAAGTGCAGTACCAGAAACGAGTAGGTTAGGGGGAGGGGAATGCATACATACATAAACACACATTACATTAAAACAAACTTACTGAACCTGCATGCAGCCGCCATACACAGGTGTGCAGCCACAGGGAGGACTGGACGGCCCTACCCTCCTCAACATAAACACAGTGACTGACAGAAGAGGAGTCCTCTTCTGTCAGTCAGCGTGTCTACGCTGTTAGCACAACAAGGAGAGGCGGCAAAGCCAGTCTTCCGCTGCCCTGCTGCCTCTCATTACTGCGTGAAACATGTGTTGCAGAGCCAAAGAGCTTCACAAAAATAAATACC
Organism: Ambystoma mexicanum; assembly: GCF_040938575.1. Lineage (NCBI taxonomy): Eukaryota > Metazoa > Chordata > Amphibia > Caudata > Ambystomatidae > Ambystoma > Ambystoma mexicanum. The sequence goes on along the minus strand of NC_090933.1, from coordinate 332,149,789 downwards.
ACGGGATTACAACTGGTGGTAGGAACGAGTTAATCCACATTTCTGGAGTCCATTCGAATTCAATGTGGATTTTGGCAGAATTACCAACATCCTCACCAAATTCCTCTGCTGTAATTCTGATGATTTGTTATCTCAAAGTGGTGGATTTGCCTCCAACATAATGCTGGAAGAAGATCCTCTACGTCAAGTTGAAACTTGCAGTTTGGCAGTGCAGGAAAAACGGTGGTAATTATGTTACCGTAAAAAAGGTGGTGGTAATGGCATTACCACCCATGTTTTCCTGCACTACAGAACTTGTAATGAGGCCCATTGTCTAAACATATGATAGCTGCCCCTTCCGCTATTATTTCTGAGTGGTCCCAGGGAATGGTGTTGAATCCATGGGGTGAATGGACATAAGTAATGTTCCACAATTCTTTGATTGCATTTCCCTGTTTCCCCACTGGGACTTTGAAGGGGACAGTTATTACAGCTGTAAATTGTCATTCTTTTTAAAAATCTAATGAAATCAGACATATTTCTGCTATACAGTTCTTCAGTAGCCTTTGATCAAATAGAAAGAGCTCCTTCACAAATTGAGTCCATGTGATTTTGGGTATTGTACGAAGCACTACATTCTCTAAATCACAAAATAATCCACAAGTGCTAGATTTCAAATAAGGAAAAAATAGGGCACAAACCCAGTCAGTAAGAGAACGTTTCAGTACATAAGACAGGGCAGTGAACAATGGCCGTCTTATTGACCGACTGCTAGTGGCAGATGACTGAAAATCACAAATAACATGCAGTTCAAAAGTTATATTTTGGTTATGAAAGTGAAAAAATCACGTGTTCTCATTGTATTCACGTGGATCATGGAACAGGGCAATCTGTTGACTTAAATCAGTCGTATTCCTTCTAAATGTCCACAGCATTATGAAGTTAACTTTTACAGCATACAATAATAGACATGCTTTCTCCAAAGAACAAACAAAGACTAGCCAGCAAAGGTCAGACATGGACATGGTGGGTATCTAGTAGAGTTGACTGGGAGCATATGTTGATCTATGAACAAAGGGATATGTATCCCCTCTCTCCTTGATAATCTCTCTAGCTGGGGCAACAAAAAAACTTCTGATTCTCAGCCTCATTATGTATATTTTCCTTTTTATACCATGCGTATCATATTGCCAAATGTTCATACTTGCTAGCAAATAACACGTGTGCATCTCTTGGAGGATCAACAACTTGGACTCCCGCAGCGTTCACAGCATGATCAGTTAAATGAACTGTAAAAAGCTATTCTGTGAAATGCTAATGTTGTCTATTTGTTAACTAATATAATGCATTGAAACACATCATTTTCACAGAACAAATAGCATAGTTTGACATCTCCTATCAAAAATAAAAGTTTAATTTTGTCCAGCCTGTCCCCATTACATACTCTTCAATATAATTGTTGTTGCAAATAACTTGATTCCGAGATGGCTTTGGTAAACGTGATTGTTCTTGAAAAAGTTATCAGCAGAATCGTCTGTAAAAATCATTTCCTTTATGTCATGCTAACTTCCTAATAGGACTGCTTTATTTTCTCCTTTTTTTCCAATTCTTTCAATAATGAACCAGGTGACCATATATTGATCTTTTTATCTTGTTCAAGTTGTTATTTTGTTATAAATAGTGGATCGAAATCTATTGTATCATGGAAACCACACTAGGTGAAATGTAGGTGTGACGAATCAGCCATTAAGTGGGCAAGAGATGGCCCAATTAAATCATAATGCAACACATGATTTGGAGAAAATTAAGCATCTATATTGTTAAACACGTTGTAACGTTTTCTCTTTAAATGGTTGCCTGTATTAGGGTACAGCGGGCCTCATTACAAGCATGGCAGTAGCCATGCCTGTATGGCAGGCACGGCTACCGACATGCTCGCTACCAGCACCACGTCCCGCAATTGGGCAATAACCAGCCCATTATGAGTTGAATGGGCCGGTAAATGCCCATTTGCGGATGGCAGTATTGCCGGGCTCACGATCCCCATTCTGCCCCAGGTAGCAGAATCGGGGTGGGGAGCATGGTTGCACGGGCACCGTTGATAACGGTGTCGGTGCAAATACAAGGTAAGACCTGGCGGGCTGTCAGGAACCCGCGAGCAGAACTCGTAATGTGGCGGGACGGTATGAACAGTGCCAGTGCCTTACCAGCACCGTTCATACCGTCACCGGCAGGGTCGTAATGAGGCCCAATGACTCCTAGTCAGCTTCAATATCTTGGGAAAGAGAATGGTTGTGCATGTGTAGTCCAGAACAGTTGGCGCTACAAGAAGATTCAATTACTTTCAAGTTTGGGGTGTGAAAAAAAAAATACTTGGACACCTACGTTTGTGTGCTTGGAATTTGTTTTCTGCTTAGTATCCAATGTGTGAAATCAGACCAGACTGTTTTGCTTTAAACTCATGAGAGAAACTCTATTAGATAGTTTGAGGACATCTGTTTTCCACCAATTGTGCTTTTTCACAGGCATTGTGTTAAATATTATTGCACTTTTTCTTAGAAGTGTTTCGGGTCAACTTCCACATCTATAATCAGTCGATTTTATGACTATAAATACACTATCAAAAAGCGAGACTACTGAACTCTATTTGTAATTTTCACAGCGTATATAGTTTATATCTCAATTCGATTTTTTTTATCAAACTATATTATAATGGAGCTTCAATAATATTTTTTCATCAAAATGACCACAATTTCATACTAAGCATTACTTTACATTAGGAGTATAGTCTCCTATGGAAAAAATCAATAGATGGACTTCATTCCCAGCACTATGTTTTACTGTAGAAGAATATATCTCCATTCCCAGTTCAGTTTAGTTCACCTTTATTTCTGTAAACGTATCATAAAAGCAATACACGCATTCAGAATCACACCAATAACTCATTGTAAACAATGGCACCAACGATCATGCTTGCAATGCAATTACATAACATATGTAAAATCCACAATGGGAAGAATAAAACAGCTATAACGCCAGCAACCTGCACCATAGTACCATAGGAGGCACTCAAATTTCTCTGTGGTACGCATCCTTGTCCCCAAAAACACAGAAAAGGGTGCCTTTTGAAGTGTAAACATGGAGGTCTGCATCCTTGAAACCTTAACAAAAGGTTGTTTGTGTTTATTTTGTATACTGCTGTTTGGCACTAACCTGGGATTTGAAGTACCTTGATGGTAAACATCGTAGCAGGGCTTCACAGGCCCCAGGTCATTCCCTAAGTCTGTTTCTTTGATATCTTATCGTTTATTATTGGACTGGGGCAGGCACACGTGTGAAATGGAGAGTGCTAATGGCCCCTTTCGCTGACAAGTCACAGCTCACGTGGAAAGGGCAATTAGCATTCCAAAGCCCCTCATTCTGTGTATTCTCTACAGTAAATGTCGATATCACATAAGCCTGAAATAGTGTGATGCATGCACACTTTCATATTCTATTTAGAAGATGAATGTGTGAAACCATTCTGTGATGTGAAGACAAGTAGGGCAATACACAGAGATGTCTTTTCTTGCGCAGGTAAGACATTTTCAAGCATCAGTGTGTTGTAATTGTTTACGGACTCCTTGATTTCAGGAATAAGGGGGGTTTCAAATGAATGTTGAAAACAAAGAAAGGGGGTGTTTTACAAAATGGGGACGAGCATTGGTACAACTTTAAAGTGAGAGTGCCACCACTGGGAGCATAGTCTTATTGTTTCTTTCCAAGTAGTTGATAAAACACAAGCAATGCCTCCTTAGATAAGCCAGGCATTGTCATAGATATCAATCAGACACAGGCTTTTGGGCATAAAGCACATACTACGAATGCCAAAAGTCTTGGACGAGATTACAATAAAAGCCACAACTAAAGTTTTGCAACTCAATAAAACAGTCCAGGCAGGTTTGAGTAAAAGCAGACCCCACAAATAAACAGGCCATGGATATCCCATTTTCTGTCTGCCCTACATGTACATGTTTCTGTCTAATGATGCTTAAGATGCTCAAATATTCTTCAGGGGTCTTAACCTTGTTGCCATATTGGTGGGATAAAACAGCTTTGAAGTTTCACCATCTATTTGTATAATTGTGAGTCCATTATTTTCATCATGTAGAATATTTCGTCTGTGAAAATGAACAAGATTGAATCTTATTTTTGTTATTGCTTTCCCAACTAGGTTGTGTTATTACTTTATTTCAGATGATGGAGGGGAACTTACCCCTGATGTTGCAGATGTTAGTTATTTATTTCTGACTTTTTTTAACTCCTTCTAGGTTTTAAACCTGTGTAGATCCTGGTCTAGTAAGAAAGGAAACAGGTATCAGGTAATGTTATCCCCACCAATAATATTGCAATATATATGGTCATGGGGTAAGGCCATAGGTGATATTATTAGAGGGGATAATTTATGGGGTTATTGGGGCCGGGGATTACAGGGGTGTCCCCTGCTGCATTAAAAAATTGATGGGGGTTTCAGGGGCATCCTCCCGCAGGTTTCATGGATTAATATCACTGCAAAAATATGATGATATTTTTGTATGGCAATATTTTTGTGGGGATATTAACACATGGAAGCAGGAAATACATATGAAAATGCTTTAATAGTTATAAATACCATTAGTTTAATTTGAAAAGTATACATGGAGTTCAGTATTCGTGTATCTTGATAGTGTACTTAAAGTTACATTTCTTGCATTTAGTTCACTATGGGGTGGTTTTCATCATGCCAGTGATCATTTTACCAGTTACTGCAGCACTCAGATTTACACGGACGTCTGAGTTCCTGACATAGGGGCCACATTACAGCATCTTTGGATGAGCTTATTACATGGCTGGTCTCACAATGTAAAAGAAAGATAGCACCAAGCCAGGTTTCTCGCTGGTCTCAGGAAGGTTATTATGTGCATCAACACTGGCAGGTGTGATGAATCCTACGGATCCCTCACTAAACCCCTGCCTTAAGTCTCCTCGCATCTAGCCAGGGAAAGGCAGATGCTTCCTGATCCTTACCTTGGGGGTGGTGTTTTGTGGATCACCTGGGAGGAGAAATGGCCCAGGGAAGTGAGAAGAATCCGTGGGGTGAGAGACAGTATTTACCTTCCTCTAAGGAAGACATATCACTGATGCCAAAGTATAAAATGGCTTTTTGCATAAAAATGTGTATATTCCACAAGTTGAATATCTCTTCTGTGGGTACAAATAATCCATAACCCTTTGACATAAAGAGAAATATAACCCCTTCTAAACCCAGAGAAACCCATAAAACTAAAATCTCTACTTACTCCCAAAAGTCTAGTCAAAAGAAATATCTGAATAATAGCAGTCTGACTTTAGCGAACTGTATTCCTCCTATCAATCAAGCCCCATGACTAACCCTTAGCTTACTTCTTTAGACAAGGTTGTGAATAACAGAAAAACTAACGTTGTTACTAGGGACTTCAAGTCCCATAATCCCCAACTACTGGGACAAGGAAGAAGGCTGAAGTGAAACAATGCAGGAGTGGTGAAATAATGAATGTAAATAACCCACACCTGAGGGAGACTGAGAGGCTTAAAAGGCCCCCTCATTTGCAAGTAATGGAGAGAAGAGCTGAGGCTGAGGCCGTCGTGGAGAATGCAGGAGGAGAGCAGTACGAGCAGAGGGAGCCATGCAGAGCGTTTATGCAGCCGAGGTGAGGACGTCAGAAGGAAGATGAGGAGACCGTTGGAAAGCCAAAGACTGTGGCTGGTGCAGAGAGGGCATGTGTCTCCAGATGCAGGTGCAGAGGTCGTGCAGCGGGAAACGTGTATAGGGAACGCTGGCCCTTAGATGGCTCATTCTGCAGTGGATGTGCAGCGGGAGGTGAAAGCATCAAGGGATGTTTTCCCTCTGCAGTGGTCTCTGGTGGCTTACATGCACCAGGAACTCTCAGGATGCAGGAATGTTCCAGCAGGAAGTGGCGAAAGCAAAGAGGAACAAGAGAGAGTGTTTGCAGGGGCGTTGGGAGCAACAGCAGGAGAATAACTGCAACCCGGGAGAGGATCTGAGGCATACAACCTACCCGGTGAGTTGACAGTGTGAAAGTGACTCTGATGCTTCTCGTGTGGTGCAGGCAGACAGTTTAACTTGCTTATGAGTACAAGAAGTGTTAACAATCATTTTGAATACCAAACGGTTACAAAGCAGCAGAAGTGGCCTAATACAAACATAAGTGACTATAAATCTGGGGAAGGGAAATTCACCCAGATCATACGCCAGGAATGTGGTTAAATTACAGGTTCAATTGTGATATTAATTTGTTAGATTGAACTGCCATGCATTACCATATTCATTTTTTGAATAAATGAGTGTGATGGACGGATGTCTTATGTTACAGTGTGTCCATTAGTTAATTTAGGCAGGGAAATCCTTGTTAGGGTAGAAACAGTGACGTGTTTACCCATCCCTTTTGATTTAATAAAATGGCACATTTTAAGAACTCTTTATCAAGTCGTCCACTTCTCATTTCAGACCCCTCACACAGGGCCTTTCCTCTAAAAACCTTTGGAAGAATGCATCCAAGTAGACCTTCCTCCCGAGTTGTCTTGTCTAATTTTTTCTTTTTTCTATTGTGGGCTTCGTCCCCGTGTTCTGCTCCCCTTAAAAGGCAATATATGAGTGTATATCCTCTGATTAAATAGGAGACTTGGGAGCTGAGTGCCATCTTGGGTACACATTCCAAGGTTCAATTCACAATTTTGCAGCCACCCAGTCACTGATGGTCATCACATTTACACTGTGTGACAGTAAAAGAATGTGAGGATGCTCCTGAGAAGATGACGATTGAAGTACGTATTTCTGGATGCTTTATTAATGTGCAATTTGCTGGTCAGGTTTGAGTTGAAATTACCCCTACATTTCTTCCAGTTTGTGATGAAGTTGGTGGTGAGCCCATAGATGATGGTTAGAAGATGGCTTTTTGTTGGGGTTGATGCAGCTAGATATTTGAAATTCTGACTTGCTTATATTGAGGCAGTGGCATCTTTTCATCATCCAATTCGGAACGTTTTGTAGGTAACATGTTATGGACTGGCCATTGTGCATTTGTAAGGTGCTTATGCATCAAGTACATTGTGTTTTTAAGTGCCAAGAGGGCAAGGTGAGGGAACATGGGATCGAAAGGCAAATATAATAGCAATCAAGAGAAAGAAAAGAGGCGGTCCTATTAGGTCTTGTGAGCATTCAGAATGTGCAAGTGCAGAGAGAAGGAACGGATGAGGGAGGAGGGTAAGTGCTAGGAGCTCCAAAGAGGGAAGTGCGAGGGAGTAAGTAGAAATGTAGCTAACTATATTATTTTTGAGGCTGATCGAAAGTTGTGTAAGTAAAAAACAGGGTTGAGAAGGACTCAATGAACTTTGGGAAAGGTCTTAAGAAGTCCTTGAAAGAACTTGGGAACTGACTAAGCCTCAGGGAACTCCCACTGATTAGGAGAATTGAATTGGTCCATTTGAAATTGACTCCATCGGTCCCTGGTGAAATATGTACGGCACTTGCTGCAAGGCCGCCTGTTTTGGCAGAGGGAGGCTCTACAAGAACACTTACATTACATTACATGCCAGGGCTGGCTGTCGCAGAAATACCCATGACTTTTTCAAGGTAGTGCACTAATAAATCATGATATATTCTATCATAAGAGATATAAAGTGCGAAAGAGGAACACAATATGGTGATCTATATGTGTGAATATCATATTAAGAATGTCACTATGTTTTTATGATTGCATTTGGCAAGGTGCTAATAACTGAAGGCAGTCTGTTGTTGTGGTCTCTTCAGAACATTGCAGTAAAAGGATGTGTTTGTGCTGCTGATGACTTTGCGCTAATGACCTCTCTTACCATTGATTCAAAAGAAATTGGGTTAATTGCCAAGAAGAAAATTAATATATTGTGTTCATATGTGGTAAGTGGTTTTGACAGATGCACATTGCAGGCACTGGCTCTGTTGTTTTTGCCTTTCCTCGAATGTAGAATGCAATGGCTTCCATCAGCTTTGGAGTTGGTGTCACCAGATATATGTTTTGGTTTGTGTAGCCATTTCGCAAATCCTGAACAAGGGAGCTGTCTTGATGGTAGCAACTTTGATATTGTCCTCTAAAATAATTGTTATCTTATGATGGTTTGGTGGTGTGCCAACATACATGTTCCAGGGGTGATCTGAATTCCTCATATACCTCGCTCGGTTTCTTAGGATTCTTGGCCTGGATGAGAAGTAATGATGGTGTCTATAATGTGAATAAATAGAGAAGCGGATCCCCCTCTCAGCATATGCGCATTCCTGAAATGAGAATCAGGGACATATTTGCATAATTTCCTGTTTATAGGTCCCTCCATTTCTGTAGGACCTGTGATGGTTTTAATGGAGAGGCGGGCAGGATTAGAAAGAGGAAAAAAGACAGAAAATAGAAAAAGGGGTGACTTGTGTGAAGAGAAGGCAGGGAAGTGAAACATAAAGTGGAAAGGAGAAGGCAGAGTCATAGAGAGAATAAGAGCCAAGGAATATGTGACTGTGGGAGGAAGAAAGAAAAGCAATATTAATTTAATGAAGGAGCAGTAAGTATTTAAACATGTGAAATGGGTCTCACGCGACTCTCAAATATTTTAAGGAATATTTGTCCAGTCTTGGGAGTTTTCTTTACAGCTTTGCTAAGATTCTGCTCTGGATCAAATATTGCTCTTGGTTTGGTAGTCTCATTTTCATACGGGGCTCCAAAAGGTAGCCTCCATTCTAATGTTTTTAAGTTAATTTGTTAACTTCTTTCAGCCAATCAGAGGCCTTGAATCTCCTAAATAAATGCTGTTGCTCTATAGAAGGCCTAAATAACACCTGTATTGTTTGTAGGTAGGTTATGTTTGGCTATGAGAGAAGGACTGACATAGGGTAGGGTCACAATTGGTGAGTGTCAGGATCATTTTCTGAAAATGTAAAAACGATAGTGTTTGGTTTTTGTGTATTTTGAGCATGTTTGGTGTTTCTTGGAGAGTTGCTGAGTCCGTCTGACCCAGAGATAGTGGACATGTTCATTTAGTGCAATTTCATGTGTTACACTTGTACTAGTACATATACTCCAGGGATATTTTTTTTATGGAGGTGAAACGTGAGATTGATGATGCGTCCAATTGACCATGTGGAATGATGTCATCCCCAGTGCATGCAGGAAGAACACCCATTGAAATAAAAAGCCCACAATAAGCACTATCACCCCTGCTTCTGGCTCATATGGGGTTTTCAGACATGGTATCCCAATTGTTTGTTGACTCACAGAATGTGATTCACTGCCTTCCTGAATCTTTGCTATTTTTCCCCACTAAAATCTTCAAGCTTAGCTTAGGGACTCTTTGCTGCACCTGATACCCCTCCTAATCAAAGTGTCATTCACATACTCACTAAAATCAAATAGTTCACTCACTTCAGGAGAGTGACAATAAATGCAATCTTATGCCTCCTCAAGTCTCTACTATTTTCTCCATCCAATATCTGTGAAGTTGTATCTCACACAAGCTGCACCTAGGGATTCTATTTTTCTCCTGCCCCTCCTATTCATCTGCCTCCTCCTTCTCCACCCATGGCACATTTGTTCTTTACTTACATCAAGAGACGGACACCGAATTGTAACTCCAACTCACTGAGTCTCTGCTATGTTTGCCAACAAATATCACAAAAACAAGGGTCTGAAACAAACTACCTGCAGATTTCTTTCAACCGATCGAAAGTTGTGTAAGTAAAAAACAGGATTGAGAAGGAATCAATGAACTTTGGGAAAGGTCTTAAGTAGTCCTTGCACTAAGAAATCATGATATATTCTATCATAAGAGATACAAAGTGCAAAAGAGGAACACTATATGGTGATTTATATGTGCGTATATCATATTAAGAATGTCACTATGTTTTTATGATTGCATTTTGCAAGGTGTTAATAACTGAAGGCAGTCTGTTGTTGTGGTCTCTTCAGAACATTGCAGTAAAAGGATGTGTTTGTGCTGCTGATGATTTTGCGCTAATGACCTCTCTTACCATTGATTCAAAAGAAATTGGGTTAATTGCCAAGAAGAAAATTAATATATTGTGTTCATATGTGGTAAGTGGTTTTGACAGATGCAAATTGCAGGCACTGGCTCTGTTGTTTTTGCCTTTCCTCGAATGTAGAATGCAATGGCTTCCATCAGCTTTGGCGTTGGTGTCACCAGATATATGTTTTGGTTTGTGTAGCCATTTCGTAAATCCTGGAAAAGGAAGCTGTCTTGATGGTAGCAACTTTGATATTGTCCTCTAAAATAATTGTTATCTTATGATGGTTTGGCGGTGTGCCAACATACATGTTCCAGGGGTGATCTGAATTCTTCATATACCTGGCTCGGTTTATTAGGATTCTTGGCCTGGATGAGAAGTAATGATGGTGTCTATAATGTGAATAAATAGAGAAGCGGATCCCCCTCTCAGCATATGTGCATTCCTGAAATGAGAATCAGGGACATATTTGCATAATTTCCTGTTCCTAGGTCCCTCCATTCCTGTTGGGCCTGTGATGGATTTAATGGAGAGGCGGGCAGGATTAGAAAGAGGAAAAAAGACAGAAAATAGAAAAAGGGGTGACTTGTGTGAGGAGAAGGCAGGGAAGTGAAACATAAAGTGGAAAGGAGAAGGCAGAGTCATAGAGAGAATAGGAGCCAAGAAATGTGTGACTGTGGGAGGAAGAAATAAAAGCAATATTAATTTTAAAGGAAACAGGGATAAAGCATATGAAGGGGGTGGAGGGGAGAAGGTGAATAAAGAGCAAGAAGAAAGAAAATGAGTAGAGAAGGGAAATAACAATGAAAGTGTGGGGAGAAAGATAGACACAGAGTCAAACCGAAGGCTAGATGGAGAGGAGTAGGACTCACAGAAAATAGGGGGTGGTGGGGTCATTGACATAAGTGAAGTAATACTTGATTTGGCACCCCTTGAAAGAGGATATTTTCCAGAAAATAGGCTACATTGAAAGAATTTGCCAAAGCTTAAACATGAAGGGAAATTAACAAAACAGTGTGTAATGTCTGACCCCCCATCGGAAGACCTACATGTCCAGATTTGGGCACCTGCTAGATGAGTCCCTGATGACTCCAGCTTTGGCAACAGTGGATACCACCAAGAAAGACAGAGTGCAAAGAAAGACATGTGGATAATATAAATTCCAGAGGCTGTGAGTAATAGCTCAACCCACCAGGGAGCTGAATCAAACCTCAGGGAGATAGGGACTACTGACCATAATTATAAGAGAAGTGAAGGACATAGGGAAGGTATTTTGCACTGTTTGTATGCTTTATAATACCCATGTTTGCATACACTATGTAATACAGACAGTGATCCTTTTAATTGGTCATGAGTTGTGTATCCATCCCGCAACCATGACATATGTTCTTACATATGGAATGTCAGACCTTGAACAAATAGGGGATAGTCCAATCTCTACACACATACTTGCCTACTGGCAAGATAAGAGCACCAACCTGTGCATTTTCCTCCAATGGTGAAATAGTGCGATCTGTCCCAAACAGAAACCTCTCACTCTAAGACCACAACAATCTAGACCTTATACTCATCTTCTGCCAGATCTCTAGTGCAATTGTGGAACTCCTCCTCCACATCAGAAATAGATTGTTCCCCCAGCAACTGCTGAAGGAAAAGACAATGAGGAATTCATCAATGAGACGGTGAAGAAGAACCCAGGCTGGAGAGCAATGGAACGACATCCTGGATGGGAAGCCTGATATCTTAAAGAATTCAGGTGTACTTTTACAGGTAGATGAGCAGAATATCCCATTCCTACACTGTGGAACCAGGCCACCAGGCCCTGAAACCCAGGAAGTGATTGAGGATACTGACTGCCCAGAACATCTTGCTAAATATTCATTCAGGTGAAACCACCAAAGTTGACGCAGGTGGAGATTGATACTTGACCAATATTGTTATTTGTCTCTGGAAAGACTTCTAATTGTAAGGGTGAAGACAAAAATACTATCAGAGAGATAGTAGAGGTGGAGAACTCATGGACTGTCATGCAAAGTCATCCAACCGGGAGCTGCAGGGGTACCGCTTCCAAGATAATGCACAGTGGCTTTCTAAATTGTGCATACTGAGCCATGGGGCAGAGTGCTGGGCACCTCAGAACACCCACAATGTACACACTCACCAAACACATATTCACTGTTTCATGCAGCGGTCAATGACCTCAGCCCATGGGAATGTATAATGGAAGCACAACAATGGGGTAGTGTTTGAGTTAGGAGTCTAAGTGCTTAGGTGCTATGGCAGAGCAGAGTTCTGTGCAGTGATGACAAGGAGCAGAGGATAAGGAGAGCGGTGGATGAGAGGAGGAGACAGATAGGAAAAATGCAAAGAGAGAGAAGAGGAAGGGGAGAAGGCACAGAGGATCGAGAGTATGAGAGGAGAGAGGGCAGAGAGGAGAATGGGTTATAGAAAGAGGAAGAATATTAAAGAAAGGAGAGGAGCGGAACAGTAGAAAAGGAAAAAGTGAAGAAAATAATGTGGAGACGTTGTCTATTCAGGTCTCTGCTCAATGTCACTCAAAATCCCTAAGGAAAGTAACCATTTTGCTGAATAAAGTCACTTAGCTTCAGTGTCGTGGGGTCCTGGATAAACATGGCAGTTTCTTGTTTCAATGTTTCTGGGATTTACTATTAATGTGTGAAAATGGTGAGGAACCTAGTATTGTCACATGGTTCCAAACTGATTCCCAGAATATGTGTTGCCACCCACATGTATTTCCGCAGTGGAGTAGCCAAGTCTGAAATAGGGGTAGAGTGTCTCAGAGGCACTGCAGTCTTTCGCTGACATTTCCATAACACAATTGTACTAATCCCATGGGCCCTAAGGCCTATCTGACTGTCCTCATTATTACACTGATATCTGCTCATGTCTAAGAGTCCTTTCGCTAAGATCGCACAGGTGTAGGAAACTCCTGTTTGGCCTTCTGGATGCATCGTCACATGCTTGTTCCTCTCCCCCTTCATTCATATTCCCTGTATATGTGGACTATGTGTTGTTTGGCTATTTACCATGGCAATCTGAAATGTCCCTCCAACATCTCCATCTCCACAGCATCATTCATCCAGCAACAGCCGCGTATGTACCCAAACCTCTCCCCCTACAAGGTGTAGCGTAACACAGATCAGTCTGGTCATCTTCATGCTCCTAGCAACACAATTGCAAAACTACAACCAGGTACATGCTCTGACACCACAAGGGAGCACTGGTTGTTATTGGGGCAGCACCACCCTCGCAAACTGGCAACTGCAGACATACAAATGTCCAATATATAAACTAATCACATAACTCACATCTGTCATCCACAGATTACACACATGTCTATGAGACATTTAGGACCTTGTGAGACCTAATGAAATGCCCCAATCAGGGACATTGTCACACTCCACTATGCGGAAGCTGACTATAATTGTGGCAGCCCCACGTAGGTGCACCCGCATCCCACTAAATACACAGTGAACAGCATTCATCTACAGAATAAAAACTATTGATATGTCCACAAATAAAATAGCGCACACACTCCCAGCCTCTTCAGCACCTTTCCGCATGACTGACCTGTTTGGAGACTTATTGGAGCACAGCCAGCCCACCTAATTGCTTATCACGCCTAAGCTCACATGCATTCTAAGAATTAAGACATCCTTCACTTATCTTGAACCCAATACTAGGATAGCCTGCCTTCCACATTTACTTCTATCAATCCATCTAGAAGACCCATGATTTTAGACCATCTACTGTGCTTATATGTTTGCAGATTGCTAGCGAATTGCAATTAAAGATATGCGGGTAGCCTCAATATCACACCTAGAACACAGTAAGGGAACCGGTCTATCAAGCTTAGAAGATGCATTAGAAGATTCATTATGATAGCTTGTTCATGAAGCTCTATTATGGCAACTGACTAGTGCGCCAATAGGACTCTCTGTCACGGACACCCTGATCAAATAGGGGTGTCAATAATAAAGCTCCTTTCGAGCCTCAAGGTACATACAAATGCACCACTTCTGTCCACATCTGCTGCAGGCATGGCTACCCACAACATGTATCAGAGTGCAGTGACAAGCTATGGCAAATTTGGTCTAGCTAGGCACCTAACTTTTTCACATCCTTATATCAGATTAAGCCAGAAGCTATCAGAATACAGTAACAGCCTATGACAGCAATGCTGCTCAGCTGGACACATAAACAGTCTCTTACACTCTCCTGACCTCCCTCAGCACCTGTCCACAAGCCTGATCTCTTGAGTTGCTTCCTGGAGACCAGACAGCCCACCTAATTCCTTATCTGAGCCAAATGCACAAAGCCTTTTCAGAGAATGTTCCCATACTCTGGACTGCAGTCCCCGAGCACATTCCCAGCACAAGCGTATGGAGATCATATCAATGGGAAAAGGCACTACTATTACTGCTACTATATCTCTGTTTTCTTCTTGCCTCTTTGTATGCCCCAGACATCTATTCTTCACCTGCTTCTCCTTTCATTAGCTCCTCTGTAAGTTGTATTTCCCTCAGCTCCTCCTTTGCTCCCAACTTCCATTCACCCTCCTCCTTTCCTTTTCTCTTCACCACCGCCAACGTCTCCTCTGCTTCTCTCTTCACCACTACCTCCATGGGCCTTCTCCTCACTTCCTCCTCTGATCTTCCCTTCACTCCCTCAGATCCTGCTTTTTGCATGCCCCACTGTATTACTCCTGTCATTTCCTAATGTTTAGCTTGTACAACTTCCACCACCACTTGGCCTGCACCTTATTCTTTCTTCTCCTTAGCTCTTTCCTCTCTCTAGCACTTCCTTCCCTCCTACTTGCACTTGTTGCAAAGGATTTAACGTGGAACAACGCACAGCAACCCACAGTGTGACTTTGTAGTCGTAGGAGCATCAAAGAGGGGAACAATGATAGTGGCAGGATTTGGCATGCAGAATCACACATGTGTATTGAAGGAGCAGTAATTATTTAAACATGTGAAATGGGTCTCACGCGACTCTCAAATATTTTAAGGAATATTTGTCCAGTCTTGGGAGTTTTCTTTACAGCTTTGCTAAGATTCTGTTCTGGATCAAATATTGCTCTTGGTTTGGTAGTCTCACTTTCATACGTGGCTCCAAAAGGTAGCCTCAATTCTAATGTTTTTAAGTTAATTTGTTAACTTCTTTCAGCCAATCAGAGGCCTTGAATCTCCTAAATAAATGCTGTTGCTCTATAGAAGGCCTAAATAACACCTGTATTGTTTGTAGGTAGGTTATGTTTGGCTATGAGAGAAGGACTGACATAGGGTAGGGTCACAATTGGTGAGTGTCAGGATCATTTTCTGAAAATGTAAAAACGATAGTGTTTGGTTTTTGTGTATTTTGAGCATGTTTGGTGTTTCTTGGAGAGTTGCTGAGTCCGTCTGACCCAGAGATAGTGGACATGCTCATTTATGGCAATTTCATGTGTTACACTTGTACTAGTACATATACTCCAGGGATATTTTTTTTATGGAGGTGAAACGTGAGATTGATGATGCGTCCAATTGACCATGTGGAATGATGTCATCCCCAGTGCATGCAGGAAGAACACCCATTGAAATAAAAAGCCCACAATAAGCACTATCACCCCTGCTTCTGGCTCATATGGGGTTTTCAGACATGGTATCCCAATTGTTTGTTGACTCACAGAATGTGATTCACTGCCTTCCTGAATCTTTGCTATTTTTCCCCACTAAAATCTTCAAGCTTAGCTTAGGGACTCTTTGCTCCACCTGATACCCCTCCTAATCCAAGTGTCATTCACATACTCACTAAAATCAAATAGTTCACTCACTTCAGGAGAGTGACAATAAATGCAATCTTATGCCTCCTCAAGTCTCTGCTATTTTCTCCATCCAATATCTGTGAAGTTGTGTCTCACACAAGCTGCACCCAGGGATTCTATTTTTCTCCTGCCCCTCCTATTCATCTGCCTCCTCCTTCTCCATCCATGTCACATTTGTTCTTTACTTACTTCAAGAGACGGACACTGAATTGTAACTCCATCTCACCGAGTCTCTGCTATGTTTGCCAACAAATATCACACAAACCAGAATCTGAAACAAACTACCTGCAGAATTCTTTCAACCTCCTATCTAGTCTGAAGCACAAGCTGGACAAAGGTTTCTTTGTGTCTTGTGGCACATGTGCTGTTCATAGTCACTCAAAATACTGAATGCCCACAATTATTTTGTGTGTGTGTGTGTGTGTGTGTGTGTGTGTGTGTGTGTCTCAGTCACCAAAGCTCTGCCTAGACTCACCTGATGGATGGCATTTGTGTTGATTGCCCACTTAAAATCATGTAAGTCTTACACAGCTTTAACTGATGATATAAGCAAAACCTATCCAAACACATACTACCCTAAAGATAACCCTATGAGACCAAACTACCCGTCTCTAATCTTCATAATGAAATTCTCTAAAGCCATTTTAGACATCCTTCCCTACATTTCTAATTCCTGTCCTCAGCAATAACCTCCAACCTCTCCGCAAGACAGAAAAGAACCTCCAACAACCTGTACCTTTTATAGCCATCAAGTTCAAACCCAAACAACATTTTTTTAAAGTTAAATTAAAATTAGACTTGGACAAAACCCCTTAAATGTGCACGATTCAGGTTTCATTCAAAAGTTTATTCCGGGCTATCCAGCACTTTTTTCTTTTTCATTTTTTACAATGGCCTTCCAGTCTGCAATGTACATTTATATTGAACTTAATTCTTTGGGACCCCACTGGATTCAGATTTATCACCCTTGGCTGGAATGTTTTTGTGAACCCTGACCCTCTACAAGTGGATTTATGATAAACCCTGGACAGTTTTCTTTTTTTTCTTATCATGTATTTCTCCCTTTGTGGGCACCACTATAGTACCTTTTAGCACTCCTTGAATAAATGTATCTGGGTCCATTTTTGACTCAGCAGGGATTTTCAATGTTGACATCCTTGACAGGTTTTGTTTAACCCTGGATATGTTATGTTTGTGGCACCAAACTAGAATGATTTATGTTTGAATACTCCCTGGGTATGTTTTACACCCGGAATTGCTTTTTATTGTATTTGCCTGGATTGTCTTAGATCGACTTGGGTTTGTTTTTATTTCCTGAATGAATTGTTTAGGTGTTTGCCACCACATTGGACATACGTTTTTTTGTCTTCACTTATTTAAATTAATTTTGTTTAGCTGCCCAGCCAATGGCCACATTCATTGGCTCATTCATTCCCCCCTTCATCAATTGTGGAGTATATTTTTAGATGATAACCTGGTTATAGTGTCTAGTAGTTTTCTTCTGGGTTGTACTGTACCAAATATGAAGGTCCCATCACCCAATGACACACCCATTGAAAGACTTCACCAACAGGGTACCCCTGCCCCAACACACTTACCTGAAAATTGAATTCTGATTAACACTATCAAGCTAGTACGTCAGACATTTGAGAGGTATTTCTGATGCTATTGCACCAACAAGAAACTGATTGGGTGAAGCACATCCTAATGGCAGAATGTTCATATAACAGCACCCTAAATACAGCCAATGGAACCTCCTCAATCTTTACCAGCACAGCCTGACACCCATAGATGTTACCATAATTTCTTATACCAAGTACAATGGTACCCTCAACCAATGAATGGCTTAATAACCAGCAACGGAAAGGCCTTCATCATCTTCACTGGCGTATAGACAACACCAAGGGATTTGCAGATATTCTATCAACAGAAAGAACCCTGTATCATTAAGCTCAGGAGGTATAACTATTAATGTAAAATGTAAAGCTTCCAGCAACTACTAGCAAATTCAAGACTCAATATATCTGACCATACTCAGTACAGAAAGTAATCAAACCATTTGTCAAGAAACATGAAATCCTCTGTTCTATCTATCCCTGCTCCAAACTTGTCACTCTAAGTTCAATAGTTCTAGGAAGAAGATTCTCAGCTTCTCAGTCTCGGCAAAGCTGATGAAAGATATGTTGTTTATTGAAGGGTAGACTCCAGGTGGCAAAAGCATAGATTACCGTGATTATTGGAGGAAGGGCATGGACTGGAAAAATGCACTTGAGAACCATTGGTAACATGCATTCCCCATAGTCCATTAGGTCTTACTACCAGAATAATTTTGAATGGGCAGGCCCACAGCAGAGATCTACCAGTTAATATCTTGTTGACAATGTTACCAAGAGTAGATGTCCCACCACTGGGATCTCTATAAAAAGGGGATGCTCAATGAGTATTTCCACTAACAGGGTCTCCTGCCCCACAGACACTTAGCTGAAAGGTAAATTCTGATCTGCACTACCAAGGCAACATTTTGCATCTCTCATGATACCTGCATCCAAGATGGCGTTTTGCCAGGTGGAAGTTAGCCAGTGAAATGGATGCTGGCCCAGAAGTAGAGGAATATTCCTTTGTGGTCTGATCAAGGATTACAAGTAAGCTTTGTTCAATATCTTTGCAACAAAGAATTAGCCCAGAATCACAGCACATTAATCCAGTTATTTATTAGACAAACAGTCACAAAGATCTGAATTATTCATAGCAATGATCTAGACTGTTTCTTTTACTTTTTCAATTCAACATCACTGATAGGCATGGTTGGGGCACAGCCCAGGTTTTCCCCCTACATAGTAAGTTTCCATTTTCTTCATGTATGATGCTACCATCTATAAACATGTAAACCGTAAGTTAAAACAGTCTGTTTTTCCTTTTTCTTGTATTTTTATTGTCCCCTCAACAGCCTGACGACTCATAATTGAACCTCCTTTGAGCTCTCCTTAATGAAGTTGGATTTCACAGTCACGACTCCCGCACTACTCCAAATCATCTATGTATCCAGACAGACAGTGGAAGAACCTCTGTTTAATCTCACCTTGTGTGTATTCCTAGGATGGGGTGCTCTGGGTGGTCTGGCTGTTACCATCCTGCAATGAGCCTGAATCCTCAGTTTAAAGGCCTGGGGGATCCACTTATTCATACAAGCAGGTAGAGGTATAGAAAGGAAGTGTTTTATGTTGATGTCATGGGTAAAAGACAGAGACCTCAGTGAAAGTACTGGGAATTTCACTAATAGTGTGGCATCTCCCTTGGGGCATACCAGACAGAACTAGACTGTTCTCTCAACCAGATTTTCCCACATCCATGGCATGTACATGCAGGCACTTCCAGGATACAGATATACAGACGCTCAGAGGTTAAGGAAAATATGAGCATATGATATCATACTACAGTCATCGATTTGGACACTGCACAGTGGTCTTTTCTACTCCCACTGTCTACAAGATTGGCTGACATCTTGCAAATCTCCTTTTCAAATGTGGGTGCAGGCTTGGCCTTGTTAGCAGTCTACAATTCTACTGACATAGTCAAGATTGTTACATGGAATTTGCAAGAAATTAGGCAGGATAATACTGCCTGGCTTATGGCTCAAAGCCCTATCCTCGCACTATAGATCTGGTTCTTGACACCTTTATTCCATGTCATTAAATATGTACCCTTTTGCAAAGTGGACAATCAATATTTATGGCAATGTTTGGAAGAGAACATAAACAGAGCATTCATAAATCACTCACGGTTGCACAAAGCCTCTCTAGTCTTTTTCATACTAAAGCAAAGGGTAGAGCTTTACACATGCATAGATTTCAGGGGAATTAACAACATAACTGCCAAGAAGAATTGCCTATTGCCTCACATCAATGTCCTTCATGTTCTGATTAAGACCACAGTCATATTTAGGAAGCTGGATCTTCATGAGTCCCATGTCAAGACCTTTTGTGACAGCTACAAAAGAATCATTGCTTTTCTGATTAAATAAAATCTATTTTTCATGTCCAGTCGGTGGAATTATTGGGATCCATTCTTACCACCTATGGTATAGCAATGGATGACAGAACGGTCCAGACAGTGCTACAATGAGCAGAGCCTAAACCTAAATGTGGTACAAGCATGTCTAGGCATTTCTACTTTGTAATGTCTTTTTATCCAGTACTAGTTTAAAAGCCTGTCTACAAGGGGTAATGTACGTAAAGGAAGACCTTTTCAGAGTGTAAATATACTATGTGATGTATTTTATTTTAATTTATGTTAAAAAAAAATACGTTTTTTGTCAAGAATCTTGCTCCTTTTATGTGGAGGAGTAACAAAATCTCACAGAATTTGTTGAAAGTTCAACATAATACATACGGCCTATTGTTGTATCTGCTTCTCATTGTCTTGCATTCCACTTATGGGTTTTGGACTCAAATATATAATGTTGAGGGATGTCTGAGTGATACGATTTACATGCAGCATGATTCGAAGTAGACATAAGATCATGAAATACAGTAAATTGAGCTTAAATAAGTTTAAAATGTAAATTAAGGCAATTATGGATATAATAATGCATACCAAGAAATATTACAGTAAATAATTGCATAATATGTAAGTTCATTAAAACAAAAGTAATGTATTTTGTTAACGAAATAGTGCTTAATCAAATATATTTCTGTTTATACGTTTTCTTTAAAGTATACATTTTCTTAGTGTATGCAACTTGAAGTATGCTGTTAAAGTGGTGTTCCTGTCTTGGGCCGTTTCTGCACCTAATTGTATGTTATTATTGTTGAAATACACATTGTGTATGCCTGAAAGATGAACTTGAAGTCTTATTGTTGTATACGTAGTGCAACAGCTCCCTCTTGTGGTGATAACAGGTGATGAGGGCAGGATGGGTTCGGACAAACATACATCTGGCTTATTATAAAATAGTATGATTTGTCTTCCCTTGTAGCACCCCTACAGCTTTGACAAGAAAATAAACAACTTACATATGGACTTCTGAATCCCAGCTTGCATTTGACACATGAAAAAGTGCATTAATGACTTGCATGCGTAGAAGGGGAGAATCTTCTGCTTCTACATCCAAGACTGTAGAAACAGAGGCCTCAGAAATAGCTATTGTGTGAATTTGTCAGAATGTTGTCCATGTTCCTTCCAGATGCACCGGGTAGAAATTTTATCCGCACACTGAGAAAAGCCCTGTGAAGTCCCTCTTTGCCCGGTGCTCCCTTGCCTGTTACTTTTGGATATTGAAGCTGGATTGCAGACAAGCGTTTTAAGAGTCTATATTTGGCTTTAATAACCTGCCAGGTGCAAAACACGCTCCTTGTTTCTATGCGGTAATAAAGGCGACTTCCTGCGCACACCAGCACGTGCGCACCAAGAGAAGCCCCGTGAAGTTCCTCTTTGCCCGGAGCTCCCTTGCCTGCTACTTTTGGATATTGAAGCTGGATTGCAGACAGTATTTACTATGTCTCAAATTGTCTCTAAAAAGACTCTTATAGAGTCTGCAAGATATCCTAACATACACTCTTTTTCTACATTTTCATTTAGAGCGTTTTAAAAGCCTATATTTGGCTTTAATAATCTGCCAGGCGCAAACCACGCCACTTGTTTCTACGTGGTAATAAAGGCGACTTCCTCCGCGCACCAGCACACGTGCTCCGAGAGAAGCTCTGTGAAGTCCCTCTTTGCCCGGAGCTCCGTTGCCTGCTACTTTTGGATATTGAAGCTGGATTGCAGACAATATTTACTACCTCTCAAATTGTCTCTAAAAAGACTCTTATAGACTCTGCAAGATATCCTAACATACACTCTTTTTTTACATTTTCATTTAGAGCATTTTAAAAGCCTGTATTTGGCTTTAATAAGGTGCAAACCACACCCCTTGTTCCTACGTGGTTATAAAGGTGACTTCCTGCGTGCACCAGCGCGCGCGCACCGAGAGAAGCACTGTGAAGTCCCTCTTTGCCTCTTTGCCTCTTTGCCTCGGGAGTCGCAGCGAAGCGGAATCTCATGGCTTCTCTGGTGCATTTGAGCTCCTAGCTTTGTAATGTGCTCTACCTTAAAAACCGGCATGCCAAAGGGCTTGATGCCAGAAATGTGCTCAGTTGCCACTAGGGCCGTTGTTGTAAATACTCTGAAGTGCTTTTTTAATCAAACTTCCACCCCGAAACCCTCATGGAGACATACATCAACGAAAGCTGGTTTCAAAGATATGGTCTTGACGGACATACAAACATTTTGTAAAGACCAACACATCACCATGCCGTCATCAATGCCAACTGAGGTTTTGACAGACCCGCCGGCATCTACTCCTGCTCTCCCTTTCAGAACTGATGTACAAAAAATCGGTGTATTAAAGATCACACAAGCTAACTATGAAAGTAATGCAGCCATACAAGCACAAGCTGTTCCTAGCGGTCGCCCGATGCCAACTGGCGACCATTATAGGAAGCACAATTCAATCACAGACAATAGCCTTCTGTATAATGTACCTTCACCGGCGCAAATGGCTATGATTGACGGCTCTGTTATTGCAGGGGATATTGATGTGGCTGTAATTGATCTAAATTTATCTAACTCATGTTTTTCTCCACACTTGCTTCCTGAAAATCTATCGAAATCACCTATAATGTTCTCTGGTAGTGGTACAAGTAACTCCAGTGTTTATGTTTCATATTGTGTTCCAACCCTATGTAGACCCCATGCTAAGCAGAAATCTGAAACTGATGTCACCTATGTGAATTGCATGGAAGGTGGCAAGAATTTGGTGGGAATTGCATTAAACGCCATGCAGTTATCACTGTTAACTTTAGCTAAGTCATTTGAAACACTTAATGGAAAACTTAATGCACAAGTGGCTCAAATCGAGAAACTCCTATCATGGCAACATACGAACACGTCCATGATACAGCTAAAGTGCCCTTCATGTCTTGCCCCTAAAACTACTTCCATCTCTATGGCTGTTACCTCTGGGGTTCCTGAAGATGTTCAGCCCACTAAGGTGGCGGCGTTACATATCCCTGCAGCAGAACCAATTTTTGCCATTGTTTCGCAAATTGATAAGACCATTTGCGTTCCTGGTACTAATGTTTAATGCCTGTGTCCTGACACTGGCCTTAACATTGAGCCCCCTAACACTCAAAAGGACCCTAGTCATATCCAGAGAGTGAGAAGGCTTCTCAGGCTGCGTATACTATTTTCTCCAAAAACACCAAGCGCAGCTCTTCATCGACTTCCCTTCCTCAAATTAAATTGCAAAAGAATTAGTCTAAATCAAGGAACTTCAACAGCGCTAAAACAAAACAATTAATTAAAAGCCTGAACCCCTCTAACAAAAGCACAATTTCGGCGGCTCAACCAGTTTTGAAAAAATATCAGCAGATCATGTTTAATAAAGTGACAAGACCATTGTCTGAAGCTTTAAATCCACTGGTGCTTTATGCTCCTCTGGATGATCTTGTTGAAGCGGCATTAGCACAAGGAAAACATGACAATGGCAATGTGAGATCAATTGATTTAACCACGACTAAATCATCTACTACGAACGAGAAACTTTGCTCTGCATTGAGCATCAAAGAATTCCATCGACAGGAGATTAGGAAAGAGGTGGATGCTTATATGAGCAGTCAACCATCAGTTCCCACTGTAATCAATAGCGACAAAACTAAAAGTGCCCTATCAACGGACTGCTTAAAGAATGTAGACCCTATAGAGAAGATGAGAGCTGAAATCTCTGCTCAATGGATAGCGGGGAATAAGTCCACGCCCTCACTCAAACCTGAGCAGGGTTCGTTGACCGGATTGGCGAGTGCTCAACATTCCATTGACAATAACCATCAGTTTCAGAATTCACTTGTCTTTCCTGATGGTAATTTAATAGTGTCAACTAAGAATAAACATGCCCTATTGGCCCAAGTTGCTCCCGAGATTCTGCAACTAATTCACTCAGTCATAAACACCAAATCTAAGCCTCTGGTGAATACTGCTAGTCCTAATTTGACTTCTAAACCATCAAGCAATGGTCCCGTGGAGAACCATAATAAGAAATTCCCAGCACATTTCTCACTTAGGCTAGCTTGTAAACCTAGCCCGTCCATACAATATGACCTGAATCGAAGGTCTATTTTGTGCATTTTTTCTGATATTCCTTTGCTTGAAGACATTAATACTGCCGACATTGCATTAGTTGAGTTATTGTCTAAAACTAATTTGCATTCAGTTCGGATCTGGATGAACTCCAGAGTCATCCAAAATACCATATGGATGGCAAAAAATGAACTTCTAACGTTAGGATTTGTAATCAGTACTGACTTTGTGGAAGTGAGTGAGCATAGTCGCAATCCCCAATACCAAGCAAATAAGATCAAAGTTTTCTCTACAGCATCACAGAAAAATACAATAACTCCCAAACAAAGAGAATGCATGTGTGGAGTAAATACCCACTCAAACTAACTAGTATATGTAACGGACGATCAAAATATCTCACTCATTAGCTGGATCACTAGGGGTTTTAGTCATTTGATGAATAATAATGAAAGTTCATTAACAGAATATAATTTTCTTATGTTACAGGAAATGTGGATGATGTCTGTTCCTGTGTGGGACAATTATGATGTATTTTTGAATCCTGCCTCCAAAGTGAATTCTGGTAGACCAACATCTGGATTGCTTATAGCTATCAAAATAGAACAAGGCATCATAGCCCAAGATTGGGCATCTCCAAATAAGTATATGAAACTGGTAAAAGTGAAAATATACAACATCACTTATGCCTTGATCAATGTTTACTGGAATCCGGTGGGAATATCTGATGGAAGTTTCCTAAAAGATCTGGGTGAATCATTAAATCTAATTGCAATGGACCCTTCAATTTCCCAAATTATCATTGCAGGGGACCTGAATCTTGATTATACACCCGAGAACTCATCCATTAGTAACCATAGATTGGCAAATTGGCTAGCTTTTCATGTCACATCACAATCTAATTAAGCTCAATGGAGCTTTTCCATCGGATATTCCCCCACGCTCTACATGGAGGAGGGGCTCTTGTACTTCCACCATTGACGTTATCTATGTAAATATCCAATTGTTTCATTGTATTTCGGAATTTTCGCGTAGCTGAAAACAACCATAGTAACCACAATATATTGATAGCACAGTGGCCTATCTCTAAGATAAATGCAATCGAACACAAGAATTATCAACAAGAGTGTCTATCCGTGAATGCTTGTGTAAATCGACTCTGATGGTCAGCAAAATCATTAATACAATTAAATGCACATATGGGTTCCCAGCTTTAAAAGCCAAGAAAGCTCATTATCGATTTCAAAAATGAGAAGCCCTAAAAGAAACTTTCCCCATGAGGGTGTCGATCTTGGCAAACATCAAGACCAAATATAAGAGCTGGCTAAAGGCAATGCAAGCTAAAATATACCAATATGATGGGGAATCTATGTTGTGTTCACTACAATCTAAAAGTAATGCAGGAACCTGGTCCCTTTTGAATCAAGTGGCTCACAATCCCCAGTCTGTTGCACAGGCCAACAATGTTACAGAGCAGAATTGTATTGCTCACTTTTCTCATCTTTACGCCCTTGCCTTAAACTCTCCATACTCAAATATTAGGGATGGTGTTATGTACTTCCATCGAAAATTTTATTTGGATGACATTCAACACTTTATAAATAAAGTCAGTCAGTTGGGAGCTTGTGGTCGGATTGGTCTTTCAAATCGGACCCACAAAAGACATATTTAGAATTATGGGCAAACATTTTGTTTAACATATTCTCTCTTATCAATGAAAAGCAATCCTTGCCGACAACATGGAAACATGCTATTATAGTACCCATTTACAAAAAGGGGGTCCGAACATCATCTACCAGCTATAGACCCATAGCATTATTAGACGCCCCAGGAAAGATTTTCTCTAGAATTATTCTGAGGGAATTCAATGAATGGACATTGCAAAATCAACTTAGAGATCACTTTCAAACGGGTTTTGTTGCTGGTCTTGGAACCAATCCTAATTTGATTGTTCTGAATGTGTTAAAACCTAAGTGCGTGGCTAGAAACCAATTGCTATATATAGCATATATTGATTTTCGATACGCATTTGATTCTATTGACCGCTCTATCATGTATCATAAACTCATGGGGTATAATTGCCCTCCTTCAACACTATCCTTGATTATGTTACTTCATTCGAACACGACAATGCAAGTTAGACTAACTCTTGCAGGCAAACTATCTGCCTTCTTCAAAACGTTTCGAGGACTCATACAGGGATCTATATTGGCGTTGTCCATTTTCAATCTGTTCTTGTTTGATCTGGGTATATCCCTGTGCTCTGTTCAATCTGATCCTCCAAAATTGGGTTCTCATCCAATTTGTCATTTACTTTATGCAGATGATCTTATACTTATTTCACAGACTCCTACAAGACTACAGACATTGCTTAATGAAGTGGATATGTATGTTTCTGCTAATAATTTGATGATCAACATAAAAAAAAACACAAATAATGGTGTGTAAACCTCATGTAAAAACAAAAGTGAGACCCTTCAATTGGTATCTAGAAAAAGAGATCCTTCTAAAAGTTCAACACTATAAATATCTGGGCATCACTATTTCAGACTCTATGTGTAATCAGTCAATCGAACATTGGATGAGTTGCAAACTTCAAACCCTAATTTCCCAAGCGAAAATACTAAAAGGTCAATTTGGGAAATTATATTGACACATATTATGCAATTCTACCAACAAAAGGTGATTCCTAGTCTAATCTATGGTGTTGAGACAACTTTGCCGAAGGATCATAATTGGTGGTACAAGCTTGAATCACGTTTTTGTAAGCAAATACTTAATTTATTCAAATCCACCCTGCTACCTCTAATTCGATATGAATTAGGCTTACTTTCATTGCAATCTCAAATCAAGTGGAGAATGTGTGCATTATTTAGGAAATCTATTATGGGAATCTCTACTTGTGGCATTCTAGGTATAATGGCACAACATCTACTGGCTCGCGAGCATGTGTTCACAAAGCTGTAGTGCAATTAGACTCTGCACGCATTAGCTGATGCCTCAATCATGCTAGATTTATTACTCTATAATCCTCAATGAGCCAAACAAAAATGGTACCAACATGACTGGATTGAGAATCACAACTTTTGTCTCAGATATAAAGATTTTAATACTCTTCTGTTTGGGCATAAAAGCTTTTGCACAATGGCTGAATATCTTACCAAATGCCCGTCCCCATACATACGTGACCAATATTTAAGATTTAGGCTGAATCTATAGCCGACCAGAGAGATTATTGCCAGAAGGAAAATAATTCCAATGGAATTGAATTACTGTTGATTCTGCTTAGATAAAGCTGAAAAAGAAACTTTGGAGCATTGTATAATGGTTTGTCCCACGTTGTTCTCCCAATGAAAAATCTATTTCAAGAAGCTCCTAGTGAACAAATATTGTAACATGGATATGAGTGAAATTTGGCAACATATATTCAATAGCTCCAAATTAGCGGTGCAAGTGGCAACTGTCCATTTTTTGGATGCCATCTTTCTGAAAAAGTTGAAGAATGAATAATGTAATGTAATGAAAATGAAATGGTGCTATATGCAATTGTCTATGTGTGTTTTAAAAATGATATATTGTTTGAAGTCATGAGCTATACATCATGGATTAAGTACAAATAATGTGTATGTATTCTTTTTAATGTGATGTAAAGTAATGATTTGTATGTACATTTTTAATGTGATATAAAGTGATGATGTGTTATATATTTGAAAGGATGATTATATTATCCAACCAAATAAAAAAAATTAAAAAATGTCATTGTGAAAGCACAGTGGGACACGTATACCCAGGTGTGGGTCCAAAGCCTGCTGGGCCTACAGACCCAAGATACACCTCACTGATGACTACCAATGATGCCAACTACTTGTCTAGTGTTGCTTATGTTCTCATACAGAAGAGATGTGACCAAGCAGTTCAGAATGGAATGCCCCTTTTGGGGCTGGACCAAGCCTGCTATGCATATGGCTTTTCCATTTTCTTTAAAGTGTCTGAAACAGGTCTGGGGTTGCTTGTGGTCTCGAACAGAAGGTATGAGACAGAGCATTTTGGGTTGGACTTCTCTTTTTGGGGTGGGACCAAGCATGATTTGCATATGTTATTTCCCCTTTCTGTAATGGCTTGGCAGGCTAAAGAATGATGTTCTGGAGGGTTGCACAGAGCAATTGCCAGAGGTTTAAAATTAATTCTAAAACTTCCAACCCTCACCTCATGTGTTTTGCCTTGTCACCCGAGGGGGCCTGGTTTTCCCAGATGTGGGTCCCAAGCCTGCTGGCCTAGAGACCCAAGCTACACCTTACTGATGATGCCCAGTAGTACTGGCAACCATAAGAAGAGTGAGAATAACTACAGGACTCCTCATGCCCATCCCAGTAGTATCGAGTACAATAAGTAGTGTGAGAATTTCTTTTTGTATTTGTTTTTGGTTACACAGTAACCTTTACAAAATGTATTAAGAATATAAAATACATCGAAAATCCAAACTTTCTTACAAAGGCAAAAAATAATTATTACAAACAAAGCACCAATCAGTAGACAAACGAATTAAAACAAACACAACCTAAAAAATGGGTGGTTCATGCAGCATCACAACCTATCAAGAATAACACTTCATCTCTAAATATTACAGAAGGAAAGGTCACATAACTACTTATTACAAATAAACTTCTATATTCATATACAAAGATTTCTACCTAGTATTTTTAATTTATACATTGCATAACATAGTAGATTCAGACACAACAATTACTCATGTACAAGCTATGAGAGCTATACTAGAATTACAATCCGCAATGTATCTTCAGATATCTTAATACGGCCCACTGGAACTTGATTCTTGTACCATGTAACATGCCTAGCCATAAAAAGTTCAGATCCACACGCTCAGTATTGTGTACATAGTGGGAGAAGCATCTAATCTGTTCTGTTCTTAATCCATCACATTCTGTCAGAATATGTTTAAGTGTTTCAGGAAGAGCCTCTGTTTTACAGAATCTACATATGGAGACAGAGTCTGTGCCTCCTGACCTAATGTCCATAATTTAACCTGTTCCGAGAACATTGAAACAAAACCTCATAAAATCTTGCCTCCACGATCTATCGGGAAATTTAAGCAAATATGGTTCAGGAACACCCATTTTTTTATAATTTGAAACAAGCTGACTATATAATTTTTTGTTCAGTACTTCTTTGACCGTTAAGTTCCAGTCAAAATGAAGGAGCAGTTTCTATACCTTCATTGGATTGGAAGTTAAAAGTTCATGGGGAACCCCCACTTTATCAAGGGTTCCATGTGCTTCCATTTCCGTGTCGGTAAGGTATCTTGAAGAGGCCATACCATTCTGAATACCACTTCCAATAATTCCATATAAATTAGTAGCCTTACATGAGAGTATCTTCCTATACAATGAAAGCCTACGCCATTCAACTATACTTTTAATGGAAAAGAGCCCCAGTTCGTAACGAATAGTAGAAAGGGGCACACACTTAGGCAGACATCTAACCATAGATTTTAAAATTCGCGCCTCATACTTATCTATTTCTCCCCTTCACCAAAGTGGGGCAAATTCCAAACCATAGCATAACTGTGCCACTGTTTTATTTCTATAAATGCGTAAGCAGGGAAGCATAAAACATTTCCGATGCTTAATGTCAATTTTCCGCAGCTGGCATTTAAGTGGATTAACTTTCTTATCAAGGTAACCACGATAGTTAGCCTTTTTCTTGTCCCTAAATATGGGGTAGCCCAAATATCTAATAGCAAGACTCACTGGTAGTTTTTCATTATCTAAAAACCAGGAGTATTTATTGGGACTTTTCCTATGGCTTAAACGAAGAATGACAGTTTTACTATGGCTGATTTTTAAGGAATTTGCCAATGTATAATCTTTGAAGGAGATAAAAAGATATTAAAGTCCAATGGGTGTGTGGTCATACAGTGTCACATCATCGGCATAGGCAGTCCAAAAGACCTTCACTCCCTTTCACCTTCAGAGGAGAAAAAGATATATCCTTTAGATGCAAACCCACATCAGAAAAGTACAAGGTGAAAACAGTAGGAGCAAAAATGCATCCTTGTCTTAAACCGTTATATACCTTGATCTCTTGAGATAATGATCCATCGGAGCTAAGTCACACTTTAATTCTGGTATCTTCATGCAAGTGATAAAGAATCGACAACAAAGGGACAGGCATTCCTAAAAAGTGTAATTTTGTCCATAATGTAGTTCTATTTACCATGTCAAAAGCTGACGTAAGATTGATAGAAGCCACATAAATGGGAGGGATTACCGACGGTCCAAGCATATTGTTGCATAATATTAATCAGCAAGCCACCTGCATCCATCCCTACATGTTTCCTAAAACCAAACTGAAATGTAGACAGGATACTAGAGTCATCAATCCAGTCGTGGATATGCTCCAGGATCAGGGAGGCGAGCATTTTTGACTCAGTATGCAAAAGGATTATTGGTCTATAGCTGGAGGGACTAGCCCTGTCTCCCTTTCTGTAAATTGGAACAAGATAAGACATATGCCAACTCTTTGGTATAAGTTTAGAAATCATAATATCCTTAAAAAAAAAGAAAATAATATTGGCCCATAATTTAGAATTGCTTTTAGGATCATATTGGAGAACATATTCGGGCCAGAAGCACGGGAGGCAGAGCCACGCATAATCATTCTTTATAGTAGAGTGAAAGGAATATGCCACAAACAGCTCTGAATATTCTTCGGGACGATCCAATCCAGATTTGGCAAGCTATAAAGTTTGCCAAAAGGCCCTTCCCATACATCACATGAAATACATACAGTTTGAGCACACAGTTGAACATCCCCTCTATTATTAATTAATGCCCAAAACCTCTGAGTGCTAAAGTCAGAGAGAGAAAGAAGCATTTCTTCCGAATCTTTCTGATAAGGTTTAGCCCGAAGTTGTCTTGCTCTAGATTTCCATTTGTTTTTAACAATGTTCACCCTACTAGTGTAAGAATCATTTCCATACCTTTATAAAGTGAACAAATTTCTCGATTCCTTTCTTTCTTAAGGCTTTTTAATTTCTATACTAAAAGAATGCTTATAAATGCTCCTGCCTATTTATACTTTATTTATACCAGAGGGGCTGTATATCACAGAGTCAACATAGTTCTCAAAAACATCATGTGCATAGATCTTTAATTTCTTATCAAAATCGTGTTTTTCAAAATCTTGCAGAAACAATATGTTTACTTTTACAATATTATAATTATGCCAGGAGATTCTATTACAGGGATTATTAATTTTTAGGTTAGGAGAAAAAAATACACCCTCATGTATGGCGAATTCTACTTGTATAGAAGCTTTAAGTATTTTATGAACACTATCCTGTGTTGAAACAAGAGAAAAGTCTAAAATTAGATTGAATAACATCCTGTTCACAAAGACATAGGGCCTCATTACGAGGAGGGCGTTAAGGGGTTAACGGCACTGTTAAAGGTGGCGGAGCTGTTAACCCTGTACCTATTACGAGGTCCCCTATGGGGGCTCAAATGGGGATGGTCCAGGTCCGGGTTCCCTGAATGGGGAAATACCGGGCCCTCCAAAGTCGGAATGGCCTGGTATTTCCCCATTCAGGGACCACGGACCCACACCCAAGTTTGGAGGCATGGCTACCTCCAAACTCGTAATGAGGCCCATAATCTATAGTGGAACACAAGCTTCCATTAGACCATGTAAAATGGTCCTGTGAGACTTCCAATACGTTGTTAACATAATACAATCCCCAATCTACAAGAAATTGATACCAGATATCTCCCTGCATGAGTTTGCGGGAAGTGCAACTATCACCAAGAAGTTGGATACCGCTATTACCTGTACAAAGTCTCCCAGAACACACATCAGAATTGAAATCACCGGGAATAATAATATTCAAGACATTGCATGACTCTTGACATTCCTGAATCAAAAAGTCAATTAATGCTATATACTCATTAAGATCAAGGTCAGGACACCAATATACAATGACAATCAGTAAATGCACACGGGACATATGCAGTACAAGATTCAAAAGAACAGCAATACACCCCCTATGAATCTTAAATATCTTTTTACATTTAGCATGAATATTAGTTTTAACTGCGATAAGAAGTCACCCTGAGGGTCTTCCTTAAGTTTCTTAACAGCCAGTTCCTGAAACACAAAAAAGCCATCCAATGATAAAGAAGCTACGGCCCATGTTTCTTGAAGACAGATAAAACTAGCTTCAGATAATAATGCACAGGTAATAGATGATTGTTTGAGTGAACAATTACCCCTAGAGTTCCATGACAAGAATGTAGAAGTACAGGAATTCTAGGGGTTGTCTTTCATTCCTTGAATCTTGGAGATAGACTCTCTGAGCGTCAATGCCATCCATTTCAATTCTATATCATTAGACGGCATCTGTGGGTTTGAGCTCCACTCACTTTGAGCACGATTTCCCTCATGCAATTCTTTTGCAATCACCTCCTGCTCTCCTGTACACCTTACTGATGCTGACAAGTATTACTGAAAACCATAAGAAGAGTGAGAATAACTACTCGGGAGGATAGCTCAGGGGCAAAGTGTTCGCCTTGGAAGCAAGATGACACCGAGCAACACAGGTTCGATCCCCGGGTCAGCTCTTAGAAACCTCTGGGTATAAAGTGCATTATAAATAACCTATCATAGAACTAGTCCCTCTCTACCCAGGAAATGGTACACTCCTGAGCAGAGTCAAGTTGACCACTGGGTGCAATAAACATATCCCAGTGAGAAGATATGCAGACAGTGTTACACATCGCTGCAAATGGTCTTTGTGGGCACGTACCCGTTTGTGCGGCACTCTGCTTTCGAGCATTTCCAAGATGGATGCCCGTGAGATTCCACGAACTACCTGCAGTGGTTCAGTTTTTGCACGTCTCTTCGACATACGGCCAACTGCTCACGTGATCCTTTATCCGGAATCGAAGCGGACGGTGCTTCGCGTCGCTTCTGCTTTTGGCGCTCCATTCTCCCTTCAGCCTTTGCCTGCACACTGTTCATTCAGATCAATCCGGCAGACCTGTTTGTTTCCCGTCTCTCCTAGACTTCCGTTAGAAGTCTCCCGCTGCTCCACGGTACATTCGATCTCCATTTCTGAACAGTCTTCCTCCAACTTCGTTCCTTCGTTGGTGAGAGGATTACTTTCTGCTTCCCCTTCACTGTTCTACTTTTTTCCCTCTTCTGACATTCTCCTAAATTTCCCTCTCCCGTGCTCTTAGGAGAAGCCTCCCGTGTGAAATCCTTTTCTGCCATCCGTCTGGGAAGCTTCCAGGTCAACTTCCTCCCGATCCAGACGAAGGGGGACTCGACCAGGGTTTTCTTCCCATTAGAGGGTTTCCCTGGCGTTCCTGCCCTTTCTCCTGGGTTACTTTATCCTTAGTAGGAGAGGTCAGGGCTGTCTCAGGGAAACTTTCACGGCTGCATTGGTCCTCCCATTTGGTTTCATCGACCTGTCAATGTGAGCTTTGTAGACTTTTACAACAGCTTTATTACACTGCTTAATACAAACACAACAGTAAGCGACGCCATAATATTGACAGTCGATATCCCAAATGGAACAACAAATGCAGCAACTAATGGCGGCAATGCAGGCCATGTCCCTAGAGATGCAATCCTTAAAACAGGACAATGCACAACTGCGACATCAAGTGGCCAGAGCCTTTTCTGACACTCCCCCGTCATCATTACATATAGTCATGTATGATGGTGACCCATATAAACTTAAGGAATTTCTCGACAGCTGCACAATCCAATGTACCTTTAAATCTCTTTTTTGGCTACGGATAAAGATAAGGTGGGCTATGTGATTTCACATCTTTCTGGGCCTGCCTTAGCATGGGCAACCCCTCTAGTTGCCTCCAACAATGCTATCCTTGATTCCTACTCCGCTTTCAGCAACAGTGTCAAAACTATGTTTGGTAGGAAGGAAATTTCGATAGCCACTCAAGAAAGGCTTCTCGATCTAAAACAAGGCAGTAGAGATTTACTGTGGTACATTACGCAATTCAAACAACTATCATCCGAACTGGGCTGGCCCGATGAAGGTCTTCTTACTCTTTTTCGGAGAGGCCTTACAGATGAACTCAAGGATGAGGTCTCTAAGGTCCCTCGCCCAACTAACTTGGCGGATATGATCCCAATAACCATGCAAATCGATTACCGTATGCATGAACGGACATATGAGAAAAAAAGAGCAAAGGAACTTGATCTCAGTCTGAGTATTCCCCAGCGATCCAAAAGTCTCATTCGCAAACCGAAGAACCCATGCAGATCGGGACCGTCCGAGGACGGATATCTGCTACTGAAAGGGAGAGGGGAAGGTCCTTAAAGCTGTGTATGTATTGTGGGTCCTCCTCTCATGTTTTGAAAGATTGCCACTTAGTCCCTCCACGCCGTTCTCCGAACCAGAAGTCGGGAAACTTCAAAGCCTTACAGTTAGGGGAAGACCGGTAAGTGTACAGAAGCACTCTTCCCCATATCAGACAAGTATGTCACTCGACAGTTCTCCTATTAACCAGTCCATGGTGGTAGTATCTTTGTCTCTGATATTATCTGAGAACATTATACCGGGAATCCCTGCTTTTATTGACTACGGAGCGGCTGGAAACTTTGTGGATAATGATTGGGCAAAGAAACACGGGATTCCTCAGGTGCCAAAGACTGTTGTCACTCCCATTCAGGGAGTGGATGGTAGTCCTTTAAGCTCTGGGCCTATTAAAGAACAGACCGTTCCGCTTACGTGCATGCTGGCAAATCATAAGGAAACCCTAGTCTTCAATGTCATTAGGACTGCCCATTACCCTATCATCTTGGGGCTCCCTTGGTTAAGACTTCACAACCCGTTCATAAATTGGTCTGCTGGGACCCTCTTTCTGGGGTCAGAGTATTGCGTCCACCATTGTCTTTCTCAAGAGTCGGTGGGGACCCGCATTCCTTCTGAAGAGACACTGCATCCCACGGTATCCTCCATTAATCAACTAGAGATTCCTGAATGTCATTTGCGATACCGATCGGTATTTGAAAACCCCGAATTCCCTACTCTGCCTCCTCATAGAAGGGATGACTGTCACATAGACTTACTTCCAGACCAACCCATTCTGTTTGGTCGTATGTATGTTCTTTATCAACGTGAAAAGTCAGTTCTGAAAGAATATCTTCAAACCCATCTACGTAACGGTCTTATCACCGAATCAGTGTCACCGGCGGGAGCGTCACTTTTCTTTATTCCCAAGAAAGACTCTGATGAGCTCCGTCCTTGTATTGATTACCGAGGACTCAATAAAATAACCGCTGCCGACAAGTATCCCATGCCACTCATTACGGACATCATTGAAGCGGTTCGAGGGGCTTCCCTGTATACAAAACTGGATCTCCGAGGTGCATACCATCTCATACGCATTGCTCCCGGGGACGAATGGAAAACCGCCTTTCGTACACCATTTGGACACTATGAAAACCATGTCATGCCATTTGGCTTGGTAAATGCTCCAGTGGTCTTCCAGAGGTTCATGGACCATCTATTTGCTGACATATTATTCCGTTTTGTTATCATCTATCTTGATGATATCCTTGTTTATTCCACCAACCCGGGAGATCACATTCAACATGTGAACACTGTATTGGAACGTCTTCAAGCAAACCGCCTTTACTGTAAAGTGTCGAAGTGTGAATTCCACCAGGAACAAGTAACCTATCTGGGGTTCGTGTTATCATCTCAGGGAATTTCTATGGATCCTAGAAAGGTATCAGCTGTATTGGACTGGCCCATTCCTGCTGGGATAAAAGACATCCAGAGGTTTTTGGGATTCGCAAATTTTTATCGGAAATTTATTCCATGTTTCTCAGAAATCATTCTTCCCATTACTCGACTTCTCAAGAAAAGTGTCTCATTTTCCTGGAATGAATCGGCTCAGAAGTCATTCGACATGTTGAAGAAAATGTTTACTTCTGAAACCATCTTGATCACCCCAGATCAATCCAAACAATTCATTGTTGAAACAGATGTTTCTCAGAATGCTTTAGGAGCTGTTCTCTTACAACTGTCAGAACAGGGGGATGAACGACCTGTAGCATACTTATCCAAGACTTTCAATCCGGCGGAACTGAACAGCTCTGTTCTCGAGAAAGAACTGATGGCTATTAAGCGTGCCTTCGAAGAATGGAGACATCTACTTTTGGGATCTCCTTATCCAGTTAGGGTGCGTACGGATCACCAAAATCTCAAAGTTCTTCAGAACGCTTATACCACTAACAGTAGACAGGCCCGATGGGCTTATTTCTTTCTGCCTAATCGGATTGAGTTCACCTTCTGGCCTGGGAAACATAATTTGAGGGCAGATGCCTTATCCCGTAAGGATTCTCCGACATCCACTTTCTGCTCCGAAAAGATGTTTCCCAATGCTCAATTCATTGCAGTTCTGACTGATTTCCTTCAAGAATTACGAACAGCTACTAATCTTAATAAAGCGTTATGTGAAAGTATTGCTTCGACCCATAATCTTACCAAGGAAACTGAATATTACTTTCATGGAACTCAAGTACTGATTCCCATACCTTCCTTATAACTGGAAGTGTTGAAGACTTGCCATGACTCACGAGCTGCAGGGCATCGTGGGTTCCTCTCCACCTTAGAACTAATACAACGGCATTTTTGGTGGCCATCTATAAGATCTGACGTCCGGGACTATGTTGCAGCCTGTAAAATCTGCGCTCATGCTAAGACTCCTCCATCACCACCTTTGGGATTACTAGCTAGAATGCCTATTCCAGACCGGCCTTGGCAGATCATTTCAACTGATTACTGGTCAGGTCTACCCCTATCAGAAAATAAGACTGCAATCATGGTGATCATCGATTACTTCACCAAGATGGCACATTTTACACCTTTGCCAAAGCTACCTGGTGCACCTTTCATGGCAAAAATCTTCCTCTCTGATATTTTCTCTCGCCATGGTTTACCAGATACCATCGTGTCGGACCGAGGTCCCCAATACACCTCTCTCTTTTGCCAACACGTTTGTCGCATTTTGGGCATCAAACGTGCCCTCTCTTCCGGATACCATCCCCAAACTAATGGGCAAACGGAGCGGTTGAACCAAACCCTTGAAGGTTATTTACGGTGCTTTATTTCAGCTGCTAAGGATAATTGGGTGGAGCTGCTTCTGTTTGCGGAATTTGCTTACAATAATTCCAGACATTCGGCAATCCAGACCAGTCCTTTTTTTTGTTCCTATGGCTACCATCCATCCTTTGTTCCGAATGTGTCTCCTTCTGATTCTGGTTGCCCAGGTGTGGATTCTTTGATTACTGACATTGGCGAGGGGCAGAAACTGGCTAAGCAATCTTTACAGATGGCTCAAGATCGGGCTAAAAGGAATGCTGATCTGCACCGTTGTGACGATCGGGAACTTACCGTCGGAGACTCGGTGTGGTTGGCGTCCAAGTTCCTTCCTCGCCACCTGGTTCCGTCTAAACTGTCTCCCAGGTACTTTGGATCATTTCAGGTTCTATCCAGGATCGGCTCGGCTGCTGTCAAACTTTCTTTGCCGGCCTCTTGGTCTCGGATACATCCAGTTTTTCACCTGTCTCAGATCAAACCGGTTGTGCGAGATCGCTTTCTCCGGAATGAGGGTTCTCCACCGCCTCCGATTCCCACGGACGGTGGTCCCGAGTTTGAGGTGGCTGCTATTTGTGACTCACGCTTCCGACATGGTCGATTGCAATTCTTGATCGATTGGAAGGGTTATTCGCCTGCTGAAAGGACTTGGGAGCCGGCTTCTGGAGTTCATGCGCCTTGTCTTGTGCTGCGTTTCTTTCTACTTCATCTGGGTAAACCCGGGGCGCCCCCCCAAAGGAGGGGGCATACTGTTACACATCGCTGCAAATGGTCTTTGTGGGCACGTACCCGTTTGTGCGGCACTCTGCTTTCGAGCAGTTCCAAGATGGATGCCCGTGAGATTCCCCATACTACCTGCAGCGGTCCAGTTTTTGCACGTCTCTTGGACGTACGGCCAACTGCTCACATGATCCTTTATCCGGAATCGAAGCGGACGGTGCTTCGCATTGCTTCTGCTTTTGGCGCTCCATTCTCCCTTCAGCCTTCGTCTGCACACTGTTCATTCAGATCAATCCGGCAGACCTGTTTGTTTCCTGTCTCTTAGACTTCCGTTAGAAGTCTCCCCCTGCTCCACGGTACATCCGATCTCCATTTCTGAACAGTCTTCCTCCAACTTCGTTCCTTCGTTGGTGAGAGGATTACTTTCTGCTTCCCCTTCACTGTTCTACTTTTTTCCCTCTTCTGACATTCTCCTAATTTTCCTTCTCCCGTGCTCTTAGGAGAAGCCTCCCGTATGAAATCCTTTTCTGCCATCCATCGGGGAAGCTTCCACGTCAACTTCCTCCCGATCCAGACGAAAGGGGACTCGACCAGGGTTTTCTTCCGATTAGAGGGTTTCCCTGGCGGTCCTGCCCTTTCTCCTGGGTTACTTTATCCTGAGTAGGAGAGGTCAGGGCGTCTCAGGGAAACTTTCACGGCTAAATTGGTCCTCCCATTTGGTTTCATCGACCTGTCAAGGTGAGCTTTGTAGACTTTTACAACAGCTTTATTACACTGCTTAATACAAACACAACAGACAGAGAGACAAAAGAAGTGATTCAACAGAGGTGGAATGAAAAATGCAAGGAATAGAGAGACTGTCATTGTATAAAGAAGAATACAAGACAATACAGGGGTCAATGCCTGACAAAACAGAAAGTCAAGAAAGCAAGGAGTAACAAGGAAAGGAATAGGGAAAAGTGCTCTAGAAGAACTAAATACAAGAAATAACCAAAATCTTATTTGAAGGCTCGATACTAAGAAAGTTGTTTCCATCCCAGGAGAAGGGATTAATTCTCTAGGTTAGTTATTGTCTACTAGGGGCAGGGGCAATATAGGTTAGTTTTGGGACTGAGGACAGACATTTACTTTGGACTTTGACAGAGATGACAATCAGCCTAGGTTTAGCTGTAGGCAGGGAAACCTTTAGATTAGGGAAAGGGAGTCATTTTCTATTTATTTCTAATAAATATGTGTTAAAGGTGGCACACTCGGGTCTGTCTCATCACCCTGACTGGCCACAGTGCATGATTGTGGTGATGTAGGATTGGAGATGAGAGCTATATTTCAAATGTTTTGTGTCTCATATTGAGGATGGGTGCTCATTTTTTTATGTGTCTGGCAAGATGTTCCACAGAGCAGGGATATTTGAGTTGTCTGTTGACAGTTCATTCACCTCTGCCCATTCACTTCTCAAGATCACATGTTCTTGTACATTGTGTTCTTTCATGCTGTCACAGATGTTTAGGTGGCCCCTTGGCACTTGCTTGTCCATGTGGAAGTGCTCAGACTTTATGAAGCAGTATGGCTAATGGGGCTGATGGGAAAGGATTTGGTCTCACTATAATTCACTGAGCTACAAACCGCACATATATACTGTGTCACCTGTACATCAAGGGACCACAGTTTAGTGGCAGTGACGATATGGTTGGCTGTTGTGCAGCTGAGTGTGATCTAAAGGGAAGTGCCAAGTGATCATGTTAGTGGAGGATGTCTGCCAAGTGAAGTTCATGGTAGGCACCTGCCAGAGGTGTTGAAGAAGGTAAGAGCTCCAGACTAAACTGGGCCATGGGTGTTCATGATGCATAGTTGGCAAGTGCTGTTGCTGTTAAAACGATTGTAAGGCTAACACCACTATCCTACAGTACAAGGGCCACCAGCCTGTCTGTCACCTTGTAGAGACAGTGAATAGGTGTGGGTATCCATCACTTTTGCTTATGTGACTGTACCCTGTTCCCAAATGAACAAGAGTGTTTACCAGCATACTGTTGTGTCTGTTCATTTTGCTTATGTGACTGTACCCTGTTCCCAAATGAACAAGTGTTTACCAACATACTGTTGTGTCTGTTCAGCAGGCATCATTGTTTATATATCTGTGGGAGTCTGATTCTTGTGTCGCTATGTGCAAGGGGAAGGGGGTGACATCCAGTGAGCTGTCAGGCAAGTGTCAGGCAAGTGTTGTAGCCAAATTACATAGGAGTGTATGTGGTCTACTTAGGTGGACTGGGGATTAATCATAGACCTCTGCATGCAAGATTGTTCACAGGATGTTCAGTCATACATTTAACATTTCCTCCAACATCTGTTGTCAGTACTCTGCACAGAAAGGGTGAGAGTGGGCGTTGGCAAGCATTGTTGTGATATGGCACCTTGTTGGTTGAGTGATGTGGATTTGGGGTACAGATTAATCTTGGTACTTGCACAAGGGTGGATTTGTGGGTGCTGCCTTCATGTATGGGGTTGGGGTGCAGATGTGTTTGGGTACTGAGATAAAGGTGGACTTGTGGGTGCTGCCTTTATGTATGGGGTTGGGGTGCAGATGTGTTTGGGTACTGAGATAAAGGTGGACTTGTGGGTGCTGCCTTTATGCAGGGGGTTGGGACGCAGATTAGTTGGGATACTGGGATGAGGGCAGACTTGTTGGTGCTGCCTTTATGTAGGGGGTTGGGGCACTAATTAGTCGGGGTACTGAGATGAAGTTGGACTTGTGGCTGCTTTTTTCATGTGGGTCGGGCGCAGATTAATCGGGGTATTTGGACGAGGGCAGACTTGTGAGTGCTGCTTTTATGTTGGGCTTTGGGGCATATATTAGTCAGGGTACTGGGATGAGGACTTGTCGGTTGCAAGTGAAGAGTGAAAGTAATGGTGATTGCTGGGAAGTAATCATTGATTACTTTTTTCCGTGGCTCCAGTGCGAAGGTTGTTCGACAGCGATATGTTCTGTTTGCCACGGGGAGGTTTTGAGCGTTCCAGACGCTACTCATTTTCTTTGCACTGCTGGTTTCTGTGCACAATGCATTCCTTGGACCAGTTGCCAACGCTGTACATTTGGTCCATGCACTGTTCTTGCTTAGGTTCACTACTTAGCACAGACATAGTGCTTTTTTGTTATTTTGCCCCTTATGTCATACAGTGCAAAGCACACACCTTCTCTATTCTGCCACCATGCAAACAATTGGCATTGCCAAAAATAGGGTGTGCTATCCTGCACTAAAACTCGTTCTAAACTGGAAAGAAAATGCATTTCACAACTGCCCTTCATTTGTACTCGAGTCAGATTCAGGCGTGCGGCCTTCAGTTCTAGTGGCTATTTCATCTGGTCTTTAAAAGCATCTCTGGCAAAAGGCAACACAAGTCAAATAGCCTCATCAGAAGTTGGGTGGTGCAGTAAAAATGCAGTGATTAGCATTACCGCCACATCACCACACCACCCAATCACAAGTTTGGGGGAAAGTTTATGATCTGGAGGTGAATGCGTCTACTTCCTGCCTGTTTTCAGCGCAATTATGGCAACGCAATTACTGCCGCAGTAATTGTGCCGAAATGCCCCATTCAGTCATATGGACTAACAAAAAAATGGGGACTTACACTGCCACCACCACTTGTGATCCGAAATTAACAGTAATCGCGTTGGGCAGTATTCCTGCAGATTTACCGCCAGGATACCGCCCAACTCCTGATGGGGCCCAAAGTAATTTAGAAAAGAAAACTAGGACGGAATGCCATTAATTGTATCCCCCTTTAAAACAGTGTAATATCAGAATAATTACATTTAATCATGGATGGGCACACAATAATGGTTAATGGTTTTTGTATTTAATTAAAGCATGGTTAATGGTTTTTGTATTTAATTAAAGCATCCGTAGAACGCCATGATGAGAAACCTTTATATCAGTGTGTTCCTAACCTTGAAGAACCGAGTCGCCTCTCTTGTGTGCTTGCTTGGGAAGTGATCTTTGATCATTTTCTTCGTTTACGTGAATATTAAAATACAGAAAGGTTAAAATGAAGCTAATGAGATTTGTAAATTTCGAATCAGTTAATAGTTAATATAATAAAAGTCCTCTTGCATGAGAGAAGACTGGTAGTTTGTGTCACAATATTTGAACTCTATTGTATTTAATTATGAAGATAATCTGACTAAATAAGAATATTGACAAGATTATCCGTAGGAAATCATGCGTAATGTATTCTGGTATAATCATGTTTTGCTGTGCAAATGAATTGGCATTTTAAAGAAGCCATTGTTGTCAGCTCTCCTGCAAATTGATTTCCCAGTTGTAATGTGTTAAAATGTCATGTTTATTAGAACGCATTTCACACTTATTTATTTCAGATTAGAAAGCATGGCACTTAACTAAACATTTTAATGTGTGGTGTAAATTAAAAAGAAACCATTGGACATGTTTTTCATTTATATTGCCACAGTGATGCCCCATATAAAACAAGCCTTATCAACGCCAATACGTTTTTATAGGTACTAGTTTCTGTTTATTGGATGGTGTAGAAGGTTGGCTGAAAAGGTTATGCACATGTGCTATGCTGAGCCCTTGCTACTAAATGCTTGCACCCACCGGACATGCGCAAATCTGACCCACGCGATCTTCAAACCCCATCCTTAAAGAACATTTGTTTCATATGAGAAAGGGGCCTTTTATGAATCCAAAAGCATGCGATTTCTTGGTTCCGAGGAAGAGGAAAGTTCATTATTGTGCGAACAAATGATTATTTGACAATCAATTAGGAAATGGCGTTATAAATTATAGACGGCTAATTGCATACATATGGGGCCAGGTTGCTTTGTTGCATTGGAGAAATAGGGGCAAAAAAGGCCCAATGACCCACACACAATAAATGTACTAATTGTTTACACTCAATCCGGTTGAAGAGCTTCAAAGGTGTCGCAGAAACAGAACTGCACTGTTGATCTAAATGCATCACTGTCTCGAACATGGTAAAAAAGGAGCACGGGGGGGGGACACCACGTTCACCAAATGATGCCTCAAATACTCATCCATAAGTATCTCTCTGTTTCAAGGCTGTGCCAAACCAAATGCTGACTAGGGAACTGATCTGGACTACAGTGCAATGCGTCCAAGAGTGCTGGCCACCGAAATCATGTAACATCAGTTTAAAAACCAGCCAGGCTCCGAGGAAAACTTACACTCTGATTTTACTGACAAATTAAACAATCAGTAGTAGGTACCTATTTCCTAACAGAATTGCACCAACCTTATGGTGGTGCACTGCAGTGTTAATAAAAAGACCCAAGTGCACAGTGCTCAGCATAATCAAAATAGTGTGTGAAATCAGATTTGTTTTTTTCTCCCTTTAAGTGCCCGTTGCCATGATGGCCTAGCAGAGTGCAGCACAACTAGCACGTTATATACCCTGACTACTGCTTTGTGGTAAAAACTGCAATGCTGTCACTCAAAACATGCTATGTTACAGTTGAGACGAAATTACTTCTGCACTGCAGGAGTAGTAGAGTGGGTAGTGCTAAAGCACCCACTGCACCCTCAAACTGCTAAAACCCAAGCGTAATCAAACGAAGAAAAGTAAAACAGGCACAGTTAACAGATACAACTCCTTCACGTTTTTGTGGTAACGTGGGCAGAAAGAAGGCTATACCCTCAAGAGGGGTGTGAATGTTATTTAGTAGTGACCCAAACAGCAACAGGCAATGTACAATCAAAGTTCTATAAAATTAGATAAACTTTAATGATACACACCATCTGCAAAAATACCTAATTAGAAAAACACCACCCAAAACGCATTCCTGAAGAAAGAACACAGAATATATACAGATAGATATATGGAGCACTCTGGGTAAGGAGTCAGGGGTGTAATGCAAATAAAAAAAACCACCATGTTCGTGAAAAGGATTTGTTCTGGTGCAAAAAGAGATTAAAGTTCACCTAAAAGGTCTCTAGAGCCCAAATGAGGACCGACTGCAGTTCTTGACTCCAGTACTTGACAGTTTCGACGGAACAGGGAACAGTGTCAAACTGGGAGAACAGGCTTGTTGCATTTTGAAGGCATTTTGAAGGCAGATCGTGAGGACCACCTGAATCTATTTGACTGTGGGTTCAACTGCAAAGAGGTTGGAGGCTGGTGACTGGATACACGGTTCTATGGGATCTGTTCAGTGAAGCACTGAATGGGCTGTGGATCATGAGGGCCACCAGGGTTGTTCGATGGTCAGTTCAATGGAGAAGAGGCAGGAGACTAGACGTGCAGTCCGCTACGAGTGGTTTCATGCAGCATCTGATGGTTGGACCTGATGATCCACCAGGGTTGATTTTGCTGGTGATGAAGATTGCCAACGAAGATGCTAGCAGGTCAAGTGGCAGTTTGAAGCTGGCAGATAAAGAGCTTGCCATTCAAGCTGAGGCAATGACACAATCAGCTAGCAAGGTGCAGGAGCAAACAAGTTTAAATATGCAGTTCTGTAAATTGGGTAAAGCAGTCACGTAATTCCAGTAGGAGACCGGACGTTGAGCAGCAGTCAGACAGGATACCGTGCAGTTCTAAGGCGATGCACGGACAAGTGTCGATCATCAGGGCTCCCAATGTCAGTTTGATAGCCAGTTTGATGGTGAAGAGTCTGGTGATTGGATGCACAGTTTGATTCGAGCGGCTCCAGTGCATTCAAAGGTCATGGTTCAAAGGATCCGCCAGGGTCTAGTCGACTG
The DNA here is from genome assembly GCF_040938575.1 of Ambystoma mexicanum. NCBI lineage: Eukaryota > Metazoa > Chordata > Amphibia > Caudata > Ambystomatidae > Ambystoma > Ambystoma mexicanum. Next base: position 332,105,207 of record NC_090933.1, on the reverse strand, counting down.
CCGATGAAGATCAGCAACAAAGATGCTGGTTGTTCGAAGAGGTGGTCTGGGTTTCAATGATGAGCTTCAAGTCTGAGCTGGGCCAACAATGTGCTCTTTGAGTGTGTTGCAGCTTAAAACAGGTTTGAATGCAGAGTTCAGTGGTTCGAAGAGTCGGTGAGTGCCAAAGGCAGCTTCAGAGGGTCCTGATGATTCAAAGTAAATGAGCAGGTTCAAATCATAGTTTTAATTTGTTTCACAGCGGAAACACAGGGATCCTGGATGCCTTGCCTCCTGGTTGCTGTGAGTCTCAATCCAGGGTCTCAAGGATATGTTTCAGTCCTTGTTCTTGTGCTCGCCCATAAACACAGGGGAGGCTGGCCAACAACTGTAGGTGTCCCAGCAATGACATCCTGTATATGGTAGAATACACACAAACCCTTCCACAGCTGAACTGAACTCACAGGGCTAACAAATGTGTGATATCAAATTAATGTGGCTTGTATAACTCTAAGAGATGCTGGTCAACATACCTAAAAGCCAGGTATGGCTTATTTTTAAAATTGAACATGCCCCCAGGACAGCATAGTTATGTGGTTTTTGGATTAGGGCTCATATCTTAAATACACCCCTGTGCTGTTGAGAATTGACTGGCACTGGAGCTATCAAATAGGCATTTGTGACCTCAAATCTTGCACTTTCACTGAGGAGCAGGTGCTGCAGATCAGGCTACTGATGCAGCATGGTACAAGTGTACACTATGCTTTTGGTAGGGAACATATAAGAGGGCAATCTGCATAGCAGATTACCCTTTCAAAAACTGAATTGTTTGTATCATTTTATTCATTTCTCATACATCAAAAATTCCATGGCATCTACACCTTTGCCAAATGGCAATCAGTCATAGTTGTTCTCAAAATCAAAGCCTGAACATGTGATCACATAGCCATTCAAACCTTGCAGCAACCACTCTGGCAAATCTACTATTGTGGAAGTGGTAGGCAGGCCAAACTGCGGAAGGCCATCTGGGAGACCACAAGCAGAACACAGTTTTGGACCAGGGAGTTAACAGACCCCCATGCAGGTGCATTGTGTATGTGGACTGTGTCCCCCCTTGGGCAATAATAGGCAGGCTACACAGAAAAGTGGGAACATAAATGAAGACACCAAAGTCTTTGCAGAAACCAAGGACAGATGTATTAAAGGAAGAGGAGTAAACTCATTGCCAGCAGGATAAGTTATGCAAACTTGATACACATTATTGTCTGCACTGGGCTGCAAGCAAAAGGCAGGGCACTGTGGCAGGCATGCTAGCTAGGCACACCTGGTGGAATGGAACACCGGGCCTGGGGAGAGAGAAACGTGTGAAAGAAAGGGAGCGAGAGAGGGAGAGAGCAGGGATGCAGTTGCAGAGAGAGAGACACATCGAGAGAGAGAGAGGGACATGGAGAGAGAGACACACAGGGAGAGAGAGAGAGACACACACCGGGAGAGAGAGGGAGAGACATGGAGAGAGAGGTACAGAGGGAGACAGACACAGAGATACAGGGAGAGGGAGACAGGGGGCAAGGCAGAGTGACCATGAACCCTACTGGTGGAAAGGTAGAGGAGGTTGATGAGGAAAGGAAGGGGAAGGATGGAGGTGGAAGATACAGGTACCTGTTGAAGGGGCCTCCTGACCACTGCTGCCCCCCCATTAGCACACCACTGCCAGCAACCAAAGAGAAGAGCCCCCAGCCCAGATCATTTATGAAGCTGTTGCTCCACCCATGCAGAGCCAGCCCCACTACCCACCTCCATGAAAGGGGAGGGTAATTATATGGTGTAGAGACATTTTCTCTGTGTGGCTCCAAGGGAGGGGAGATTAGATTGCAGGGCAGGTGGGCACATATTCTCAGGTAATTACATGGTGTGGAACAAGTGGCCTTCCAGACCCCACCCACCTCCATGATGGACACATGTCAACGTGTTTTGCAGGGCTCAGGGAGAAAAGGACAAAGTTGGGATGGAGTGTAACGTGTTTGTACTCCTGCTCTCTATATGGCAGAGGAGAGGAACAGAGGACCCAGACAAGATTCTCTATAGGGTAGCGCTGGTCAAGCAATCAAAGTCCAGCGCCTCAGGAGGCTGGTTCTTAAGTACAGTGTAGTCCCCAAGTCCCCACAAAGGAATGTCTGCACACTGTATTAGTTAAAACACAGTCTTTATATAATTAATATTCAAGGTTATGTACACTATCACAATAACTCACTTTGTGCTCAGAAAATCTACAATGGCAAATATATACATTTCTACGTGGTACCACAATTATTACTAGATCTCATTAAAGTGCATCAACTGGCACACAAATCAAATTAATAAAGGTAGCCATCACTAGACAAAGGAGGAAAGCAGTTGGTTAGGACAATTGGCAGAATACTGGCCTCTACCGTTGAACACAGTTCTGTGTGGAGATCCCCCACATGAGCAACCTGTAAGTAAAGATATATCACAAGCCCAGTCCATATATTGTTCTATAACTCTTATTTCCTTCTATAATGTTTATACCCCCCAATGTAGATGGCAGAGCAGAGTTCTTTGAAGAGGCATCGATGGATCCTTCTTGAGTGACTGCCTTTAAAGCAGGAGCCACGGATCGTCAGGAGGCATCAAAGAAGGTGAACTTGGCGTCAACGGCGTCGATCAAAAGTTTGATGGGGCTGAGACCACGGCGTAGATCCAGGCGGTGCTCGTCTACGACATCCTGTGAGGATGAGGTGTGAGGGGCACCTCAGTGTTTGATAGTTCAGGACCGCAAAGAGTTTCTGAAGAACTGGCCCGACAAGGGTGCTGAGTCATCGAAGTCTTTGTGGTCTTCCGGTGGTGGGAAACCCACCGGCGGATGCTTCTGTCATGGCCACTAGTCATTGGCCAGTCACTTCACATCCTGCAGGGTCCCAATGGACCCAGTCTTGGTGCCTTTGGCACCATGCTCATGATAAAGTGTGCTTTGCACACAGACTGTTGAAGGCACATGCATCTGGACAGGGTGGGACCCTAGCAATGCATGGAAGGCATGTGCAGAAGGCAGGAGGAGTGGCAAGATGGGGCCTCAGGGCAGGGCCTAAAGGGAGTGGCTGGGGCCAGGCTATATAAGCTGGCCCACCCGCATGCTGGCGCTTCGAGCTAGTCTGCTAGTGCAGCGCAATGCTTACCACTGTTCAGAACACCTTACCTGTTTCAGCATGTGTACCCTCAGTCTCCGACACCCTCCAGCATCTTACCTTGAGGTCAGCCACACCATCACCTCACTTCTGCAGCTACTCCAGCATCTTACCTTGAGGTCAGCCACAACATCGCCTCACTTCTGCAGCTACTCCAGCATCTTACCTTGAGGTCAGCTGCACCATTGCTTTGCTTCTGCAGCTACGCGCGCATCTTACCTGAGTCAACCGCACCTTCGCTGGAAGCACTGCTATCGCTTCCCCTTCTGCAGCCACGCGCATATCTTACCTGGATCTGCAGATCCTCGTGGGTGCCGCCCGGCATCCTTACCAGTCCCGAAACTTCCATCAATGAGTGATCTTCTTCTGACGCACCATTCTCAAGGATCTTCATCTCCGGCCGCCTGTCAGAGTTTGGAAACCGCCCATCAAGCACCGATCAGCTGTACCTGCAAAGGGAAAGGAAACACAAGTTTAGCACTTGCATAGACTTTCATACTCTAAGCTTCAGGTAGAGGCCATTTACCTCTGGTAAATCCTCTGGAGTAGACCTTGTCATCACACGTTCCTGGGTCATCTTCATTCCTACGGGAGAGAGAAAGGACAATATAGGGCTATGGACATTAGTCATGGAGGAAGATTCACACTATCAATACGAACAATAATCATAATTACAAAACTTACCTTCAAGACGGAATGGTCGCAGCTGGTCTGGACCTTCATGCCAAAGACCAGTGATGCAAGTAGGTCCATCTACAGTGCCCCTGCTGGAAGAAAGCAGGATGGAGAGCTCATCTTTCAATCCAAAGAGGTGAGCCTGCATGGGCAAACTCTTGCTCACAACCTTCTGGAATGCAAGGGTTGAGGGGAATAACGACGTCACCACGCTATTTTCACCGTCTTTCATCTTCTCTCAGGAGCAGAACCAGTGTCCTGGGTCCTCGACAACACAGTGGCTGGGGAGAGAGCTGATCCATGGGAGCCAGGTCAAGGGAGGGCTCCAACCGCGCCCCAATGCCCGGGCGGTTACCAAGTGAGTGTATCAGAATGCAAAGCCTCTCCGAATCTCTGCCTGGGCATTATGTATGCTTCAGAGACTGACCAGTTGGCTCAATTGTTGGGGGAACTACATGGTGAAGTACATGCCTCCAGACAAGAGACTAATTCGTTAAGAAGGGATCTTATTGTTGCATGAGAAAGAACCAACAAACTGGCAAAGCAGGTATTTCAAACACATGCGGGGCAAGTTCCGCTACCTGGGATCATCCCAACCCCTTTGCCACCATCACCACCAGTGCAAGTGGTGCTCCCAGGGGCTATACCGTTGGCTCCACCTGAACGATTTACCAGCGACCCCAACAAATACGCAATATTTATGAATCAGTGTCGCCTGCATTTTATGTGCCAGCCAGGGGCTTTTCCGAATGACAGTTCCAGAGTGGCCTTTGTACTTTCATATTTAGGAGGCAGTGCTGCAGACTGGCCAATACCATTGGTCTATCAGGATGACCCAGTACTCCACAACTTTGGAGGGTTCCAGCAGGACATGGAAAAGTTGTTTACGAGACACCCCCAAGGGCAAGCTCTGGATAACAAACTATTGTCTCTAAGACAGGGAAACCAGGAATTATTGACATATATAGCCACCTTTAATCGTCTCATTGCACAAACCAACTGGCCCAAAGAAAAAAGGACCACGTTATTCCATCGAGGATTGCGTGGGGAATTAAAGGATGTGCTAGCCCAAGTGGTCAATCCTCCCGAAGGTTGTACAGAGTACATTAATCTGACGCTGCAACTGGACCATAGATTACAAGACCAGAAATTAGATCGCACAAGAACTGAAGGGAGAACAGTCTACATGTGAACCAGGGATAACCACGTCAAGCCCCATGAAGCGGCTGAACCCCTGCAAATTGGGAAGTTACGGGCCCACAACATATCTAAGGCAGAGAGGGAAACAAAAGGAGGCAACAACAGCTTTGTTTATATTGTGGCAAGGCTGGACACTTTCTGTGAGATTGCCCAACGAAACCTCCCAGGAAAACTGTAGGTGCAACAGATAATAACGATAATGAGCAAGGCCAGGCTTCGGCTCCAGAAAACTCCAATGCCCGACAAGGGTAGGGGTCCCCTTGTCGAGCGAGATAAAGAAAGCAGTTCATACCTCACACCTAGTCATTCCGGTACTTATAGTCCACCCTCAGCAACCATCAAGGGTACACGTCTTGGAGGCGTATATCGACAGTGCAGCAGTTGGTAACTATATTGATCAGTTTCTAGCTGCACGAATAGGCCTCCCTCTTCAGCATAAACTGCAGGCGGAAAACATAACTGCAGTGGATGGCTCCCAACTATCCTCAGGACCAGTAACGCAACACACCGAAAAAGTTATGCTGATATGTCAGGACGGTCATCGAGAAGACATCTCTTTTGATCTTATTGGAGCAACACAGTTCCAGAAGATCCTAGGAATGCTGTGGCTGAGACCCATAATCCCAGAATAGACTGGAAAATACGAGTGCTGACCTTTCCGCAAGAATGTGCCAAAACCTGTTATCCTAAGAACTTGCAGTAACCCAAAACCAAAGTGAAGGCACTTCTGGCTCTCTGCGAACACCTTACCCCTGGAATTTCTGGCCTTTCAGGACGTATTCCAAAAGGAGCAAGCAAATACGTTTCCCCCGCATAGACCCTATCACTGCCAGATCAACCTGATTCTCTGGGCCCAAATCCCGTGAAGTCGAATATATGCCTTGACTGAGCAAGAAAATAAACACCTACTTAGCTACCTAGATCACCTGGCGAACTGATTTATTCATCCATCTAAGTCCCCTGCATCCTCAGGGCTCTTCTTCATACCCAAGAAGGAAGGAGACCTCAGAACGTGCATTGATTACAGGGCTTTGAACCAAATTACGGTTAAAAATAGGTATCCTCTACCACTCATCCCAGAACTACTCAACCAGGTAAAGAGCGCTCGGATCTACACGAAGCTAGACCTCCGGGGGGCTCATCACCTCGTACGAGTTAAAAGTGGCGACACATGGAAAACAGAAATTTCGGACCAAATATGGGCTTTTTGAGTATCTGGTGATGCCCTTCAGGTTATGCAATGCACCCGTGGCATTTCAGTTCTTTATGAACGATGTACGCCACAAACGATTGGATGTCTGTATTCTTGTTTACATCAACAATATCCTCATCTATTCGCAGTCCAAGGAAGATCATGTGGGCCATGTAAGAGCTGTGCTGGAAAAGCTCCGTCAGCACTGATTGTTTACCAAACTGGAAAAATGCTCCTTCCATGTCACGGAGGTCGAATTTTTGGGATTTATGCTTACTCCAAAGGGTGTTCGAATGGACACACGCAAGGTTGAGGCTATCCTCAAATGACCTTCCCCAACCTCTACCAAAGGGGTACAAAGCATGTTGGAATTTGCTAATTACTACAGACAGTTTATACCACAATTCTCTCAGATCGTCCATCCGATCACATCCCTTGTAAAGATAAATAAAAAATTCTTATGGTCCGCCGAAACAGAGAGTGCTTTTCAGGAATTGAAACAAGCCTTCACCTCGGCACCTGTACTTCAACATCCTCGACCGGATCTACCCTATGTGGTTGAAACGGATGCCTCCAGCATTGCCATGGGAGCCGTGCTATTGCAAAAGGACCCTGAGACGGGGCAACTCCGTCCCATAGCATTTTGGTTTCGCAAATTTTCAGCACCCGAAAAGAACTATGAAATTACCGACAAAGAACTCTTGGCTATCAAAGGAGCCTTCAAGACCTGGAAACACTACATATCAAGGGCCAAACACACAGTTACTGTTATTACTGATCACCGTAATCTACAATATTTAAAAACAGCTAAAGCTTAGTCCTCAAGTCAACTCCGCTGGGCTTTATACTTTTCTGAGTACGATTTTATAATAACCTATCGACCAGGAGTGTGTAACGGAAAGGCAGACGCTCTATCGAGAATGGGAGAGGCCCAAGATGCCTTAAATCCAGTCAACCCCATTGGCAGTATCTCCGAAGAACAAATTCAACACCAGATCGCCATAACTACCTGCCGGGAAGACTTAAAAATGTATCCCTAAAGTCAGATGGACCGGACTGCCCAGAAGGAATGGTTGAGTAAGGGGGATCAATATTATGTAAAAGATAATCTGCCATACTTCCAGGGAAGACTATATGTTCAAGACAAGGAAACACACACCAAAATAATAGCGAACTATCACGAGTCACTGCTGGAAGTACACCCTGGATTGCCAAGACTAGAGCCAAAATCCATGCCAATTATTGGTGGCCCTATTGGAGGAAGGATGTAACCCAGGTTGTTGCTACTTGTGGTGTCTGCGCACAAAACAAAGCCCAAAAACGAAACCCTGCAGGGCTATTGAGTCCATTAGAAGTACCACCGACACCACGGCATACTTTGTCACTGGACTTCATTACCGACCTGCCACCCTGTGATGGGTTTAATACGATATTAGTATTGGTAGACCTATTCTCCAAGATGGCACATTTCAGCCCACTGAAAGGACTTCCCACAACTGCTCCTCTGGCCACAGTATTTCTTTAACAAATCGTTCGACTACATTGTTTCCCATCTGTACTGGTTTCTGACTAAGGAACTCAGTTTGTTTCGGCCTTTTGGAAAAGATGTTGTAAGATAGCCCAGATTGGCTTACGGCTTTCCGCGAGTCATCACCCCCAAACCGATGGTCTAACGGAAAGGACAAACCAGACGCTGGAACTACACCTGAGATGTTTGTACCAACAAACAGGAGAGTCCTGGAAACACATTCTCTGGCTAAGTGAATTCGCATACAACCACTCTATTCACACCAGCACCGGGCAGACCCATTTTACACAATGAATGGTCGACACCCAAGAACATCCTCTTTTGATCCCCTTGACGAGTTGGAGATGCAGGCTGTTACATCATTGCATTGGATAATCACTCAATCCCTTAAAGAAGCCACCGAAAACTTGAACCGTGCTAAGGAGCAACAAAAGAAATGTGTGGACTGACATAGGAGAGAGGCTCCACAATATCACGTTGAGGATAAAGTGTGGTTGGCATCCAAACACATTCCATTAAAAGGACCCCGTGCATTTCAGCCACGATACATGGGACCATATGTGATTAAGGCCAGCATAAACCCTGCAGCCATGAAATTGGATTTACCATGCAAATCCACCAAGTTTTTCATGTCTCTCTTCTAAAGCCAGTGAAACAGGACACACGAATTTCAACGCGACCTGAACCGGAGGTTATCGCAGGGGAACTGGAGTATGAGGTAAAAAACACCCTGGACTCTAAGAAAGTACGCTCAAAACTTTATTATCTCATTGACTGGGCGGGCTACGGGTCCCAGGACAGGATCGTACTTGGTAAGCAGTAGAATTTGTCCATGCTCCACGACTCATCAAACAATTTCACCAGAACAACCCCACCAAACCGGCACTTGAGGGAAGGACAATCCTGAGAGAGGTCTTGAGGGGGAGTGCTGTCATGGCCATTGGTCATTGGCCAGTCACTTCACATCCTGCAGGGTCCCAATGGACCCAGTCTTGGTGCCTTTGGCACCAAGCTCATGATAAAGTGAGCTTTGCACACAGACTGTTGAAGGCACATGCATCTGGGCAGGGCGGGGGCCCTAGCAATGCATGGAAGGAACGTGCAGAAGGCAGGAGGAGTGGCAAGGTGGGGCCTCAGGGCAGGGCCTAAAGGGAGTGGCTGGGGCCAGGCTATATAAGCCGGCGCCACCCGGATGCTGGCGCTTTGAGTTAGTCTGCTATTTCAGTGTAACTCTTACCACAGTTCATAAGACCTTACCTGTTTTAGCACGTGCATCCTCAATCTCCGGAACCCTCCAGCATCTTACCTTGAGGTCAGCCACACCATCGCCTCACTTCTTCAGCTACTCCAGCATATTACCTTGAGGTCAGCCACAACATTGCCTCACTTCTGCAGCTATTCCAGCATCTTACCTTGAGGTCAGCCACACCACCGCTTCGCTTCTGCAGCTATGCGCGCATTTTACCTGAGTCGGCCGCACCTTCACTGGAAGCACTGCTATTGCTTCCCCTTCTGCAGCCACGCGCATATCTCACCTGGATCTGCAGATCCTTGCGGGTGCCGCCCGGCATCCTTACCAGTCCCGAAACATCCATCAATGCAGGACCTACTTCCGATGCACCATTCTCGAGGATCTTCATCTCCGGCCGCCTGTCGGAGTTCGGAAACCGCCCATCAAGAACAGATCAGCTGCACCTGCAAAGGGAAAGGAAACACAAGGTTGGCACTTGCATAGACTTTCATACTCTAAGCGGCAAGCTTCAGGTATAGGCCATTTACCTCTGGTAGCTCTTCCAGAGTAGACTTTGTCATCACACGTTCCTGGGTCATCTTCATACCTACCCGAGAGAGAAAGGACAATATAGGGTTACGGACATTAATCATGGAGGAAGATTCACATTATCAATATGAACAATAATCATAATTACAAAACTTACCTTCAAGACGGAATGGTCGCAACCGGTCTGGACCTTCACGACAAGGACCAGTGAGAAAACTAGGTCCATCTACAGTGCCCCTGCTGGACAAAAGCAGGATGGAGAGCTCATCTTTCAATCAAAACAGGTGGGCCTGCATGGGCAAACTCTTGCTCACAACCTTCTGGCACGCAAGGGCTGAGGGGAATTCCGACTTCACCACACCATTTTCACCGTCTTTCATCTTCTCTCAGGAGCAGAACCAGTGTCCTGGGTCCTCGACAATGCAGTGGCTGGGGGAGAGAGCTGATCCACGGGAGCCAGGTCCAGGGAGGGCTCCAACCGTGCCCCAATGCCCCCGTGGAGACCAGGTGAGCGTAACAGCTCCTTGGCACATCGACGGCCTGGCCTTCTCAGGCGGGATAAGGCGGGCGGCGGTGCAGACGAGAGTGCCGTGAATCAAAAGTCTTAGGCAAAGGAGCGTGTGGCTCCGGCCGTCTGTGGCACGGTGTCACGTGGTCCCCTCTTCTGGGCAACCCAGCTTCGACAGGCCTCCAGCGGATACGGCGATACTCCGAACCCTGGTTGACCGCAATGGACTGCGACGGTTTCGATGTCTGGGTGCTTTACTTCGTTCTCCGCGGCAGTCCCCGTCTCCGGTCGGCATCTTTTCGAGGGTCTGACTTCTAGGGAGTTTCGGCGAAGGTTCGCAGTACTCGATGGTCCCTCGGAGCACGGGAAGAAGACGCCTAACCAGGTCCTCTCTCGGATCAGTCCTTGATGAACTTGACAGCTTTCGGATCGGGTTGAAACAAATGCAGCAGCAGTTCTTCTTCTAGCTGGGAGTCAATGATAAGCAGTTCCATTACACTTCAAGTGTCAACTCAGCTTCGTACAATTTCCAGTGGTGAGAGGTCCCCAGATATACTATTGTGTCTCTCGCATACACCATGCTGTGTCACACTCAGCAGCCAATCACAAAGCAAGGCATTCACGCAGTCAGTCAGCCAATCAGGCATACAGTGCATTCAAGCCATTCTCCTCCCTCTCAGACACTCACAACAATGAGTGCTTATTGGGACAAGTACCCAGCCATTCAACACTACACAATGCATTCATACATGTTTCGGGCAGGGCTATCTCAGTCATTTTGTCAAACACCAGAAACCAGACATCCACAACAAGAAGTGAATATTGGTCACACACTCCATTCACTCAGGTCCCACCCACATGGTGTATCCCCAACATACAGTCACTGGGAAGGCTCCAGCCAGTCTGGCCTGGACTTCACAACAAAACCATATATGGAACTTCCACCCAACAGCCAGTCAGGGGGAAGGGACAGAGTCAGGGCTTCCCAGGACTTTGGGAGAACAAGGTAACAGGCAATAGAAAGCAAGAGGCCAGGGGGGCATCTTGTTTCCTATCAGGAATCAACTGATTCCAATGGCAGGGCCTGGATATCCCAAAATGGAGGATACTCAGAGTACCTGTCAAATTCAGCATGGAGCTGGCACCAGCCAATACCCTGCTCTGTGGGCCACACACAGGTGTCCGAAAACATACACTAGGTGCCCAGGGTTGTATCCCCACCCATGGGTGCCATAAGGGTATCCCATGGGTCTGTACACCAAACCAAAAACAGGAAGAGCTGCACTGCCATACAGAACACAAATGAAAAAGGACTACAGGACAAGGACAGAGAGGCCCTGTCCGCCAATGCATTTCCAGCATCACACAGGACTCAGGGAGAACAGGACAAAGTGGGGATGGATATGAAAGGGTAGGACACGTAGGTAAAAAGGTCAGGCCATATTGTTACATCTGGAATTCTGGAAGCTGGGCCAGAAACAGGTTTAACACATGGGTAACTGCTTTTTGGAGTCCTTTCCCAGGACTGGAAGAAATTCCACAACCGCCCACACACCTCGGGTGCAGGGGACGGAGTGCACTAGACCCAATGGCAGAAATTACACATAGGTACACATATCAAGACAGGGTCACACAAACACACACAATGTCAATGATGGGCAATGTCCAGTGTGCCAGAAACAAAATACACACACAGGGGACAATGCACACACTTGACAGAAATACATCACAAGCATAAACAGTGCAGAAACTCTAGTCTGGGGCAAATATACAGTCATATGCAGTGCAAGATCGAACATATATTTGGGAAACATGAAAGTCACACACACCCATGTCCACACTGCCTAGACTTACATATAGGGTTCACACATTTTTATTTCGCAAACACTGGACTTGAACACGTTGCCACATGTTGAGGATCCAAAGCCCCTTAGTGTGTCCCTTTTATAGATTTGAAAACTCTAGGACAAAAGCAATTGGGGAGAACAACATCAAGTGTGCCATTAGTTTTTGTTGTATTTCTATATTGTATTTAAAATATATCTACATTATTAAATGAAACAAATATATATGTAAGGCTGACAATTATAGATATTTTGTTCAGCTGGGAGAAATGCAAAGTAGTGCTGGTTCTGACAGAATTGGATCCACTGACTGTTCAGATGTCAAAAAGATGTTCATTAAATCACTTGCCTACCTAAACCAATCAACTAATGAAACTGATCATTTCATTTCTGGTGTTAGGAAAGACGTCATATTTGAATGTAATTTTCCCTCCATGTGTCAAACCCCAAACTTTTTGCTGCTGTTCTACACCCTGATCTAACCTTTGCCAGAGTAGCGCAGCCCTCAGCCGCACTCCTCTGGGCTTTCGCTCAATTCTTATGGGGAAACTGACATGCCCTTAAGACAGTCAGTACTGGGAGACTTTGTTTCCCTTAGTCCTTTCCTCATGTTGCAGCTTTTGTGCAACATGTTACAAGAGTGCGATGTAACTTACTTTACCGCACCCTTGGGTCTCTAGTCATTCCAAAGGCCCTAGAAACTCTTGCAGGACTTATTATGAACTGTGCAGGTGTGTCACGGACAGGACTGGTGGCAGCAATCATTTATCTCATGTTTTGAACCCTTTTTTGCCATGTTATCCGTGCTTACCGGGTTTGGCACAAATAGGTGGCCTGGCTCTAAAATGGCCAAGCCACGAGGTTCTTTGTCCTGTCCTTTGGCCATTTTGCCCCTTCACATTCCCCAGGTCGTGCCGACCCGGGTCAATCCTTATTTGGTCATGCACTTTCCCACGAAAACCAAAGCTTTCGTGGGCTTCTGCATGCCTTGTGTGTGTGCCTCCAGGATGTGGACTGGGACGTCTGTTCCCAATACACATCCTGGGTGCCAGAGAGTCTGGAGTGTCCTCAATGCCTGGGAACACCATGGTCCGTGATTGGTCCACGTATGGAGTGAGTGTTTGTGAGCAGATCTCCCATTGTGTCCTCTCCGTTTTGGCGTGAAGTGAACTTTGGATAAGAAGAGGCCGAAAACACCACTACCATGTCGATCTCACATGAACAAAGGATAAGCAGCCAAGTATCCTGCAACAAGAAGCCGGGTCGAGGAACCGCTGGTGACCCGCTGGAAGGTTTGGCACCCTGAGCCCGCTGTCGTCCTGCGAGACCCCTCTGCATTTGATCGTCCAAGAAGGTCTGCGAAGGCGCTTCGACCCATTTGAATAGTGGGACCAACTATTCTCGGCACCTTCATCAAACCCTACAAGTATGCATCTTCTGAAGTGTCCCTGGGCCAACCAGTGGGCTGACCAGCTTACACGGGATGTTTGCTCTGTCACCGCCGCCGTTTCGAGGAAGCCCTCAAAACTTGGTATCCTGCTTGCTCTGTGTCCCTGACACCTTCACACTCAATTTCGAACACTTGGCATTCCCAGGTCTGAAGTGAGACGAGTGCGACCGGACAGAGTAAAGGCGGTTACCGTGTTACCCTGCTGCGGCAACGACCTGTGCAAGTTCGCTGCACTTGTGACCCCCTTGATCCTGAAACCTGCTACCGCGGAAACTACACAGCATCGAGACGTCCTGCTTATCGCATCCAGACCTGCCAAAAGAGTGAACTAAACTGGCGAAGTCTGGTTCTGCCTGAATCAGGGACCGGTGAGTAGTCCATACCCCAACCGGTGGCCCCTAGCGCAGGAACCCATTTCTTTTCTACCGCTGTTGCAAAATTGCAGCTCCATCCCGCACTCTCACCCTGCCTCTGCCCGCAAGTGGAGGTCTTGCTTGAGTAGTGGGGACTTGTTCTTCATCGCCTCATCCACTTTCCTGAACTGTCAGAGACCCTTGAAAAGACCCTATTTTGTCCATTGGCACCAGTATGTGCATGTACTATTGAGCATAAGGCTTCTCTCTTCGTAGGGCTTGGACTGCCTCTTAGTTAGGTGTATTTCTGATGTCAAACTGGGTCTAATGATTACTTACACTGCCTGTTTGCTTTCCCATCTAGGTGGTCTACATATTTCGTGCTTTTAACTCCTTAGACCCCACGGTCTTGTATATATATATATATATTGTATTGATTGTGATGTGTTGGTTTACTTCAGTATTATTGTGATTCTTTGCTATGGTCAATGTTACAAAGGCCTTGTAATAAATGTGTCTATATTTTTAATATAACGCCTCCCTGAAGTAATTTGTAAGTGTCCTTGCTTTGTGTGCTCATTGAGGTCTTTCAGTCACCTTCACCCCTCTTGAGACTTAGTCTTGACCGCGGCCATCGCTACCCTAATTGTTCTGGCTCGTCCAGAGGTTACCCTGTTCCAAGAAACTAGGCTGGCCTTCTGAACCTCTGCTCCTCCAGGTCAGAGTTCAGAAATCCATCTTAACAAGTTGGTGTACAGCGGTTGGATAGGACTGAAGGAATCCAGAGTTGCGCATGAGCAAAGGCATTTTGAGTTATTCCTACCAGGACACATAGTGAATTGTCGTAGTATAACTTTTAAAAGGTCATAGTCCTATCTAACAGTATGGAAACAAGTACCTTGTTAACTTTAAATGCTTCAAAATCTGACACATTGAGAAAGATGTGTGGTGAGAGAGGTGTTTCCTCACAAGGCACAAACGTAGAAATGATCCTGAGAATCATGGACCGGCAAGAAGCTCAGCTTAGAACTATAGCTTCCGAGTACAGCGCAGAATGAGGCGGGGCTGCTCTCACTGGTAGAGCTGATGGTTCTGCCGCTGCACTGATCCACAGCGATCATGAGGACAGGGAGGATGAAATGTCGAATGTTTCCTCTGCCAGTGCTGATGGGGAGGCCATACTTGAATTCAAGAAGCAAGAGCTGCTGTTTAGGCAGAAGGAGCTTGAGTTCAACATAGCCAAACTAAAGATAGAGCAGGTAGGAAAACAAAAAAACAGGGATCACCAGTTGGAACTGGCCAAGCTTCAAGTTGTCAATGGATCCAAGGGTCCTGGACATGTTTCTGGTGCCTCTTCTCATCCAAGGTTTCCGAAAGATCTGCTCAGTGTGTATAAGGAAAATAATGACATTATGGACTGGCTGAATACATTTGAGTATGCATGTGAAGTTCAACAAGTTGACAATGCTGATAAAATTGCTGAATTACTTAGCAGACTACCCCATTCTGGCTGCAGTGCCATTATGGAAATGTCGAAAGCTGAGAGAGCAGATTTTGCAATGTTGAGGCAAACTCTCATCTTAAAGTTTGGAAAGACTCCTGCCCAATACTTAAAAAGATTCAGAGAGTATAAGAAAAAAGAAGGTGGTACTTGGGTATCTTATGTAACTGAATCCTTAAAAAAACTTGACTGGCTGGGTCGAAGGTTATAAGGTTTCTACCTTTGAAGGTATGATAAGTCTTGTTATGCTGGAACATATTTTTGCATCTTCTTCCCCTGAGCTTAAGCAGGATTTGGCCGATTCCTAGGAGATAGATCCTAAGAATCTAGCCATTGCAGCAGATTTATGGGTGTCACATCGAGTGTCCCCTAAGGACAAGACTCATCTTGGTAAGCAGGAGGAAGGGAAAAAGTCCAAAGATAAGGAGGGTGGGGAAACTGATAAATCTTCTTCCCAAAAGGGCCACAAAAAGAAAAACAAGGGTAAGACACAAGACAACTCACAGGGTAGTGGAGGTCAGCCTCCAAAACCGAACTCTGGTTATAATAAGCCTCCCTATGTGAACAGACCCAATGGATCTTGTTTTGCTTGTGGAGCAACTGACCACGTGAAGGGAGATCCCAGATGTAAGGTCAAAACCTTGGGGGTCCACTGTGCTAATCTGGCCTCCTCCTCCTACGAGGAAGAAGAGATTACTGGAGCATCCTTCTACTCAGAACCCTTCCCCAGTGGGATAGAAGCTGAGGTAGATTTAGTTTCCCTGTGTTCCTGGGAGCCTAAAGTCTCAGAGGCTTATTCTAGGATTCCAGATAACACCAAGCACTACTTTAAGGACAGTGTGCTGATCAATGGAGTAGATACTCCAGCTCTTAGGGATAGTGGGTGCAGTAGAAATGTAGTGGATTCTACCTTGGTAGACCCAGAGGAAGTTGCCAGAGCTACTCTGATGCCCACTAAGTTGGCTGACGGCCCACCTCTCATGTTCCCAATAATACCTGTAAATCTTACTATCAATGGTACAGCAGTCAGGATTCCAGTGAGCATTCAGAGGAGTGTCCCAGGAAAGATCTTGTTGGGCAATGATCTCAGAGTTTTAGGGCTTGTGGGAGATACTGCTGACAGACTCTGCACAAGGTCTCAAACAAGGGCAGCACTGGCCAAGACCAATGCCCTGCCCCAGCCGAAGGGGAAACCCAAGGCTAAAGGAGTCAAAAAACCAAAAAGAGGGAAAGAGAATATTCCCCCTAACTCGCCTGCCACTGAGGTGGAGGTAGTTGGTCAAACACCCGGACCTGACGAGGTGGTGATGCCTGAAGTATTTGACCCCAATGACCATCCTGAACTAAACGATTTGTTAGTAGAAGGTGGTCCTGATAGGGAAGAATTCAGTAAAGGCCAACGTGGATGCCCATCTCTGGAAGGCCTAAGGAGACAGGCCTGCTCCCAGCTTGAGGGTGAACCTCCTGGGAAGCACCAGATTTATTGGGAAGGTGGGCTCCTGTATAGTGAGCCTACAGAGTCTACAGAAGAAGACCAAAGGAGGTTGGTGCTTCCCCTTGCTGTAAGACCCTTCCTCCTACAGCTGGCACATGAAGTGCCCCTTGCTGGTCACCTTGGTATTAAGAGGACCAAACAAAGGTTATCCATGCACTTCTACTGGCCCAAGATGGGGGTGCAAGTAGAAAATCACTGCAGTAGTTGTGCCTCCTGCCAGTTATCTGGTAAGAATGGTTCAACAATCCAAGCTCCATTGGTACCACTCCCAGTTGTGGGGGTACCATTTGAGAGGGAAGGGATCAGCAATGTTGGTCCCCTTGACCCCCAAACATCCTCAGGCAATAGGTTTATCGTGGTGCTGGTCGACCATGCCACCAGGTATCCTGAGGCCATCCCATTGAAAACTGTGACTGCCAAGTCAGTTGCAAAAGCTTTACTTGGCATCTTTATTAGGGTTGGCTTCCCAAAAGAAGTTGTGCCTGACAGAGGCAGCAGCTTTATGTCAAAGTATATGCAGGCTATGTGGAAGGAATGTCGAGTCACCTATAAGTTTTCTTCTGCATACCACCCCCAGACCAATGGTCTGGTGGAACGGTTTAACAGGACCTTAAAAAGTATGATTGGGGCTCTGGAAGAACCTCAAAGAAGAAAATGGGATCTTCTTTTACCATGCTTACTGTTTGCCTACAGAGAGGTACCACAAGAGGGTGTCGGCTTCTGCCCCTTTGAACTTCTGTTTGGTCACCCTGTGTGGAGACCCTTAGCCATAGTCGAGGAGGGATGGGAGATGCCCACTCCCCCCATTACTACCAACATAGTAGACTATGTGTTAGGGCTCAGAAAAAGGATGGTACTCCTGATGGGTCTGGCTAGTGACAAGTTGAAGGCAGGACAAGCTCTGGTGAAACATTGGTATGACCAGAAGGCTTCCCTTATTAACTTTACACCTGGTCAGAAAGTCCTGATCATGAATCCCATACGGCCTAGGGCTTTACAGGATAAATGGTCCAGCCCTTACACAGTGGTGGAGTCACTGGGTGAGTTCAACTATTTGGTGGACCTTGGAATGCCTGGACAGGCTCCAAAAGTGTTCCATGTAAATAGGCTGAAGGCTTTCATCCCAAGAGTTGAAATCACAGCACTGCTATAGGCTTCAGATGTTGAGGAGGAGGAGTCAGAACCTCTTCCTGACCTATTCCCAAGCAGTCCTTCAGATAACTCCATTGAGGGTGTCCGAGTGGCCCCTCACCTGAATTCTGATCAGCAGGCTGAGGTGAGAAGTTTGCTTAGGCAATATCCCCCCCTGTTTTCGCAGTCCCCTCGTTTGACACCTTGGTGCAATCATAGCATAGACAAAGGAGACAGTGTACCTACCAAAAGTAGGGGATACAGAATGTCAGACAAAGTACGGTCTTACATTAAGACAGAGGTCAACAAAATGTTGGATCTTGGGGTGATTGAACCCTCTAGTAGTCCTTGGTCCAGCCCTGTGGTTTTGGTGCCAAAAGCAGGTACTTCTGATTTGAGGTGCTGCGTGGATTACAGGGCTCTGAATGCTGTCACCAAGACAGATGCACATCCCTTGCCTAGAACATATGAGCTGGTGGATACCTTGGGCGCCTCCAAGTACCTCAGCACATTAGACCTCACTGCAGGCTATTGGCAAATAGCCCTTGCAGAACATGCCAAGGAGAAGACAGCTTTCTCAACGCCAGAGGGCCTTTACCAGTTCAGGGTAATGCCTTTTGGGTTGAAGAATGCACCTGCCACATTCTAGAGGCTTGTGAATCATGTGTTGAATGGGTTGGACGAATTCTGTCTTGCATATCTGGATGATATAGCCGTTTTCAGTGCCACCTGGGAAGACCATGTGAAACACCTTGGGATTGTGTTACAGGCTCTTCAGAAGGCCCACTTGACCATAAAGGCCAGTAAATGCCAGATTGGACAAGGCTCAGTGGTTTACCTTGGACATGAAGTAAGTGGAGGGAGGATACAGCCTCTACCCAGTAAAGTACAAGCAGTACAAGACTGGCCTACCCCCACTACAAAGACCCAAGTGAGAGCCTTATTAGGACTCACTGGGTACTACTGTAATTTCATGGCAGACTATGGCACCATAGCTGCCCCTCTGACTGCCCTCACTACTCCAAAGAAACCCAAGAAGGTAACTTGGACTGAAGAGTGTGAGAAGGCCTTTCGTGGCTTAAAAGACTCCTTGTGCCAGGCCCCTGTGCTCAGGGCCCCTGATTACCAAAGACCTTTTATTGTGCAGACAGATGCCTCTGACACTGGGATAGGAGCTGTACTATCACAAGTAGATGAGAAGGGTAAGGAAGACCCTATTGGCTTCATTAGTTGCCAGCTTAAGGACAGAGAGCTCAGATGGTCCACCGTAGAGAAAGAATGTTTCTCTGTTGTGTGGGTCCTACGGAAGCTGAGGCCCTACCTCTATGGGACCCACTTCACTGTGCAAACTGACCATAAGCCCTTAAAGTGGCTAATGAACATGAAGGGATAGAATCCAAAGTTGATTAGGTGGTCCATAAGTCTGCAAGGCTTTGACTTCACTATTGAGCATAGACTAGGTGTCCAACATAGCAATGCTGATGGGTTGTCCAGAACGTTTAACTGACCCAAACAAGAAACTCATCCAGGGGTGGATTAGTTCCCCCTGTCCTTAGTCTGGGGAGGGTGAGTGTTAGGAAATATTTCATATTTGAATGTAATTTCCCCTCCATGTGTCAACACCCAAACTTTTTGCTGCTGTTCTACACCCTGATCTAACCTTTGCCATAGTAGCGCAGCCCTCAGCCGCACTCCTCTGGGCTTTCGCTCAATTCTTATGGGGAAACTGACATGCCCTTAAGACAGTCAGCACTAGGAGACTTCGTTTCTCTTAGTCCTTTCCTCAGGTTGCAGCTTTTGTGCAACATGTTACAAGAGTGCGATGTAACTCTCTTTACAGCACCCTTGGGTCTCTAGTCATTCCAAAGGCCCTAGAAACTCTCGCTGGACTTATTATGAACTGTGCAGGTGTGTCACGGACAGGACTGGTGGCAGCTATCATTTATCTTATGTTTTGAACCCTTTTTTGCCATGTTATCCACGCTTACCGCGTTTGGCACGAATAGGTGGCCTGGCTCTAAAATGGCCAAGCCACGAAGTTCTTTGTCCTGTCCTTTGGCCATCTTGCCCCTTCACATTCCCCATGTCGAGCCAACCCGGGTCAGTCCTTATTTGGTCATGCACTTTCTCGCAAAACCCAAAGCTTTCCCGGGCTTCTGCATGCCTTGTGTGTGTGCCTCCAGGATGTGGGCTGGGACGTCTGTTCCCAATACACATCCTGGGTGCCAGAGAGTCTGGAGATCTCCCATTGGGTCCTCTCCATTTTGGCGCAAAGGGAACTTTGGATAAGAGGAGGCCAAAAACACCACTACCATGTGGATCTCCTGAGTTCACACGAACAAAGGAGAAGGAGCCAAGTATCTTGCAACAAGAAGCCGAGTCGAGGAACCGCTGGTGACCCGCTGGAAGGTTTGGCACCCTGAGCCCGCTGTCGTCCTGCGTGACCCCTCTGCATCTGATCGTCCTAGAAGGTCTGCGAAGGCGCTTCGACCCATTGGAATAGTGGGACCAACTATTCTCTGCACCCTCATCAAACCCTGCAAGTAAGCCTTTTCGGAAGTGTCCCTGGGCCAACCAGTGGGCTGACCAGCTTACACAGGACGTTTTCTCTGTCACCGCTGCCGTTTCGAGGAAGCCCTCGAAACTTGGCTTCCTGCTTGCTCTGTGTCCCCGGCATCCTCACACTGAATTTTGTACACTTGGCATTCCCAGGTCCGAAGTGAGACGAGTGCACTCAGACCGGAGTAAAGGCAGTTACCGTGTTACCCTGCTGCAGCAACAACCTGTGCAAGTTTGCTGCACTTGTGACCCCCTTGACCCTGAAACCTGCTACCGCGGAAACTACATGGTGTCAAGACGTCCTGCTCATCACATCCAAACCTGCCAGCAAAGTGAACTGAACTGGCGAAGTCTGGGTCTGCCTGCATCAGGGACCGGTGAGTAGTCCATACCCCAACCGGTGGCCCCTAGCACAGGAACTCATTTCTTTTCTACCGCTGTTGCAAAATAGCAGCTCCATCCCGCACTCTCACCCTGCCTCTGCCCGCAAGTGGAGGTCTTGCTTGAGTAGTGGGGACTTGTTCTTCATCGCCTCATCCACCTTCCTGAACTGTCAAAATTGAAGAGACCCTATTCTTTCCATTGGCACAAGCGCGTGCATGTACTATTGAGCTTAAGGCTCCTCTCTTCGTAGGGCTTGGACTGCCTCTTAGTTAGGTGTATTTCTGATGTCGAACTGGGTCTAATGATTACTTGCACTGCCTGTTTGCCTCCCCATCTAGGTGGTCTACATATTTCGTGCTTTTAACTCCTTAGACCCCACGGTCTTGTATATATATTGTATTGATTGTGATGTGTTGGTTTACTTCAGTATCATTGTGATTTTTTGCTATGGTCGATGTTACAAAGACCTTGTAATAAATGTGTCTATATTTTTAATATAACACCTGCCTGGAGTAATTTGTAAGTGTTCTTGCTTTTGCGCTCATTGAGGTCTTTCAGTCACCCTCACCCCTCTTGAGACTTAGTCTTGACTGCCGCCATCGCTACCCTGATTGGTCTGGCTTGTCCAGAGGTTACCCTGTTCCAAGAAACTAGGCTGGCCTTCTTAACCTCTGCTCCTCCACGTCAGAGTTCAGAAATCCATTTTAACATCTGGAAATATGATTAGATTTGAAAACAACTGTAAATATATTGCTAAAGCTTTATGGAAGCATAATGGAAGCTTTATGTTCTGGCTTTCACAGCTGTTTGAGCTGTGAAAGCCAGAACAACCGGGGAATAGCTCAGTGTGTTAAGAACCTGCAGCACAGATCTAGCAGCATGTGTCACACAAATCAATGCAGCGTGCATATTAATCTGTCAAGTCAAATTTCCAAAAGACAGTGATAGGGAGAAAATATGAGAATGCCTTTTAACCATTTTATAAATCTCACACCAATAACTGATCTTTTGATACTTTTGCCATTAATGCCAAACTGAATACATTTCACAGGAGCAAGAAAGTTTAAAAACACGTTAAGGCACAGCTAATATTAAACTGGCTCTTCTCAATCCCTAATAACGTTTTTAGAGATTTTGGCCAGTCATAACATCTTTCCAGATTAAGTTTTTCACCATAATCATATTCATTTTGCCAGATGATATCAAAAGCCTTACACAATAGTGAAGTTTAATTGTCTCAAGAGAAATCCATATCACAGCTACAAGTAGCAGGCTTGAAGTTTAATGAGAGCCCAGATACAATGGAGGGTGTAGCTCGACTTAAAATTGGTTAGCTTGATAGATTTAGAGAGGGCACTACATTCCCAAAAATATTTAAGTATTGAGAAATGGTCCCATAATATGTATGACGATTCTCATCAGGCCCTGGCCATTCAATCAAAAGAAGTTTGCCTTCTGGGACTTGGAGTTTATATTTTCCTAAATGTGTTTACCGCAACACATCAAATATATATCGACATTGGCTAAAAATGCAAACACTAACCACAGGTCACCTTCTTTCCCACTGCTGACTCCTTACTCTCTATGGTGGTTGTGCAGCAGAAATGGTTGTGAAGCAGAAATGCATGTTCTCTCACTTCATGCTACTCAGGTGTCACTTAGGTGTGAGTGGTGTATCCGGTGCTGAGTGTTTCTCTGCATTCGCACCCACAGAAGGACCATCAGCCAATCAGGTGGATGGAACAGTGGCGAGAATAGACATTTTCCACCCGCTGCTCCCAGCCACACAAGGCCTTTGGGTGGGGCCCAATGAAATGGGTGGGGCCATTTCATTTCAAATCTATTATGGGAAGGATTTGCCCCCTAATATCTCAGATCCCCTTCCCCACATCCTTCATAATCCCCACTTACCTGCAGGACCAGAGCTTCGTGCTCCAGTCCCAGTGCCTCTCCTATTTCTCGGGCACCGCCATAGACATGGAAAGCGGGCATCTTTTTTTAAATTTCTTGACAGATTGGCTGCCCAAACAGACATCACCCAAGGGAAAGAAAACAACACCACCTGCACCACAGTTGAACCCCAGGGTCTGAATAACTGTCATGCTTCGGCTGGAGGGCAGACATGGTCAGTAATGGCCCACAGCCCTCACCAAGACCCTTGCTTCACTCGGGAATGCCTTGCCCCGCGCTGGCAGGCCATTACCAGCCATGTCCGCCCTCCTGCCAGGGCATGAAAACCATATTCTGGTTCTAGTACTTTTACTTTTCATGTTTCATTGTTGACCTATGACAGAATGCAAAAAAGGAATCAGGAATGAATGCACTGTTTACAAGTGACACTGGGGCAAATTGACATGTTTTAGAATTCTGTGATGAGTTACTTGTATTATTTAAGCAATATTCCCTGAGCCACGTGGGCATTACTGAGTCAGGTAATTCCCCAGGGCCTATAGTTATAGGCCAGAGTGAAGCAAGGGCCTTAACAGAGGCCCGGGGAATTACCGGTTTCAGTAATGGCCCCGTGGCGAGGGGTATATTGCTATTAGTATCCCGGCCCCCAAGATCGGAGTACTAAGAGCATTCTATGCAGCGTTTCGGAATAGAAAAGAAAAATAAATTCCCAAGGAAATGGTCACCGGGAAAGGGAAAACAGAGTCCATTTTCCCTTTCCATGGCAGCCTTCAGGAGCGGATGCGCTGGGAACAGAAGTGTTTGACTCTCGCCGGGTACTAATAATAAACATTGCTTGTTTTATTCATTATTTGAAAAAACGCATCTAGCATGTTGTTTTACATAAGTGTACATAAAATGTGTAGTTTTGCAAAACAGTGTTTTATTTGCTTTCAAACAAGCAGGAACCATTTTTAATGTCTTTAAGTACGTTTCTAGTTAATATGTTGTTTCACGATTAAACCAAATAGCACGTGAGACCAGCTGTATGAATATGACTTTAAAATGCACATAGACCATTACAATTAACAGCCCGTCATTAGCACTTTCCTTGAAGAGTTGGAATTTTGCACATGAAAGGATCACTGAAGGGGAACTGGCTCCCATGACCCATTTTCCATCAGTTGCTGTCTACTGCAAACCCCTTATCTGACGACAGAGCTTCAAATCACAGATCCAAGGCAGTGCACAGAATTTAAATGGAATTTAGAGCCTGGCAGGGAACACAATCATGACAGCTCTGACTGAGACACCTTACAACCAAAGGCGGCCTTTGCTACGAACCTTTCTTGTGAGATTAAAAACAGCCACCCCAAAAGAGAGAAGAAATCAAGATTTATTGTCTGTAAACTGGAGAACTGGGCACAGCTTTAAAAGTACGGTCAGTCTTGGCAAAATCCAGGAAGGTGACAACTCTTTATTTTGTCAAAGCAGCATGGCCGTTATTTTTAAATAAAAGAAGCGATCAGTCAGATTTTAAGTTCAAAATGTACATTCAGTGGTAGGTTTTCCTTGTAGGAAGAAGAGCTACCCTCTAGAGAAATAAAAAAAAGCATTACTTTCGTAGCAAACAAGTGAATCGTACTACCCAAAAATAAATGAAGGGCCATGAGACTACCCTTAGTATAATTATACAATATTATTGCTGTCTTCTTTCATGCCATATAGCGGGCTGGTTGTGCTGCATGCTCATTGGTGCATGTCACAGCAAATATGTCACACAGCTACTGTGTTAGTCCACTTCATTTGTCTATTTGCATTTATTTATGCGCACAAAACCCTTGGGTATCTAGGCGCTAGTTACAGAAGTGCGTAGACAAGAACATACAATGTATAACATACTGGAAATCCCCTCCTCTTGTGGTGGGGAGCTACATCAGACATGCATACAGGACATAGTAGGCGTAGAAATACATGCTGGAAAGCTCTCCTCTTGTTGCGGTGAGCTACATCTGAAATGCATACAATACAGGATAGGCGTGAAAATACATACTGGAAAGCTCTCCTCTTGTTGCGGGGAGCTACATCTGAAATGCAAAGAGGACATGTTAGGTGAAATTATAAAAAACTAGTGTGCCTCCCATCTAGTTACGGGGATGTACATCTGGCTTGCATACGTAGGACATGGGTGTGGGTGAAAGTGGACAGTTCCTACTGAAAGAGGTGTATGGTCACAGGCAATCATTCGGTATTAACATAATATAACAGAGCCACACTTAGTGGACTGGGGTTGCTTAAGTAGAACATGAATCAGCTTAGTTATCAAATAGTATACAGGAGAGCACAGATCTCAGTGACATGAGTGGAAGGAATACAGTTGTAGAATGCGTTAGTCAGAAAGTTAGTAGCGAGGGTATGTTCACATTACAAGTGGCGTGGAAGGTCTGTACAGTGAGGATAAAGCCTTACCATGTCGTTGTACGTATGTAGGAATATAGGTCCAATCTAGGTGAGAGAGGCTACACATGGCTAGGGTGCAAAAAGTTTCTCACCGGCAGTTTGTTCGTCGGCAAGTGGAATCGCTCAGCAAAGGGATCAAGGCCCGAGGGACGTGATGTCCAAAACTAAGGGTAGGGGAGCAAACTTTGTAGAAGCATGACTGAAGAGTGAACTATGCAAGGCATAGTGATGAGGGCTTGGGGCAAGGTCTGTTAGAGGCATAGAGGCACGAGAAAGGTTCCACAGAAGTAGGCTGCAGGGGGGAAGTCGCGGTCAGTGAGGAGAAGTATGGCCAATTACACTCTTACCTTCTAACGCCGGTAATCAGAAGTGCAACGGGTAGCCAGGCAGGCATGTATCGATGAGAACCCCTCCAGAAGGCAGACAGGACAAGACAGGGGTAAACTTGAGCCTTAGTGAGAGCCTTCGTGTAAGGCCGGCTCTGGGCCATGGATGGTTTCTGAGGGCAGGTGGCCTATCAGGAGGCTCAGTGGTGGTGGGTGGCAGCAGGGCAGTGAGGCCCAAGTTGGTTGGATTGGCAGATCTGTCGGCCACTTTGTCACGGCTATGTGTGCACAGGTATAGAGCAAGGTCAAGTAATAATCACAGTGCAAAGATTTTAGATATGTTGTCTCCCGTGTGTCAATGGGAGATGCTGCTGGACTGCAGGTTGTACATCGAGGGTTCTCTGGGATACAATGCTCAATGCAACCTGTAATTATTATTATTTTTATTATGTGTTTACTGTGTTTTAGTTCAAGAACTTTTCACAGAAAACATACAAAATAATTTCATCATAGTAATAATGAGAAGCTAAAAACAATTAAATGTCATAAAAATATTAACAGAATATTACAAAAGGTACATTGAATACATAGATATCGACATTAGAAAGATCTTAAAAATTCCAAAGAGAAGTCTTAAAAATGCTCCACAACATGTTTTTCACAAGTGGAAAAGTGCTATGCGCATTGAGACTGAGTCAGCGTTGAGGCATACGTTCCAGAAGTCTTGGGTTTTAATCGGCTCACAGTTATGTAGAATACTTCCTAGAATGCACATATATTGCGTGCCCAATTTGGCGCATTCAGTGAAAACATGCTTAGCAATTTCTCTTCTTTCCCTGACTTTGCATATTTGACAAATCCTTTCCTCCAGGGGTAAATTCATTCTAGATCCCAAAGTGTCCAGCAAAGGCAATTGGCTAGTGCGTAGCAAGGGTTGTAATCTACGTACCGCCGGATCTGGGCACGGAAGTAGATAGGGCTCTGTTTTTTTGTAATTTTTAGTACCTGTGATTACACTCTTGTAGCTACTCAAGTTGGACAGATGGGCGTAATTATTACACCAATCCCATCTGTTCAATCTTCTTGAAAATGCCTTTTTCAAAACCTCAAGGTTTTTCCAACACTCAAAATTTGGGACCCAATCTATGTACTCAAAAAATGTGTTGTTTAAATTCTGGTAATTATAACCCCCAATAAGTGACTCGGCCTCATAGTTCTCACCAATTTAATATAACAGTGGACATTTAGGGATGGTTTTAGAGTTTAGGAAGAATTCACCTCTCTTCTTTAATGCTAAGCCTCTCAGTGATATAATGCCTAGTTCGAGTCGTAATTACTCCATTGAAGTAGAACTGGGAAGACCCAGAATAGCACACCAGAAGAAACCTTCTAGTTTATTAAGTCACCTCAGGTCCCTTGTGGCTAAGGGGTCAGGTCTGTATAACCACTGTTTATACACAGTTAGAATACCCTCTAAAGAGTACTGTGCAAATTGTCCTGCAAATGTCCTTATTAAATAGGTAAGTTGCTTGGCTTTCCTGATCTTTGTGTCTCTTACACTGTCCTTATTGGTGCAATTAGACGTTTGAAAACCCAAATAAATATAGATGTCAGTATACTCAATCACACCCAAAGCAGTAATCATGGCAAGCCTATTGCTTTTCTTAGCAGTCACTAGCAGTACTCTGGCTTTACTTAGATTAAGGGTTAGTTAATGCTCTCTGATTTGGGTGCTTTGAAACAGTATTTTACTTGTTGTATAAGTACCTAGCAAGCAAACAATAAAAACATGAATAAATAAATAAAGATGTTTACATTTAATCATTCAACATAGCTTTCAGATCTGAGTAAGTCGAATAAAACAAGATCGTCTGCATATAACCTCGCGACGATAGGGGTGCACCCTACTTTCGGGGTGGGGCAGTTTGTTTATGTTTCCAATCGTGCATACAAGTCAGCTATATATAAATTGAAAAACAGAGCAGCCAGCACGCATCCATGCTTTGCTCCCCTATTAATGGTCAACAGTCAATGCATGTTACATTAAGGGGGTTCCCTGTCTTTGCCCTGCCCGCAACATAAAATCATCTAATAATCTTACATTATGGGTCGTGGATGATCCAGCACGGAAGCCTGTCTGAAAGGGATACAAGATGTCATTTTTCTTTTCGAGCCATGCTTGAAGCTCACTTAGCACAAAGGTTGCAAAGTCCTTGCCTGAGACGTCCAGCAGTCTATAGTTCTCCAGGAGAGTGCCATCACTTTAAACAGCGGCACCAAAATAGACTGCTGCCAAGAGGCTGGAACGCCTTGTTCCAAGCAGGCTTTCTTAATTACAAGAGCAAAGAGACAGGCACAACCATCTGGATCCTTCTTTCGAATGGCATTACAAAGGCCATTTGGGCCAAAAGCCCTTGAGCTTTTCGATTGACCTATTACAATGCAAATGTCCTCGAAATCAAAGTTCAGTGACCACGGTGTTTTGCCTTTGCATACAGGGGCAGCTGAGTCCATCTGGAAAGTATTTTAGTTCCAATATAATGCTTTCACGATTCCTCAGAGATGGGATTTAGTGTGTGGGCACTCTTAGTGCCCCTTGTCAGTGTTAAAACTTGCAACATTGTGTGAGTTTTCTTACTCCTCAAGGCCCCCAACATACGCTGCCAGTTTGCATTAATGCCAGCAGCTTTTTGCCTTTTTAACCAATTATGGTAGTTTTTCTTAACTAACTTGATCTCGTGAACAACCAAATTCGCTGGGCTTGCACTTGTCTTTACTTGTCTCAGATCTCTCTGCATTTTCTGTTTTGCATCACAGATTTCAACATCAAAGGAGCGTGATGATAACTTATCAGAGGCAACTTGTGGGGTACCCTTGACTATTCCTACTCTATGTGTCATACAGTGAAGAGAGGCTGCAATAACTGTGGCAGTATAACCAGAGGTGTCTAAAACACTATTTTAAAAAATATATATTTTTATTTATTGCATTTGATTATACGCCCAAACCCTAGGGTATCATGACGTAGGTTACAAGGGTACTTTCAAACTTATTTGTGCAAGAATACTTACAATCTTAACAGGTTGCATGATAGAAGTGCTTTAGCCTGGTTACAAGAAGAGGTTCATAGAGATTGAGTGTAGGGTACAGAATTACATGGTAGACAGGGCATAAATGAGGTAGACATTAGACAATTATACAATAATGATGAAGTAATATACAATGGTTTGGGACCGAGTGCCTAGCGGCCAGGCAGAGGATCAATAATATGACTGCCGCAAGGTTAGAATTTGTTAAAGAGACAGGTTTTTAGAAGTTTTTTGAATTTGCAGCCACATTCTGGAGGGCTGTACATGACCTCTCTATGCTGGCATAAGAACAGCAAAGGTGATTACCAGCATGGTTGGCATCTGCATTGCCAATACCAGAACCTTTTTGGTGGTTCTTGATTTAGATTCAAACTTAAGTTGAGCAACGCATGGTCACTGTAAAGGTTTGAAATCGCCTCCAAGTCATACACAGATTCTAATAGAGCATTGTTACCAAAATAGTAGTCAATGGTTGCCCGCTTAAATCCTGAGTACCAAGTTTCCTTCCCCGGACAATCACTCTTAGTCCGTCCATTTACCATTGTTAATTCCCACTCTTTCAGAAACTTCAGCCAACGTAACCCCCACAAGTTACTATTCTTTTGGATCATCTCACTCCTAGCTGCAACATACTGGTAAGAAACAGAGGGAGTGCATTCACCACAACGTCATTAATATCATCACTGATCGGTAAAACATCACAGATACAAAACCCCATGTGGCTATGGTTGCATCAATATACATGAACATTTCCTCCATTTTCTCACCACCCGGGGATCATAGATGTTTAGTAACAGCATGTGTTTTTCTAAGGGACCGGTTTATGTCTAACCTCCACTGCCGAAATATTGCCAGTAGCATCAATAAGTGTCACTAGTGAGGAGTGTAGTTCTTGAGACATCCCAACAAGCAAGCTGCCAAATTGGCGACCCTTTGTCCCTTTATTTGCCGGTGCAACATATAATGTGTAACCGTCAATTTGGGTTGAAACAGTCAGCCACGTTTCTTGCAGCATAATTATGTGAAATTCTAGGAGCCAGTTTAATGAAGCATTCCAAGATAAAAAGTGGGAGTGCCCCCTGCTATTCCAGCTGGCCACTCTACATATTCATCTATGGGAATCCTCCATATCAGGTAGTACGCTCTTACGCCATTTCCATCCCTTGAAATTGTCGTAATTTGCAGCATTGGGCAATAGGGGCTTTAGGTGCATGAACCAGACTTACATTGGCCACAGGACCCTTACAATGGATATAGCCAAAACTAACCCTATTAACACATATTTCCTTATCCACTTCAAAACCCAAGAAGGACAATGATTCATGTTGGGATCATATCATTGCTGCAAACTCTGGAAGGGAACAATGCATTTGAGACATGTTGTCACTGCCTTCCCCCAGAGGTTCGATACAGTCAAAGTCACATGAATTTCATATGTGTAGCAAAGGAATTTTATTGACAAGTTTTAGGAGATCAGAGCAATTTATGTTTCCTTTATGACATGAGGTGCCAGGGATTACACCCAGTGACTTTCTCTTCACTTGGATAATTATCCGGGACTTGAATGCTGTTATGTGATCCAGCACAACATACCCAATCATATTTAATATAAGAGCTCATTTTGGGTTATAGAACATTTTTCCTAGCCTTGAGAACGACCAGAGGGTCAAAACAGGTGTCGACTGACCATAAGATTAAAAACAATTGGCAAAACCTTGAATGGACCCTGCATATGCATTTCAAAGCTAATTAAAAGTTAAGAGCACTTTTCAGTATTGGACTTTTTTGGCAGAGTGTGCATTGCATCACACCAACCTCCTATTCTGTGAGTTTGGGTGGGCAAGGGTTTTACCACCCTGTGATGGCTATGCAGCAGACCATAACATTAGACTGTAGGGCTTGAGCGCACCAACCCCACGGTTACACCCTTCTCTCTGCATTTAGATTGTTAACTTAAATTGGGGGATGTGGATACGTGTTGTTGTGTTTGCTTCAAAGAAACAGGGTTGATTGCATCCTTATGGAAGGTAACTTTAACTTCTTCAATGTTTGTTTCAGAGTTTTCTCACAGGATTGCTAGTGGCATCGGGTAAGCAATAACAATGTAAGAGCAGGGAGTTATTATCAGTGTCATATAAGGAGAGGTTAGCGGTTTCATGTTGGTGGTGCGCTGTGGAGATCAAAGGCTCCTCCGGAACGTCCTCTTGTATTAATGTGTTTGAGTCTGACTTTGCACATGCATGACAAAATGCTGTGATTTGGCTTTTTGTGCGTTCAGGCACAGGGGGTAATCGAGTCGTAGACTCTGAGGCTATCTCTTCCCTCTGTGATGGGTGAGCCTGGTGCAACCCTTCCAATGTCATTACTCTTGCCAGATGGATTTGCTTTCTGGAAATGGTAGTTCCTGGTCTTGCTCAGGGCTTTGCCTGGCATTCTGGCAAATACGTGTATTTATTTAAAAACAAAAGGGCAAATGTCACCAATTGTAAACAGTATGGTGTACTGTTTTCTTTTCCTCCACCGTAAGGGGCGGTTTTGAAAGACTCCCTTAAATATTGTAAGTCTGCTTACCATTTGGGACCACAGAGGAGTAGAAGGCGTTCAGCAGTAAGAGTCATCCACCATACGCCTGGACCTTTGACAAACCACAGACTCAACAATTTAAGCACCAATTGCATCTCTGTGCAGCGCTATGTGCTGTGTCTGGGATTATGTAGCGCAGCACCACTCGCTGCGCACAGTTGCTCCACCTCCAGCAGTAAAAATGGCCAAAAGAGGTCTGTCAGACCACAGACCACAGACTGACCACTTCAAGCACCACTTACTGCTCCTAAATTAAGAACTTGCATGAGGAGTTTGGTTTCATCAGCTGCTTGGAATGTGTCTAGGACTTTCAAATAACTTGGACTAGGAATTCCAAGGGACCTTCACCCAGGCTTCTGTCACATGAAAATCGAAATACGGATTGTGTGTATGAGGGCTTGTAGAGGTGGGGAGTATAGACTACCTCCTGCTCTAGTATTCTGGACCCTCACTGTGCATTCATTGCTGCACATTTAGGGGTTGTTAAAGGGAAGACTGATGGAGATATATTTCGTTGCATCTGTCCGTGGTGGCCAGACCAGAACCTTTTAATGCCTTGGTTTGTAAGACAACATTTTTATTATACAGAAGGCCAACTGCCATAAAGAAAGCATATGCAGAAATAATAAAAAGTACATTTGGAATTATAGTGAGAATAGCAAGGTAAAAGATAGCGACACTTTAGTGTCAAGTACTTGACGCTTGTTTTCTATAGTGCCTCGAACTTGGAAGATTGAAATGCTTAGTCAAACTAAATGGGGGGGGTCAAAGTTCTTTTACAAGGCAGTGTCCTGCTCCTGAGGCGAGCGTGTTGCAAATGGTCTATCCAACCGTCTTAAGTACCATGAGGAAGTGTGTGGGAGACCCTCTGGGGAGCATGAACATGGTTTAAATGACATGGTCAATGGAATTTCCTCCACTACGAAGGGTCTACAGCCACGTTTCATCTCACTGACCTCTCTCACAGAGGATTAATAACGGTTTGCATACCAATCTGATCCCGCCCACTGCCCACAGTCGAAAGAAAGAATGAAGGAAGGAAGGAAAGAAAGAAAGAAAGAAAGAAAGAAAGAAAGAAAGAAAGAAAGAAAGAAAGAAAGAAAGAAAGAAAGAAAGAAAGAAAGAAAGAACGCGATGAGCAAATAAAGAGACTAGATGAGAGGGCAGTAAAAAGTCAGATCGACAGTAATAACTATTGAAGGGCA
The DNA here is from genome assembly GCF_040938575.1 of Ambystoma mexicanum. Classification (NCBI taxonomy): domain Eukaryota; kingdom Metazoa; phylum Chordata; class Amphibia; order Caudata; family Ambystomatidae; genus Ambystoma; species Ambystoma mexicanum. Next base: position 332,072,872 of record NC_090933.1, on the reverse strand, counting down.
GAAAAATATAGTTGAAGAGAAGGAAATAAATATGTAGTGGTAGGAAAAAACATAAGAAAGAAATAGGGATAGTTGAAAGAAAAGGAGGCTAGCAAGAACGGGAGCGAGATTGATACAGAGAGAGAGAATTAGAGAGAGCGAAGGAAATAAAAGTGCACATTACAGCATAAAGCACAGAACTTCGAGAACATTTGATTCATATTGATTATGTCACAGGCAAAGGTATCTGTTTCAGACAGTCACTTCCCCCATTTCCCCTGGACTCACTTTGGCGGGCGGACATGGGCTTTAACCTTCGCGAGGGCCTCTGCGAGAGAGCTTGTGGGGGTGAAAGCCATTTGCACCACAGGGTTTATCCAGGATGCTAATGTTTTGTTTTCTTTCTGCCCGGAGATTGGCTTGGAAAATGATACCAATCTCCTGAGTAAAAAAAATAGAAATAATTGAAAAAAAAAGATGATGACTGTCGTCATAGGGAAAAGGCACAACTCCCTGTTGCCTCTCCAAATTGAAGAAAAAAATAATGGTGCCACCCGGGGAATGTGTACCCTTGCCCACTGTTCCAGCCACCTGATTGGAGAAGCGCCCTTCCCAGGGTGCACATTTAACATATAACAGAGGAATGCATCTATGGAGCCGGTTTGGCAATTATGTAAGAAAAAGGAAGCGAGTTGGGTAAATGACGTAATGCTTCATACTACCTACAGACATTTTCTGGGGGGTTAACAAACATCTTTCTTTCTTCATTTATTTATTTTAATATGTTTCTTTTTCTAAAATAGCACTGGTGATTACTGTATTGTCCTAAAATTATAATGATCCATCAGAGAGCCCCATTAGAGTCCTGTTGCTGTGACCTACTTTTAACTGTGTGAAAATAGCTGTAACTCAGCTTTAATACAAACTCTGACACTTAAAAAAAAAAAACATTACTTCAATGCCTAAGTCATTTGGAATCATGGAGAATGTTCTTTGGATTTTAAAATCCTCCAGCTTTCCCTGTCTATCTTCTTTATTCCAGTACATACTTTTGAGACACCAGCAGTCATGACAGGAGCCTTCACATTCAGTTGAAGGGCATCATTACAAGTCCGGCAGTATCCCTGCCTGTGCCACCAGTGGATTGCCGCCGCACTTATGAAATTTTACCAGCATCTAGCTTGCCTGGACATTACAAGTCCCGTCGGACCGACATGCTAGGTGGCAGTAAATGTTGTTCCCCATTCCTGTGGAGTCCCATAGGACTCCATAAGAATAGATTCACGGAAGCACTGGTCCTTCAACTGGATGCTAACGTTGCCGGTGCTTCCGTGGTCAGTCTGCCTACCATGACCGCAGTGCCCGGCAGGGTCAGACCTGTTGCGCACGGCGGCCCCATGAAGACAGACTCGGAATATGGCGGTTGGGAAACAAGGGTGCGGGTTGGCTTACCAGCACCCTTGTTTCGGGACCGCCACTATTTTAATGAGGCCTGAAGTGTTCCACACCTTACTCTTGGAGGCATAACATTTCCCTCTACCCACAATCCACAGATACAAACTTTCAGACAGGGGTCTGTGATCCTCTCAGCGCTTGGCATTGAGAGGCAGCATTGAGATGTAACAAAAGGGGGTAAGTGCAAATCCTGTGCCCTGCACCTGGGTGAGGGGACCTAAAAATCATGTTGAGCGGATCTCCTATGTCCCCTGTATCGTGTGGTGGGTAGTTAGAGGCTTAGTGGCATTCTTGCCGGCCTTGTAAGAATGGTGGCACTGGTCGGTGTGGTTTGGATGTCTTCCTGGCACAGGGAGTCCCCCTGAGCTGGTGAGAGGGGATGGTCTCCAGGGTGGATGACTGATCACACCGTTGGTTTGTGTTTAATAGGCACACTTAGTTGATGATCATGGTGGGGGGAGGTGGCCCTGCTTGGACCATGTAGCTCTACTCACTTTTCAAGCTGCTGTTGTGCATGGCAGGAATCAAGCAGAAGAGTGCTGGAGTCCTACTTGGATTCTGTGTAACCATTGGCTTGTGGTTGTGGTGCTCCTGAACAGAGAATAGGGCTGCATTTTCCTTTTCTGAATGGTCACATGGATTCTGTAATCCTGCTAGGACTTTGTGCCAGGTTAAGTGTGATAAATGACATGGGTTTCGGGTAGGGGGATTGGAAGAGTGGTGTTCCAATTTGGAGCTGAGGAGAATTTCCTCTCCAATATTGCTCCTAATTATTGCATAATGGGCTTCTGCTAGAAGAAGTACTAAGTGAGAAGCCCTGACATTTCTGGGAAGGTGTGGGGGCATATGCCATATACATTTAGCAGTATATCTGCTGCAGTGATGTCTGGTAGCTCTGCTTTTGCCTGGAATTCCGCTGCTGTGGCATTTTACTTAAACAGTTGGCTGCTGAAAATACGTGGTGCTGGGAAGAAGAGGCCCTCTAATCACAAGCATTTGATTTTGGCTTCTGCCCAATGGCATACCTTTCTTTGTTGAAGTGGCAGCGAAAGCACAGGATGCTGATACCATTTCCAAATAGAATGCTCTACAAACGTGTGCAGCATGCTTTCAAGTAGGTCCAGGTATGTCAAAAGAGAGCTGTAGGGATGCTGGTGGTCTCCCCTGCTTCAGAGTCTTCAGTTTCACCCAGGCCTTCCTCTTCCAGCTCAGCTACCTCCTCTGAGGTGGCCACTAACCCCAGGGGAAAAACACTGAATAAAGAACTCTGGTGAGGTTACTGCAGAACCCAGCCAGTGGTTGTTCTCTCTGGAGGTGCCTGTGACATGACGGCACTCAAAGGTCAGTACTATCCCTCAAGCTGAGTTTTTATCCTGTATCGGATATCAAGGTCGTGATTTTATCTGAAAGACTGACTTTGAGGGGTATAATCATATCCCACTTAATCACCTTAAATATTTTTAAGGGAGCAGAAGTAACTTTGACTGAGGCTTTGGAGATGGGTCCAATATTGGTCAGTTTGGTGGTGAGGTTGTTGATGCTTGCTGAAGAGGCAGCTGCTCATGATCCAGTGGATTGAAAGGTGGATGCATACTTTAAGAAGTCTTGTGCTGGGGCCTATTTTACTAGGATGACAAGACTGTCTTGGGGCACTTTCAGATGCTGTAACGCTGGACACGTTCCTTTTGGAAGAATCTGATTGCACTCCTATCCCGGGGGAAATGTATCTTCAGGTTCAATTCTTATCGCTAAAGGTGTATCACTAAAGGAATCACAAGCATTACATCTACATTAGCTGTTGTGCGTGTGACGACTTTACAAATACAGAAGAGTATATTTGAAGGTATTTTAAGTCTTCCCTTTCGCATGACGCAATCGCCGCATTACTTCATAGACACACTCAGGGAGCGCATGTTAGAGCTCTTTCTGATGTCTCTCCTTTCAGCACTAATGCCGTAGAATCAGCGTTAGCAGACTACAGCACCCATAAGCAGCCATACGGAGATATACACTTTTTGTATGAATTCAGTTCCTTCCACTACAAACCTTGAGGCTGGTCTTGTGCATCTGCTTACCGACTTTTGAGTCAACTGAATGACTGGACTACTGAAACTAAGGTGCTCCACCCATGATTGTGCCTCTCACCCTCGTCAGTGGCGCAAAAACCATATTCCAAATATGAGTCTATATTCTACTCCGAACTGAGAAGCCCCACACACTAAGCCATACAGTTGGCAACGTGGAACTACTACTAAGCCCTCATACAACTATATAAAGAAGTTGTTTGCCCCCACAAGAAACCACTAAGCTTGTACTTGTTTTATCTCCCACTCCAGTTGGACTTGCTGAAATAGTAATCTGATCTACACTCACCCTCCTGATGAATGTTTATTATTTCATTCCTTAGAACAGAAATATATCAAGATTTTAACCCTCTGGATTTCGACAGAGACTCAAAATGATTATATATGTCAATTAAGTGACAAATGTATGCATGGATAATATGTTCTGCAATATCATTTTTTTTCTAAAACAAGACTCATTCATATGTTTTGATGTATTCTTATAGATTTTCTTTTACCTTATTATTAGCACACAGGTGCAATTGAATGTACAGTGATTTAATACTTTTTTTTAACCAATTTTTTACACTTAATAAAATTGTTGTTTTTTATGAAGGTTTGTTGCTAATTGCCACCTTAGAAAGTGTAACCTGTCCCTCCTAGCTCTATCTCACTTATAATTATTGTCAATTATTATCACAACTGACATTTGATGGGCTTCAGGCTGCTTCTAGGCTATGGGGCGATGGTCTCTGGAAGGGATAAGCCCTCAGAGGGATCACAGAAGTGGGCTGCTATAAAGCTGTCATTGGAGGGTGCAAAGTTATTTGTAGATTTGTTGGAATACAAAGTGCATAACATCTTTACGGCATACAAGAAGACATATAAGCTTTGATAGACATTAAATGTAGTTTATCAATCTTGTCACTCGGTTTTTCGAAATACAGACAGCACCTGCATCCCCATAGCCAAGGAGCAGACAGAAGGCTAACAATAATGTTGAGCAGAACCCTACAGAGTTTTGACTAAATCAGGGTAGTTTGAAGTCCGGAATGAGAGAGGAGGCCCTTGGGTAGTGAGCTGTGTTATTTATTCAGCAAATGGGAGCACAAGTCATCCGATACATGGGCCAGTCGGGTTGTAGCTTGGATACACAGTAGAATTCTCGGTGACTCCTAGCAGTTGGGGACCAGAGTCACTCTGTGGCCGAATGGGAGACACAAGAGTTTGGCTTTTCATCAGGGAGCTCAGAAGTGATTGATCAAGAGTACTATGAGGAGGATTGCGTAGGTCAAGCTTTCCATTTCACTATCTTTTTAGTCCAGACGGGTTGGCAAGTACTGGTTAGTGATGTGCTGGAGGAATTTCAATGGTTATGTGTCCAGATTCTGATTCAAGATGTAGACACTGCAGAGAATAATTTCCATGGTGAGGATGGGGGACTTCATAGTCTCCATAGACCTTCACGATGTGTACTTATACATCCCGTCAGGGGGACATATCAGCAGTTCTTGAAGTTTGCAATGGGGAGACACCACTTTACCAGTTACAGGGTTCCTTCATTTGAATTGCGGACAGCCCTCACAGTGTTTATAAAGGTTTTGTGTCCAGTAGTTAGGGATTCCATTTTTATTTACCTGGATTATTGGCTGGTGAAGGTATCCTCCAGAGTTCATTTGGAGGAGTACTTACACTGTTCTTGCTCTCACTCCTGTGACTTCTAGTCAATTGCAGGAATTCTCACCTCTTGACCTTGCTGGCCCTGACAGTGTTGCTGTTTTCTGGATGGACCTGAGTAGGATATTGCACCTGATGAATTGGGCAGTGCATAAGCATCTGCAGGAATTTTTCAGAATGTTGCTGAAATGGAGTTGGGATCAGCCAGGATGCTTCTCCAGCCATCGGGGCACATAGCTTGTTTTCTTCTTTGCAAACAAGGCCTCTGTTTTTACATCTGTTTCAAAATTGGTGTCCAACCACCCTGTAATTTGCAACTCTGTCTCCTGTGACCACAGCGCTGAAAGACTGCTTTTGTTAGCCACTAGACTTGAGTGCACTGAGGAAAGGCTTCTCACTGGTGCTATCAGTGACACGCAAGTGGTACATGGTGGAAAGTAACTCTCGGGCAGTTAACGCATCAAGAGTGGCCTTTTAGAAGATGGGCTGTTCTTGCAATTAGAAGGAGTTGGCAGCGATTGCCAGGGCTCTGGTAGTCTTTTCAAACAGGGTGCTGGTATGCTTAGTATTTGTCCAGATTTAAAATGTAATAAAACGGTGGTAGCCTAGGTTAACAGGCAAAGAGGCACTGGGTTGAGATTGCAGGAGAATTTGGGGATGGTCTGGAATGGGCAAAACTATATCTGCGTCCCAGTAGAGGGTGCATATTATGCGGCTGGACAAGTGGACAAATGGACAGAAGACCAACTCTGTCAGGGGTTTCTGTACACCCAATTGATACTTCTTCAAAGATGGGGAGTACTGAGGAGAGGTTTGCTTCCCCATGCCTGGATAACGTCACCACTTTATAGAATGCCAAGCTAATTTTTATTGTGCTTCCCAAGCAGGGGAACAGGTATGGATGTGATGTGACGTGTGTTGCCAGGATGTCTTTTATATGCATTTCCGCTAATTCCCCCGGTTCAGGCATCATTGTGTATGTACAGAAGATCAGACTCGATTTTGGTAGTGCCCTATTGGCGCAGATGTTCCTGGTTCCCCTTTTGTTGGACTTGGCATTGTCACTGCTGTGGATTCTGCGGAGGTATCCATCTCTGCTCAGGTCATTTATGGGGTGTAAGGGTGTCTGAAGTACAATGGTTTGTTTGCAAATTGAGAGAGCAGAGTGGCAGAACCACAACCTTACTCCTCAAGCGGCTTATTCCCATTAGCAATGCAGGCGGCTTACAACCCTGAATTGCCAGGCACTTGAACGATTTTGCATCTTAATACCTGATGAATGGAGTGCTGGAACTGACATGTGGCAGTCAGACTGTTCTACAGTACTTATTGGATGAATTCAGGAAGGGGCTGGCTGTCTATACTTTGAGGGCACACTGGTCAGCTAAGAATGCCTTCAGCCAGCCTTGGGATTTCTCCTCTGAAAGTGAGAATCTGGTGGAACAACTGTTGCAGAGCTTCTCTCTCTCTAGACCATTGAAGTATTTAGCGACTCCTATTTGGAATCTTCTGCTGGTGTTGAGGTTTTTGAAAGGTCCTCTGTTTGAGCCTACAGAGGAGGTTTGTGGAACAGTTTTCATGCTGAAGTATGTGGTTTGGTTGCTACCACATCTGCATGAAGGCTGGGAGTGATTGCTGCTCTTTTGAGGACTGACCTCCCTTCTAACAAGCCCCTCCCCCCCGCAACAAGATCTACCTTGGAACCTTCAAGCCTGGTAGTTTCCTTCCAGACACCAATCCCATAATAAAGAATATACATGCACCACTCACCCCTCATTACCTCACACAACTCATCGCCTATCCCACATACCTTGCTAGCAACAGCTTGGCTCTTTTGATCACAAGCAAAAAGCATGTGTCTGCGGATAATTGAGTCTGGGTATCATGGCCTGACCACTTTGCTATTGCATTCACGCTCACACTACCACACAAAATCCCACCACCTACCACACATCCACCTCAACCCCCACCATTCAAACCAAATACATTATAGACATAGCCTTAGCACCACTCATATCACTTCCCTTCCCCCTCCCCACATGCGCATCTCTCCATCGTACTCCACCAACACAACACCATCATCACACAGGCCCTTGACAGAATTGCCGCCCTTAAATTACAAAAAAACACAACAACCACCACAACACATGGATCAACTGTCTCCTCCTCTCTATCCAGACAGAAGCCAGATGCCTAGAAAGAGCCTGGCAAAGTAACCCGCACCCCTCAACTGGGACAACCCTCAGAAACTGCCGCAACACATACAAAACAGCAAAATGGAATGTCAAAGTCACCCATTCCCTACAAAAACTCCAATCAGCCGCCAGTCATGCCCACAAACTATTCAACATCATCAAGTCTCTCTAAACCACCAGTGACACTTTCTACACACCCATCCACTGCAGTATGCTACTCCCTCATGAACTGCTTCATCTTCAAAATACACAAAATCGGGGCAGCCCTCCTCTCAGCTCCTACTCACACCCCCCACTCCCATTCAATCCAACACATGGGACACCTTCCACCCCATTGACACCGACAACCTCATCACCCTGACTGCCAAAACAAACATGCCCACTTCCTGGATGATGCATGCCCAAATCAAGCTGCATACAATTGCATCACCAACTCAATAATGGCTCAACATCATCAACTCCTGTCTCTCACATGGTACTATCCCCAATACACGCAAAACTGAACTGATCTCACCCTCCTTTAAAAAAACATCTCTTGGGCCCACATTCCCTGAAAACGACCACGCCGTTACTATCCTACCATACCTCTCCAAAATCATGGAACAGTTTGACACTGGCTCCCCATACCTGAGATAATTGCCTTCAATGGACTCTTCATTCTAATCAAACTTATTACACACACAAATACCAGACAAACCAGACAACACAGTCTACACATTCCACTCTGCAAACTCACATTTCCACAAATTCAAGCATTTTACCCTGTGCATATGCAAGTCCAACGTGTGTGCAAGTACAAGTGAAGAAAGCTTTCTTTAGCAATGTATTAATCCCATGGTAGTGACACAGTGATCACAGGCTTTTTGTGATGTAACATTGAATTTAGGGTAGGTGTAGTTTTGCCACACTTTTAGGGCGTTCTCAGGCTGCTTGGTGCATAGTGAAACACACATGTATCAAAATACTTCCTTTATTCTTTTCTTGGATATTCTTTTTTGCATATGTAGCTTTATTAAGTGTAGTTGTTAGTTGTTGTAACGAGCACACGTTCTGCCATATTAGAATAGGCTGTTGCTAAAGGCTGCAGATTTTTCCATTTAGTCTGGTAGGCCACATTTCTGACCTGTGATCATTTAATTGAATTTTATTTCTGCCTTTGAGCAGAAGACTTTAAGCAACCAAGGAGCGAGGAGAAAGTGATGCAGAACAGTGTTCAGCTAAATGTTGCAATGGAGTAAGTTCCCAGGGGTCTGAAATGAGATTCAAGTCAGCAGGTGCCTTTGCAGATGATAGGCCAATGAATACATAATGGTTGTGTAGGACACATTGTGATACTTTGGAAGGCCCAGACAGCAGCATTGCCAGACTGAAGAACTAGATTGTGAGCAAAGCTCCCCACTAAAAGCAAGGCACTCAGTATAGTAGTAAACGTGCCTTAGTAAAATTAATACATCAAAGAAATGTATTTTGAGAAGCAGGGCCTCAGGCACGTTTTACATGCAGCTATTCATTGTAAGAAGATAGTTAGAAGGTTGCGTCCAAAGTAGGCAACATGTATTGAGATGAGAGTTGCAGAGTGATTAGGTACAGGGGCTGGAAAGCCAAGAGGGATGATTATGGAGAAGAGATTGTGTTGTTCTATGGGATGCAACAACGTTCTGTCCTTGCTGACTTCCACTCACTACAAAGAAGAATAACTAATGGAAATGTTAAAGTTATAATAGATGTTGCATTTGCAGAACATGTTAATTGTGTGGTTTCTTGCTTTAAATATTGTAGCCCTGAGTGGGTGTTTCGAGATATTATTCAATTAAGTTCCAGAGAGCTGTTTGATTCTGCCGGCTGTATTTTTGGAATAAAAAAGCTGCTTTTACTCAGAATCTGTGAACTCTATTTTTGATTATTTTTTACTACTATCGGATTATTCTTCGGTACTTTCACCCACCTTTACAACCCACTGGGCACCCAGGGCATGGAACACCCCGCTTCTTCACATGAACAGTGCATGCTCCATCACCATTTTCAGAAAGAGCCTCAAAAGATATTGGTTACTCAACACATAACCCTGCCTTCGTCCACTGCTATCAATTGTCTATCTTAATCTTTCTAGACTTTCCAGAAACATTTCGTAACTTCTTTTTTCAACTTCCACCGTTTCAAACTTTGAACCATGTAAGGTGCCCCCAGACCCTCTGGGTAAACAAAAATTCAAATAACATTAAATAAATCAAATGAAGCCTTTCCGGAAGATTCTTGCTGAGGCATTTGTGCTTTGCTGGTACCATGTTATTCTTCTCAAGGTGGCTTCTAGGTTCCATAGATCACAGGACATTGTGTTTCCAGCCTCCCATCTATGCCTTTCCTCCCCTAGGAGAGTTAGCATAGATGATAGGAGGGTGGTGCTAGTGTACTTTGGGAGAGAAGCAGTCATTTGGGAAAGTGGATGACTTATTTGTAACATTTGGGGACTGAATATCAGGCAGGTGGGTCTCAGTTGTCTCCATTAGCCAGCAGAATCAGACTGTCAATTGCATTGATTTTGGGGTGCCAGCAAATGGTGTATCGGGTGCCACCCAATTGAATGATGACATCTTGAGCAGATGCACAATAGTCTTTCTGCAGGGGATTTGCACAGCAGCTACGTGGGTCGACCCAAACATATTTACCAAACATTATCAGCTTACTGTGACCTGACAGGGGCTGGGCTTTTGGAATTGGAGTCCCAGTTTCTGACATGCACTTAGGGAATTGTGTGTGAATGGTCTATTAATAAAGTTGGTGATGAGGTGTGCAGCATCATGCGCTGTGTTTTGTGTGTTGTTCCATAGGCTTTATCATCATTTTATTTGGCATTCCTCAAGAATAAGTACAGGGAGGAGGAAGGGGGATTTGGAAGGAGTCTCAGATTACTTTCCGGTAACCAAATTGCTCCTCAACACAGTACTGATGTCCTGCCTCAGCCTCCCAGAGGGAGATGGTAGGGCCCATAATCCTATGAGAGAAAAGGTTAACTCTGGACTGTGGGTGAAGGGGTGCAAAGGACTGGCCTATAGGGCAATAGGCCCAGGGCAGAACCAAAAACACAAAATGCTGGTGTGGGCGTGTTTTTTGGGTCAAAGTGGGCCACTTTTTTGGCCTACTTTGGCCAGTTTGATGAGTTAATTCACTCTGCGGCTAGTAGTTTTGACCAGTGTTGCGGAATAAATATTCTTCAAAATGCCCAATTTGCACCTCACCTTACCAAAACACTCCCCCTTGGTTACTATTCAGACAGTGTCACAAAAGGATTGTCATTTGCAACTGTGGGCCACTTTTTCACTGGTGCCCCATATAATTGTATGGCCCAGTCTGACCCTGCCTCCAGGGTGGAGGCCCATAACACTTCGATTGGAAGAGAAGGTTCTTGTCCTGGAGGCTGATGCCTCAAAAATGTGTACTGTGATGAGGAATAATAAGACTAAGAGTAATGAGTATTAACTCTAAGTAATTGAAGCATTGCCTTTACGGCCATGCCTGTCTCTCTAAATGCAGGCGGATCCTGTCTGTTTGTCAGCACAGTATGGCTCCCTGGGACAATTTTTCACTCCCCATTAAAAAAAAAAAATGCACTACGCTATTTTATGATTTAAATGTCTTATTTCTTTAGTGACACTAATGTGGTTCACAAAGGACCAATGCGGGAGGCATTAAAAAGTGTACTTCCCATGTTCAGTTTATTGCCGTTTTATGACGTCGATGACAACACAATTCTCTAAACGTGGTCAGTATAGAATGGCTTGGTGCTTAAGAGTGGGCAGACTGATGTAGTTGTTTCTCAGCTCAAGCAACAGATGGCTCATTAGACACAAAGGGCCTCATTACGACCCAGGCGGTAAGTTACCGCCTGGGCCGTGACTTTACCACCATGGCGTAAACTGCGTTTACGCCATGGTGGTTGGCGGACTTACCGCCCCATTCCGAGGTCGGCGGGGCGGTAAGTCCCCAATCCCCATTTACCCTTCCCCATTCCCATTTTTGCCCCATAGGGCATAATGGGAGTGAGGAAGGCGTTAATTACGCCACCGTAAATTACGGTGGCGTAATTAACTCCATGGTCCCTTAGCGTCATGGATTTTAACACCTGCTAAAAGCAGGTGTTAAAAGCGCCATGGCGCTAAGGGACCTCGTAATTGGCGGTAAGGGGTCGGCGCAGCTAACGCTGGCGTAAACCCCTTACCGCCAGGGTCGTAATGAGGCCCAAAAGCAGTTAGATCCCAGGAGAAGAAAAAGCCATTGGAGCCCACAGAAGGAAGCTGTTGTCACCTCAGAATGTCAGTTCGTTCTCACTGCCTCAGGCCATGTGAAACGAGTGTGAGGCTTTATAGCGCTGCTGTTTGCGCAGACCCAATTAAAATAAACCATCACAGTGGGCAATGCATGGAAGGCAAGGATGGGAGCATTACATACTTTAACTACTGAACACCCTGAAACTAAAACGCAACATCACAGACACAGGGATTTCAAATTGCAATCAATCCTTATAACAATGAGCGCAGCATTGAAAAATGAAAGCATGTGAGGCAATCGAACTCATAATGGATCATTGTGAAGACGAAAATACAATACAATAAATGCTCGGGGAAAATAATCACTCGGGTAGATAAAGAGACAACAAAGAGCGAGCAAGCACTTGAGACTGCAATAGAACAAACACAGTGAGGGGTGATTAGCAATTGGCTGGCACTTTCTGAGAATTGTCAATAATGTAGGGACTGATTTTCAGTTTGGTACTACCACCAAACTAATTTACCGTTACCACATGTGGTAAAACTCTGCGACCTAGCGGAGTCTTCATGATTCCAGTGCATTACCCATTCTGCTATTATCCATTCTGGGTCGTGTTGACAGACATTTTGCACCAGTGTAAGTGCAAAGATTTGCACGCTATTAGCACTAGGCCAAAGTTTGCTCTATTTTTAAAAACAATGTGGCACATTAAAAAACCATTGCATTGCTACACGTGCAGTTAAAAGCACCAGGGCTAAAATTACCCTAGTGCTGAAAAGAATAATTTTGTACGCATTTTTGCATCAGGGCAACATTTTCCCTAGTGCTCATACCATTCCGTATTAGCACTAGGGCAAACTTTGCCCTGGTGCAAAAATGTAGTGAAAATTCATCTTGTTTGTACTAGGGCAATTTTTGCCCTGGTGCTTTTAATATGCCAAACTGCACTTGTCAAGGTGCAATTTTTTTTAATGTGCCACATTGTTTTTAAAAATAGACAAACTTTGCCCTAGTGGCACGGGCGATTCGACCAATAGACGTCTTTGGAAGGCGCAAATGGCAAACTGGTTGATCCCGCCAGCTCAGGGGAAGAAGACTCGTCCAGTAGAAGATCTTCTCTTGTCGTCGGGAAAGTGGTGAGGTAGTAGCAGCAGGGCTTCACCGGTGGTGTCGTCGTTGCAGATGGCTCAGCTTCTAACTTCTTCTGATTCTTAGGTCTTGTGGCGACTTCTGAAGTTCCAGTCCCAAGGGCCTGCTTTTATGCAGAAAACCCCCCATTCATCAGCCTAGCTGTCAATCACACATGCTAAGTGGTGAGCCGGGCGGCTCACCACTGGGCCAATCAGAGTAGAGTGCGACTTGGGTTGCTAAGGCAACGCAGTCCAGGGTGCCAATTCCCCCATCCACCCTTCCTGTGGAACATAGACAGAGTGGCACCATTTGGATGGCTTCTGTGGAGAAGCCTGCCAAAATAGTGGAACAAAGGGCTCGACCTTGGTCAGAGTTACAGAGACGGACACAAACGCCATTTTAGAAAAGAGTTCTGGCAAAAAGACCCAACCAGTGATTTAATATTAATTAAGTAAACCAGCGGTATCTTTAACATTGCACCAAAAAGTGGTGCGTTTAAAACCAATGGGAAAATCCCATAGAGAATATTCCGGTGGAATATTTTGCATGGTAACCACTGCCACCAGCCAGAATCTCGACGAGGGGGGATGGGATAGTGCCCCCTCGAAAACAGACCCAGGGGCAATCTAATTAACCACTTCCAGTACTTCCACAATATGATGGTTTGTACTGGTTATGTTCACAATTTTGGACTAGTAAAGCCAATGGTGACTTTACATGCCCTGGGAGACAGTCCCAGGGTATGGAGTCTATGTTTGGGGGTCACTGTGACACTCCTGTGGTACTGCACTGAGGGTGCTGTGTACCACACATACAGAAAAACAGATGATACCCTTTGGATTAAAAAGAAACCCCATAGCCCATAAGCACATAACAAGTCAAAGACATACCTCAAATCATGCCTACGAGTGGGAGTAAAAGAGTCTCACTCTTAGCAGGAGAAAAAAACAAACCCCAAAAATCCAGCAAAGCTGCTGGGGGACTCACTAGGTTTGGGAAATTAGCCTTATAAGAGAATTCTCCCTAACAGTCTGCCATCAAAAGCAGGCGAAAATAAAGAATGTTGCAAACAAAATATTCCGGAGTGATAAAACATCCGGTATTCAAAAAATCTAGATGTTGTATGACTAAAACAAAATTTGTAATCCGGCCGTTTGACTTTCCGCTTAGTGAACGCAGGTTATCATGCCGCGACACTGTCTCCTATCCATATTAGAGACAAACACAAGACATTTGTAAAGCACAGCATACATCTTTACTAGACTTATTGGTGCTGCCAGCTAGCATAGAGTCGAGGTGTTGTTTTACCTAGGTGTGAGTTGCCCTCAGAAAATGCACCATGGGGTATTATATCAGTATGTCTTTGGCACAAGGGTGGCCAAACTTGGATTTCTTCCACAATGCATGCATGCAAATGTCAATGTGGCTATATCTGTGTGTGTAGTTTTGTATTAAGTAGTAAGGAGGATATTTTTTTTATAAAAATGCCATGATATCATTAATTACACAGGGGTGAGGCAGTCCCTAAGAAGGGTGGCGCATTTGAGCGTAAAGTAAGTAGTGTAGAGGTAATGTCAAAGAAGATAAGAATGTCTGGAGTTTGGAGGAATGGTGGACCCCTGTGCTATCAATTAGTTTGGATTATTAGACCGATATGTCCTGCAGCCTATAACATGGTTTGCTTGGGACCCTAAACTACAAAGTTTCCAATGGTATTGTGTGTTGGTAAGTATGCAAACCTTGTTTAGCAATGGCGCTGGAGAATGTTTGGGGCCATGTTTTTGCGATTGCTGCTTCAAAGAAGTCTGCAACACTTTGTGTTCATATGTGGAGTTTATTTATTTATTTATTAAATTAATATTATAGTCTGTTACAAATGTATTTATACATTACTTATAACTTATTATTTACTCCCTCATGTTTTTTCCAATCTCTCAAAGTATGATCTTTGTTATTCTTGTGAAAACTGTTACTCCTTTTTGTCGTTTGTACTTTTGATTGCTCTCCAGAATTGCATCCAGTTCTATGATTGGGGGCGAGGGGGGTCATGCCTCTAAACAAAGATGTTGTCTCAGCAAGAGCTGGACAGATCATAATAATGTGATGGATGGATTCCAATTGATCTTCATCTAGGCAAAACCTACAAAATGCCATTGTTTCAGGTAGTTGTTTTGTTTTCGTTAATACCTCGCTGGCAGCAAATTGAGGTGCAAACGCAGAAAAGTATGCCTTATTCGTTTATCAGGGAATTTTTGAAGATATAGGGGTAGTTGATTTAAATGACGAACGTCAGTTCCACGATGAAGTACAAGTTGATAGTCCTCTTTCTTTTCCATGGTTTTGATCCAATCATTATTTTGCATTCTCTTCTTGGCAGGCTGCAAATGGTGGACTAGCATGTCTTCAGATATCCCCTCGTTCTGCATGATTAGGGAACAAGTTTTCTTCCACATGTTCAAGACCAGTTGTTTTGAGGAAATGCCTTTTTTGTCTCAGAATGTCAATTGCAGGTATGTCATCCTCGACCAGAGTCTTTCTGTAGAGCATTATGAATTTCCAGTTCTTAATGGATTCTAAAGATTGGAGAGCGAGTTTGAATCTTATTCTCGGAACCGGATAAACTGCAGGTAATGACAGAATTTTACACCATATCAGGCCTTCTAGATAGAGCCAGATATCGTTTAGAGCATTGCCTCACACCCATAGGTTAGAATTGCAACAATTTTCAATCTATAAAAGGAGATGATAGGCTTCAGTAAAAAAGATCTCTATTTGTGGTGTAGGACTCTTCCTTGATGAGCTAGGGATAGTGCTTTAATTTTTAATTGATCTACCCATTCATTTTCGACCTGAGACTGACAGAAGTACACCCAGGTATTTGACTGTGTTTGTTAGCTCCAATTTTCTGCCTTTTTGAAAGACCAAAAGTTGGGAGGTTTTCTTCTTTGAAAGATTTTTTAACGACATCCCTTGAGATTTTTTTGTGTTAATCTTCAAGTCATTGTCTGAAGCACAGATTTCCAACTGAATCAGTCTTTTCTGTAGGCCGACTTGTCTTCTGTCGAGTATGACTAAATCATCTGCATACATCACTTATGCTATTTGTAAGTTATTCAGTTTTGGGGAATTTGCTAAAAGCATTTGTTGGTTTTCTGCAAAGTCAAATGTATAAAGATTAAACAGAGTCATGGCCAAGGGGCACCCCTGTTTAAGACCGTTCCAGGTAGGTATTTCCTCTGATAGATATCCTTCTTTTGAGAGTCTATTTTTTATGGATGTATTTGTGTAGAGTGATTTTATTGGATTTAGTATATCGCTTGGGCAATTCCGTTCCTCCTGTTTTCGCCACAGCTTTTCTCTGTTGACAGAATCCAACACAAGTTTGAAATCTATAAATGTGGCATATGTCAGAAATTTGTCATTAAAGGCTTCCTGTTTCAGCATGTTAAGAATGATTAAGTTAATGGTTGTACCTGTAGCTTTTACAAAACCCAGTTTGTCTCGGATCCATTTTTCAGGCTGCTTTTGCCCACTTTGTCAACTTTCTGAGAAGCAGGAAGGCAAATACTTTCACCAATGGGTTCAAACGTGCAATGGGACGATAATCAGAAGGCAGCTTTCGTTCACCTTTTTTAAACAACCAAACCAAAATTGCTTTTTTCCAAGTTTTTGAATAATTTTATTTTTCTCGATGGTGATTATAATTTGGAGGAGAAGCTCAATCCATGCTTCCAGATTTTGGCTCAGCATTTCATTGCGCATACCGTCACGGCCGGGAGAACGCAAAGGATTTAGGTGTGTGATCATTCTTAAAATGTCATCTTGGGTCGAACAGATGTTCCATTTCTCAAATTTGCTGGGCAAGAGTTCTTTTTTAGAGGTTTCTGATTGCTGATACAATTTGGAGAAATAATACAACCACTCTGATTCCTGGATGTCTCATAGTAATCTGTCCTTCTGGTGGTAGATTTCATTTAGTAGGGACAACAGGTTTCTACTGTTTTTGTTTCCCACTGCTGCGAGCATAGCTTCAGCATCATTCTGCATAACAGTGGCTTTGATGGACTTAAGCCAGTTTCTATATCTTTGTTTAAAAAGTCTTACGATGTTCTCGCAATCTTCTGATCCGGACTTAAGAGTAATTAGTACCACGGCGAGAGACAATCAGAATGAAACAAGCATTCTGATTGGCTCTCGCCAGGTCCATACCCGGCTGGGAATCCCTCTGTTGGGATTCCACGGCTTTTTTCCCCGGCGGGGGGCGTGGCAACCCCTCAGCCTATGGGGAGGCTCGAAGCGGGGCCTCCCCGCGGCTGAGAGGCTGCCTTCGCCCCCCGCCGGGGACTCGGGTAAGTATTTTTTATTTGTTTCCTTCCCTCTCCTCCCTCCCACCCACCCCCCTAAACTTACCCTCTTGTTTCTGCTTCCCCGGCGGGGGACGAGGGAAGTCTCCAGCCGTGTGGAGACTCGGAGCGGGGCCATCCCCGCTCCGCGCCTCCACACGGTTTGGGGCTTTCCTCGTCCCCCGACGGGGACGCAGGTACATTTTTTTCCCCCTCCCACTCCCACCCTCCCAACCCCACTTACCTTTTTCTTGATCCTTTTTTGCGTCCCCGGCGGGGGACGAGGGAAGTCTCCAGCCGTGTGGAGACTCGGAGCAGGGCCATCCCCGCTCCGCGCCTCCACATGGCTTGGGGCTTTCCTCTCCTCATCCCCCGCGTCCGCTCCCAATGACCGCCATGGAAAGGGAAAACGGACTCTGTTTTCCCTTTCCATGGCGGCAGGCATTTTCTTGGTCGTTTTTTTTCTGTCCCGAAACGCCGCAGCATTTCGGGACAGAAAAGAATTGCTTTTAGTACCCCAGTCACGCAAATATTGCGGGCCGGGATACTAATAGCAATATGACCCTCGCGGCGGGGGCATTACCGACTCTGGTAATGCCCCAGGGCATTACCTGAGTCGGTAATGCCCCCGCCGCTCGGGTCATATTGCTTAATTATTATATTCTTTCGATGATCAGCTTTTTTGGTTGCTATTAATTTGTGAGAGGGTTTGGATTTCACACTTCTTTTCTTTTTGTTTAAGAACATAAAAGGTTTCAGTAACCAACTTCATTCTAATTTCTCTGTGTCTGAGAGAGTTGTCGCTTTATAGATGTGAGTTAGGGTAGCTACTTGTTTTCCTGACATCTTTAGACAATTTGTGCCAGTATTCAACTCTAATTGATGGATGTAGTCTATTTAAGGGGTGCACTTGCATGTTGTCCATTCAATAGAGATTTTGTTGTGATCACCTGTGTCGGTTTTGTTCTTATCAAATTTGGTGATTGTGTCTGTTATATCTGTGGGGGTGTGTATATAATCCAAATGTGCCCAAGTCAGACCCCTCGACCAAGTTGGTTTGAATGGTATGTCCTCAGTCCTATTTCCATTGATTAATGCCAATTGTCTTTTTCACATTTCTTTGGCCCAGATTTGAGCATGTTTTGGAAGATACTGCACCTCAAGCTTTGTACCTTTTTTATCAAACAGGTGAAAGTTGAAGTGTCTACACACCACAAGTTCTAAATTTCCATCATTGTTAAAGATGTCGATAGATGTGAGTACTAAGTTGATGAAAAGATCAGCGTTAATCGCAACCGGGTTCCAATAGAAATTGACAATCCCAAGTCTTTTTATTGGTTGATTCTCTTTTCTTTTGTTTGTCATGGAGTTAGTGAGTGGTTTGTATTCAATGATGATGCACTGTATCCATGGGTTCGGATTTGCACACTGAGTGACTTCCGTAGTGCCATCAATCTTGACTAACGTCAGGAGGCCCACTAAATTTTGTCCTTTAACTGATTTTATGGCCGGATTTATGCAGGCAGTGTAACCATCAGTATTTGGAGTTTGATGAAGCCAGGTTTCCTGAAGGAAAATAATATGATATTTACTCAAGTCGGTGTTTTCGTCAGTTAATAAATTACCCGAACCTCATGAGTTCCATGAACAAAGACTTAGTCTTGCTTCTTTCGACACAATTAGTTGTTACTGGTGGACTCTCCTGATGTATTTTGTGGTATGTTTGCACGCTTCATCCTCTCTATAATAGGACAGTAGATGGAGGACAGTCTTCCGCTTTGGAAATTAAAATTGCCATGAGGTTGGTTATTTGTGAAAGTTGTGTCTTCTTCTCTGTACAAGCCACCAAGGGAACCTTGAGACAATGAATTCTGAGTATTAGCGAAGTCTATTCCTGATTGATCAGCATGAATGTCATGTTCTTCAGTGTTTTTTTTGTCTATTCGGGTACAATTTAATCCCAATTTAACCAAAGATTCTTTGTTGTCCTTCACCTTATGCAGTGTGGAAGATGATTTAAATTGGATCCAGACCTCATCTGTTTTCATTTCGTGACAGAATTCTACTAAGTTGATGTCTTCTGATTTGATATTTTTTAATCTCGGGACAACATTCATTAGTAAGAGAATATTTGTTCGGTTCAGAATTAAGCCATCATTCTCTGTATGCATCTGTTTCAACTTTAATCTATTAATCGGCACCTTGTGTTGGGGATCTTGGAATATGGGAAGCTGAATTCGATTAATCGTAGATTCTCTTGAGTTTGATGAGTGGTCTCCATTCCGTCTTTCTTCCAAATTTATTGATGTTTCATGGAAGGATGTTACTGAGATGATGCTGTAATCGGTAGTGATGTTCGCAAGTTCATTATCTGAAATGGTTTCACAGGAGAAATCTCACCCTCCCGTTGGTGTTGAATGTCCTTCTATGTATTCATCGACTATGATGAGGGAACCATCAATATCCTGAGCTTCCCTTTTTTCGATAGTCGACGTATCTTTGTCTGTCTATGTTATAATTTACTGTGTGTATATTACTTCGAATTACTTCAAATTGTTGTAGGTATTTGTGGACTAACATATAAAAGAGGGTTGGTGAGGGGTTTAGGGTGGGGCTTTTAGTGAAGGGGGAGGGAGGACATGGAGGAGACCCCCCAAAAAATCAGAGTAAAATTAGAAATAATCTACACAAAGTAAATAACAAAAAAGCATTTATTTTTCATTGAAATGACATAGAACCATGAGACAACAAAGGCCAGCACTATGGTAAGGAAGTCCTGGAGCGTGAGGAACAGTTTGATTTTGCCAAGTGTGGAGATTTGGATCCAGGTTCTTTAGGCCTTCTTGGCTATTGCTTTTCTGGAATAACAGGTTACTGTAAATGGTGAAGCCTAAGGATTTTGCTGAATCTGAGAGCTGCAGATTAAGCCTTCTCGGCATATGTAATTAAATCATTGTTGGACAAGTTGTCAAAAGGGTATGCAGTAATAAAATTGTGGCAAAAATGCCACCTGTACAAAAAATCATGGCAATAATGCTGTGGTGTAACCCGTTAAAGGTGTACCCCATTACACCATTTAAGGGGAGCTGGGGTTGCAGGGGTGTCCCCCGCTCCCCTTAAATGGTATAATGGGTCCGGAGGTTGCATGGGTGTCCCCTGCATCCTTAACAGGGATTGTGGCAGCAAAACCACGGCTATTTTGTGTCCACACCATTTTTCCTGCGATTTTAACACATGGAACCGTCAAAAGAGAGAGAGAGAGAGAGGATGCGTTAATTGTCAAGGATAGGAAGAATACTCTACAGATATGCTTTGGGTATGTGTTAGAAGATTTTGTAGGCTGACCAGTGAGTGGCCAGTGAGAGTAGAGTCCATCTATAGTTGATAGTCTTTGTTCAGACAGAGTAGGTGAGGTCACCCATTATGACTGCAAAGATATCAGCCAGGAGAGAGAAAAGTAATAACTCAATATCAGGGAAAGAGACATTGAGGGTGCTGCTTTCGTGGGAGATGAGGAGTACAGCAAGAGGGTTGGAATCAATAGTTAGATGGAGATGTGTTTTTTATGAGAGTGAATGAAGTCAAGATCAATGTTTTAGTTTTGCTGATCATCAGAAAAAAAAAACACTGCCTTTTTGTAATTTGAGAGTAGTGAGAGAAGGTAGTAAAGTCAGCACGGAGGATAGCCAGAGAGACAGAGTCAAGACGGGGAATCTATATGTTAATCCTAGCCATCACAGAGCATTTGGGTTAATACGATTCCAAGTAGTCAGTGGAAAATGTGTGTTTTTTTAACAGAGAATAGTGAAGTAAATGATTGAGTTACTAAATGGTGATAGTTAGGTTAGATGAAGTTGGGACAGGTAGGTAATGAGAGAGAGGTTCAAGCAAGTCGTTGTTTTGGAGATGAATGGAGGATTGGAATGAGGAGATGGAAATAAGAGGGAGAGATTGAAGGGAAATCAGAGGTCCCCTTAGACATCGATAGAGACATAAAAAAGGAGAAGGTGTTGGATTGTCAGGGTCGTGGTGAGTAAAAGGGAGTGAAAGGCTTTAAGAGGGAGGGATTTAGGAGAAAAACCTGAAGGAGGAGGGAGGGGTAGTGTTTACTTTGCCAGCTGGGTTTAAGGACTGAACACAATCATACAGATGAAGCTCATATCTTAAAGGACCTTTTTGGAGATGCCTTGAAATGGGCACCTGGTGTCAGATAGGCTGCTAATGACCAATGGTAAAACTATGCATATGCACTATTAGCAGGCCATCAGTACACATTAACATATAGGACAATAGCAACCGTGAGAAAATATATCAAGTAGGTGCATTGTAAATAAAAGACACAAAAGCTTAGACACGGCAGCAGGGATCTGCAGCAAATCATAACACGTGGTAGGTAGGCCAGTAGTCACCAACACAAAAAAGGGAAAAAAAGCAGATAGGTCAGTAGCTACTTATTACAATCTTATTATCATGGTTATTTTGTGGTGTTATATTATGTGATGAGGGAATGGGTTTGGGGAATTCATCCCAAACTGGACAGAACCCTGTCAAATACTAGTACCATCAGCTTGCAATATGTGTGCCTTGTGGCATCCCATGGTGGAATGTCAAGATGCTGTGTTCACGTATGAGGTGTTCACAAGGTCATTGTGGCCATGGCCAATGCCTCCTGCTTCAGCAAGATCGAGCATTGGGGTTGGAGTTAAACAGGTTGAAGGGGTGTTAAAGCCTCAGAATGTATTGTTGGTCCTGCGATGGATTGGAGTACATATAGCCATAGATAGAATGAAGTCTCATCAGCAATAGTTCTCCTCAGCAGCTGGCGGTGCAGTGTAACATACGGAGTGGAGGGTGAAAGGTGCTGAGCTTTCCTACTTGAGTTCACATGTTCCATCTGTCTAATTGATGTGCCCCTTGGTTCAGCAATGACATGTGGTTAGGGTGGGGTCAGGCCACGTGGAGCAAGGCCATATGCCTGAGACTGTCTCATGGGCCTGGTGATGGCTTGAAGATGCAGGATCTCAAAGAGAATGCAGAAACAACAGAGATCGATCTTCCTGCACAAGGGCTAGTGATGCAGTGTTCATGCCAGTTGCCATGAAGCCAAGTGTTCACCACAAAAGTCATGAATCTGATATCAAGAGTAAACAAATTACTATTTGGCAAAAAACACCAAATTATGCCAAATGTTGTTCAAACTTGTACGGGTATTTTGCTTAAGCAAGTGGTCAGGGTTTTAGGTATGTCTTTGTTACCTAGGTACCACGTTTTGCTCAAGTTTCACCAGCCTCTGTAACAGGCAGTGTGGAAAAGCAGCTAAGGCTTTACCATTAGGGGATAAGCAGGGTGTCTAACAGGCATTTTATAACCTTTTCCCAAAAAACAGATGAGTGAATGTCCACACACTATATTTTGTCTGTATAAAAATAGTATATAGGGGAAAAAGCAGGAGATTCATCACTACAAGTAAGTAAACATTTAAAAAAAAACGATGTAAAGGGTGAGCAGAAATGGTTTATAGTCATAATGTCGACAACAAAAATGTCGACAGTCAAAAAATCGAAAAAAAAATGTCGAAAAAAAAATGTCGACTTTTTTTTTCAATGCATTTTTTTTTCGAAATGGGGGGTTCCCCCCCGCCCCCTTTTTTTTTTTATTTTTCCCTTTTTTTTACTCCCGAACCCCTAAAATAAATATATAATTAAAAAAAAGAAAGTCGACATTTTTTTTTTCGACATTATTTTGTCGACATTTTTGTCTGTCGACATTTATTTTTCGACATTATGACTCCCCACCAGCAGAAATAGTTTAACAAAGTGGTCAAAGGCAACGCAGACTGCTTCCTAAAAGGGACAATGCAATCACTGGAAAGCAAAACACTTTTTATAGGCCACATAGAGTTTTCAGAGATACCAAGGGTAACCAGTAGTGCATATTTGGGCATGGATTTGCAGAGTTTCCTTTTGAAAAATGGTCCCAACGAGAGGTTTCTGGAGTTCAGGTGGAGTTTAATCCTCAGAAGACACACTCTCAATCCAAGATTAGCCGTGTAATCGATGAACGTTCCTCTTGACATTGACAGGGTTGGCATTGACACATATGTGTATTCATAACTATTGACTTTGGCAGATGTCCCTTTCAGAAAGGTGTACAATGTGGATGATAGACACTATACATGTTCACTGCAAGTGAAAGGAGAGTCTGCTGACTTTGTTGGGTGGTGCAATGTGCCTTCAAACTAAATGTTTAAATAATTCATACTTCAAGTTCAGGTGACACAAACATTTGAAAATCTTCCATATTGAAATGTGACATCATGCAGAGTGCAAAGAATAACTGCTCACTCATGCACTGCCAGTTATAAGAAGCAGATATGAATAGGCTGCAATTATGATAAGTGGTTATACATTTCCTCATTTTAAATTGTATATAATCAGATGACGGACTGCCACGTCACTGGGTAAAACTAAACATGCATGGACGTTTTGAGACGCGATGATGCAGAGGGAAATGTTTTGCAATGGGCAGTGAACCTGCTACTCTTTTCTCTTTGTCCATGGCAGTTTCTAAGAGGCTAAAATGCCAAGCACTGTTCTCGTGTCTTTTTGTGGAAAGACAAATATGCGTTGGTTTCTCAGCTGAAAGCCACATTACATGTGCAAAGCTGACAAAGCAGCAAAGGCCTCCGTTCAATGAAATTAACAGGATGGTCAGTGTAACTGATTATATGCACGAAAGACGCACTTTTTTTTAAGATTGGCTTTGATAACCCGGAAACAGGGGTGGAAGTTGGAACAAATGTAGTGATTGGGATATCCTTATACTTTATAAACCAGCTGGGTTAGACAGCAAGGATCCACTTCTCAGAAGAGGCCATATGGTAATCACTACAGATCTTGAAAGAGCAATGCTTAGGGGACAATCCGATCTCATAAGACTGGACTGCCTTGCTAAGAGAGCAAATAGCCCATTTAATGTTTAATGGCTAGTCTGTGACTATAATTCTAGTCTACTGTCCTGAAAATGTTCACATTGGCATTATTCTAAATTCTGATTTGTATTGCTTGCTTCAATCACCAGTCAGACAACTAAATTACAGAGCATTCAGATGATATCACCTTAAGACAACAAGAGTGCTTGTGGGGCTAACACTTAGCACTTTGCCAATGTTTACAAATTCATATTTTTGAAGGATCCAATACTGTGGGGCGGAAGTAAGCCATTTTACATATTCTTGCAACACATGTTGTTAGTCTCCATGGTTACACCATTAAGCAACACCATGCTGTATTTTTGTTAGGTAAGCCTTTACATTTTCCTTGTGCTGGTGAAACACTGAGTAAAGTGTGGTACAAATTAAGGCATAGTGCCTAAACATAGCATGTTCTGCCATATGTACCTATTTGGCTAGGATTATATCCGTCAAAGAACATAGAAAGATAAGCGGAACCCTTGCAGAGCGCGTTAAAATGCTTTACCAGAATTTGTATTTTATTCATGGCTCTAGATTGCTTTGATAATGCTCTTAGGTAACTGCTCATAGATGTCATAGACTTCAGTTTTAGTTTTTAATCCTTTCCACATAATGGTTAATTATAATAACGATTGTCAGTATGCTTTTATGATCGTCTGTGCCTCAATGGTTACACACACACACTGCTGATAATATTATGAACTGCATCTGGTTTGACTATACTATGTTTAATGTTCATATTACCTCTACAAGAGCACACCTATGCATACAAGCTAAACAAGAGAGCGTGGGCATTCCTCCCTTTTTTTTCTTTTTTTTAACCATGCAATTGCAAGTACTTGTTCGTTTAGTGATAAAACTGTGTAGGACATTATTGATATCCTTTAATGTTCATCATATATGCAAGGTAAGCATCAGTACATATATAATTTAGAGTTAGAACCACACCATTATTGCTGTCTAATATTAAGCCTGTTAGGTGCCAGGGGTTAGTAATGTTTCCTGCAATAAGTGCAGAGTCTCAACTTCCTCTAGAACCTTGCTTTGGGTACAGCACTATTCTCGGCTACAAAACCCACGGGGTGTACGGCGTTGGTTGAACGGAGGATGCAACATCTAAGTGGTTTTACCCCCGAGACCTCAAATAACCACCATTGGTGGCAATATGCAGCATCTGGACATAACGTCAAATTGACATATGGGGTAGTGAACTTTCTGGACTCCTTGAAATTACATGAAAACTAAAGGATTACCTTAAGTTTAGTCTTAACGACTAGGAAGAGTGACTAGTGTAGTGTCTTTTCTACTCCAATAGACTCCAATAGACCAAATGTAATAAAAGCACGGAGACCTGTCTGTTTACACACAGGTTTATCGAGCTGAAATTATAAAAAAAAAAAAAAAAAAAAAAAAAAAAACCCACAATAGCCCCAGGAATGCATTTAGACCACGTTTGGGGTGGAGCTTAGGCAGGGGCATGCAGGATATGGTGGACATCATGCCAAACCTTGGTGATGATGAAGGGCTCAGGGATGAAGATGCAAGCAAATAAATGACTCACAAGCAGCACCAAAGTGTCCGGAGAGCAATTTCCTGGGTCTTAAATACAATTCTGCAGCTTGTAGGTTTTTGTGGTTCCGGAGATGGTCACTGTGCATGTTTTTCCAGTGATGACATGCCAGTTCAGAGGAGGCCCGATAGCTGATACTCCCTCCAAGCACACCATCACTCAGGAGGAAAGGACTGTGATATGCAAGGAAAGGGAAGACACAATGAGACTGCCCTCTGCATATTCCAGTCAGAAATGGTTTGCAGGTGATTAGAGTGTCAAATCATAGGATACAGGCATCCAGTGGCCAAAGATTGCAACATGCTCTCACATGCATAAAGATAAACAAGAGATGTGCCTGTGAACCCTCATTTTGTAATGCAAATGAAGGCAACCTGCATTTTGTGAAATTAATGAGGGGCTTAACAAGCCCAGCCAGATAAACATGGTTTCCACCAAGATGAGCCATATTAAACAAAAACAAGAATTATCGCCATCTTAGCCACATGACTAACAGAGAAGGTGCCCACTCTGGGGCTCTGTAGGGTACTTTTGGGGTAATCTGCTTTAGGTAGTTATAAGGAATGTTACGGCAGAGCAAACAAACACAGAGCCATATTGCAGTCATGCTTTTGATTAGGTCTAGCTGAGTGGACAAATGGGTATTCCTCACTTTTCTGAAATAGAAGTTTGCTGAATGTGGATGGTAAATTGGAGTAAGGTGTATAGAAGGAAAGGTTTATGGAAACCCTTTATGGAAACCACTAATGTCAAACTCTAGAAAATGGGTGAACACTGGGAAAACCTTGAAAATGGGATAGGAGAGGTTGAGAGAAGAATTAGTGTGTTTGAGGACATTGCCACTTCAGTAGCTGATATGGAAGAATCAATCCATACGCTTCAAAACAAAATGAAGATTTCGAAAATAAAAATCATAGAAATAACCTCAGCATTTTTGGTTTTCCAGAAGTAGTGGAAGGAGATGATGTTGCCCTCTTCCTTAAGAAAACCTTGCCTAATATCCTGAATGTGCATTCATCCATTGCCCTCAAAATACAAAGGGTGCACAGAATAGGTCCCATGAAAACATAGTCACACAAGAAAAATGCACTTAGAGCAATAATTGTTTTGCTTCTTGAAGATACACAAATTCAACTGATCTGACAAAAAGCTAAAGGAATAGATCATCTCGTATGGAATGGACACAGGATTTTCATCTCACAGGATGTATCTAAAACTACGGCTCAAAGGAGAACATAATGACTTTCCGATCACCCTGCGCTCATACAATTGAATGCAAGATATGGCCTGCTCCACCCTTTTACCTTTAAGGTCACCATTAATGGCAAAACCCATTCATTTGAAGATCCAACTGACTTAAATAACTTCATACGTCTTCAAAAGATGGAAACAATGTATATCAGTACCACTAGTTACCCTTGAGATTCTGCCTTCTCTTTTCTGGTATTCATCCTATATTTTATTTTATTAAGAAACTACTCTGAAATAATTTTCCTCTAAAACTGTCAAGATTAATAACTATCATGGAGTGGGAAACTTCTCTTGTTTGGCTTGTCATTTTGTCCTCTTTGGGATGATCCTACACACACTTTTGGCACTTGACGTTGCGCCTCTGACTGTTCTGCTTTCATTTTTTACCCCACCCGATTTTTTCTTACCTGCTCGCTGGATTAATCTTGAACAATATAATATGTTAATTGTTTTATTTCACAACACCATGTTGTCAGATGTTACAGTCCTTGCTCTTTTTGTTTTTATTTTCCTCTTTTTCTTTGTTCTTTTTTATTTGGTCTTATCACAATCCAAAAAGCATTATTTTTGCTCTGTCATGTGTTACCTACTGGTTATATGGGACGTTTCTTGATTTGGAACAAGTTGTAAGTACATATTTAGTGTTGGAATTGTTGTTGTTGTCTCTTTTTAAACTATGACTTTAAGGTGTATGACATTGTAATGACTGGAAGGGCTATCTGTACTTCTGCCCTTTATATGGCAGAGCAGAGACACAGAGCACCCCTGCCAAGGTTCTCTATTGTGGTAGCAATGGACGAGCAACCAAGGCTTAAAGGCATGGTCTAGTAAACATTTTTATTGTCCCTAAGGGTCGGACATGTTTTTTTAAGCCTAAGTGGCTCGATTTTAGAAAACTTTCCTATGGACCTTACCCGAGTTTTCGTCCATTAAACGCATGCGAAAACAGGCACCGGGAGCCGCCATTTTGTGATAATCCTATCACTTGCCGCATCGCCCTGGCTGACCTGCTTTTGCAGCACTAAATCAATTCCCCCGCCCCTGAGCCTGACATTATCCAAACATTCATATTCCCCGCCTCTCTCCGTGACGTTACTGTGCTGCGTAGGCAAACGGGCCCAGTCGTCTTCTACGCGACTCCACACAGAACCTGGAAACCAACACAGACCATCCAACAACACAGCGCGCCACAATTCGGAATATGAAACTGTACTTTAAAATCAAACAGCAACACGGTACATTTGGTAAAGTACATTTATTATACATTACGGGGGTAATTCATAGAATTCGGCGCACAAGTGGCGCACGCGGCTGGCGCACAGTGTGCGCGTGCGGTAGTCTGCGCCAGCCACGTGCGCCGAAACACATTCAGGCGCACAGCGTATTCATGGATTCCAACATCCACAACATGCCGTGGCGCAGAATGGCGCAGCGACCCTGCAGCAGCGTCAGTTACACCCCCAAGAACGCCCCTCGCGCAGGGAAAAGCCATCAAAATCCCCAATCCAGCGCAAAGGGCAGCAGCAAACGCAGAGCGGGGAACGTGTATTTCAGGGGTGTGCGGGTGTTCTCACACGCGATAGGCCTGGGTACGTGTATTACAGGGGTGCGCGAGAAAATCTACACGCGATTGGGCTGGGTACGTGGATTTCAGGGGTGTGCGAGAAATGCTACACGCGATTGGCCTGGGTACGTGGATTTCAGGGGTGCGCGAGAAAATCTACACGCGATTGGGCTGGGTACGTGGATTTCAGGGGTGCGCGAGAAATGCTACACGCGATTGGCCTGGGTACGTGGATTCCAGGGGTGCGCG
The DNA here is from genome assembly GCF_040938575.1 of Ambystoma mexicanum. Lineage (NCBI taxonomy): Eukaryota > Metazoa > Chordata > Amphibia > Caudata > Ambystomatidae > Ambystoma > Ambystoma mexicanum. Next base: position 332,044,156 of record NC_090933.1, on the reverse strand, counting down.
AGAAATTCTACACGCGGTTGGCCTGGGTACGTGTATTACAGGGGTGCGCGAGAAAATCTACACGCGATTGGGCTGGGTACGTGGATTTCAGGGGTGCGCGAGAAATGCTACACGCGATGGGCCTGGGTACGTGGATTCCAGGGGTGCGCGAGAAATTCTACACGCGATTGGCCTGGGTACGTGTATTACAGGGGTGTGCGAGAAAATCTACATGCGATTGGGCTAGGTACGTGGATTTCAGGGGTGCGCGAGAAATGCTACACGCGATTGGCCTGGGTACGTGGATTTCAGGGGTGCGCGAGAACTTCTACACGAGATTGCCCTGGGTACGTGTATTACAGGGGTGCGCGAGAAAATCTACACGTGATTGGGCTGGGTACGTGGATTTCAGGGGTGCGAGAGAAATGCTACACGCGATTGGCCTGGGTACGTGTATTTCAGGGGTGCGCGAGAAATCCTACACACGATTGGGCCTGTGCGAGTGGGGCAGTGTATTACGTGGGTGTGCGGGAAGTTGAAGAGGTGAATTGCCAGTGTGGGTCCTCCCAGGTCTCCCCTCTACCCCCTCCACGACCTCTGCAGGCAGCCCACACCACAGGGGACTACCCTGCACCCCTGGTCATGTCCCGCAGGCAGCCCATCCACCATGGGCATGCCCCCCAGCCAAGCCACATGTCCCCTTGCACCCCCACCCCCCAGCACTGTGGGGCACCTGCCACCAGGCCTCCACCCATGTCTCCCAGCACCCCCACCCCCAGTCACCAGGGGCAGCCTCCACCAGGCCCCCACCCATGTCTACCACCACCCCCACCCCCCAGTCACCAGGGGCAGCATCCACAAGGCCCCCACCCATGTCTCACACCACCCCCAGTCACCAGGGGCAGCCTCCACAAGGCCCCCACCCATGTCTCCCACCACCCCCAGTCACCAGGGGCAGCCTCCACGAGGCCCCCACCCATGTCTCCCACCACCCCCATCCCCCAGCCACCAGGGGCAACCTCCACCAGGCCCCCACCCATGTCTCCCAGCACCCCCACCCCCCAGCACTGTGGGGCACCTGCCAGCAGGCCCCCAACCATGTCCCACTCATGTCCCCTTGCACCCCCACCCCCCAGCAGGCCCCCACTCATGTCCCCTTGCACCCCCACCCCCCAGCACTGTGGGGCACCTGCCAGCAGGCCCCCAACCATGTCCCACTCATGTCCCCTTGCACCCCCACGCCCCAGCAGGCCCCCACTCATGTCCCCTTGCACCCCCACCCCCCAGCACTGTGGGGCACCTGCCACCAGGCCCCCACCCATGTCTCCCAGCACCCCCACCCCCAGTCACAAGGGGCAGCCTACCCCAGGCCCCCACCCATGTCTCCCACCACCCCCACCCCTCCAGTCACCAGGGGCAGCCTCCACAAGGCCCCCACCCATGTCTCACACCACCCCCACCCCCCAGTCACCAGAGGCAGCCTCCACAAGGCCCCCACCCATGTCTCACACAAGCCCCTCCCCCCAGTCACCATGGGCAGCCTCCACAAGGCCCCCACCCATGTCTCCCACCACCCCCATCCCCCAGCCACCAGGGGCAGCCTCCACCAGGCCCCCACCCATGTCTCCCAGCACCCCCACCCCCCAGCACTGTGGGGCACCTGCCAGCAGGCCCCCAACCATGTCCCACTCATGTCCCCTTGCACCCCCACCCCCCAACAGGCCCCCACTCATGTCCCCTTGCACCCCCACCCCCCAGCACTGTGGGGCACCTGCCAGCAGGCCCCCAACCATGTCCCACTCATGTCCCCTTGCACCCCCACCCCCCAGCAGGCCCACACTCATGTCCCCTTGCACCCCCACCCCCCAGCACTGTGGGGCACCTGCCACCAGGCCCCCACCCATGTCTCCCAGCACCCCCACCCCCAGTCACCAGGGGCAGCCTCCACCAGGCCCCCACCCATGTCTCCCAGCACCCCCACCCCCCAGCACTGTGGGGCACCTGCCAGCAGGCCCCCAACCATGTCCCACTCATGTCCCCTTGCACCCCCACCCCCCAGCAGGCCCCCACTCATGTCCCCTTGCACCCCCACCCCCCAGCACTGTGGGGCACCTGCCAGCAGGCCCCCAACCATGTCCCACTCATGTCCCCTTGCACCCCCACGCCCCAGCAGGCCCCCACTCATGTCCCCTTGCACCCCCACCTCCCAGCACTGTGGGGCACCTGCCACCAGGCCCCCACCCATGTCTCCCAGCACCCCCACCCCCAGTCACAAGGGGCAGCCTCCACCAGGCCCCCACCCATGTCTCCCACCACCCCCACCCCTCCAGTCACCAGGGGCAGCCTCCACAAGGCCCCCACCCATGTCTCACACCACCCCCACCCCCCAGTCACCAGAGGCAGCCTCCACAAGGCCCCCACCCATGTCTCACACAAGCCCCTCCCCCCAGTCACCATGGGCAGCCTCCACAAGGCCCCCACCCATGTCTCCCACCACCCCCATCCCCCAGCCACCAGGGGCAGCCTCCACCAGGCCCCCACCCATGTCTCCCAGCACCCCCACCCCCCAGCACTGTGGGGCACCTGCCAGCAGGCCCCCAACCATGTCCCACTCATGTCCCCTTGCACCCCCACCCCCCAACAGGCCCCCACTCATGTCCCCTTGCACCCCCACCCCCCAGCACTGTGGGGCACCTGCCAGCAGGCCCCCAACCATGTCCCACTCATGTCCCCTTGCACCCCCACCCCCCAGCAGGCCCCCACTCATGTCCCCTTGCACCCCCACCCCCCAGCACTGTGGGGCACCTGCCACCAGGCCCCCACCCATGTCTCCCAGCATCCCCACCCCCAGTCACCTGGGGCAGCCTCCACCAGGCCCCCACCCATGTCTCCCACCACCCCCACCCCTCCAGTCACCAGGGGCAGCCTCCACAAGGCCCCCACCCATGTCTCACACCACCCCCAGTCACCAGGGGCAGCCTCCACCAGGCCCCCACCCATGTCTCCCACCACCCCCACCCCCCAGTCACCAGGGGCAGCCTCCACAAGGCCCCCAACCATGTCTCACACCACCCCCAGTCACCAGGGGCAGCCTCCACAAGGCCCCCACCCATGTCTCACACCACCCCCATCCCCCAGCCACCAGGGGCAGCCTCCACCAGGCCCCCACCCATGTCTCCCAGCACCCCCACCCCCAGTCACCAGGGGCAGCCTCCACCAGGCCCCCACCCATGTCTCCCACCACCCCCAACCCTCCAGTCACCAGGGGCAGCCTCCACAAGGCCCGCACCCATGTCTCCCACCACCCCCACCCCCCAGTCACCAGGGGCAGCCTCCACAAGGCCCCCACCCATGTCTCCCACCACCCCCACCCCCCAGTCACCAGGGGCAGCCTCCACCAGGCCCCCACCCATGTCTCCCACCACCCCCACCCCTCCAGTCACCAGGGGCAGCCTCCACAAGGCCCCCACCCATGTCTCACACCACCCCCACCCCCAGTCACCAGGGGCAGCCTCCACAAGGCCCCCACCCATGTCTCCCACCACCCCCACCCCCAGTCACCAGGGGCAGCCTCCACAAGGCCCCCACCCATGTCTCACACCACCCCCACCCCCCAGTCACCAGGGGCAGCCTCCACAAGGCCCCCACCCATGTCTCCCACCACCCCCACCCCCCAGCCACCAGGGGCAGCCTCCACCAGACCCCCACCCATGTCTCCCAGCACCGCCACCCCCAGTCACCAGGGGCAGCCTCCACCAGGCCCCCACCCATGTCTCCCACCACCCCCACCCCTCCAGTCACCAGGGGCAGCCTCCACAAGGCCCCCACCCATGTCTCACACCACCCCCACCCCCCAGTCACCAGGGGCAGCCTCCACAAGGCCCCCACCCATGTCTCCCACCACCCCCACCCCCCAGTCACCAGGGGCAGCCTCCACAAGGCCCCCACCCATGTCTCACACCACCCCCAGTCACCAGGGGCAGCCTCCACAAGGCCCCCACCCATGTCTCCCAGCACACCCACCCCCCAGCACTGTGGGGCACCTGCCAGCAGGCCCCCACCCATGTCTCCCAGCACCCCCACCCCCAGTCACCAGGGGCAGCCTCCACCAGGCCCCCACCCATGTCTCCCACCACCCCCACCCCTCCAGTCACCAGGGGCAGCCTCCACCAGGCCCCCACCCATGTCTCCCACCACCCCCACCCCCCAGCACTGTGGGGCACCTGCCAGCAGGCCCCCAACCATGTCCCACTCATGTCCCCTTGCACCCCCACCCCCCAGCAGGCCCCCACTCATGTCCCCTTGCACCCAGGTCCTGACGAAATGCAATCATGGCAGTAATGGGCAGCATACCCAGCACAAACACCCAGCCAAGGATTGCATCCACCCACATAGTAGATGCAATTACATGATACAACCCCAATGCCAAGTATGTAAATGAACACATGTCCGTCACACACACATACACAATGGGTGCAAGTGAATGTCAAAACCCATATCATGACATGCATGAAACCAATGAGAAAATACCACAAATGTAAGTAATAAATATATGTATTAAAGATGAAAATGAAGTAAAGAAATAAAACACACAACAATGGGGATGACAAAACAAATGGTCCATGTCCGAGAACTAATAGAAAAAATCAAAAAACAAAGGAATCCAAAAACTAATGTAGTCCAAAGCAAAATAATGGGGGGAAAAAATAAGGAAAAACCATTGCCTCATGGTGAACACAAATATAAATCCAACAAATGTTTTTCAAACATCAAACTATGCACAAGAATATCCCAGGGTCCATGAGCCCAACACCATAAATGAAACCTACTACTACTAACTAATAAAAAAAATATATACAGAAAAGTGGCCATTGTCCGAGCGGTCCGAAAAAAACTTAAAAAATAAAGGAAACCTAACACTAACTAACTAAAGAACTATATACAATGGCAGCGGGCAAGTCCTGCGGCTCACTCTGTGATGTTGCCGGCCAGGGCATCATCGAACTCCATGTCGATGTCCCGGAGGCGGGACTCTGTCCTGGCCCCGAGGTCTCGCAGGGACAACCCTGTGTTCACCCCAAACTCCCTGCGAGCTTCCTCGAGGCACTCAGCCCGCCTCAACGCCCGACGCATGGAGAACTCCGCCCTGACCATGGTGAGCCGCTTCTCTTCCGCCCGCTGCCGCTCCGCACCTATCCGCTGGACTAACTGCTCCCACACGGAAGACACTGCCATCCCAGGGTTCTCCTGCCCTCCGGCCGATGCCTGCCCCTCTGATCTTGATGGCCCCGAGCCATGATGCCTCCCACGTCGAGCCTGCTGCTGCCTCCGACGCCACTGCCTCTGCCAGCACGACGGCATCCAGGCTGATGGAATCCACCGATGCCGTCGTGCACGTCCCTGCCAGATGATGCCGGCACATCCTCCATCTGAAGGGGGACAGTTGCTGGTGTGTCCACCCCTGCTGGACCTTCGACTCCCGACTGTGGCAGGGATGGGGTCCCGACCGAGTTGGCTGCGTTGGTCGGGGCAGGTCCACAGGGGGCCCTGGTGGCATCTGGGCCGGAAGACGGCATGGAGCACGACTGGCGCATGGCCTCCACAGAGGAGGAGAGGGTCGCCAGAAGGCCACACACATGTAGGAAACCCCCGACCATGGCGGCTCCCAAATGGTTCATGTACGCACGGTGCTCTTCGTGATGATGTGCATGCTCCTCCCAGGAAGCATGCACCTCATCACGAATGCCAGCCGTGCGCAACGCGACACCAATCAGGACCCTCTCCACACGGCCAGGGGTCCGCAGGTAGAGGAGTGTCAGATGACATGGACATCTCCCCTACCTGCGGACAGGCCTGGGATGGGGCATCCCTGTTGGTGCATGGTGGTGCAGTCACAGTGTCAGGGACAGTGACATGCACAGGCCCCTCCACGGCGACCTCTGCTGCCTCCTGCCCCTGGCCCTGGACTGCACCACTTGCACCAGCGGGGATGCCCCCACCAGGCCCCATGTGTGGCTCAGTAGCGGCCTCCTCCCCCTCTGTGGAAACCACCAACCTGGATGTCTCCACGCCGTCTTCCGCCGTTGCAAGACCCTGTGGGGGCTCACCCGCCCCTTCCGCTGCAGCCGTGGCGGCATCCCCGCCGCTCTGCTCCACAGCGCCTTCTCCGCCCTCTTCTTCACTTGCCACTGTGTAGAGGGAGACATAGAACACAAGCATCAGGGTACTGTACAATGGTCTCCTAGACAGGAAGCAATAGCAGATGAGTGGCACTGTCATACATCACTTCCATCGTGTCCCTCCACAACACATGGGTCAGTGCAGGCAAAACACATACAGTAACAGGCATGGCGCATGCCATGGACATTGGCATACATGACCAAGGGACTCATGATTCATACAATGTTGGTTTTAAACTCACATGCATCATGGGTCTTGCCATCCCATGCACACACCTCACCGTAGTTCCATCCATCTGGCCTCGTACACCACAGACGCAGTGGATACAAGGATGACTAGGCTGCATCAGTGAATCTGAACATTGTCACAGACATGTGTCATGCATCCATGGCATTTACAAGTCACAGACACGCAGGTCAGACACACACACATGGACACCATACGTGTACATGGAACCAGCACCCATCCCTCACCCCCACCCATGTCCAGGAACAGACACTGCCATGCTTCCATGTGTCCATTCCGCACAGAGCCCCCCATGTTGCAATAGAACACATGCACCAACCATGTGGATCACACATCACTGTACACACATGCCTGACCATGATGTCCCTGCACACACACATACGTACATGGCCTATGTCACACATACAGGCAGGTATCAGACAACCAGCACACTGCAACATGCCCTGTCTCACACAGCAATGCTTGGCCACTTACCGCTCAACTCCAGATGGGTCTGCCTCCGAAGGATCTGGGCATGGAGCGCTGGGTCTACGCGTTCCAGGACCCTCATCTGGATGTCACTCAGGCGTGCCCGGCCCCCCTCCGCGAGACGCCGGGCCTTATTGAGGGTCCTGGACCGCAAGTCCTCCCAGCGCTTCTTGATGTGCTTGATGTCGCGGGTTGCCACCCCCTCCGCGTTGATGGCAACCACTACTTCGTCCCAGATCCTCTCCCGTCCTTCCTTGTTGGCGCGTGGTCTTCCGAAGAGGGCATCATAATGCCCCAGGACATGCTCCACCAGGACACCAACTTCCTTCTCACTGAAGCTGGTGGCCCTCTGCCTCTCTGGCTGGGGGTCGCCACTGGTTTCAGATGGTGCTTGCCCCGACATGGCGACCCCCGAGGCAGGCGTGGGTGGGCAACTGGGTCCTGGGGCTGGGCTGTGGAGCGATGGTATCCCAGTCGGGAGTCTACTGTTCCAGTAGGGGTGGACACAGCAACTGTACCCCTGCAGATGGCTGATGTGCAGGCACCAAATGGCAGGGCACGGTGGCAGCAGGCAGGCAGGCAGGCAGGCAGCAGCAGATGGCACGTGGGAGGCTGCTCGGGGCACTGGGGGGCAGTGATTCGGCCTTCTGGGCAGGAGCGTGGTCTCCCGTGTGTTTTTGCATGGCCAGCTTGATAGGGAGTGATTTGGCACGTGAAAAATCTGCACGTCAGCGTGTAATTCGAGGAAAGGCCCTTAGCGCGTAAGCGCGTCTGCACGCATACGCATTTTCATTGGACCAAAGGCCCTCAGCGCGTGAGCGCGTCTGTGACGTGACGGTACAGACGTGCATGGGCATTACAGCGCGCATGAAAAAATGCACGTCCGCGTGTAATGCGCGTAAGCGCGCGTGAAAAACTGCACGTCCGCGTGTAATGCGCGTAAGCGCGCGTGAAAAACTGCACGTCCGCGTGTAATGCCCGTAATCGCGCGTGAAAAACTGCACGTCCGCATGTGACGTGACGTGCGCGTGCGTTTCCCTCAGCACGGGTTAAAGGTGAGCGGGCCCAGCAGTTCGCTGTACGTGCCTTTCGTGGAGACCGACGTGTGTTGCTGCTTCCAGTTGTTTCGCGCGCCATCTACTTCACAGCTCTCAAGGACGTATCTCTTCTTTTGGCGGGGTTATTGGCTACGCGTGTTTTTCTGCATCGCGCTAGTCAGACGGTGAGTCGCAAACGCTCCTTTTCCCACTGCGGGTGCCCCTGTGTATTGCACCCATTTTCGATGTCATCGTAGCCTGCGTGTCCCACGCGTACGCGTTATTCGTGTTACTGGGTGCCACCGCGTACTGCGGGAGGTTAAATCCACGCACGTAGGCTGCAGGGTTGCGTGCACGGTTTTACTGCAGTTTTGGGGTGCCTGAGCGTTGCGTGACCCGTCACCACATCACCGGGGTCACATACAGCCTTGCAGGTGCAGGGGGGCTGTTAACATCTAGCTTCCCACCCCCTTCACCCCAATTGCCCAGGTCAATTGTGCTGTACACCTCCCATTGGCACCACTCCATCTGTGCCAGCACTATTACATCTGTGCCATGGTTGGGAGGCCACCAAAGGTGAGGGGCGCCTCAGCTGGGCGTACTCCTCGTGGCGGGCGTGGTCGGGGACGTGGCCGTGGTGACCAGGGAGTAGGGGGACTCCAGGGTGTCCAGGGCAGCCACAGAGGGGGAAGAGGCAGGGGTGCGCCACTTGAGCACAATGTTGTGCCTTGTGTTGGTGCAGCCATGCCACCACCCCCTGTGGTTCCGGGGGATGCAGCTCCTGCATCTGGCACTGGCACCCGTATGACCCGGCAGTCCGTTCCATCGACTGCCACGGGCCCAAGGGTAGCGGTAGCTGCAGGTGCAGCTGTGGACACCGCCACCCAGGCTCAGGGTCTGCCAGCGCAGGCTGCGTTGGCACTTGAAGAGCCCTTGGTAGATCTCCAACAGGCCAGGGGCACGCCGGGCTGCTCAGGCCAAGACACGTGTCCCTGGGGCAGTCATGTCATCTGCTGCCCCGAACAGCCGGGTGTTGGCAAGTGCAGGGGCAGATGCACCCAACAGCACCCCGGTTGTGAGTCTGCCAACCAGGACCGTTGCGGTCAATGACCCTGCCACAGCTGATGTTGCTGCGCAGGGTCCATTAGTGGGCACCCAGCTGCTACTGACACAAGTCAGGCCTTTGGTCATCCCTCCACCTGCCACTCCCTCGGCTCAATCCACCGAACCCACTGGCCATACTGGTCAGGGCGGCATTAGCCAGCCAGGGTCTGCGCCACAGTCCAAGAGGAGGAAGGTTGCACCTGCAGCACAGGCTGGGACCCCACACACAGCCACGACCTCCTGCACGTCGAGGAAGAAGCCTTTCTGTAAGCAGGAACTGGACTTCCTCGTGGACTACGTGCGGTGACACAGCCGTGACATGCTAGTGGGTGCCAATAGTCAGACTACGGCTGCCCAACGTGACACCCACTGGAAGCATGTTGCGGAACATGTCAGTTCATTCGGCCATGAGGTGCGAACGGCGCAGGAGTGCAAAAAGCGCTGGAATGACATCAAGCACAGCACTAAGGCTAAGCGTGCCTCAAATTACAACTTGACTCTGGTGACTGGCGGTGGGCCTGCACCAGAGGAGGAAGAACTCACTCCGCATGAGGCTCTCGTTGCGGAGTTCATACCACCAGAATTGGTTGAAGGTGTGGGAGAGATGCTGGACTTTGATGCCCAGTCCAGTGAGTGTTGATGCGTAGTTGTTGAGGACGTGTGTGTTTCACTTGTGGGATGTGTTGTGCATGATTGCTGCTACATGTGACGTGTACATGGTTATGATGTGTAAGTAATGCAATGCTACCGTCATGCATGTCCCCTCTGCCTGCATGCGGGACTCCATGTGAGCATGCTCCCTTGCCCCTCCTCCGCCACTCTGCACCCCAGTTCCACCTTTGCACTGGTCTGCTACATTCTTGCCAATGTGTAGTTTCTTGTTCATGTGTCCTGTGTAGATGCTAACTTCCAGCTTAGAAACTGCCAGACATATGCCGTGTGGTACAGCCTTAGTACTCGATGCAGGGTATCCCACTTGTACTGTGCATGGGTCAGATGTCCCGCAGGGACATGAGTGCCCATTCATGCTCCATGTGCATTGCACGCATGCCCCTATGTGTCCTTGACTGGATGATCACTGTAATATGAGTCCTTGGTTACATACATTGCCTGCCATATTATCGGCCTCCCCATGTCAACTGTGGCTCAGTCCTGCGTTGCACACATGTTTAGGCTCTGACAATCTGTGTGGCTCACAGGCCTCAGCCTGTTCAATGGCCAATGACTCAGTCCAACTCTTGTCGTGTCTTCTTCACACGTGGCCGGCCTCCGGATCTTCCATCATGTGTCCTGCCCTCTGTCCCAGCATCATTTGCAGTGTTGTAATTTGAATCACATTAAGCTGTTGATGCCAGTCAACACTGCTTGTCAATACACAGGTGTATGGGCAGCCTTTTGATACCATGCTAGGCATCCCTGCTTTGGTACTGGGGTGGAGGGGTGCTTGGCTTCTAGACATGGTACACATTGAATACACAATGCACGTGATGTCTGAATTTGACATTGCACTGCCTTCACATTTCCTGGCACACACCATGGAGTGCTTGTACATGTAGGTAGTGAGTGGCGTACACATTTTCTGCACTGCATAGACCCACTTCCATGCAAACTGCCACCTTTCAACAGGTCTGATCACAGAAGCTATTCAAAGTAGACCCAGCATGCATGCCAGGTCATATGTTGTGTGTCACATGTCTGCCGGATGCCTTTGCTGTCGGTGTGTGTTTGTGTGTTGTGTGTTTCTGACATGTGTAGTGATCTTTCCTCTCTATTTTTCAGGTGATGACGCAATGCATGCAGAGGATGGTGTTGTCATGCCAGACACAGGGTTGGTAACACCACATCAACCCGGCACTAGTGGGGGTCGTGGGGTGGTAGGCCACGAAAACCCCCAAGTGCTGCAGTCCATCCTGTCTCTGGCTGCCTATGAGTCCAGCCTTGATGACGACTCTGACGTCCATGTTGAGTTGGATGAGCATCAAGTCCATGTGTCAGGGGTGAGTGATTCTGATGTGGACACTCCTCTGTCTGCGACACCTGCACTGAGGGATCAGACAGTCTTGGTTCCTCCACCCGTGGTGGATCGGGACGCAGGGTCACCCTCCACACCAGTCACTGATGTGCCTGGGACATCACGTCGACGGGGGCATGTAGTCGTGCAGCCGCAGGCGGTGCCAACACAGCGAGGACCCCCGGTCCTTGGGTCCCACAGGGGTCAAGCCCGGCAACGCGGTCGCCGTGCGCAACCGCTGTATACTGAGTGGGAGTAAGACATGACTGCCAATTCCGAACGGCAGGGGGCAGCAATGGAGAACATCGCTGACAGCATGGAGCGTGTGGCCCGATCTGTGCTCCCCCCTGCTAGGCAGGTGCTTCTCCAGCAGCAGGCAGCACGGTCCACGGCCCGCTCGCTCAGGCTGGGCATGGCGGCCTCAGACAGGGCACGCCAGGCTGAAATGTCATCTCTGCGTCAAGCAATTGCTGCTCACGCAGAGGCACACATGGATGCCCTGAGGGAGGAGTATGCCTCCCTCAGATCCACTCTGGGTGTCCTTATGATGTCCCAGAGGCAGCAGGCAGAGGAGAGGTTTGCACAGCTTGAGCGCACCATCTCGGCTGAGCTACAGGCTTGCCGGGAGGTGCAGCGGTTGTCCAGCCAGGCCTTGCAGGAGGAACTCCGTGTTACACGTGCTACCTTGCAAGAGGAAGCACGTGTATCACGTGAGGTTCTGCATGCAGACCTATGTAACATCGCCACACAGAACCAGGCTCACCTGTCCGGCAGACTTGCTGCCGACGAGGGGCAAGCTGTGGCTAGGCGTGGCCAGGCTACTGTGCCACGTCCTCCTTTCCAGGATGAGCCAGACTCGGACGACCATCTATCTCCCACATAGGTCGTGCTGTGCAGGCGTTGAGCCCATGGAGGTATTTTTTTTTGGCTCAGCATCATCGCATGTGGATGTTGAGCAGCACCCTGTACCTCCCCCTCCTGGGTGCCTCCCCTCCCCCCCGGGTCGTATGTGGCCATTTTTGATTTTTCTTTTAGTTTAGTTAGTTAAGTTTTTGTTTGATAGTCAGTTTAAATAGGTAATGTAGGTTTTCCATAGTTAGTGTAATTAGTTAATAGTCGAGTTAGTTTAAAATTTGTAGTCTATTGTGCTTTCATGTGACAGTGCGGTGCCTTGTGGTTTTTGAAGGCATCCACTGTCTGTTCCAGCTGGGCCCTTCATGGTTGTCTTGTGTATGTGTTTGCTGCTTGGGTTCCTTGACTCACATATGCCACTACTGCCTCCCTTATCCATGGGCTCGCAAGGATGGTTCGGTGTTACAGAATTTTACACAAGGGCTTTGGACTGTCATATCTGTGGCATGTCTGGTGCTATGTGACTTGTGTTGACACCCCTAGTGGGGATGATTTAGGTGTAATTGTCCACTGTTCAGCTTTTGCTAGATGGGGTGTGTCATGATTAATGTGGACATTGATTGCTATGCATTGTGTATTATGTCTCATATCTTTCCTGTACACGTGCTTGTTGCAATTCATGCTGTAGATAGTGTTCCACACTTTGGAAGTCAAAGACAGACTGATGGTGTGATTTGTGATGTGACTCTCTGACATGGTCAAGTAATGAGATGCCTGATGAGACACACACAGATCACTTTGATGCATTAATCATTTGTTTCATGCACTTTCTGCAGGGGGATGAGGCACCAGAGCACCTTTGCCAGCAGACATGGCCCATTGGACGACGGAATTCCTGACCCGTTTGTTGGTGCCCACATGCACATGTGTGCACGAGCAGAGCCACAGTGATTGCAGACCCACATCCTAGAACTGCTGACATGTTCCAAGGAACTCCAGGCAAGGTGAGCATCACAGGGGGGCCACGACACAGCAAAGCTTGCACCAGGCGAGTTGCACATGCAGGCTTAGTCACAGCACTGAGGGTGAGCTTAGACGAATATTGGTGTTGAAGCACACAATGCAGCTCAGATGTGTTTGTGGACTGATGGCTGTTGATAGTAGGGTTGTCTGGGACACATGCAGGGGCAGTGGCACATACCCTGCGGTACACCAAGGTTCATTGAGGCACTTGTATCAACCATGTAGCCTTCCGAGACATGGAAAGGGGCAGCTCATAGGGACATACAGCAAGGGACATACTTGGGTGCAGTGCATGTCTATTCCACGTACTTCATGATAAATGCACTGCCAACTTTGTTTTGGTCATGGTGGTACGCAACTTGCTCTGTAGTCATGGCTTGCCATATGGGTTTGTCTGCTTACCCAGGGAACATTGCATGTTGTGTGAATTGTGACACATTGGTGTTCCATTTGCCACGCACCCACCAGCGCCTGACTTACTGCATTGACTGTGTATGACCCGTCATAGGGGTGATGTTATGTATGGGTACGAAGCATTGAGCACTGATTGTCTGTTTGTAGAGTAGTTTGTTGCTATGGGGCATGTTTTGTGTTGTGTTTTTGTGTAATTGGCACATACAGGTTGTTGACTGTGTCTCTCTTTGCAGCATTGCAGTGCTCCTGTAACCGGCCCTGAGAGTGCGCAGGCAGGAGGCCAGCACTCAAAACCAGAGCTAAGTGTCTTGTTGTTTTCCTTACAAACTGCCCTGCATAGGCTTGCTGGGGAGTGTACTGATGCATGGATGTATGTGTGGTCCTATTTGGTATGTTTTTTTCCCTAATCACCCATGATCCTATGCAATTTTGAAACCTGTACCCTCTACCCGGTGTTCCTGCTTCCCGTGCCTATCCAAGCAACGTTCCCTGACCCTCTTTCCAACCTGGGGTTGCGGATGCCTGTGTAAGCCTCGAACTTGCAGGCGCCAAAACCCTAGAGGGGGTGGTTGGTTCGTGCTACTCCTGAGCCTGGACTACAGAAGGCCATGACAATGATGTCCAAGTTTGTTTGGATTGTGTATGTGTTCATGCAGGTTATACATTTTCGTGCATTCCCTAGTTTCATGTGTCATTCCTCCTCCCCTCACCTGCCACTCATTCCAGTCATCCAGTGTGTCTACACCTGTCCCGACTGCATATCCCTGAACCTCATTCCCCACCATGATCTCAGGGGCCTGTGTGAGTTTGACCTTGCAGGCACCCGGGACATGGTGTGGGTGGTTGTTTCATGAGACTCCCGCGCCTGTACAGGGGACCTGTGACAGTACACATCCATTCATGGTGCATCATACTATGTCATGTACCACACATGTCTCACATCCTGTCGTGACATTGTTCTGCTGTGCTACCTTGGTTGTTGCATCATTGTGGTACTACTTGGTGTTTGTGAGGTACTGCTACGTCAAGTCATCTACTGGAGGGTGTTTGGGTTCGTTTTCATGCCTTGGATTTTGTGATTTTGGAAATGAGTGTGGATTCTGAGGGTTCAGGCATCTTTTTACACACAAGGTGGGAGATGGACACAAAGGGTAAAGGTGATCCTGTGGCCAGGTGGAAATGAGGGTTGGAGGCTCCATGACCCAGGTGCAGTTGTTCAGTGGGTCATGGTCATTTGCGAGGGGGGGGGGTTGTTGTTGATAGTTGCATTGCCCTGCAGTGTGATGGGAACTCTGACATTGTAATGTTGTTGTCCTATGTACATGTTGTGTTCTGCTGATCAATGCCTGTTCATGTGTTGTGTTTTCCTTTCAGGTGCGAGGGGATAGTTGTGGTTTGACATGCTGGGGTGTACACATGGTGGATGTTCACATGTGATGTGTAGGGAACACTGATGGTCACTTGAGTGCACATGCATATGTGGAGTGCATGTCCCTGCAGAACCACACACTTGCACTCGGATGCACTCCATGTACTCCCACCCTTGCATATCCACGTGTACACTGTTTGCCTTCTGGTGCCCACTGTGTCCCGGCAGCACATGTTCTGTGACCGATTATGGTTCCAGTACATGCCCAATTCGATGTTTGATGTAGTCTGTCACTTAGATGTGATGCTCAGGGTGTGCATCACACGCAATGGCTGTTCACTGTGCTGTGCGCTGAGCAGTGTGATGCAGGAGTAGGACACTGCACACATGAGCTGCAGTGTTGATTTTGCAATGCATAATGTGCATATAGACAGGCATTCATTGTGATGTTACGTCTACGACTGTTGCAATGCATTTGGAAACGACTTATTTTGGGTGGGACATTTTGTTGGTCTGTCATTTCATCTGATTCCGGGTCAGGCATCATTGTCCGATGCCACTGTACATTTAGGACATGGCAATGTGTACCTTATCGTTACTGCGTCGGTGTATGGGTATTGCTTGCCATGTCATGTTGATGTTTGGGAGGGTTTGACTGACATGACAGTGATGGCCATGGCTTGTTTTGCAGGTGTGTGTGATGCACACCTTGCATGTCCAGGTCATCCGCTTCTCAGAGCAAATAGCTGGGGGTAGGTTTCTCTCCGCAGCAGGGCCCTCCCCCTGGAACAGACTTCCTGCCTGACTTGAACTTGAGGGGAACCATCGCCAGTTCTGGAAGCACCTCAAGACCTTCCTCTTTGCTTCTGCTTACTCTCTGCCTCTCCCTTGCAGAATTCTTCACTGGAACTGCACAGGAGCTGCTACTGGGACACTCTCACCAACCTCGGTCCCTGGCCCAGCCACTGTCCACTTGCACTGCCACCCTGGCAACCCCTGCACTGCAGTACTGTCTCTCTATCCCTACAGCCCTCCCTTCCCAGCACTTGTCTGCACTTACCTTTGCAGTTGCCACCAGGCGACCTATGTATTATTTTTTTGGCCTACTTCCCCTGTACTGGACTCCCCCCCACCCTTCCCCTTGCACTTTTCCATTCCCCCTACCCCTGCACTTGCACAATCTCAATGACACCTGGCCTAGTAGTACCGTTCTCTGTGTTCCCTTGTCCCCCCCCCCCCCTGCCTCATTGCGCCTTGGAATACTTGTGTATGGCCCATGTCATGTCACATGTCATATGTGTGCATTTTGGTTGCACAGGATAGCTTGTGTTTAAGTAGCTAGGGATGCAGACGATGTGGCACTTCCATGGCAACTATCTCAGGGTGGTAGGGTTGTGACAGTTGACTGTCACTTTGTCATCATCGATTGTCACCTGGTATGTGCCAGGCCTGTGTGCACTCCGCAGGGGTGGGAGTTTAGGTGAAAAATGTGACCACAAGCTAGGTCCGGGCTTCCTCGCCACGTGCCCTGTCCCCTCCCATGGGCAGCGCCTGTGCCTGTGGTTGGGGATGTGGGGGCACCACCATGTCCACCGGGACGCCCTGCCGTGTTGCAACATTGTGCAGGACACATGCTGCCACAATTATCCTGCACACTACTGGTGGTGCATAGAGTAGTTGCCCACCAGAGCGGTCAAGGGAGCGGAAACGTGACTCCAGCACTCCGAATGTGCGCTCCACTATGCCCCTGGTTGCGATATGGGCGGCGTTGTATCTTACCTGGGGTGGTGTGGTGGGGTTCCGGATTGGCGTCATCATGTGGTTGCTCAGAGGGTAGGCACTGTCCCCTGGGGAGGTGATAATAATTGAGATTATTGGGGTTGGGATATTTGTCTGTGTGTGACTTGCATGCATGTGCAAGGGCATTTGTACTGACCTAGGAGCCATGTGTCGCCATGCTGCCCAGCTTCCAGGGCCCGGCTCAGGGCGGACATTCTGTATATGAAACTGTCATGGGTGGAGCCAGGGTAGTTTGCATAGACAGAGGTGATGATTCCCTTTGCATCGCATACCACATGTACATTGATGGAATGCCAGTGCTTGCGGTTTCGGTAGATGTGCTCAGTGGCCCTAGGTGGACGTAGGGCCACATGGGTGCAATCTATGGCACAGAGCACTTTGGGGAAGTGTGCCACCCTGAAAAAATCCAGGACAACTGCCTGCCTTTCTGCGGGTGTTCTGGGCATGTATATGTGCCTGCGGACTGAGGGGCGCGCTCTCATGATTGCCAGTACCTGGTGTAGGCAGCGTGACTGCGTGGCCTGTGAGACCCCACCCACTAGGGCAGTGGTCCGCTGAAACGACCCAGTGGCCAAAAAATGCAAGACATTGAGCAGCTTCTCCAAGGGGCTCAATGCTTGGGAGCAAAGGGTGGGGGATGTGAGGTCATCTTCCCACTCCCTGACCAGGTCTAGGATGATATGGGGTGGAAACCTATACCTGCCGTAGACCTGGTCGTCAGGCATCCCAAAAAGGCTTGTCCGTGGTGCAAAAATGCGTGCCCTGGCTATTCTCCTCCTCCTGCGGTGTCCCACGATCAGTGCAGCAACAAATGGGGCATTCATCGTCGCTGTATATACGCGTTTGTTGTTTGCACGCACTTTTATACTGTCCGCGGGACGCCTCCGTGTGGGCGGACTCGTTGACGGCTGTGCACGTCTTTTGCCGTGCACGGGTTTCCCGTATTCGGGTGTCATCGCGTGTGATCGGAGGGGAGCGAGCGTACACGCGATTGGCCTGGGTACGTGTGTTTCCGGGTGCGCGGGTAGTTCCACACGCGATTAGCCTGGGTAAGTGTGTTTCCGGGTGCGCGGGTAGTTCCACACGCGATTAGCCTGGGTACGTGTGTTCCGGGCTGCCGTGAACTTTCACACGCGATTGGTTGAAATCCACGTGTGTTCTGTCATCACGTGCAATGAGGGATACACCCTCGCACGTCACGTCACAGACGCGCTCACGCGCTGAGGGCCTTTGGTCCAATGAAAATGCGTATGCGTGCAGACGCACTTACGCGCTAAGGGCCTTTCCTCGAATTACATGCTGACGTGCAGATTTTTCACGTGCCAAATCACTCCGTATCAAGCTGGCCACGCGAAAACACACGGGAGACCACGCTCCTGCCCAGAAGGCCGAATCACTGCCCCCCAGTGCCCCGAGCAGCCTCCCACGTGCCATCTGCTGCTGCCTGCCTGCCTGCCTGCCTGCTGCCACCGTGCCCTGCCATTTGGTGCCTGCACATCAGCCATCTGCAGGGGTCCAGTTGCTGTGTCCACCCCTGCTGGAACAGTAGACTCCCGACTGGGATACCACCGCTCCACAGCCCAGCCCCAGGACCCAGTTGCCCACCCACGCCTGCCTCGGGGGTCGCCATGTCGGGGCAAGCACCATCTGAGACCAGTGGTGACCCCCAGCCAGAGAGGAAGAGGGCCACCAGCTTCAGTGAGAAGGAAGTTGGTGTCCTGGTGGAGCATGTCCTGGGGCATTATGATGCCCTCTTCGGAAGACCACGCGCCAACAAGGAAGGACGGGAGAGGATCTGGGACGATGTAGTGGTTGCCATCAACGCGGAGGGGGTGGCAACCCGTGACATCAAGCACATCAAGAAGCGCTGGGAGGACTTGAGGTCCAGGACCCTCAATAAGGCCCGGCGCCTCGCGGAGGGGGGCCGGGCAAGCCTGAGTGACATCCAGATGAGGGTCCTGGAACGCGTAGACCCAGCGCTCCACGCCCAGATCCTTCGGAGGCAGACCCATCTGGAGTTGAGCGGTAAGTGGCCAAGCATTGCTGTGTGAGACAGGGCACGTTGCAGTGTGCTGGTTGTCTGATACCTGCCTGTATGTGTGACATAGGCCATGTACGTATGTGTGTGTGCAGGGACATCATGGTCAGGCATGTGTGTACAGTGATGTGTGATCCATATGGTTGGTGCATGTGTTCTATTGCAACATGGGGGGCTCTGTGCGGAATGGACACATGGAAGCATGGCGGTGTCTGTTCCTGGACATGGGTGGGGGTGAGGGATGGGTGCTGGTTCCATGTACACGTATGGTGTCCATGTGTGTGTGTCTGACCTGCGTGTCTGTGACTTGTAAATGCCATGGATGCATGACACATGTCTGTGACAATGTTCAGATTCACTGATGCAGCCTAGTCATCCTTGTATCCACTGCGTCTGTGGTGTACGAGGCCAGATGGATGGAACTACGGTGAGGTGTGTGCATGTGATGGCAAGACCCATGATGCATGTGAGTTTAAAACCAACATTGTATGAATCATGAGTCCCTTGGTCATGTATGCCAATGTCCATGGCATGCGCCATGCCTGTTACTGTATGTGTTTTGCCTGCACTGACCCATGTGTTGTGGAGGGACATGATGGAAGTGATGTATGACAGTGCCACTCATCTGCTATTGCTTCCTGTCTAGGGGACCATTGTACAGTACCCTGATGCTTGTGTTCTATGTCTCCCTCTACACAGTGGCAAGTGAAGAAGAGGGCGGAGAAGGCGCTGTGGAGCAGAGCGGCGGGGATGCCGCCACGGCTGCAGCGGAAGGGGTGGGTGAGCCCCCACAGGGGCTTGCAACGGCGGAAGACGGCGTGGAGACATCCAGGTTGGTGGTTTCCACAGAGGGGGAGGAGGCCACTACTGAGCCACACATGGGGCCTGGTGGGGGCATCCCCGCTGGTGCAAGTGGTGCAGTCCAGGGCCAGGGGCAGGAGGCAGCACAGGTCGCCGTGGAGGGGCCTGTGCATGTCACTGTCCCTGACACTGTGACTGCACCACCATGCACCAGCAGGGATGCCCCATCCCAGGCCCGTCCGCAGGTAGGGGAGATGTCCATGTCATCTGACACTCCTCTACCTGCGGACGAGGGGACCCCTGGCCGTGTGGAGAGGGTCCTGATTGGTGTCGCGTTGCGCACGGCTGGCATTCGTGATGAGGTGCATGCTTCCCGGGAGGAGCATGCACATCATCACGAAGAGCACCGTGTGTACGTGAACCATTTGGGAGCCACCATGTTCGGGGGTTTCCTACATTTGTGTGGCCTTCTAGCGACCGTCTGCTCCTCTGTGGAGGCCATGCGCCAGTCGTGCTCCATGCCGTCTTCCGGCCCAGATGGCATCCATGCCGTATTCCGGCCCAGATGCCACCAGGGCCCCCTGTGGTCCTGCCCCGACCAACGCAGCCAGCTCGGTCGGGACCCCATCCCTGCCACAGTCGGGAGTCGAAGGTCCAGCAGGGGTGGACACACCAGCAACTGTCCCTCTGCAGATGGAGGATGTGCCGGCATCATCTGGCAGGGCACGTGCACGACGGCATCGGTGGATTCCATCAGCCTGGATGCCGTCGTGCTGGCAGAGGCAGTGGCGTCGGAGGCAGCAGCAGGCTCGACGTGGGAGGCATCATGGCTCGGGGCCATCAAGATCAGAGGGGCAGGCATCGGCCGGAGGGCAGGAGAACCCTGGGATGGCAGTGTCTTCCGTGTGGGAGCAGTTGGTCCAGCGGATAGGTGCGGAACGGCAGCGGGCGGAAGAGGAGCGGCTCACCATGGTCAGGGCGGAGTTCTCCATGCGTCGGGCGTTGAGGTGGGCTGAGTGCCTCGAGGAAGCTCGCAGGGAGTTTGGGGTGAACACGGGGTTGTCCCTGCGAGACCTCGGGGCCAGGACAGAGTCCCGCCTCCGGGACATCGACATGGAGTTCGATGATGCCCTGGCCGGCAACATCACAGAGTGAGCCGCAGGACTTGCCCGCTGCCATTGTATATAGCTCGGACAATGGCCACTTTTCTGTATATATTTTTTTTATTAGTTAGTAGTAGTAGGTTTCATTTATGGTGTTTGGCTCATGGACCCTGGGATATTCTTGTGCATAGTTTGATGTTTGAAAAACATTTGTTGGATTTATATTTGTGTTCACCATGAGGCAATGGTTTTTCCTTATTTTTTCCCCCCATTATTTTGCTTTGGACTACATTAGTTTTTGGATTCCTTTGTTTTTTGATTTTTTCTATTAGTTCTCGGACATGGACCATTTGTTTTGTCATCCCCATTGTTGTGTGTTTTATTTCTTTACTTCATTTTCATCTTTAATACATATATTTATTACTTACATTTGTGGTATTTTCTCATTGGTTTCATGCATGTCATGATATGGGTTTTGACATTCACTTGCACCCATTGTGTATGTGTGTGTGACGGACATGTGTTCATTTACATACTTGGCATTGGGGTTGTATCATGTAATTGCATCTACTATGTGGGTGGATGCAATCCTTGGCTGGGTGTTTGTGCTGGGTATGCTGCCCATTACTGCCATGATTGTGTTTCGTCAGGACCTGGGTGCAAGGGGACATGAGTGGGGGCCTGCTGGGAGGTGGGGGTGCAAGGGGACATGAGTGGGACATGGTTGGGGGCCTGCTGGCAGGTGCCCCACAGTGCTGGGGGGTGGGGGTGCTGGGAGACATGGGTGGGGGCCTTGTGGAGGCCGCCCCTGGTGACGGGGGGGTGGGGGTGGTGTGAGACATGGGTGGGGGCCTTGTGGAGGCTGCCCCTGGTGACTGGAGGGGTGGGGGTGGTGGGAGACATGGGTGGGGGCCTGGTGGAGGCTGCCCCTGGTGACTGGGGGTGGTGGGAGACATGGGTGGGGGCCTTGTGGAGGCTGCCCCTGGTGACTGGGGGGTGGGGGTGGTGGGAGACATGGGTGGGGGCCTTGTGGAGGCTGCCCCTGGTGACTGGGGGGTGGGGGTGGTGTGAGACATGGGTTGGGGCCTTGTGGAGGCTGCCCCTGGTGACTGGAGGGGTGGGGGTGGTGGGAGACATGGGTGGGGGCCTGGTGGAGGCTGCCCCTGGTGACTGGGGGGTGGGGGTGGTGGGAGACATGGGTGGGGGCCTTGTGGAGGCTGCCCCTGGTGACTGGGGGGTGGGGGTGGTGTGAGACATGGGTGGGGGCCTTGTGGAGGCTGCCCCTGGTGACTGGGGGTGCTGGGAGACATGGGTGGGGGCCTGCTGGCAGGTGCCCCACAGTGCTGGGGGGTGGGTGTGCTGGGAGACATGGGTGGGGGCCTTGTGGAGGCTGCCCCTGGTGACTGGGGGTGGTGTGAGACATGGGTGGGGGCCTTGTGGAGGCTGCCCCTGGTGACTGGGGGGTGGGGGTGGTGGGAGACATGGGTGGGGGCCTTGTGGAGGCTGCCCCTGGTGACTGGGGGGTGGGAGTGGTGTGAGACATGGGTGGGGGCCTTGTGGAGGCTGCCCCTGGTGACTGGAGGGGTGGGGGTGGTGGGAGACATGGGTGGGGGCCTGGTGGAGGCTGCCCCTGGTGACTGGGGGTGGGGGTGCTGGGAGACATGGGTGGGGGCCTGGTGGAGGCTGCCCCTGGTGGCTGGGGGATGGGGGTGGTGTGAGACATGGGTGGGGGCCTTGTGGAGGCTGCCCCTGGTGACTGGGGGTGGTGGGAGACATGGGTGGGGGCCTTGTGGAGGCTGCCCCTGGTGACTGGGGGGTGGGGGTGGTGTGAGACATGAGTGGGGGCCTTGTGGAGGCTGCCCCTGGTGACTGGGGGGTGGGGGTGGTGTGAGACATGGGTGGGGGCCTTGTGGAGGCTGCCCCTGGTGACTGGAGGGGTGGGGGTGGTGGGAGACATGGGTGGGGGCCTGGTGGAGGCTGCCCCTGGTGACTGGGGGTGGGGGTGCTGGGAGACATGGGTAGGGGCCTGGTGGCAGGTGCCCCACAGTGCTGGGGGGTGGGGGTGCAAGGGGACATGAGTGGGGGCCTGCTGGGGGGTGAGGGTGCAAGGGGACATGAGTGGGACATGGTTGGGGGCCTGCTGGCAGGTGCCCCACAGTGCTGGGGGGTGGGGGTGCAAGGGGACATGAGTGGGGGCCTGCTGGGGGGTGGGGGTGCAAGGGGACATGAGTGGGACATGGTTGGGGGCCTGCTGGCAAGTGCCCCACAGTGCTGGGGGGTGGGGGTGCAAGAGGACATGTGGCTTGGCTGGGGGGCATGCCCATGGTGGATGGGCTGCCTGCGGGACATGACCAGGGGTGCAGGGTAGTCCCCTGTGGTGTGGGCTACCTGCAGAGGTCGTGGAGGGGGTCGAGGGGAGACCTGGGAGGACCCACACTGGCAATTCACCTCTTCAACTTCCCGCACACCCACGTAATACACTGCCCCACTCGCACAGGCCCAATCGCGTGTAGGATTTCTCGCGCACCCCTGTAATACACGTACCCAGGCCAATCGCGTGTAGAATTCCTCGCGCACCCCTGAAATCCACGTACCCAGGCCAATCGCGTGTAGCATTTCTCGCGCACCCCTGAAATCCACGTACCCAGACCAATCGCGTGTAGATTTTCTCGCGCACCCCTGTAATACACGTACCCAGGCCAATCGCGTGTAGAATTTCTCGCGCACCCCTGAAATCCACGTACCCAGGCCAATCGCGTGTAGCATTTCTCGCGCACCCCTGAAATCCATGTACCCAGCCCAATCGCGTGTAGATTTACTCGCGCACCCCTGTAATACACGTACCCAGGCCAATCGCGTGTAGAATTTCTCGCGCACCCCTGAAATCCACGTACCCAGGCCAATCGCGTGTGTGACTTCCCGCGCACCCCCGGAATACACGTACCCCGCTCAATCGCGTGTGTAACTTCCCGCGCACCCCCGGAATACACGTACCCCGCTCAATCGCGTGTGTAACTTCCCGCGCACCCCCAGAATACACGTACCCCGCTCAATCGCGTGTGTAACTTCCCGCGCACCCCCGAAATATACGTACCCCGCTCAATCGCATATTTGACTTCCCGCGCACCCCCGAAATACACGTACCCCGCTCAATCGCGTATTTAACTTCCCGCGCACCACTTTTTTGATGCGCTGGGACTCTACCGCCTGCCTTCGTGTGGCGGCCGTGTTTCAGCTTGTGCGTGTCTTTGGCTGTGCGTGGCTTTGCCCTATTCGATTCCATGAATACGTGTGGTTCGAGTGCGTGTGGGCGTTCCGTCTGCTTCCCTGCAGTACATCCCCAGTTACGCCCTTATTTTCGAGTGTTGTTCCCCATTCCGCGCGTTATGCCCCATGTCCCGCCCACTTTCTGGTGTGTGCGCTGAGGTTGTGCGCTTTCACTGTGCGCCTCGCGCACGCCTTTCGCGATGTTGCAGTGACTTGTGCGCCATGCACGGGTTTGGCGCACATCCCGCGGTGAACACGCGCAGGGACTTCCATGAATCGCACGCGTGCGCCTGTTTTTTTCCGCTTGCGCATGCTTGCGCATGCTTGCGCGAAGATTTTCGGCGCACGTTTGTTCCATGAATCGGCCCCTACATGTTTAGAGAATATTCAGCAATTGCCATATGAACTCCGAAAGCCATTTATTTTCTTTTATCTGTATCCGCAGTGGTACACAGGGTGTTGCTTTTCGTTAAAAGAATCACTTTGGAAGCACGGTGAACCGCAAGGCTGTTCCATCAACTAGGCACTAGTCCATCGTAAAGGTTGATATGTTGCTTCTAGCCACTAGTACAGCGTAAGGGCATGTGGGCCCTTGGCGATCGTCCCATAAAATTGTCAGTGTACTCCAGTTGTTCACACAAAGCTGCAGGTGTCTCACGAAGAAACCGTCTGCCGGTGTCTCAAACCGATGACAGTAGCAGAAGGGGAGCAAATACCTGTTATGCAATCAAAAAAATTATAATTAGTCTCGCCAGCCGATCTTCATTAATATTACTCATTTTATTTATTACAGCCGATCAGAAACTATTTGCTTGCAAGGATCGTTCAATGGAGTATGTTCGGCTCTAAAATCAATGCGAAAAGTAACGAAATAAATCGAGGCCAACACACAATGATAAACGAAAGTTAGTCTACATGCGTGTGGAATGATATGATATATGATATAGCATTTGTAACGCGCCTATACACAAGTGTGTCAAGGCGCGACGAGGCAGGTGGGGAACAAGGGCAGACAGACAACGATCCTACTAGGCCAGGTGTCTTTCTGATCACGCATGGGGAAGGGAGGAGGGGGGTAAAAGTGCTGTACATGGTTAGTCGAATACAAGATAAATAATAGGGCCAGCTGGTGGCAAGTGCAAGTTAAATGCTGGGAGAAGGGGCTGAAGGATACAGAGACAGTCCCGTAGTACAGGTAGGCAATGCAGGGAAAAGTGGCTGGGCCAAGGACCGAGATCGGTGAGACCAGTGGACCTGCATGCCCATGTGCCCACTACAAACACATTTTCCTTGCTTTTCCTAGCTCTTCATTCATTCATTTATTCATGCATCCATTCATTAAATCTTCATTCCAGTATAAAAGCGTCTGAAGATTTACTCACATTATATTTGAAATTTCCATTGTGTCTCTTCGTAATGCAGTCTGTAAAACGGACCGTGCTCTTGACAACGATTTTTCGTATACTGAACTAAAATGAAACTCGGTCTAGTTTCTGAATTTTCTGTCCTTATCGTCTCTTACGCTATTGCGCCCCCCCTTCAAATGTAGTTCTTTCGGCATGGTCCCTGTCTCAAGGTCAAAAAACAATAGACCCTTATACTTCCAGTGCGACTTGTGGGCCTCTTCTGGGCGCAAGCTGAAAATCAAAGCCACTGTCCTTCGCATTCTTTATTTGCAACATCACGTAGTAAAGGCATCTGTGAGAACTTGAAGTTTAGAATCCTTCTATGTAGTGCGCCTCAATGTGCAAATGTGAACTGGCTTCTCTCCCAAATGCCACGGCCCGCTTGGCGCGTTCTAAGGCCCCCGATTTTGTCCCCGTTGTCTGCGAGCTTTGCAGCCCAAATGGAGACATTTAATTTTTGGTGGAAGGTCAGGGAAAGTATAAAGTATCACAGGAGTTGAGTTAAAAGTGAGATTTATTGTTTGTTTGTTTGTTTTATTATTTGCAATACGCAAGCCTCCCCTCCGTTAACAGTGTGCAACAGTGCGCAGCATTTACATTTACATGAGATGAGACATGAGAAAAATATACACATACACATATATGAGGTGAATAGAGAGAATTCAAAGATGACACCCAGCTTATTCGCCTCCCATGATGGTGAAGGTAGGGGTTAGGGTTACAGGTACACTGTACAATAACATTTATTTACAAAAAGACAATCGTATTGCAATTATTTAAACCGGGATTTGTACTTCACAACCAGCTTTGCTTCGGGTGGGCATTGCACAATTGCAATGTTCGGTGGCAATGGATCACTGCTCTGCACAGAAACATCCAAAATTCCATATCTGTGCTTCTCTAACACAGCAACAATAAGGCCTTTCACAAAGTCAAACTGCATTTCATCATAGACTTGTTTGATCACCCATTGCTTACTTTGTTTTGAAAACACCTTAGTGTAGCGAGGCATCCTTACTTTACCCCTAGTCCTAGATTGTTCACGTCCGACATTGCTGTTATGGGCCAAGACTGCTAGTAGAGTGCGATGTTTCATGCTCCGAAAGCTAAAATGCAAGCGCTTTGGCCTGTACTTTAGGCACATATTGTGGAACACCTCCAAATCTCCTGTGTGACAGAATTCTGGCAGTCCTCTCAAATCTCTTGATAGAGTTTTGCCGAAAACAATCTTCTCAATGGCTTTGTGTGTCTGTGAAGATGGAATCAACCACTTCTTCTTCCGTGCCTCCTCTGGGGACAAAGGGCCATGTTCACATTGGTGGAAATGTTGATTTTCTGTCCAGCGGTGAACGTTGGTACAGTGGTGCATCAGTGACCGCCATTTTTCAAGTAGTATTTCCACTGACCCTTCACAAGTTTTTGAGCTCCACCAAAGATGGTTGGTGATAGAATGGGACCACTGCAAAATACTTTCAAAACCTCTTTTTTTTCCTGCAGCTGAGATTTTCTTACTGATTGATTTAGCAAGATGCCATACGTCAAATTGATGATTAATATGTGGGAACTGCTCTCTCATTGTCTTGGCAATTGAAACGTGTCTGTCCGTGGCTATGAGGTCGATGTGCATTTCCCTTGATTGTAGATATTCCTATGATTTTATAAATCCTAGTTTCTCCATGGCCACAGAGGATGTACATTGTGTTACCTGCACGACCACCAAACTAACAATTTTCTTACTATCCATGTCCTGAAAGTGGTAGATGCAGTACTTGGCAGAAAATCCAGGGCTGTCGCACTGTCCATCGCCGGCTAGCCTGAAACGTTTCCCTTCGAATGTACTTACTAGAGACAATTGTTCAATTTTCCAAGCATCACTAATGGCCGGAAACAGATAATCACGTTGGTATATGTAGTATAGCGATTTAGAAATTAAATGGAGTCCCACAAACTGAAAGAAAGCCTCTAACTTTCTAAAACTGGAGCCACTAAAAAGTGATGCAGCTGGACACAGTAGATTGCCTGCTGGCATTTTCCCCAGCATCGTTTTTGCAGACCATGAGAACCTATGATTTAATCTACAGGCGGCATTTATTTTGACGTTACTGCCTTTTATTCAACGAGTCACATTAATCAATGGCTTCCCACATACTTTCCCTCTAACAGAATGCACAGATTTCAGCATACTCATAATTTCCATCAAACAACTGTCAAATACAATGTATTTGCTCTCTTTCATTAGACTGTCATCCTGCGTCAACGTTGTTTCGGCCTGTGACGTTGCGGAGATTTCAACACATTGGAAAGTAATATCGCTGATATCAAGTTCTGATGTGTCTATGGATGCTGCGGCTGGTTCATTCTCTGTCATTTCGACATGTATTACTTCAACATTTATGGGAGAACACAACAATGTCGACAGGTTTTTGGGTGGCAAATTTTTGGCGGGTGTAGATTGTGTGACTTGACCTGCAACTACTTCAGAGCTATCTTCAATACATTCAATAGCATCTTCTTGTGGTGGTGCGGTCGCACTGTAGCAATGGTCCAACGCCACTTTGCTGTATTCTCCAAACACAGTTAATTCATGTTCTGGCCATTGGACATGAGCATCTCGAGCCTGAACACGCCTCGCCTCAATTAATAGTTCCTCCATAGTGTACATGGTCTGGCAAGCAACATCTCTCATTCGCTTCACTGTCTGTGTATGTATAGTTCTGACACCCACGGGTAACTGGAGGAGAGATTGGAAAAGGGATGTTCAGTTTAAACACAAGATAAAGTGTAGTCCAATTGACTGGAAAAAAACATAAAATAGTCCCCAGCACAAACATTTTTTTAAAGTTATGAACTGTTTGTAACTAACCTTTTTTTGTTTTTTTTTCTTTGCAACTTTTTTGACTCGACCTTCAATATCTGCACGCTGTAGCTCCGATTCGTTTCCGCATGTCCTCCCTTCCTCTTGCGCTGCAACGACTATATTTTCTGTATTAGCATAGACAGCACGGAATGAGGCTCCATCGTCTCCCTGAAACATATTACTTTCATTACTATGTATCAAAATATTGTTAGCATAAAACACACGTGAGGACGAACACACAGGTACATCTCAATAGCCAAACATGATATAAACATTGTGTGCAACAATCAAACGACAAGTATTCGACCAGTGATGATCTATTTCGATGGAGCTGTCAGTATCCATACCTCTGGCTCTGCATGGACTGCCATGAATGGTTGCATTGGAGAGGAGGCATCCGCATCTCCCTGAAACACAGTACTTGCATTAGTATGGTTTTCAATATTGGAAACATAACACACACTTGGGGTTGACGGCACAGGTAGATATAAAGAGATAACCACAAATGATTCATTGTCTAAAACAATCAAGGAAAATATAAGTATGCAGATCACATCGACTTATTTCTCCGATTCCTTTACATCTGCATCATCAAAATTGGATGTTGTGATTGTAGTTGAAGCTCCGTCGTCTCCCTGAAACACAGTACTTGCATTAGTATGGTTTTCAATATTGGAAACATAACACACACTTGGGGTCGAACGCACAGGTACATATAAAGAGATAACCACAAATGATGCATTGTCTAAAAGAATCAAGGAAAATCTAAATATGATCACATTTCATCGACTTATTTCTCCGATTTATTTACATCTGCATCATCTAAATGGGATGTATGTTGTGATTGTAGTGGAAGCTCCGTTGTCTCCCTGAAACACAGCACTTGCGTTAATAGGGAAGAAAGTACAGCAAATGGAATCACGTTATATGATCACGCATGATGGAGCTGTCAGTATCCATACCTCGTGCTGCTGAAGAATATCTATGGATGTTGCAAATGTAGTGCGCACTTCCGAAAGCTGTTGCGCCGATTCGTATACTCATGGTCACGCTTCCACTTCCCCTGGAATTACTTGAATGTCAGGCTCCGCATCAAGTGCAGGGTTGACGCTCCATCAACTGCCTGAAACATAGTACTTGCATTAGTGAGGATTACAATAGTGAAAACATAACACACACCTGGGGTCGACAGCACAGGTACATATCAACGGCTAACCACGAATGAAACATTGTGTAGAACAATCAAACAACAAGAATTCCAGCTCTGATGATGACGCTCGATGGAGCTGTCAGTATCCATACCTCCTGCTGGTGAAGAACATCTAGAAATGTTGTAGATGCGGCGGACGCTTCAGCATCTCCCTGAAAGACAGTACTTGCATTAGTATGGATAACACTAATTATAACTGAAAACAAACACCAGTGGACGATAACTAAGGTGTATATCAATTGGAAAGCACAAACCAAACATTCGGTAAAATAATAAAACGATAGAATAAAACTATTACTTGACATGCATAAAACAAGTCTGTAGCTGATTAGCCTAGTAAGATTACCTGATACGCGCTAGAAGTGGTTGATAACTGCGACCACGTCAAGGATGTAGAATATTCTTGCTTCAGATCAAAGAGATAGACAAGAAGTTGTAAAGGTAAATTAATGATTGATAATGAAATGCCAATATTAAAAATAGCCATGTAAGGCGACAGAATACTTGAAAAATGCTCAATACAGCACAGTTCCCTGTTCCCATATATATACATTGCGTTTGTGGGTTATGCAATCAAAAAAGAATAT
This sequence comes from Ambystoma mexicanum, assembly GCF_040938575.1. Lineage (NCBI taxonomy): Eukaryota > Metazoa > Chordata > Amphibia > Caudata > Ambystomatidae > Ambystoma > Ambystoma mexicanum. The sequence continues at coordinate 332,014,404 of NC_090933.1, read as the reverse complement.
ATTGGTACATGTCATTATTCAAAAATCTATACACTCATATCAATATCGAAATTATTACAAGGGATAGAACACCTACAATATCAATTAATCCATTCGGCTACCTACACACTACCGCAAGGCCTAAAGCTAAATCCGGACACTTGACTCACCGGTGGCGGAATGTGGACGAATAGAGTGGGAATAGCGTTTTCAAGCAATTTCCGTGTCGTTCGCTGTTTATTCTTCTTTGTTACCCAAGATGTTGTGTACATGTCCAAGGAAAAGTGCCGGCTGCAGATGCGGTATCGATCACCCCTCTTGTCCTGTAAGACTTGGACTCTACTTTCCAGCTCATCCAGTGGATATCCGCAATGTCTGACCCATTCTCTTATTCGATCAACAGTTTTCGGGAATACATGCATTGTAGTGCCTTCAGATTTCGCATGGGTCTTCGAAGGGCAACCGCTAATTGAACAGGCAGGCATTGTTGATAAATCTGAAAAGTAAATATCGACATTATTATACAATGTTCAAGAATAAAGATTTGATACAAAAGTAAATGAATCATACAATGATCAATGCAAGGTTTGTTTTGGTCGCAGGAACTATACCAGTTCATTACGTGCGGCTTAGTATTTGCATAAGTTGCAGAAATGTATAAATGATGTGACTAAAATCTGAACATGTGACTCGTCCCTTGGATGTTCTGTCTTGCACGAGAAGGAAACATGCTTACATTATAGACTGCACCCCGAAGGATGCAATTCGATGACAATAGACACAGATGAAAATAAATAGATCTATTGATAGCATAGCAATGGAAACTCAAGTCAATAGCAATGAGACCAATGAACATAGCACTATTGTGTACTCTACTCTCAAATAGATAGAAATTGAAAAATCTGCGAAATATGTCTAGGAAACATGGCCTTACCTTGACCAACAAACAGTTGGATTCAGCAAGCAGAGCAGTATGTTGCAGGAGAATAGGTGGGTGGCCACAGGTAGCACACTGATGGGTTTGCTCTAAGCGGTCACAGAAGTTCACGGATAGCACGACGACGAGCAGATTAGCGTAGATCTCAGTGGTTGCCAAGTAGCAGTTTCAGGAGTTGACTTGCAAAGCACAACGATGTTCTCATGAGACATATCAAGTGGTTTATAAAGTATTAGAAACAGGGGTGTGTTTGTGAATGAATGACGTATGTATGTCGTGGTATTAGGGGGGCGGCCTACTTCAAGGGGAGGCCTGGCTGGAGACACGGGGTCTGAGGAGGCCATGTGACCGATGGCTCCTTGGCGTGGGATACCTTTTGAAGTGTACATGTAGTTTGGCACCTTGGCCTTTCGCGCCCCTGACAGCGCGCATCCACTGGCGTGAACCGCCTTTGACAGAGGGGGTGGGATGGATGGGCCTGGGGCGTGCAGATAAGGCACAGGAAGACTGCTGAATGGAGACACACTTTTGTGGATTGCAGGGGGGTGGCCTGCTTCAATGGGAGGCCTGGCTGGAGACACGGGGTCTGAGGAGGCCATGTGACCGATGGCCCATTGGCGTGGGATACCTTTTGAAGTGTACAAGTAGTTTGGCACCTTGGCCTTTCGCGCCCCTGACAGCGCGCATCCACTGGCGCGAATCGCCTTTGATAGAGGGGGTGGGATGGATGGGCCTGGGGCGTGCAGATAAGGCACAGGAAGACTGCTGAATGGAGACACACTTTTGTGGATTGCAGGGGGGCGGACTGCTTCAAGGGGAGGCCTGGCTGGAGACATGGGGTCTGAGGAGGCCATGTGACCGATGGCCCCTTGGTGTGGGATACCTTTTGAAGTGTACATGCTGTTTGGCACCTTGGCCGTTCGCGCCCGTGACAGCCCCCCATGCCGGCGCTCATCCCCGGGTGCGAACCGCCTTTGATAGTATATCGTTGCTTATCAATAACAAATGCCACATACCGGAGATTCTTGTGAGCACAGAACCAAATTTAAACTGGTGTATTATAGTGGTCAAGACCCTAAGGCCTGTATAATCCAATGGTAATTGTTAGTATAGATATATGTGTGACTTTTATAGAGACATAACCTACTGAAAGACTTTGAACAAGTGTTATTTAGTGCATGCATTATCGAGAATATGTTATGTTAGCTTAGATAGATAGTGACCACCCTGCTTCACAGCGACCAGACCTTCACCCATTCGTAGCACAGATGTCTGACGTCCATCCTTGAATGGAGACACACTTGATTCATTTAAAAAATCGAAACAACCGTTGTTAAAATATATGTGGTGTTTTATTTTGTATCTTATTCTCATGACACAAAAATACAAGATTTTATAGATTATACAGGTCAGGTTGCAGCACAGCGAGAGAAAATCCCCTGTACTGACCGCTGTCACTCGGGAACGTTTCTCTTATGGCACGAACAGCACAGGCGGGTATCACTCTTCGAACGCGGTGTCCAAGCCTCCCGTGGAGCCACCATGTAAAGGAACGATAGGCCACCAGCCTGTACCACCTGTGAAAAGGAATGAAACAAACTGTTTTTAAATGACCAAGATAAGTTTAATAAACGTTTGTTGTCAATGACAATTCTTGTAACTAATGGCATTCTGCACATACAAATGCTATCTGGACAATGCTCACTATTGAACGACTTTCATGCGTTACTATGATATGAATATATAATTTTGGATATAGTAGAAGACCATGAAATAGGAGTGGCATGACAAGCAGAGTATACTTACTCGTTACTCGGATTACGAGGACGAACAGTTGCGTGAAGTTCGTGCATAAGCACCATCATTATTCTCAACACGGCCCGTGTGAGGCAGGCTGCCCTGAAGTCTGGCAGCTCGGTGATGCATTGCAGTCGTGGCTCGCCTTCCGAAATGTAGGCCAGGCATCCCAAGTTTTCTCGGCAGCAGCAGTTCTCCTCCTCGGTTGGCATTAGCTCGCACCGATTGCATGTGCACCAGGTGGAGACGCCGTCCATGTGACTAGGCCCAGGCTCTTCATCTGTTGATTCGTCCTGCCAACTGCCGTCCGAATCCCCATCGTTTTCGCGTGCTTCCCTTTCCAGTAGTTCCTCCTCGGTATACTCGGGCTCGTACATGTAGGGCATTATTGTAGCCATTGTGTGGTAAACAAAGCAAAATAATTTACCGAGATGGTACAGGTGTTCACACGGGCTACAAGAGGCGAAGGTAGCTGACCAGAGCACAGAAACAAGTCACAAAATACTCTAAGTAACACAGAGAGAGGAATGGAATCGAAAATATGTTGCTGTGTGTTGTGAAACGGTCTGTTTATACTTATTGAGGGAAGAGGCTTTCTGCCATTTCAATGGAAACACGTCATTAGCTGAAGCGCAGCAGATGTTGACACAAGACGTGCTTTGGCGTTGGGAAATGGGCGGTAAGAGTCTGCTGATGACAGGCTCAGGGGCGGGGGAATAGATTTAGTGCCGCAGAAGCAGGTCAGCCAGGGCGATGCGGCAAGTGATAGGATTATCACAAAATGGCGGCTCCCTGGTGCCTGTTTTCGCGTGCGTCTAATGGATGAAAACTCGGGTAAGGTCCAGAGGAAAGTTTTCTAAAATTGAGCCACTTAGGCTTAAAAAAACATGGCCGACCCGTAGGGACAATAAACATTTTTACTGGACCATGCCTTTAAGCTCTGAGGAGGTGGTGCAGGCTGGTTCTTAAGTACAATGAGTCTCCAAGCCCCCACATAGGAATGTACGCACATTATTGTATGTGCTAACACAGTTTTTTAAATAAAAATAAGGTTCAGAGATATATACACAATTAATAACACACGTTGTACTCTGGTAATTCTAATTCGGCAAAGGTATACAATGTCAAGGTGGTACCACTCTTTGCTTTAGATTCCTCTAAAATGCATCAACAGCTGACAGTTATAATGGAATACAAATCAGGCAGCAAGGTGTGACAGCATAGATCATAGGACGGAAGGCAAGTTAGGTTAAACAATGGCAGGATGCTCTCTCCATCTACCTAGACACAATTCTGAGTGAGGATCCCCCACTGCAGCACCTACCTAGGGATAGCTTTAGTGATCGGGACTCAACCACGGGCTGGACTCTGATCTTCACTTTATCAGTGTCTTCAGGACATCTTTCTTGGCTTCTGGTGGCTGGAAACCCACCTGCAGACTTTTCTCGATAGCCGACGACCTCGACCTTCTCTGGCAGGACAAATCGGTCGACAGTAGTGGCAAGGGAGTCCTTCATTCAAATGTTCTTAGGCAAAGGTGGAGCGTTGCGGCTCCAGTCATCAAGCAGCATGGTGTCAAGCTGTCCCCGATTATAGGCAACATGACTCAACTGACTTCCAGCGGTTATGGAAATCCTCTAAACCCCAGTCGATGGCAATGGACTTCGATGGCCTCAATGTCCTGCAACTTTACTTCAAGATTCTCTGTGGACCCCATCTCCGGTCAACAGCCTTTCAGGACTGGCTTCCAGGGTGGCTTGATGAAGATCAGCTTTTGCACGATGTTCCCTCGTAGCGCGGGAGAGGTCTCCTAGCCAGGTCTTCTCTCAGACCAGTCCTAGACAGACTCGACAGATTTAGATTTCATCGAAGAAAAGCATCACCAATTCATCTTCTTCCAGCTGGACTTCAAGGATGAGTTTTAAGTTTCAATGTCAGCTTCTGAACAAATTGGTAAGTGAGAAGTCCCCAGATTTACACATATGTCGCTGATTCTCTCTGGCTGAGCCAAGTTCAGTCAGCCAATCACACAGAGGGGCTTTCATGCAGGCAGGCAGCCAATCAGCCTCTGATCCATTCATGCTATTCACTTCCACCCAAACACCCATAACAAAGAATGTGGATTGGGGAAAAACACCCAGCCTTTCAGCACACCGCACTGCATTCATGTCACTTTCAGGCAGGGCTATCTCATTCATTTTGTCACACACACAGAAACCAGACACCCATAAGATAGAATGCATATTGGTCACACACTCTATTCACCTAGGTCCCACCCCAAGGGTGCACCCACAACATACAGTCACTGGGAAGTCTCCAGCCCGTCTGGCCTGGACTTCCACACAATACCATGTATGGTTCTTCCACTGAACGGCCAATCAGGGGAAGGGGCGGAGTCAGGGGCCATCTTGCCTTCTATCAGGAATCCACTGATTCCTATGGCAGGGTCTGGGTATCCCAAAATAGAGGATACTCAGAACACCTGTCACATTCAGCATGGAGTTGCCACCAGCCCAAACTCCGGTGTGTGGGTAACACACAGGTGCCCAAAAACATACACTAGGGGTACTGGGTTCTACCCCCACCCATGGATGCCATAAGGGTATCCCAAGGGTCTCTGTTTACCACAACCAAAAAGAGGAAGGGCTGCACTGCCAGGAGTCCCAACTGGAAACAACACAGAACACACATGATCTGGGAGTACAGACAAGGACATGGGGGGCCTGTCACTCCAATGCATTTCCAGCATCACAGACATGGAATGGCAAGAGTATTGATAATACAATAAAGAGACAAATGGTTGTAGCTCCCATTAATGGATTCAAACCAACTAGTGTATGCTTACAGGAAACCCATGTATTGCTACCAGAATCCATGAAATTGAAAAAGTATTGGGTGTGGAGGTTTTAGCTAGTCAAGTGGATGGCAAACACAATGGTGTGGCAATCTAAATTAAAATGTGGACTCACTACCAGATCCGTCATAAATATTCAGATACTAAGGGTAAATGGCTCTTAGCTAAAATATGAACTGACTCTCAAATCTTTTTGATTCTTAATGTCTTCATTTTCTTTCTTTATTTTCTTTTTTTCACGATACTCTTGTAAAATTTGATCATGGTAGGCCTGCTAATCCCGTTCCCAGCTACTGGCGAGACTTGAAGCATATGATACTACAAGCAAGCCTCCCTAATCTGGTATTATATTTGGACTTTATTAATATTATTGATCCTTTTTTATATAGAAGATCCCACTGCCAATTTAAAAATAATACATCACGCATGGAAGTTACAAGTTGTTTAACAGAAACTGGTGTTATTTATTCATGGAGATTTTAGCATCCTACAGATAAAGAATTTACCTTTGATTCCCTTCCACATAATTCATTCTCCCGAAATTTGAGTTGCCAAATATTTAGTAACTTCAATAATAGATATAGATAGATAGATAGATAGATAGATAGATAGATAGATAGATAGATAGATAGATAGATAGATAATAGATTCCACTATTGAATCCCAGATAATTCTCCTGTGATAACCAATATTGAACTGGGATGCATTCGTAATAGTACTAATAGGTGGAGATTCAACAATTCATTACTCCAAGAAATTCACTTTGAAAAGTCTTTCCTTGATTTTCATAATATTTTATTTCAAATCAATAAAGATGATGATACTTCCCCTGCCAATAATTGGGATGTCTATAAGGCGGCATCACAGGGACATACAATACATTTTGTAGAGAATGAAAGAAGCAAAAAAGGATCTAGATACCCTTCATGGCCAACTATGGAATTTAGAGAAACAATATAGTTCTATAGCTAATAATACTCTTTTGAGAATATTCTTGCCCTTTATTTTCCTATTAATAAAAAATGAACAGAGCTAGCTGCTAGTGTACTATTAAAATTTAAATCCAAAATCTATCAATCGTCTATTAAAGCAGGCAACTCTCTAGCCTCATATCTCAAAGTCAAAAAAGAAAGAGCTGGAATCTCTGCCATTAAAAAATAACTAGGCAAAGAAGTAACCTCTAATACTGATATTCTGAATTTCTTTACAACATTTAATGAAAACCTACATTCCTCAGAGCACATATACTCTGATATTGACTTCAAGGATTTTCCTGATCATTTAAAGCACATTCATCCAGTAAATATCGATTTAAGTAGCCTCAATACCCATATCCACATTAATGAAATTACCAGGGCTAATAAAGACTGTAAGAAATGTAAAGCTCCTGGACTGGATTGTTTTTCTATGGACTTTTTTGTACATTATTACCCCACTTTCTCTCCAAAACTAGAATCATTGTATAAATCCTTCTCCAAGGTTGGTAAATAATCGGGCTCCTTTTACCGAAGCTCTCCTAGCCCTTTTTCTTAAACATAACAAAGATAAAGAACTACCCAAAAACAATAAGTCAATCTCAGTGATTCATTCTGACTGTAAGATTTTTGCAAAAATGTTAGCTAATAGAATGGAATCCTTGATGTATAAATCAGTTAAATCTGAACAGGTAGGTTTTGTTAAAGGAATATTTATTTCAGTTAACACTAGACTTTTAATTAATTTTATTCACTATATAAATAAAAATAGCATTCCAACAAACTCCTATATGGCATTTGCACTTGAAGGTGAAAAAACATTTCACCACGTTGAGTGGGACTTTCTTTTCTAGTCCTTAAAATGATATAGAATCGGATATGACTTATTTCAATTGGTTTAACATTTATATTCTGATCCAAAAGCAGCCATTTTTATGAACGATCAATTCTCCCCCATTTTTCCCTTCATAGAGGTACAAGGCAAGGTTGTCCCCTCCCCCATATTTTATTTGTTGTGGCCCTTGAACCCTTATTAGAATTAATACACAGGAATAAAGATATTGTAGGGATTAGCTGTGGTAGTTCTGAATTCAAACTTGCTGTATAAGCTGATGACATGTTAATGTTTCTTGAGAATCCAAGCACAACTCTTCCTCATTTGTTGGATACGATTGACTTATTCTTTCATTTCTCGGGATATAAGTTAAAATAAAAGATACATCGGAAATGCTTCCACTTAATGTATACTGTATAAAAGAAGATTTTACACATTTTGGTCTGAGCTGGAACCCAATAGTTATTAAATATCTGGTTATTTCCATTGCCCCTTCACTTGCTCAAATGTTCAAGATACATTTACAAAGTCTGCATCTAAAATTAAATGAATCAGTAACCATGTTGTCCCCCTTATATTTAACATGTTCGGGAAGATTAGAGGCCATCAAGATGATGCTCTTGCCTATGATTCTATAATAATTGCAAATGCTTCATATCCCTCTATGAGTCTGTTTTTTAAATGTATTAATAGGATACCCATTGACTTCCTTTGGGGTCCTAAAAAAAGAAAAGGATTGCCTGTAGTAAATTTAAATACTCATATGTTTGTGGTGGTGTCCGGTTTACGAATGTTTAGAATTGTCATAAAGCCTTTGTTCTAAAACTTGCCAAAGACTGGTTCTGCCCTGGGGAGAACCTAAATCCTCCTACTTGGTTGATGGTTGAAAGGTCGTGTTTTGCCATTTGACATCAACTATGTTATATATCATTTTAATTGTTCCGTAATGGGATGTTCTAAAACAATATAATAATAATAATAATAATAATAATAATAATAATAATAATAATAATATCAATGATAATAATAATAATAATGATGTTTAACTAACTTGTATTTAAAAGATTTCCTCTTTCACCAAATGAATACATCTGCAAGGCATTTTCTTATTTTATATGCTGTAATAAAAACATAACTAAAACTAATAGACCTATTTTTCTAAAAGCTTGGATTGATAAAGGTGTTAAGTTTATTAATCAAATAATCATGGCAGGTGATAACCTTACTGCAGAAGAATGTAACACTACATTTTCACTACCAACATTTCCTCTTAGTCAATATCTCAGTTTAATCAATGCATGTTTTGATTCCAGAAATAGAAATGAATCCAAAAAATTGGTTGTCGATCCTACTTGATTACACTTCATGGAAACTCTTGATACTGTCAAAGCCTCCTGCTTCTGTAAAATATTAAGAGGAGAAATATCCCCTAATACGAAGTGGACATTTGAACTGCAATGGGAAGAGGACTGTAGAATACATTTTAATGGAAGGTTGACTAAGATTTAGACTAAGAATAAGAGTATCTGTTTCTGCAAATTTAACCCACACGTTGCACTTTTTCACTCATAGAGCCTTCATTTCTCCTAAGAAATTCTTTATATCCAAGATATCTAATGACGATCTATGTTGTTCCTATTGTTCAGCCACTGGATTCTTTAGTCATATATTTTTTTATTGTTCTCTGATAAAAAATACTTTTGGAACTTAGTTTAGAGGTTTCTTCAATGCATTTTTCAAAATGTCTATCCCTCTAAGTTTAACTAATATTCTACTGGGAAGTTTTGCATTTAATGTTGGGGAAATTAAAACATCTTATATTGTTTTTGACCTATTCATAATCCTTGCTATCCACATAATTACATCAAATTGGAAAGGCTTTAGAAAGATTTCTATCAAAGGTTGGTGGATTAATATATGTGATGTACATAGAATAGAAAAATGTGTTGCCAACTCACCTTCTCTCTCTTTTAAACATGATAAGAAATGGCAATACTTTGATAGCTATTTAAATGGTGCAGATCTGTAACCCAGTTATGTATTATATCAAAAACAGTGTTTATATTAATTGCAGTGAATTATGTGCTATTGCTTCACTCCATGACTATGTTCAAGGGGTCACATAGGAACTCCACCGGTAAAAAATTACAAAAGTAGTCCAAAACTGTCTATGCCAGGCAAGAAGTAATGCAGTTTTATTAAGGGCCCCAGACACAGCTGGGGCATCAATAATCAGACAGAACACGGAACAGAACTGCATTAAAAGGCGCTGTCTAAGAAACGCCACTAAATCAAAAGCTTTTATAATCATCAAAACTAATAAACATCAGTCACTTTGCAACATTAAAATATTTCCCCACAAGAGCTGATTGGTGAAAGCATATCAAACCCTTATAGAACGGCATTCATTATATTCAGTGATTGGGTCCCGCAAACCTTACCTCACCACCTCTGGTTCCCACTTTTGATTTCACAATTCAGCCCCCAATTCCCACATTGATATTGATATTGATATTTTATTTCTTTCACGCTCATACACAAGTGTTTCAGAGCATGACAAAGCAAGGGAGGGGAACAGGAGAGAACAAAACAGCGATCTTACTAGGCCCAGTGACATATGTGCTAGATATGCATTCAAAAGGAAGAAATCTGTTTTCGCCTCGCCAACACGTGTTTCAACCTATCTAGGTCGTCATCAGGGCGTAAAGTTAATAATGGTTCATACTGGTTGATACAATTGACATATTCAATTGGCAATCTTTGTTGTCAGAGAGAGTCTTTGGTGCAGTTATGCCTAATGTCTTTAGATCTTGTGCTTTCTTTTGGCGTCAATATGTGAGTCACATTGGTAGTCCAGAATTAGTTGTTGACTGGAAATCAATTTCCTGAAAGGTCAGTAATTTTGTCGCACGTAATTACAAATGTCCAACTTGGTTTCCCATTATATATTCATGCCGTATTCAGCCGGAGTACGGTCTTCTGAGTGTTTTCTTGCGCCGTCCTTTTGAATGCATATCTAGCACATATGTTAAGTGAGACCAAGTTCATCTTATGTATGATTTATGACGAGGCGAAAAGAAATTTCTTTTTGAATGCATATCTAGCACATATGTTAAGTGAGTGAGACCAAGTTCATGTTATATATGATTTATTGATTGCCAAAACGTGGTTCTTCACCCTTTTCTTTGTATGCAAACAATACTTTTGCCTTTATGTTAAATTTGAAATACAGGAATCTTACTCTCCAAACACTTACCAGGTGTCTCTCATATTTATTTATTTCTAAACTTCAAACTCTAGCAAACCAATGCCACATAGATGAGGTATATGTATGTTTGAGCGCAGTCTGTGAGGTTAGCATGGTCTTAAAGTTTCTGTGTATATGTTGCATGATAAGAACTATTCAACCTTCTTCCCAGGCAGAAATGTATTCAAGGGCAATTTGAAACTGGCGTGGTTTTTCTGAACCCGTCAGTAGATCAGACTTCATAAATTAAATTTGCAGAATTTTAAAATGATTGTGCATTCATTGCCTTTTCGGTGCGACCCGTGAGCTCTGGTTTATGACCTCGAAAGTTACACACGTTATTTGTTCCTACCATGCGAACCTGTGAATGTTGTATTTGCAATGTGCTACCAGCTGCTGCGGCTTCTAAGCAAATTAATGATATGAGCACATGTTTCTGAAAAAGCATGCTTTGAGGCTTATTACTGCGCCAAAGCATAATGCTATTCCTTGTTATAATTACCTGTGACCCATCTTTATTATCTATGTTTCATGTTAGATCAAATTACTGAATGCTTATCAAGGAAGCCTCCTACCCGTTTAGAGTGCTACTCCTGCAGCTAGTAAGTTTGCACCCTGTTACCGTGCTGAACTTTAATTTTTACCACAACTATCTTTCTTTTTTTTGTATCTTTTCCTTTTCCTTTTTCATACATTATCAGTCTCAAATGATTTATTCTTCCACCATTTAATATGTATTAATTATTACATTCTGATTTATACTTTGTAGCAACATTATCTATTAACCTTTTATCATTGAGATTTCTGATCTGTAAATCGTGCATTGAATATTATAAAAAAGTAACTTAAAAAAGAAGGGGAGATTGGTGGGAGTAAGAAGAGGTGTGGGGGTCTTCCCCTGCATTTTCCAGTGCAAAAGTGATAAAATCAGCAAATAAATGTGGCAAATGTGCATTTCGGAGATACAAAAATTGTGAAAAACTCATAGGTCTGACGAATGGAGGAAAAAATAAGGAATCAAGCAAAAGTGAAATGGTCCATAAAATCTAAATAGACCATCTCCACAAATGGAATCCTGCCATAACAAGACGTTTAAACAGGGTCAGTTGCAATGATTGGATGGGCCAGAATAACTTTGGACTTGATTCTAATGCAACCTTTGGCTCTCCAGCCAGATGTTTTGGACTACAACTCCCATCACCCCTAACCAGCATTGACAATAGACAGATATCTTGGGAATTGTTGTCTGAAACACCTGTAGAGCAAAAGGTTGCAGACCCCTGCTCAAATGTAACTTTTTTCTTGAGGTTCGGTCATAACGGTCTATAAATGCTGGAATACAACATTGAAATGTTCTTTTTCCAAATGGAAAGGGCCTGTCTTAAAATATCCTGGGAGAAATTACTTCCCATGATCTTAAAAAAGGGGATTGATGAGGGAAAGCTGAGGGGGGCCCAGTACAAGAGACCAACACCCCTGCAGAAAAACCATCTACTACTTCTTTAGGAGCAGTGAAAATCACAGATTTTGATGCAGGAAGCCAAGGGGAAGACTCGGTCTTCCTCTTCTTCCTGTATTTGGGCAACCTTAAATGGCTTGGGGCTGCCCCGTTAGTAAGCTGGCCCATATGAGGGGTGGAGTTTATGCTCAATACTCCTGCAATAAGATTGTTACCTCTAAAGACTCCTCTCTAGTCCGAGTGATTCCAAGAAACTCTTTACATGGGTTTTTCTTTTGACACAGACAGTTAGCGCTTGATACCTGTGTGCTATTTGAAGAGTTATGGTAGCTATGGAAACCTCTTTTAAATGTCCACTAGATACATGAGGGGGCTTCTAGGATCTTTTTTACAAAACCTCTGGCCCAAACAATGTACTGTTTACTACAAAAATACCAGCTGCAGTATCTTTCAACCTAGGGGTCACTAGAATATACACACAAACGACATGCATGCACTGCCTATTGCTAGAGGGTATCACTATTTCCTCATTGGGATTGTCTTGCTTCACCCACATACAGGTAGAAGTAATCTCTTGGAAGTCCTGTTAAAAAAAACTGGGCTCCATAGAATCAGGGTACATGTGTATGACCTATGCTACTGTGATTGTTATATGTAACCTATAACTATTATTGGTGTGGCCACTGAGTGTCAAGGAGTCTGGAAATTCCATCATGAGGCAGACGCTTGCATCAGTGGGATCCCTAATGGGACACCAAAATATTTACAGCCATTGACATTTTCCTTGGGTCTACCACTACAGTGTCAGAAAGGTACTGAAATAGATCAGGTGAGCATGACTAAATTAATAATGCCTTCAAATGAGTCCACATTGGAATCATTCTCCCATCCATGCAAGTATTATCCTGAAAGTGTTGAATCTGCAGTCCTGGTCACATTTTCATTTTTCTTTTTCTCCCTAAAGTTCAGTTTGGGTCCAATATATTTGCATTACTCCTTGTTTGATGTTTTCTCTTTTTTTGCATTACTTGTATTCCCTGGAGTTGCTTTTACAGGATGTTCCCTGATACAGAACCTTACCAAGCTTCACTATCAACTTCTTCATCATTCTTACATAATTATCTTCAGCAATTTCTGTTAGTTCCAGTAGTGCTGGGAAAGCATTGTGAGGCAGTCTACCCATCAGATATGAAGCGTGCTCAGAAGCAGAAAGGCCAACCATACTACAAGCCCCCTCAAAGGAGTTCAGCAACAAAAAGACATAATTCCCCTGACTGCAATCACTCACCGACCCATTGGAAAATCTTAGAGAGGGTTTTGACCCTTTAGCATCACCTGTCTTATTGGGAAGGTACACTTGGACATTGCTGCTTTAATCTCCAACGCCTTGATTTTCAGTTGTAGTTCTATCTCTATGTTTCTTGACATTTTCCTGATCCATTCTTTCTTTTACTTATCCCCATTGGCTTCCTTCAGTTACAAGCATTCCAATTCCAATTTCTTCATTCACATTCATTGTATTGCTTTCCAGCAGGCTGAGTTTAGCTCTCTTAAAATCAAAATCCATCTGCTGCAATCTGATAGATTGATCCATGGCAGGGGATTGGGGCAAAGATTGGGGGACAAAACAAGAGCTAGACTGAAGGATTCATCATTTATCTTGAAACCTTGAAAAGGCCTCTATGAACTCTGCATTTTTGCCAGCTGAAATGAGTTCCCCTTTCATACACACTTCTTTCAGTTGTTCAACTTTGAATTGTCCATAGAGTGAACCGTGAACAACTCCATTATCTAAAGCTATAATACATATAATATATAGGTAGGTAACCTCGTTTGCAACACATAAGTATCACATGTTTTCACTTCACTTACAGGTAAGTGCATTTCATAAAATAAGCCGAATACTTTAATGGGTAGGTAGAATTAGTTTCAAAGTTTTATTAAAATCTTTTTTGAATGGAACATGCAATAACAGGTAGGTAAAACACTTTTCCTATCTAGGCCAGAGAGAGGTTTTACGAAGACCATGGGAGACCAATTGTGCAGATTTTGGTTGGCTTTTGCAGAGAAAGAGTTAACATTAGTGACCAAAAAGTAATTTCTGAAATGCTAGTTGGAGATGAATCCACACAATATCCTTGAAGATAAAGATGAGACCCAGAAATACAAATTTAATTGAAGATAGGACCCAACCACAGCACCATAGAGTCTGGAGGGCAATGCCCTAGGTCTAAAAAGTAGTTCTGCAGCAAGCGTGTTGTTGTTTGTAAAGGTGGTCATTCGGCATGTTGTTTGGCAACCACTGTAGGATCCATTGAAGACAAACCATTGCAGAACACATCCCAAGACCCCTGGGATGAGCAGTTAGTGATTATTCAATGGTTCCCAGGTTGAGCTCAGAGCCAGAGGAGCTGAAAATGAAATAATATGTGGCCGGTGGTTGTCAATGATGCAGGGTTCCTCCATTGAGCTCAGACACAAAATGTGGCTTCTGAGATTGTAGTTTGCTTGAGAATATGCCAGAAAGGAAGATTTTCAAAAATGTGCATGTTAAGGCACATTACAGAGGATATAGCCATGGAAGAAGGACCAGAATATGAATTTAGTGGTGCCTTTGGAGGACAAAGGGGAGCACAAGGCCCCAGAGCTTTGCAGATAGGGAGGATGGAACAAGGGTGTGCGCTTCACGTCCTAGAATGAAGAAACATATGTCTAAATGGTGCAGAAACCTTTATGATCACAGCAGCAAAGATGCTCAGACTTCTGTTTCCGTCAATGCAGCCATGGTACAGAGCTCCATGGAGATGAGGCTTTTGGGCAGGATCTGTGAATCAGTTGTCCCAACTGAACCAGATTGTAGGAGCACTGCAGTCAATTACTTCTGGTCTTCTGCAGATGCTTAGATTTGTCATCTGATTCGGTGGATCAGCAAAGAATACTGCAGCGGAGTGTGTGTCCTTCCTCTCACTGCTGGATTTCCAGAGGAATCCATAGTATCCCAGACAGACATTTGCATATCCCTGCCAGAAATGGTTTCAAGCTGACTGCAGCCCTCAGTCCTATAGAGGGATAAAGGCATCCTGTGTCTACCAATGGTTGGACCTCTCATAAACACAAAGAAGGACAAAGGATTGCTGCGTGACCCCTTAGGTCTTTGAGTCAAACAAAGACATCGACATTTTGTGAAATGGAGGAATGCGTCAAAAAGGACCTCACAGGTAAAATGGTTTCCACCAGGTGTAACCATATTAAACAAAACAAAAAGCTACCACCAGCCTAGACAGATGATTGATAGGAGGAATCCTCTCAAGGACAATATAGAGTACCATTAGAGTAGCCCTACCATAGGAGTCACATGCACGCTTAGGGCAGAACACATAATCGCTGGAGCCACCCTCTCAGTTAGGCTTTGGATAAAGCCTGGTTGAGAGGTTCAATGTAGTCAAAAAACAAGCAATTCAGTAAAAGTGGAAAAGTCCATCAAAGTTAGGCTAAAGAACTTCAAAGAGTTTGCACTTACAAATCTAAAAAGGGACTTGGGTCAGAATGCCAAAGACGGTGACTGCAGTCCCTGCAGGACTGCTCAATGACTCTTCTTCCTCAGCCATTTCATTGCTCCAGCGATTTGTGGAGCCGCTGGCCATGGTGCTAGAGGTGCATCCCTCCATCTGAACTGTCCTGCCACCTCCTAACCTGGAGAGGATTGTGACTCCAGACACTCCCACGCAACCACACAGTCACGTGACCATGACCATGACTGCAGTCCCCGCAGGATTGCTCCTGGACTCTTGTTCCTCAGCCATTTCATCACCCAAGAGTTGTGTGGAGCCACTGCCTGTGGTGCTCGAGATGCCCCAGGCCATCTGGCACTCCCTGCCGCCTGCTAACCTGGAGAGGAAATGACCCCCGGACACTGCCTAGCCATCGCACTGTCATGTGACTATGACTACAAGAAACAGTAAAGCAGATATCCAAAAGAGCCTCTACCTCTAGCTCAGTATGAGAAACGGGAGCAAGACCAAAGCATCCTTACAGGGGCCAGTCCCCATACAGATGCTCGGTCTCAATTTACCCCAGATACCACACCAGCTCCAGGACTAAATCAGTGTATACCTTCTACAATCATTCCCTCAAAATGTGGGGGCAAGGGGCTAAGGAATTTGAATCATTCATAACCCAGTATAAGATACATTCCATGAACCAGGCCCAAATCTATGCAACTGACCATACAAAGGTTGTGTTCATCTTGTTCAACTTATACAGAATCACTTTTGTTCGGTCCACTCCATGCATTGTTAGCAATAGCTCTCTATTAACTGATTATCCAGGTTTCTATGCAGAAGTTAAATCCATGTTCAGCCACCAATATGCTGTGCAATCCATTAGGAACTAACTACTGGAAGTACGACAAGGAACTAGGGATCTCCTCTCATACACCACCACCCTCTCATACAGCACCCCCTACTTGGGCCTAGTTGCCAAATAACCTGGCCAGAGGATGGCCATTTGACTATATTATAGAGAGGCCTCATGAATGATTGCAAATAAGCCATGTGTGAGGTTGGTGCACCCCACAGTCTCTTTCTGATTACATAGGTGGTAAGGGTCGACCAATGTAGCAATGAACAGAAAGGGTAAAGGAGAAGGAAAAAAAAACTGAAGTTTAGTTCTTGTTCTTACAAAAATCTACTACTGAATAACGAACCTGAACCCATGCAGTTGGGTAGTAACAGTGGTCCTCTCCTTCCTGAAGAAACAGAAAGAAGAAAGAGGCTTTATCACTCTTTTTATTGTGGAAGCATAGGCCATTTGGTCAGGTTTTGTCTGTGTCATTCCCCCAAACCATCAGGAGACAAATCAGCTGCATGGAGGGTAAAGGAGAGTTGCTGCAAAGGACACCTCCCGGTGGGTAGTATGCCCTGTAGTCCCCAGTCAAGTATCTCATGTATGTATTCTGGTAGACCTTTTCAGAATAGATCAACATTGGGAGAAAGTGGTTACCCTCAATAAAAGTGGGGCCACTGGAAATTTAATTGATATAACATTCACCCATTAAAAACAGATTCATCTGGTTCATAAGACCAAACTAGAACCCAAAGTGTCTGTGAACGGATCTACTCTTGTTTAGGGTCCCATTGCCCTACAACCCAGACCCTTGTCATGATCTGTGCTGAGTCACATCAGGAATACATGATGTTTGATGCTATTGTGGCTCCTCATGTTCAAGTCATCTAAGGAATACATTGGTTAAAATAACATAAGCCTGCAATCAATTTGAGGTAAAATGTGCTCACTTTCCAAGGCATCTAGTTCCCATCTCTGTACCTCCAGACACTGTCCAACTCCAAGACTAGCTTCTTCTATCTTGTTTGCTGCGGAAACCCCTAGACAATCCTCTTGATTCAAGAACAACTCCAAGAAGAGTATCAAGATTACACTGATTTATTAGCCCCCCCCCGAAAAAGGAAGATACACTACAACCTGATGGGGATTGTAGTTTTCACATAGACTTAATTTCAGGTGCCCATATCCCCTTCTGCAGAAGCTATACCCTTTCTGAAAAGGAACAAATCATACTGAAGAAGTATACTGATGTATACGACACACTTCGTCCACTGCCGGAGCCCCTATATTTTTTATTACAAAAAAGGATTATTGTTAGGCAGAATCACATGCAGTACCCTTTGGGAACACTACACACAATTAAGACTACAAGTGTCAGTACAATTTCACCTTTGGTACAAGCCTGTACAACACATTAATGTGGTAGCAGTGGCTGAGCAGCCAGCCTTATCTTAAGAGTAAAGTGAGCAGTACAAGGGGTTACACAAAGGACTAGCAATCACAGTGATTCAAACAAACACTTACTCAAGGTTTCTTGGTAAAATAATATACATTTATGTACACAATCAGTTGGAAATCATTCCACTAGCAAGAGCAGCTCAATATCACAATCTAATATACTACAATACACAAGCAATCAGTTTCTGAACAAGTTCAGCTGCCCTGAAGTGTGAGCAAAATGGCACTTCAGTTAATTTAAAAAGGAATAAAAAGACAAGGTTATAAGAATCAAAAGCATACATTCTTTCAGAGGTAGGGCAAATAGTTTCAGTTCACTACAACTAGAAATTCAATTCAATAGGCCTGGGCCAAAGTCAATGGTTCAGAGTCTTGGATAGGATAGCACAGTTCTGGTAGTAAACGGTTAAGTCTTTGCCACAATTTTTAGAAGTAGTTGGTCAGACGAAGCAGCCTGATTTCACCTCGTCCTCCTACCTCATGTCCAAGGTTAACCAATTTATTCTGACCAATTTGACACTGACTCACCGTTATGGTCAGATGGGCCTGCTCAAGAGCCTGAAAAACATATCCTAATTGCTCAACATGTTCTTTCCAAGTATGGCTGAACGCTGCAATGTCATCCAAGTATGCCATGCAGAAGTCCTCCATCCCATTCAGAACCTGGTTAACCATCCTTTGGAATGCTGTATGTGCATTCTTTAGTCCAAAATGCATTAGCGTAAACTGGTAGAGGCCAGCTGGGGTTGAGAATGCAATTTTCTCCTTGGCCTGGTCAGTCAGTGTTGTTTGCCACTAGCCTGAAGTGAGATCAAATGCCTTGAGGAACGTGGCTGAAACAAGTTTCTCCACCAGTTAATCTGTCTTGGATAAAGGATGGGTATCAGTCTTTGTGACTGCATTAAGAGTTCTAAAGTCCACACAGAATTTCAACTCCTTGGATCTTGCCTTTGGCACTAGTACAACTGGACTAGACCATGGACTGGTAGAGGGCTTTAGTACCCCAAGATCAAGCATCTTGTTGACCTCCTCCTTTTAATGGGTTCTTAAATGATCTGACATCCTGTAACCTCTGCTTTTAACAGGTAAACAGTCACCAGTGAGAATATCATGATGGCCCCAAGGGGTCAAGCCTGGTCATAATGAAAACAGGGAGGCAAACTGATTTAACAGAAACGTGCACTCCTCCTGTTGTTCAGGTGTCAAATTAGTAGAGAGATTGACTCCTTCTATCTTCTCATCTAAAGGTTGTCCTCTGAGTAGGCAAGGTAGAGGTTCACCCTCCTCCTCCTCTTGAGCTGAAGCTAGAAGCAAAGCTCCTACTTCTGGTCTTAAGACATAAGCTTTTAGACGGTTGGTGTGAAAGACTCTGGGAGCCTCCTTAGGACTGCCTAAGTCCACCAGATAGCGGACCTCTCCAAGTTTGCCCACAACCTTGAAGTGTCCTATCCACTTGTCCTGTAAGGCCCTCTGCCTTGTAGGAACCATAACTAGGACTTGCTGGTCCTGAGTAAACTCAACCATGTTGGTCTTCTGGTCATGCTAATGCTTCACCAGAGCCTGACCTGCTTTCAAGTAATCTGAGGCTTCTGCCATCATGTGTGACATTCTCCTCCGGAGACCTATCACATAGTCAGTCACTCTCACTGGCTTGGGGGAAGGAGCACTCTCCAACCCCTCCTTAATCAGGGCCAAGTGGCCTCTAACTGGATGGCCATAGAGAAGCTCAAAGGGACTAAATCCAACTCCCTCCTGAGGTACTTCTCTATAAGCAAATAGAAGGCATGTCAGTAGAAGGTCCCACTTTCTTCTAGAGGGTTCCTCTAAAGCACCTATCATGCTCTTCATTGTACAGTTCAACTTCTCCACCAATTCATTTGTCTGTGGATTGTAGGCAGTTGAGAACGTGTAAGTTACTCCATAGTTTTTCTACAAGGCCTGCATGTAGTGGGACTTAAAATTGGATCCCCTGTCAGAGATAACTTCCTTAGGAAAACCTACCCTGGTAAAAATACCAAGTAGGGTCTTAGCAACAGCCTGAGCTGTAGCAGTACTCATAGGTATGACTTCAGGATACCTAGCAGCATGGTCTACTACAACCAGGATACATCTGTTTCCTGAAGAGGTTGGAGGGTCTACGGGACCAACAATGTCAATTCCTACCCTCTCAAAAGGGACTCCCACCACTGGGAGAGGCACCAAAGGTGCCCCATTCATGGCTCCACTCCTGCCAGAAGGTTGGCAAGTGTGACAGCCCCTACATAATGTATCTACATCAGACCTCAACTTAGGCCAGTATAAAAACAGAGAGAGCCTTTCCTTGGTCTTCTTGAAACTGAGGAGACTAGCCAAATGTCTCTCATGGGCTAGCTGTTGGAACTGGAGTCTGATTTCTAGAGGCACCACAAGTCTTCTGTACTCCCCTGGGACAGACTCAGTCAGTTCACTGTAGAAAAGGCCATCTTGCCAGTACAACCTATTCTTTCCTGGCTCTTGCACATCCAGCTGGGAAGCTGCCTATTGGTGAAGACCTTCAAAAGGAGAACGCTCTCTTCGACCTCTGCGGAAGTCTGCCCTACAGGGTCCACCTTCTGCCAGTAAAAGCTGCAGCTCAGGATGGTCTGCACGATCCGAATCCCCAACAGGAGCAAGGTCCTCTTCCAGCTCTGATTCCTCAGCAGCTGATTCAACCACACTAGGTTTTTCCACACACTCAGCCTCAGCTGGTGGAGGAGTCACAGGTGTGATTTTGGACAGTCCTCTTGGGGATGTCCTTGGTAGCACAGGAGAACTGGCTGTTTTCTTCCTTGAGGTTTTAGGTTAACCCTTTTCCTCCTTTCTCTTAGATATTGCAGTCAGTAAGTCCTCTGGACTCAGGGTTACAGTTTCCTCTATAATCTCCCCTTGAGAGCCCCTTAAGGTACTCTATCTGGCCTTCCTAGTCTGCTCCTGTTTCCTTTTGCTGGGAGGCATGGGGGTGCTTGATACAACTCCAAGAGTTTTTAAGTCATTCCCCAACAGGAGTCTCCCAGGTACTTCACTCTGCACACTAACAGGTATCTTGACAGTCATGCCATTGCACTGGATGAGATCTGGTAACTGAGGAAGCATTTGGAGAGGGCTTCCAGCAAGCTTTTTGGGGTATTTGGGTGCCTTAGCAACATCCTCTACCTTGAAAGAAGATTCATCAACTACAGTAATGCTGGCCCCAGTGTCTCTGATGGCAGGGGTCTCCTGACCATTCACAAGAACACTGTCTTTGTAATACTCTTTAGTATTGTCTGGAATGGAATTGTAGACATCTAAATTCTGCTGTTCCCACAGACCCAGGGACACAAAAGAAACACTGTCTGAGACTTGCATTTGTTTTCAGCCAGTAAGTGAAAATGTCTACTTGCCATTGGTACTTCATCCTCTGGGGAGAAGGCTAAGGAGACAGTGTGGATCTCTGAAGGTTTACCCTTACATGTGAGATCGCCTTTCACATGGTCAGTTGACCCACAATCATAACATTTTCCAAATGTCTTTATGAATGGGGGTTTGTTCTGACCTCCTTCTGGTTTAGCTCCAGGAGGTACACTAGCCTGATTCGGTTTCCCTTGTGGCTTACCCTTGTTATAGTTGGGGCCCTCTTTTGGAGTGGAGGTATTAGAATTCTCATTATTATCTTTCTTGTTCTGCTTTCCCTCATCCTTCTTCTGAGTTGCCCCAGAATCCTTGTGAGTAGCCCTGTTGGCAACCCTCAAGTCAGCAGCCCTTGCCAAATTCTTGGAATCAATTTCCTTAGAATCAGCCAAGTGCTGTCTAAGCTCACGAGAGCAGGCATCATAAATAGACTCCAACATAAACAGATTTGGCATACCTTCATAAGTGTTAACTTTGCAACCCTTAGCCCACCCATCTAGGTTTTACAAACAGTCACACACCCAGGTAGCCCAAGGGGTACCATCAAGCTTTTTGAGGGTTGTAAATCTCTTAAGATATTGAAATGGGGCCTTCCCAAACCTAGCTATTAAAGCTTGTTTCAAATTTCCATACTCCGTTCTATCAACTTCTCCCATCTCCATTACGACATCAGATGCAACAGGGGGTAGCCTAGAAAAGAGCCAAGGAATCAACTGATTCCTTGTATTGTTCTGAATCCCATGGTTATATTCAAAAGTTGCCAGCCAATCCAAAATATCAAGCTTAACTTCATACATACTTACTGCATCTTTGGGAATACAAGGCCTCTTAGGACTTGAAGACCTAGAATACTCTGGGAGAGAACCATTCTCAAGAGACAACTTTTTTATTTCAATTGCATGATTCAACTCCATTTCTCTGAGTTTAAGTTCTTGATACTTACTTTAAGTTTGCGGTTGGATTCTTATAATTCGTCTTTAAATTTGTCTTTCAAGAGTGACAAATTCAGGTCTTAATGTTGGACCTGATGAGGTCCCTGTGGTCAAAGGTTGAGGCCCATGAGCAGGTAGAGGTAAAACAGGGCCTATATTTTGAGACTCTTCTGCCTCATCTAACTCATCCATAACATTTGAGTTAGACTCTGAAACATTAACATCCTCATCATCATTTTCCACATTTGCTGCAGGGGTAGGTGCTTCAGACCCACTCCTCAGACTTTGGTATTCCAACACTTTTCTATCAATTCAACCTTTTGCCTTTTACAATGAGATTCCTAGCTTTACACATTTCTCTCAATTGATCAACGGTTAAAGTGACTAGGGTCTCCTCTCTGTAGCTATCCATATCACACATGATAAAACAATTGCTTCTCTAGTGGTGCTTAGCCTTGGGAAGGTTATTTGAACAAAGGTAAGAGCAGCACTCTCAAAGTAACAACTATACTTTAGCCTCACCACTGTACACCAGCGTTGGGCAGAATCACATGCAGTACCCTTTGGGAACACTACACACATTTAAGACTACAAGTGTCAGTACAATTTCACCTTTGGTACAAGCCTGTACTACACATTAATGTGGTAGCAGTGGCTGAGCAGCCAGACTTATCTTAAGAGTAAAGTGAGCAGTACAAGGGGTTACACAAAGGATTAGCAATCACAGTGATTCAAACAAATACTTACTCAAGGTTTCTTGGTAAAAGAATATACATTTATTTACACAGTCAGTTGGAAAACATTCCACTAGCAAGAGCAGCTCAATATCACAATCTAATATACTAGAATACACATCCATTCAAGTGGGAGCAAAATGGCACTTAGTTACTTTAAAAAGGGGTAAAAAGACAAGGTTATAAGAATCAAAAGCACAAATACTTTCAGAGGTAGGGCATATAGTTTCAGTTCACTACAACCAGCAATTCAATTCAATAGGCCTAGGCCAAAGTCAATGGTTCAGGGTCTTGGATAGGATAGAACTGTTCTGGTACTAAACGGTTAAGTCAGTCTTTGCCACGATTTTTAGAAGTAGTTGGTCAGACGAAAAGTTAGATGTTGGTTTAGGAAAGGACAAGCCTTCAAAGTTGAGAAGGTTTCACAAACTTTCAAAGCGGAGGAACAGAGTTCTTGACAGTACTTGCACAGTACCTTTTAAATGAAGAAGAGCTGTAGCTGGGGCAGTTGTTCCTGGCAGTTCCTGCAGATCTCGCTGTTCCTGAGCTTCAGTCGTGGGGACAAGAAGGAGGACATCAGGAGGTTCCTGCACTGCCCAGGGAAGAAGCCACAAGCTTGGCAAAACATCTGTTTAAGGTGTGAGCACCTTAAAGACCACAAACTGGTATCCTTCCCACTGGCTATCTGGTTTTCAACAGCACTCTGAAGACAATTCGACCAGTATAAGAACAGTGTCCAGGTGACTTGCGAGTTGGTTGTTCCCACCAAACTCAAGGAGCAAAGTTAACCTTAAAGGGCTTCTCTGTCGATGGCGTTTCAGGCGATTCGGACCTGCAGCAGGGCTTCACCGGTGGACCAGGAGTTGCAGCAGTCGTCTTCCTTCAGCTCGTCTTCGGTTCTTTCGTTCCAGTGGTCGACTCTGCTTTCCAAGTCCCAGAGGCCTGCTTTTAAACAGTTTTCCCCCATCCATTCCAGCCTGGCTGTCACTCACACAGCAGGGTGGCTGTCCTTGCCGGATAGCCAGCAGCCAATCACACCAGAGTGCATTCAGGTCTGCTAGGAGACTAAGCACGGTGAGTTTCGGGCACCTCCCTCACATCCTGTCCACCCTAGACACTCAGGTGCCAGAGGAGGGCTTCAGCATTGAAGCCCGCCAAAGGCCAATGAACAAATGGACCAAACCTGGTTTGACGTGCAGATTTAAACACAAGACGGACCTTTTCTAAAAGAAACAGTGAAAAAAGTCGACCTGAGTCTGTTTTTACAGATAGGTCTTGGGCGCCATATTGGAAAACATGGCTGACCCGATTTTTAGCTATCAATGTTCACAGTCGGGAAAAATCATGGTTGTTTGTTAAAAACCACTGTCACCAGCCATTTCAAGTAGAAAAGGGTAACATTTGATTGTTACATGAGAGTTTAGACTCTGGGGATGCTAGGCAACCCCTCCAGCACTCTTTAGAAAGATAGTGCGTGCTGGGTCTGTAAGTTTAAAAAGACTAGTAAAGCCAATTTAACTTTACATGCTCTGGGAGATGGCAGTCAGTCCCAAAGAAGGTATTTAAACCTTGGGGAATCTGAAAGACACCCCTGTGCCACTGCACTGAAGGTGCTGTGTGACACAAGAAAAAGATGATGCCTATGGAGTTGTCTTAAAACTCCATACCCAAAAACACAAAAGTAAAACACACATAAAAATACATGAAAGAGTAGGAAAAAAATGCTCATACTCTTTCCAGGTAAAAAATGTAAATCCCAGAAATCCAGCAAAGTTGCTGGGGGGTCTCAAAAAGTAAGGGAAATTAGTACATTCTTGAGAATTCTCCCTAACAATAATGCAGAAATCTGGCCATCTGTGGATTATCAAAGACTCAATGAAATCACCATGAAGAATCATTACCCTCTTCCATGCATCAGGACTTCATAGATCAGGCTAGGAATCACTGGATTTATACCAGGCACGATTTATGGGGTGCCTATAATGTGATGTGGATTGCTCCGGGAAACAAATGGAAAACCACGTTCAATACCAGATTTGGAAATTATGAGTATTTCATAATGCTATTTGGACTTTGCAATGCTCCCACTGCATTCCATTTATTTCTCAACAAATAACAAAGTCTTTTGAGATATATTGAATATTAACAATGTGATATGTTTTGATGACATTTTGATAGTCTCTCCGCCATATGTAGAAATATAAACCCTACCCGAGAATTCCTTCAGCATCTTTTAAAAAAAACATCTTTTATACACAAGGCTTTCCAATTATTACTTTCATAAAGAATGGATCTCATATCTACGTTATATACTCACACCACAAAGGGTAGACATTGACCCTTGAAAGATTACAGCTACCTTGGAATGGCCAACCTCCCATTCCGTAAAAGAACTCCAAAAATGTTCTTGGCAAAAGTTTTATACTATTGTCGTATTCCTCTTACATTGATGCATCTTCTCAAGAAAGGCATTGTTATGAATGGGCATCTACCACAGAGACGGCTTTCAATCATTTAAATTAATTAATACATTTTTTATAACTTGCTTAATAGGCGAGATTCATCACTAAGCACGGGACCAGAATTCAAACCTCTGTTGGTCTGCAATGTCTTGCTTCTAAAACAAATGTGTTGCCCCTGAGCTATCCTCCCACCCGAGTCAACTGTGTATGACTACTCCTATACTACATATCCCATATACTAGCCTACCATACATCATATAAGATGATGCGTTCAATCAAGCCTTGCGAGCCTTGTTATTACAAACAGAATTTGAAACAAAGAGACCACATCCATTGGCCTATTACTTACACCTTTTTGACTGCCGGAAGGAACTGCAGTATATTCAATACAGAATTACTGGCTAATAAAGACACTTTTGTCACCTAGAGACATCTGTTAAAAGTGGCTTGTCAAATCATCACAGTTTTTACAGACCATTGCAGTCTGGGTTTCCTAAAAACAGTGAATGCCGCCAATCATAGACAAAACCTTTGGATAATTTTTTTCCCGTTTTGATTTAATCATCACCTTTAAGCCTGGGCACCAAACTACTAAAACTGATGTCCTCTCGAGGGCTTACCTCCAAAACCCAGATCATGTAGACCATCGCAGGCTGGGTTTGCTAATTACAGTGGGTACTGCCAATCAGAGACAAAACTGTTGGATTGTTTCCTTCCCTTGTTTTGATTTCATTATCACCCTTAAGACTGGACTCCGAAACACTAAAGCAGCCGCCCTCTCGAGCGCTTACCTCCAAGACACGGATCAAGTAGAAGGGATACCTTTAATCCCACCTGAACGGATTGTCTTTTTAACCATCTCCTCTCTCTCCTTGTATGAAGAATTGCTCAAAGGAACTTGCATTCTGGACCAAAAGGAGTGTTTCATGAAATCCTAACTATTGCACATGGTAGAGCAGGGACTACTGTTTGGTTTTGGCAAATTCTAGTCCTACTAGAGGAGGCCAACACACTCTCCTTAAATGGTGCAACTATGTTTCAGCTGTCGGACATTTTGGAATCAAAAAGACTCTATGTAAGATACACAGGTATGCTTGGCGTAACACTATAAAAAGAGACTCAATAGACCATGTAGAGGGTTGTGACATGTGTTCTAGGGCCAAGGCCCCAGAAGGAAACCCCTAGGAGTTCTTCAACATATTTGGTTTGCAGATCAGCCATGGCAAGTCTGCTGAATGGACCTTATAAAAGACAAACCTAAAGAAGAAACAATACGGTAATTTGGACAGTTCATGAAGATGGTGCATTGCATTGCCTTGAAGACCACCCCTTCTGCAACTATGCTTGCTTGTTGCTTCTTGCAACATATCGTTCAACTCCACAGACTATTTAAAACATAGTGAGATAGGCTCTCAATGTGTCTACATTTTTTTGAAAGAAATCGGTTGACTCTTATTGATCCAACTGAAATGTTCCTCTGCATACCCTACCCAGATCGATGGTCATAGAAAGACAGCCAACCAAATAATAGGGCAGTATCTCTGATTTTACACGACCAAGCAAGAACAGGATTGGGTAACATTATCACCAAAAGTGGGATTCACATGCAATGATTCCTTCCACACTGCTCTTCAAGATGCATCACATGGAACCCTTCCCAAATGAATTAATGTAACCAAGGCCCTTTTGGAAGTTCCCACTGCCACCAATTTTATTCTGAATGTCTATAGGGGCTTGAAGTCCGCCAAAGTACATTTGAATACATTTCAAAACAAATGAGATACCATTCCAACAAAAGACGAAGAATACCTGTTCCTCAATATCAACACAATGATACATTATGGCTTGCCAGAACACATATGAAAATATCTGTATGTAATCACAAATTCAAGCCAGAGCCCATCAGATCTTTTCATATTTTTTGAATCCTCAATCCTGCCACCATGGAACTATATATCCCTCCTCACTATATAACACAACCTGTCCCTCCTGAAATGTGCCTGATCTTCCTCGTTATATTCACTCTCATGTTACCCAATCTCCTCCAGCTGTAGATCCCCAGGAAGAATATGAAATATGAACAATCGTGGATTCTTGTTAACTAAGAGGTTCCTTACAATATTTGGTCCACTGGAAAGGTTATGGACCAGAGGAAAGATCATGGGTAAAAGAAAGTGATGTCCTAGCTCCATGAGTCATTAGGGAATTCCATTCAAGATACCCAAACAAATTAGGTCTGTTATGCAAGAGTCCACTTCTTCCAGTGAGAGTGCCTGGGATCGGAGGGGGTACACTATTAGGACCTGCAGATGCTTTCTGGCTCACTACGTCAGAGTGCACCACTTACCTTGGCTTCTGGGGTACCAGAGTTGATACCCGGTCCCTTGCAGCATCACAGTTCAGGTCCCTGCAACCATGTTGATTGTTCTCCATAGTGGCGAGCTGAGGAGGCGATCACACTGGTACATTCATATGTACTGAAGGATCCAGATAAACCATGTCTGGTGTTCTCACAATGGGCTACGTACCATACGCTGCACTCCCTGTTTCTGGTCCAGGCCTTTCATTCAACCACCTTATGTAGATACTTAGGGTCTGATTCACAGAACATTTTCCTATGGGATTGTGCCATTGTAATATGTTTCTGTGAATCAGCACCTCCCTTGTTTTGCTATACCTTTTGTTCATTTATATTCTGTTTGCCCTACTATTGCATAAATGATGACTCAGAGGGAAAGGGAGAGAGAGCTATGTTCCTTTCAATAAGCAGTATACTCTTGGAGAATGAGAATTTTACTTCTAGTTTGAACTGGGAGTGGGGGAAAGGGAAACCCCTGTACTTTAACAACTATCCTCCCCCCTACCAATTGACCTCCTGATCTACCAGACCTTAGAGGTTGTGTCATGCAGCAGCCCTGTCCATTAAGAACCCCTCAAGAAAAACTTCAATTACAGTAACAATAGGTAGGAGGAACTAGGCATATGTTCTCCAATTAAGAAATTTGATTCCCCAAAAGAGAATGATGGTGCCTTTCATGCAATCATCTTATGTAGGTACTTAGCCTGCTATACATTTCTTTTATTTATATTCTATTTACCCTACTATTGCTTAAAGGAGGGCTCAGAGAAAAGGGAGAGAGAGCTACTCTACTTTCAACAACCAGTCTACTCCTTGGGGAATGAGAATGTGAGGTAACCTTCCCCCCAACCCATAGGATACATGCAGATTCTCATGAGAATGCAAGTGACTATTTTACTTCTAGTGTGAATTGTGAGTGGGGAAAAGGGAAATCCTTGTACTTTAACAACGATCCTCTCTCCCCACAGATTCAGGACCACTTGATATAGCAGACATTAAGGGTTGTGTCTTGTAGCACTCCTGTCTTATAGGAAACCTTCAAGAAAGACTTCCATTACAGTGACAATATTCAGGATGAACTAGGAAGATGTTCCCCAATTAAGAAATTTGATTCCCCAAAAGTGAATGACGGTGCTTCAATCAATTTGTATTTTGTATGTTGTATTGTTAACTTATTTGCAATATTTGCCCTTTGCACAATTGGCACTTTAAGCAGCCAGAAAGCTGCAGAACATTGTGGGTGGTCTGCATACTGTGTACATGTCGAGAGTATTTACCCTATGTTCTATCAGTTTCTTCCTTTTGTTGGAACTCATACTTCAGATGACAATAGGTACATTGCAGCAGGTATCTGAGTTATATCATGTTGGTATTTCTAGAGCAAAATAATATTGTACTCTAACCCTTAATAATACGAGCACTATGTTTGAAGAATAGTGTCTTTGATATACAAGGTATGATGATAAAATTAAATTGTAAAACCAATTGTTTGTATTGAGTTATAAATATACTCTAAACAGGTGGTCTATTTTCTAGAAAGACTATTTGCAATATGTAATACATTTAATGTCCGACTGAAGCCATTGTGCTTAAAATAGTATACAAATTGGGCCTCATTACGAGGTTGGAGGTAGCCTTGCTGGTAAAACCGGAAAGGCTACCTCCAAACTCGCACCGGGGTCCGGCACCAGCGAATGGTCAATTACCGGGCTATTCCAGCCAAGCCGTACCCGCTAATTGCCCTTTTTGTGGGTGCCGGGCCCGGTGCATCCAACATCCTCATTCCCATTGAGCCCTATGGGGCTCAAATGAGAATGGGGATGTGCCAGACCCCACACCCGCAAAAGGTGCCAGAACCGGATGCGAGTTTGGAGGTAGCCTTGTCGGTTTTACAAAGGTGCCAGTGTATCCAACATGCTGTGCTTGTGAGTGCCGCACTGCCCGCCAGGTCAGACCTGGCGGGCTGACAGGCACCCACAAGCATAGCTCGTAGTATGGTGGTATGGTAGCAACGGTGCTGGTAGCGCTACTGGCACCGTTGTTGCCTTACCACTATACTTATAATAAGGCCCATTATATTGTTAGGTCCCCCCGCCACTTGTGTTAAATATCACATCCCAGGTCCTAACAGTAAGGGTATCCCTCTTGTTAATATAGTTATAGGCACCCGTCCACTGGCTGTTTTACCCCTCAAGTGAGCGAGATTGCATAGGGTCTTGAGTGTACCTCTTCCTATTTATTGAGAGCCTTGCCACATCATGATTTCACATCTGAGAGAGGATACATTTAAAATTGTTTTGCAAATACACCTGAACCCATAGACCTGGGTCCTTTAAGGCGAGGTTAACAATACATAGAGATGGAAGGGTATGCAGGATTTACTCATACGTCAATAATCAAATCAACTCAGGAAGTTGGCAAAAGTCGGTACTGTTTTATTTGAGATTGTCTAAAACAGGAAGTTACAACCAACATCAACGGACGTAGCAAAGCATGATCTTGATGAATTTCATAAAAAACATACATTTTATAGTCAGAATTCATTATCATTTACGTCACACTACGTGGCAAACTACAAAATCCTACTTGGGGATGTGATAGGCTTACTGGGAACATCTAAATATACGATCCATAATAACATGGGTTGTTTTTGGATTTCTAACATCAGGTGGACAACTAAGCCCTCCTCTAGTGCAAGTCATCTTCACTGTCACAAAATGCACGACAATTCATTGGTTATTCAAACTATAGGGCTCTCTTTTACGTGGCCATCTACAATTGGTTGGCACACTTGTACCTTTCTGGAATATTCCACACGCTATCACCATGCAGACTGGTTACCCCAGGTGCTGGGAGGGTCGGCCTGGTCATGCCTCCCCACCCAATTAGCCTAACATCTTTCATCACTCTTGCTGTCTGCCATTCAATTAAGACTTTGAACTTGGCCTTGCAGAAGCTCTCTGTTCCTGAGAATAAAAGGGAGCGTGGCATGGTCTTATCTTCTAGTTTTGGTGTAGCTCGATCCAAACCCTATTTTCATCTGACCTTGTGACTGGAGACCACGTTTCCGAGCTCTTTGCTGCATATAATATTAATAAATGATGAAGTCTGGACTCATCCAGTGTTTTTTTATCCCACCTCAAACAGATGTTTGTTTCTCGTGTTCATGTAACTACATGACAGAAAACCATGCCCACAGTGGCATCGACTCTGTGTGCTGGGCCAGCCAGCCTCTCTTGAATTCTCGTTCACCATTAGCTATTTTCCAACTGTGCCACAGTGAAGCCTTTTCCATACACTGGGTTTAAATCTTGCTACAGTGCATCGTGGAACATCTAGGTTCTATACAGTCCTATGTATATACATTGCTTCATTGCTGCAATCTATTCACTACGTAGCCAGCCTTACGATCACTTTGTCTACTTGCATTACAGCATCTGTACAAGTGTAAAATGACTTTGCATTTTCTTCAACGTTTCTTTGCAGGAGCATCTTCATTTCGATCCAGAAATGTTGCTTATCTTTGACACCTCCTGTGTTGTCTATGTTCTTTCGTCTTGTGCATCTTTTCAGAGTTACTTCAGTTCTATTTCGTATGAATTCACCTGTCTTCTTTCTTGTTCATGTTCACACTTCTTCCAGGACTCTGTCCAGAAGACCATCATTTCTTCGTGAATGCATATAGGGTTTTCTAACCTAGTTTTACAAAGGTAGCGGGCGCCCCTCTCTCGCAAGAACAGACATGATAACCTGTTCAGTGGTTATTAACCACTTGAGAGTTTGCAGCCACTGCTTTTACTCACTGTGCCTTTCACAGATGGGAAATATCCATTTGCATATCAGTCTTTGTCCTGCCCAGGGGCAGTCCAGCACCGAAATACAATGGCAATTCCAATCTGAATGAGAGTACCACCAGCAAACCCATACACGTGTTTCACCCTTGTTGGGGATCATCAGTGAGGTGAAGCTGATGCCTCTCTAAGCACAGTGAGAGGGAGACCACGTCTGGTTGCCCCCAGGAGACCTAGGGTTACCAATCCCAGGTTCCTTAAAAAATAGTTTTACAAAGGTAGCGGGCGCCCCTCTCTCGCAAGAACAGACATGATAACCTGTTCAGTGGTTATTAACCACTTCAGAGTTCGCAGCCACTGCTTTTACTCACTGTGCCTTTCACAGATGGGAAATATCCATTTGCATATCAGTCTTTGTCCTGCCCTGGGGCAGTCCAGCACCGAAATACAATGGCAATTCCAATCTGAACGAGAGTACCACCAGCAACCCCATACACGTTTTTCACCCTTGTTGGGGATCATCAGTGAGGTGAAGCTGATGCCTCTCTAAGCACAGTGAGAGGGAGACCACGTCTGGTTGCCCCCAGGAGACCTAGGGTTACCAATCCCAGGTTCCTTAAAAAATAGTTTTACAAAGGTAGCGGGCGCCCCTCTCTCGCAAGAACAGACATGATAACCTGTTCAGTGGTTATTAACCACTTGAGAGTTCGCAGCCACTGCTTTTACTCACTGTGCCTTTCACAGATGGGAAATATCGATTTGCATATCAGTCTTTGTCCTGCCCAGGGGCAGTCCAGCACCGAAATACAATGGCAATTCCAATCTGAACGAGAGTACCACCAGCAACCCCATACACGTGTTTCACCCTTGTTGGGGATCATCAGTGAGGTGAAGCTGATGCCTCTCTAAGCACAGTGAGAGGGAGACCACGTCTGGTTGCCCCCAGGAGACCTAGGGTTACCAATCCCAGGTTCCTTAAAAAATAGTTTTACAAAGGTAGCGGGCGCCCCTCTCTCGCAAGAACAGACATGATAACCTGTTCAGTGGTTATTAACCACTTGAGAGTTCGCAGCCACTGCTTTTACTCACTGTGCCTTTCACAGATGGGAAATATCCATTTGCATATCAGTCTTTGTCCTGCCCAGGGGCAGTCCAGCACCGAAATACAATGGCAATTCCAATCTGAACGAGAGTACCACCAGCAACCCCATACACGTGTATGTAACCACTGAACAGGTTATCATGTCTGTTCTTGCGAGAGAGGGGCGCCCGCTACCTTTGTAAAACTATTTTTTAAGGAACCTGGGATTGGTAACCCTAGGTCTCCTGGGGGCAACCAGACGTGGTCTACCTCTCACTGTGCTTAGAGAGGCATCAGCTTCACCTCACTGATGATCCCCAACAAGGGTGAAACACGTGTATGGGGTTTCTGGTGGTACTCTCATTCAGATTGGAATTGCCATTGTATTTCGGTGCTGGACTGCCCCTGGGCAGGACAAAGACTGATATGCAAATGGATATTACCCATCTGTAAAAGGCACAGTGAGTAAAAGCAGTGGCTGCGAACTCTCAAGTGGTTAATAACCACTGAACAGGTTATCATGTCTGTTCTTGCGAGAGAGGGGCGCCCGCTACCTTTGTAAAACTATTTTTTAAGGAACCTGGGATTGGTAACCCTAGATCTCCTGGGGGCAACCAGACGTGGTCTCCCTCTCACTGTGCTTAGGGAGGCATCAGCTTCACCTCACTGATGATCCCCAACAAGGGTGAAACACGTGTATGGGGTTGCTGGTGGTACTCTCGTTCAGATTGGAATTGCCATTGTATTTCGGTGCTGGACTGCCCCTGGGCAGGACAAAGACTGATATGCAAATGTATATTACCCATCTGTAAAAGGCACAGTGAGTAAAAGCAGTGGCTGCGAACTCTCAAGTGGTTAATAACCACTGAACAGGTTATCATGTCTGTTCTTGCGAGAGAGGGGCGCCCGCTACCTTTGTAAAACTATTTTTTAAGGAACCTGGGATTGGTAACCCTAGGTCTCCTGGGGGCAACCAGACGTGGTCTCCCTCTCACTGTGCTAAGAGAGGCATCAGCTTCACCTCACTGATGATCCCCAACAAGGGTGAAACACGTGTATGGGGTTGCTGGTGGTACTCTCGTTCAGATTGGAATTGCCATTGTATTTCGGTGCTGGACTGCCCCTGGGCAGGACAAAGACTGATATGCAAATGGATATTACCCATCTGTAAAAGGCACAGTGAGTAAAAGCAGTGGCTGCGAACTCTCAAGTGGTTAATAACCACTGAACAGGTTATCATGTCTGTTCTTGCGAGAGAGGGGCGCCCGCTACCTTTGTAAAACGGTTTTCTAACCTATACATCATTAATTTCCTTTTGAGTGAATCAGACATGCATACCAGTTGAACTTGATATGGTATGCAATGTACGAATCAATTTGCAGAGCTTTGTGAATAAGCCACACTAGTTTGTCATTTCAGAGAATGAGACATTGTTCAAAGTTTAGAAGGATTGCTCCATTTTCTCATGTGCTAGTTGCATGTGCAGTTAGCTAGACCAGATATATTTTGAGTAAGGGGTGATTCTGAAAAAAAAAGGATTGACTTCACACTCCATATGGCCTTTGCCATAAGAGAATCCTGAAATGGGGTGCTAAGAGCATTCCTGAACACACCCTATGTTCAGAGAGGGATGTGCTTAGGAACATGTTCCCTATGTAGCACCCTTTCCTTACACCAGACCTTACCTTGTGCATTCTAAGTGCGACTTGAGGCTCAAGGGAACCACAATTCTTCTCAGATGTCTGTCAACTGTGCCCAAAAACACTCAAATTCATGTTTTGCATCAGCATTTCTGAAATTTGAGTTGAAATATAACATGGGTAATTAAAATGTATTCCACATCTGTAACCCATGTGGGCAGCTTGTTGGGATCTTCGGACGCCATTGCTTCTGAAAGTGACAAGTCTTTCTCCTAAACAAAGGTTTGCATGTAAGCTGGGGTTTTCTAATATTGCTCTCACACTCTGTACCGCCCAGTGGTCGAAGTGAGCGGAAGCGGTTGGGAGCAGTGCTCCTCTACTTTTTTAAATTAAGTTTTACTGCTCCTATGCTTTTTTTTAAAAAAAAGAAACCGATCCGGAATGGTTTTGTTTCAAATAACATTGTAGGAAGAAGTGGAAACTTGCACTTTCAGTGCTCTACAATGAACGTTCCCTCAAACAGCAGGTGAATGTGTTTGGGGGTTTGTATTGTGTGTGGAAGGCGGTGTGGTGATGGGGTTTGTGGGGAGTGGGTGCAGGCTAGCAAGGAACATAATTCCACGACTTCTTTCCGTACACTTCGACCACTGGTACCGCCCGCCACTTGCTGGTCTCCTCTGTGTAGCATCAGACCTGCATGCAGATAATATTACTATGACTTGATGAAAAGCATCTCTTAACATGCGTCTTTATGTATAGCACTTACAAGAACAGGCTCACCACTGAAGAACGGTGTCTGAAGCTGACATTGCAATAAAACATAATTCAATAGAATCATTTCAGAGGTTGCATCAGTGCTTAATTTGTGGGGTGTTTGCCTGGGCTGAACACCAGGAATTATTTCTGGTCACCAGCACTTATTTTCTGGGCCTCCGTTCAATTATGATGTGGTGTTTTGGCAGCTTTATTTGTTTGCAGTCAGTTAGTCATAGACACACCTAAACAACAAACGTGTGAGTGACACCACTGAGACTGTGATTGTTATTCAGTTTCCTGGATAATGATGAGCTGGAAGGTGACAGAGCTGGTTGCTCCTATTGGTTAAGACAGCACACTTCTCTAGTCAGTGTACATGTCATTGGTGACACTTCACTACTATATCAACTGGTAGCATTGTCAGAGAGTGTGGGAGGCCAAGGCAGAATCTTGACAGTCATAGTACTAGGTGCAGCCCCCTAGTTCAGCAGACAATTGGGCTTGCACATGCATATGTGCCAGTATGATACCGTCTTTGCTGCACCTTTGCAGGCAGGCGGTACTTAGCAGGCACATGCAAGGTCTAGTTAAACAGGGCATTTTCCCTTTCTCTTCTGGTATGCAGCCATAATTGGGAACACCAACACACTGGTAAGAGCCCGGTCACCAACTAAATCTTAAACCCACACTGGTCCATAACTGTGATTGGTGCCACAAAGTCACCAGCGCCATTAGTGGTGGCAAATGGGCACCTGGCACAGAGAGGACAACAGGACAGTCACCAGTCAACAAGGCCACCAGAGTGGCAAGGCCTGGAAAAAGGCCACTGCCAAGGGAGGAGTAGCTGTGCTGAGTACTGACCTTCAGAAGATGATCTTGCTTAGGTGTTTAACAGGCAAGTTAATCAGTGATGCATGTGTCTGCATTTGTCCATCACTTTACAATATGAAGACAGCACATTTCCTCTGCTTTGTGTGGATAGACAGTCAGAATGTTACACTTGCCACCTATAGAGGGCATTAATAATTAGGATGATGTTTTTAAATAAGTAGTTATATGTCTAGTGGCAAATTTCAAGAACCAAATACTGTGTCATGTTAGTTTGATTGGTATTTGATAGTTGCACACATGCCATGGGTCGTGTTCACATCACGCCCAAAGACCTTGTAGGAGTTGCAGCTACAAACTCAAATGTATTGACACTGTCGGGAGTGGCAGTGGGTGGTGTTAGTGGTGGGCTGCAAGCTGCTGCCCCTACGTGGCGTTGGGCCCTGCCGCTTAGTTTGTTACAAATGAATCCGTGGGATGCATCAGTGCACTCAGGCTAGGGAGGATAGCTCAGGGGCAACGTGCTCGCCTTGGAAGCAAGACCACACGGAGCAACACAGGTTTGATGCCAGGGTCCACGCTTAGAAACCTCTGGGTATTGTGAGCGTTTTAAATAACCTATCATATCAAATCACTGTCTGTGACAAACAGCATCACCTGTGACTTCAGTGAACAATTAGTGAAGATGCCAGCCACGTGCCTTTTTGCCGCACCGCCAAGATGGGTGTGATAGAGCGGGAACACATTGGAACTAAATGGTAAGCGTCTCAACAATGTCACGCGTGAAGTGGAAGAATTAACATTTACTCGATGTATTGATTCTCACGTCTTAATCTTTAATCTCTTCATATTCATATTATTGAAGACGCTGGCCTACCTGCCATCACAAGCGCATAATGGACCCTCACACTTGAGTTAACAGCCCATAGAAATATATAATTACATCGGCTCTTCACGGGCATTCCATTTCCGGCAATTCTATGGGACTGACTACATTGCATTTTTCGCATTGAAAATGAGATTTGCCAGGAGACCCTGTCCACAAAGGGGACATGGAACTAACCCACACCATTAACTATGAATAATGATGTATTTCTGCTGCAATTAAATTATAGCACTTTACTGGTTGTGACTGGAAATTGCATTAATAATAGGCTGCCATCCGAAGGGGACAAGTGTTCCTTTAACTACTTTAGACTGACTATACTTTAAAAAAATATATATAATTGCACGGTACACTGTATGCATAGAGAGCGATTCGCCCAAGGCTGCATATTCCGCGGGATTAGGCACTCACAATCTGCTCAATAATGCATGCATTCTGGGAATCTGGCGTATTTATTTCAGTGCTGGTGTCCTCAACGCTTCCGTATCCTACCAAGGCATGACAACTAGCAGAATTACAATGCTTATAAATATGACACATGTATCTACTAATGATCTGTGTCCACGTGACATAGACATGATGGATGCTGGGCTAGCAGGCAGTGGACGCACCGGATTCAGGAATAGGACATTACCGTCCAGCCAGTAGTAGCTCACCCTTTGGGTGCATCTCACTCATTATTAACAGGCAGCATATTCAGGGGGCAATTTTGATGTGCAGGTGCAAAACATTTCTGAAGTTGATAGCTATCAATTGTGATCCCTTGTATAAGTGAATTGTGTACAGGGTCTGTCACTGCTATTAAAAAAAAAAACAATGGTGTTTGCGGAAACCGAGTGAGCCACAGCGCTCGTGCTGAGTTACATGTTTAGGGTCACATGTATGAGCACGTGACACGCATCAAAACAGGTGTTGACCATGCTTCTGCTCGGCAGTTGCAGTCTAAACGAGTATCTGCGTGTTTTTTGCTGCACCAAGCGACATGCAGACAATGGGCCCACCGGGGACGCCGTGCACGACAGGCCTTGCTCACCACATGGAGGCCGAAGACCCCGGCACCCTATGATAACTGACGACAAAGGAAAAGATTTACACGAAGCAGCTGGTCTCCCTGGCACGCTGCTCCACGTTCCTGCCTGGAGGACCCCAAAACCGCACAGTGCGCAGGACCTTCGGCCCATGGAGGAAGAGAGGCTGCACGGCCTCTGCTGCTACTATGAGGAGGACAGTACAAAAGGCATAACTCTCCCGCCAGTGGAGGAGAGCAGCAGTCTCTGGTGGAGAGGGGTGGTGAAGCGAGGTCTGATGCCACAGTTATATAGGTCTCCCGACCAGGAGAGAGAGAGCGGTGCGGTCACCTCCATCAAGGAGTATCTGCGTGTTTTTTGCTGCACCGAGAGACATGCAGACAGTGGGCCCATCGGGGACGCCCTGCAAGACAGGCCTTGCTCACCACATGGAGGCCGAAGACCTCGGCACCCTATGATAACTGGCGACAAAGGAAAGATTTACACGATGCAGCCGGTCTCCCTGGCACGCTGCTGCACGTTCCTGCCTGGAGGACCCCAAAACCGCACAGTGCGGAGGACCTTCAATACAAAAATGAATAAACGCTCTGACCTGGGGAAGAAGAACGGCGGCCCCCACATCAATGTGCATCTCATACCTGGGGGGGGGCGCGGCCTTCGCGGCCCCCGAAGAACAAAAAGATGAGTCTCCTGTCTGGGGGCGGGTGGGGTGTTAGAGAGAGTAGCGCGTTTGTTCCTGTTACAAGAAATAAATAAAGAACACAGTCTCCTGCATGGGGTATAAAGTGGCACTTTGCCGCACCCTGGAAAACAACAGCCATGA
The DNA here is from genome assembly GCF_040938575.1 of Ambystoma mexicanum. Lineage (NCBI taxonomy): Eukaryota > Metazoa > Chordata > Amphibia > Caudata > Ambystomatidae > Ambystoma > Ambystoma mexicanum. The sequence continues at coordinate 331,975,795 of NC_090933.1, read as the reverse complement.
CCATTGGCGTCTCCGGCACAAGGAGGAAGAGAGGCTGCACGGCCTCTGCTGCTACTATGAGGTGGACAGTACAAAAGTCATAACTCTCCCGTCTGTGGGGGAGAGCAGCAGTCTCTGGCGGAGAGGGGTGGTGCAGCGAGGTCCGATGCCACAGTTATATAGGTCTCCCGACCAGGAGAGAGAGCGGTGCGGTCGCCGCCATCAAGGAAAAAAAATAATATTCCACCTAGGGGAGGAATTGCATCGCCATCAATAAAAGAAAAACAAGAATCTCCTTGGGTGGAGAAGCGTCACGGCAAGGACTGACCTGCCTGGAGAGTGCATGGTGGAGCGGACTGCCATTCTGGACATTTGGTAGAGGCACTCCTGGCTCGGGGAAGTGGGGGGGGGGCAAATACAGGAAGTGACATCACTGGCAGTTATAGCACCGCAAATTTGCATGTAGTCGCCAACTTGGTGCAACGGCGCGTGGGGGGGTGGAGGCGCGTGCAGCGCAGAACAGTGGAAACATTGGCTAGCATGTACTGCATATAGTAAAGTCAAGTAAGAAGGAGATTTAAGCCTTCGAGTTGCATTCCAGTAGGCCATCACTGCCCCTACTCCACCCCTCTATAATCATCCAGGTTGTAGTAGCCGTCAAAAGGCAGAGCAACACAACTAGGATGAGAGAACGAAATGCCGTCCCATACTGCTGTTAGTGTGTCAAACGTCAGAGCAAAGACTGTGCGTGTGCCTTGGTGCAAATCTTGCAATTGGGAGCATGGGAATCCTCTGCGTGTGTGTGGACTGCAGACCCCGGATCACATGCTCACGTCTTCATTGTGAAACTCTGGCCAAGGCTCTTTGGGCAAGCATTCAGGATTGTAAGGATATTTGGCGTGTTACAGCACAGAGTACAGCACTACTGCACAGGTAGCATTTTTTTTTTGATGCAGCACCACATGGGTGTGGTGCATTGCTATATGTGTTGCCAGGATAACATGGACATAAGTAAAGTCAGGCTATTCAGTCAAAAACGATTTTTACATATAAGATGCAAATCTATTTTCACGTGCACATTCAAAAATGCACAATACTTTTCACCTGAAATGCCTATGGTGCAAGAGACACATTTGAAAATTAATAACTAACATTATTAATAAACAACCTGACTAATAAAAATTAATTTAACATAACCCACTAATAAAAATGTGTCTCCACTGCAGAATTAGGCCTACTCTGAAAGTGAACTTTTAAACGCACATTCATTTTTTTTTCTTTTTCTCTGCTGCTCTGTCCACATAACTCAGGAAGCCAAGGGCGAAGGTACAGGAAATCAGTTGGTTACAAATGGTTACTGTAAAAAGGAGCTATTGTGTAGAGAGGGAGGATGTGGCATGATTAATTTCTGATTGGAGCAGCGTCATAGCAAGTATCATGCTAGAGGCAGTGATGAGGGTTTTGCTGGGGGGAGTTTGAAGAGAGAGGGAGAACAGTCGAGATTTGGCAGAGCTGGGAGAAGGACCTGTTTCCTGGCTGAAGCATTCCTATCTGCAAAAGCTGAGAATTCCAGATAATAACCCCGGTTTGAGAACGAAAAGCGCTCGTTTTCACTGGGGTTAATCTTCAAGGGAGCCACATTCAGAAAGAGAACAGCTGAAGAAAACTCAGGCTGAACAGATAAGGTAATTACAGAAGTGTGGGGGCTGAGTGTGTACGAGAATATTCAGTCAGTGTAGGAAAGGAGATTCCTGTGATTTAATCACATGTTAATGTTGCAAATCGAGTTCTTTTCTCCGCCACTCTCTTTTCAGTGTATCACAGACAATGCTGTTACTGTGCTATTTTATTTATTTCTGTAAAGAGTGAGATCGTGTTTAAATGCAACTTTTATAATACAGAAAAATATTTTAAAGCAGACGGGTGGTGTGTTTTATATTTACCAATACAGTGCTGATGATGTGGGGAGATTTTTAAACAGTGCAATTGTCATTTTAAGACAGATGTGTGCAAGATCATATTCAGTATGGACAGTTGTGAGTGACTGTTTATAGATTAGCTCGTTGGAGGTACATGAGCCAACGGGAAGAGGGACTCTCTGGACATAGTTCCCTACCGTATATAAGGTAGTGGAAATTGCCACAAAATTACCACATATAGCTCTCTGTTGTAAATAAGTCAGTGAGATCGCCCATGGTGGCACACTAACACTAACACTGAAAATGTGGTATTCCTGAAATGTAGGCCTGAGGTCTCTCTAGTGATTACACGAAAAATCTAAGCAAAGATAAGGGATTCTGGACATTGGGGCCACAAATAAAACAAGGGAATTATGCTCACCAAAATACCACCAACCACGCATACCAACCACGCACACCAAATATGCATGTCTGGGTGCTGAAATAATGCATGTCCACTGTATTATTGTTGTACATGGCCCAATCTGAATACAAGGAGTGATTGTTGCTAAGTTATTTTTCGGCGATAAGAAAATACCGTCAGGCCCCAAATCTCCACAAAATACCCTACATATTTATGGTGCGTTGCAGGCCGGGAAAGTGATCATAGAGTACCTACTGGGCGTGGCAAGCGTGTCTCACACTGCCATTTGCACATTAAAGGGAACCCATTTTATAATAGCAGTGTGCCACTAAAAACGAATTTCAGAATGTCACAAAGGGAAACCACATTCTCAGATCTAGTGCAATATTTAGAGGCAAAGTTGTTTGCACATGGGAATTGGTTGTCGAATAGCACGTTAGAATGGAGTAACCACATTCAGGGTGAGGTGCAGAAAGAAAAACTAGACAATATTTTTGCAGAAGGCAGCATAATTCAGGTCTGCCTTACAAGATTATTGAATGCAGCCGATAAAAGTGCAGAGAAAGACTGTTTAATACGGCTATGCGGCAAAATATGGTTTATTTTAAACAAGTCCCTGCGAATGCAAGAGAATGATACTCAGCTAATTAACAGGTTAAAGACTGAATTAGATGGGGCAAGTAAAAATCAGGAAATGTTGAGAGCAGAATTGGATGTATGCCAAAAAGACATGCAATTAAAATGCAGAGACTTTGATACTCAGTTATCCAAAAGCAAGAAACAATTTGAAGATAATGAGCAAGAATTGGCACACTTAAAAGCCTTAGTGGATCACATTAGACAGGATAAAGATGAGGTTGTTTCAGAGATGCAGATTTTACAAAAAGAACATTGTGAAAAACAATGTGATCTCCAGAGCGCAGAACAAGAAATGATTAAAATGATTCAAGAAAGAGACAAGAGAAATAAAGATTTCAATGAATGCCAAATGCAAATGTGCGACATGCAGGAGGTGATTAATAAGATGAATGGTGAAAACAACTATTTGCAAGATGAAGCCAACAGACTCCTTAAAAAGTGTAAGGACTTAGAACAGCAAATGTGCATTCCCAGGTCCCAGGAGAGGCGGCAGGGTACCACATTCAATGGAGTGGAGGTGAATTCTAGCTCTGCCCAAAGAGCTAGTGCTCCAGTGACTGGGCCGGTGACTGAACTTGGTTGCAGCGCCCTTGGGGGATTTGATACTCCCATTGGGGGCAGCCACCAATCTCATACACCTGAAAACAGGATTGAATCACAAAATAGTGCAATTCCATGCATTGCAACAAGTAGCCCCATAAAAATAATGAAATCCATTAAAGCCCTGATCAAACCATTTAAAAAGGGAGGTGAATGCTGCATTGAGGATCACTTAGAAGCGGTGCATGACATTTTTAAAGCACTCCAGATACCTAAGGAACAGTACAGACAATATTTTCATTTAACTTTAGATGCCCCGACGGCCAGCATCATAAGGGGATTAAATGAACAGCAGAATATGACATGGTTGGAGTTTGAAAAATAAATTAGGCGTCATTTTTCTCCTTTTCAGTCATTGCAGGAGGCAAAGAAAGTCGCTTACACAATTACTGCTGGACCTAATACATCCCCTCGCCAATTTTTACAAGACTTAAAAAGAGCATTTTCTCGCTTTGATGTATCTTTTGACTCAAATTCCAATGAGTTTAAAACTGCATACTTCTATGGGCTACAGAAAGACATCATATCCCAATTGGTCCGTGAATTTGACCGTGACAAGTCCCTTGAATGGATTGTACATCAAAGCACAAAACTATATGAGGTACTCTATTGTCAGGGTAGAGAAAGTGATAAAATGAAAGATACTAGACCTAAATCTAAAGAACCCTCAGCCACAGTAATGGAAATCAGGTCAGCCAAAATGTCCCTTGAGTCTGCTCAAAGCCAAGGTAAAAATAATGTGACACCTGAACAAAGGGGTAATCAACAAAGATCGCCATTTCCTGGACCAATGTTCCAATCACATGATCCTAGTAATAGAGAGAGCTACATCGGCCCTAGGTATTTAGGGGACAGACCCCGGGTAGGATATCGGCCTGATATGGCAGGTATGAACAATAACCAGAGACAAAATCAAGATCAAAGAAATGATGGTCCCTACCAGTCATTGGGGACACAGAGCAGATTTGATCCCAACACCATGATATATGGTAATCAGGATAGGCCCTGATATGTGGATCGATTTACTGATAATGGAAATCAACCTAGGGGCCAGTACCCCCAATCTGAGAGACAGGACATGAGGCAAAATGTGAACTACAATCCACGTCAGTACAATGATTCCCCACCAGGGGATTATAATCAAAGGATGGGTGCAACCCGCTCCCCTCCACAAATGAATCAAGAGTTCAGAAACCATCCCAACCGACATCATTCACCTGAGAGGTATCAGAATAGATCCAATCAGGGGGAAAACAACCAATATCGACCTAGACCACAGAAAGAGGATCCTAGAGAGATGGAAAGGTTCCAGTGCCTTGAGGCCCAAGTGAAAATGTTAGCTGAGCAAATAGGAAAGCTCTGTACAGCGCAAAAACAACCTTCCAAAGAGGGGGCTGATGGCCATAGCAATGACCGGGGGGCTTCCGAAAAGTGACTAAGTACTCATGATAACTGCAGTGCCAAAATGACAGAATGCTCTGATATAATTTTGCATAACAACTCTGAGATGCCTAATGGATTAAATGTGAAAGTGCCAGTAAATGAACTTGTGACAGAAAGTGCAAATACTTCTAAAAAAGAGGTACGGTTTAACCTAGAGCTAAATAAAACAGTAAAGATTTGTACAAATGAAAAAGAAACATTAGGAATTCCAAAAGAAAAAAGGGACAGACTTAAGAAAAATGACTCATGTATGGGGAATACCAGTGGACAGGGAGTAAGTGGGGATGCTATAGCTCCTTCCCTGGGCATGCAAAACAATGACCAAACACAGACAGAAAAAGGAAATACTCACAAGGAGGGTACAAGTCAGTCACCTGAAGAATTCTTTGAGCCACATATTTTTGAAGAGGCTGAAAGGGCTGGTATTACACTAAATGATCACAAATGCACAGAATTAAAAAAATGACAAATTGATGAATGATGTTGTTACACATGTTCAGTTGGAAGGTTGTAGTGTGGTCTCTGATGTTACCCAGATGGATGGGCGAACAGTGGCCACACTCCAAAAAACCTCTGATCATGGAGAAATGAATAAAGTCTCTCGCGCAGAAATGGGTAAAAAGGAGGGAAAAATGTCTTTCCATTTACCAATGTGTTTAGCCAAAAGTGAAAAAGACCTGAGAAAGGTGAGCCCTGAAATCAGTAAGAATTCACATTTCTTATGTGTATTAGAGGAAGTTGAGGACAGATATTATGCACCCATCATTGTAGAAGAAAAATGCCACACCTTTGCTATGATTGACACTGGCGCAAAGGCCACAATTATGTCCAAGGAGCTGGTAAAGAGTATCAATGAAGGGAGACCCCCACGGAGTCAGATCACAGATCACGGAGTCAGGAAAATCAAGGCCCAGTGCATAACTTTAATGGGGAGGAGGTGCCCATCATAGGTGTAACTGAGGTTGACATAAAAATAGGAAAGCACAGAATGAAACAAGAGGTATTGATCACATCTATTTGTGAAATTCCATTTCTGATGGGGACAGATTGTCTGAAAAGATTGTCTCCTCTAATAGATGGGGTGAATGGAGTGCTGTGGTCCTTAACCAAAAAACCATTGAGGCCTAAGAAACTAAAATCACAAAACAGCAATATAAATGAATATCACACCGTTGCCAAAACAAATGATGCTGTGGAGGTATATCTCCAGAATAGCTGCATACCTAGTGTCACTATTATATTAATGTGTCAAGACAAAATGCAGAGCGACAATGAAAAACTACCTGTACAAATATACTTGGACCCAAGGAAAAATTGGCAGACTGCCATAGATGAGCACACATTACGTTTTTATTTAAAAGAGAAAACATGTAAACAGAATATTATTCCTAAAACAGATTCAGAAAAACACATTACCACTCTGGCAGAAATACACATGGAAGATGAGCAACCATGGGTTCATGTTGGTATAAATGACTATTTTAAAACAATAAAAGCCACTTTAGCGCTTGAACATGAAAGGAGTTTCATTAATGAGAAATTGTTACAAAAAATAATGGAGAGGGAAGAAATCCCGAGATTTAGGATTAAAAACCAATATGTTTCTGGCTTGGACAGTCCAGACTTTGAAAACCGAATTGCAGGCAGATGCATGCTTAAAATTAGCATTGGGCAGAAAACAATTTACCATAATGTATGGATAGTGAGTGGAGCACAAAATGAATTTTACATGGGAAATGACATCATGCACAGAATGTGTATGGTGTTAGATTTCCTTAATCAAAAAATATGGTCACGCCTAGGTGGTCCGGCACCTGAATTTGAAGACAAAAGAAGGGCTTATAATTGTGCACAACTGGTTCCTTATGCAATCGAATTACAAATGAGGAAAGATACTATTATTCCTGCATTTACAAAACAGTTTGCAATAACACTGAAATGCAAAAATGGACAGCAGATGAAAGGTTCTGATGCATTTGTATGCCTGAATGAATCCATAAAACAGCAAGGCCTGGATTATGAATACATTCCATTGGTAGATATTGGTGAAGGATCTGTAAAAATTATGGTAAATAATAAAGGTTGTCAGGATATTCATTTAGAGGAAAACTCCCCATTAGGAATGGCCATACAAAAATCACATTATACGGCAGATTTAAAAAACATGGTGATTGGAAATATTCCTGAAAAGTATGTAGATGCCAAGGGTGAGTTGCCAGAACACCTGGACTCTCAGCCCAAAGGAATATTTAAAATTCATTCTGTGTATCCTTATGATATGCTGCCATCAATAGGATTGCATAATATTTAATTTAAATGAAAATGAAACAGAAAATCAGCCCATTGAAGTGGAAGCTGATATGCCAAAATATTTAAAAGTGGCAGCTTTACAAAAAGACACAGCCACACAGTTAGAGGAAAGCGCCGAGATTCCATTACCAGAAGATTTTCCAGAATTTTCCAAAACGGTAGAAGAACAGATCTCCTTCGCGAATGCGTGTGAAAGCAATGAAGAGAGGGAGAATCTGAGGGAGATATTTATGGAGTTTAAGGATGTATTTGCAAAAGATGCTTATGATTGTGGTTTAACTGATTTACATGTGGCCACACTACCAGAAGGGTGTAGCAGAAATCAAGTGTTTGTACGCCAGTATAGACTACCTCTGGCATGTTTAGAATCAATGGCAGAGATTATTAAAAATTTGGAATCGCGGGGAATCATCCGGCCCATTCATAGCACATCCAATACACCTATTTTAGGTGTGTTAAAGCCAAATGGTCAATGGCGGCTGTGTGCAGACTTGAGAGAGTTAAATAAAAGAGTACCAGTATCTAGATGGCCACTGCCATTCATTGATCAGGGCCTAGCTCAGATACATGGTTCAAATGTATTTACCACATTAGATCTCACCTCTGGATATTGGTGCGTGCCATTGGCAGAGGAGATACAACATTTATTTTCCTTTACATTTGACAGGACTCAATATGCCTGGCTTAGAGCTCCGTTCGGGTACATCAATAGTGGGAGTGAATTTGGCATATTTTTGAGAAAGGCCATGCCGGATGCAGCGGAAAGAGGAACAATAGTTTATGTGGACGATGTCCTGATAAAAAATAAAAGCCTGAAAAGCCATTTTGATGAAATAAGACATGTACTTGGCCAATTGCAGAAAGCAGGCGCCAAAGTATCTTTGCAAAAAGCACAATGGTGCAAGAAAAAAGTGACTTTTCTAGGGCACAAAGTGACTGAACATGGGCTAAATCCACAAAAGAAGAAAATAGAGGCCATACAAAGATTAAAAGATCCTAAAAATGTGAAAGGAGTAAAAAGTTTATTAGGTATGACAGGCTGTAACAGAAAGTTCATTGAAAATTATGCAGAAATCACTCAACCATTGACTAAACTGCTTAAACTGAATACTCCCTGGAAATGGGAAAAAGAGCAGTCTGATGCAGTGGCTAAATTAAAGGAATGTCTTGTAAAGGCACCATGTTTAGCATACCCCATAAAGGACAGGGATTTCTTTATAGAAATAGGTTTTTCTGAACATTGTATGTCAGCAGTGTTATCACAAAAACACGATTTGAATCACAAAACCATTGCATATGCAAGTAAGGCATTTTCCCAAGTTGAAATGAAATTTAATGAATGTGAAAAGGCCCTATTAACCACTGTGTGGGCGCTACAACATTTCCGCCCCATTGTTCAGGGAGAAAAGGTGATTATTGAAACAAATCACCAACCGTTGCAATTTTTAGAGAGTAAAAGAATTAGATCAGGTAATCTAGCGCAATCCAGAATCACTTCATGGACGCTGGCATTACAAGGTTTTCCCGTAGAAGTGAGATATGGACAAAATAAAAAGAACCCAATTGCTCAAGGGTTAGCTCACTTACATGATTGTGCAGCTGAACAAATACCAAATGAAATGGAAGTAGAAACTAGTTTGCAGGAATTTGAACAATCACCACACAAAGCTTTTGATGAAAAAACATGCAAGGATTTGACAACTGTATATGTGGATGGTTGTGCTTTTCACATTGAAAATGACAGTAGTAAACAGTTAGTGGCAGGAATAGGAAATGTCTGGTTGAAATGTGAAGGTGTCCCCAGTATAGGGATGAGGATTGGAGATAGGAGCAGTCAGGTGGCGGAATTGGCAGCCATTGATAAAGCAATTGCTACTGCAGTTGATAAAAAGTTCAGTGAAATTGTCCTGGTGACTGATTCTGACTATGCACGGAATAGCTTTGTGGAGTATTTGCCTGGTTGGAAAGCAAGAGGCATGGTTACATAAAACAAAAAGCCACTTAAGCATGGAAAAATGATACAAGCCATAGACAAATTGGTGTCAGAGAATAAGTTAACAATATACTGGAGAAAAATTCGTGGGCATTTAAAAACACCAGGAGAGGATAAGGAGGGAAATGATAAGGCAGACCACCTGGCTAAGATTGGGGCTGTGATGGGAGAATTGCTACCTATTGATTATTTAATGGGTGAAATACAAATTGATGCAGTCACACGTTCTAAAGCACCAAAGGAGGTAGATCAACCGGTGGTGCAGTGGAGTCATGACACGCCAGACCAAGATTTGATTGAGGCACACAAGAATGATCAAATTTTGGGAATCTATTATAATCATTTGATAGATCCCAAACAAAATTCTTTGACAGAAAATGATTGTATGGGAATAGAGGAGTTGAGGGTGTTATTAAAGAACAAAACACAAATTAGATTACAGGATGGACTCATGATTAGAGAGTCCATAACAGGACAAATACAGTGGGTAGTACCCCTTTCATTCAGAGGACTAATGCTACACCATGCACATGATGCCATAACTGCAGGCCATAGAGGTTCACAAAAAACATTAGAAATACTAAAAGATTATGCTTACTGGCCACCATGTCCCAAGATGTGGAATTATATACTAGAGGATGTCTAGTATGCGCCCAATTTAAACCTGATTCACCAATGCATAGAGCACTATTGATGAAAAGAGGCCTAACTCTCCCATGGTAAGATTTGCAAATAGACTATGTAGGTCCTTTAAAAAGGTCGAGCAGGGGACACCGTTATATTCTTAGTGTGGTATGTTTGATGTTGAAGTGGATTGAATGCATTCCTGCACCAGATTGTAGTGCGCAAACAGCAGCCACATTGCTGGTGAACCATGTGTTCTCAAGGTTTGGGTTGCCACAAAGAATTGAGTCAGACAGAGGAAGTCATTTCACAAGTACTCTAATGAGTAAGGTATGGCAAATACTAGGTGTGAAAAGGAAACTACATATCGCATATCGGGCGGCGTCTTCAGGTACAGTTGAAAGAAGTAAGAGGTCTGTTGTGGATATTTTAAAGAAATTTGTGGCAGAAGCAGGTTCCAGCTGGGATTTACGTTTACCGTTGGTTTTGATGGCAATCAGATCAACTCCTGCCAAGGCAACAGGTGTTAGCCCCCATGAGGTCTTGACAGGTAGGAAAATGGTGTTACCACAACACCTACTATACAGCACACATGAGCAGACACTTGTGAGTGCATCCACAGTTCATGAATATATTGATGAACTGAGGAGGCATTTGCAACATGCATCTGCTTTCGTGCAGAGAAATCTGGAAAGAGCTGCTGACAGTGCAAAGTCTTATTATGACAAAAAGACATCAGTAAAGGAATACAGTGTAGGGGATCAGGTGTACAAGTTTCATTTTGGAAAAAGTAAACAGAAAAATTCTAAATTTCTAGCAGCCTGGCAGGGGCCATTTCGAATTATAGATAAGGTCTCTCCTGTAGTTTATAAAATTTTGAATAATGAAGGTGAAACGGCAATAGAGCAGTTTGTCCATGTACATCAAATCAAACCATGCCATCCCAGACATGAGATCAGGCAGCTTGAGCATGTAGAAACAGATAAAGTCCCTTGAACACAAAAAGAGAAAATAAATGGGTACAATCAGGAGGCAGTGACAAAGAAGTTAAAAAGTTGATTGTTATAATGGCACATAAACACTGTAATATATGTAAAAATATATAATATAAAATAAATAAATAAATAAATAAATAAAAATATATAATGGAAGCTCATGGTTGGTGTGCAGAGAGAAAATGTATTAAATATTGAATGCTGTTTTATATGTGCTTGTTTTCTTTTAACTTGTGTTTAATTTCAGAAAAAAAAAACGAAATATTTTTACCAAGCATGTTTTATTTTTGGCAAAAGGGTGAAGTTAGTATTGTGCTATGTACTTAATTTGTTTATTTTCTATTTGATTTAGAAAATTAACATTATTTGGTCGGAGGTTCCGGGATCAGAGCCCACGGGAGACGATGGAGTCCTGGAGCCCACGTGGATGGATTCCGGGAAAGCCCCAAAGAGGGGTGAAGACCAAGGCTGGAAAGCGATCAGCATTGAAGATGATACCGATGATATGGTTAATGATGATGATATTTGGAGGGATCTTCATGAATTCAGAAGCACAGGTTGTCATTGAACCTGGACCAGCATCTGGTATCGCGGTGGAAGAGGCACCAGGATTCATCATGAGTGATAGAAGGATGATTTTCCAAAATATATACATACCATTGAATCCTGAGATTTTGATTGAAAAACACTTGAACAATACCGGAATTAAGATTGAACAGACTAAAGAGTGGCTGGAAATAATAAAAGAGGACACTAAGCAGTCAATAAGAGATATATTGATGCAATTGGAAAAAACATTTGTGAATTCAGCAGACATTAAGAAGAAGAGAGGAAAGAGAGGTGCGGTGATGCTCGCGATATCAATGGTAATGTCTATAGTTGGAGCCATAATAGGTACCACAATATCAACAGCCAATTCTATTTCGGTAGGAACACTGAGTACTAAAGCGCAACAACTGAGTATTGACGTAGAAATAATACAAAAAACATTAGATGGAATTAGAGGGGGACTGGATGAACAAGTAAGATTCATAAATGAAACTGCAATCATTCTAAATGAACAAGCGGATGTAATGCAACGGACGACTAAAATAATACTTAAGCATGACAGAACTTTAAATAAAACATTGAACATAATGAGTCCTGACATATGGAGTTCCACGTATTTATTATTTTAATTATTTATTTTAATTTGTTATATTAATTATTTGTTTTGGTTAGTTGTTTTATTTCATTGTTTTTAATTGACTTGTAAAATCTAAACTTAGAGTCATGCCACTTCCACTGAGAAGGCAAATGTAGAACATTTTGTAAACTAATGAACTCAGATGAATACTGTGTTGATTGCAACTTTTTCATTGATGCACATGAATATTCATTTTGTTGGATTGCTATATTGTGAAAAGAAGAAAAAGAACAAATTGTTTTTAGGAATTGGCTTGGATCGTAGCCAAATTCTAAAAAACAAAAGGAGGGTATGTAAGGATATTTGGCGTGTTACAGCACAGAGTACAGCACTACTGCACAGGTAGCAATTTTTTTTTTTTGATGCAGCACCACATGGGTGTGGTGCATTACTATATGTGTTGCCAGGATAACATGGACATAAGTAAAGTCAGGCTATTCAGTCAAAAACGATTTTTACATATGAGATGCAAATCTATTTTCACATGCACATTCAAAAATGCACAATACTTTTCACCTGAAATGCCTATGGTGCAAGAGACACATTTGAAAATTAATAACTAACATTATTAATAAACAACCTGACTAATAAAAATTCATTTAACATAACGCACTAATAAAAATGTGTCTCCACCGCAGAATTAGGCCTACTCTGAAAGTGAACCTTTAAATGCACATTCATTTTATTTTTATTTTTCTCTGCTGCTCTGTCCACATAACTCAGGAAGCCAAGGGCGAAGGTACAGGAAATCAGTTGGTTACAAATGGTTACTGTAAAAAGGAGCCATTGTGTAGAGAGGGAGGATGTGGCATGATTAATTTCTGATTGGAGCAGCGTCATAGCAAGTATCATGCTAGAGGCAGTGATGAGGGTTTTGCTGTGGGGAGTTTGAAGAGAGAGGGAGAACAGTCGAGATTTGGCAGAGCTGGGAGAAGGACCTGTTTCCTGGCTGAAGCATTCCTATCTGCAAAAGCTGAGAATTCCAGATAATAACCCCGGTTTGAGAATGAAAGGCGCTCGTTTTCACTGGGGTTAATCTTCAAGGGAGCCACATTCAGAAAGAGAACAGCTGAAGAAAACTCGGGCTGAACAGATAAGGTAATTACATAAGTGTGGGGGCTGAGTGTGTACGAGAATATTCAGTGAGTGTAGGAAAGGAGATTCCTGTGATTTAATCACATGTTAATGTTGCAAATCGAGTTCTTTTCTCCGCCACTCTCTTTTCAGTGTATCACAGACAATGCTGTTACTGTGCTATTTTATTTATTTCTGTAAAGAGTGAGATCGTGTTTAAATGCAACTTTTATAATACAGAAAAATATTTGAAAGCAGACGGGTGGTGTGTTTTATATTTACCAATACAGTGCTGATGATGTGGGGAGATTTTTAAACAGTGCAATTGTCATTTTAAGACAGATGTGTGCATGATCATATTCAGTATGGACAGTTGTGAGTGACTGTTTGTAGCATAGCTCGTTGGAGGTACATGAGCCAACGGGAAGAGGGACTCTCTGGACATAGTTCCCTACCGTATATAAGGTAGTGGAAATTACCACAAAATTACCACATATAGCTCTCTGTCGTAAATAAATCAGTGAGATCGCCCATGGTGGCACACTAACACTAACACTGAAAATGTGGTATTCCTGAAATGTAGGCCTGAGGTCTCTCTAGTGATTACACAAAAAATCTAAGCAAAGATAAGGGATTCTGGACATTGGGGCCACAAATAAAACAAGGGAATTATGCTCACCAAAATACCACCAACCAAGCATACCAACCACGCATACCAAATATGCATGTCTGGGTGCTGAAATAATGCATGTCCACTGTATTATTGTTGTACATGGCCCAATCTGAATACAAGGAGTGATTGTTGCTAAGTTATTTTTCGGCGGTAAGAAAATACCGTCAGGCCCCAAATCTCCACAAAATACCCTACAGGATGGGTCTCACACCTATAAACAGTGTGATATATTTATTGGGCACCTCACTCCTTGGAGCATAGTATCAACCGTTGCTGGTAATCTCACAACTGAATGTACAGTTTCACTCTTGGTCATCTCAGTGACCCCATGTATATTAATGGAGTCAGTCTCCCATCTGGGAAGACAATTATATTTCTGTTAAAACACTCTGAATTGTCACTCCAGTTTTCTCGATCTATAGATCCATACCATATTCATTCAATGTGTGTGCAGGGGTGATAACTTGTGTCTGAGAGAGCTCATTCTTTCATTCAGGAGAGATAACGGGGTAACATCCCCCTGTATGTGGGATCAGGCTCATTTTGCCCCATGGCCCCTCCAGAAGGAGTGAGCAGGTTTCAAGACCCCGCTGATTCTGCTATCCGACAGGCTTAAGCCTTCTATCCCTTGCCCCATCACGGTTCCCAACATCCTGAGCGGCAGCTTATGGACAGCAGGCAGCTCTGGACATGCCTGTTGTAAATTGAATGTAGACAGATCTACTATTTAGACACTGGGAGAGAGCCATGAATCCACATTGGTGGTGAAGAAGCACTCAACATACATAACGCAATGGTATAGTGTTGCAGTCCTGTTGAGAAATGACCATTCTGAGCATGTGAGCAGTAGGCTGGATCAGTGCTGCCCCATAAAAGGTGTAGAAGCCTCTGTGAGAAGTGGCAGTACTGTCCCAACGGTGAGAAGTGTAGTATTTTCACATTAACTATGCTTAAGAACTTTGGGATATTGAATAGTGCTGCTACATTTTGAGTAATTCCATCCCTTTATATATATGAGCTCTTCTTGAATAACCACGACAGTGTTGAGGTATTCTGATGATGACAGACTTGCTCAATAGTTCTGGTTCTGTATCATTAAATGTATTTCAGATCTTTAGAGTATCGGAAGGATAGCACATGGGCAACATGTTCGCCTTGGAAGCAAGACGACACAGAGCAACACAGGTTCGATCCGTCGGTCCGCGCAACATAGGTTCGCTCCCTTGGTCCGCGCAACACAGGTTTGCTCCCTCAGTCCACACTTAGAAACCTCTGGGTAGTACACACATTATAAATAACCAATTAAAATAAAAAGAAATACATCTGTTGAGAAGTTCTGGGGCCTTGTCAATAAGAGCGTAGCAGCTCAACTGAGAAGTGCTGATGTTGTCCTATCAAAAGTATAGCAGCCCCACTGAGATGAACTAGCATTGCCTCAACAAAAGCATAGTATTATCGCTGAGAATATTCAACAATTATGTTAGCCCTGTTACAGCAGTACTATCCCATCAAGAGTATACCGAGCTAACTGAGGAGTACCAGCATTGCCCCATTTCAAATGTGGCAGCTCTACTAGAAAGTGCTGGCTCATACGCCTCCGCTCCCCGCCCATAGCATTCACCCTCACCACGTGCACACTCAGAGACATGCAAACAGTCTCATTTGCCCTCTCCCTGACCCTGCTCCCTGCCCCCTCCCTTTCTTTGCATCTGTACCTCCATTTCTAAAAATCCTTCTGGGTTGGGTGTACCTCTACATCTGTTCACCCCTCTTGCCAACAGATGTACAAATGCACCAAACCCAAAACGATTTTTAGAAATTGAGGGACAGACTTGTTTTGCATCTGTGCCTCCATTTCTAAAAATCGTTTTGGTTTGGATGTGCCTCCACACCGGTGCACAGATGTAGAAGTACACCCAACCCAAAACGATTTTCAGAAATTGAGGAACAGATGCAAAGCAAGAGCCTCTTGCTTTGCATCTGTCCCACAATTTCTAAACATTGTTTTCCCCTGGCTTTTACCCGGGCCGCCAGAGAGAGACACAGTATGGATGGAACAAAGTGCTATCCATACTGCGTCTCTTCTCTCTGGCCCAGGGGGGGCTCAGCCCTGACTTCATTCTGCCAGGGGGGCCCGGGTCCCGCAGCCCCCCGTACTCGTCGCCCCTGGCTGGGGGAGAGGTGTACTGCCTCACGTAAGGCACTGCCATCGGGGGAGAGATACAATGTACTTCTTTCCATCCCCACTTCTCTTCACACAGGGCACGGCGGTTCCTGTGTCAATGAACAGTTAATTACCATCTCAATGTTTCAGTCTCTAAAGAGCGAGACGCTAGACGCTGTAGGATGAATGCCTCCTCACGTATTAAAGATGAAAGTAGGTGCTGTAATTATGCTAGTACACAATCTTATGCCATCAAAGGGACTGTGCAATGGAACAAGGTTGACAATTACACATCTAAAAAGTCACAACATAGAGGCCCATGTAATTGATGAAAATGAGATACCATTCTTATACCGTGCACACCTCTCATTCCATCTGATACAAATATACCTTTCAAATTCAAAAGAAGACAGTTCCCTTTTTAATGATCATTAATAGGTCACAGGGTCCTACGCCCCATTCCTGGAAGCGATCAGAGGTAATTCCGATATTTAAGAAGGTGGACATAAGTGACCCTATGAATTACTGATCGATATTGACCTTGAAGATATGCTAGAATTGCATATGTTACGCCGGAAAGGGCTAGTCGTATGATAAAACACTGCATGGCACCTATTTCCCATAAATCAAAATGAACTATTTGAATATGGAAGAGAAGCTTCTTAACGTAACTGAAACGTGTCGATTATCGGAGTGACTCCAGCCAGAGGGCAATTAGAGGAGGTTGTTAGTCGTAAGCATCCCTTCAGAATAAAACCCTGGAGTTAGCTGTTATTGTAGATGAAGGGAGTTGGCGTTCTTTCTGCGACCCTCCCAAGATCGTAGCAGCCCATCCACAGAAGAGTGCAGGCCATTGAAAAACATGAGTGTAGGCCAGGCAAACACCTGAAGGAAGTGACTGAATCAATGGGCAAAAGGGTCTCATGAGGCAAACAATCAACTCGGAGGAGTGAAAGGGCACGGGAACATTATTCTGCCCCAATTTCATCAAACATTAGTAGGCTCATTATGTTGCAAATATGTAACATGACTGCAATCAACAGGCCAACACATTGTCCTTGGTCTGGTGAATTTCAGAAACTAGCTGGAGAGATAGAAGCTCTCAGAAATTCATCCCCAAACATATCAACAGTTCATAGCTTGAAGCTGGGCATAAGCTGGCATTATGTGCAGAGTACTTTCCCTAATATACAGATCCATTACTGATGTTTTCTGGGAATATATTGACAATGGTGGGATTGAAGTTCCCGAACAGCGGATATGACGCTCGTAAATGCCCTGTCAGTTGCCTCAAGTGAATGAGAACAGCGGTTACTGAGGCTGCAGCCACAACCTACCTATGCCACCAGCTGTCACTTTAAATTACATGTATGAAGCGCTTCATCCTTCACGCATATGAATTAAAGTGACCATTACTGGCATGCAAAGGTTGTGGCAGCAGCTTAATGCATGTGAATAGAAACCTATCTCTATGCCACATGTTTCTATTAACAGTGCTTTTGGTGGGATAAGAAATTGAGAGTGGCCATAAAGTTGCACCAACAAAAATAATCGGGGCTCAAGAAGTGCCTAGGTCGGTTTAACATTGCAAGCATTTTAGCGAACTTTCAAAGACATATCAGTGTGATCTTTGAATGTTTCACGTCTATGCACAGGAACATAAAGCATTCCTTGGTTGCCTTTTGCTTAGGCAGAGCACGGCAATAATGCTTGCAGTGCTCGTTTCAGAATGAGACATATGTCAAATATATGTTTATATCAAATAATATATTATCAAATAAAGAACGTTTTATTTAAGGACACATCCAATTGCAAAAAAACCCCCAAAAAACAGGGTATTTGTGTTAATGGATTAGTATTATGAAGGAAGGCACTGTTATTTCTGTGTTTCTGCCACTTACTATGCAGCTGTACTGATGATATAAAAAAGTAGTTATTATAAGCAATTTTCTTAAACGCAATATCCAACGTGTATGTCTTTTGTTTGGGTTTCCTTTAGCCGTTTTTGATTTTCATGTATGTTAGTTTAGTGCCCTCTGCTGGATTCCGAGCGAATAACGACTGTTTCCATAAAATATGTTTGAATACCTTCAGTCAGGGCTATCTTAAGCATTTTTGGGGCTCTGGGCATGGACATCTTTAGGGCCTCCACCACCAAACGAAAGGAATGAAGTGATCAAGAATATCTGGCAGTACCTCCCCTCTCTCTCCCCCACTGTGAGCATAACCCATAGGTAGATATGCCACCTTACAGCATTAAACATAAGCATGTTTGCTCCATTTAAGTCCCCTTATCCTCTTAAGTCTTGCTCTAATCAGAATGCTAAACAAGTAGCATTTGAAGGCCAACATTAGCAATCTACAAAGAGGTTACTTCTCTTCTAGTATAGAAACAGGATACTTTTTATCAATATCATCCAGGAAGGTATGCAGCCTGTAGTAATAATGTGGAATGTATGTAAAAGGTACATGTAACCCAGAATGGGCAGAAAACTCACATTAGCTGCCTCAGAGAATGCAAAAGTGTTCAAGCATGGATAGAGAAGTCCATTTGTAAGGAAGGAGAAAGCTACAAATAGCATAGCATGGATAGTGAGTGCAGATTAGAAGCTACCAGGAAGGTGTCTCTATCCAGACAGACTGAGATTAGAAGTGGGACATGGTTTTCAAATAGTGTTGTCATTAGAGATCAAGGGAACAAGTGCCTGTGGTGTGCAGTATATCAATGCTCACTATTATAGTGGAAGGAACACTATAGGCAGTGAAACCATGGGTGAGGCATTTATGAAGAACATACCCTGAGAACGAAATCACTCTGAAGGGCTGACAATTTTTAAAGGTGTATATCTCTGTATTGAGTGCTTAACAAACTGTGCTAACTTCTGAACCATTGTGGCACTCAATGTTTCAATATGGATTTCAACTTTGGCTATTGCCCATGATCAACATAATTCCCACAAGAATTTAAGAATGCCACAGAAGCTGTGCCATGCGGAACACACAAACTATGTATTCCACAGTGAACACAGAAAGCATTACATGATTAATCGATCAAGGCAGAATGTACTTGTCAAAACAGACAGGCAATAGGTTTAGCACTTCAGCAGCATGCCATAACATCTCCTGGCGTGTGCTATTTAAGTCTGGTAAGCAATGGAATCTTACTTTAGATCAGGCAGCCTTGTGGGGGCCCCCCTCCAAGGTGGGGGCCCTGGGCAAGTGCCCCTTTTGCCCTGCCATAAAGACGTCGCTGCCTTCAGTTATGTACTTGTTCAACAAATTGAAATTCAGATGCTTTTGGCATATGCAGGGCCGGGTGATGATATGATTCCAGATAATAATTAATGTTTCCTTATGTGCCGGTCAGATAGCACAGCAAGTGACATCTGTGCAGAGCCTGCTGACGCAGGTTCGACATCTGTGCAGATCCTGCTGACGCAAGTTCGAATCCCGGCAGGGCCAAACTCGGCCTTTCATCCTTCCGAGTCCGGTAAATGAGCACCGTGCTCAGATACCTGAGGGTTTGTAGTAAATGCTAAATTATTATCATATGCAGGGCTAGCTGATGATATGGTGGTTCATTTATAATTGATGTTTGGGGAACCCCTTCCGGTACACTGGCAAAATATCTCAGCATATGATGATAACGTGGAGTTGTTCAAGCTTTTCAAATGCAGAAGGGCAGTGGTAAATTGTAAATGCGTTTTTGAGCGAGTTTTGTATCCCTGGAGAATACATTTCATTACAAAATCAAAACTGTTTAAGACATGAGGATAATTAATTCAATGCAGCATGGGGTAAGGATTGTTGCTGGGGGTGCATAGATGATACTGTAGAATAAGTTGCCTAATGCACATTGCAATTCGTGTTTTCCCTCATTTTATCAACAGAAGATTTGAATCCACAGACATTTTGTAGAGTGCTCGCATGCCTCGGGTGAGGCCTTCTGCTGCTTCAGATAAGTAGGTGGAGGCGGGAGATAAGCATAGGCAAGTCTACAAAAGGGAGTTATAGAGAACATTTGTGTTTTTTTTCGCTGTGTAAAAACCTGAGATTATCAGAGATTAGGTGCAAACTGTAGGAAAGGGGTTTCAAATACATCAACTTGTACCACAAAGAGGTTGCCCCCAATTCTTCTATTGATGAATGCCGGTGCCACAAGCAAACTGCATTCACAGTGTGTTTAGCTAGACTTCCAAGGCGGATTGGCATGGTCCATGCGTCGAAGGCAGCTGATAAATCAAGGAGGATCAGGCTCTGCATCCGTGGAGATCCAGAATCCTTTGAGTGTCACTTTTTGACCCAACTACTGCCTCTGTGCTGTGTGCCGGCCAGAACATTGCTTGGTGGGTACCACGGATGGAATGCGTCTCAATAACATATAGCAGATAGAGTGTGCTGGCAGATTCCAAAAACCATGGAGGAAATGGGAATTGGGAGATGGCTCTAAATGTGGTGTAAAGTTACCAGTGTCTTCCAGGTCCAGTGAAGGCTTCATTAATACAGGTTTTAGAATGGCAGATTTTAGAACTTCCTGCACAACGCCTGAACCTAGAAATTAATAATATTTCTGGTGTCCATTTCTATGGTCAGGCAAATGTATTCACTATTGCGGGATTGTATGAGTCAGAAGGGGGCCTTGATAGGCATGCCTTGGCCAAAGTCACTGAAGTTGAAAACATGAGACACTCGTTGAAATTCGTTAATTTCAAATAATCTCTACTCCTCCACACCAAAAAGATAACAGCAGGGTAAAGCATGTCTGATAACTGAACACATTTTGAAGATGTACGTATTCCGCCAGGAAATGCACATTTACGTGGGCACAATACTCCGTTTCTAAAGACTAATGCTAGAGGCCATTAAAGCACTCACACAGGTGATGGCAACCATGAAAGATTTGATGGTTAGAATTGTGAAATGGTTGGTTGTAAAACCTCTTACAGCAGGGGTACAATCACTGCCCTGGCACCCATAATAGAGACCAGGGTGCTAGCATGAAAAAGGTTCAGCCGAAGGAAATGCCAATGCTATTGCAGGAGAGGCGACATGTCTAGGCGCAGAGACAGGGCAAGGGTGCTAACTGGACAAAACCATTATTAAAGGTCATGCAAACTCAAGCTAATAATCTTCTACCCTGCTCCCCCTTCCCCTTCTCCCTCCCCCTCCTCCAGCCTACTTCTGCAGGAGTCTGTCCTGATAGATTATGGTTCCAGCATCACCGTCTTGTGGCCAATGCTGGATTTGACCTTTATTGACTTCATTGATTCACGGTGAGTCATCCTTTCTCAACTATCATGCTGGACTTCTGTTGCATCCTGTACTAATGGTGGGCCTGAAACACTTGTGTATAGGTTTGTTATAAATGCCATATCATATCATATCATATCATGCTCTTCTCATCTTCATCTTGTATCCTGGCTTGCAACATTGTGTTACTACTGACTTCTGTAATTGTATTTTGCTCTCCCCTCCTGCTTCTCCACTCTTTTTGACTGCTTACTCTCTGTTCTCTCCTCCTCTCCCTTTCTCCCTTTTCCTATCTTCTCCCCTCCTCCCCTTACTTTCTTCTATGCACTTTCTCTATCAGAATTGTCCCTGAACCTAGTATGATAGCAACCTCGTCTGTCTCTTCTCCCCTCCCCTTACTTGTTCCACACCCCCCCCCCAGCACTATCTGAAATGTCGTTATTCCTAGTACAATAGTTGCTTGTTTTGTTCCTCCCCTCCCTTTCTGCACCCCTCTCCCTCACCTTTTGTTTTCCCCCGGCTCTACCAGTAATGTCTTCAGGCCTAGTACGGTAGTTGCCTGTCTGTTTTCATTTCCTTCCCACTCTCCCCCTCTCTTCCTGATCTATATTTTAGCTCTTGCACTGTGTGAAATGTCATCATGTTGAGTACAATAGTTAATTTCACATCTTTACTGTTCATGGCCTGTAAGTATGTCATTGTATTTTCCCTTGTTCCCTCTCTTGCCTTGAAGCACTTTGAAACACATTGTGTATAGGTGCTATATAAATAAACTATCATATCATATCATAACAAGGGGGATCGGATGACTGGTTTTCATCTTGGCTGTTTAAAACCTTTTTTTATCCAGGCCAAGAAAAGCCCAGACTTTGGGCCTCATCACGAGTTGGGCAGTAACCCTTAAATGTGGGGGTAATGCTATTACCACCGCATTTAAGGGTCTGCCAGATCATGAGTACAAATACCGCCGGCACCATTAGAGCCAGCGCAAGTACTGCCGGCACTATTGCGGCCGGCAGTAAAAGTGCCGGAACCCAATGACGCATTGAAAGAGCCATTACGAGTCCGGCGTAGGCACTATCAGCGCCAGAAAACCAGTGGATAATCCTCTGAAAATACCCCCAGCCAAATGCTGGAGGTAAAAGACCACAGGAGACAGGAAAAAATGCCCAGGCGAAACCAATGTCAATCAGAGGCCTACAAAGGGCCCACCCATGCACGACACACACATGTAAACACCATGATGCCATTTGGAGCCGGGAGCCCTGACGTGGGCAACTACCTGATGCGCATGGAGCCACAGAGGCCAGCCAACCAGCCCAGGGCACTGGGAGCAAAGGTGTTGGAGGAGATGAGTGGAAGGAGGTGGAGAGGAATACCAGCAAGGTGGACAGCCATCTCCAGGGACAGACCAACACCCTGGGCCCATAGTCTGGACATGGCAACCATGACACAGTTGCCGGACACAATCCAGGCAGACATAGGCAGCCGTACGACTATCAGCACTGCAGTGTCCCTGCTGGTGTAGCTTGAGTCCATTCCACAACACCTTTGGACTGGCAGCTACCATCTCACCGGTGCCATGACCAGTCCACCGTCAGTGCCGTGGTGGGACAGGTGCTGGACGCACTGTTGCCCCCCACCGTGTCACCCCTCAGTCATCCCACCCTGGCCACCCGACAGTCATTGCAATGGTGCACGAAAGAAGGCACATCCACAACAACACAACACACAAGTTGCTTGACCCACAACAATGTACATTCCTGAAACAATGAGTCCTGATTGGCCAATCACATGCCAGGATTAGTGGACATAACAGTGCAAAATGGCAAAGGCAACACCACCGAAAGGGAATGCCAATGACACATGACCAAATAAAAAGTTGCATGCACACGCAGATGCAAGTGTCCCCTCATCTAGCGACAAGGGATGGGCCTGATACAACAAGACACAGGTGTGGTGCTTACAGTAAGTAGTCCATCGATACAATGCTGCCCCTAGCACACCACACACCACAATCGAATTGACCAAATGACAAGTGGTGCACATGTACCACATGAGTGCAATACACATGAAGACTCACACATACATCGTAACACAGCTCCATGTCGACCTCAGATGATGCATGTCCTGCAAGACGTAGTGTGCATGGCAACAAAGCAATGTGATAGCACTACCTTATCAACACAAACATGATCCTGCTTCCGACATCACTGATCACTGAGCCCTGTGCACCCACTGAACCATACTTGTCCTCTTACCTGGATTCCCACACCTGAAGGTGAATCATGACATCCCCAGCACACATGGATCATGACCCCTGTGCGTCATCCACACACTCTAGCTGAGCGTGCATACAACATTGCGTAGGGACGTACACATATATGCGTTAAGAGGGCATTTGGACTGTTGATGGCACCCTATTGGTGCCTATACTGTACGAGAGGGGCATTGACATATGCACCTTGAAAAATCTGCAAACATGTCCTAACATGTTCCATGTTGCACACAGCTGCTGTTGCAGGAATGTGTCACTGCCCCCGATGCCGATGTGCATCCATCAGGGGATGGAAGACAGGATAATGATGATGTGCCCAAAGCTTGTGCATGTGTGGACAGGGATGGCGTAGAGTAGGAGAGGTTGGCTAAACAGAGCTTGAATGACAATTGACTCAGAAAGGGGATGGGTACATGTAACACATATCACATGAACATTGAAGAGCCCTTGTTCACAATCGTGAATGTCCAAGATTCGTATGATTTCGAACCGTGATTTATTAATTGTTAGACAATCCCCCCTCTCCCCAGTGAACACCCAGCACACAATACCCTCTCCCCCCAATCCACTCCCCAAAATAGTGCCGGTAGGTGCATGTTCTCAGGGCACCCACAACAGTGCCATGTCCATCTATGATGGTTGTGGGCACTTTCCAAGTCCTGGCCCCTCTTGTGAGCGGGATTTCAGGTGGCGCAATGACCGGTGCCTAGGTGAAGGCTCCAGGAATCCCTCCGTGGGTGTAGTGAAGCTCGATGGGACTGACCCTGTGACCTGAAGCTGCTGGCAGAGAAGGTTGTTGGATACCCTTGTCTGCTCTGCATGTGCAGATACTGCCTCGCACAACTCCCATACCCTTTGCCCGAAACCTGTCAGGGCCGCGGGCATCCCTCCACCGCTTTCTGGGTGCACGCTTTGTCTCTGGCCATGTACTTGCTGGCATGCCATATGGCTCTGCTGATGGCCTTGATGTGCCGGCTGTGCACTTTGCCCATGGACTCTACTCTTGTCTGTTTGGCCTCAATTACGTCCAGACGTGCCATCACGGCAGCTCCCGTGATGAAAGGTAACCCAGGTGCGACGGGGACTTGGCTGACAGCTGTGCGCTGCCTTGGGGGGGCTGCATGGGGACATGTTGACAGCTTGGATGGGGCTGCTGCGGTCCGAGTGCCTATCATCTGGGGTGCCATATGATGGTGTGTCAACGTCAGGCTCTGGTGTGCGGACACGACACATATGCACATGTGGGGTGTGTGCGACCTGTGTAACTGGCTCTGGGCTCCCCTGAGGTTTGGCCATTCCTTCGGTGTCGCTTTGTCTGAGTGAGCGCAACACTCCTGGCTGAGGTGCAGCAGTAGGTGTCTGTCCCTCATCGGGCTCCGACCAACAGGTGACTCCCTCTACATCGAGTGTCTGCATGATGGGTTGGGGTGAAGGAGGTGCTGACCCCCTGCGGCCATGTGAGCTGCAGCCATCTGGTTGGGTTGTGGTGTGGTGATGTGGGATGGGTCCGGGGTCAGGTTGCTTCCGGGTGGCCCCTTTGCGGGGTGGTGGTTCTGGTTGAGGAGCGCTGTCTCGGGTGCCGTGATGTAGTGGCCTCCTCACCGTTATCGTCGTCCTTTGGTGATCACTGTGTGCCTGTGGAACACATAGGGTGTGAATTGAGTTCAGGGTGGCCTACATAAGAATCGTGCATTTCATGCCATCAAGTGGGATTGTAGACAGTAGCAATCATGCATTGCACTTGCATTGTGTTCACTCCCCGTGTTGTGATTGGTGGATTGTGTCAGTGTGGAGGGACACTGCATGGACATGTTTGTGGTCATCATAAGTGCTGGGGATGCACCGTGCACATGGTGCTGGTGGTTTATTCATGCACACTCACACTTCACGTAGCTGTGCCATGGCTATGGATGTCTGTCCCCTGGCTTTTGTATTGATGCAGTGCACGTACAGGGGAGTCTAGGGGGCGCTACGGTACGGTGGTACAAGGGGTCAGTTATGGGTGTCTGCAGTGCCTCACAGACATTGCATGCACATTCATCCACTCAGGGTCTGCATGTGTGGTCCTTACAGGTTTATGCATTTGGGGGGGCTCACCTGCAGCCTGCTGGATACCGGTGCCAGCCTCCGCTCTGGCGACTCCCTCTATGGTGCCCATGTCGATGAGCACTGTTATCTTCTCCTCCCAGGGCGTGAGCTCGGGTGGTGGTGGTGGTGGCCCTCCTCCGGTGCCCATGCTTGCACTCCTGTGCTAGGATATTATGCCAAGTACTCTGACACGCAAGTCATTTAGGCGCTTCCAACAGTCCTCCCCATCCCGGGGCACGCGCCCCACTGCAGACACCCGCTGGCTGATTTTCTGCCAGTTCTGCATCCGACGCTGCCCGCTTGTCTTGCGCTGCTGTGCACCATATAGTTCTTCATGGTGGGTCACTGCCTCCTCCACAAGTACGGCCAGCTCCTGGTCACTGAATTTGGGTTTCCTGACCCTGTCCAGGGCTGACTTGCCCCTAGTGCGCTCCTGTGCATTTTTATGATTTCCTAAATGGGCGATGCTTTATTTCCCGTTCCAGTGGTGACGCATTTCCCGCATGCTATTAGCACGGTGGTAGCGCACGATGCGCTGGATTTACGGGTTCTTGGCCAAATTATATGTTGAGCGCTATTTGCGCTAACGCCATGTCCCTGTGCGCGTGCACGCCTACTCGTGATCTGGCGGGGTTACCGCCCAACTCGTGATGAGTCCATTTCTCTGTTGCCCCAAAGCATACTACAGCTACTGGGGCGAAATCTAAACAGGTACCTCAAGGTGTTGCTCCCAGAAGCCTTGGTCACCCTGTTCAAAATAAGCACTTTGTGGTTCTGGTCAATGTGGCTAAATTAGTGGAGGGGAGCTTTGAAAACCATGAAACGCTGGTTAATTAAGTCATTCGGTGGGTGCGCTCTAAGACAGGGTGCACTTCCGTGATCAACGACAACATTGTGCATTGCAAAGGAATTAGCCAACTTGGAGATAGGAATCACTGTATCCAGTTTTTTTTTAATAGAAGAATGGTTAGCACTGGGGTTACTCGGGATTGAAACCCAAGCTTATCCACCGGAGGGCTGCAATATCTCTATCAGAGCTACAATCCCTCCGGCCCAGTATCTAGAAACACGTATGGTAGGGCATATCTCTGGTAGAGATAGGCCATGGGGACCAAAGGGTCCTGGGTGCTCTTGGGGCCCGTTTGCTAGGAACCTAGGGGGTGGTACATCGGAAATGGTGAAGGCAAGTCCCTGTTTACGCTCACAGCAGAATAAATACAACCCTCTAGGGAAATAGGCCAAGAGATAGCTTGCAAGGATAAAAAGGTTTAATTGTAAAGAAAACAATAATGTCAGCAAAGGACTCTGCTGCTCGAGAATGTTCTGCCTCCACAATAATTGTTAGTGCCTTTTGAAAGGCCACAGCGTCACTAAGGACATCACATAAAGGCTCTAAACCCGCATAGTTCATTGGTTAGACAGTACACATGGTCGTGCTCCATAGGGAATGCCAGGCTATAATTGGTTCACTTCTCAGCCATCTGTCAGTCCCCAGGTGGGTCAGCTGGGCTCATTTCTCTGCAGAGTAAAGGTCAGGTCTCTCATAAATTGCATTGTAAGAAATGGCTATGATAGGCTAATCCTAATACTACATCACTATGGCATGCACCTGGGAGACTGGAAGACTGGTGCCAGGGGGAAGAGAGTAAAATATACAGTCATGCTGACCCATACACTCTGAGCATTGTTGAAACTGCACCTCTCGAAGCCCAACGCCCCCACTCTTATTTTGATCTATAATGTATCCCTTGCTGTATCTAATTTTACAAAGGATGCATTTATGTGACGAGGTGAAACAGTCACACATGCTTAGATCTTTTATGGTCATTTGGTTTAGGTTGGGGGCTGGAGTAACTCACTATCCTAGAATGCAGGGGTGTGGCGGTGGGGTCAGTGGTGTGGGCTATTGCTCTGGGTAGGCTAAGTGGGGGTTAAAGGCTTGCTTGCAGCTTCGCTGTGATGAATGGGCACTGCGAGTAGCCTGGTGTTGCACATCCTTGGAGGACATATTTCTCCCAATGATACTAAGTAATTGTGACTGTGAAGGGACAAGGGGTAGCTTCCATGAGAACTGGCCATGCAGACTCATCTCGCCTCAATGATCGGGGCCTGTTCGAGTCCTTCCAGAGAGCTAAAGTGATGCTATGCGGCCCTGCTAGACTATGCATCCACCATAACTACAAAATGGCATTTCTTTCTCTGCGTCCACTAAGTCTATACAGCTATCGTTTTTGTAATATCATATCAGTGGCAAGTTTCACCACTTGAATCTTTCCCCCCTTGTATATTACACAACTTCATATGGGATTTGCCTCACCTTAAAGCACCTAGAGGGGTGGGAAAGACTCATTTCCATCCCAACAATGGTTCCAAACATAGAGGGTGTGATTGACTGACACATGATGTGTATTGCCAAAGACACTGTGCCTGCAATCATTAAAAATACTGTTTTGGAACATAACAGGTCTCACCAAACATCTTAATGACACTGAGTGGGTGGCCTTTTTGCAGCTCTACTACATAATTCTCTTTCAAGAAACAGGGGCTGTAGAGGAAGTGGCCATCCAGGGATTTGCAGGTTTTGAAATCAAGTCAAAAAAGGGCCCAAGAGGGAGACCGTCCGGGGGCTTAGTTGTTAGGACAAAGACTGCACTCAACCGGGAAGTCAAACAGTTATCTACAGGGTCCTTGGATTTGTTCTCATTGGAAATGGTGATACTGAATTGACGCAAGGCTCTCCTATGTAACACATATAATAGGCTAAACAATAAGTTAAACACAAATGCTGTGACAGCACTCTGTGATGTGAATGATCGTAGTGGGACAGCTAATAAGGGGAACAATTGCATTATAATTGTGAGGGATTTTAACACTCAATTGGAACTGCTTGAAGTGCTGGATGGCCTCTGGGAAGATAAGGATGACGTCTGGGCTATCCTTAACATAATAGTCAACCCGCCAGTGAGAGCACATCCAGAGTATCTGGAGATCATGGGGAGGTTGCATAATGTTGGTCTGAGGTGCTGTAATGGCCGGTTTGTTGCGGATAACAAGGGGGGTCCTGGGAGACTCTCTGCCAGACATGAGTCCTGGTTACAAGAGCCTTACTCAGAGTATTTAGCTCACTATCTTTCACAGAGGAGAAATATCCTAAACATATCAGTCTTTGTCCTGCCCTGGGGCAGTCCAGTACCGAAATGCAAGGCAATTCTTCTCTGAACAAGAGTACCAACAGCAACCTCAGACACATGTTTCGGTCTGGTTGAACCTCATCAGTAGGGTGTAGCTGTGCCTCTCTAAGAATAGTGAGCAAGGGGTCCACGTCTGGATTCCCCTAGTAACTTAGGGTAATGATTTGTCTTTCTCATTGCATTTATGTAAAAAGTGCTATTCATATTTGCAATCCTCCAATCGCATTACATATCCTTGGTCTCATGCATTCTGTTACTCTAGCGGTCACTAGGAATTTGTGGGGAGCAAATCGGTTACCAGTCATTGTAACTGAAAAAGTAATTCCTAGTGACCGCTAGAGTAACAGAATGCATGAGACCAAGGATATGTAATGCGATTGGAGGATTGCAAATATGAATAGCACTTTTTACATAAATGCAATGAGAAAGATGTTACTAGTCATGCTTACTAGAGTTTAAAATGTGTCTAAATATATGCCAGGGAATCATGCATAAAGAATCAATCCGATAGAAGGTTAAAAGGCTAATGTTAGCATAATAGAACAACCAAATTTGTTTTAGGTGGGATTTAACCCTGGAACTACTGTGATACACTTCAACTCAAAACTAATTCCCGGAAATAAGGAAAGGGAGATTCGCATTACATTCAATAAGGGTAAGAAAACAAATTTACATGCTTTTCTGACAGCCAAAAATTGTTAGGTCCATGCCATCCCATATTTACTTCTTTTTTGGATTGCACAAATTTAATTTTAAAAAACTAACATAGTCACTGCAATGGATTTATTTTTAACCATTTGAGGTAACTAAGAGGTGCTGCACTTTCAGGTGTTCATGCAATTTGAGAATGCTAAAAGGATATACTACACAGCCTAAGTCACTATTCTAACTACTAAATGTGTTACAAAATATGCTAAAATGCTATTTCATATGTTATATTTTGTGTTTTGTTTTATTACATGTTACGCTTGCATTCAGCCCGGATTTGAAAAAGGCGCCAATGAAACGCCGAAACACGTGTCATCCATATGGGCAGAACATATATCAAATAAATTAAGAAAATATACTTGAAGAAACTTGACTACGTACTTTTATTCATTTACATCAGAAATTTGGCGCAAAGAGGTGTAGGCACAAACAAACTACTGCTTACTTTAATATATACATGACTGAATGTTGATCACACGTGTGCAGCAATACAGATGAAAGTAAATTTAGATTGCCTTGCTGGAGTCATACTGAATAATTCATGTCAGGCTCTTTGTCATTGTCATTTGTGAGTTGTGTTTTAAAATGTTTTAATTGTATTTTATGTTATTGGAGATCTATTTTACCATTGTATTGTTATTTTAACCTTGTATTTCGTGATACAAATGTATTTATTGGCTGTATAGTGCACCTAAAAGGCTGACGCCGAATAAAGGTTTTGAGAGAGAGAGAGAAAGACTAAGGCTGCCTTCCTCAGGAATTATGTTCATATAATCAGCCCTGGTTTCTTTCTTGATTCTGTGGCAAAAAACAACCTTAATCAATGGAGGGCTGTCATGCAGATTATCAACTGGCATGTTTATTGTTCTGTGCACAGCAAAACAAAGGCGTCCAGCAAGGGATCTGGAACCCTAAATGACCAGTTAACAAATGCAAGGTTAGGTAAATGTTGGGGATAGGTTGTCTTTCCCACCCGCCTTACCATTCCTGCAATGACTAGGAGTGGTAAATGTGAAAGGGGGAGGCTCCTCTCTATCTTCTGCACTACATAATATCAGTAAACAAACAAATAACCAAGCCTTTACTAAAATGCTCAGAGACTCCATTTTGTGACACACCATACGCCATCTTTTACTAGGCCCAAGAAATGATCTCTAAGCACGGCTCTCCCATTCTTAGTGCCTCGCACAGACAGCCCAAACCACCTCCGCCCCTTGCCAGCTCCACACGAGCATTGTTCTCACGGACGTCGAGCCATTTTTTGTTGCATCATTTAGTATCTCTTTGCACCAGATGAGCTCATTACACTGTGTGAGCCCGGAGCAGGCCCCAGCTCAAGTGCCAATCCATCTCCACTAACAATTAGCATCCCGCCTCCCATATAGTATCCATTATGCCATAGGCCTCCACTAAATCCCATGCTAATATGTGTACCGTATATGAAACGTCACCACTGACGCTGTGAGCCCTTTTAATGTGCTGGCTGTGCATTGTTTAGCAGAGCGCTCTCGTGCAGCAGAGTTCTCTGCATGCATACTTTATTTTATATACGTTTGTTTTACTTGAAATTAATCTCCTGGTCTCATTCCCTCACAGGGTGTGTCCATTATTTGCTCTATTGGATATTGCGTGCTGTGAGGAGTATACCTTCATAAGATTTTTACTTTAGAGCTAAATCTATCTCACTTGTGAGAACCCCAGAACATTTTGCTGGACTGGTAGATGATTTTTCCCTTTTCCTTAGTGAGTGGGATCCTTTTCTACACACTCACAGATCTTTTTACTATTTTTGTGATTGTAATTTTTGACTCTCTATAGTGTACTTTTAATTTGATCCTCTTTGAAAATGTTTGGTATATACCCTTTTATTGTTACAGAGTTATTCTGTGGGGCTCCCCTTTCTCTTTCTCTGGTTAATCTTGTGAAAACTACAGTTCCCAAGGGTATAAAGGATGTTTTTTCCCCCTCTACATTTTGTGTAGGTGAAACCAGCACACCCCACCTTATGTGGAGTGTTGAGGAGATACAATGTATCCCCTTTCTCACTAGTACTTAACTAATCTGTTACAGGGACACGCTTACCTTAAATGGCTGGTGGCAGTGAGCCTTTTTCAAATTCGGTGCACCTTTGCCACAGACTGTTTTTCAAGTTGCAGTAAAGGGGCCAATGGGTGCCCATTTTACCAAAATGCCCCTGTCTTCATTTTGTGCCATTTTCATGTTTCTTGTCCCTTCTTGGTCTTTCCCTGCCCTCCAGGGTGGGACATTCCCTTGTGTGATGTGATTCTTCAGCAGGAGACCTAGGTCAAGCCTGCCTGCAAAATTTCAGTTCAAACTGGGAGGCTGACTGTCCAGAAAGGACTGCAAACCCCCTAGTTTTAATGTTCCATATCTGTTTGATTGGCTGGGTTCCTGCATAAAAGTCTGATCCTGGACGCTGAAGAGGAAGTCAACCATTGGATATGAATCCGAAGAGGAAGTTGAAGAAAATGTGGCTGAGATGATTTCCAGAGACTGGAAGGCTTGCTGTGTAACCGGAGCCTGCAGTTACCCGTCCTTCCAAGCAACCTGTAGACCCTGATAACGATTACCCCAACCCACAGCCTAGTGAAATCCTCTGGAATCAAGAAGACCTGCATTTTGAGCCATCCCACGTTGCGCTGCGACCTTTTGGAGCTACAATACCCCAATACCGTGGGAACTCAAGCCAGTGTGGCGTGCATGGTCTTCTGAATTTCTAATCGAAGTGAAACTCTGGTGGCATCCTGCAGGACCTCAAAAGATGTGAATCGAGTCCAAAAAGTCCCCTCAACAGAGTGATGGACCTTGCAAATGATGAGAATTATGTCAGTGATATTATGTTCTCTTCTGGTTCCTGAAAAGGGCACCAAAACCACAGAGTCACATCCAGCCACAAATACACTCTTGCTTGGAGCCTTCCCTATTGATCCTTTCTGCTAAATCCCTTCCAAAGTCCTGTATTCAGTCTTCATTACAAAGGAATCCATCGATCAGGTGTTTGGCCTCAGACCCTGAAGTCTCCCCTGCTGCAACCCTTATTGCATGCTGAGGTACTTTGTTAGCTGGGGCATTTACCTACCTAAGCCTTTGTGATTCCTGTATAGCTTTGGGGTGTTTCTTGTGATTGGGAGTCCTCTCTTCCAGTTCACCCAGGCCCACTCTTGGAATCCTCCTAGGGTGTCTTCTCAGAAGTCCCTGGATGCTAAATAACTCTAAAGTTAACTACTTACTTGTTCTGACACTGAACCCTATGTCAACTGTTATGTTTAAGTGTTGGGGGTCAAATATGCACGCTGGAGCCGCTGGTGGGTTTCAAAAGTCTTTACTAGGTCAGGTTCACAGGTAAGTACATAAGGGAAGTAAAACAGGTAATATAGGCAGGGGAGACATCCACCGGCCCCCTTGTCCATTCAGTGCCCGGTCTCAACTGTATTACCCTGGAACTCCCTTGCACACTCCAGCATAAACATTCCACATTAACATTCTAAGTATGACTCAAGCATACTGCACATGGACAGGGGCAGGTCAAAACCTAACATCATCCTGCCTACAGCTGGCACCTATGCCACTAGGGTCTCTCCTATGCCTCTGAGAGAACTCATGCAATAGAATAGGGAAGGACTGGATAAAAAAAGGGTTCTGTCGTGTTTTAAAGTGTACTTACTTGTGAAGGATTTATTTGGTACTGAACAGTTACTAAAGTTCTTACTTACCTTGAATGTGTGTTGTGCCATTCTGAAAAGTATAAATAGGGTTGTTTTACTAACCTGTGAATTGGTTTTGCCTCTTCCCAAAAGTAATGATGTTGGCTTCACTTAACTATGTCTTGCAGAATATTAGTGTATACGTTCACCAACTGGGTTTTGCTTTCCCTGACCTGATGTATATCCTGTCTAAACTAAGCCTGCTTTGGTTTTTACCTACTTGGAATATCATTGAGTCATTCCCAAAAGTGTAACATTGGGTTTTGCTTTCCCTGCCCTGTTTTATACAGGTTCTAAAACAGTTTTAGGTTTATAAATACCTTTACATTGCTGTTTAAAATGTACCTGGGTTTTACTTATCTTGGTCTGCCTTGGGTCACCCTAAACCAAGTTAGAAATGAATGCTTACCTTAGTCTGTGTTCCACTGACCTGAAAAGCAACTGTAATAGTGTGCCATTCTTAAATAAGTATTCTCTAGGTGTAGCTGACCTTGGTCTGCCTGGTGCAATCCTAAATGATACACCTAAACCCACCCTCCACATATATTTATGGCAACATTCATGGTAAAAATGTGTTGATATCTGCCACGACGAAATATGCTGCGGCAAACACTCCCTGTCACAACCAAAGTACTCCAGCAAGATAGGAATCCTTATAGAAATATGTTAAACAAAAAGAGAACAAATGTTGTTTTATTTTCACCCCATCTTGAAGACTTCAAATACCAGAATGCAACTCCACACAATAATACAAAATTGCTTGTAGACTGTCTTTCAAGACTTAAAACAAAAGATAATGTGAAATGGTAACCTTTTCACATAGTTTGACAAAGGCATGCTTTATATGAGTGAAATGTGACATTCTGCCCCACAAAAACAATGGCCCTCATTACGACCCACGCGTTGGACCATGGTGCTAATAGCTTCATGGTCCATGCCGGTAACTTACCGACTCCGCCATGGCGGAATGGGGAATTACCGCCCCATTCCGAGGTTGGCGGTGCGGTAATTCCCCATGCCGCCATGGCCCTTCCCCATTCCCATTTTTGCCCCATAGGGCTCAATGGGAATGGGGAAGGCGCTAAGGACGGTGCCGCAAATTGCGGCACCGTCCTTAGCACTAAGGTCCCTTTGCGGGTTGGTTTTTAACGCCTGCTAAAAGCAGGCGTTAAATTCCCCAACCCGCAAAGGGACCTCGTAATCAGGCGTTAAGGGTTTAACGGTGCCGCCACCTTTTACGGCGCCGTTAACCCCTTAACGCCTGGGTTGTAATGAGGGCCAATGTATTTAAATACTATCGAGGTAGTGCACAACTCTTTTGTGTCAACATAATTGTCAACAATGTAGACAGATTTGGCTTGCAACTCGTTTTTCTGTATGTGCTTTCAGACCAAAATGCCCCTTTTTTAATCCCTTGTCCAAAACAAAGGTTCTTAAATGGACAATTAATTTAAACAAAGAGCATGATAAGCCCTGACTGTGAGGCCCCACGGGTCGGATGGGCTCCTGGGGAAGTGGGCGGGAGGTATTTGTCTCTAGAATGCGTCACAGGGGCCCAAACCCCGCTGACAGCATGACCTCGTTAAAAAAGGCAAAAAGAAAAGTCCTTTGGGCTGTGGCTGGAGGGCATGGAGAACTTGGTGCTCCTTTCCCAACAATAGCACCTACAGAATTGCATGAAGATTGTGCACTACGACGGTGCACATTATTATAGGATTCAAGATTCAAGATTCAATGGCCCTGAGGAGAGTGGACATACATCCCAATAGTGCAAGCTTGACAGCACCTCTAAGAATGGATGCTGGGAAGTGACACTAGCATACGGCTAGCAATGGGATTACAACCAAAGTGCACTAATAATGAGTACAATACGTACTGGGAGAACATAGGATACGACAACTGCAAGATGATATATCAATCTATCACCCCCGAGCTCTGATGCTAAGCTATGAATGAATTATGATATGCACTTCAAGACAGATATGAAATAAAGAATCCATCCTTAAACCAATACAATAAATACATGGTTAACCAAATAAATACCAATCAATAACATCACATTAATAAAACAATAAATCACTTAAACTAATGAAATACCAAAATCTGCAAAAATCTGTTTTAAGAAATGACAAAATTACGTACACAAATTAAAAAATACCGCAACACACAAGGGGTAATTCATAGAATTTAGCACAGAAGCAGTTCACGGGGGCAGTGCCGAGAGGTTGCGTGCACCAGCGTGCGCCAGCCGCGTGCGGAAAAAACCATTTTCACGCACAGCATATTCATGGATACTTACTTCCATAACTAGCCATGGTGCAGAGTGGCGCAGTGACCCTGCAGCAGCACCAGTTATGCCCCCATCCCTGCCCCGTGCACCAAAAACATTGCACAAATCCCCTACATGGCGCAAAGGCAAGTGGACCAGCATACATAGCCCCAACCATGAAAACACGCTAAAAACGCTACTCCGCCCGCACGCGCCAGCAAAATCACATGTAAAACTCCCCGCGCACCCCTCGGAATACGAGTACCCCGATCGCACCAGTGAAATTGCATGTAAAACTCCCCGCAAACCCCTCTGATTACATATAACCCGCTTGTGCCAGTGAAATCGCGTGTAAGACTCCCCGCGCACCCCTCGGAATAAACGTACCCCGCTCGCGCATGCAAATTTGCGTGTAAAACCCCCGCGCACCACTCGGAATCGGAATATGCCTTCCCCCGCTTACGCCAGCAAAATCGCATGTAAAACTCCCTGTGCACCCCTCGGAATACACGTACCCCGCTCGTGCCAGTGAAATCGCGTGTAAAACTCCCTACGCACCCTCTGATTCCCCGTACCCCGCTCGCGCCAGCGATATGGCATGTAAAAGTCTCTGCGCACCCCTCGGATTATGATTACCCCGCTCAACCAGCAAAATCGCGTGTAAAACTCCCAGCGCACCCCTAAGATTACGCGTACCACGCTTGCGGCAGTAAAATCGCCTGTACCCCCAGATTCACCCAGCAGTGTGGTGAGAAGCCACATGCACTCCCTGCAGCCAGACCACGCCACAGGGGTCCACCCTACACCCCTCCCCATGCCCCGCATGCAGCCCATCCACCCTGACCATGGCCCACAGGGAGCCCATCCACCCTCCCCATGTCCTACAGGCAGTCCATCCACCCTGACAATGCCCCACAGGCAGCCCATCCACTCTGACCATGTCTCAAAGGCAGCCCACCATGTCACGCAGGCAGCCCATCCACCCTGACCATGCCCCCCAGGCAGTCCATCCACCCTCCCCATGCTCCGCAGGCAACCCATCCACCCTCCCCATGCCCCGCAGGCAGCCCATCCACCCTCTCCATGCCCCGCAGGCAGCCCATCCACTCTGACCATGCCCCGCAGGCAGCCCATCCACCCTGACCATGCCCCGCAGGCAGCCCATCCACCCTTACCATGCCCCACAGGCAGCCCATCCACCCTCCCCATGCCCTGCAGGCATCCCATCCACCCTGACCATGCCCCGCAGGCAGACCATTCACCATCCCCATGACCCGCAGGCAGCCCATCCACCCTGACCATGCCCCGCAGGCAGCGCATCCACCCTGACCATGCCCCACAGGCAGCCCATCCACCCTCCCCATGCCCCGCAGGCAGCCCATCCACCCTGACCATGCCCCGCAGGCTGCCCATCCACCCTCCCCATGCCCTCCAGGCAGTCCACATGGCACCATGCACTTGGGAGCCCCGACGCATGTCCCCCCACCCACCCCCATTGACGGGCACTTGCCAGCAGGCCCCGAATCACGTCTCCGCCAACCACCCTCCATTGATGGGCACTTGCCAGCAGGCCCCGACTCATGCCCCCCACCCCCCATTGACGGGCACCTACCTGCAGGCCCGAGTCATGTCAACCGACCCACCCCTCATTGATGGGCACTTGCCAGCAGGCCCCGACTCATGCCCCCCACCCACCCCCCAATGACGGGCACCTGCCAGCAGGCCCCAACTCATGTAACCCTTAACCCACCCCCCATTGACGGGCACCTGCCAACCTGCAACAAGCCCCAACTCATGTCCCCCTCACCCACCCCCATTGAATTGATGGGCACATGCCAGCAGGCCCCGACTCATGTCCCACCCACCCACCCCCAATTGACGGGCACCTGCCAGCAGGCCCCGACTCATGTCCCCGATTGACCGGCACCTGCCAGCAGGCCTCGACTCATGTACCCCCAAACACCATGTCATAACTATACAGACCCATGGCCCTAATGCCAACCCAAATCCCACCCCCCCAAACCCCCAGTACAAACACCCAACAATCCACTGCACTCACTCCCTACTAAATTACCCATTCCATGATAGTCTGAAAAGAACCAGCATGCCCATCAACAAATATCCTATAGAGCCACACAGTGGCAACACATGACTGAGCCAATGCTCATGGAGACATGCAGAAAAGAAATCATAGTAGACCACACCAAGAATGAAGAATAATGAAATGTATTAAAAATAAAAGCAAATGACAACATGAAAATCACACATGCAAATAAAGAAATAATGATTGCAACATGAAAAAGAAAGTGAAATCCAAGGAAAAATAAAAATCCAAAACATGAAAAAGTAAAAGTGGTCCATCCCCAAAGTCCATAGAAATAAATCCCAAGATGAAAAGCATAAAAAAACATTACTCCATTAGAATATAAACAAAATAAAGTATGTACATGTCCATAATATTGAAAACAAAAGTCTGAAGGGTCCATTATCCCAAAACAAAAGGAAACCTGCCTAAAACCCTATCTAAAATACAACTGTATACAAAAAGTGGAGGAAAGTCTGTGAAATCCAAATAATAATAAAAACCAAATGAAACCTAAACCTAAATAACTTTCTGTACTTGAGGAACTTTTTGCTGATATCATAGGTTGGTACTTGCACAACCAATTGTTTGTTGCAAGGAAGGGGTATTCCAAATGGATGCCCCTGCGGGTAGTTGAGGTCTTATATATTTTTTTGTTGTTTTTAATGTGTTCTTTGTTGCTTGAGTGCAGGTCAGTACGGAGACAATGAGTCCCTCTACTCTGTTGGTAACTTGTGAGACAATTTTGATTGTGTCTGCACTTCTTTGTGCCAAGATAGATCGTTATGGTATGTCCTTTAGATAATTAATACAATTTCAAATCCGAAGTATTCCAAATAAAGAATCTTTTCTTTATTTATTTATTTTTGATTATCAGCCACTCTTGGATGACACGTGTTTCGGCATAAGTACATCGCCTTTTTCAAATCCGGGCCAGTTTTCAGGGACTAATTAATACACAACCAGTTCCAAGATGAAGGAAACCCGACGCTTGGAGCATGAGTGATATACTTTTCAGGAGGGATTGAACCCAAGAATTTAAGTTTTCAGATATGACGAGAATACTACTACATTGTGAATCTCAACTATCTTAATGGCCTGGCATGGGTTAAAGGTGAGCGCGGGCCAGCAGTCCACTGTACGTGCCTTTTGTGGAGACCGACGCGTGTGTTTGTCCTTCTGGATTCACACACGATTACTTCACAGCATTTGAAGTTTGTACCTCTTCTTTTGGCGGGGTGTTGCCTACGCGCACAAGCCCGTTTGTTTTTCTTTTCCACGCAAGGCAGGCAGTGAGTCGCACACGCTATTTTTCCCACTGTGGTTCCCCCTGTGCATCGCGTACCGTTTTTGAGGTCATAGTAGCCAGCGTGTTCCACGCGTATGTGTTTTTTGTATCCCTGAGTGCCACAATGTACTGCTGGAGGTCAAATCCACGCTTGTGGGCTAACAGGGTCGCGGGCACATTTTTAAAAAAATTGTACTATTTTTTTATTCATTTTTAAAAAAAATATTTTAATTTTATTTATTTTTTATTTTATTTTTGGGGGGGCCTGAGCGTTGCATGAAATGTAATTTTTCCCCAGGGGTCACAGACAGCCTTGCAGGAGCACAGGGGTACCTATTCCATCCAGTACACTGCCTCCTTCAACCCAATTGCCCAGGACAATTGTTGAGTGCTCCTCCCATCGGCTATTTACCATCTGTGCCATGGTTGGGAGGCCACCAAAGGCAAAGGGCGGCAAAGCTGGGCATCATCCCAGAGCTGGGCATGGTTGGGCACGTGGGCACGGAGACCAGGGTGGACAGGGAGTCCAGGGTGGCCAGGGTGGCTACAGAGGGGGAAGAGGCAGGGGCGCCCCACCGGGGCAGGATGCCCAGCCACATGCTGGTGCAGATATGCCACCACCCCTTGTGGCTCCTGGTTATACAGCTGTTGCATCACGGCTTGGCGCCCTTATGACCCAACAGCAACTTACATCTGCTGTCACAGGCCCACCGGTGTTGGTAGCTGCAGGTGCAGCTGTGTGGACCACCACTCGGGCTCGGGGTCGGGCAGCACATGTTGAGTTGCATGCCTAGGACTCCCCAGACGATTTCCATCTTGTCCGGAGGTGCGGGTCACATGTGTCCAGTGTAGCTGTGACTGGGGCACACGGATCTGGGGCAGTCATGACATCTGCTGCCCCAAGCATCCGTGTGGTGGTAACTGCATGGGCAGATGCAGCCAACACCACCCTGGCAGTGAGTCAGACCCAAGCCAGACCTTCCGTCCTCATTCCAACACCCACTGCCTCTTGATCCAGTCCACCAGTACCACTGCCCCCACTGATCAGGGCCACATTGATTGCCCACTCAGGGTCAGGACCACCGCCCAAAAGGAGGAAGCATGCTCCTGCGCAAGAGACTGAGACCCCAGACACGGTTCCGGCCTCCGCCACGTCGAGGGAAGAAGCCTTTCGGCAAGCAGGAACTGGACTTCTCTGCGGACTACGTGTCGGCACACCCACGCAATATGCTTGTGGGCCCACAGTGCCATACAACGCATCACCAGCATTGGGTCCACTGACAGTATGTTGCAGATGGTGTGACAGACATGGGATTCGAGGTGCACAAGGCTCAGGAAAGCTACAAGCTTTGTAATGACCGACGCAGTGCAAATCAAAAGCGTGCCTCCAATTATTCCATGTCTCTGGTGACTGGTGGTGGGCCACCACCAGAGGAGGATGAACTCACTCAGCATGAGGAGATCGCTGCAGAGTTCATCCCAGAAGAACAAATCTGTGGAGTGGGAGAGAAGATGGATTATGATGCATCGTCCAGTGAGTATTGATGCGTGTTACTCAATGACATGTGTGGTTGGCGTGTGTGACCATCCCAGCTACAATTTGAGTCCTTCCTTTCATTAATCTCCCTCTCTACCTGTGGTGTTTACCAGGGGTCTGACCTCTCGGCCTGGCTTTGCACACTGGACCTGGCAGCTCTCGCCTACGGCATTTTCATTTTCTGCTACAATTTACAGTGCTATGCTGATGACACTGAACTAATTTCCAGGCTGCCCTTGGCCACCTCTTCTCCCTCCCTCATTTCTGATTGCCTCATTGATAATTGAAATTGGTGTACTGCCAACAATCTCTGTCAAAATGCCAGCAAGACTGGCATCCTCCTCATCGGTACACCTTCGCCATCCTTTCCCCTCACTCTTGGGCCGGCCCTCTTCTTACCCCCACCTGCAAGGCCAACAACCTCGGGTCACCTTTGACTCCACACATTCCTTTTCCGCACACATTTCTGTTTTTTCATGAGATATATTAACTTCTTGCTTAACCATTCTCAGGGGTACTGTGCCTTTCCTCTCGCTCACCTACAAGCTCACAGTCTCTCAAGCTCTGGTTGTCTCAAGGTTGGACTACTGTGACAGGATCTTTCAATATTCTACCTGCCGCCACACTCCGCCCTCTACCACTAATCCAGTACAAGACTGCGAGACTTGTCCTTGGCCTCAAGATCTGGGATCCTATCTTTCCAGCTCTGAAATCCCTTCATTGGCTACCAGTCGATGCAAGGATGAAACTTCAGACCCTCTGCATTGTGCACAAGGATTTCTGGGGCCTGGGTCCAAAATACCTTCAACTATCCCTCTGCCAATACCTCCCCTCTCGAGCTCTTTGCTCCTCTACCTCACACTCCCTTCGGGTCAGTCGTTTATTGAAGTAAAAAGCTGGGGGCAGATCTGTGTCTATGGCTGGGACCTCCCTTTGGAACAGCCTACCTGCCACTTTGAAACTTGAGGAGAAACATCTCTGCTTCCGGAAGCACCTCAAGACTTCCTATTTGCTCCTGCATTAGCCCCTCTTCTCCACAGCTGAACAGTTTCCTCTCTTGGCACTGTGCACCTGGACACCCTCTGTCCTTCGGGCCCAGGTACCTGTTCACCCTGCCTCCCTGCTGCACTGCCTCCAGGCCTCCCATTGCAATGGGTCCTGTATGTGTACCCATACAGTCCCCCACTCTTCTTCTGCACTCATCAGATTTGCCCTATCCAAATGATCTTGCACTCGCCACTTGCTGACTGCACTACCACCTCTTGAATGCCTATTCTATCATTGGACTTCATTTTCATTCTTTGGTCTCCTCTGTTTGGCACGTTCCACTTCTCCCCCTTCCAGGGTCTTCAACCCTTTATCCATTCTCCATGCACTTGCGTGTTCTCAATGTCACTGTGCCTATTATGATCATTGTTTTAATTTCCTTTTCTCCCTTTGCTTGGTTGCATTCTGAGCCACTTGTGTACGAGGGCAATCTTGGTGAGATGTCATATCATGTCATATAAATCCTTTGTCCTTGGCGCAGTGTGTCTCACTATGACTGTGCTGATGGCAGTGGCTCCCCATGCACATGTGTACACATTCATGTTCCATGTGCATTCCATGTATGTCCCTAGGTGTCCTTGACCGCCTGCTCATTGTAGTATGTCTCCAGGATGTTCCAGGTGTCATGTTATTTGGGCAGCCATTTCATTCTCACTGTGGGTCTGTGTGTCATCATGCACGACTTTAGGGTGTCCATATCTGTGTTGTGCACATGGCTCCCCCTGTTACAGGCCCACTGCCTCTTTTCAACTGGTATCTTCTGCATGCATGGGTGTACTATTGATGGTTCCTCATTTGTCCTGCATCATGCCCCCTTCTCATCGACTGTAGTTACATTTAACTGACGACATACAATAGACGCATGCCAACACTGTCTGCCAATGCACAGTTCTGTGCGGGACCTTTCATTGCCATGCAGTGCCTCCCTGCTATCCCCCAGAGGGTGGGTGTTTCACAGTATCCATGCTACATGGTGCATACCATTTGCACATGATGGCTGCAATTGCCCTTACACTGCCATCACGTTTGGAGATTGACATCACTACATACGTGTTGATGTTGGAAGTTGAGGGGGTACACATGCACTGCACCACACACACACCCACTCCTGTGCCAAGTTCAGCCCTTCAACATGCTAACACAATGCTGCTGTGTGATAGTGACCTGCCATTGTTAGTCCTAAAACAAATCCTATCACGGCCTAGCCCCCCTTGGCTATCCTGTACCGGTTTTAGACAATCTTAGACAAACTCCTAGGCAACACTAGCCAATCTCCTAAGGGGTGTGGATCACTATACCCCCATTGCTTTCGTATCTCAGCGCCTATGGCAACTGTGTTACTTATAGATTACTCCTAACAACATACACCTATCTTACTCCTATCAATGGACACAATAACATAAAAGACAAAGAAAACACATAAAACTATTCAATTATAACAATAGAATACATTTATTTATGCACAGCAACGCATGATGCAAACAATACTAAAACTATTGCAAATATTGAATTTGCACCTTTTATTCTTTTGGTCTAAATCTACCATGCAGTGTGATAACTATAAGCCTTACAGGTTTCTAATGCAAGCTATCAGTGTCTAATTCAATATACATATGGCAAGTGCCAGCATTCAGCATTCCTCTTCATACCACACCACACTTCACCCTCACTCTCTTAGACAATCCCTGTCTGATTTCCCCTTTTTTAAACCCAAAACTCTTTGTGTGAGTGTCTGTTCTAATCAATCAGTTTAGGCCATAAACCATACTTCATATTTGCATGTGCCTCTCTCCCCTCTAGACTCTGTCTTTGTCAAGTCTCTCCTCTATGCACAACTCTGCAACCAGCCAGTCAGTGTCTGCCTCTCAAGATCTGGTCACTCGAACTGTCTCTGCCAAGCTCTGCCAAGTTCTCAAACTCTCCAAGCTGGTCTGCCAAGGCTTCATCAATGTCACACCAAAACGCCTCTCTCTCAATCATCAAAGAGAGCAGCTCCATCCAAAACTCCATCTATCACCATCTAGAACTCCAACAACTAGCTCGAATGAACTCCCAGCGAGCAGCATACCTCTGGTTATACTGTTCCATGATGTATACACAACCCTATGGTTACTGCGTTCTCTACTAAGAATGTCTCTTTCTCTGTCAGCATTCAGCAATGCCTGAAAGTCTGTGTTTGCATGTACTTTCCTTGCAATCACTTCGCGTTGTGGTCGTGTTCTTTGTCAATGTGACATTCGCCATCATATCTACTAGCATGGCCTTCTGTCTGCCTGCCTTCAATACACCATCTATTCCTCTATTTCTCCCACTGTTGGCTTCAGGAAATCCCTCTTTCTAAGAGAACAGTCCATCTCTCCTCTCATGCAAAAAGCACGTCTCCCTCTATCCATGTGGCGCAGCCCCCACCTTTTCTGTCTGCGCAGCACACAAGCCATGCTGATTAGGCCTCCTTCGCTCTCCACTCGGACAAGGGTCGTGTTATCTTTGTTTGCATTCATTTCCTTCACACTAATTCATAACAACGTCGCACAGAGCCCAGTGGCGCTTCTGTGTCTCCTTCCATTCATAATGGATTTATAATGCCAGCTAAAATGGTTTCTAGCATTCACGCTTTCTCTCGCAATGGCAAGCGCTACATAATGCAAACATATTCAAAGTGAACACTCAATGCGTGTCTCTACAATGCATACATCATAAATATACATATCTTTAAATGTGTCTCTACAAATATACTGTGTCTCTAAATGGCTCTACATGACATTTCAAATATGACAGTGTTTCATTCTATGAGCAAACACACATGTTACAAAGTGGCAGTCTAATAATGTAATCTGGATAGTATAATGATGCTACTTCTGCATGTACTAATCAGAAATAAACACGATACAATGATGGAATGATTCCTAAAGTAATAATAATGCCATAATGATAACAAATCAGGGCTCTCCAATTATCAGTTTTTACACCATGTATGTACCCATGTCCCTCTTTTCACTGTATCAAAACGCAGTAGTGTGGGTGCCTCCTGTGACACATGTACTCTGCATAGTCAATGGTTGTTGAGTGCTGCACATGAACATGCATGTTACATGTGTCATGGTGTGTTTGGTGTAATTGCCAGCTGTGGCTATTTGTGTGTTCCCACATGCTCATGCTACTTGCCATCTCTTTGTTGACACCTCTCATTTCTGCCTTGGATATATGCCTTTTAGAGGCTGTGTGTGATGCAGGTGATGGGCAACACACAAAACATGTGTTGGCTTCACATTTTGCACACATCCTTTTCTGCTTTTGGGATACCCTTGCATTGCAGTGCCACTGGATACATGTTGGGCTTTGAGTTGCGTGTTACATGTCTGCTTCATGTGTTGGCTGTCAATGTTGTGATCTTTATGTGTGTGGTATGTGCTACTGACATGCGTGTTCTTGTCTCTTTTGTTAATGTTGCAGGTGATGAAGCAC
This sequence comes from Ambystoma mexicanum, assembly GCF_040938575.1. Taxonomy (NCBI): domain Eukaryota; kingdom Metazoa; phylum Chordata; class Amphibia; order Caudata; family Ambystomatidae; genus Ambystoma; species Ambystoma mexicanum. Next base: position 331,930,864 of record NC_090933.1, on the reverse strand, counting down.
TGGAGGCAGAGGATGAAGATGTCATACCAGACATGGTGGTCAGTTCACATGACCATCCAGGCACTAGTGGTGGTTGTGAGGTGGCAGCCCACGAGAATCCACTGGTGCTCCAGGCCATCATGTCCAGAGCGGACTCTGAGTCAGGCTCTGATGTATCCACTGACCACTATGTTGAGCCAGATCTGAATCATGACGTGTCTTCACTGGTAAGTGATCCTGTGTTGGATGATCTTCTGTCCGTGACACCTGCAGTAGGGGGCCAGACGGGGCTGGAATGTCTGCCTGTGGTGGTTACGGGTGCACGATCACACTCCAAACCAGTTGGCCATGTTCTTGGGGCATCAGGTTGACGGAGGGATGCAGTCCTGTAGTCGCAGGCGGCACCAACCCAGCAAGGACCATGGCTCCTTGGGCCCAGCAGGTGTCGTGTCCGGCAACATGGTGGCCTTGTGCTACCGGGGTCAACTGAGTGGGATCATACTGTTATTGCCATAGCACAGCAACAGGGGGAGCAGTTGAGGTGATGGCTCAAGGTATGGAAAGTGTGGCCCATTCCATCCTCCCCCCTGAAAGGCAAGTTCAGCTCCAGCAGCAGGCTACGCGGTCCATGTGCCACTCACTCAGGCTGGGCATGGCGGCCTCTGACAGGGCACGCCGGGCTGAAATGGTGGCTCTGCGTCAAGCTATTTCTGCTCAAGCAGAGGCACACCATGAGGCCCTGAGGGTCAAAAACCAAACCCTCCGATCTACTCTGGGTGATCTCATGATGGACGCCAGTAGGCGGGCAGAAGACAGGATGGAGCGGCTTGAAAGAACCATCTCAGTTGAACTTCATGAAAGCCGGGAGGTACTCTGCGTGTCATGTGAGGCCATGCAGGCAGAACTCCATCTTACACATCAGTCCTTGCAGGAAGAAACATGTGTGACATGTGAGGTAATGCATGCAGACCTACATGTCATTGCCATGCAGGACCTGGCCTACCAGACCTGCATGCTTGCTGCCACTGAGGGGCAAGCTGCGATAAGGCGTGGTGAGGCAACTGTGCCAAGTCCACCTTCTGAATTCCATCCAGAGGGTGACGACGACAACCTATCTCCCACATAGGTAGGGCCGTGCAGTCGGTGGAGCCCAGTGAGTTTTTTTTTAATCTCAACATCTACACATGTGGGTGTTGAGGTGCATCCTGTACTTCCCCCCACCTTGGTGCTCCCCCACTCCCGGGTCATATGTGGCCATTTTTGATATTTATTTTTCCTGAAAGTATTTATTTTTTTTGTCTATTGTGCATTCATGTGACAGTGTGGTGCTTTGTGGCATTTGAAGGCATCCACCGTGTGTTCCAGCAGGGCCAATTCAGGCTTGTCTCGTGTATGTGTTTTGCTTGGGGTCCTGACACATATGCTACTCCTGCTTCCCCTTTCTATGGGCTCACAAGGATGGCTCGGTGTGACAGCATCTCACACAGGGGCATTGGGCTTCCATCATATCTGTGACCAGCCTACAGTCCTACTTGTGTGTAAACCCCTAGTGGGTATTACAGATGGCTTCTCCAAGGCAGGTCTGCACTTCATTTTGGTGAGTATTCTGTTGACTGTGCATCATGTTGCTTATGAATTTTTTATGAATTGTCTGTCTATGTTCATGCACTTCCAGCTGTAGGTGGTACCATACACCCTTTGCCTGTGTAACACACTCTGATGGTGGGAGGGGTCCATGTCATGACAATGTTGCATTGGGACACTTGGCCTACAGTGATTTTGATATGCAACATGAATACTGCACGCTGAGTTATCCTTGTCACCGCGTGTTTCAACTACCCCCATTTCCTTGCTTCCCCTGGTTTGGCCATCTTGCAGCCCTGCCTGGTGTTTTGTTGTGCCATTGGAAATATGGCTGCATTGCTTTTGACTTGTCTGTCATGTTTGTGGCCTGGACCTGCTCCCCCCCTCCCATTGGTTGCACTTGGCCCAGTGACAATCCAGCCAACCAGGAGGCTGGAGCCTGCCACCACTACCAAAGGCCCACAATGGAGGTCCTGTCTACCTCTGTAAATCCCTGTCCACCACCCTTCTGGGTCCCTTGATTGTGCCCCTGTCTCTCCTACCACCTGCCTGTGTCCACCTGCCCCCTGCCAGTCTCCCACTGTCTCCCTTGCCCCCGCCAGTCTGCACCTGTCCCCTGCCAGTCTGCCTCTGTCCCCCCTTCACCATCACACCCCCTCCCCTTCTGCACTGCCTTCTTTCCCTCTGTCCCCTGTGTGTGCTTTCTTTCCCCCTCTCCCTCTTCTTGCCTTTACACCTTGGCCCCCTCCTCTCTTCTCTCCTCCCTCTGCCTCTCCACCACCCTTTCCCCTCCTCCTTGTCCGCTGTCTGTATTTTTCTGGCACTACCCCAATTACCGTCAGGCATGGTGATACGTAGCCGCTTGTCCTTTGCAGACACTTCCCCCTCTGCCTCCATCCATCCACCCCCCACCTTCACCTTTTTGAGTTTTATTTTGGCACTTACTTTTATCATCAGTCCCTCCACCACTGATTACAGGTTGTCTGTTCCCCCTTTCCCTTCTGTGTTTCTTCTCCCCCTCCCCAGCACTATCTTTATTCTTCATCAACCTTCCATAGTTTGTCACTTGTTTTGTTACTCTCCTTACCTCTTCCCTCCTCTTCCCTCACTGCCCTCCTTATGTGACTCCTGCACTGCAACTATTGCCATCAGGCATAGCAATGATGATGCTAGTTTTGTTTTCCCACATTCCCTCCCTAGACTCTCCCTTATTGTTCCAATCACTTGTACTATGTACTTTGATTTGATAGTTTATTTTCACATTCTGGACTGGTTGAAAGACTTGTAGGAATGTACTGTTATTCTCCCTTGTTCCCTCCCTCCTTGAGGCGCTTTGATGCACTTTGTGTGTAGGCCCTTTAAGGATTTATTTTCAATGAATCAGCGATTGCTCACTGTCTGCCATTGTTGATGTGGGGTACTCTACACATGCTATGTTCTGCTGGTCAATGGCTGATCCTATGTTGAGTTTGATGTTGAGGTGTCAGGGATTGGTGTGGTTTAACACATAGGGGGATCCTTGAGTGCAATGTTCACGTGTGCTGTGTACAGGACACTGAGGCTCACTTCATTTCACATGCATGTATTCGATGCATGTCCCTACTGACACAAACACTTAGGCTATGCCCCCCACACCAACTACGGCGACACCATGCACACACATGCACCCAGATTGCCTTCTCAGGCATGCTGTGTCCCTACAATCCATGTTCACTTCTGATTCATTGATCGTGTACATGCATGACAAGGTTCTATTTGGTTGATTGTACTTATTTTTCATGATGCTCAAGGGGTTTCCCCAACATATTGCACACTCACTGTGCTGTCCGGTGAGCAGTGTGTTGCAGGGGACACACACGCTGCACACAAGTTTGTAATGCCAATTTGCTATTGTCCAATATGCATGGCAACAGCTATTCTGACTTTTGTTACTTGCAAAAACTGGTGGCATGCATTTGTGCCACCGTTTGTAGGGTTTGAGGTTTTGGTTATTCATTCCTTCAGATTCCATGTCAGGTGTAATTGTGTGGTGCCTATTTACATTTCTCACGTGGCACTTCATGACTATTGTGTCATAAATCTACAGATAGGACACTGTTGGTTTATTTTTTTAAAGATTTTTGTGTTGTGCATATGGTTTGATGTTTTTTGTGTTGGGCATATGGTTTGATGTTTTGCCGTTGCATGTCATGGTATGGTGGAGCAGACGGGGTCATGGGGTTGGGAGGGTTTGGGTGGCATATCAGTACTTGAATGCCATGTTTTGCAGGGTGGGGGTGATATGCACCTTGCATGTGTTCCTTTTTATCACACGTGATTGGTTTTGTTTAAGTAGCTAGGGATGCACACAATGTGGCAGTTTCGTGGACACATTCTCAGGCCTGTGTGCACTCCAGAAGGGTTGGAGTCTAGGTGAAAAATGTGGCCACAAGCTGGGTACAGGCTGCCTCGCCACATGCCCTTTCCCCTCCCATGTGCAGCGGCTGTACGTGTGGTTGGGGATGTGGGGGAACCACCATGTCCACCGGTCCGCCCCTCCATTTTGCAACATTGTGCAGGACACATGCTGCCACAATGATCATGCACACTACTGCGGGTGCATATAGTAGCTGTCCGTCAGAGCGGTCAAGGGAGTGAAAGCATGACTTGAGCACTCAGAACGTGCGCTCCACTATGGCCCTGGTTGCAATATGGGCTGCGTTGTATCTTATCTGGGGTGGTGTGGTGGGGTTCCTTATTGGCGTCATCATGTAGGTGCTCAGAGGGTAGGCACTGTCCACTGGTAAGGTGATAATGGTTGTCATTAGTTGGGCTTGTGTATTTGTCTGTGTGTGACATGCATGCATGTGCACATGCATTTTTACTCACCTATGAGCCATGTGCAGCCATGCTTCCCAGCTTCCAGGTCCCAGTTTACGGCGGACATTCTGTATATGAAACTGTTATGGGTGGACCCTGGATAGTTTGCATAGAGAGAGGTGATGATTCCCTTGGCATCGCATACAACCTGCACGTTGATGGAATGCCAGTGCTTGCAGTTGTGGTAGATGTTTTCAGTGGCCCTAGGTGGAAGTAGGGCCACATAGGTGCAATCTATGGCACCAAGCTCTTTGGGGAAGTGTGCCACCCTGTAGAAGTCCTGGACCACGGCCTGCCTTTCTGCGGGTGTTCTGGGCATGTATATGTGCCTGAGGACTGCGGGGTGCGCAGTGATAATTGCCAACACCTGGTGTAGGCAACGTGACTGTGTGGGCTGTGAGATGCCCCCCACTATGGCAGTTGTCCGCTGAAATGACCCAGTGGCCAAAAAATGCAGTACATTGAGCACCTTCTCCAAGGGGCTCAATGCTTGGGAGCACAGGGTGGGTGATGTGAGTTCATCCTCCCCCTCAGTGACCAGCTCTAGGATGATATGAGGTGGAAATCTATACCTGCCATAGACCTGGTCATCAAGCATCCTAAAAAGGCTGATCCTGGGCAAAAATAATGCGGGGCCTGGCTATTCTCCTCCTCCTGCGGTGTCCCACGATCACTGATGCGAGGAATGTGACATTCATCGTAGCTGTATATGCTTGTTTGTTGTTTGCGCGCACTTTTTTGCTGAGCGGGGGCGCTTCCGCCTGCTTTCGTGTGGCTGACTTATTTGTGCATGTGCGTGTGTTTTGACGTGTGTGGGTTTTCCCTATTCGATTCCATGAATACGCGTTGTTCACTAGCGTGTTAGCGTTGCGTGTGTTTCCCGGCGGTACTTCCCACATTATGCCTATATTTTCACACATTGTTCCCCATTCCCCGTGTTCCTGTGTTCTGCACCCTTTTTAGGTGTGTGCGTGAGAAGTTGTGTGCTTTCCCGATTCCTGCCCTCTTGCATTTGGAAAGTCGCAGTGATGTGTAAGGTAAGCGCGGATTTGGCGAACATCCCGGGAAAATAAAACGTGCAGGGCCTTGCATGAATTGCACGCGTGTGAATTGCACACGTGCGCTAGCTTTTTCACGCTTGCGCCACAAATTTTGGCGTACGTTTATTCCATGAATTACCCCCACAGTTGTGTGTTGTAGGCTAACTTTTAAGAAAAATGTATTTATTTATTTTCTTTTCCTTTATTGTTTTATGGTTTAACAAGTCAACATTTAACAGTATTGGCAAAAATTTAAAAATGAACAGACAATTCATCACAGCAATACAGCACTACGAAAACAAAATTATAACAGCAATACAAAAAGAAAGGCAATAAGCAACAATCAAAAAACAAAAAGAATAGAAAAAGTTATCTAAAAATATATTTTTAGAGAGTTAATGTTGAATGTTCTGGTACAGTTAGTGGGTGATCTAGCGTGCAAGTGGACAAGTATTGGTGAAATGAACACAGACACTTGATATTAAACTTTCTTGCAGAGTGAAGGACATTCATGTGGACGTGGGTCACTAACTAGAGTTACTAATGTCTAAATGTTCTCAAATCAATCCAGGAAGGGGAAGCTGCTCAGTGGACATAGCATGTTCTAGACTCAACTACCCAATGAGAAAGAGCCAAAACGTGATGCCTTCTGATCAGCACATTGATTGGTGGAAATTGACTCTTGTCTCTGAACACTGAAGAATTTCTGTGACGGGGTGGGAGGAGCTTTGTTTGGGACAGCCTGGTGATAAAGACCCTGATAAGATTGGACTACCCTCTCCTCGTTTTCATACATACCTCAGTTACCATGCTGAAGCCTCTCTTTGACGGGATCCTTGGTTCTTAAAGTACCCTGGCACTCATTATGAGTATGGTGGTAATGGTAAATACCTGTGGTATGTTAAATACAAGTCAATTATTAGTTGGGATTGTCTAGGATATTAACAGAATGTTGTCTGTAGAAAGTACATCATGGGATCAATATAGACTATTAGCTCCGATGCAATTCTTTCTTTGTACGCAGAGTGGTGTGAAGCCCATGCAATCCCAACTCATAATAAGTTGGTACTTATTGAAGGTATTTCAAATAACCACATTTTGATCATTATTTCCATAGTCATAATGAAACACCATTTCTTGAGTGGGCGTTGGTGGAGAGGGGGCGGTCAAAAATGACTACTCCATGTTTCAGGAAAAGTGTTTGCCAGTGTTTCAGGAGATTATAAAGATTTCAGTCATGAGACATATTTCTTTGCAGGATTGCCACATGCTATAATTGCCAGTTTTGCATTTATTACTCCACATAGGATGACCATTCAAGACATCAGCTTAGCCTGCTGGGCTACCGAGCCCCAAACTACACCTCTCTGATGTCGCTCAGAGAGACGGATGTCTGGTGTTGCTAGTTGTCTTGTGCAGAAGAGATGCTAGACTGCCCCGTTTGGGGTGGGACCAAGCCTGCTGTGCATATGGTCTTCCCTTCTGTAGTGACAGGGCAGGCTGAAAAAAACGACGGTGTAAAGTGTTGCCCAGAGCAATTGCCAGGATTTAAGATCACTTCATATCCATTCAGCCATCAACCTGAGGTTTTCCATTTGTCACTCAAGTGGGAAAGGAATGCCCAAATGTGGGTCTCGGACTTTCTATGCATGGAGACTTTATATACACCCTGCTTGTGATGCCAAATAAGGCTGAAATATGTCTGTGATTGTGGGTAGTCCCCTGCAGAATGGGTGTGACCTAGGAATTTGGCCTGTATTGCTCCTTTTGTGATGAGCCCAAGCATGATTTGAATATAAGCCTTCCGCTTCGATAATGGCACAATAGTCTGAAAAAGATAGCGGTAAAGATGAATTCATAGCTTTCCAGTTATCAACCTTCAGCTTTGAATTGTTAGACGATACTGCATGAGAGAATCTCATAAATATACAAGATTACCACAATACAACCAGTAAGGAGATAACAGATGCAGATTATTGGAAATGCCACATGCAGAATTTCGAAAAATGCACATGAAATATTTTGTCATTTGTTGTTTAATATATTGTCATGTTTGCTATGAGAATGGGTATGGGGATAGTACAGCTCATACACTTTTCAAAATAATATAGAGAATGGCCATTAGCACTCTGGAACCGCAGGTGCAAGCCAACGTTTCATGACGCTTGATGGCCGGCTCCGCCGCCACCATCTTGCCCCACCCTCCGTTCCCTTATTTTCTTTTTCACCATCCCACCCCCTACTTACCTTATTTTGGTGGTGGTGGCGGGTGCTCGGTATGGAGCCCCGCCTTCCCTTTCTATGACGGCCATCTTTGTAAAGGATTTTCCTTCGTACAACGGGACACTGCCCGCATTCCCGTGAAACAATGGAACATTCTTTTTTTACCCCCCCGCGTTACCGCTTTGGTAGCCCAGGTTGCTAATGGCCTTAAGCTTCGCTTGGGCCGTTAACATGGGCTGCTGGTCCATTACACCCCATTCCAGCCCTTGGAATGGGCACTTAATGACGCATGATTTACCCTTCTCTGCACTACATTGCTACGTATTTAAGTAGCTGGACATCTGAAATTAGGTCCAGATATGAATTTTCAGTTGAGGTGTTTCAACTCATAATTAAATAATCAGGTGGTGTTTAACACATCGATTATTCAGAGAAATATCACAAATATGGTAAAAACATACTAGCTAACAATCAGGCCAGTCTTAAAATTAGACATTATTTGAAATCCCACTGGTTTCTAATATTAGCATGTAATTCATAATGAGTCAGTATTACCACAACTTTGTGTTCCTTCAAGGAAAAGGGGTAAGAACCTAGACCTATCATAAGAAGCATAGGGCAGGCGTGCTCGTGCTGTACCATTATGTTCCCAAGTGGGGTGTACACATAGCTTTTAATAGCCTGCGAGCCTGAGCTGGTAAGCAAGAGCTAAGATAGGTCATCCATGATGAGCTATGGGCGTTACTAGCTAGGTACACTTTGTATGCCGCCACTGTGGAACTTAATGCAATTAACACACTGGTATGTTACTAGGAGTGGTAAAAGTGTTATTTTCAGAAAATAAAAACAATCCTTCTGGTGAAAGGAACTGCCAGAGGGAATTGGATGCAAGGCCCTTCTTCCTGTCAAGGTATCTTGAAGGTACAACGGTCATTTATTGCCTGGGTTTCTTTTGCTGAGTTTTTTCCCTCCGATTTCTGGCTGAAAAAACTCAGCAAAAAAAATGGGAGGCGGCAGGGGTACAGTGTTTATAAGGGGTTGGGGGTGTGGGAAATAGGTAGAAAATAACTGGGAAGGGGGGTTAAAATAACACATTCCTATGATTTTTTTCAGCCAAAATATATTAGCAAAAAACCCAATGAAAGAAAAACGGGCTATAGAATGACATAAAACTGTCTTGACAAAAGAATGTAGCAGCATTGTGGGGCATGTCGTGCAGCCTGTAAGTGGGTAGACTGAGTGAGAAGCAAGGGGCCGGTAGCTTCAGAGTAAAGGAAGGTGGATGGGAAAAGAAATGCAGACCCAAGTTCATGGGCAGCAGTGCCCAGCTCCCTCTGAATATGAGCGTTCATCAGCAGATGGCATATGGCATTGGACGGTGCAGATTGCTTGCCACCCCTGGGGCAGGTTAAAATAGACCATTAGACATATTTTAAAGTGGCCTTATATCGATCCATTCTAACATTTTTGCTGACATCACTGTGCATGGCTCTGTAAGAAAGGGCGGGTGTTGTTAGTTTGTAATCAGATACGCAGATCCAAAGTATGTGGTGCTGATAGTTGCATGTCAGAAGTACCCGGGCCCTGATTGCTGATTAGGTCCTGTGGGTTTGGCAGTGACACTTTGGTATATTTGTTCATTTCTTTTGTTGTATTGCTAAACCTAGCTCAGAGCAGAGGAAGGAGTGCTTTACAACAGGATTGTGCCAGAATTAGGCTTGGCATGGGCTTGGCATTTTATACAGTAACACATTACTGTTGGTGGAGGGCGAGAGGGATTTGTATGCGTCTGGCAGGTATTGTTGAAAGAGCCATGCTTTTTGCGGAACTGGGTAGTAGGGGCATTTCAAGTTTCTACCCGGATTGATTTACAGATGATTAGGGCATTGCAATAGGAGGTTTGCTTGTGAGTCATCTCTTTGCAGACTCGCTTTGACTGAAACCTTTGGATAGTTTTGCTACTTGAGGTGCGAGAGCCTCCAAAGGTGTGGAGTTTAGCTGTCAAGTAGGTTGGTGTATCATTAGAGACTGCTTTGTAGGTGAGACATGGAGGCAGTGAAGCATGCACAGTATTGGAGAGATACAGTCAAATTTGTGGGCACCTGTAATGAGGCAGGCTGCAGCATTTTGTTCTGCTTTGAGGGGGCAGGTGTGCAGCAGGAAGGAGGGCATTTCCCCCGTCGATGTGTGAGATAACCAGGGCTGGATACTGTGGAGTGTGTGGGATTGTAGCCATGTGGTTTCTGCATTTTTGGCTATGTGCTTCTGGAAGAAAAGGCTACCATAACATCCAGGGATATTGTTGTGTTTGACAGCTGAGGATCGAATCATTCAAGGTACATGTCATCCAGCCTTTGTTGCACCAGTTCTTCTTTGGTAAAGGGACTGATGAGGACACATTCAGTCTTGGTCATGCTCAGTTTAAAGTAAGCATTTGACATTCATAGAGATATGTAACATATTTCTACGTTTATAAAAGATTGCTTGCAAAGTACACAAACCATAGTAAGGTACACGCACAAATATATAACATTTATATATATTTGTGTGCATACCCTACGGTTCGCCTAGTTTTCAGGCCATCTTTTTTAAAGATTTCGGGTTTATAAAAGATGGCTTTGAAAGTACACAATTCAAGCCATCTTTTATAAAGCTTTGACTACGGACAAAATTGTCTGTCGGCAAAGCTTTATAAAAGATGGCTTGAAATGTGTACTTTCCAAGCCATCTTTTATAAACCTCGAAATATGTCGAGGAATCCCCAGGTTCGCCGAGGGTTAAAGACACCTCGTCGACCTGGGGAAACAAAGGGATAGTAACTGCCTCTGTTGACCTCTCCCGCAAGGGGTCACCAAAGGCAGTTACTATGACTGACGGAAGTGGCAGCCAGTCACAGCGTTGCTGTGGCTGGCTGCCACTTCTGTCAGCTCGCCTGACTTCATGGCAGGCGCATCTCCCGTCGCGGCTGCGGCCGCGACGTGATAATGCATCCCGCCAATGTCGCGGTAGGACGGGGGCCCCGGCAGGGCCCCGGCTCAGTCCCACTTTTTGGAGACTGCCGGGGCCCGGCCCCGGCAGGCCCCGGCCCACTTTAAGCACTGGGAGTGCCAGTGGCCCACAAGCGCCTGTAGCAGCAACAGCTACTAGCAGGATGCACCATACGCCTAACGCCATATGCAACATGCAGCATTTGCAAGTACCTCTGTTATCTTTTGTTATCATGGCAGTAGTGGGTGCTTGTGTGGGGTCCTGTCTTTGGTGCAAAGCCCCATGAAGCACCATGGATTGAGGAGATTTAACAGTGCTGTGACAGCCCATGATATCCCTGAGACCAGGCACTTGAGACTATTCTGCCACCAGACATCAAATGCAGTTTACTTATTCTATTGATGTAGTGGCATCCCCATGTGGCACCGTGCCCTTGTGTAGTGGCATATGCAGGTTCCTAAATCAACTTTCCAAAGCACAATTGACTGGGATATTACCAGGACACTCAATAAATATCGATTAAATAACTGTTGCTTGACACTCGGCGGGAGTTAGCAGGCAAAGGGCCTACCGCTTGCCTCAAGGTTCTGATTACGGCGCGGCGCTGAACCTGCAACAACACACATTTTAATTGTCTCCTCTCCTCGTAGCCATACCAACCCTGGAGTGCCATACCAACCCTGGAGTGCCATACCAACCCTGGAGTGCCATACCAACCCTGGAGTGGCGGCATAGAGTCGGATTCTGAGAGCACCGCAAGCCATTTGGACATTCGCCACTCAGGGTTTAGACTAGTATAACACCTAGCGCTATAGACTAGCGTGCAATAGGCTCATGTATGTACCTTTTATTTTTAACCCTGTATCTTTGTTTTTCGATGCAAACAAACTAATAGAATTACAGGATTCTTTTTAGTGTTTTTAAATGTTTTTGTGCAATTTCAGTGTATATCGATTATTGATGAAAATGGAAGTAAAGTATAAACATGTTTAGATTTACATAGATATCTCTATTAAGCATACCGCAAATCCAAGCATGTCTGTACTTTAAGGGCTTGGCTTGGGGCAGGCTTGGGCCTCAGATCAAGCACTATAAGCACTACAGCACCTCTGCTGGCTTGACCCTTGCATTCATTTCAGCACTGTAAGCATTACAGCATTTCTGGGGCTAGACACTTTTACTAAATTGAGTACCACGGTTGAGTGGGTAACTTCCATTGTAGGCCATGTCAAAAAGAAAGGCCACCTCGAAATCTCACCCGGGACCAGGAGGAAGAGACTTTTTTAATTGTTCAAGCCAATTGATGATGTAAATGTTCTTATCATCAAAATCAAGGGTCTATTATCTTATATAGAAGGAGGCTCTCTGGAACTAGTAAAGATGGCCCACAAATCTAACTGCGTAGTGGGCGAGTATGAGGAGGGATAATTGAGGATAGCTAGTGATGCCCCTGATCCCAATGAACCCTTTTTTCCCGGGAGATATCATATCGCCAAAATGGGTGGATTACGTGGGTCAAACCATTGACGAGTTCATGGTTGGAAGGAGAGAGGACAGGAAGGGGGGAGTAATTATGTTCTACCAATAGGCAAAATTAATCTCCCTGGAATGGCTCAGCTGTGCATCATAGAGCATGCAGTATCTTGATCCACAGTAGAATTCTTAGAATCCCTAGAACCCCCAGTAGTGTCACCAATAGTCCAAACAGAGAAAGCTGACGGGGTTCATGATTCTGGAAAGAAAGGCATGGGTGAGGGGAGGAGGAGGAGGAAGTGGTGATATCCCCTTCAGTCCCAACCAACCTCTAATAGATTAATCACTTTGAGTAACATGGACTGCCCAAAAAATGGACAGGGGAAGGATGGGACCATTAGGATTACACATCCGATGAGGGTGTCTTCATGTATACCTAAAGTGGCCCTGTTTCAGAAGAGTAAAAAGCGATCATCAAAAAAGAAAAGGCAGAAGAAGGTCAAGAATGGCGAGAAGCAGAGGCCCCCACACCTTCTGACAACCAGAACATCAACCTTTTAATAGAAGATTTTGCATGCATAAAGGGCACTGTGAACAAAATGTTTGCAGAACTGGGATGGTTGGCAGCTAAATTAAACCTAACCTGTGCAAATTGCTCTAAAGATATATGTTATGTTATGTTATTTGGCATTCACATAGCGCTCTATATATCATTGGTATGATCGCAAAGCGCTTGTGGGTGGAATGCCTTTGGGGACCGTAGTCCAGGTCAGTCGAGTGAGTAGGGTAGCATAGGGTGCTTGGGTGCACTCAATATGTGAGCAGCTGATGCGATTGCCTGATGGTAGCTGCATCCCTACATTAGTACATTAGGTGCAGTGGTAGTGGGAGATCAATTGAATTTGTGCAGTCTGGTGGTTGGTCTCTGAGACTGAATTCTGGCAGCATTAGGCTTGTGTAGGACGTTTTTTTGTGCAGCTAGATCGATTTTTTCATGGTGTATAACTGCATTCTAACAGAATGTTGAGGTGTTCATGGAGTATTGTTCGTATGTGAGTAGCTAGGCCGAAATTAGTCGAGGGGTATAGCTGCACTCTATTGTGTGTTGGTGTAAAGTAGAGAGTGAGCATAGTAGGAGAGGTGAGTGTCTGGAGTGGATGTTCTATTTGTTCGAGCCCACTGTTCCAGGATTACATTCTGGATCTGGATGAGTTGGTAGTGGTCTTCCTCGTGTTTCGCTATAGCTGCACTCTGAGGAAGATTCACAGCAAAGGGTTATTATATGCATCTCAGGGACCCGGTTTCCAGGTCACTGGTTGTGGTTTATGGTGGGTTGCAGGATAGGATTAGGCAGGATATTTGGTTATAGGGCAGGAGCTATCTCGCACCGATGTAGCCACATCAATCTCATTTTCCCCGGTCTCTGGTTGTCGTTAATGGTGGGTTGCAGGGTAGGTCTAGGCACGATATTTGGTTATAGGACAGCAGTTATTTTGCATCAATGAAGACATATAAGACAAGAGGCCCCAAGGGAAGGACAGGGAACCCGTCACCTGATCCAACTGTGTGATTCAATAGGTAACACATGTTCGGGCACAGAGGAGGGGCTTTGCAAGCGGAATTAGAGAGGCATCTCATATGTTGGCCAGGCCTACTGGGATTTATTTTATTTTTTTACATTTTTATAGCGCACAAACAGCCCATAGGCATCGCAGCGCTGTTACAAAGGAGGTATGTAAGTTACTCAGTTACAGAGGTGAGCCATATAACAGTTTACAAAGTTCCTGTGGTTACAGAAGAACCCGGTACATCTGGAGCAAAACATCGAACATACAGGTAAATAAAGGTCTTCCAGTTGCAAGCTGGTGTGTAGGTTAGTTGAACAGCCTGGTTTTGAGGGCTTCGCGGAAAGCAGGGTTTAAAGGTTCATTCCTGAGGGTGAGTGGCAGAAGGTTCCATTGTCTAGCAGCAATGAAAGGGAAGCTGTCACTGCCCGCTTTGGTGTGTTTCACAATAAGGATGCTGAGTTGGTGGGAGTTAGGTGTTCTTCTGGGCCTGGAAGAGCCAGCTCTAACTATTTTCGCTGGGGGGTCCGGGGGGGGGGGTGTGTGAGTGAGGCACTTATGAGTGATGGAAAGGATCTTGAATATGATTTGTTCTTTGACGGGGCGCCAGTGAGCTGTCTGGCGGAGATGTGTTCTCCTTTGGGTATGTTGAGGTTAGCATGGAGAGCATTGTTTTGATTTATTTGGAATTTATTTAAGTTTTTTGCTCAGGTGCCAGCGAAGAGGATGTTTTAGTAGTCCAATTTTGCACCTATTGCAGCTCTGGCAATGGAAAGACCATTCTCAGTAGATAGGAAAGGTTTGACCTCATTGATCAACTTAGTGGAGTATGCGGCGGAAGAGGCGATATTGTTCACTTGCCATCACATTGAGAGTGTGACATGGAGGTGGACACCAAGAGTCTTAATGGAGGATGAGACACAAATCTGTGTGTTGTCAATTGTGAAGGAGGTGCAATGACTGTTGAGTTTTTTTAGGCTTTCCTGGGGACAGACTAGGAGGATTTGGGTTGTTTCCCCGTTCAGGCAGAGCCAGTTGCCTGCCATCCAGACCTGCATGATAGAGTAGACTGTTTTGAGGGCTTTTGCATCAGTATCATAGGTATGGAAAAGAGGGAGCAGGATTTGGGTGTCATCGGCATAGTTGGTGTAGGCTATGTCGATAGAGTCCAAGATGTTAAAGAGAGGCTTTGTAAAGATGTTGTAAAGTGTGGGAGAAATACATGAGCCCTGCTGGACTCCACACTCCGTAGTGGATGGTGGCCAGCGATGTGCAGGCCTGGTCTCAGAACACTCTCATGGCTCTTCCTTCAAGGAAGCAGGTGATCCAGGCTGTGGCATTGTGGGAGAACTGAGCTGAGGAGGGGAGGTGTTGGTGTAGAGTGTTGTGGTCCAGTAGGTCAAACGCAGCAAGTAGGTCAAGGAGGAGGAGTAGTGCTGGCTTACCTGAATCCCTGATTTCGCCTAATTGATTTTTTAGGTCAAGTAGCAGCGATTCAGTGCCGTGACCAGGGCTGAAGCCAGATAGATGAAGACCAAGAATGCAGTTGGTTTCTAGGAAGTGTTGGACCTGTGTGTATGATGCTTTGTTGAGTATTTTTTAGCAAGAAGGGGACTGATGGAATGGCCCTGTACTTGTTGGAGGAGGCAGGGTCAAGTCAGGTTTTTTATAAGCAGCCATAACCTGGCTTCTTTGAGGCAGAGAGCGACGTGTCTTGAAGTGATGGAGGCATTTATGAATGAAGTGAGGAATGGAGCTAAGGTAGTTGAAAAATCGTTGATGATAGTTTCTGGACAAATATCACCTTTACAGTTGGAGGGTTTGATCTGTTTAAGGAGTGTGAGAACTTCGAGTTCTGTGACATCTTTGAATGAAAAGAGCGGCATGTCCTAGGTGGGAGTGATAAGGTAGTGTGGTGTAGTCAGGGCGTTCTGGTTGGTTCAAATTTTGCTCTGCAGTAGGTTTAGTTTGTTAAGCATGGCTGTTCGAATGCTTGGGCACCAGGGTTCATCTTTGGAAATAACTTGCGTAATGGGAACCAGAGTTTCTAGTTCCCAAAATATGGCAACAATCTCCTTAGATTCCGATTTCACATTTGCAATTTGGTGTTAAAGGAGGTGGAATTGGTTAGGATAATGGCATTTTATATTGGTTAGATATCTTGTAGAAATCTTTTTTGGTAGATTCTAGGGGGTTTGCATGCCACTTGGAAAGTGCAGTGTGTTTCAAGGATTTATTTATTTATTTATTTATTTATTTATTTATTTAAATTTATATAGCGCGCAAGCAGCCCAGGGGCATTGAGGCGCTGTTACTTGCAATAACTTAGTTACATGGTACATATGATAGCGATTGTTGACACATTATGAGTAGTACAGGAAATCATACTGTTGTTACAAATATAGCATTTGGGCTATAATTACAAACCTAAATGATAAGTATTTGTGCTGATGTGTCGGTCCTTATGTGAAGAGGGTAGTTTTCAGTGTTTTGCGGATGGTGGTGAGGGAGTCCTCGCCACGGATGGTGGGAGGTAGGGCATTCCAGAGGGTGGGCGCGAGGTAGGGGAAGCTGGACCCACCCGCTTTTACTCTTTTCACTAGTGGCACAGAGAGCATGTTGGTGTACGGGGATCTGGTTGGCCTGGTGGTGGAGACAGGGTGGATCCTTTGAGAAAGGTAGGCAGGAGCAGTGAAGTGAATGCACTTGTGGGTCAGTGTGAGGGCTTTGAATAAGATCCTTTCCTTTATTGGGAGCCAGTGGGCTAGTTTCCTGGCTTCAGAGATGTGTTCTCTTTTAGCAATGCCTTGGGCTGCCCGGAGAGCATTGTTCTGTATTACTTGTAGTCTCGCTAAGTTTTTGTTGGAGGTTCCAAGAAAGAGTACATTGCAGTAGTCTAGCCTGGAGCCGGTGATGGCTCTGGCTATGTTGGTGCAGTTCTCTTTGGATAGAAAGGGCCTGATTGCGTTGATAAGTTTAGCATGATATGCAGCTGCGGATGCTATTGCGTTGACTTGTCTATCCATGGATAGGCTGGAGTCCAGGTAGACTCCCAGAGTTTTGACAGAATCGGAGACCGGGATGATCGTAGTTCCAGTAGTTCCGGGGGGAACAAGGAGTTGGCATGTCTTACAGATTTTGCTATTTTTAATGATGCTGAGGCTATGGTCTCAACAGCTTTTTTTAGTGTAGAGTTGTAGATCTCGGCTAGGGCTGTAGGGTTGTTGGAGAATGGGGGCCTGAATGCAGGAGAATCTAGATATGGTAGAAGGTTCTCTTTAGTTGACTTGTGTGAGCTCTGCGCTAGGGCAGGTGGTAGGGGAGTGGTGAGCGGTTTTTGTTTTGAAGGTTTGGGGATGGAGAAGAGGACAACATGGTGGTCTGTCCAAGGGCATTGGGAGTTGGAGCTGGCTCTAGCGGAGGAATTGTAGTCTGATATCCTTTTTGGTGGAGGCTTCAATGTTGTTGCCTAGGAGGTGGAGGAGATTCTCGTGGAAGTCGGCTTAGAGGACGGGGAGTCAGTAAACAACATGAATTGTGATGTTGCAGTTGGGGGATAAAGTGAGTTCTAGGGATAGAGTATGGATGTTGCCTTCTATGGATGTGTTGATCTGTCTGAGAGGAAGGGATTCCTTGGCTATGAGGGCTACTCCCCATCCGTTCATGTGCTGGTGGTCCTGCCGGTAGATGGTGTATGCTTGGGGAAGGGCTAAGGAAATAGCAGGGCCACGTACCTCATGGAGCCAGGTTTCCATGACAGCTAGGACAGGGCTGTCACGAGAGGGGTGCAGGGGGGGCAAACTGCCCTGGGCCTTGCGCTTGCTGGGGGCCTCGCGGCCCCCTCTCCTAAGTGGAAGGCAGCACAGTCTCCCGTGTCCTTTATTCACACGGGGGACTGTGCTGCCCCTGCAATGATTTTGCTGTTTCTTGTGAAGCCGTTTGGCTCCGCAACAAACAGCAAAATAATGGGAGACAGCAGGGCTCAGAAGTGGGCTCTGCTGCCTCCCGTCATTCAGCTGAAAACGTAGACATGCTGAATGACAAGAGAGGACTCCTCTCCTGTCAGTCAGTGTGTTCACGTTGCTCAGCGTGACCACACTGACTGACAGGAGAGGAGTTCTCTCTTGTCATTTAGTGTGTTCATGTTGTCAGCGTGATCACGCTGACTGATGGGAGAGGAGTTCTCTCTTGTCAGTGTGTTCACGTTGCTCAGCATGACCATGCTAACTGACAGGAGAGGAGTTCTCTTTTGTCAGTCAGTGTGTTCACGTTATCAGCGGGATCATGCTGACTGATGGGAGAGGAGTTCTCTCTTGTCAGTCAGTGTGTTCACGTTGCTCAGCGTGACCACACTGACTGATGGGAGAGGAGTTCTCTCTTGTCAATCAGTGTGTTCATGTTGTCAGCGTGATCACGCTGACTGATGGGAGAGGAGTTCTCTCTTATCAGTCAGTGTGTTCACGTTGCTCAGAATGACCACGCTGACTGATGGGAGAGGACTCCTCTCCTGTCAGCCAGTGTGTTCATGTTGTCAGCGTGATCATGCTGACTGATGGCAGAGGAGTTCTCTCTTATCAGTCAGTGTGTTCACGTTGCTCAGAATGACCACGCTGACTGATGGGAGAGGACTCCTCTCCTGTCAGCCAGTGTGTTCATGTTGTCAGCGTGATCATGCTGACTGATGGGAGAGGAGTTCTCTCTTGTCAGGCAGCATGTCTACGTGTCGGCTGCGCAGATGCTTTTTAAGGGTGCATGGAGGTAAGGTAAGTGTTTTTTATTTTAAATTAAAAGTGTATATGTGTATTTAAATTAAATTAGTATGTATATGTGTATGTATAAATGCATGCGTGCATGTTGGTGTTTGTGTTAATGCTGTGTTTGGTTTTATGTATACATCCATGTATGGAGTTGTGTAACTGGTGGATGAATGCATGAGGGAAAGTGTTTTATGTGAGTGTGTGTTTAGCACCACCCCTAAATGTAGCCGCCCTGGGGACCACTTCATTAAGGGGTGGGTTCATGGCATCAGAGGTGCACCTAGGCTAAAATGTCAGGGGGGAAAGGGGACTAACACTTCAAATGTTGGGAGAGGAGCTAACGTCGGAGGCTGTGAGGAAGGGGCAAACCTCCTTGTGTGGGGGCACCTAACATCTTTCCACATTTCGAATGAGACTATTCTGGTGAAGCTTCAATGTTACAAGCAGCTACCTCTTGCCTTCATTTCTGAAACGTCACACTTAAGGACTGCTGTGAGAATGAGATCTCTCATGTCACCACTTCCCTTCTAATCACTCCCCTAGCATGCAAGTGCTAACCCCACATCACAATTTCAATTACGTAAAAATGTATGGATATGAATGCAGGTGCTAACAGTGAAATGACTTCTCATGGCCATGCTAATCCCTATGGCAATTCTCACCCAGTTCCTGCCTTCCCCACCCAAAACACCTTCTCACTGGAACTCTTGAGCTACCTTTAAACAGTGTTTCCTCAAAGGAGTTTTCTGAAAATTCATGACTTCATTGGAGTTGTAAGCACGTAACTGGTGTAATAAAAATATCTTAATCAGGTCTGCCTTTGGCCACTCAATTTAAAAACAACCTGCGTGTCTTTCACTGAAGTTCTTTTAAAAATAAGCATTGGCAAAGCCAACAGTTTTGGCTTGTGTATTGTGTACAAGTATTAGGCATTTACCAGGCACTGCTATCAGCTGCTCAGGTACTCAAACCATTTTGCACTGGCACTATCAATGGCCAGCTAATACCAATACAGAAATGCCTTTCCCATGCCTACACGAATGCCCAAAGTGTTAGCATTGCCAGTGCTCTTTTTGCTTTACCCTTGATGCACAGGACTATGCATCATGGTTAAAGCAAACATACTACTTGGCTAAATTGACCCACATTGAATGTAGGCCAATCTAGACAGTAATAACACTAATGGTACACAGTCAGACTGGATCTACTTTCTGTGGCATGGCATTTTTATTGGCTGGGAGTCCGTACATGGTAATAATGGCATATATTGATGCAGCCTGCATCGACATAATTAGAACAACCAGCATGAATATATTTTTATACTAGCATATCTCGCGTGGAAAGGCGGCATAAAATGTATTGGAAAAATTTCCTATGCACAATTTGTGATTTGCAACTATTGGGAATTTCCATGTGCTTCCATACAAAACCAATTGCAAACTGTATGGATTTCTACCCAATTTTGCAAAGAAAGTGCTGTAAAATGCATACTTTTAACCCAATGTTTCAAACATTTTCTTGGGAGTGAGAACCTCCCTCAAACAACCCTTGTTTGGTCTGGGCTCCCTCCTGTGCTCTGTTGATCCTGCCTAATTGGCACAAATATTTAAGCCTCTTAAGTTCAGAAATGTACCAGCCTCCACTGTACATCATTTGTCACTGTCTATGATGTGTGTTTTAATGCGCACACAGGGGCAGGGTGCTCCTTAGTGATATGATATGGCATCTATAATGTGCCTGAACACAAGTGTTTCTAGGTGTGACAAGGCAGGAGGGAGAAACAAAAGAGTAGGACAAAACACAGATCTTACTAGGCCTTGTGTCATTCAGATCGTGCAAGAGCAGGGAAGGGGGGAAGGGAGAAGTGCAGAGGGTGGGGTAGGATGCAGAAGTGCAGGAACAAAGGAGAAACAAGAGAGCAGCCAACGGGTGGCAAGTGGGGGTACTCATAAGTGCAGCCAACGGGTGGAGAATAAGAGCAAGAGTGGAGACTGTAGGGTTACAGATACAGACCACAAGTGCAGGGGAGCTAAGAGGCAGTGCGGGATTGCAACAGGACAGGCAGGGACCTGGGCCCAAATTCAGAGCTTGACCAGGTGACAAGTGCATGGATCAGGCAGGTGATCAGCAAAGGAGAGGAAGAGAGAAAGCGTAATCAAAGAGACAGGTCTTGGGTTGCTTCCGGAACCAGAGGTGGTTCTCCTCAAGTTTCAGCAAGGCAGGGAGGCTGTTTACAGAGGGAGGCCCCAGCCAAAGAAAGAGATCTGCCCTCAACTCTTTGCTTGGAAAAGTGACAAACCCTCAGAGAATTAGAGGTGGCGCAGTGGAGAGCTCATGCCATCCTATATAAATTTATTCATGTGATAAAAAAGTTAGTATGGCATGAACCTTTCTTCAGTAGAGAAATGTAACTTTGCTGTAGTTGATTTGGAGTTGTATTAATAGACCATATTTGGGATCCTGCACACAAACTCAAGGGGAGATTTCTCGAGTCTCCTGTTTTTTTGCGGATGTGCCGCCGCTGGCTGAGTGAAAAAAATTGTAAGGGGGCCTCACAAATGTTTTGCCCCGGGCCTCACCACATCTTCTGACAGCCCTGAGCTAGGATGTCTAGGTTGTGCAAGGTGAGTAGGTCTCGGATTTCTTTGGCGAGTACTGCGAGAGAACGCGCATTGATGAGGGCTCCTTGGAGGGGCATTGAAGGTTTGATGGTGTTGGTGGAGGATTGGTTCTGGGGCGGGGTGACTTGGGAGAAGTTGGAATCAACTGGGGCAGTCGTTCCAATAAGGTTGGGAGAGTTGGTAGAGAGTGCCTTTGAGGCAGCAGAGTTGCTTTTAACAATGACCTCGATTGGATGAGTGATTTGTGAGGGAGTTGCAGATTTGGGTAGTAGGGTTTTGGCAGGTGTGGCGTTTGTCAGGGGTGAGTCAACTTTAGAGTGCAGAATGCTGATATCTGGATTAGCATGATTGGCTGTGGCAATTCGGTGTTGCTGGCTGGCATTTGGAAATGCATGCACTGAATTGCAAAGCAATGGGAGCGTGATTCAGGAGTAAGAGAAGTGGAGGTGCGCAGTGATGGTGAGAAGGGTGCTTGGAGATCTTCAGAGAGTCAAGGGCATAGGCTATGGTAGGGTCAGTGGTAGGAGGATCGCTGAAGGTGCCAACGAAGGAGAACTTGGGGGTACCAGGGTGCAGATGAAATGCGGTTTTGCAACCTTTTGGTAGTTTAGGAAGGGAGACGATTATCCTAAGGTGAGTGTTTTTGGGGTGGCTATGGTAGAGCTGTACCAAGTGCTTGAGAGCATGGAGCGCTGCTTGATGGATGCTGGTGCGGAAGAGGAAGGCTGAGGTGTATAAGGTTGAGGTGCAGTCGAGTGGTTGTTTCGTTTGAAATGGAGTAGATGATATGCCTATGTGCTTAGCATGGGGATTTGGTTACTAACAGGTAACGTGATGCTGGAGTCTGAGGCAGGGCATGGAGAGGCAACCTTAAGAGACTTAGATGTGGTGTGCTCGGTAAGGTTGACAATGTTATTACTTGGGGCTGAGGCATGGTACGAGCACAGGCCAAGAAGGTGGTTTCTCGAGGAGCCTGGCCCAGGGTGTGATGGACAGAGCAAGGGTCCTGTGCGGTACCACAGCATTGCTAGTCTGCAGGTCAGGATTTCCTGTGGGGGCAAGGGACCGGGGAAGAGATCTTCTGGGTGTGTAGGAGTGGGGGTGTTGGAGATGTCGGGTGAGGGGTGGTGAATCCAGCAAGGTGTGCAGGCAGGATATGTTGCAGGTGCAGATAGGGGACAGGGTGAGTGTATTTCCCTTGCTCTGCAGTGCAACAGGGTGCAGGTGTGGTGGGGGAGAGGATATGCACTGATTGTCGATGGTAGGGGGGTGATGGTGTAGTTGATAGGCTTGGTGTTGCAGGGGCATGGCTACGCTTGTTCGAGGAGGCAACTGGGTGTTTGGCAGGAACAAGGTTGATATTGGTGTAGCATGGTTAGTATTATAATATAATCTGATATACAATATGCTATTGAACACTCAGAAGCCTGGACTGTGCTTAATAGCAGGTGGCTTACCTTACAAGTTTAGCATCATCAATCTGCAAAGGGCTAATGTGGAGTCCTCATGTCCTGGACCTCGCTTCAGATTAGCCTCGCCATCTTGTTCCGGGGGTGAATGTGGATCAAGTTACTTCAGATTTGCGGGATCCTGTCAGCACTTTGGAGCCTGTGGCAGTTTGTGGGCAGTGTGAGGTGTGTCAGTCTCAGCTTATGCAGTGGGCTAAAGGTGTTTTTGCTCATGGCTCGTCCTGTCTCAGACAGGCTCAGACAGGAGCCTTCGTAATGGGGCGATGAGTAGGAGGAGTCGGCTTTCAGCCTGCCGGTGAACCTGATTGGGTTTAGAGAGCAACAGCAGCCAATTGGATGGCCTTAGTAGCTCTATGCTACTTTGGTTGCCTTGCTGCCTTGGATAGGCCCTCTGTTTGGGCCAGACGAATATTTATTTATTTGAAGATTTATATATTTATTTGAAGATTTATAAAGTGCAAATAAAGCCCATGGTGAAACATGGTTTGAGGGGAATTGTAGGGACACCAAGAATAGATTGCTTAAATAATCAAAGCATTAGGAAAAGGTGCACAGAGATCAACTATGTTCTCTGAGAGCCGCCTACAGGAAGATAATAGACACCAGAAAATGCATGTACATGGCACAGAAATGGGCTACTATGCTTCAATTGGTGAAAGAGATTGACCACTCTAGGTTTTGGAAGCATGTAACAGATAAAGATTTGGAGGGAGACGTAACCCTGCAGGCAGCCATTACACCAGCACGTGGCACAGACCTGTTTAGGCCTTGTATAAACCTCCCGATAGCACAGGGGATATGGATCTGGCACTACCCTCGGGGGCAGGTTGGTTAAAGAATCGGAGCACCACTCACTTAGTGCTAACCGTAGGAGAGGTGGAGAAGGCCATCAGGGTACAGTCATGTGGAAATTAGGCAGGCCCAGAATACATACCTGTTGACCTTTATAAATATAAGGTTGTAATTTTGGCTCCCATATGAGCTTAGATCTTTAATGCTATCCTGGCGACAGGTTGCATTCCCGAGACCTGGACCTTGGCTGAGATAGTTCCAATCTTTAAAATGGGAGGCTGAGCAGAACCTTCCAACTACAGTCCCATCTCTCTTTTGGATGCAGCTGGAAAGATCTTCGCTAAGGTGATTCCAAAACATCTTCAGATTTGTCCTAAGAATACAAAACAGCTAAACCACCTGCAAGCCGGATTCCTGGCAGGTATGAGTACAATAGACCAACGTTTTAGTTTCTATCTTATAAAACAATAACACCTAATCATTACAAAGGTCAAACTCTAAAGGGTGTACTACTATTAGATGAATCAAACCAAACTAAATAGATCTTCAGGTTGATTAAGAGCAGTTTGAACCTTATTACCATAAAAGTCCTGTTTGGCTTCGAAAATGGCTTTGTGGTAGATCATAGAGGCCTGGAAAAAGCTGTCCTAGTGGCAAAACTGTAGGTCCTATGCCATTTCTGTTCTAGTTGTCTACGACAGAGGTGCAGCTATTTAAGATGAGCATTGAACCATGGTTCAGAGGGGCGAACACGAGTCTTTGAGATGGACAATGGAGCGAGTGAGTCTGCTTTAGGAAAAAAGCTTGTGAGAGAGTAGACAAATCAACAGGCTGTATAGCTGTGCAATGGTCACTGATTTGGGCTGAGATCATCGCCACTTCCACCGAGCGCCAACTGTGCTGTAGAGGGTCTATTGTGATTGACGGCTTAGTAGTAACCTTGATTTCAATGGTAAGTGGAATAATAAAAATATCAGTCCAGGGCACTCGAAGGGCTGGGTAGGTTTTGGCTGATGAAGTAGATGAAAAAACAAAGTTGTGTGTATTCCCCAATGGATGGGTAGGCTCAATCCGCAATTGTCTAAAATCAAAATTACACATGGCCCACAGTAAGTGATCAGCCTGGAAATCTAGCAAATCATTTGTCTTAATGTTAAAATCACCAAATATTACCAAGTTAGTAAAATGGACCTGAGCGTCAGCTGCCAATTCAAGAAAGGTTATGTCAAAAGTGGGGTAGGCATGAAGAGGATGATAAACAATAAGAACATGATATTACCTAAATGCTGTAATGGAAATATCAATCAATACAACTTCCATATTAAGGGCATGAGACAAAGGTTATACTTTACATACAAAAGATGACCTAAAGATAAAAGCAAGACCCCCACCATGATGGGCAGAAGATCTATAACTTCAGATAATCATACAATTATCAGGTAGTGCTTGGACCACACTGGGGCCTGAAGAGTCCCAAAACCACATTTCTCCCACACACTAAATCTGGCTTATGATTGTATAGAGTATCATGGCAATTTGCTGCATTGGAGACAAGTTAATGTTAATGTCAATGTTAAAGGACATTTGTACCGTGCACTATCACCACCGGAGTGGTGCCTTGGTGCTCTGGTGGCTCTAAAAGAGGAATGGAGGAGGGGGTTAGTGGGAAGAAGCTGGAAAAATGCAAGAGAGCAGTGATGTGCTATTGGCGGCCTCAGCTTGGTGGATCCGTTGGCTGGGCCTGGGGTGTATTCAGCTGGTAGCTGTCGTGTACTTTAGTGTGTTTTTGTTTTGTTGTTGCAATGTAGTGAAGTTTGTGTGGTTTGTTGTGCTGTAGGTTTGTGGTTGTGTTTGGTTTGGAGTTTGAGAGGTGTATGCAGAGGGGGGAATTGTTCGTGCAATATGTTAGTTGGCATCTTTATCCTGAATTGAGGCACTGGTCTTACGTAATCTCCCCAGGTGGGCTTCGGGGGCACCCCTGCGCCTCTGTTCTGATCTGGGTCCGTCCAGCCTTCAAGGTCCCTTTCACATCTGGTCCCCACCTCCCCCAGCCTCCCTCACAGTGCTACCTGTCTTCCCTTCCTACTTGTATGGCTAGTGCACCTGCCAATGTCCACAACTAAGATAGAGTGGTGATTGTCAATATCCCGATAATTCCACCACATTGTGGTACCTGATGGCAACTAAGGGGCGAGTGCAGGTGTTGGGTGGGAATAAGGGTGGTTGTTGACTCCGTGTCCGTGGGTGATGAATAGAAAACATTTCAGTCGATCCGCATGTCTGACAGCAGGGCACACTTTTGCAATCGATGTGGCCTTTAAAGCCTATATGAAAGGCTGCATTATCATGAGCAATCCATAACAACATATTGTGACATAGACATACCCCTGCACAGACATCGAGATGACGGGTTGATTGCTCCGCCCATTTGGTGGTTGTGTCACGGAACAGGCACAGACAGGTTTAACTTTGGTGCACGCCCCCTTCACCCATCCATTGCATGTACGTCAGGATCTAAGCATTATATGGTGTTATGATGTGTGTTCAGCATATCATACTAGTCCAAGCCCAGGTTGGCTGTAAAATGGGAATATAAAGCAGAATACCATTGACAACTATGGGTCTGTCATAATGGAAAAAAATATTCACCAAAATTAAACAAGCTGTGTTACACCCAGGAGTCGGCTACCGTGAGGTCAGGCACACTCAATGGTAGTGGTAAGTGCAGCAAGTATAATAAGGTTGACAGTATTTAAATATGTGTATGTTTTATTGTATAAAGTGCGTCCCTAGCTCGAGAGCAGTGGAGTACTGTACAGAGTGTGGGTAGCCGGCATATTTAAATAAATATTTAAATTTGAAAACTAACAGAAAAGCTAACCCAAATGTGATTTCAATAGAATATTTTAATAAAGTCAGAGAAGGTCAAACCGCGTATAAATCGCAATGAAAACA
Source organism: Ambystoma mexicanum (assembly GCF_040938575.1). Taxonomy (NCBI): domain Eukaryota; kingdom Metazoa; phylum Chordata; class Amphibia; order Caudata; family Ambystomatidae; genus Ambystoma; species Ambystoma mexicanum. The sequence goes on along the minus strand of NC_090933.1, from coordinate 331,904,559 downwards.
GACAAAGAAATAAAATAAAAGTCTGTCGGCAGAGCCAAGACTTTAATGTGTTACCAGAGATTGTTTATTTGATTCTTGATTACTGCTCAGTAGTTTTAATTGTGATTTTGATTGTGATTCCTGGTTAAATTTCTTTTCTTATTTAACATTTGTATGGCGCCTGTAGAGCAGAAAGTGTTTCCAGGTGCCACAAGACTAAGGGGGAGCCTGGACAGAGGAGGATAAACAGCAATAAACGGTCCTACTATGCCTTGTGACATTCGGATTGTGCAAGTGCAGCAAAAAGTAAGTGCAGGGTGCAGGGGGGAAGGAATAGAGAAAGGAAGAGGAGGGGTGCAGGAGGGAGTGGGCCCAAGGGGCTGGGTAATTGCTGTTTTAGGGGGTGCAAGGGGCTGGGTATGTGCTGTGGGGATCCCGGAGGGGCAGTGCGCTGGGGACAGGATAAGGGTCAACTAGTGCGAGGGGGGGGACAGACTCAGTAGTCTAGTCAGGGAACGGTGCCCGAAGGCAAGTTCTGGTAAGGAGGTGCTGAGGCACACTGGTCGAGGTGTGGCCTGGCCCCGGTATGACTCAGATTTCGCTTGCAACGTACATATATTTATCTACATATTGCTATGTTTAGTGTGCAATACAATGTTTTAGAGTCTACCCAATATTGGTATAGAGAATGGATTTGTGTAGCAAGCCGGTGCTACAGGCCAGGTTCACACTCCTCAGCATCTGAATTACACAGTATATAGAAAGCCTTTGCCTGTGGTCTGGGTAGCTACTTCATAATCAACCAGACATCATGCATTGTTTGTTTGGGCATATGCTTAGAGAATGTTTTCACATTGGCCCAGAAAACAAGGATTTGATCATAAAAACAGCGGACAAAGGGGGTGGAATCGTGATCCAGAATCTCACGCAATACAAAGGAATGGTGATGCAATTGTTAAATACAGAAGGCAACTACAAAAAACTAAGGAAAGACCCCTCATGTGCCATAAAACATAAAATCCAGGAAACAACTAGATTTGCACTAGAGCAAGAGTGGATTACAGAGCGGGAAGACATTTTCCTCAATACTTCTGAAAATAGAACACCAGCATTTTATGCTCTTCCAAAACTCCACAAAGACAGCCTAAACCCTCCAGGCAGACCGATTGTGTCTGGTTGTGGTTCAATTCTTGAACCAATCTGCAAATTCATAGACCATTTCCTGAAGCCCCTGAGCCAACAAACTCCTACGTACCTAAGAGACACCATGTCCACTATCTCAAAATTTGAAGGACGTCAATTCAACAGCGAACAGGAAATCCTAGTAACCATGGATGTAGTTAGCCTCTACACTAACATCCCACAAGAAGCAGCTATAGAGTGCATTCGACATCATCTAACCCATTTTATGACCCAGAAAAGAGTTCCCACCAACTTCATAGTGGAATTGCTAGAAATTGCATTAATCAACAACTTCTTCACTTTTGATGATGATTATTATCTCCAAACAAGTGGGACAGCAATGGGAGCTGCCTTTGCCCCGAGTCTGGCGATAATCTTTATGGCAGAATTTGAAAAGCAACACGTCATTAACGCATCTAACCCTTTCCAAGATCAAATTTCCTCATGGTACAGATATATCGATGATGTCATCTTGATATGGAATGGGAATGAAAACAGCCTTACCTCATTTTTTGAGTGGATTAACACACAGACCCAAGAAATAAAATTCACCATGTAAAAGAGTAATACCGCCATAGATTTTTTGGACCTCACCATCCTAGTCAAGAATGGCAACTACAATGTGATCTTTTTATCAAAGAGACTGAGAGGAATACTCTGCTGCACTACAACAGCCATCACCCAAGAAATCTAAGGGATAACCTTCCATATGGCCAATTCTTAAGACTGAGACGCAACTGTACAGAGATGGAAACATTTCAAGAACATGCCATTAAACTACAAAGTAAGCTTCAAGAAAGAGGATACCCTAAAAAACTTGTTAAGCGGACCATAAAAAGAGCAAAATACACACCCAGAGAAAGCCTGTTGACGCCCAGGGTAAAAAATCTGGAGCAAGAGAATATTCTCACATTTGTCTCCACTTTTGGCCCTGACACAACTAAAATAAAAGGTTTACTGCAAAAATGTTGGCCTTTGGTACAATTAAGCCTGCCTGAAGAAAAAACACCACGAATGGCGCTTAAAAGATCCAAGAATCTAAAAGACATGCTTTCACATGCCAGACTAGAGAAGAAGTCACAAAGATCCACGCTCTGGAACATGCGGGAAATAAGGGGACACCACCCCTGTGGCACTTGTACGGTTTGCCGCTTCACCAAGAAAATGTCCTCATTCAGAATAGGTGAAAAGGACTGGCAACTCAGACAGTTTACAAACTGCAAAACAGCTAATGTAGTTTACATTATTGAATGTCCTTGTGGTCTTCGCTACGTGGGGCAAACTACCCGACAAATCAACAAAAGGATCGGTGAATATAGATCTCGAATCCGATGTAAGTCTGCCTCTGCCCCAATGTAGAACATTTCATCGAAAACCATCATGGTCCAGACGATATCCTGTGGTGGATAGCAGACGCAGTACCCAACACAAGTAAAGTTACTAACTCACTCAACCACAAAGAAGCGTGGTGGATCTTTAAACTCAAAAGCACTACCCACGGCCTCAATGAGATAGATCCCACACACTTTTGCAGATAAACATACAAATTAGAGCCTTACTCCCCTCCTCCTGAGGTACTTTGTAACTCTCCTGTCTTCTTGTTTAGACCACAATTGATGGCATTTTACCATATCCTCATCTAGCTTGATGCTTGATGTTTTGGTTCCCATACTTCACTACAGCTCACATAAGCCACAGGGTACATATTCCCCTTCATGTACATATAGCATTGAGTACCGCGTTTCCCAATGCGCAAGCGTTAGCGACTAGCATCTTCATCTATGACAGGCTTGCTCGGTAACGCTACAGGAGTCCAGACACGGTCATGCGCAACCGCCGAACACTACCCGCGGCGCGCATGCACACCCGGCATCGCCGTGCACAGCTCGGCTTCTTCTTTTTCTTTTCCATTTACTGCTGAGAGCTCTCTCAAGTGTACGTGGCGCTCTGTTCGCAAGCTGCCCACGCGAATTTACTCGCCAGACTGCAGCACACTTTGAACTCAACTCAAGGTAACTAGAACCCCTTTTCTTCTGCAATATATAGCAGACTTTACTTAACCTATACAACAAATCGGGAACATTTACTCCCTTTCTCCAATTCATTTTCACAACCGCAGACCAGACAACGGACCTGGCTCAAACCAGCATTCTCCACGTACAAATCAGACTTCTGCTGACCTTGGCCAATACACCGGCTTCCCATGATTCTCCAGTATTTTTGGACACAGAAAATACCCAGCAAGGTGAGCGCCCGCCATTCTCACGCTCTATAGTCACTATATCACAGCCCGTATTAGCTGCAACTGTACACTTACCCTGTACTATATGTATATATAAAAAAACATTTTTTGACTCCTGTATATTTTTCTGACTCCTGTAGCCTTTCACAGCCTGCCACTAGCGCCTAGAAGCTCACTCAATCCTGCACCCTATTCATCTTGGGTGCTACAAGCAATCCACAGAACCATGCAGCTTCGCAGCCCCTAAGGTCAGTTCCGTATCTCCCTTGCCCCTGATTTTATTGTGGTGTACCATATTCTTGGAACAGATTGTGTTTTTTTAAACCAACAGTTTTTAACCCCTGATTCAGACACTAATAGTGTCCCCATATCTCTATCCTAGGGAGACCTATTCCAGGACCAAGATGAAGGCTATCAGCCGAAACGTCTCAAGGACCAATATCTACATACCTCTCCTGGTCCCTAAATCCTTTTGATCTAAATCTAGACGTCAACCACGTGTTAGGTCACCCTCCAGCCTGGCTACAGACAACCAAGAATTTTCCCATTTAATGCTTTTGTTTTGGGTTGTCTTGCATTTTGAACACACGATAATCACTTGTCACAAGTGGTGGTGGTTAGTTCTTTTTTTGTTTTATTGCATTCTGTCAATTGATTTGGCCATTACAATGGCGTGAGGACAGGGCTAAAACTGTGTTCTAACCTCCTGCACACCCAATATCTCTGAATGCAAATTTGTTCTGTATTTCTGTTTGCTCTTGGTACAAACAGCTTTTTATTAATAATATTGATGCATGATTAACTAAATGCACCCAGCAGCAAAATAAATTGATAAGCTGTATATATGATACCTATTTTTGTCTGAACTACTTCTTGTACATCTCCACATTTACAGTGTTTTTGTATTTCCTTGGACACAATAGAAATTACCTGGGCCTACTAGAATCAGTAAGTAGTCCCGCCCCTAAAACGTTACACGTCAGAACAGACCCCCCTTGTTAATCAAGTATTACTAGCCCATTGTTCTGTCGTTGGTGGGCTATCCCTCCAGTTACCAATATTTTGATATAGAACCATGCTATAATAGGGAATTTTGAAATTGTTTCCAAAACCTCAGTACACGTGCCTCTTTCTTTAGGCCTACATATACTTACACCCACCAAGGGAGCACACGGTTTCTGACCCCCCAGGGCCTCCACCTTTTCACGTTAACAACATGAATCAAATGCTATCGTTTACGGAAGAAGAAATAGACAGCATCATAGAGGGGCCATCTCTCTTCAACTTGGCAGGAGCACAGCAACATATTGCCTCCACAGCCTCAGGAGACATTCTATTAAACTTAAAGAAAAAATGCTTCCGTACGGAAGTTCATGCACATTTTCTTAGGGAATACCTCAGAGTAAACCTAGTACCAATGGGATTACTGGTCAGGAATGAACCAGCATTGTTCCTTGAGGACAAGGAATATATGCTGGGTTTCAGCAAAATCTCGACAAAATGTAGTAGGGACCTAATGGCTCTTACCATAACAACAGCACAACGCATCCATGCCAAAATACAACAAGATCTAAAAGAAGAAGAAACTAAATTTCTAAATGATGCGAGTTTGTCTAATGCCAGAGAGAAGTTGAAAGAAATTGACAAAGCCTTTGACCAATTTACCTCTATCACATTGGAGAAAAAACATAAAAAACTAACAAAAGACATTAGCAATTTCAAAATAGAACTGGTGTACCCATACCTATCGGCAGAATACAAGGACAAAAAGGAAAAGGAAAGACTGGCTAACCAAACCTCGGCAACCCGTAACAGACGTAAATGGGTCTCTTTCTCAGATACCTCAAGTTCGGATTCTTCCGCAGGAGATCCCAACCAAAGTAGGCACAAAAACAGACAACATGGACAATATCAACCCCCCAACCAGATGCTTTTTTTAGGACAAATGGCCCCCAGAGGCGCATACTGGGGGCCCCCTCCACATCCACAGGCAATGGAGTTTTTCAACTACCCCCAGTGGGGACAACGCAACGAGAGGAGGAGAACCAAGCGCAGGTTCTAACTGAAATACCAATCTTTAACTTATCAGGATATGTGCTCTCAAAAGAAGAAACTTCCGTCCTTACCAAAGGACTATCATTTGTACCCACAGAACATACAGACTGGTTCCAACTAGACTCTGAACTATCGAATCTCTTTAGAAGTATCAGAAGGAAAGTGTACTTCAAGGATAAAGACCTTCGTCCAGAACAAGAAGACACAGGACTAAGAATTAAATCTACATTCAATCCTTTGGAAAACGAGGTACCCAGCTCCTTGCTCACTTTTGAAAAATGCATATCAAAAGAAATCAGAAAACTCCAAACTAATCCTCAACAGATGAGACAGAATTTGAACACTGGGGAACGCAAGGCTTTAACAACATTAGCAGAAAACAAGGATTTGATCATAAAAACAGCGGAAAAGGGGGTGGAATCGTGATCCAGAATCTCACGCAATACAAAGGAATGGTGATGCAATTGTTAAATACAGAAGGCAACTACAAAAAACTAAGGAAAGTCCCCTCATGTGCCATAAAACATAAAATCCAGGAAACAACTAGATTTGCACTAGAGCAAGAGTGGATTACAGAGCGGGAAGAAATTGTCCTCAATACTTCTGAAAATAGAACACCAGCATTTTATGCTCTTCCAAAACTCCACAAAGACAGCCTAAACCCTTCAGGCAGACCGATTGTGTCTGGTTGTGGTTCAATTCTTGAACCAATCTGCAAATTCATAGACCATTTCCTGAAGCCCCTGAACCAACAAACTCCTACGTGCCTAAGAGACACCATGTCCACTATCTCAAAATTTGAAGGACGTCAATTCAACAGCGAACAGGAAATCCTAATAACCATGGATGTAGTTAATGTAGTTAGCCTCTACACTAACATCCCACAAGAAGCAGCTATAGAATGCATTCAACATCATCTAACCCATTTTATGACCCAGAAAAGAGTTTCCACCAACTTCATAGTGGAATTGCTAGAAATTGCATTAATCAACAACTTCTTCACTTTTGATGATGATTATTATCTCCAAACAAGTGGGACAGCAATGGGAGCTGCCTTTGCCCCGAGTCTGGCGATAATCTTTATGGCAGAATTTGAAAAGCAACACGTCATTAACGCATCTAACCCTTTCCAAGATCAAATTTCCTCATGGTACAGATATATCGATGATGTCATCTTGATATGGAATGGGAATGAAAACAGCCTTACCTCATTTTTTGAGTGGATTAACACACAGACCCAAGAAATAAAATTCACCATGTAAAAGAGTAATACCGCCATAGATTTTTTGGACCTCACCATCCTAGTCAAGAATGGCAACTACAATGTGATCTTTTTATAAAAGAGACTGAGAGGAATACTCTGCTGCACTACAACAGCCATCACCCAAGAAATCTAAGGGATAACCTTCCATATGGCCAATTCTTAAGACTGAGACGCAACTGTACAGAGATGGAAACATTTCAAGAACATGCCATTAAACTACAAAGTAAGCTTCAAGAAAGAGGATACCCTAAAAAACTTGTTAAGCGGACCATAAAAAGAGCAAAATACACACCCAGAGAAAGCCTGTTGACGCCCAGGGTAAAAAATCTGGAGCAAGAGAATATTCTCACATTTGTCTCCACTTTTGGCCCTGACACAACTAAAATAAAAGGTTTACTGCAAAAATGTTGGCCTTTGGTACAATTAAGCCTGCCTGAAGAAAAAACACCACGAATGGCGCTTAAAAGATCCAAGAATCTAAAAGACATGCTTTCACATGCCAGACTAGAGAAGAAGTCACAAAGATCCACGCTCTGGAACATGCGGGAAATAAGGGGACACCACCCCTGTGGCACTTGTACGGTTTGCCGCTTCACCAAGAAAATGTCCTCATTCAGAATAGGTGAAAAGGACTGGCAACTCAGACAGTTTACAAACTGCAAAACAGCTAATGTAGTTTACATTATTGAATGTCCTTGTGGTCTTCGCTACGTGGGGCAAACTACCCGCCAAATCAACAAAAGGATCGGTGAACATAGATCTCAAATCCGATGTAAGTCTGCATCTGCCCCAATGGTAGAACATTTCATCGAAAACCATCATGGTCCAGACGATATCCTGTGGTGGATAGCAGACGCAGTACCGAACACAAGTAACGTTACTAACTCACTCAACCACAAAGAAGCGTGGTGGATCTTTAAACTCAAAAGCACTACCCACGGCCTCAATGAGATAGATCCCACACACTTTTGCAGATAAACATACAAATTAGAGCCTTACTCCCCTCCTCCTGAGGTACTTTGTAACTCTCCTGTCTTCTTGTTTAGACCACAATTGGTGGCATTTTACCATATCCTCATCTAGCTTGATGCTTGATGTTTTGGTTCCCATACTTCACTGCAGCTCACATAAGCCACAGGGTGCATATTCCCCTTCATGTACATATAGCATTGAGTACCGCGTTTCCCAATGCGCAAGCGTTAGCGACTAGCATCTTCATCTATGACAGTCTCGCTCGGTAACGCTACAGGAGTCCAGACACGGTCATGCGCAACCGCCGAACACTACCCGCAGTGCGCATGCACACCCGGCATCGCCGTGCACAGCTCGGCTTCTTCTTTTTCTTTTCCATTTACTGCTGAGAGCTCTCGCAAGTGTACGTGGCGCTCCGTTCGCAAGCTGCCCACGCGAATTTACTCGCCAGACTGCAGCACACTTTGAACTCAACTCAAGGTAACTAGAACCTCTTTTCTTCTGCAATATATAGCAGACTTTACTTAACCTATACAACAAATCGGGAACATTTACTCCCTTTCTCCATTTCATTTTCACAACCGCAGACCAGACAACGAACCTGGCTCAAACCAGCATTCTCCACGTACAGGTCAGACTTCTGCTGCCCTTGGCCAATACACCGGCTTCCCATGATTCTCCAGTATTTTTGGACACAGAAAATACCCAGCAAGGTGAGCGCCCGCCATTCTCACGCTCCATAGTCAATATATCACAGCCCGTATTAGCTGCAACTGTACACTTACCCTATACTATACGTATATATAAAAAAATTTAAAAAAAAAATGTGACTCCTGTATATTTTTCTGACTCCTGTAGCCTTTCACAGCCTGCCACTAGCGCCTAGAAGCTCACTCAATCCTGTACCCTATTCATCTTGGGTGCTACAAGCAATCCACAGAACCATGCAGCATCTCAGCCCCTAAGGTCAGTTCCGTATCTCCCTTGCCCCTGATTTTATTGTGGTGTACCATATTCTTGGAACAGATTGTGTTTTTTTAAACCAACAGTTTTTAACCCCTGATTCAGACACTAATAGTGTCCCCATATCTCTATCCTAGGGAGACCTATTCCAGGCCCAAGATGAAGGCTATCAGCCGAAACGTCTCAAGGACCAATATCTACATACCTCTCCTGGTCCCTAAATCCTTTTGATCTAAATCTAGACGTCGACCACGTGTTAGGTCACCCTCCAGCCTGGCTACAGACAACCAAGAATTTTCCCATTTAATGCTTTTGTTTTGGGTTGTCTTGCATTTTGAACACACGATAATCACTTGTCACTAGTGGTGGTGGTTTGTTCTTTTTTTGTTTTATTGCATTCTGTGAATTGATTTGGCCATTACAATGGTGTGAGGACAGGGATAAAACTGTGTTCTAATCTCCTGCACACCCAATATCTCTGAATGCAAATTTGTTCTGTATTTCTGTTTGCTCTTGGTACAAACAGCTTTTTATTAATAATACTGATGCTTGATTAACTAAATGCACCCAGCAGCAAAATAAATTGATAAGCTGTATATATGATACCTATTTTTGTCTGAACTACTTCTTGTACATCTCCACATTTACAGTGTTTTTGTATTTCCTTGGACACAATAGAAATTACCTGGGCCTACTAGAATCAGTAAGTAGTCCCGCCCCTAAAACGTTACACATCAGAACAGACCCCCCTTGTTAACCAAATTCACATTGCCCCAGAGCAGATGGGTGACATATTCTTTGGCTTGTTTTCAGATACGATTGGGGAATAAGTAGGCTAGAGGGTTGTTGGTCCTCTGACACGACGGTTGTAGATATACCTTATTAGTACCCCTTCCTCCCTTAGACCAGAGCTGATGCTGGGAGATGCAGAGAGATGCAGTCACGTGGTTTGTTTGATTAACAAATGCTTATAGCCAAATGGTTTATGCCTAGAAGATGGTATATTTAAATGCCAATGTGTCTGATGTATGATACTCATTAATTCATCCTGCAGAGTTCCTTTTTTATGTTTGTTTGTTTTGGCCTCAGATGAGAATGTATACTTAGATGCTTTGAACGGTCTTAAAAGAAACCTTTCATTACTTCCATGACTAGCAGCCAGCATATGCTGGTTAAAGCACAAAGTGTTGTTTTGAACTATTGGTAATGGAAATTGGGTATTATGTGATCCAAGTGTGGAGTTGGTTTATGTCTCAAGAGGGGATATTGTTGAAGTTGGAACCAGTGACAGTGTGATTAGAAACATGTATTGAGGGTTTGTGTTGTGCTCTCATGTATATAAAGTTTCTTATTTTATACCAAGGTTGTTCATTCATTGCCTCGCTGCAGTGATTGTGTGTTGTGTATTGCTTATCTGAACCAAAATATTTTCTTTGCAATGTCTTTTTTCTACTCCTCGTTTATGTGCATTAGGAACACTACGATCAATAATACTGCTGCAGTGTGAGTATATCGCAAGCAAGATAATAATGGTTGCACATTATTCAATGCAATGTTAGAGAGAGAGAGCATTGGTGCCTGATTTTTATAACATTTCTATCTCTGGAAACATTCCTAGATAATCATTGCTCTGCTCTCTTGCTCAGTAGACTAAAACATCTCCTAAGATCGCATCAGCGACTGTTCTAGCCACTGTTGGGGGCTGATAACTCTCAATTATAGCTCCTTGGAAGGAAGGATTCTCTACTGACTGGGAGGTTGAAAGCCAATTTTCAACACCAAAAACATATTAGATAGACATATGCATGTGGACCATTTAGATGACTTTTTTCCACTTCAAGTTGGTGGAGGGCCTACTAACTGAAATGGAAACTTGAACAAAAGCATAGAAAGACACTGCTCCTAATACATGTCTATTGCCTCTCCCCAGTTTATGGATCTATCTCAGGGAGGGTCTGTTTATGATGTGTGGTGATTGCTTATGCGAGATTTTAATACTTCACATTCTTAAAATGCATTTGTTTTAAGGAATATTTTAGAATTTATATTTACAATTGTTTCTATTTTTGTTACCTGTTTCAAATAATAAAGTCCAGTAAGGCCAGTTTGATTGAATCTATGCTACAGCTAGTGCAATGTAAACTACAAAAGACAGTTGAAATGAATAGTTATGCTAGCGTAAGACAAGAAATTAATCAGAATAGATTGAATTCTGAATTAGTTCTTAACCTTCTGAGACATATTAGTTTAGTTGAACAAGGGTGATATTCCCCTAGCCCTGAGACTACCTCTGTATTGCCAATATTCTCACTGAGAGACACCTGTGGCCCTGGTACACCTGGCCACAGACACAATGTCAAGTTACCAAATACATAATTTCCCCTTCCCAAACACACCCAGAGAGGTATGATACAGAGGAATATTTAGATATTTAGGTGACAGAAGGAGAACATTATAGTAATCCCAAGCAAACAATCACAGAAGAAATGTATCAAAATTATTAAAAGACCAAGAATGACAACCTACACTCCAATATAGAGACCATGTAGCCCATCAGCCTAACCTTAAAAAACATGGAGTGCACCCACCCACCCCCCAAAAAAATGCTCCAAACTGATGCCTGCACCAGACACCTTTAAAGGTAGCTGAGGAGAACAGTACTTCTCAGGTTAATATAGAGACAGGGCGTCAAAAACCTACTTTTCTGCTATTGAAGTTACTAACAGGCGGAGGACACATTCTATTCAAAGCCAACCAAATAACATTCATGTGGCTTGCAAAATACTGATCCAATGATACAAAATACTTATGTTAGTCTTGGGTACTTAGGATTTAGGCATATCTTGGGCTACATATACTCATTCACCAGAGACAGTAAATCTGAACCCAGGATCATGTACCCAGGGTGTTAGGCAGAATCATATGCAGTACCCTTTGGGAACACTGAACACAATTAAGACTACAAGTGACAGTACAAATTCGTCTTTGGTATAATTCTTTACTACACAGTAAAGTGGTAGAGATGTCTGAGCAGCCAGACTTATCTCAAGAGTAAAGTGAGCAGTAATAATAGTTTCACAAAGGACAGCAATTACTATGGTTCAAACAAACATTGACTCAAGGTTTCTGAGTAAAAGCATATACATTTATTTACACATCAGTTGTAAAACAATTCACTAAAGTAAAGCAGTAGAAAAATCACACTCTTAATATACTACACACCACCCAATATTTGGACAAGTTAAGCTCAAAATGAAGTGTGAGCAAAATGGCACTCCGGCAATTTAAAAGGGAGGGAAAGACAAGGTTAGACAAACATTAAGCAGTACCAACAAGTAAGTAAGCAGGGCAATCTAGAAAAGGCTACTACAGCGAGGAAATCAAATCAAGAGGCCTGAGCCAAAATCAATGGACCAGAGTTTTTGCAGAGGATCACACAGTTCAGAATAGTTTGCGGTTAAGTCTTTGCCAAGAGTTCAGAATGAAGTTGATCGGAAGAAAAGTTACTTTAAAGAATAGAGTAGGACAAACCCTCGGATTGGCGAAAGATTTCAAACACTTTCACCACGGTCGAACGGAACAAACAACTGGGTTATAACAGTACCTTAAATGAAGAAGAAGGCTGTAGCGGAGGCAGAAGTTCCTGGCAGGTCCAGCAGGTTCACGGTTCCTGAAGCAACTGTCGGACTGACATGAAGTAGGAAGACTGGAGGGTCCTGCACTGCCCAGGGAAGAAACCAGCAGCAGAGCAAAGCAACAATTAAAAGCTGTGCTCCTTAAAACCCAAGCAGGTTCCAGTCCTCCTGGCTATCCTGTTCACTGTAGCTGTGCACATCAAATTTGACCAGAGGAGGGAGGCCTGGCTTGTAGTTTGGCAAACTGGTTGGTCCCACCAGCTGAAGAGGAGAAGATTCCTTGCAGATCTTCCCTGTCATCGAAGTTTGGAGATTCAGACCCGCAGCAGGGCTTCACTGTGAGGTTCAGTCGTGGTAGAGGTCCTCTTTTGTCAGCTTCTCTTTGCTTCTCTCTATCCAGTGGCGACTCTGCCTTCTTGTTCCCAGAGACCTGCTTTTTATGCAGTTTTCCCCCATTCACACAGCCTGAATGTCAAACACACAACAGGGTGGCTTTCCTAGCGGGACAGTCACTACAGCCAGTCATACAGAGTGTGACATGGGTCTCCAAGGAGACCCTGTGCAGGGAGTCTCAAACCCCTCCCTCACATCTTGTCCCCCTCAGACATTCAGGCGCCTAAGGAGGGCTTCTGTGCAGTAGCCCACCAAACGACGGCGAACAAAGGAACCAAACCTGTTTTGTCGCACCTGTTTTGAACCTGTTTGAGTAAAACACAAGAAAGACCTTTACAAAAAGAAATGGCAAATAAACCCAGCCGGAACCAAATAAAAGTAAATGGGGTCCAGCGGATTTAAGTTTGAGGCTACTAACTTAGCCTAAAACAGTACCAAGTCTATTTAAATAGACCGCAGTAGGAAAAATAGGGTAGATACCACTGCCACCAGCCAAATCTTAAAGAAAGGGGAACGAAATAATGTTCCATGAGAAACAGACAAAAACGGATAACTATTAACCCTTTCCAGAACTCTTTGTAAGATAGTTTGTACTGGGTCTGTGAATTTAAAAAGACTAATAAAGTCAATGGCAACTTTACATGTTCTGGGAGACAGTAGTCAGTCCCAGAAAATGGAGTTTAAAGTGGGAAGTCTGAAAAAAGACAACCCTGTGTCACTGCACTAAATGTGCTGTGTAACACACAGTAAAAAGATGATGCCTATGGAGTAGGTGAAGCTCCACAGTTTATGAACACAAACATGTTAAACACACATAGCAAAACACATGTAAGAGTGGGAAAAAAAAGCTCACACTCTTACCAGATGAACAAAATTAATCATAGATATCCAGCAAAGCTGCTGAGGGACTCTGTGGGTAAGGGAAATTAGCTATTCTGGAGAATTCTCCCTAACACTCGCCCCCCCAACCCCCAGACTAATTTACAAGAGGATTTAATCCCCTCCTGGGTGAATCTCTTCACTCTAGTCAGTTATAAACATCCTAGTGAGACAATCAGCATTTTGATGGTGACATCCTGACCTGTGCTCTATGGTGAAATGAAACACTTGCAGGCAGATTGACCATCTTAGAAGTTTTGTGTTCTCCCCTTTCATTTGCATTACCCATCTCAAGTGTTGGTGGTCTGTTTGAATCACAAAAGTAGATCCATACAAGTGTGATCTAAACTTCTTCAGAGACCACACAATGGCAACACATTCACGCCCTATGGCTGCCCACCTTGTTTCTGGTTCCTTCTGTTTCCTACTGATGAAGCAAATTGGGTGCTCCCTAACTTTCTCATCCAGTTGACTAAGGACTGCACCTATACCTGTATTGAATGCATCTGTCTGCTCAATGAAGGGTTGGTGATAATCAAGACGTCTTAGGACTGGAGCTTGACAAAGGGCTTTCTTCAGGTTTTCAAAGGCTTGAGTGCACTCCTCATTCCATCCAACCTTTTTAGGGAATTTTGGAGAGGAGATTACATTCAAAGGAGAAGCTATTGGCCCATAGATCTCAATGAAATTCCTATAGTACCCAGTTAGACCTAGGCAGGCTCTCACTTGGGTTTGAGTAGTAGGGGTGGCCCAGTTTTGTACAGCTTGTACTTTGCTAGGCAATGGCCTTATTTCACCTCCTTCTACCACATGACCAAGGTAGACCACTTTGCTCTGACCAATTTGACATGTGCTTGCCTTTATGGTCAGATTGGCTTGCTCACGAGCCTGCTAAACATATCCGAAGTGATCAACATGTTATTTCCAAGTAGGCCTGAACACTGCAATGTCACCCAAGTATGCCATGCAGAAGTCCTCCATCCCATTCAGAACTTGATTGACCATCCTTTGGAATGTAGCATGTGCATTATTCAATCCAAAAACTGGTAGAGGGCTGTTGGGGTTGAGAATGCATTCCTTGGCATGGTCTGTCAGGGCTATTTGCCAATAGCTTGACGTCAGATCAAATGTACTGAGGTACTTGACTGCACCAAGTTTATCCACCAGTTCATCTGTCCTTGGCAAAGGATGGGCATCAGTCTTAGTGACTGCATTTAGAGCTTTATAGTCCACACAGAAACTCAACTCGTTGGATCCTGCCTTTGGTACTAGAACAACTGGACTAGACCATGAACTTGTAGAGGGCTCTATAACCCTGAGATCAAGCATCTCATTGACCTCTCCTTTGATGAGGGATCTAACATGTTCTGACATTCTGTAACCTCTGCTTTTCGCAGGTAAACAGTCACCAGTGAGAATATCATGCTGGCCCCATGGGTCAAGCCTGGTGAAAGTGAAAACAGGGAGGCAAACTGATTTACCAGAACCTTGCACTCCTCCTGGTTTTCAGATGTCAGATTAGAAGAGAGATTGACTCCTTCTATGTTCTCATCCAAAGGCTGGCCTATGAGGAGGTCAGGTAGAGGTTCACTCTCCTCCTCCTCTTGAGTTGAAGCTAGAAGCAAAGCTCCCTCTTCTGGTCTTGAGACATATGCCTTCAAACGGTTGGTGTGAAAAACTCTGGGAGCCTCCTTAGGTCGGCAAAGTCCACCAAATAGTTCACCTCTCCAAGTTTGCCCACAACCTTGAAGGGTCCTATCCATTTGTCCTGCAAGGCCCTCTGCCTTGCTGGCACCATAACTAATACAAGCTGGTCTTGAGTAAACTCAATCATGCTGGCCTTCTGGTCATGCCAATGTTTGACCAGAGCCTGACCTGCCTTTGAGCTATCACTAGCTTCTGCCATCATGTGTGACATGCTCCTCCGGAGACCTATCACATAGTCAGTCACTCTGACATGCTTGGTGGAAGGAGCACTCTCCAACCCCTCCTTAATCAGGGACAATGGACCTCTGACTGGATGGCCACAGAGAAGTTCAAAGGGAC
Source organism: Ambystoma mexicanum (assembly GCF_040938575.1). Classification (NCBI taxonomy): domain Eukaryota; kingdom Metazoa; phylum Chordata; class Amphibia; order Caudata; family Ambystomatidae; genus Ambystoma; species Ambystoma mexicanum. The sequence continues at coordinate 331,888,949 of NC_090933.1, read as the reverse complement.
TGTAACCAACTCCCTCCTGAGAGAATTTTCTATAAGCAAAGAGAGGGCATAGCAGTAGAAGGTCCCACTTTCTTTTAAGGGGTTCCTATAAAGCACCTATCATGCTCTTCATAGTATGATTAAACCTCTCTACCAGTCCATTTGCCTGTGGATGGTAGGCTGTAGAGAACTTGTAAGTGAGACCACAGTTTTTCCACATGGCTTGCATGTAGTGGGACATAAAATTGGATCCCCTTTCGGATATCACTTCCTTAGGAAACCCTACTCTGGTAAAAACACCAGGTAGAGCCTTAGCCACAGCCTGAGCCATAACAGTCCTCATAGGTATTGCTTCAGGGTACCTAGTAGCATGGTCTACTACAACCAGGATAAACCTGTTCCCTGAAGATTTGTGAGGGTCAAGGGGAACAATGTCGATGCCCACACTCTCAAAAGGAACTCCCACTACTGGGAGAGGCACCACGGGTGCCATATTCTTGGCTCCTCTCTTGCCAGAGGTTTGGCAAGTGTGACAGCTCCTACAGAATTTGTCAACTTCTGAACCCATTTTAGGCCAGTAGAAGTATAGGGAGAGCCTGTCCTTGGTCTTTTTGAACAAACTCAAATGACCAGCCAAAGGTATCTCATGGGCCAACTCTAGGAACTGGAGTTGGTTTGCTAGGGGCACTACACGTTTTTTGAATTCCCCAGGGATAGACTCAGTCAGTTCACTGCAGTAGAGGCCATCTTCCCAGTGCAACCTATGCTTCCCAGGCTCTTGCCCATCGAGCTGAGAAGCTGCCTGTAGGCGAAGACCTTCAAGAGTAGGACGCTCCCTTTGTCCTCTGCTGAAGTTTGCCCTGTTGGTTCCACCTACTGCCAGTAAAGACTGCAGTTCAGGATGGTCAACAGGCTCCAGATCTCCAACTAAAACAATGTCTTCTTCCAGATCTGACTCTTCAGAAACTGGATCAACCACACAAGGTTGTACCTCACACTCATCCTCAGCAAGTGGAGGTGTCAGAGGTGTGACTTTGGACAACCGTGGGGATGTCCCAGTTGGTAGCACCCGGGTGCTATCTGTCTTTTTCTTGGAGGTCTTGGGTTTCCCCTTTGCCTCTTTCTTTCCAGAAATAGCAGTGAGCAACTCCTGTGGTTGGGAGTGGTAGTTTCCTCTACCAAATTCTCTGGAGAGCCTCTCAAGGTCATCTCCCTTGCAGGCCTAGTGAGCTCCTGTTTCCTTTTACTGGGAGACCTGGGGGTACTAGCCACAACTCCAAGAGTTTTCAGGTCATTACCCAACAGTACTCTCCCAGGCACTTCACTCTGCATACTAACAGGTATTTTGACAGTCATATCATTACACTGGATGAGAGCTGGTAACTGCGAAAGCATTTGCCCAGGGCCTCCAGCTAACTTGGTTAGGCCTTTGGTTGCCTTAGCAACACCCTCCACCTTGAAAAATTATTCATCATCCACAGTTATGCTTGCTCCAGTGTCTCTGATGGCAGGAGTCTCCCGGCCATTCACAAGAACACTATCTTTATAATATTATTTCCACTTGGCATAGGTACGTCTTCCTCTGGGGAGAAGGCTAAGGAGACAGTGTGGACCCCTGAAGGTTTACCCTTACATCTGGGATCCCCTTTCACATAGTTAGTTGACCCACAAACATAACATTTCCCAAATGTTTTGATGAATGAGGGCTTGTTCTGACCTCTATCTGGTTTGGGTCCAGATGGGACACTAGCCTGATTCGGTTTCCCTTGTGGCTTGCCTGTTTTGTTTGGGGCCCTCTTTTGGATTGGAGGTATTAGAATTCTCTTAGTTATCTTTCTTTAGCTGCTTTCCCTAATCCTTCCTCTGAGTTGCCCCAAAATCCTTGTCAGTAGCCCTGTTAGCAACCCACAAGTCAGCAGCCTTAGCTAACTTCTTTGGATCTATCTCTTTAGAATCAGCCAAGTGCTGTCTGAGCTCAGGAGAGCAGGCATCATAAATTGACTCCAACATAACAAGATTTTTCATACCTTCATAAGTGTTTACTCTGTAACCCTTAACCAAACCATCTAAGTTTTTCAAACATTCACATACCCAGGTAGCCCAAGGGGTACCATCATGCTTTTTGAGGGTCCTAAACCTCTTAAGGTACTGGGAAGGCGTCTTCCCAAATCTAGAAATTAAAGCTAGGTTCACACACCCATAATCCATCCTATCCATCTCCCCCAACTCCATCACAACATCAGATGAAAAAGTGGGTAGCCTAGAGAAGAGCCAAGGAAGCAACTGATTCCCTGTAGTGTCTTGAATCCCATGGTTATTTTCAAACATTGCCAACCAATCCAAAGTATCAAGCATAGCCTCATACATACCAACAATTTCTTTAGGCATACAGGGTCTCTTAAGACTGGAAGACCTAGAAGACTCTGGAAAGGATGCATTTTGCAAAGACAACTTTATCATTTCTAAGGCATGATTCAAATCCATTTCTCTGAGCTTAAGTTCTTGATGCGTTTGTTCAGTTTGAGCATTTATACGTTTAAATTCCAATTCAAGCCTCATCTTTTCTAGCGCAATGAAACCAGGACTGAGTGTAGGACCTGTAGGGGTCCCAGTGGACAAAGGTTGAGGTTGCTGAGCAGGCAAAGGAGCAGTGAGGCCTACATTGTGAGACACATCTGCCTCATCTAACTCTTCAATTGATACATTATCATCCTCATCATTTTCCACATTTGGTGAGGGGTTAGGTATTTCAGATCCACCCTCCAGACTTGGTTTCTCTAACAACCTTTTAATCAAGTTTGACTTTTTGCCTTTAACAGAGAGATTCCTATCTCTACACACATTTTTCAGATAATCCACAGTGTAACTAAGGAGGGTCTCCTGACTGTAGCTTTCCATATCAGACATGGCCAATATTGCTTTTTAGTGATGTTTAGCTTTGTGGTTAGTTGATCCAAGGTAATAGCAGCACTCTAAGCGTAATCACTATACTTGATTTTCACCACTGTACACCAGTGTTAGGCAAAATCATATGCAGTACCCTTTGGGGACACCACACACAATTAAGACTAGAAGTAACAGTAAAAATTCACCTTTGTTACAAGCCTGTACTACACAGTGAACGGGTAGCAATGGATGAGCAGCCAGACTTATCTCAAGAGTAAAGTGAGCAGTATCAATAGTTACACAAAGGACAGCAATTACTGTGGTTCAAACAAACACTGACTCAAGGTTTCTGAGTAAAAGAATATACATTTATTTACACATCAGTTCTAAAACAATTCACTAAATTAAAGCAGTAGAAAAATCACACTCTTAATATACTACACACCACCCAATACATTCTGGACAAGTTAAGCTCAAAATGAAGTGTGAGCAAAATGGCACTCCAGCAATTTAAAAGGGAGGGGAAGACAATGTTAGACAACAATTAGGCAGCACCAACAAGTAAGTAAGCAGGGCAATCTAGAAAAGGCTACTACGGTGTGGAAATCAAATCAAGAGCAATAGTCAGTGGACCAGAGTCTTTGCAGAGGATCACACAGTTCAGAGTAGTTTGCGGCTAAGTCTTTGCCAAGAGTTCGGAACGAAGTTGGTCGGAAAAAAAGTTAATTTAAAGAATAGAGAAGGACAAGCACTCAGATTGGCGAAAGATTTCAGACACTTTCACCGCAGTCGGGCAGAACGAACAACCGGGTTAGAACAGTACCTTAAATGAAGAAGAAGGCTGTAGCTGAGGCAGAAGTTCCTGGCAGGTCCTGCAGGCTCACGGTTCCTGAAGCTTCTGTCGGACTGACATGAAGTAGGAAGACTGGAGGGTCCTGCACTGCCCAAGGAAGAAACCAGCAGCAGAGCAAAGCAATGAATAAAAGGTGCACTCTTTAAAATGAAAGCAGGGTCCGGTCCTCGTGGCTATCCGGTTCACTGTAGCTGTGCACAGCAAATTCGACCGTAGGAGGGAGGCCTGGCTTGTAGTTTGGCAAACTGGTTGGTCTCACCTGCTCAAGGGGAGAAGATTCCTTGCACATCTTCCCTGTTGTCAACGTTTGGAGATTCAGACCCACAGCAGGGCTTCACCGGGAGATTCAGTCATGGTAGAGGTATTCTTCTGTCAGTCTCTCTTCGGTTCTCTCGATTCAGTGGCCACTCTGCCTTCTCGTTCCCAGAGACCTGCTTTTTATGCAGTTTTCCCCCATTCACACAGCCTGGTTGTCAATCACACAGCAGTGTGGCTGTCCTGGCGGGACAGTCACCACAGCTAGTCATACAGAGTGCGACATGGGTCTCCAAGGAGACCCTGTGCAGGGAGTCTCAAACCCCTCCCTCACATCCTGCCCCCTCAGACATTCAGGCGCCTAAGGAGGGCTTCTGTGCAGAAGCCCACCAAAGGACGGTGAACAAAGGAACCAAACTCGTTTGTTGGTTTGTTGCACAGAGTATAACATGAGAAAGACCTTTACAAAAAGAAATGGCAAATAAATCTAGCCGGAACCAAATAAAAGTAAATGGGGTCCAGCGGATTTAATTTTGAGGCTATTAACTTAGCCTAAAACAGTACCAAGGCTATTTAAATAGACGGCGGTAGGAAAAATAGGGTAGATACCACTGCCACCAGCCTAATCATAACGAAAGGGGGAACAAAATAATATTCCATGAGAAACAAACAAAAAGGGATAACTATTAACCCTCTCCAGAACTCTATGTAAGATAGTTTGCACTGGGTCTGTGAATTTAAAAAGACTAATAAAGTCAATGGCAACTTTATGTGCTCTGGGAGACAGTAGTCAGTCCCACAAAATGGAGTTTAAAGTGGGAAGTCTGAAAAAGACAACCCTGTGTCACTGCACTAAAGGTTCTGTGCAACACACAGTAAAACGATGATGCCTATGGAGTAGGTGAAGCTCCACAGTCTATGAACACAAACATTGTTAAACACACACAGCAAAACACATGTGAGATTGGAAAAAAAAGCTCACACTCTTACCAGGTGAAAAAAATAAATCCTAGAAATCCAGCAAAGCTGCTGAGGGATTCAGTAGGTAAGGGAAATTAGCCATTGTGGAGAATTCTCCATAACACTGGGGAATTAAAATAATGTATCTTGGGAAATAAACCAATGTACTCCTCCTAGAACCACCTACCTTTATAAAGTTCTGTCTCATCCTTCTAGGTTCCAGGATTACAGATCCCTGTATCAGCCTGAATGGAGACAAAGACAGATACAGGAGCCAATACCAAGCAGCAGTCAAGCGGCCTGAAACAAGATTACACAATTGGAGCAACAGGTGAAACTAATGACAGAGAGGATTGGCCAAATCATTAAATCCCAACAGGAAAACCTTACTACCAATGCTTGTAGAAACATTCTCCTAACTGAATTGAAGGGGCAGATAGCTAATTAACAGGGGGATAATTTTCCAAATGAAAATACACAAGGAGATGATGAAAAGTGGGGTACAGTAGAAAATATATATCAAGCTTTAGAAGAAGATTTGTTTAAACCCAGTGAAAACCCTCCTGTGTTTTCTGACAAAGTGGAGACCAATAGCCACACCACTTTATTCCTTGAGGGAAAACCAAATAAAAGAAGAAGTTCAGTGAAGAGAAACATGCAACAAATATATTTGAATTGGTCGAGAACACAAGGGTCATAGGGGCAAGGTTTTCCTAGATGATACATGGATTTACACCCCAAATAGAACAACCAATCAAACTTAAAAGAAGAGTGAAAATGATTTCAAAGAAAAATTATTATTACCACAGAAGCCCTAAAATACAAGCCAGCAATTTAATAAAATAAAGTAAATCCAATTGAGAGACAAAAAAGAGGGTATTCCTTCATCTTCAGATCTTTCTACATACTACATTTCTAGCTAAGGAAGTGACCCGTAACTTGAAAAGGGGTGGACATTCATCTAATTGTAATTTCAAAATGTATTTATCTTCATACAGAGTACTTGAGCAACCACTCTGAATTTGAGCTTGAGCAAACACCAGGTCATGAAACTCAAAACATGACAAAGATATATTCATAACTGTCCACAAATTCATACTTTCGCTGTACATTGGAAGTGAAAGATACAATGTTTTTCATTCTAATTCAAATACAGGGACAGTGTGACTTATCACCTATCATGGATACAGGGTCTCAAGCAACCTTAATATCTTGAAAAGTACTCAGGTTTGAAGAAGTGATGAGTTGAACATCATTGAAATAGCCTCAAATGTCTAATTGGAAAATTACCCAAATTTGATGGAAAACAAGATTAGTAGATGTAGTTGCTAACTTGGAAATCAAGATAGAGTGACATTGGCTCAACGATCTGGCGAAAGTCATTAATCCTCAGTGCATACCTTCCTTACAGGGGAAACATTTACTGTGAAGGCTTTAACGTTTGGTATATTGGATAAACTAGGTCCCCCAGACCCAAACCGTTCACCCGATGAAGTTGACAAGAAGGGCCAATTATGTCAGTTGAATGGTAATTATCTCAGATTGGAAAGCATCCAGACAAAGTCAACATGAATTTCAAAAACCATCAAGCAACTGCCATTAATATCATATCTGTTAAGAAACACAATGATAGCAAAGGGACCTCCACTGAACATTTAAAAATAAACCTTCCATCAAATAAAGATTGGTTCTCCGCTTTGGATGAAGACTTGTCAACACTGTTCAACTGCTGGAACAAGAGGAATAATCTGAACTCATAGTTGAGGTGGCCATTGAATAAGATTTAAAAATGGATCAGAAGGAACAGTGAACAGGAATGTGCATTATTGCAGGGAGTAAGGATGGATAGGGGCAAGGATAAATACTTGTATTATTACATGTATATTGCAAACTAACAAAATACATAAACTGGGGAGTAGGAAAATCTATAGCCTCTGTATCTACGCCTTCTGTTAAACAACCTTTTCTATCCATTTCTAATTTCAGTATAACTACACATGTTTCTAGTCTGGAAATTGAAGCGTTGGTATGGAGTGGGCTGTTGGAAAAGTGAAAACATCCAGAGCCGGAGGTACCGAATTATAGAAATCAACTATAATTCCAGACTTTTACTTACAGAAAAGAGGAGCTAAAGAAGACCTAAGACAAAGAAAGCCTGCCAAGATGGGCATGTTTATCATCAGGTCCATAAGTGGAACCACAAAAAAAAGTTACAAAAATCAAGAATATGAAAGTCCACTGCTGCACCCTAGATCATCTGGGACTCTTAAAAAACAGAGATCTTAGGAATCCCATTTCCCTCATGTTTTCCCATTAACAAACTGAGGAGCAAGGGGCAGAAGACTTGTTGTGTATTATTTCATTGAATATATGGCTCCTAATAACCCCTGGTCAGAATATATCACACTTAAATATTATTGATTGATGTTAAATATACATGATTAAGTGACTGGGAAATAATAAGCCCACAATTCAGGCTGCACTTAGTTAGCTCTGCACAAGGATTGCGTTTAATTATCAGTGGGTGCTACTATGGATGGTGCACCAGGCTAGCCTGAAGTTGGGATATTAACAGTAAGTGAAACAATTACACCATACACCATGCCCATCTCCCTCTTGATTAAAAACTTTTAAGACTGATAAATTAGCTTGTGTTAATTCAATGGTATGACCAGACCAAAAGTGTAATTATTCTATTGAACTCCAATGAATTCATAAGGTTTGTATCAAACATGAAGCTCTTCAAATGTTTGCATACATATGTATAATTCTGCTGTTCAACAAAGAGTTGTTGATATAGTAACTAACACTACCTAGAATTTTTGTCACACACTTTGCACTTAAAATTGATATCACATGGTTTAGGACAAAATTGCCCTTGTTACACTTTAAAGTTCAAATACACACATTCCCATGTTCCTCTCACATGGAAAGTAACACAAAATGATAATCGTATGTCAGACCATTAGTCAATCAATCTCATTTTAACTCATTGGTAATAACCTCACACCATGAGATGTTGCCGCTACGCCAACATGTGTTTCAACCTCAATTACAGTCTTTCTCAAGGCTGGGCTTTTTTGATGACTGAAACTATGAAAGAATTGGCTGTAGCCAATATTGGTTGTGTGGGTTCATGTTAAACAAAGTGATCTGATTCCAACATTTTTCATATATTCTGCTAGGTAGTTTGATGCAGCATTAAAAAATAAGAATCTGTGATGCTGTTTTGGACAGAGGTGTAAAGCTTTCAATTCAATCTGTCCTCATTGGATTTGTAGAAGTGTCAACAAATAACCTCCGATTCGGTCTATCTTCATTAGGTTTGTGGGGGTGTCAACAGATAGGAGTTAAACTCCTCTTTATATGGATTAACCTTCCTGTAATGTCAGAGGTATACTGTTCTCAATTCAATCTGTCCCCATTGGATTTGTAGAAGTGTGAACAGACACCCTTGAATTCAGTCTATCTTCATTAAGTTTGTAGGGTTGTCAACAATTAGGAGTATAACTCCTCTATATATGGATCCACCTTCCTGTAAGGACAGTGGTATGGAGTATCTGGTTCCTTGCCCTGGAACATGTGCTGCAGTCCACCCGTGAATTGACCGGAAAACAAGCTCTGTTGTAGGCTTCAATGTAAAGACTTAATGCAATCATATAGAAGGTTTTCTTGTGTGCTGTCAGGTTCTATATGGAAAAAGACTGAGTGATCAATCGTTTACCACTATAACATATGTATTATAAATCACACCATCTACGTTGATAGATGTAACATTATTAGACTGCCATTACAAGTTAAAATGACACAAAGAGAACATTTCCATTTTACATGCAACATAGAAATGCTCACCTTGCTTTGAACTAAAGAGGTCTGTCTATGCAAAAGTAGGTGGTTGCTACAAACCGAATAATAAGTCACCATGAACATATCATTTGCATAGATAGAACAAGCTAATCAGAGCATCTGTCTTTATCAACTAGATTGGACCCCGTTCCTAAATTTTAATGTATACATCTACGTCCTGTGTTGCCTCAATTCGATCCAGATCCATTGTATTGTATTTTTAAGGTAATCGGAAAACCAATATCAAATGTCTACACCGCCTTCTAAGCCCTGAACTTGGAAAACATTATGTTTTTTAAAAAGAATGTGTGTGTCTCGTTAGTCCTCAGCCATTACAAAATAGATCATCACTGCATGTGTTTGTTAAGTTAAGTGACAGAGCTCAAATATCTAATTTCTATTGTTACGCGGATGATCCACCCAGGATGAATATCATATCTCATAATGTAATGTCTTTATTTTACCTTTTAAAAAACTGCATTCACAAAGAATGAGTGGGAAAAACATTTATAGCTATAACTTCTGAACCCCAAATGTATGATGTGTGCATAATGTGCATTTTTTAATAACTCCATTGTAGATGAAGTGACATGAAAACTGAAGGTATCGCCTGATTCAAAATATATATTCTTACAAATGCCAATATATCATTTTCAATAATATTACATCTCCATACAGACAATTTAAAGTACAATATTTCAGTTTAATTCCAGTTTAATTTCCATTCCTCGTTCCTGTTTCATAGCTGACACATTACATAGATAATCCAGTGGGCCAATGGAAGCAAAGAGGAGGGCACTGGTTTGTGTGAGAAAATGAAAGGAATTTGTCAGGTTCTGTCCAATCCAAAAGCCTGCATCAAATGATGTTTTGTGTGTGGGTAGGTAAACTTTAAAAACACATAGGAGTAAGAGAGACATCTACAAAACATTAAAAAAAGCAATGGTGGCAACCTGACAGAAATAACAGATTTGGATTCCAATTTGAAGTAACTTATGTGGATTTATTACCCGGCGAGAGTCAAGCAGAATGCAACACGCATTCTGATTGGCTCTCGCCGGGTCCCGAAGGATTCTCGGCTGGGATTTCAGCTGCCTTGTCCTCGGTGGGGGGCATGGCAGCCCCTCAGCCAATGAGAAGGCTGGAAGAGGGGCCATCCCGCTCCGAGCCTCCCCGCGGTTGAGAGGCTGCCTTCGTCCCCTGCCGGGGACTCGGGTAAGGCTTTTTTTAAATTCCCTTTCCTCCCTCCTCCCCCCACCTACCTTCTTGTTCCTGCTTCCCTGGTGAGGGACGAGGAACAAGGGAAGCCTCCAGCCATGTGGAGACTCGGAGCGGGGCCATCCCCGCTCTGCACCTCCACACGACTGGAGGCTTCCCTTGTCCCTCGCCGGGGACGCAGGTATGTTTTCCTTTTTTACTTTTTTTTTTTTAATCCCCTCCCCACTCCCGCCCTCCCAAATCCACTTACCTTCTTTTTGATCCTTTTTTGGGAGCTGATACGCTAGGAACACTTGTGTTCCCAGCGCCTCCGCTCCCGATGGCCGCCATGGAAAGGGAAAACGGACTCTGTTTTCCCTTTCCATGGTGGCCATTTTCTTGGTCGTTTCTTAATTATTTTTTTTCTGTTCTGAAACGCCACCGCCCCAGTCACGCACATAATGCAGGCCGGGGTACTAATAGCAATATGACCCGAGCGGCGGGGGCATTACTGACTCAGGTAATGCCCCGGGGCCTATAACTATGGGTCACGGGGCATTACCTGAGTTGTAATGCCCCCGCCGCTTGGGTCATATTGCTTAAATATTCTTAAATGGGACTTTTCCAGATGGGGCTGAATTAAGAGGTCTTTTCCAATGCAGGACCAGATTACTCAAGACAGATTTTAGAAGCAGGTACAAAGACTAGAAGGAAGTGCTTACCTGGCAAATGTGCCTGATGACAGTCATTATCCCTGCTCTGGACTTTTAAAAGACAAACCAAAAGTGAGTATTGTCATCCCAGATAATGTAGACACATGTCCTAATGATGCCAGAAAATGCACATTCAGATGTAATGTAATGAAATGTGTGTTTTAAAGGTGGTGGAGCAAGGACTGCAGCACAGAGAATATGTCATCCCTCAGCACCCTGTGCAACCAAGGCATGAACATGATCTTCAAAGCTAAAACAACCAAAGTTTTATTTGAAGTTGTCATGCAAAATGCAAGGCCCACACCTGCCCCTCCCTGAGATGCTGGCTTCACAAAAGAAATGTGAATATTAATACCTTCTTCTCTAACAAAATTGATACCGTAAGAGGTCTCACCTGTGCCCTAAAGCCAGAGGGAGACCTGCTATCCATAACCCTTTGCACTGCCCTCCTGGACCAACTTCACCCTCCTCTCACCCTCCTATCCTCTGAGGATCCCTCAACACAGTTGGTTCCTTTAAGCCTATGGCTTACATGGATGACTTTGTCCTGGCCTGGTGTTCATTGCATGGCACCTTCTCAACCCACCTTCTATGACCCATTGAACCTATAAAACTAAATGTCCATCACACATTTCCTGTTTTTCATGTAGTCTATTGAAAAAGTAGTTGTGACTCAGTTGCTTGCCAAAACTAATCAGCTTGGCCTCTACCAACATCACCAGTCTGGCATTTGCTCTGAATGCAACACAGAGACTACAACCATCCAAGGGTTGAATGATGCACTGTGAATCACTAACACAGGGGACTTTTGCCTCATAGTCCTCTTAGATCTGTGCATCACGTTTTACACTGTCAACCACTTAACACTCCTCTTCCTCCTCACTAACAGGATGGGTGACTCTGGAACTTAACTAAAATGATTTGCTTAGTTGCTGTCAGGGTTCTGTTAATTCTATGTTTTGCAGAATCTGACGCTGACCGTACAGATCCCCCAGAGTGTCCAGCTTGCAACACAACATATACAATGCTTCAGCCACTAAACGGGACAGGGGAGTGGGAAAACAAATAATGTTTCATACACGATTCAGTGCGGAAATATCTGCTCAAGTCTAGCGAGGGAAAAGAGAAAAAGATATAATAGAACTGATTATTTCCCTACTGCTTCTTCCCATCCCTTTTATTCCTTCCATACCTGATGAGCCTCCTCTAAAAGAATAGAAACTATGAATGTAAGTATGTCTTACGAAGGGGAGTATCCATTATGGCAGGGGTAGGGGGCAAACTTTAGAAAAAGTCTAGAGCTTTATGAACTCTAACCATCTGTCCACCAAAAATGTTGGACATTTTGGAGCACAAACTGAACTCCCACTCAATTCATTTGACATCTTTCTTTGAACTGCAGAGCATTAATGGTGCATCCTACTGTAAGTGTGCACTATACAATCAAAAACATATGCTAGTGACTTGTGTATACATTCTGAGTGAGACAGGAATTTATCAAAGCATGAGCTCTGAGGGAATACCAATCAACGGCAGATCTCTGACTGTGTATTAATTTAGGCTGCCATCTTTTATGAAAGTAATTTCAGCTGTATATTGTATTAGAACCCGGGGTGGGGGAGCCAACCAATCAGGTTGCTCGGATCGCAAACTGAATCCCGTGATCCAAGCCCACATTCCAAGCAACCTACCATCCACCCTTCCCTTGCCTCCTCATGCCCCTATTCTGTTCACCTTATTTTTTGACAGTGGCACAATGGCCACCACTGATCCAGCCTCCCGGGCTGCCCCACCTTCCAGCTCCATGGCATCCATTTTAGGTTAATACTTTCTCTAAATGAATGGATGCTGGGAGCGCGTCCCTCTCATTCATCCCAAAGAAATTGCTATCAGCTCTCTGGTTTTCCATATTGAAAGCCCAGGGTGCTAATAGCTAATAGCAATAACACCCAATTCGGTGGGCTCAATCACGTGGTAAGGGCCCATGGCCCATTGTTAAGCCCTGTGCTGCACTCAGGCCTGTAGCTTCAGCCCCGGGCCAATACCACCAGGTCCATCCCACTGGATAGGTTGTTATTACTTAAAATACAGAATTGATTACTAGAATTACTGACTATGGTGATCATAGTCAGTATGATCACCATACCTTTGGCCCAACATAGGTGGTCATGTGACCAGATAATCAGGATAGATATGGGAATAGTTATTTGAAATAGCTGTTCAACTCACCTATTTGCAAAAGCCCTGGTGATTTCAGCAATAGGGCATCCAGACTCCCCCTCTCGTCATTTGTGGGAGTGTCTTCATCCCATATGATAATTACCTCTCAAAAGCTCTGTAAGGCTATTTGCTGAAATTGGCAATATGAACAACATTTTGGAGTTGTGGTTACAATGAAGAAAATGTTGACGAATAGCGAGTACAATACATTACCAAATCATTTAAGTAAATTAAACGTTTGTTTACTTTGTTATATTTTTTTTAAAAAACCAGCATAAGTCCAGCATTTAAATTGCAAACTTGACTATACTGGAAAGATTTAATATGAGCATGAATTAGGTGTAATGTAAAAGTAAACAGTTTCTGTGAAAGACAGAACAAATATTTTCACATGTTTTAGCTTTTCTTTAGTGTGATATATTGGATATTGCAGTGAAATAAAAACTCTCCCAGAGAGGAAATGTTGTGTTGAAAGAAAGCATGCCCGGAAGTTGCATTGTTGTTTCCTCTGTCTCCTTTTGAAGTCAGACTATTCAGATTGCATTCAATACCAGTAGCTATAGACTGCTCTCAAATATACTTATTGGCTGAGAGGAGGCCAGGACTTCCCTATGCCAATTAAGCAATAAGCCACAAGCTTAGGGGGCACTACTGCTTCAGGTATTGCCCTGGGACCCATATTTACAGGCCTGAGCAAAGCAAGGGCCTTAACGCAGGCCATGGGGCATTACCTGAAGTGTAATATCCCCCCACCCCATGAGGGTTTTATTGCTATTAGTTCCCCAGCCGGTTGGACCAGGGTTGAAATGGAATCTTTACAGAAGTGAAAAAAGATGGTTGCCATGGAACAGGGAGAAGGGACTATCGAGTCCCTTCGCCCTTTCCATGGCAGCCATTCAAAAAACAAGAATAAAGTCACTAAAAAAGAGGTCTACCATGGAATGGGGATAAGGGACTGGACGTGGTCACATCTCTTCTTTTCCATGGTGGCCAGATGCGAACATACTGGAGATGCAGAAGAGGGCAGGTAAAGCTGTGTCGGGGTGGCAACTACTCGGAAACTACTCGGTGAAGGTCAATGAGATTGCATGTCACAATCGAATTGTCCCTCGCCGGGTACTAATGCTAACTAATACATAACATGTTTTGTTTTTTTTCAAAGCCTTGTTGATCACTTCTAAGTGTACATTTAAGTCCTGATATGCTTTGTATAAGTGTTATAAAAATAAATTGCATTTAATATTAAATATTCATAGTTGTCTGTGCCTATTCTGAATCTGATCTGTGCATTAATTAAAAAGGAATCACTTCTAATATATGTAATTTAAATTATGAAGCATGTTACAGATTGAATCACTAACGTATCCTTTTTCTGATGTTGCATGTAGTTAGTCTGCACATTTTCAATTCCCAGTGCATTTAGCACAATGGTCCTTGACCTTCCTTATAATCTTGAACATCGATGGGCAATGTGTCCCTTTAAATCCAACCAACATATATCTGTCTGTTTATGACTTTTGATTCACACACATTTTTCAGGGTTATGTTTGCTGATATCCTTCATTTTAACAGTTTGTGTTTAACACAAATATTGAAACAAAGCAAGTGTCAGTGGTCATTGCTTAGGAAGGTTTTTGCCCCTGTCAGTCATTTGCGTCCACCTTGAATGTTATGTCCATGTGGCTTTTACTACGACTGGTGACGGCATATAAACACTATGGGCCGGATTCATGGATTTTTTTGCACGGTTCAAAGTGGCTTTGCACTGCCTATATTGGGCCAGATTCCCAGAGCGTTTTCCCATGGGATTTTCCCATGGGATTTTCCCATGGGATTGTGCCATTAGAAAAGGCTTCTGTGGATTGTCTCTTGTATTACAACTTTGGAATAGTGCTTCCCAGTAATCCTTCAACAGTTTCTCTATTGTTTCAAAGACCATTGGTACATTCTGCTCTATTTTGAAGGACTTTCAGAAAGTATTATGAGTAATGTCTCTTGTGAAAGCGGAGAGTTCTTCCAAATAAACATAACACCAGCTCCTGGACTGATTGAGGAAGAGTTGCAGCTGGAGCAGTCCACTGATATAAAGGGGATATTTCAACTAATGAATGCATTTAAAACTAATCAATTAATCTGATTAAGCACCCCGTGACAGTATTATCCTACCTGCCCCCCCACAGACACACACGGCACGACGGCAGAAACTGCGTCGGGGCATTTCAACTTTTTGGAATGAAAGGGGCCTCGAACCTCAGGGGGGCCCTCAGCGACTGGTCCCCTGTTGCCTGTCAGCTGTCTTATAACACGGCAAAAGATTCCTTTCTATATTATTTCCAGTCTGGTGATTTAAATGTGCACTTTGTAGAGCTCACGTTACAACCTTCATTTGCTTGTAAGTGAAGATCTAAAGGGCTCGAGAGAATGAAGTTGGTCACGTGAGCGCTGGGACGTCCTAATTTAAAGCAAACAAAACACCCAGTTGTTAATAGTCGCTGATTATCATGAGACGGGCAAGAAGCTGAAACACTAAATTCCCGCTGAAAAGATATGCATTATTCTGTGTCAGTAAGGGGCTGATGTGGAGGAACCAGTGTCACAAGACAACTAAGTGATCATCAGTTTGCATTTAGTGTTTTAACTCCCTGCTGGTTGGCTGTCTCGTGATGATTGGCGGCTATTAACCCCATACTTGTCTGCATTATAATGTATGCACACCACAGGTGCCTCAGACTGTTTTCCGCCCTAACCAAGAGGTATATAGCAAGGGGGATAGGGGACAACCATCATGTTGAAATGCTGCCCCCACCCCACACCATTTCAGTCGGGCCTGCACGATTGCCAATATAAGTGTGGAAGGAATTATCGCTGCTGCCTAGCAGTGAGTCTCAGGTAGAATGTGCCATGTAAGGTACTTCCTTGGGGCACCTGAACAAGTCGTGGCACACTGCAAAGAAATGGCTTGTTTTTTAAATACAAAGAATAACTGGCTTTATAACGAGCCCAGTGCCCCCTCTTTATTGTGCCCTGGATGACGCCTAGCTAAGCATTTGGTGTTGCCTGGCCCAATAAACACTCTTAAAACAATGACATGTTCAGCAGTGAAGCCTTCAAGTCCCCCAACTGAGGGTCTGTGTAAGACAAGGCCGATCCAATTCTCTCACATGAACTTACTACCGCCATCTAAGTGCCTCCTCCAGTTCATGTTATTCGTGGGATCTATGCCCACGGATCTGTTTTACATGTATAGCAAAAGGGCCCTTTTGCAAAAATTAACCCACAACAAAAAACAGTTAAGTGAAGAGAATTAATAGAAGTGTGCAAAGCCGCCCATGTACTCGGGATTTTCATCGCGGTAGCACCATAATAATGCCCGATGCAAATTCAATTCCTTTTGATGCCCTGTGTTCCAAGTGCAGTATGACATTTTATAGTCCTTTAGCGCTCTCTGGTGGATAAATAGGTAATGAATAGCCTTCCAACTGCTTCAGGATCTAGAGCTCAAAAGTACAGAAAATGACCACCTTAAGAAAACGTAACCTGCACCATTGCCCACATTTCAGATTGGTAGCTTTGATGAGTGATATGTGATATTGATATGTTTTTCTTTTCAGGAAACATTTTGGCGCTTGCTCGATTTAAGACGACACCTGGCAGATGCTTCCTTTACAAGCATTGGCAATAGTGTTGGCGTTTGAAGTTGTTCAATACATTAAGAATAAGGAATGCACGACAATACCTGCAGCATACAGTGTGCCCTTGTATAAGCAGAACATGCCATTACATCCATGCCGAGGCGTTGCTAGTGGGGGCTAAAGGGGCTACAGCCCTTGGTCTTTCATTTGTAGCCCCAGATAGAATCTCAGGAGCTACAACCAAAAGGCTAGCTAGCCCCCAGTCCCGACAGTTCCGACCTCAGCGTAGCCCCGGGTTTTTTCCAGACCTATCAACACCCCTGCATCCATGCAACCCTGCTGCAGTTGGCACACCTACAGGCAGAGTGTCAGTCTTAAATTCATCCTTGAAGGGTTTCAGACAGCTTGGACAGAGTAGCCAGCACTCCGGTATTGATGCGGAACAGGGACATCTGTTAAACTGCCCGCGTTCCTGGCACTACAAACTGCCATGTTCAAACAGCAGCGCTGCCATCGGGGAGGGGCAGTCACAGTGTATAAATATCAACCGCAAGTGCCCAGCACCTAAAAAGAAAGACTACTCTGGGGCAGAAGCAGTCGGGGGATACGACAAGTCTGTTTTCTCTTTTAATCTGACAGACTGAGATGTGACATATAGAAAAAGGACTGAAAAGGTACAATGGTTTTAGCAGCAACAGCCCCCCTCTTCTAGCTTTGGCAGCACCATGATCCCTGGTAATTTGGGCACACACGATACACATGTACATCCTCTACACTAACTCAGCTGCACTGTCAATGCCTTCTCTTGTTAAACATCTTTACTGTTCACAAATGAATTAAAACAATAGTCACGAATAAAAAAAGAGAATGAGCGGCTAGAATTTCCCCTTTGACACGTGCCACAAAATCACCTAATAACCATCACTGGAAGTTTCAATTCAGTTCAGAGCCACATCAGCAAGAAATTGTGGGTATGCACATTAGTTCAAATGCAAGGCTTTTGCTCAAAATCAATACAGGCCAGCACTAATTTATACATAAATGAGTATACCCAAGACAGACATTCCTCATGACTGTAGACAACTGCATACATGGTCTCAGCCTTCGAAGGGGTTATCAGTGTAGTACAGTCTGACAGTCCTGTGGTTGGAGTCTTGGGGCATGTTTAACAAACAGCAGTAAAGTTATGGTGGGTTTAAAACCCACCACCATAACTTTACTGGTCATTGTTATATAATATACACACACATACACCTTTAAAAAAATAATTGATGTTGATTTGTGCTTGTCATGGATACTCTGATGTGATAATTGCAGCTATAGATATGCTACAATCACTGAGCTAGCTTTTGCTTTCTCTTAACCCAACAGCAATGTGTTTTGTTTAACCGATACTGATGGCATGTAAATGAAAACTCACTTGGGTGTTTACTTGCCCCATAATGATTCTGGCAGCAGTGCTAATTCTCCAGCCCTATCCTTTTCCTGTCGTGCATTCAGCCCTTAGAAACAAACAGAGATGGAAGTGTAATATAAATCATTGGTACGTCTTACCACTAGTTTGTTTGCTTTTTTATC
Source organism: Ambystoma mexicanum (assembly GCF_040938575.1). Classification (NCBI taxonomy): domain Eukaryota; kingdom Metazoa; phylum Chordata; class Amphibia; order Caudata; family Ambystomatidae; genus Ambystoma; species Ambystoma mexicanum. The sequence goes on along the minus strand of NC_090933.1, from coordinate 331,870,830 downwards.
GAGTGTACCTTTGGTTCAAAGTCTCCAGAAATGCGTCCTTGATGCTTTCTCTTTCTCCTGAGCCAAACATAGAATCCACTAAGGCCAGACATGCAAGCAAGGCCAGTTTCCCAAGTCACAGTTAAGCAGACACACAGCATCCTTGGTTCTGAAGGCCGTTACGGTGCTCAGGCTGCAAACACATTTCTTGTATCCATGGCAGAGCCTTTCGCATGCATGATCAAACATTTCCAACTCAAAGAGCTTGCAAAGCACCATTTACCTTGCAAATCTGTGATAGTTAAAGTGAGCAACACAAAGCACACATTTCAAGATTTGTTTATATCCATGATGTCTACATCTTGACAGGCAAAAAATAAAGTTGCTTTATGCCACTAATCAAATGTTTTCAACATCATGAATAACAACGAGCTGCAGGATTTTGACAACAAATCTCCATATCTATATGAGTTTAAAACACAACTTCTTGTATTTCATGCCGGCGGGATACCTGTTACGGTTAATTGAGAAGCCACCTTCAACACGGGGAGTCCCTTCCCTCCCCACTCAAGTGGTTATTCAACAGACTCTTTATCAGATTATTTTTTAATGCTATCTCAAGCACATATCATGCCACTTGGATCTCTTGCCCCTGAGCTAACACTGACCCAAGATCCAGGCCGGTGTACGGGAAATATACTGGTATTCATTTAAATTAAAAATAATATAAATTAGAACGAAAATGTAAACATAAAAAAACACTTTATCCGTTGCACAACACAATCAACTTCTCTCAGCATAAATAAATCACAAAAGTGAGTTAAATAGAAACAATCGCAATTATTCAGTTTCTGTAAATTTCACTTCAAAATATAATTACACTGATCAATAACTAAGGCATTTATTTACTGTTGTGTGATTTTGATTTTCCTGCAGGCTTAAAAGGCTAGCAGTAGGATTTCAAAATTGGTAAAATTACATATGGCAATTATAATTTCGCCCACACTTTTGGTTTAAAATAATCACTGGGTGATTTATCGCTTTGTTTTTCAGACCCCCTTGCTTTGATCTATGTTGGGAAGTCAGGCAGAAAAATTGGAATGCTTTGGGCAATTTTGGATTTCAGACCCCCCTTACTGAAGGGCTTGTGTTGAGGAAGATGGATGAAAAGGTTGGATTGATTTAAGAGCAAAAACACCGACCTTCCTTAAAGAAGTCTGGGTCAGCTGGACAACAAGGATTACCCAATTAAATTACAGGCTATAGATTTCAGCGCACACTGGGAAGTGAGCTTTGTTAATTTTGAATATGCTAAATGGGGAATTAATTAAATTAATATATTTGGTTACACAGGCTAAGGATCTACACAGTTGTGCCCCCCACCCAATATAAAGGGAAAGGTTTCAAGGCAAGCAAACCCCCCGCACCTTTTGGTTTTCCAGGGCTTAGTTCTACTTACATAGCAAGCCTCTGTTTAAGGTCCAGGAAAGTCAGATGCATCTCAAGACCATCTGGAAAGATATGGCAGGGGTCTGGTCACTCCACTCTCAAAGATGGCCTCCCGCTCTCCACCACAGGACCCACTTAGCTTTGAGGCCTTCCTAGTGATAGACATCTCCAACTGGATGTATTTTCAGCAATCTCCTCTAGTGTCTCCTTACAGCTGTCATGTGATATGTTTCATCATCCTTCCTGATGGTTTGTCTCGTTTCTCTGTAATCCTGTCTCTCCTTTTTATGTCTCTCTGTCCTAGTGCAGTCCCCCTTATATAGCAGCGATGACACCACCAATTTTACAATCTTGGGGAAGTACCCTGCAATAATTCCTGCCGCTAGGATTGGACAGTTACCCTTCTTTCTCTGCCCAAACCCCTCCTCCAAGTTAGGTTTGGTTTAGGGGTCTGGAGCAACATATGTCTATTACCATCATCCTCTTTTGTTCTCCTTTCAACGTTTTGGCAAAAACAGTTATGTATCACAACTTCATAACTCTACTAGCAACTGCCATACTAAACATATTTTCTCATTTATCTAATCATGGAGAATTAGGTATGCCGACCACCAAATCCATATGATGTTGCATGGCCATGTGTCACCTTTCGGCCATTTCCATAAAAAGCACAGTAGTTATGAATATGTAGGTTATTGAGCCTATCCCTAATTTCATTTTCCACTCACTCACTAACTCTCACATTTGGAACATGTTCATATCAGCCAGAAGCCTAGTTTAACTGGCCATTACAGTTCCCAGAGTCACAGGTAGATGCATTTTATATCTCCAAAATTGCATTGAAATTACATAAAAAATGTACCAAATTAAGTATGATTACTGAAAAAAAGGCCTAAATGATAATAGTCCTTGTACCTTAATTGTGAATCTTCCTATGGGACAAATGGCAATTTCTGCATCCAGCCATTTGTTTTAATTGGGTCAGCTTGTACCTTCATCAGTCTCCTTTGTGTTGGAAGCTTGCTCTTGGAAGTTGGTGCCATCATTTTCACACACATCAGTTGTGCTCCAGCCAATGGTGACCTTCCTTGAAGTCCCTGCTTTCAGAGCCAGCAGGTCTGGAGAACACTGAATTTTGATGCTTTGAGTGGGACATTTTTATCACGGGTGGTCATTTAATGGGAGATGTGACATTCAGGCTGGAAGTGGGAGTTTTCCTTTGTGAAGTTTTGCCCACAGCCAGAGACAGGGTCTGCCTTGGGCTGACATTTTGGATGAAGACAAAGTGGTTCTTCAAATGTCACAGGAGTTTTGTAGGTAAAACATAATATACATTGTTTTTGTCAACCCACATATCATGTTTTGTTTTCTTGACATTTGTCTGTGAGCACTGATATTTTTTTCCACTTTTGCTTTGTAAAGATGTTTTTCTTTGCACACACATGTGCAGGGCGTTTTTGTTTTCAATGTTTAAAAATCTTGTTTTCCATGTGGCAGGGATCTTTGATTCCTCCTTCTTTTGTAAATTAAAATGCTGCTTGTCCATTGGTAATGACAGGTAGGCCCCTTTCCACAGGGCTCTTTAAGTTTACTTGAAAAGCAAAAACAAAATCCAGGCCGTTTTTGTTTCATTGTTTAAAATCTTGCTATTCATGTGAAAGGGCCTTCTGTTTGGGGCCCTTGAAATGCACTCTGCATACCACCAAACTTGTAATGCCCCCCATAGTTTACCATTTGGGATGTTAAAATTAAAGCCACAATGATATTCTTTTGGCTTAACATGGTGCTATAATTATTTACATGCTGTCCAGTGGCTTTATTATGCTATTTGTGTTTTTTGTAAGTAAACTCTATAAGACAATATTTCTGTAGGCCTTGAAATCCAAACTATGTGTACCATCTAACGCTTGGAAGGTATGTGGTCAAATATGAAGAGTGGATTAAAATACTGACTTCACTGTTCAGCCAAAGTTTGTGATCCTGGTATTTCCCCCCACCCAGTCCTCTCCCTCCCCTCCTCTCACCAGCTGTCCCGCCATCCCACCCCCTCCTATTTCGATGCAACCAGAGTACCACAAGTTAATTTTTCCTTCCACCAGTAGAAACAACACAGTATAGGTGTACCTACATACTACACGCCTGTGAATACCACCAAGCCCAGCTCTCAAGTTAGCATACTAGATATGCTGCAACCGGCACCCACCACCCCCACGCACAACAAACAGCTACAGAACTGTAGCTACCCTTCCAAACACTAATGTGATGACTGCAACCTGTGGTGTTTTCCTAAGTAGGTGTTACAATGAAAATCAACAGGGGCTTAGAGTTATCAGAGGGGGGTTGCTGTTCCCAACAAAACTTGTTTCGACCACATCTTACAATCATGCCAGTTATTATAGAATGTTCTATACTGTTACATTGTGCACATTTGCCTTTGCAGTGTGTAAAATAAAGGTAGCAACCCCATACTTAGCTGAAGGACAGGAACACAAGAACCAAACCAGTGAGCGCTAACATTCTCCGATGCAAGGTGCAAAGACTAACGTTCTCAAGTGCATAGTGCGAAATAAGTAGAGGCCACTCATCCTCTGCACACGAATTCAGAGCTAAACCCTCTCTGCTGCAACGTGCTAAATAGAAGTAGAAAACAACATGGTTTAATAAACAGTTAACCCAGGCCGACCTGCGGAGTTTCAGGTTAAGCGCCATACTGACCAGCCACCACAATGAGCCAGGTTACACTGTACAACCCACTTCCTTCGGGGAGATGAACAGAGACACCATACACCCACTTGAAACTATTAATCAGAAGCAGCATTCATTCATATTCCCGCCAAACTGGTCAGCCAGTTTTCTCTGTTCGTTTTAAATGCACTTTATTAAAAAGTCAATTGTTTGATTTGGGAGCCACATAATTAACATAATGTTAATAGTACATCGCATAATGCAGACAACTTGATTCTGTTCGATCAAACTATGGTTAGTTTACAGCAGCAGTTGGACGCATTATTGAACTACTTGGACGACTATAGCCTAAAAGTCAATGTTGAAAAAACTAAAATGTTGACATTCACAGGGAAAACCGCACATAAAACAGTCTGGAAAACAAGCATGGTTCCTTAAGGGTGAAAATATTGGTGAAGTACCGAATCTCATGTATCTGGCAATCTGTATCAGCACTAGCCCGCTGGAGGCTTCTCAGGAGAATAGACTTAAATTAAAAACGAGAAACCTTACTTGTCAGGTTAAAATAATTATGAGAGAATTCTGCAAATTCACTTTACAACCTGTTATTGACTTCTACACCATGAAAGTCGTGCCTATTATAACTTATGGAGCCGAAGCCATGCCATCATTATCAAAGGATCTATTGCCAAAACTGGAGGGAATCTATTGGAGACAGGTGTTGGCTCTTCCTGACTCCACCTCCATTGACCTAATCCGAGAAAAAGGTCTTAAATTCACTTCGGTCTATAGTTCAATGGAAAACTCTAGCATTCTATTGCAATTGTCTTCTGAATAATCGAGAGGGTGGCTTCAGTGTTCTGAACCAGGCTGTGCTCCAATGTCTGACTACAGGCCAAATGCCTGGTAAATTTCTTGTTTGGCACCCTTGGATGAACTGAATTCCTTGGAACAAACTCTAATGACAAATCAAACCAGTGTAAAAAAAAAAAAAAAAAAAAAAACGGTTGGACTTGGACTGGATTTACACCAGAGAAAATGTCAGATCTCTAAAGCTGTATGGCCAGAAAGATCCAAATTGTAGAAAAAGAGGAAATCCCCAAGAGTACCTAAAAGAATGTCCCTGTAATTCACGCAGGAGGGAGTTTATGAGATTGATGATGAACCTAATACCCACTAAGAAGGTTCTGGAAGCAAGGAAACCAAAAACTCAGAGAGATTACCCCTGTCGCTGGTGTAACGCCCTGGTATTAATTCCCAGCGAAGAAAATGGATGGGTAAATTGATTGAAAAGTTTACAACTAGAACGGCGGAGGGATGGTGGGCATCTATCCTGTACGGGGAATGTATCTCCATGACTGTCGCCGCCCTACGTTTTCTGAAAGAAACTTTACATTCAGACTCTTGCACTTGAACTTTATTGTGTGACAAGTTACATTCTCACATAGCTTTGGAGATTTTACCTTATGCTATTTCCTTGCTTCCTAATCAGCAACGTTGTTTTCTTTTTTTATCTCTCTTTTTCTTCGCTATTAAACATAGTTTCCTGTAGCAAGCTTAAGGTTTTAAATGTAAAGCCGAATGCTTCAACAAAAAAACTAAAATAGTATATCGCATTTATTTATGTTATGTTCGGTAAACGTATGCGTTGCCTCTAATCTATTGATTACACTGGGGGAGGCGGCGGAGGTGAGCATAAACCGCCACATGTATTTGGAAGAATAGATGACTTAAGACCTATGTGTGCCACGCTCATCAGACTTCGCAAAGTTAGTTTTCCATCTTTGTGACCAGCATAGTCCCTAGATGTAACTTTCCAATTGACTTTTTCCAAAACAATATCTCGTGTATGGGGCTCGAACATAAGAAAAAACAGGGCAAGCGGCATTACGGAGCAATACGTACGAAACATGGGTTCGAGCCAAGTCACTTGTTTGAATCCATTGCACTCATGCTGCCCTATTGCAAACCAAAACAGTGAGGCAGGGTGGGGCAACAAGAGGATGAGAAAACTATTAGGAGAGGAATCAAAATAGTACATAAGTGTTAGGGGTCCGGCATATCTGGCCCCCACAAGGTAAATATGCACCGGGTGGCAGGGTGGCCCGATGTGCACGTGTCATACACAGGTCTCTGGTCACAACTGCTGAATCAAAGCCAGCTTTATTACATCGGTCACATGACCGTACACACGTGACCTTGCACAAGCCCTGTGGTCTGGCGGGTATGTCGCAACATCCCATGCCAAAGTTAAAAACAAATAATTCACGCAATAACAACATCAAACGGCATGAATTACAATGACCACTAAAAACTCACACTGCACTCGTGAGTCATTTTTTAACACTACTATATAAACTCTTTACAGGGGGTCCACTACCGAAGTGTGGGTGGTTCAGTTTATTATTATGTGAGTGATGTTGGTAACCACTTGACCCACTTGTAGTTCTGGCAAACACTGATTGCATGCTGTTTTACTGTCCTTCCTTTAAACCAGGAGAGTCCTACACAGCATTACAGTTTCTAATACACATTACTACTGGTTCCACTTTAAGCGTAGCATGTTTGCATTATCACTGCATTCTAAACATGGTAGGAGCTAATAAACATGTATACATTGGCGTGCTACACACATCTTTGGAACTTTATTAGTCCAGCAAACATTATGGATCCCCCCACTAGACGGCAAAGCCACACCAGGGACATCGGCGCGTTGGCCATGGGGCAGCCCATATTCTGAGTTCATATTCTTAGTTCACAAAAGAGTTGGGAACACCCCGCTGGCCGGTAAAGCCGCACCGGGGTGGGTCATCATGGGGTGGGTCGGCGGGTCGTCATGGGGCCCTCCCTCTTTGTCAGTTCACACAAGGTGTAGAGCACTCCACTAGCCATCAAAGCCATGCCTGGGGATAATGGGGACCACATCAGCTGTCGTCTTGCCAGCAAGTCACTGATCCAGCTGGGATGAGCATGCAGGCTGCCGTTACGTTACCGGTGGAGGATCTTGACAGTCCCTCCCCCTCCCAATGTTGCAGGGTGGTCCTTCTGGCTGCCTGGGTAGTTCTTACTCCTTGCGGCAGATGGTCTAGAGTCTATTGGCCCCCTTCACCCCCATGAGGATGGGGCAAGGGGAAGGACGCTCTCCTTGAGTCCCCCATTATGTGGGGAAAAGCTGACGGCAGTGGGCAAGGCTGTGCCTGTGTTCCCCCAGGTGGGAGTTTTTTTCTCACTACCAGGGTGGTGGCAGCCCCACCTTGTTGGAGCTCCCTGCTGCAGGAGAGGTACCATGCATCCATCAAGGCCATGTTGTGCCCAGGCCCCCCCCAGGCAGGAGGTCATCAGGGCCAGCCACATATTCTCTCTGTCTCTCTCAGGCAGGAACAAATCACTTTGATGCAATGGCAGCAGCAGCCATGATGTGGCCAGGCTCCCCCAAGCAGGAATTGATGTCAGCCTCCTTGGGCCATACCATCATTCCTGGTTCCCCTTCTGCCTGGCCGCACAAGCACTCTCTCACAGGAGAGCCACGGTTAGGCCAAGTCTGTTGCACCCTTTTCCCTTCCCTCAAGCATTCGTCTTGACTGGAGTCCTGGTCCAGACATCTTTGAGCTCCCCAGGCGGGAGTGAAGTGATTCATGGTGATGGGCGGAGTGCAGGAGAGGCAGAGGTGCAGTTCGTGTCATCTCCGGCCACACGTGAGAGGATGTCCCACTCCTGTGTTGACAGCACAGGCTTTGCATTCATTGTCTCCCCCTCTGGACGGGGAGTCCCTGTGACTACAGTCCATGTAGCGCCATCTGTGGGCTCCCCTACATGTGGGAGGTCCTTCTGGTGATGGAGTGCAGGAGAGGCAGCGGTCCAGTTAGTGCCAACCCCTCAAACTGCAGCGCCAGCACACAGGCCGCATCACCTGCAGGCGCATCTTTAATTAACCGAGTGGTAAGCCATGCCATTCTCTCTTCTCCAGGCAAGAGATTTAGGTGTGAATGTGGCAGCAGTGTTTGTCACTTCTCTCCCTCTCCTAAGGTGAGAGATGCCTGGCATTATCTTTGTTCTATATGTGGCGGATGCTGCACCGCTTCCCTCCCACCCCGGACTGGGGATTTATTATTATATATATATATATATATATATATTTTTTTTTTTTTGTGGCTGCCCCGCCACTCCTCCTCTCCCTGACGTGGGAGACTGATTTATTGTGTCAACATACCGCTCCTCCCAGTGTGGTGGCGGGCTGCTTCTTCACCCCCTTACATGACCCCTCCAAGGAAAGCAGTGGGCCATGCTACGTTCACTCCCCCAGGCAGGAGCTCTGATGCCTTCACTGGATGCAGCGCAACGCATCAATCTAATGGGCACACAATGGAGAGTGCTGTACCCCAGCAGCGGTCCCAGGCCCCGCTGGTCTCGGCCTGGCTCCCCCATCAGGGCGCAGCAGAGCCTTGTGTGCTGTCTGCGCCGGGAAGGCCAGCAGCAGCATGTGGGTCCTTCGATCCTTCTCAACAGTTATTAGGGGGCGGGTATATCCGGCTCCCACGTGGTGAGGATGCCATGGGTGACAGGGCAGCCCGGTGGGCCGTGGTGCACATGGCAGCCCCGGCTGCAATGAGCACTCATACACGGGTCTCTGGTCACAACTGCTGAGCGGAAGCCCTCTCGGCACCTTTATTAACTCGGTCACATGCTCACGCATGTGACTGTACCCACGTGACCCCGGACAAGACCTGTGGCCCGGCAGAGACATCACAACACTAAGGAATAAGGAAGCAGAATACATTTGCTTGTTGCTTACATAGTGCTTAAGCTGCATTGGAGCACCCGTAAAAAGGGACGTGTATGAGGGAGACAAATAGAAGTGCCTGGTTTAATCAGTTGGACACTTTAAGGTGCTACAAGGGGATGTAGCAGGAGAGCTGGTTTAGAGAAGAGAAAATAAACAAGTCTTTTTTTTAGTTCCTAAATGAAACTTTCCTGCAGTCACAGGCAAATTGGGACAAAGTACTTTGTGGATTAAGCTCAACGATACAACAACTCTAATATCACTTCTGACAACAAGGTTGTATTAAAGTTACCTTGATGAAAACCCAACACCAGAGCATACCAGTGAAAACGGCTTACATATTGTGACAACACATTTAGAAAACCCTGTTCTGCCACTCAACCAGCGAGATACATGTTTGTTTACATCCTGATTCAATTTGAACCATTAAAAGAATGCACCAGTCTGACATCTTCCCAACAAATATGATGGTGTTGTGTCTTGGTCTGCTGGTGTTGTCCCTAGTTCCTGCTTCCCCTAAATAGCTGTGTCTGGAATGTGGTGTGAGCCTGAGAGAAAGAGAATGCTGTGCTTCAGAGATTCCATGACTGTCAGTTGACAGGGAGAGACTGAAGGGAGATGTGGGCTGGTGAATTTTTCCTTAATGTACCTACTTACGTGAAATCCCTGTGGTCCCTGATGTGTCTCATGTACGAGTAAAGGACTTATCTTGTCACCTGACTCCTGGTCATTCTTTCTCCAAGGCACATCTCTTCATTGGTGATGAGGATTTTTGCGGGGGCATGCACCTAGCAGAGCGGAGCTCGAAGGAAGGATAATAAAGAAGGTACAGTGATTTTAGGGAACCTAGGAACATTCACCGCCCCCACCCTTTATGAGAGCTGTCCCTTTCAACAAGGTTGCGCATCAGCAAGCGTGGCTGGGGAGAAAGGGCAGCTGGGGTGGTAGCGCACCTGCAAATTGCAGGAGAGACATTAAAGGTGGTTTAGGGGCCTGGGATAAAACAGAGGAAGTAGAAGCACACCTGCAAGGGGCAGGCATTTAAAGAATCAGAGCCGGCAAGGGGCAGAGAATGGTGACCGGGGCTCAAGATGAAAAAAAAGGAAGGCTGAGCTCTAACTCCGCAACACGGCTGAATTGTTTACGAACCTGCGAGTGTGTGGCTGTGTGCCCAGCCAGCATTTTTCTTGGACCAGCAAGGGGCTGAGGCAAGAAAATCAAGTCGGCGAGGGGCCGCAGGAAGACAGATCAGCTCAGCGAGGAGCTGAGGGAGACTACCTCGAGGAGCAGTAGTGTGGTGACTGCAAGGCGCAGTTAAAGATTAAGAAAAAAACTCACAGCACGGCGAAGGAACACGGCAAGCTTGAATTGCTGTGAGAGCATTTAGTGATATGCAATGCACTGCCAGGAGTAATACCATATGGCAAGGGACTGTAAAAAGCCTTTCTTTATTTGCTGTGCCAGTGTGTTGTATATAGAGAGTGGAACTTCTGTGGGGTTGAGAAGTGCGGAGGTTCTGCACCGTTGGGATCATTAGCAGATTGATGAAATCGGCCAGTTCCGCAACGGCTGTGACATCAATACCGAAGATGGAGGTTCTTTCCTCTAGTGCTAGCAATGCCGATGAGAGGCAGAGGAAACTAGTGATGCCGGATCCCGACGTTGGGACGATGGATCCATATGCTGGTAGTGACTTGGAGAGTTTGGGGTGAAGTGAATTTCAACCCGATGGACTCAATAGATGCCCGCTAGTGGATTTGGCAGGCACTGTTGTGGAGAAGTCATCCCAATGGTACAACTGTCCTGACAAGGAGGGGCAATGCGTCTATTTCAAATACTCAGCGCAAGACACAAGCACTGGTTGTGTTGATACAATGACCTCACAATCCGCTGGAGAAAGAAGGTACTGTGCCCGCTATTTTCATGTAGCAGTTTCCTTGTGTGATGGCTGCATGCCAGCATGGAAGGAACTTGAGACTGACTGGAAAGATGATTGGGGTTACTGTCGCTGTTTTGGCTCTGAGTTAAGTGAACTGGAGAGCAAGGACGTAATGATTTTACAAGAACTCGATCCTGATATTATAGCGTTTTTTGAAGAGTTAAAAATGCATGCTTCTGAGCAGTAATCATTTTGGTTGTGGCAATTAAGCCAGTTGTTATGTGAGGCCTGTTAGGAGTTTCCATGTGCAGGACAAGATTTTGGCGGGTGGGGTGAATGTTGTACTGTGGGTCAGTGAGTATGAAGTTGTGGCCTCTGTTATTTGAAGTTCCTGGCAAACAAATGTTTATGCTGACCTAACGTTTTTCTTCCAGGATTTACATTGGACTTGGAATATTTGTTAGGGCATGGACTGGCTTGATGGTACCATTTTTTCCAGGGTACTAGGGTTATGTTTTGCTCGATGCTTTCATTTTCAAACTTTTGTTTCCACAGTTTCAACACTGTTTTTGATAACGTCTCCTTGCACATGTTAATTGATAGCTCTGTTAACTTAATCTTACAGAGCGTTGTATGTATGCAGCGTGTGTTTATGTTTGCCGTACCAAACCATATTGTTGGGATTGTGGCTGCCCATAATAAGTGTGTATGGTGTGAAGTACCTGCCTTTGCGCCTGGCCTTCACGTTTGTTGTGTGATGCTGGTCCTAACCACAGGCCTTCTGGGGTGGGGGACACCTGGCACACCAGGGTCTAGGACCTGTGCCTTTCACTTGTTGTTTTTGGGGTGTTGGACACCAAGTGCAGACCTGGGAGGGTTCCTATCCTGGGATGCTGTGTCAGACGCTGGTACCCTGAGGTAGGTAAAGGGGGCAGTCTTCAGGTCCTTTGGTTGGTTTGCTTGCCCTGTGCTGGAAGGAGGAGTGTAGTATTTGGTGGTTTGTGTGTTCTCAACCGATGTGCTGTGAGTGAGCTTCTTTTGAATTGGGTTCAGGAGAGAGGTCAACTGGTGTTGGGACAATGTGTCCAAGTGTGTGGTGGTTGTGTGGAAGAGTGGTGAGCATTTTGTGAGCAGCGGCTTGGAGTCATGAGTTGAGCGCATTGTGCTGTGCTGTAAATGATTTTGAGATGTCGCTCCTTCCCTCAGAAGAGAGGAGGGGGTCATTAGATTGAGAGAGTTGTCCCACTGGGTGAGAATAGTGTTGGTGCAGTCGGTGTAGCTTGTCCCTGTAGTGGTGAGGATGTGGGTGGTTGTGTTGAGGTGGGAGCTAGTCTCCGTTTTAGCTGGCAGGTGAGTGATGCCTGAGAGCTTGAGTGGTGTGTTTCCCTGTGTGGAGTTGGTTGTCGTGGTCTTCCTGGGTCATTGTGTCTTGGTTTATCATAGATGGGGACATGTGTTGTGTCTTGGTTAGCTGGTGCCCCGGTTCCTTCTTCCCCTGAATAGCTGTGCGTCTGGAATGTGGTATGAGCCTGAGAGAGTGAGAATGCTGTGGTTCAGAGATTCCATGAGTGTCAGTTGACAGGGAAACACTGAAGAGATATCGGGGATGGTGGATGTTTCCTTAATGTACCTACTTACTTGAAATCCCTGTGGTCCCTGATGTGCCTCATGTACAAATAAAGGACTTACCTTGTCACCTGACTCCTGGTCATCCCTTCTCCAAGGCGCATCTCTTCATATGGCTGCGCCATTCATGTCTCGAATAAAAAAAAAAAAACAGACCCTTACCTTCACTTTGACATCGCAGAACATTACGGTGAAAGCATGCTGCATTCCACTGTAGTGAAACCCAATGAGTGGAACTCAAGAGTCTGATGCTGGTATCAGGAATCTGTGACTATCCAAAGGCAAGAGGTAAACAGCAGGGGAATGGTGATAAGACCCTGCGCACACAACCCTGCACAGAAAACAACCAGCTAAATACACAGCCCTGTGAAAATATTAAAATGGTTTCCGTGAGATAGAACAGAAAAGGCTTTATGTTCAGCTAACTGAACCCAGAACTGTATCTCTGGACTACACCAAGCACTGATCTCACAGGGATGGACACAGTGCTATGAATTGGCCAAAACAGCCACGAGATCTCACGCATACTGCTGTGGTGAAAGGCCCCTGAGCCTGAAACCCAGGCAGAGCATGGACAAAGACGAGCACGCTCGGACAAACTCAGTTTACAATCCAGAGTAGTCGCCACGGAAGCAGTAGGCCTGCCCAATATGGCGTGATGGGAGCAAATGAAGAAGAGCACAGGAATCTGCACCAAGGTGTGAAAGGCCTTGTGCGGACACAGAGAGCTCTCCTCACATCTCCACAGTCTTCCAAATGCTGTGATAGCTGGGAGGGAGCTTGTGGAATAGAGGAGCGGGGTGAGTAGCTAGCAAAGGAAGGATCACTATGCTGCCTGAATAGGATGAAAACATGTGCCTCTTATGGGACACCAGATTGTCACACTTCCTGTAAAATGTTCACTCACTGGTTGAAATGGACCCGGGACACAGAAATTAACATTTTGTGAAGCAGTAAATTCATCCGAGAGCTTTTCTCATTACCATGCCAACCAGATACACTGTTCTCAGAAACCTGTCTCAATCGCTCTTGTGTGTTAGCAATGCTTTGCCACATAGGTGGTACTAATGCACCAAATATGCCTACACCAAAAATATATAATAGTGAAAAGCATAATCTACAACTCAGAAAGAAATTCAAATATTCTTCCATGAGTGATTTAAACACAACATACAATGAAGCTGCTATGCAACTTCTAAATTCCACTTTCCTCACTAACGCTAGCAACGTTAATTCACTCTGCAAACCTTTACAGGAAGTGATATCTCATTACCGTTTCCCTCAATGAAATCACAAGTGATGCTGTGTGGCATTTGACCCTAATAACATCAACAAAAGTGACATAAAAGATTAAAAATCTCAGAAATGAGATAACATAAAAATAGCCGATAGTTAATAAAAAAGAACGTCTTTGTAATAATGACGCGGAACAGTAAGGTTAATATACTAAATTAACTTTAATACGGGGAGCCTGCCGAAACATCTACTCCTACAGCTGCCTCCAGTAATTGCCACTGCCGTCTCGCGACTTCTGCTCATTCGAATCTTACGAGCAGGAAGAAGCTCACGTGACGGCACGAGCCAAACAAGCTTTTACAATTCTCTACATATCTTCCCACTTAGAAGAACATGTTTATTACAAACATGTTATAATATAACTCTATCATAAGACATAAAAATGTCTGCAAAACAAAATCAACAGAACTAGAAATTATTTTAAAAATGAATTAAAATGGTTGCATTTAAATCATTTAACAAATCACAAAAAAATGTACTCGCGACAAATAATCTTTCATCCATGCTGGTTTAAACTTCAGTCTACAAGTGGTACCGCATTTATTCACACCACTCATATCTCCACTCACACCTCCTTTCTCAAATGATTTCCCATCATCTTGGACAGTTTCTCGCATAGTATAAGCTTTTGCAATTTTTCCTTTTGACCATACTTGTCCTCCTTCCAAAATTACCACTGACTTCTTGACCGCTGATATCCTCTTAGGACCCAAATATTTACTTTCACAACACTTATTCACCAATCTATAATTTTTTACATACACATACTCCCCCACCTTCCACTCACGTTCTTTTACTTTTTCACGAGCATTGAAGCCCTCTGTATTTTTTTCTTGTCCAGCCTTTATAAGTCTCATTATTTGCTCTCTATCCACTTGAACCACTTTGGCAGTCCCCAACCAGCCCGGACACAATTTGGTACCCGGTTCCCTACTCTTCAACGACACAAAAGGTGACACTCCTGTTACTGAATGTGGAGTAGTCACATAACTCCACATCATCAAATTCAAAACTTTCCTCCATGGTTGCCCCCCTCTCATGGCTAACTGAAGACCTTCCTTCAACCATCAGTTGACCCTCTCCACAAGACCATTCCCCCTTGGGTGATACAACACTGTTTTGATGTGTCTTATACCATAACTACTTAGGAACCTCTTCATAGATTCCGACACAAATTGAACCCCATTGTCTGAAAAAAGTTCCATTGGCATCCCTTCCCTGAAAAACACTTTTTCCAAAAATGCTATCAACTCTCTAGCTGTAACTTCTTTAACCGCCTCCCATTCAGCCCATTTAGAGTGAAAGTCAATTAGTACAAATAAAAACCTCAGACCTCCTCCCAAACCTTTTACTGGACCCATAATATCTACCGCAACTTTGGACCAAGGCTGAGTGGGAACAGGATTCGAAATTATGGGAGTTTCATGCACAACTTTAGTCTTGTCACTGGTCTGGCAAATCATACAGTATTTTACCAACTTCTCAGTCATTTTATCAATCCGTGGCCACCAATAATTCTGTTGAAGTTTTCTTTTCATGGCTCCGTCTCCCGGGTGCCCCTCATGAGCAAGTTGAAGTAGCCTTGACCTGACCGACTCTGGAGGAACAATACACCTCCCTCTTCTGAGTTTATCTTCAAAAATATTTAACTCTTCCTTGAGCTCCCACCACACATCAAAATTCCTTTCCGAATTTCTCTTTTGAGGCCATCCCTTCACTGTCCACTCTTTGATAAACTTAAGTTCTTGATCAGATTCTTCTCCTTGCAACCATATTTCCTGACTAACCGCTTCCTTTAACTCTGCCCCTAATGACTTTTCCATTCTACCACCATCAACCTCAACTTCAGTGTCCTCAATCGGCAACCTGGATAGGCAATCTGCTACTATATTCTTTTTTCCTGGAAGAAAACTCACTTCAAAGTCATATGTACGTATTCCTAGACCCCATCGACTTATCCTGGGTGAACCTAAAGCCCACCTCCCACTTTCAAATATTTGCACTAATGGTTTGTGGTCTGATCTAACAACAAATTGTCTGCCCCACAAAAATACTTAAAGTGCTTAATGGCCCAGTACATATCTAAGGTCTCTCTTTCAATGACCGAATATTTCGACTCCGCTCCCCTCAATGCCCTTGAAGCAAATGCAATGACCCTTTCCTTCTTATCTTTGTCATATTGCATTAATGTAGCTCCAAGTCCCAGTATACTTGCGTCTACTACTAACACTGTCTTATCATACGGATCGAACCTTCCCATTGAAGGAGCTTCACTTATCCCTTCTTTAATGCTTTCAAATGCTGCATCACATTCTGAAGACCATTCAAACTTGGCACCCTTTTTGAGTATCATTCTTATAGGAGTTGAAACCATGGCAAAATCCTTGACAAATCTATGATAATATTCAGCCAGCCCCAAAAGGGATCTCACTTGATCTTTGTTAGATGGTACTGGCGCATTCTTCACTGCCTCCACTAAACTTTTCTTTGGTTTCACTCCAGACTCATCAATTTCATGGCCAAGATATTCCACTTTCTGAACAGAAGAGCAGAACCTTATTGCGTTACCTATACATCAGATTCGCAACTTCTCCCTTTATACATAATAGCCGCTTGGAACTTTCCCAACACCTCAATCTTTACGTTACCATAAGCATATGGTTCTATGCTGTGTTCCTTCAAATCAGCCAGTCTTCCTTGTAAACAACTTTCATACGTTTTTTTTATACTAAAGTCCAAGGTGAGCAACTATGAACTTTTAGGGTAACTACTCTTCCATTTACCAAAAACACATCCGTCGGAGAAATTCCTCTATTGGAAACCTCTGCAATCTCCAATGCATGTTTGGCCTGTACATTCTGTATTGTGCAAACTCCGTCTTCTTGTTCAGGAATTCTCCCTCCAAATTCAATGTTCTGCACTTGACCTGCCCCTTGACAAACTCTTGCGAAGTGTCCTCTCTTTTTGCATTTTAAGCAGGAAATGTGTCTCGCTGGACAGAATGCACTCGTAGAAATGTGTCGACTGCTGCCACACTTATAGCACTTGATCTCCTTACTCATATTCAACCTTCTAATACCTTTCACAGCTGCCACTTCTCGTTCTTGCTTGTCCCCTTTCATAGTGGACATGTACTTGTGTGTCTGTTCCATGCCTCTGGCCGTTTCCACTGCCACTTCTAGAGACACATCTTTAGTTAGGAGCCTTTCTTGAATCTTCATGTTGTTAGTACAACATACTAACTGGTCTCGTATTAGGGAATCCGTCAACTGAACAAATTCACACGTGTGGCTCAAAGATCTTAGTGCTGCTAAGAAATTCTCTACTGGTTCAGTGGGGTCTTGGATTCTCTGGAAAAACGTATGTCTCTCAAAAGTTATGTTCTTTTTTGCCTCAAAATGAATTTCTAGCTTCTTCTCTGCCAGGGCATACTGATCCATCTCTCCCTGGCCTTCTTGTGGAAGTTGCGGTAAACCATCGTAAACACTGCGACCTTCTGTGCCCAGATTGTATAGAAGTATTGCCTCTTTTCTAGCCGCAGCAAACTTGTCGCCACCTATTGCTATTAGATAAGTATCAAAAAGCTTCTTCCATCTGTCCCAACTTATTGGCGGGATGCCTGGTTCCAACAAGAAAGGTGAAGGCGGGGCCATACTAGCTGCAGCCATTATTCTGTGTTCTGATGTCAGCCACTATAACAATTCAGTTTTCAAAACACCTTCTCTTTTTATCTGGCTAGATCTGTTCATGTGCACTTTCCATTTAAGGTCACTAATTGTCCTTGTGCAAACACTTTTCACACTTCACTTCTGTATTTATAATGTGCAGCTTTACATTTGTCCAGAAGTACAGTTCTCTCCCTTTTTTTTCAGACCACGGGGCGGTTGGGCTTGTTTTATCACTATCTGTAGGCATGCCGAGGAAATGTGTGTCCGTTGCGACATTGCTTAGAAGAGCGTCCCGAAGCAAAGAACCGCCCCTGTCTTCAGGCAAACTACTCCCCGCTTCCCTTGTGCCCCTCCTCACCTGGAAGTACACTTTCTGACGGAGGGCCGGTGTACGTTCGCTGCGCTCCCCCGTGCCTCAGTGAGCCTTGACTTCACACCAGTCAGCAGCAGGCTCTAGCGGCGCCTCAACTGCGTACCCCTCCTCGACCCAGGGAGCAGGAGGCGCCAGGGCACATCAGCCATTGTGCGTGTCTTGATGCGTGTAGGTCCAAAGCCGCGGGCTCACCCTGAAGCCTTGTCACCAATTGTAAAAATGATGCGGAACGGTAAGGTTAATATACTAAATTAACTTTAATACGGGGAGCTCGCCGAAACATCTACTCCTCCAGCTGCCTCCAGTAACTGCCACTGCCGTCTCGCAACTTCTGCTCATTCGAATCTTACGAGCAGGCAGAAGCTCACACGACAGCATGAGCCAAACAAGCTTTTACAATTCTCTGCAGTCTTCTGAAGTCACCAACTGAATATGAGAGATGGTGTTGACTTAATATATCATGTATGCAGTCATTGGGCCTTATTACGAGGTTGGAGGTAGCCTTGGCGGTAAAACCGGCAAGGCTACCTCCAAACCCGCATCCGTGTCCGGCACCCGCGAATGGGCAATTACCGGGCTATTCCGGCCCAGCCGGACCCAGTAATTGCCCTTTCGCGGGTTCCGGGCCTGGTACATCCCCAATCCCATTTAAGTCCCATAGGGCTCAATGGGAATGGGGAAGGTGGAAGTACTGGTACGGTTAATAACGTTACCGGTGCTACAGTCCTTTCTGCTTGTGGGTGCCGATACGGTCACCAGGTCAGACCTGGTGGCTGCAAGGGCACCCGCGAGCACAACTTGTAGTATAGTGGTACGGTAGCAACGTTGCCGGTAGCGCTACCGTCACCGTTATTGCCTTACCGCCATACTTGTAGTGAGGCCCATTATATGCCTGGGTTACTACCTTCATACGCTGGCATTTGTTCCCAAAATGTTCTTTGATTTTATGCAAAGCAGCCAGGAACTATTTATCCCCATACCCTTTCTCACAGCAGATTAATTTACAAAATGAGGGAGATTTACTCACTTATTGAATTGCTGATATAGACTGAGAGCTTATTCTATTTATAAACAGTGATTAATTTACAAAGAGAGCCAGATAATCTATTTACAATATCCAGACTGGATGCTAGCAAGACCATCAGAGATCAAACTGACTGACCAAAATACATGTTTGCAGTGTCTCCTAATGTGTTTTATTATTATTATTATTATTATTATTATTATTATTATTATTATTATTATTATTATTATTATTATTATTATTATCATTACACGCCACCATGGAAAGGAAGAAGGGATTAAGTGTAGTGCCTTCTTCCTTTCCATGGTGGCCATTTTTTCGTTTACCTTTTTTTCCTATTTCTTAATGGCCGCCATGGAAAGGGAGAAGGGTCTACGTGTAGTCCCTTCTCCCATTTCACAGTGGGCATTTTGTTTGTTTACTTTGTAAAACTATTTTCAATGGTTGCAACGGACTACGTTTCCACTTCCTTGGCAGGCATTTTCTTTAGTTCAGTTACAATACACCAGAGCGTTTCGCAAATGAAGAACATTGCTTTTAGTACCCCTGTGTTACGGGCCGGAGTACTAATAGCAATAAGCTCTTTGCAGGGGGTGCATTACAGCTTCAGGTAATGCCCCGGGGCCTGTGTTATGGCCCTCGCTAGGCTTGGGCCCTTGGGCATTACCTGAGGCAGTGTTGCCCCCCTGCTCATGGGTTGTTGCATAATTATCAACAAGGCTCAGTCTCAAATTTTGTAGCGAGATCCAACCACTGAGTGCCGCTAACAATGAACTTTTTTTGTAAGTTAGAATATTTTTGGTGGGCTAATTGGGAATAGAATTCATCTACCATATTATAAGCAATATCGAAATAGCTATTCCAGTCTCCAGACAGAATGATGTTGCCCATTCTCGGGACTGATCCAACCCCATTTGGAGCAAATATCTATGACATATAACATCATATTTTTAGTTCTAGTCTCACCGGGGGGTGGGGAGGTTGCATAGTTACAGAGGGGTTGGGTTCATGAAAACCATCCTCTTCACATAAGGCCTCACACATTAGCATGAATACTCACCACATGACCCAATGCATAAGTTGTAACACAATGACCAATTGCAATGTCTGTAACAACAGTATGATGTTCTGTAGTATTCATAATGTATCAACGACCGCCACTATGCCTGTACCTGTGTAACTACGTGTTTTGCAAGTAACAGCGCCTGCGCGCTATATAAATGTAAATAAATAAATACATAAATACAATAAAATCCATGTTTATCACAAGCGTCCTTTCCCCTTCATCTGTGGAAAAGAACTGCATTTCTCCACATATTAATAATCGAGGGAGTTACTGCCCTCACATTCAGTAAGTGTAAATGTATTTTTTGCACCAATCATCAGGCCTCCTTTTGGCCTGCCCATGAGACCCATAATAGTTTTGTGAGTGGTACATGAAAAATTGGCATCTAGCCAAGTTTCTTGTAATGCAAAAAGCTCACATTTGGCTAGCTGTTCAGCCCCCTCTTTTCTATTGCTAAAATGGGAATGATCCCTGGTTACACAAATTCCCGCAAGGATTAGTTGTGTTGCTTTTGATTGGGAATTAACGCTGTGGGTAGCCAGGCCCATGAATCCAGAGGCTGTATTGACTTAAAGTTACATTCAGTCTTTCCATCATGGATCACTGTTCGATTATTGCTGTTGCATAAAATGTGTAGGTTATCATAATTAGAAGAGGATTAAGGATTACACTGCGGCCCATGTTTGAAAGAGTAACGCATTTTTTTTTAAACGAGTGCATGTCATGATCAAATCAACAGAGGGTCGAGAGTAACAATGAACACAAGCCTAATTAATATTAGATACCTCCTCTCGTAATACAACCAAATATATCTTGTGAGGTTAGCACTCTTAATTGAGGTATGGAATTAAACAGCTTCATAATGACGCTGCCAATTAAATATTTATTTTCAGTTAAAGGGAAAATAGCAGATAGAGTAAATATGGTCGAATTATGAACTCTATATTGGCCACTCTTTCTCTGATCCCCTCTTTAATTAACTCGATTGATAAGGGTAGATGTAATCTATTTACTTTCACGGTTTATGGCCGCACTTGATGTAACACAAAACTGTATAACAAGGAAATGTAGTCGTTAGAATTTGAAATTATTTAGCTGAGTGTGACATTATGCTTTATTTTTAACGGCAGTTTTAACGAGACAGATTCCTGTTTCATTAAACCTGCTCATTATCTATCACACACACATGTAAGACCAGCTCCATATAACCTTTGACCAATGAAAGGATGATTGCATTCGTACCTATTTTATAATCCATTTAGTACAATGAAAAGCAAGAATATATCTACAGATATACACTCATGCCTGCCATACCAAATAATTGTGAAATAATGAGAGACCATAAACCTATCTGGCATAGTTCTACTACTCTGACTTAGAGTCATCTCTTTATCAAAGTATACACAAGCTAACATGGCCAGACGTCTTATCATGGGCAGCAGCGAAATGGAGGGTGTCGAAAAGAGATATCAGTCACATTGTCCCCTCTTTTTCAATAGGCTCTGCAGCTGAGTCTAGGCTAATGTCAAACAAGAGGGCTCTCCTAGATTCCATAGACGTATAAGGCAAGACCTCAGTCATGATCCCATGGCTTTCAATGGCACTAGTCTCAGTAGGTCGAGTAGTGCAATTATCTAGAGTTTCTGCGTCCTTAGAAATGTTCTTTGCACGTCTCTTTCTACGTGTATTTGCTTAGTTTCTAAAAGCACAGCACAAATATATCATTCTTGATAACAGTCCTATTAGCACAAACACTGACTTTTAAGTCTCTTGAATCGAATTTGTTTGCTCAGATATAGTTGCCAAAACGCCTTTATTGCTGTTTGTTGTTGGCCTAGAGCATGGTTGCTGATCTTACATTGTTTGTTAGATCATTGACATTAGGAGAGCCAGTAGGGAGAGAGGCGCCGGTTGTACAGTCGACATGGGTCTTAGAATCTCAACCACGCCCTCGTCCATTTGGCATTTATGGGACATGGGTGCCTTGCCAAACTCACTCGCGTGTATGAAAGATGATTGCAAATTATTTGAGGCTATTAAAGATTCAATATGCTTAAGTGTAGCCGTAGTCATTTTCTGAGTTTCTAAAGTGGCAGTGCAAGCAGCCAATAGAGCTTTCATGAAAATCAATGATTGTCCAGAGTCTAGCAGACTGGTCTAACTGTTGTGCTTGTAATAGTCTCATTATCAGTCATGTTAGGCTCTGTTGGTGAAATCATATTTGGAGAAGCCGCTAGATTTTCTGTAGCAGGACAATTCTTTTGCATGAGTCAAACAAGTATTATCACTAGCACTAGTTATGCCTTTTACTTCATTTTGTAGGAAATAGCACATACGTATTAAGGAATTATTGTCAATCAGCAATGAAGTATTGTTAAGTGAGGATGAGTGACTTTCTGTGGTAATTTGTACAGCCATGTTGGTAGTAAGGTCAGCGGTATCTGTTAAAATAATCGGGGCAAGAGAAGTTTTATCCGAGGCTGCCAGGAAAAGGGCAGTGGTTTTGCCATCCTTTGCCGCGGTTTGTTTTTATCATGTGGCAGTCCAGACTGAGGGCTTCTGTAAGAGAAGACATTTTAGTTCCTGCAAGTGAAATGGACGATTTGTCTACCCCAGCGCTTTTTAGATCATATGGCAGAGGAGTAAAGTAACGGGAAATGTAAGGAAGCCTACCTTAAATAGCTGATATTAGGTTGAGACACAGTCGCAATCCGACAGACTGCGAACTGCACACTTCTCAACACTTGCACACCAACGTTTGATATACCAGATCTCCAACAAAATGGGTGTTCCTCACTATACAAAAGTGCTTGAGCGGGTCATCTTCAAACAGATCACTAAGTACCTTGTGGATAATGCCCTTTGAGATCCACTTCCATCTGGCTTCTGTACTAAACACGCAACTGAGACTGCACTCATGCATTTCCCCAACTTTCTCTCTAATGCTCACCCCTCAAAACATTATTCTATACTTATCTTTTAGGACTTTTTTGCTGCTTTTGACACTGTCGACCATTCCTCTGACCTCCTAACTCTTCAGGGCAATAGGTTTTGCAAATGTGCTCTTGCCTAGATTGCTTAATACCAAGAACTGTTCTTTTTCAATTACTTCTCTCCCTGATCCCCACAAACTAGCACTGACCTAGCCTAATTATTTGTTATTGGTTGTGTCTAGCGCTCCCATGCCTATGCGCTTTTGTTTAGCGGTATGTTAATAAAATAAATAAAATAAAAAAATAGGAGGTTAATCCTTTTAAAATCTCCTGGAACTCGCAAGCCTCTGACCCCACCCCTCCCTCAGGATGGCAGTATCTCCCATGGATCAGTCCTTGAACCCTTCTCTTCACCCAGTACACCTCTCCCCTGAGAAGACTTAACTAATCCTTCTACTTTCCCTATAACTTTTTTGCTAATGACCTATTTGTCTTCATTCCTTCTATCACCCAGCCATCTTGGAACAGATTTTGAACTGTCTCACTGTAATTTGTCACTGGATGTCTCTCTGCTGTCTCATGCTGACCTCTCCCAAAATTAAGGTCATATTTCTCTCAGCTTTGAATATTACCCCCAAGTCACGCTCCTATCCCATTCCCTCCCGATCTCTGTGCTCCCTCACCCAAGGGTCACAATCCTGAGGAGCTTTTAGATAGCGACCTACCATTGCAACAATGCATCACTACCACTGCCTCCGCTTCTCATATTACCCTCCTTAACATTTGGAAAATCCATATTTTTCTCACTAACCATTCTACAAAAACTCTAATCTCCACTCTTGTGCTTAGCAAACTGGGCTACTGCTCATGCCGAATGCTTGGCCTTCTTTTGTCTCCTTCCTCCATCTAGACAACTTCCTCAAATTTGCTACGCACACTCTCTACAACCGAGGCAGATCATCCACCACTTCTACCGACAATTAGTTGATTGGCTCCCAATGCACAACAAGTCTCTTTTCAAGTTCCTTCTACAAGTCTACAAATCTATGAATGGTCCTGCTCCTCGGCACCTGTCAAGTGTTTTCTCAGTTTACTCACCATCTCATTCCCTCTGATGCTCTTCTGCGCACAACGTCATCATTCCATAACCTCCATGTTCCTCCTCTTGCTTCCGCTTTTTCTCCCAACTCGCCCCATTTCTCTGGATCCCAATGCAAATAACAATGAATGACATCCCAACTATGGATCTCTTCAAAGCTTGGCTTAAACTTCACTTACTTGGTGGAGAGGGAGCAACCCAGCCCTCTCCCCCATCTTCCCCAACTGACCTCACCACTGCCTCCAGTGACACTCATCAAAGTAATCTTGTATATTTCATTAGTACTCTTTTTTAGTTTGAAGCACTTGCTTTGTAAGACACCCGTTTTCTTAAATGCATCTTTTTTCCTTTTGTTTTCTTTTGTGACTTCCATCCCCTGACCACACAAGGGTAGGTTACAACAGGGAAAGGAGTGATGACATCATCAGATTCATCACAGACGCCACACACATGGTTCAAATTAAACATAGAGTGGTACAGGTTATGGTGAGGGTGGGAATCCCACTGTGCCTCTTGTCTATCTATTTGATAAGTGTGAGCTGAGATAACGCAGCATATGGACATAGGCTATTGTATGTTGATATGGTTTGCCAATACAAACTCAGGAGAAGTAAATATTGAAGTAGCATTGTGTCCTCATACAGTTTTAAGAGAATGACACATACGGTGATCTATTTCTTTACACAATACCTGATATGTCTTGGTTAACAGAGAATGTAGAATTTTGTAATATCGTTAGAAATCTCCTGTTTTTGACTGTCCTGAATAGTAAATGAGACATTCTTAATGGAGTTCACAGTTCCCATACGGAACAAGGGGAAGTATCTCTAGCTACAACATTAGTCAGATCATGTGACACATACATGTTCACCCATGTATGCTTTCAGATGATCAATTGCAGAAGCGGAGAGGTTGCCGAAAGGGAACCTCCTATACAGTGGTCTCTGGCTGACGTGCATGGCTCATTTATGTGAAATTCTGCCCGCGTTTATCGATCAGTTGCGGACAAAGATAAATACACGTCTGTAGTTTGAATGACATGTACTTGAGATACTAATGAGATCTTGTCTGGTCTCTCTATACATGTTGGTGTCAGCGGTAGCATTGCCAAACAAAGTTCCAACTATACACAAGTAGATTGCTGATTTGCAATGTTGCCTGCATGAAAGAAGGTGTGTAATTTCCATTATGAGATGTGGATGTTTAAATACAAAAAAACACTGTGTCTATATAGAAGTGGAGTAATAACTACGTAATTTCCATTTCTGACAGATATTGAAGAGATTTTAGAGTTTTTCCTCTAATAATGTCAAGTTTAGGTGAGAAACTGACGTGAAGCAAGGAAGACATGAGGTATTTTGTCTTGCTATAGGGTTGTGCAATAGAATTGAAATATGCACGTACCTGTTTTGGATTAAGTTTAATAAATTGGGACATATGCACTTTTTTATAGATACAAAAGACTGGGAAGTTGCTATTTAACTTTTTGGAATACTTGGGATCCAAAAGATTCCACATTAAACACCTTTTTCTGCTGTATTTTCAAGATAACAGTGATGTCAAGTTATGGAATGGCTTAATTAAAAAGTGTTTCCTGAAGAATATCTACACTTAGATCATGAAGACAGAAACATGTTGGATGCCCATGTTCCCCACACTTGTGCAATTTGAATAACACAAGGCCTAGTAAGATGGTTATTTTGTCCTCCCTTTGCATCCCCCTCCTTGTCGCGCCTGGAAACACGTGTGTACAGGTGTGTTATAAATTCCACATGATATCATATCATCATATCATATTACATGAACATATAAATATGAATTATAAGTCCTGAATTTTAATGTATATGGGAGATATTCGTCTAGATGCTTTTGAATGAATCTTGTAGCTACGTATTCATCATTTTGTATTATCACTATTGAACAACGTGGTGAAGGTTTCCTTTTCCTTCTAATAATTGTACTTGACACACGTCCTTTTCATGTGTATGATTAAAATAGACATATTTTCGTTAGGAGGTGTTTTTGTATTTATACCGAATCGATTTCATCATCAATGTTGAATGTGAATGTGGATTTTGAATAATGCAAGTATTGGTAGTGATACTTAAAGAAACATGCAGGATGGTCTTAATAATGTAGCTAATGGAAAAAAAGATTAAGAACATGTCTACCTCTGGGACAGGTTTGTAATAGCAGACCACCACAAGAAACAGGATCCTGTGTGGCACCCTGCAGTGGCATTCCGAGGGCCCTATCTGCGGAAACTTGTCTTGGCGTGTCTCTCACGTATCATGACTGCACCATTGACATATCAGGGCAGTGCCCTAGTTAATATATGTTTTGCAATTAAAGTAGGCTTGCATCTGCTTAAATAACTGTTTGGTTCACTTGTTGCATTTTCTTTTTCATTTAGTGACGGCACTTCCTGTAATCTCACCAGGCTCAAAGGTCATGTGACATCATTTTCGTCTGTTCATTGGAAGGTCAAAATGTGTGTCAGGTATGCAATACCACTTTTGCTACCCTTGGCATGTTAGTGAATTGTTAACACTGAACTCGTGTAGTGCCTTATAATGTAATTGTCATTTTCAGTTTCATTATTTCTATTGTCCCTATTGGCCTTGCTTTCTGTGGTTAAAGAACATTCTAAGGCTAAATCCCTTTTTATATTTTTATAATGGGGGCATGATGGATTGGGAACCTTGTATAGGAAACGTCCGTAGGTTCCCAATCCATCACAGGCAATGCTATGTCTTTGCAAGACCCAATTTAAAAACACGAAATATCAGTGCAATCAAATGTAAAGAAGCCTTTAGCTACAGTACCAGGGCAGCAGCCCATCTTCCATGTCATATGTTGAATGGTGACAGCCAATAGCTTGCATGTCTATTAATGACAAAACACTCCTTTGAAAAAGATTATTTTTTATATTTTGAAGGCAAGAAGGCAGAAAAAAATGCCATCACCGGGAAGAGCTTAACGATTAATCAGAATACATTAATTGTTACTTTCCATCATGTGCTGATTCAAATAGACAACTTCAGATGCTGCTGTTTGTCTAAGTGTCTC
Source organism: Ambystoma mexicanum (assembly GCF_040938575.1). Classification (NCBI taxonomy): domain Eukaryota; kingdom Metazoa; phylum Chordata; class Amphibia; order Caudata; family Ambystomatidae; genus Ambystoma; species Ambystoma mexicanum. The sequence continues at coordinate 331,843,904 of NC_090933.1, read as the reverse complement.
AGGAGAAGCTGTGGGGCAGCACTGTAACAATGCAACCCTTAGAGCAAATTCATTCCTGTTGGGGAAGACAGCATACATTGGCCTTTTATATTGCGCTTCATGCTGGAGTCCAGCCTCTAAGGACAGGACTGGTTATAGAACACATGCTGCTCAGCATTATCTTGGTTTTGAAGACAAGCACATTGCCCCTGGGCTATCCTCCAGCCCCAGCATCAACATAACTAAATATCAATTTGGCTCCACTGGTTGCAGACTGGTGATTGCTTGCATTGTTATTCGATTTCATTGTGTGGACTTTATTTGGTTTTCCTTTGTTACAACTGTGGAACATCTGGCTGTAGCTACCATGTAACAGATTGCATTTCATAGGATTAACTCTGCCTTTCCATCGTTGTACTTTTGGGAAAATGATTGCAAGATTGCAAATAGAACTTCAGACATTATAAACATCCAATCAAGCATGATGGAGTTTGTAGTGCTATATAAATACCTTTACTATTTTCATTGGGATCTCCACAAAATCACAGACCTCATCAGAACAGGATCTGCCAACGATACAAGTAACATCTTCCTTGGTGACCTCAACCTGCATAGGAGCAATACTGCTAAGAAAACCACAGAGGCTCTACTTAAACTGCTTCACAACATGGACATCAAGGATCTAGTCACAGAAACAACCCACAATAAAAGGGATATACATTAGAATGGGGTTTACCAACTCACCAGCCATTGTATGTCTCCCACCTGCTTTTGTTTGGACAGGCCCCAGAGCCATACTGTCACACGCCTCAGAGGATGCCCTCCAGACAATGGAAGACACAACTCTCGGGCAGGACACCAAAACATTGAGAAGCATTTCCATTTAGTGCCAGGGGATGCTTTAGCATGTGATTGGTACCAGATGCCAATTGCGTCAATCCCGTAGACGGTCTAGCCACACTGTCCGGGAATCCTGGGAAATATAGTGCAGTGCAGTGGGCATCTTCTCTTTGCCAGACACTCCCGAAGGTGGGAGGGGAGCCCAGCTGAACTCTTGTGGGACAGTATTTTCACGGCATGACTCAATCCCATCCTGATCCTCCCAACACCTTTTCCCCACTGGGGAAAACTCATACCCATCAAGACACCCCAGTGCTCTTCCAAACTCGTTCTCGTGGACAAACTGGAAGGAAACATAATGACTTTGGCCTCAATGCCCAACCCCCTTGAAGGAGTCCAACGTTCAGCTCAGCACACACAACCCTGCCCTAACTGAGACCACCAACATCCATGGCCTACAGAAGATGTTGCCTCAACATATATAAAACCGACACACCTTGATACACATACGAACTCACATATGGACAAGTGGCAAGAAATGGTCTATTTGTTGGAGACTGTTTGCAGTGGCTACTGGCTGGAGGCATGGCATTGGACCAGTGACTCCCTGCTCCCCTACAAAGACTCAGTTGCTTCGTGGAACACAACGTGGACAAGTGGCAAGCAAGTGGTCTATCTGTGGGAGTCAGTTTGCAGTGGCTACTGGCTGGAGGCGGGCATTGGACCAGTGACTCCCTGCATACCTACAAAGTCTCAGTTGCTCCGCAGAACACGGCGTGGCCAAGTGGCGAGCAAGTGGTCTATCTGTGGGAGTCTGTTTCCAGTGGCTACTGGCTGGAGGCGGGCATTGGACCAGTGACTCCCTGCATACCTACAAAGTCTCAGGTGCTCCGCAGAACACGGCGTGGCCAAGTGGCGAGCAAGTGGTCTATCTGTGGGAGTCTGTTTCCAGTGGCTACCAGCTGGAGGCATGGCGTTGGACCAGTGACTCCCTGCTTACCTACAAAGACTCAGTTGCTCTGCAGAATGCAGTGCGGACAAGTGGCGAGCAAGTGGTCTTTCTGTGGTCTGATGTAGGGCTGCGAGAAGCTGCTGTAAATTAGATACACTTTGCTACCTAGCCTTGTTGACTACTGTTCTTCATATTTATCATTACGACGCCCAAGACTATGTGCAGAGTGGGCCAAGTGGGCCTGTGCAGCAATGTTATAATGACGGGGAAACGATCTTGGAGCCCTATGCATACACGTAAATCTCAGAGAGATGCCGGAAGACAAAAAAGGGTAAGAAAGACTGTGGCCTGAAGGGCTACAGTCCGACTAACACACAACCAAGGATCTCAGGATTTTTCTTGGGATTGTGTAGTGCTTCTACAAAATTGACAAGTAACAGGACACTGGACCAGTTTCTAAATATGGACTTACAATTTACACAGCAGGGTTTAGGAAGCGAGTTTGTCAAGTCATATAACCCACATGCTAGTCTGCCTGGTGAAAACAACACTCATTTGTCCTGCTACTCCCATTCCCTCAATAATAATGGTTCTTTGTTAAATCTATGTATGACTTAGCAAAGCAATACACTTGGGTCAGTTATACCGGTTAGCTGTGATATTCTGACAGGTAATTTATCAAATAGCCCTAATCTTGAGGCAATGGCTGCAGAATTGGAAACTGACGCTAACATAAACCTTGATCACAAGAACACAGCATTACTGTGCGGCCCGAACACGCCCATAGGATCAAATTGCTTACACCCTAACTAAAGGCTATGGTGGCTAAATTTGAAGTTCTGTTTTTCCTTTGTTCTGTCATGGCCACTGACCAATGGGATTTGAAGTTGACGATGGCTAAGGGCTTGGAAGTTATCACATTCTCGTAGGTCTGTTACAGTTATTGTCTGTGTGGAGCCTGTTTCCCCTTCATGGTAAGACCTACTGACTTGCAGGTAGGTGGGGTGAGTCTGGGGCGCTGGGTGGCTCGGGTACCATGATCCTTGTTTCCATTGATGAGTCAGAGGTTTCTTGGAGGTCACAAGATTCCATGATGTAAGAGTCTCTCCCCTCAGTACCCAACCCCAATACCATCAGGAGGGAGCGGAAGGGGGAAGCATAAAAAATGCCAAAGTATTGATCCCCTGTACATTCGCCCAGTGGACAGGATAGGCCTCTAAGGCACTCAAGGACTGTTGGTGTCCGGGCACTTAATAAACCCAAAACAATTAGGAAAGTACAAGCCGATGGAACCAGCAGCAGCGTGATCCTACATGGGGCCCTGGACAGGTGAGCCCTTCCAAAATCCAGACTCACTTGCACTATCAACATGGAAGGTACTGGGCCTCGTAAGATAAAAATGCCTAGTAACACCAGTTCTGGAGTACTGCTGATGCAGTGCTCAAATTCCAAGCTTCCATTTTCACAAAACCATTAGTTTGGGATCAGTATGAAGTTGATATGGCCCCGATGATGAGAAAAACCCCTACCCGATAAGGTCCTACTCAATGGTCCTCTAATGTAAATCCTCAAATGGTGGCAATGCCTAATATCTCTAAATTGCCTAGGGTTAGTGGTCCCTTCTTTCCTGGAACTGGCAATGTGGCAAATGGCCTGATGAGGTACAGATCTCTAGTGAAAATCAAAGAGAACCACACCTCTGACTTGAGTCTGCTTCTTAATAGGACAACACTCCTCCGGCTTTGGGCCACGATTCCTTGGCTATTTACGGTTACCTCTGCGGACATGCTCCAACTTGAACTTCCGAAGTGGGATAGTAGTACCGATTGGGTTTTGTTACGTATTGCTTCACCTGTGGTGGTCTCACTGTTGTGTGCTTGTGTGGACACCCTGTATACTCTGGGCCTGAAATGATCTGTATGTTGCGACCCACTAGCTAGTTCTGGGGCCCCCCTTTCATATACTTTTGTGACGCATCCTAGGGAGTTGGTCCGCCTGTATGGGAACCGATGGTTGCAGCAGTTTAAATGCTTCCCATCTAGTTCAGCCTGCCGCACCCACACACAACCTAGCCTTGAAGCTGTGTATTGGGTACTCCTGAATCAGAAGAAGGAGACCCCTAGTGAGTACTCCGGGGAATTGAACCCTAAGGATAGCAAGTTGGAATACTCGGGGGTATATCCACCTATCACAATCACAGGGGTCTATACATATATTGTTCAACTATGATATTGTTGTATTACAGGAGACTTGGCTTGATTGCCCCCTGCAGGTTGAGGGCTTCCACCTCAACCAAATCATGGCTAACAAAGGTCCTAATGGTAATCATTTTGGGAGGCTCATTTTAGGTGTAAGCCAGAAGATAAGCTCACACCAAGTGATGATGCCTATAGCTGGGGGCAACGTCCAAGCTGCTGAGCTGTGGTTGGATAATGGTGTGGACGATTGGAGGATGTTGGTCTTAAACGTATGTTTGAAGGAAGTACAATCTCTCCAGGAAGCAATCTTGGTTGTTGGTGATGTGAACTATTGGGATTGCCCCATTTTCTTGGGAGAGGATCTTAATGCAAGATGCTTAGATGAATTACAGTGTGCTGCCTATTATAATTTGGCTAAACAACGTGGGATGGGACAGGGGAAAAGTAACATTAAGGGAAAACAATGGGTTACTTTTCTGAGCCGTTGGGATTTCACTATGATGAACGGTAGACCCAGGGGGCACATCCTGGATAATTTATTCAGGCTGGGAATAACAGTCAGGCTACTCTTGAATATTTTTTGGGGAACAACGCCTGCCTCACGGTTACCCAGGATCTTAGTGTAATTATTAATGACCGCCGTGACCATGATATTCTGGTCGTAACTATTAACCTTCAGTTTAGGGCTCAGGGCCCACGTGGGTGTTCCGGATTACAGCTTAATCATGCTGGGAACCGAATTTGCTGGTCTGCTAGAAATCTCCAAAAGGTGGAGGAGCTGGTCACTGACCTTACCGGGGATGATATTAAGTCCCTGGGTGTACTTGGTTGTAATGAGATTGAAGCATGGCTTAAATGCTTAGCCTATAAAGTAGGCTCCTGCCCAAAGGAGTACCTACAGATTTGTAAAAAAACTAGCAACAAAATCGATAGTGCCATCCGTAACGCTAAGAGAGCTATGTATGGGGAAATAAGAGCAGTGCAAGGTTGTAGGTGGCCAGCACCTGAGAAGACAATATGGGTGAAATGCACTATGAACAATTACAAGAGTTGTTTCAGGCGCTGGAGGTGCTTCATAAAAAATACACATAGGCAAAGTATGATCTCGGTACTCAGGAGTGGTAATACTAGGAATACATGGGCAAAGTTAACTAGCGCTAAAGGGGACAGTAGGGAAATATCTTAAATCCTATCCAGGAGTTTGATTGGATCAGTTACATAAAGGGGAGAGGAGACTCACCTGAAGGGCCTTACAAATTGCACGGCCCTTGTGCCAAATGGTCTCGCTAACGTTGTACTGAAGCAGAATCTATCTAAGTGGGCCAGTATTTTAAAAATTCTATTTGGTGAAGTGTGTGTAACACAGGACATCCCCACCTCTTGTCAGCAGTCTGTTTTAGTACCCGTTTATAAAAGAGGTGACCGTTCACTGCCGGCAAACTTCAGACTGCTGTCACTTTTAGATGTCACAGGAACAATCTTCTCTAGATTTCTCCTTACGGCTTTACAGAATTGGGTTGATGAGGCACAACTACTAAAATATATTCAGATGGGTTTTTTTCGCCCAGGGTGCTTTACCTTACATAACCTAAGGATTATGCATAAACTTTTTAGAGAAGCCACAGTGCCTGGGGATTCCAAATCTACATGGACTTCCGGACGGCCTTTGATGGGGTAAGTCGCGAAAAGCTATGGCTTAAGATGGAAAAGTGTGGGTGTCATCAATGACTTATGAATGTTCTCAAGGGCTTACATTTTAATACACAAGCATGTGTGCGTCTGGATGACCAGGGTGGCTTGACCGCCCTGGTCAACATCTATAGGGGGGTAGACCAGGGTTGTACTCTGGCTCCCCTTTTGTATTACATCTATATATGTACGACCTACCGCCAAGTCTGACCTTGGCATCTGGTGGTTGCACACTACCTTGTATATTATATGCTGATGACTTGCTATTTTTCAACCATGCTTACAGTGGAGCGAAGGCCATGTTTGACGCCTTGGTAAAATACGCTGATGAAAATTATCTAAGTATCAACATGAATAAAATGAGGTAATGGTTGCACCTTAGAAGGTGAAGTGCCCTGACCTTACCACTAGTTTGGGGGTGCTTGACTTTGTGGAAAAGCACCCTTATTTGAGTTCGAACAGAGCACATACTCATGTAAAAGACACTAAGGGCCTCATTACGACCCAGGCGCTAAGTGGTTAACGGTGCCGTAAAACGGAGGAAAGGAGGTTCCTGTGCTTCCTGTGCTGTACCCACGTGTTTAATGTTGCAAATTGAATTCTTGTTCCCCGCCACTCTCTTCTCAGTGTATTACAAATAATGCTGTTACTGTGCTATTTCATTTATTTCTGTAAAAGAGTGAGATCGTGTTTAAATGCAACTTTTATAATACACAAAAATATCTGAAAGCAGATGGGTGGTATGTTTTATTTTCTCTTTCATTGGTGCATTTACCAATACAGTGCTGATGATGTGGGGAGATGTTTAGACAGTGCAATTGTCATTTCTAAGCTAGATAAAAATAAGATTTGGCTGCAGCTGTGTGCACAATGTCATTCAGTATGAGCAATTATAACTAACTGTGTGTGTTATAGCCTTTTGCTGAAGGTACATGAGTCAGCAAAAATAGAGACCCGGGACATAGTTCACTACCGTATATAAGTTAGTGAAAAATACCACATGTTAGCTCACTGCCGTAGATAAGACAGCGAGAAATTGCCCATGGTGGCACACTAAAAATGAAAATGTGGTGTTCCTGAAATGCAAGCGGGAGGTCTCTAGTGATTACACGAAAAATTTAAACAAAAATAAGGGTTTCTGGATATTGGGGCCACAAATAAAACAAAGGAATTATGCATACCAACTCCGCATACCAACCACGCCTACCAACCACGCATGTCTGTGTACTGAAATAATGCATATCCACTGTATTATTATTATACATAACCCAATCTAAATACAAGGAGTGATTGTTGCTAAATTATTTTTCGGCGCTAAGAAAATACCGCCAGGCCCCAAATCTATACAAAATACCCAACATATTTATGGTGCGTTGCAGGCCGGGAAAGTGATCACAGAGCACCTACTGGGCGTGGCAAGTGTGTCTCACACTGCCATCTGTACATTAAAGGGAACCCATTTCATAATAGCAGTGTGTTACTAAAAACGAATTTCAGAATGTCACAAAGGGAAACCAAATTCTCAGACCTAGTGCAATATTTAGAGGCGAAGTTGTTTGCACATGGGACGTGGTCGTCGAACAGTACCTTAGAATGGCATGACCGCATTCAGGGTGAGGTGCAGAAAGAAAACCTAGACAATATTTTTGCAGAAGGCAGCATAATTCAGGTCTGCCTTACATGATTATTGAATGCAGCCGATAAAAGTGCAGAGAAAGACTGTTTAATACGGCTATGCTGCAAAATATGGTTTATTTTGAATAGGTCCCTGCGAATGCAGGAAAATGATACCCAGCTAATTAACAGGTTAAAGACTGAATTAGATGGGGCAAGTAAAAATCAGGAAATGTTAAGAGCAGAATTGGATGTATGCCAAAAAGACATGCAATTAAAATGCAGAGACTTTGATGCTCAGTTATCCAAAAGCAAGAAACAATTTGAGGATAGTGAGCAAGAATTGTTACACTTAAAAGCCTTAGTGGACCACATTAGACAGGATAAAGATGAGATTGTTTCAGAAATGCAGATTTTACAAAAAGAAAATTTTGAAAAAGAAAGTGATCTCCAAGGTGCAGAGCAAGAAATGGTTAAAATGATTCAAGAAAAAGACAAGAGAAACAAAGAATTCAATGAATGCCAAATGAAAATGTGCGACATGCAGGAGGTAATAGATAAAATGAGTGATGAAAACAACTATCTGCAAAATGAAGCACGCAAGCTCCTTAAAAAGTGCAAAGACTTAGAACAACAAATGTGCATTCCCAGGTCCCAGGAGAGGCGGCAGCGTACCACATTCAATGGAGTGGAGGTGAATTCTAGTTCTGCCCAAAGAGCTAGTGCTCCAGTGACTGGGCCGGTGACTGAACTTGGTTGTAGCGCCCTTGGGGGATTTGATACTCCCATTGGGGGCAGCCACCAATCCCATACACCTGAAACCAGGATTGAATCACAAAGTAGTGCACTTCCATGCATTGCAACAAGTAGCCCCATAAAAATAATGAAATCCATTAAAGCCCTGATCAAACCATTTAAAAAGGGAGGTGAATGCTGAATTGAGGATCACTTAGAAGTGGTTCATGACATTTTTAAAGCACTCAAGATACCTAAGGAACAGTACAGACAATATTTTCATTTAACGTTAGATGCCCCGATGGCCAGCATCATAAGGGGATTAAATGAACAGCAGAATATGACATGGTTGGAGTTTGAAAAATAAATTAGGCGTCATTTTTCTCCTTTTCAGTCATTGCAGGAGGCAAAGAAAGTCGCTTACACAATCACTGCTGGGCCTAACACATCCCCTCGCCAATTTTTACAAGACTTAAAAAGAGCATTTTCTCGCTTTGATGTATCTTTTGACCCAAATTCCAATGAGTTTAAAACTGCATACTTCTATGGGCTACAGAAAGACATCATATCTCAATTGGTCCATGAATTTGACCGTGACAAGTCCCTTGAATGGATTGTACATCAAAGCACAAAACTATATGAGGTACTCTATTGTTAGGGTAGAGAAAGTGATACAATGAAAGATACTAGACCTAAATCTAAAGAACCCTCAGCCACAGTAATGGAAATCAGGTCAGCCAAAATGTCCCTTGAGTCTGCTCAAAGCCCAGGTAAAAATAATGTGACACCTGAACAAAGGGGCAATCAACAAAGATCGCCCTTTCCTGTACCAATGTTCCAATCGCATGATCCTAGTAATAGGGAGAGCTACATCAGCCCTAGGTATTTAGGGGACAGACCCCGGGTAGGATATCGGTCTGATATGTCAGGTATGAACAATAACCAGAGACAAAATCAAGATCAAAGAAATGATGGTCCCTACCAGACATTGGGGACACAGAGCAGATTTGATCACAACACCATGATATATGGTAATCAGGATAGACCCCAATATGTGGATCGATTTACTGATAATGGAAATCAACATGGGGGCCAGTACCCACAATCTGAGAGACAGGACATGAGGCAAAACATGAACTACAATCCACGTCAGTACAATGATTCCCCACCAGGGGACTATAATCAAAGGATGGGTGCACCCCGCTTCCCTCCACAAATGAATCAAGAGTTCAGAAACCATCCCAACAGACATCAATCACCTGAGAGGTATCATAATTGATCCAATCAGGGGGAAAACAACCAATATCGACCTAGGCCACAGAAAGAGGATTCCAGAGATATGGAAAGGTTCCAGTGCCTTGAGGCCCAAGTGAAAATGTTAGCTGAGCAAATAGGAAAGCTCTGAACAACCATCTAAAGAGGGGGCTGATGGCCCTAGCAATGACCGGGGGGCTTCTGAGAAGTGACTAAGTACTTATGACACCTGCAGTGCCAAAAAGACAGATTGCCCTGATGTAATTTTGCATAATGACTCTGAGATGCCTAATGATTTAAAAGTGAAAGCACCAATAAATGAACATGTAACAGAAAATGCAAATACTTCTAAAAAAGAGGTACGGTTTAACCTAGAACTAAATCAAACATTGAATATTTGTGCAAATAAAAAAGAAACACCGGAAATTCCAAAAGAACAAAGAGACAGATTTAAGAAAAATGACTCATGCATGGGGAATACCAGTGAACAGGGAGTAAGTGGGGATGCTATAGCTCCTTCCCTGGGCAAGCAAAACAATGACCAAACACAGGCAGAAAAAGGAAATACTCAAAAGGAGGGTACAGGTCAATCACCTGAAGAATTCTTTGAGCCACATATTTTTGAAGAGGCTGAAAGGGCTGGTATCACACTAAATGATCACAAATGCACAGAATTAAACAATGACAAATTGCTGAATGATGTTGTTACACATGTTCAGTTGGAAGGTTGTGATGTGGTCCCTGATGCTACCCAGATGGATGGGCGAACAGTGGCCACACTCCAAAAAACCTCTGATCATGGAGAAATGAATAAAGTCTCTCGCACAGAAATGGGTAAAAAGGAGGGAAAAACGTCTTTCCATTTACCAATGTGCTTAGCCAAAAGTGAAAAAGGCCTGAGAAAGGTGAGCCCTGAAATCAGTAAGAATTCACACTTCTTATGTGCATTAGAGGAAGTTGAGGACAGATATTATGCACCCATCACTGTAGAAGAAAAATGCCAAACATTTGCTATTATTGACACTGGCGCACAGGCCACAATTATGTCCAAGGAGCTGGTAAAGAGTATCAATGAAGGGAGACCCCCACAGAATCAGATCACAGTGAAGGAAAATCATGGTCCAGTGCATAACTTTAATGGGGAGGAGGTGCCCATCATAGGTGTAACTGAGGTTGAAATAAAAATAGGAAAGCACAGAATGAAACAAGAGGTATTGATCACATCTATTTGTGAAAATCCATTTCTGATGGGGACAGATTGCCTGAAAAGATTGTCTCCTCTCATAGATGGGGTGAATGGAGTGCTGTGGTCCTTAACCAAGAAACCATTGAGACCTAAGAAACTAAAATCACAAAACAGCAACATAAATGAATGTCACACCGTTGTCAAAACAAATGATGCTGTGGAGGTATATCTCCAGAATAGTTGCATACCTAGTGTCACTGTTATATTAATGTGTCAAGACAATATGCAGAGCGACAATGAAAGACTACCTGTACAAATATACTTGGACCCAAGGAAAAATTGGCAGACTGCCATAGATGAGCACACATTACATTTTTATTTAAAAGAGAAAACAATCAAACAGAATATTGCTCCTAAAACAGATTCAGAAAAACACATTACCACTCTTGCTGAAATATACATGTAAGATGAGCAACCATGGGTTCATGTTGGTATAAATGACTGTTTTAAAACAATAAAAGCCACTTTAGCACTTGAACAGGAGAGGAGCTTCATTAATGAGAAATTGTTGCAAAAAATAATGGAGAGGGAGGAAATCCCGAAATTTAGGATTAAAAACCAATATGTTTCTGGGTTGGACAGTCCAGACTTTCAAAACCGAATTGCAGGCAGATGCATGCTTAAAATTAGCTTTGGGCAGAAAACAATTTACCATAATGTATGGATAGTGAGTGGAGCACAAAATGACTTTTACATGGGCAATGACATCATGCACAGAATGTGTATGGTGTTAGATTTCCTTAATCAAAAAATATGGTCACGCCTAGGTGGTCCGGCACCTGAATTTGAAGACAAAAGAAGGGCTTATCATTGTGCACAACTGGTTCCTTATGCAATCGAATTACAAATGAGGAAAGATACTATTATTCCTGCATTTACAAAACAGTTTGCAATAACACTGAAATGCAAAAATGGACAGCAGATGAAAGACTCTGATGCATTTGTATGCCTGAATGAATCCATAAAACAGCAAGGCCTGGATTATGAATACATTCCATTGGTAGACACTGGTGAAGGATCTGTAAAAAGTATGGCTAATAATAAAGGTTGTCAGGATATTCATTTAGAGGAAAACTCCCCATTAGGAATGGCCATACAAAAATCACATTATACGGCAGATTTAAATAACATGGTGATTGGAAATATCCCTGAAAAGTATGTAGATGCCAAGGGTGAGTTGCCAGAACACCTGGACTCTCAGCCCAAAGGAATATTTAAAATTAATTCTATGTATCCTTATGATTCAAATGAGACAGTGTGCTGCCATCAAGAGGATTGCATAATATTTAATTTAAATGAAAATGAAACAGAAAATCAGCCCCTTGAAGTGGAAGCTGATATGCCAAAATAGTTAAAAGTGGCAGTTTTACAAAAAGACACAGCCACACAGTTAGAGGAAAGCGCTGAGATTCACTCACCAGAAGATTTTCCAGAATTTTCCAAAATGGTAGAAGAGCAGATCTCCTTAGCGGATGCGTGTGACAGCGATGAGGATAGAAAAAATCTGAGGTAGATATTTATGGAGTTTAGGATGTATTTGCAAAAGATGCTTATGATTGCGGTTTAACTGATTTACATGTGGCCACACTACCAGAAGGGTGAAGCAGAAGTCCAGTATTTGTACGCCAGTATAGACTGCCACTGGCATGTTTAGAATCATTAGCAGAGATTATAAAGAATTTGGAAGCTCTGGGAATCATCAGGCCCATTCATAGCACATCCAATACACCTATTTTAGGTGTGTTAAAGCCAAATAGTCAATGGCGGCTATGTGCAGACTTGAGGGAGTTAAATAAAAGAGTGCCAGAATCCAGATGGCCACTACCATTCATTGATCAGGGTTTAGCTCATGTACATGGTTCAAAATTTTTTACCACATTAGATCTCACCTCTGGATATTGGTGCGTGCCATTGGCAGAGGAGATACAGAATGTATTTCCTTTACGTTTGACAGGACTCAATACGCCTGACTTAGAGCTCCGTTCGGGTACATCAAAAGTGGGAGTGAATTTGGCATATTTTTGAGAAAAGCCATGCCAGATGCAGCGGAAAGAGGAACCATAGTTTGTGTGGATGATGTCCTGATAAAAAATGAAAGCCTGAAAAGCCATTTTGATGAAATAAGACATGTGCTTGGCCAATTGCAGAAAGCAGGCGCCAAAGTGTCCTTACAAAAAGCACAATGGTGCAAGAAAAAAGTGAACTTTCTAGGCCATGAAGTGACTGAACATGGGCTAAATCCACAAAAGAAGAAAATAGAGACCATACAAAAACTAAAGGACCCTAAAAATGTGAAAGAGGTAAAAAGTTTACTAGGGATGACAGGCTATAACAGAAAGTTCATTGAAAATTATGCTGAAATTACTCAACCATTGACTAAACTGCTTAAACTGAAAACACCCTGGATATGGGAAAAAGAGCAGTCTGAGGCAGTCGCTAAATTGAAGGAATGTCTTGTAAAGGCACCATGTTTAGCATATCCCATAAAGGGTAGGGATTTCGTCGTAGAAATAGGGTTCTCTGAACATTGTATGTCAGCAGTGTTATCACAAAAACATGATGTGAATCACAAAACTATTGCATATGTAAGTAAAGCATTTTCCCAAGTTGAAATGAAATTCAATGAATGTGAAAAGGCCCTATTAACCACTGTGTGGGCGCTACAACATTTCCGCCCTATTGTTCAGGGAGAAAAGGTGATTATTGAAACAAATCATCAACCTTTGCAGTTTTTAGAGAGTAAAAGAATTAGGTCAGGTAATCTAGAGCAGTCCAGAATCACTTCATGGACGCTGGCATTACAAGGTTTTCCTGTAGAAATGAGATATGGACAAAATAAAAAGAGCCCAATTGCTGAAGGGTTAGCTGACTTACATGACTGTGCAGCTGAACAAGTATCAAACAAAATGGAAGTGGAACCTAGTTTGGAGGAATTTGAACAATCGCCACACAAAGCTTTTGATGAAAAAACATGCAAGGATCTGCCAACTATATATGTGGATGGTTGTGCTTTTCACATTGAAAATGACAGTAATAAACAATTAGTGTCAGGAATAGGGAATGTCCGGTTGAAATGTGAAGGCGTCCCAAGTGTAGGGATGAGGATTGGAGCTAGAAGCAGTCAAGTGGCGGAATTGGCGGCCATTTATAAAGCAATTGCTACTGCAGTTGATAATAAATTCAGTGAAATTGTCCTGGTGACTGATTCTGACTATGCACGAAATAGCTTTGTGGAGTATTTACCTGGCTGGAAAGCGAGAGGCATGGTTACATACAACAAAAAGCCACTTAAACATGGAAAAATGATACAAGCCATAGACAAATTGGTGTCAGAAAATGATTTGACAATATACTGGAGAAACATTTGTGGGCATTTAAAAACACCCCGAGAGGATAAGGAGGGAAATGATAAGGCAGACCACCTGGCTAAAATTGGGGCTGTGATGGGAGAATTGCTACCTATTGATGATTTACTGGGTGAAATACAAATTGATGCAGTAACACGTTCTAAAGCACCAAAGGAGGTAGATCAACCAGTGGTGCAATGGGGCCATGACACGCCAGACCAAGATTTGATTGAGGCACAAAAGAATGATCGAATTTTGGGAATCTATTATAATCATTTGATAGATCCTGAACAAAACCCTTTAACAGAAAATGATTGTATCGGAAAAGAAGAGTTGAGGGTGCTATTAAAGAATAAAAAACGAATTAGATTACAAGATGGACTCATGATTAGAGAGTCCATAACAGGACAGATACAGTGGGTGGTACCCCATTCATTCAGAGGTCTAATGCTACAACATGCACATGATGCAATAACTGCAGGCCACAGAGGTTCACAAAAAACATTGGAAATACTAAAAGATTATGCTTACTGGCCACATATGTCCCAAGATGTGGAATTATATACTAGAGAGTCCCTAGTATGCGCCCAATTTAAACCTGCTTCACCAATGCATAGAGCCCATTTGACGAAAAGAGCCCTAACTCTCCCATGGTCAGATTTGCAAATAGACTATGTAGGCCCTGTAAAAAGGTAGAGCAGAGGACACCGTTACATTTTAAGTGTGATATGTTTGATGTCGAAGTGGATTGAATGTATTCCTGCACCAGATTGTAGTGCGCAAACAGCAGCCACATTGCTGGTGAACCATGTGTTCTCAAGGTTTGGGTTGCCACAAAGAATTGAGTCAGACAGAGGAAGTCATTTCACAAGTACTCTAATGAGTAAGGTATGGCAAATACTGGGTGTGAAAAGGAAACCACATATCGCATATCGGGCAGCCTCTTCAGGTGGAGTTGAACGGAGCAATAGGTCTGTTGTGGATATTTTAAAGAAATTCGTGGCAGAAGCAGGTTCCAGCTGGGATTTACGTTTACCGTTGGTTTTGATGGCAATCAGATCAACTTCTGCCAAAGCAACAGGTGTTAGCCCCCATGAGGTCTTGACAGGTAGGAAAATGGTGTTACCAAAACACCTGTTATACAGAACACATGATCAGACACTTGTGAGTGCATCCACAGTTCATGAGTACATTGCTGAACTGAAGAAACATGTGCAACATGCATTTGCATTTGTGCAGAGAAATCTGGAAAGGGCTGCTGACAGTGCTAAGACATACTATGATAAAAGAACATCAGTGAGAGAATACAGTGTAGGGGATCAGGTGTACAAGTTTCATTTTGGAAAAAGTAAACAGAAACATTCTAAATTTGTAGCAGCCTGGCAGGGGCCATTTCGAATTATAGATAAGATCTCTCCTGTAGTGTATACAATTTTGAAGAATGAAGGTGAAACAGCGATAGAGCAGTTTGTCCATGTAAATCAGATCAAGCCATGCCATCCCAGACACGAGATCAGGCGGCTTGAGCATGTAGAAACAGAAAGCCCTGGGGCTACTGCCCACTGAGGCACACAATACAACAGAAAGTCCCTTGAACACAAAAAGATAAAATAAATGGGTACAGTCAGGAGGCAGTGACAGAGAAGTTAAAAAGTTGATTATTGTAATGGCACATAAACACTGTAATATATGTAAATATATATAAAATGTAAATAAATAAATAAATAAATAAATAAATAACATATATAATGGAAGCTTATGGGATTGGTATGCAGAATAAAAATGCATTGGATTTAAAATGTTGTTTCATGTATGCTTATTTTCTTTTTAACCTGTGTTTAATTTCAGAAAAAAATAAATAAATAAAAAAAAAAGAAAATGTTTTATTTTTGGCAAAAGGGTGAAGTTAGTATTGTGCTATATACTTAATCTGTTTCTTTCTATTTTGGTTTAGAACATTAACTATTTATACCGGAGGTCACGGGAGATGATGGAGTCCTGGAGCCCACGTGGACGGATTCCGGGAAAGCCCCGAGGGGGGGCGAAGACCAAGGCTGAAAAGCGACCAGCATTGAAGATGACACCAACAATATGTTTAATGATAATGATATTTGGAGGGATCTTCAAGAATTCAGAAGCACAGGTTGTCATTGAACCTGGACCAGCATCTGGTATCGCGGTGGAAGAGGCACCAGGATTCATCATGAGTGATAGAAGGATGATTTATCAAAATATCTACATACCATTGAATCCTGAGATTTTGATTGAAAAACATTTGAACAATACCGGCATTAAAATTGAACAGACTAAAGAGTGGCTCGAAATAAGAAAAGAGTACGCTAAGCAGTCGATAAGAGATATATTGATGCAATTGGCGAAAACATTTGTGAATTCAGCAGACATTAAGAAGAGGAGAGGAAAGAGAGGTGTATTGACCTAGAAATAATACAAAAAACATTAGATGGGATTAGAGGGGGACTGGATGAAGTAAGATTCATAAATGAAACTGCAATCATTCTAAATGAACAAGCGGATGTGATGCAACGGGCAACAAAGCTAATTATTAAGCATGACAGAACTTTAAATGAAATATTGAACATAATGAGTCCTGTTGATAGACTATTAACGAATTATATGAGAGAAGTTCAAACTGCAGTTTCACAATTGATTCAAGGACATATCCCCTTGTATTTTGTTTCGCAGGATATTTTTCATCAAATGATAGAAAGACTGACCAGGAGGGAAATTGATGTAGTACAGGTAAAAATTGCCTTCGAAATGGGTAATGCGATGCCATTATATGTGGACCTGGAAAGGTTGGAAAGGTTGGAAATTGGATTTATACTATGCATACCATATGTAGCTCCTGAACTTATTTATCAAACGAAGTGGGTACACAATGTAGGATTTTGGCAAGAGGACAAATTTATTAAGATTAAGACTCCAGAAGTGGTGGCATTTCAGTCATGGGAGCCTGAAGTTTATTTAATACCAAAATTATATGTGTCCAGGTAAACCGTTTGTTCCTGATGCCATAGATGCTATTTGTGGTTTGAAATCTGACCCAAGTATATCAGAAGGATGTGAGGTGATTATTAGCAATATGGGGAGTGAAGAACTGGCACAGGCTAAGATGGTCAGAGGTAAATGGTTGGTCAGCACCTGCTTAAAGAACATGCAGTAGTACATTTGAACCATGGAACATACGTGGTTAAACAGGTGAAATATAATGTTTTTTATTTACAGTTTCCAAAGGATACAATTGTGTCAATTGGAGGGTTAACATTGTTTCATGTAACAAACGATATTTGGGAAAGCCAAGTAGAAAATATCGATTTTTTTCAAAGGGACACTTTTCCAATAGATCCGGATGTGGAGTTTTTATTGAATCACAAAGAAAAACATGTTATAAAAATGAATCTGAGAAAAAACAATATTACATTTAGTAATCTGGGAATAATAGAAGTGGAAAGATTTAATTGAGAACCTGGGGGGAACGCTCAATAGTGGGTTTGGCTGTCCTGGTGCTAATCATGGGGGGTTGGTTGATTGGGCTATCAGTAAAAATGAAAATGTTGCTGATTTTGGTAGCTACGTCAGGAAGAGAAAGATATCCCAATACACATGCATTTTAAAAGAAGGATGGGGGCAAACTTGTTTTTTTTTAAATTGGCTTGGATCGTAGCCAAGTTCTAAAAAAAATGGAGAGTATGTAAGGTTATTTAGCGTGTTACAAAACAGAGTACAGCACTACTGCACACGATCAATGTGTAGCATGTTTTTTTTTATGCAGTACCACTGCATGGGTTTGGTGCATTGCTATGATGTAATTGTTTCAAGCTATGTGTTGCCAGTGTAACATGGACATATAAGTGAGGGCAGGTTATTCAGTCAAAAACGATTTTTACATATAAAAAGCAAATCATTTTTTTTCACAGTTAAAAACACACATTTGTACATTCAAAATGCGCACTATTTTTCACCTGAAATGCCTATGTTGCAAGAGACACATTTGAAAATGAATAAACTAACCTCATTAACAACTAACCTGATCATAACCCACTAATAATAATGTGTTCTTCAGTGCAACATGAATGGAAAATGACAGGCTCTGAAAGTCATTATTTAAATGCACATTCAGTTTTTTTTTCTTTTTGCTCTGCTGTTCTGTCCATAGTAACTGCAGGAAGCAAAGACCTTGAATAAGCAGGAAATCAGTTTGGTTACAGTTGCAACTGTATAAGCCATTGTGTGCAGAGGGTGGTTAGGGCATGATAGAATTTTATTGGTTAGGATCCTTTGGTAGGAGGTAACCAGAGTTTTCTTGTATAATCTCGAGGAAGGAGATGATGAGGGACATCTTGACACAGCTCGAAGAAGGACTGGGTTGATAGCTGGGGATGCCTGATTCCTAAAGGAGATTCAACTTGGTTGCAGAGACTGGGATTTCCAGTCAACAAGTCCCAGTTTGAGTGACAGCAGATGCTTGTCCTTGCTGGGTGAACCCCTCCAGAAGGCGACCAGCCAAAGAAGTTACATACCGAATATGCCTGGTTATTATCTCGCTGAAGTGTGGGGGCTGAGTGTGCAAAAATATTCAGTCAGTGTAGGAAAGGAGATTCCTGTGCTGTACCCACGTGTTTAATGTTGCACATTGAATTCTTGTTCCCCGCCACTCTCTTCTCAGTGTATCACACATCAAATAATGCTGTTACTGTGCTATTTCATTTATTTCTGTAAAAGAGTGAGATCGTGTTTAAATGCAACTTTTATAATACACAAAAATATCTGAAAGCAGATGGGTGGTATGTTTTATTTTCTCTTTCATTGGTGCATTTACCAATACAGTGCTGATGATGTGGGGAGATGTTTAGACAGTGCAATTGTCATTTCTAAGCTAGATAAAAATAAGATTTGGCTGCAGCTGTGTGCACAATGTCATTCAGTATGAGCAATTATAACTAACTGTGTGTGTTATAGCCTTTTGCTGAAGGTACATGAGTCAGCAAAAATAGAGACCCGGGACATAGTTCACTACCGTATATAAGTTAGTGAAAAATACCACATGATAGCTCGCTGCCGTAGATAAGACAGCGAGAAATTGCCCATGGTGGCACACTAAAAATGAAAATGTGGTGTTCCTGAAATGCAAGCCTGAGGTCTCAAGTGATTAGAAGAAAAATCTAAACAAAAATAAGGGGTTCTGGATATTGGGGCCTCAAATAAAACAAAGGAATTATGCATACCAACCATGCATACCAACCACGCATACCAACCACGCATGTCTGTGTACTGAAATAATGCATATCCACTGTATTATTATACTACATAACCCAATCTGAATACAAGGAGTAATTGTTGCTAAATTATTTTTCGGCGCTAAGAAAATACCGCCAAGCCCCAAATCTACACAAAATACCCAACATACCGCAATTTGCGGTACCGTACTTAGCGCCTTCGCCATTCCCATTATGCCCTATGGGGCAAAAATGGGAATGGGGAAGGGCCATTGGGAAATGGGGAAATACCGCCCCGCCAACCTTGGAATGGGGCGGTATTTCCCCATTTCACCATGGCGGACACGTTACGATACCGGCACCAACCATGGTGCTAATAGCACCATGGTTTACAGCCGGTATCGTAATGAGGGCCTAAAACTATAAAGGCAAGACACATGACCCATCTGATTGAAAAGTTTGCAAATCAAACCGCAGGTTGTTCCTTTGAGGGGATTTTGACCCTCTATAGCCAGTGTCTTTGCCCTATTGTATTATTTGGCTTAGATGGTGTCCAATTAAAGGATCGAATACAAAAGGATCGAATGCAAAAGGTGAGAGTCAATAGGATCGAAAACCAAAGGTTCAAATTTTATTTTTTAATAATATTTTTTTTGGGGTGTTTTTGTTTAGGTAAAAGAAGTAGTTTTTACCACAAAAACAGGGGTTGGGGGGGTCCCATAAAAAATGTAAAAAAATCAAAACATTTTTTAACCTTTTGTTTTCGGTCCTTTTGATTCGACCCTTTTGTCATTCGATCCTTTTGATTCGATACTTTGACCTATAACCGGTTTAAACCTCTAAGGCCATGTTTGACACCTTGGTAAAATACGCTGCTGAAAATGATCTAATTATTTCGGGTTATTTATGTAAGTGTATATTAAAAGTACGACCCTCCACCCCAGTTGAATACCTCAGATTACAATGGTGGTTAGTCTCTTTAAAGGGTCAAGCGATGATTAAACAGTAGTTGCTCCACCTTAAAATTAATAAAAGGCCAAAATGGCAATTACTTGCTCTATTGGGTAAAACACCTAAAGTAGAGAAATTTAACAGCCTAATGGCACGAGAACATAAGTTGGTCCCCTGATTTCTTTTCTCTCTCTGTACCCTGCTCCTGGCTACCCTCTGTCCTCCGGGCCCAGGTACCTGCTCACCGTGCCTCCTTCCTGCACTACATATGGGCCCCCCCTTGCACTGGGGCCTGTATCTCTATCCATACAGCCCCCCGTGTTTTTCCTCCCGTGTCTGCCGCGTTAAACCCAGCACTTTCCACTTGTTGGCTGCACTACCGTTGTTTGTTGCCTTTATTATTTTTAAATTTTATTTATGATTTATGTTTTTCCTCTGCTCCGCACTCTCCTTCTCTCCCCCCTTCCATGCACTTTTTCCCTCCCCCTCTCCCATGCAATTGCGTATTCTCAATATCACTGGGCCTAGTAAGATTGTTGTTTTTGTTCTCGCCTGTTTCCCCTTCCCTTGCCTTTTCGCGCTCTGAAACATATGTGTATGAGCACGTTAGAAATAAAATATCAATTCAATTATAGTTTCTTTTATTTAATTTTACTTGTACAGCTATTGATGAGTGGTATATTTGAGCGTTTAACCATTTTAAAATATTTATGGAACTATGGACAGTGATTTAATAATTTAGTTATTCTGTTTTTCTTACTTGATGTTAAAATAGTTGGAGTTATATAGATTGCTTGTATACCTCCTGGATGAGATAAAGGGGGTAATTCATAGAATTTAGCGCACAAGTGGCGCACGCGGCTGGCGCACAGTGTGCGTGTGCGAATCCCTGCGCCAGCTGCGTGCGCCAAAATACATTTCCGAGCACAGCGTATTCATGGATTCCAGCCACCAAAACCAGCCGTGGCGCACAGTGGCGCAGCGACCCTGCAGCAGCGCCAGTTATGCCCCCAAGAACGCCCCTTGCGCAGGGAAAAGGCATCAAAATCCCCAATCCAGCGCAAAGGGCTGCGCTAACCCTGTACCAGCACGGCAAGCGGGGTATGTGTATCACTGGGGTGCGCGGGAAGTACCTCACGTTATTTCAGCTGGGTACGTGTATTTCAGGGGTGCGCAGGAAGTTCCACACGCGATTCCATCAGGGTACGTGTACATCAGGGGTGCGCAGGAAGTTTCACACGTGAATTCAGCAGGGTACGTGTATATCAGGGGTGCGCTGGAAGTTCCACACGCGAATGTCCTGGCTACGTGTATTTCGGGGTGCGCGGAAATTTACACATGTGAATTCAGCAGGGTACCTGTATTACTGGGGTGCGCGGGAAGTTTCGATGCGATTGGCCCTGTGCGAGCGTGGTACGTGTATTTCAGGGGTGCGCGGGAAGTTTCACACGCGATTCCATCAGGGTACGTGTATATCAGGGGTGCGCTGGAAGTTCCACACGCGAATGTCCTGGGTACGTGTATCTTGGGGTGCACGGGAAGTTTCACATGCGATATCAGCAGGGTACGTGTATTTCAGGGGTGCGCTGGAAGTTCCACACGCGAATGTCCTGGGTACGTGTATCTTGGGGTGCGCGGGAAGTTTCACACGCGAATGTCCTGGGTACGTGTATCTTGGGGTGCGCGGGAAGTTTCAAACGCAATATCAGCAGGGTACGTGTATTTCAGGGGTGCGCTGGAAGTTCCAAACGCGAATGTCCTGGGTACGTGTATCTTGGGGTGCGCGGGAAGTTTCACACGCAATATCAGCAGGGTACGTGTATTACTGGGGTGCGCTGGAAGTTCCACACGCGAATGTCCTGGGTACGTGTATCTTGGGGTGCGCGGGAAGTTTCACACGCGATATCAGCAGGGTACGTGTATTTCAGGAGTTCCGTGGAGTACTACACATGAATTGGCCGTGTGGGTCCTCCCAGGTGTTCGCTCCACAACCTCCACGGCTCCTGCAGGCAGCCCACACCACGGGGGACTAGCCTGCACCCCCACTCATGTCCCCCAGCACCCCCACCCCCCAGTACTGTGGGGCACCCTCCACCAGGCCCCCAACTCATGTCCCCCTGCACCCACACCCCCCAGCACTGTGGGGCACCCTCCACCAGGCCCCCACTCATGTCCAACTCATGTCCCCCTGCACCCCCACCCCCAGCACTGTGGGGCACCCTCCACCAGGCCCCCAACTCATGTTCCCCTGCACCCCCACCCCCCAGCTCCGTGGGGCACCTGCCAGCAGGCCCCCAACTCATGTTCCCCTGCACCCCCACCCCCCAGCACTGTGGGGCACCTGCCAGCAGGCCCCCAACTCATGTCCCCCTGCACCCCCGCCCCCCAGCACTGTGGGGCACCTGCCAGCAGGCCCCCAACTCATGTTCCCCTGCACCCCCACCCCCCAGCACTGTGGGGCACCTGCCAGCAGGCCCCCAACTCATGTCCCTCTGCACCCCACCCCCCAGCACTGTGGGACACCCTCCACCAGGCCCCCACTCATGTCCAACTCATGTCCCCCTTCACCCCCACCCCCCAGCACTGTGGGGCACCCTCCACTAGGCCCCCAACTCATGTTCCCCTGCACCCCCACCCCCCAGCACTGTGGGGCACCTGCCAGCAGGCCCCCAACTCATGTCCCCCTGCACCCCCACCCCCCAGTACTGTGGGGCACCTGCCAGCAGGCCCCCACTCATGTCCATCTCATGTTCCCCTGCACCCCCACCCCCCAGCACTGTGGGGCACCCTCCACCAGGCCCCCAATTCATGTTCCCCTGCACCCCCACCCCCCAGCACTGTGGGGCATCTGCCAGCAGGCCCCCAACTCATGTCCCCCTGAACCCCCACCCCCAGCACTGTGGGGCACCTGCCAGCAGGCCCCCAACTCATGTCCCCCTGCACCCCCAACCCCCAGCACTGTGGGGCACTCTCCTCCAGGCCCCCAACTCATGTCCCCCTGCACCCCCACCCCCCAGCACTGTGGGGCACCTGCCAGCAGGCCCCCAACTCTTGTCCCCCTGCACCCACACCCACCAGCACTGTGGGGCACCTGCCAGCAGGCCCCCACTCTTGTACAACTCATGTTCCCCTTCACCCCCACCCCCCAGAACTGTGGGGCACCCTCCACCAGGCCCCCAACTCATGTTCCCCTGCACCCCCACCCCCCAGCACTGTGGGGCACCCTCCACCAGGCCCCCAACCCATGTCCCCCTGCACCCCCACGCCCTAGCACTGTGGGGCACCTGCCAGCAGGCCCCCAACTCATGTTCCCCTGCACCCTCACCCCCCAGCACTGTGGGGCACCTGCCAGCAGGCCCCCAACTCATGTCCCCCTGCACTCCCACCCCCCAGCACTGTGGGGCACCTGCCAGCAGGCCCCCACTCATGTCCAACTCGTGTTCCCCTGCACCCCCACCCCCCAGCACTGTGGGGCACCCTCCACCAGGCCCCCAACTCATGTCCCCCTGCACCCCCACCCCCCAGCACTGTGGGGCACCTGCCAGCAGTCCCCCACTCATGTCCAACTCATGTTCCCCTGCACCCCCACCCCCCAGCACTGTGGGGCACCCTCCACCAGGCCCCAACTCATGTTCCCCAGCCAACATGTCATCACAATCTAGATCCCTGGTCCCTATGGTCAGCCTCCAAATGCCAAACACCCACCCGAGTATTGCATCCACCCACTTAGAAATGGCAAAATAACATGATAGAACCCCAATTGCACGTTTGGAAATGAACACATGTCCCTCACATACACCCAATGGGTGTCAGTGAATCTCAAAACCCATATCATGATATGCATGAAACCAATGAGATGATACTACACATTGAAGTTTGAACAAAAAATATGTATTAAAGGAAATTTAAATTGAATCAAAAATAAACAAACAGAAATGGGAATTTAAAAAAATAAAAAGCAGCATGTCAGTGAAATAATGCAAAACCAAAAATCATAATCCAAAGGAATGGTGTCCAAAGTCACAGTCCACAAAAGAAAATCCAATGGAAAATTATAATTGAAAGCCATAGCTCCATGGGTAAATTGTAAAAAAAAAAAAAAAAAACCAACAGTCAACTATATACAGATGAACAAGCCAGGGTCCATGATCCCAACAGAAGAAATGAAACCTATCTAATAACACTACCTAATAAAAAAAAACTGTATACAAAAATGTGGCCCATTGTCCAAAAGGTCCAAAAAAAATGCAAACCCAAAGGAAACCTAACACTAACTACAGAACTATTTACAAGGGCAGCGGGCTAGTCCGACGGCTCACTTTTGGATGTCCCGGGCCAGGGCATCATCGAACTCCTGCTCAATGTCCCGGAGGCGGTCCTCCTCCATGGCCCCGAGGGTCCGCAGGGCCGTCAATGTGTCCACCTCCAACCCCCTGCGGATGGCCTCGAGGCACTCGGCCCGCCTCAGGGCCCTCCGCATGGAGTTCTCTGCCCTGACCATTGTGAGCCGTGCCTCTTCCGCCCGCTGCCGCTCTGCATCAATGACACTTTCTGTCCTGGGTCCTCCTGCCCTCCGGCCGATGCCTGCCCCTCCGATGTCGAAGGCCCCGAGCCATCATGGCTCCCACCACGTTGCTGCTGCTGCTGTGCCTCTGCCCGTGCACTGCCTCCTGCTGCCTGCACATCCTCCGCTGGCTGGGGTGCAGTCGTTGATGTGGCCACCCCTGCTGGACGTCCGACTCCCGGCTGTGGCAGGGATGCCTCCTACACCAGCCTGGCCGCACCGTCAGAGGCAGCTCCACAGAGCACCCAGGTGACTGATGGGTGGGAAGATGGCACGGAGGACGACTGGCGCATAGGGGGTTCAGTTGAGGAGGGGGTCGTAGCAAGCCCCATCAAATGGAGGAATCCGGCCTGGGTGACCTGTCCCAATAGGCCGACGCGGTCAACGAGCCATTCGAGATGACGTGCAGTCTCCTCATGAAAAGACTGCAGGTCACCTCGCATGGCCCGTTGACGCAACGCCACACCAGTCAGGACAGGCTCAACCCGGACCCGGATAGCCACGTCCGCAGGCAGAGGAAGGCCAGTTGTCGTGAGCTCATCCCCTGCCTGAAAACAGGTCTGGACGTAGGCATCCCTGCTGGTGCAAGATGATGCAGGGACAGGATCAGGGACAGGATTGCACACAGACACCTCCGCGGCGGCCTGTGCTGCCTCCTGTCTCTGGTCCTGCACTGCACCACTAGCACCAGTGGAATCCCCACCTCCAGACCCCGTCTCTGTTGCTTGCACAGCCTCCTCCTCCACCAAACCCCCCCCACCAACCTGGATGACTCCATGCCATCTTCCCCCGTTGGGCCCTGTGGGGTCCTAACTGCCCCTTCTGCTGCCGAGGAGTCCAACTCCAACCTCCGCCTCTTGGACCTCCCCCCGGCAGCTGCGGCCTGGGACGCGGCACCGGACTCCTCACTCCCCGACGAGATCACAACCTGGGAGGGGAGCCGGGCCTTGCGTCTCCGGCTGGCGGTGGGATCCCCGCCGCTGTGCTCCACAGCACCTTCTCCACCCTCTTCATCAGTTGACGCTGCAGACAGGGAGAAATAAAACACAGGCATCAGGGCACTGTACAATGGACACATACACACATGACAGTTGTACATGAGTGGCATTGGCAAACCTCAGACATGCCATCACAATCCCCAACACACATGTCATTTCAACTTGCCCACATGAGCCATACCAGAGCCATATCACAACTGCCAGCACCATCCATACACATACAACAGCATGAGCAGGCAATGGTGAGCCAGACATCACATGCAACACAGGGAGTGCACTACACATGTACACACACCACCACACTTGCATGCATGTGTACACCTCTGCCAAGTGTCGCAGTGTTCAGATGGGCATCCATGTCACATCTGCCAATCAGGCTTCCACATCCCGCTGTCACATGCATCCATGTTGCATCACTGTTGCACCCTTGTCAAATACAGACACATGCACATGTACACAGTGCTGATACATGCAGCTGAAAACAACATACATGCGTGACATCACGAACATGTCTACTTACATACACATTCATCCAAACATGTGTGCCCACACAACTGCATTTGGCATGCAAGCCTACACACACAAGCACCATCCATGTCTCACACATTCCAGCCCTCGCATGTGTTAGCCTCACGGCCCTGTACACCCCCACCCATACTCAACCCCATACAAACACATGTGCAACCTGCACACTACTGAAACATCACCACACGCACAGCTCACAATCAGGATGCATGTACACTTACCGCTCGACTACAGACGGGTCTGCCTCTCAAGGACCTGGACGTGGAGCGCTGGGGATATGCGTTCCAGGACCCTCATCTGATCTTCCGACAAGTGGCCCTGGCGTCCCTTAGCATCCGCTGCCTTCAAGAGGCGCCAGGCCTTGTTCAGGGTCCTGGACCTGAAGTCCTCCCAGCGCTTCTTGACATGTTGGAAGTCGCGGACTGCCACCCCCTCCGCGTTGATGGCAGTCACGATGTCCGTCCAGATCCGAGTCTATCCTTCCTTGTCGGCGCAGGAACTTCCGAAGAGGGCATCATACTGCCCCAGGACTTGCTCCACAAGGACACCAACTTCCCGGGCACTGAAGCTGATGCCCCTCTGACTCTCTGGCCGGGGGTTGTCAGTGGTGCCAGATGTTGCAGTGCCTGACAAGACAACCCCAGAGGCAGGAGTGGGTGGGCAACTGGGTCCTGGGCCTGGGCTGTGGAGCGATGGAATCCCAGTCAGGAGTCTTTGGTTCCAGCAGGGGTGGTCACAGCAACAGCACCCCTGGCTGATGTGCAGGCAGCAAATGGCAGGGCACGTGGGCAGCAGGCAGTCAGGCAGCAGCAGATGGCAGTGGGAGCGTGCTCGGGGCTCTGGGGGGCAGTAATTCGGCCTTCTGGGCAGGAGCGTGGTCTTCCGTGTGCTTACGCGTGGCCAGCTTGATACAGAGTGATTTGGCACATCAAAATTCTGCACGTCAGCGTGTAATTTGAGGAAAGGCCCTTAGCACGTAAGCGCGTCTGCACGCATACGCAATTTCATTGGACAGAAAGCCCCTCAAGTGCAAGCGCCCCTGTGACGTGACGCGCGCAGGCATGCATGGTCATTTCAGCGCGCGTGAAAAACTGCACGTCCGCGTGTAATCCGAGGAAAGGGCCATGCGGGTAAGTGATGTGACGCGCGCGGGCGTTTCCCTGAGCACGGGTTAAAGGTGAGCGAGCCCAGCAGTTCGCTGTACGTGCCTTTCGTGGAGACCGACGTGTGTTGCTGCTTCCTGTTGTTTCGCGCGCCATCACAAATTCACAGCTATCAAGGACGTATCTCTTCTTTTGGCGGGGGTATTGGCTACGCGTGTTTTTCTGCATCGCGCTAGTCAGACGGTGAGTCGCACACGCTCTTTTTCCCACTGCGGGTGCCCCTGTGTATCGCACCCATTTTCAATGTCATAGTAGCCTGCGTGTCCCACGCGTACGCGTTATTCGTGTTACTGGGTGCCACCGCGTACTGCGGGAGGTTGAATCCACGCAGGTAGGCTGCAGGGTTGCGTGCACGGTTTTACTGCAGTTTTGGGGTGCCTGAGCATTGCGTGACCCGTCACTACATCACCAGGGTCACATACAGCCTTGCAGGTGCAGGGGGGCTGTTAACATCTTGCTTCCCACCCCCTTCACCCCAATTGCCCAGGTCAATTGTGGTGTACACCTCCCATTGGCACCACTCCATCTGTGCCGGCACTACTACATCTGTGCCATGGTTGGGAGGCCACCAAAGGTGAGGGGGCACCTCAGCTGGGCGTACTCATCGTGGCGGGCGTGGTCGGGGATGTGGCCGTGGTGACCAGGGAGTAGGGGGACTCCAGGGTGTCCAGGGCGGCCACAGAGGGGGAAGAGGCAGGGGTGCGCCACTTGAGCACAATGTTGTGCCATGCATCGGTGCAGTCATGCCACCACCCCCTGTGGTTCCGGGTGATGCAGCTTCTGCATCTGGCACTGGCGCCCGTGTGACCCGGCAGTCCGTTCCATCAACTGCCACGGGCCCAAGGGTAGTGGAAGCTGCAGGTGCAGCTGTGGACACCGCCACCCAGGCTCAGGGTCTGCCAGCGCAGGCTGCATTGGCACTTGAGGAGCCCTTGGTAGATCTCCAACAGGCCAGGAGGGAAACCATAGGGGCAGGCCGGGCTGCTCAGACCAAGACACGTGTCCCTGGGGCAGTCATGTCATCTGCTGCCCCGAAAAGCTGGGTGTTGGCAAGTGCAGGGGCAGATGCACCCAACAACACCCCGGTTGTGAGTCTGCCAACCAGGACCGTTGCGGTCAATGACCCTGCCACAGCTGATGTTGCTGCGCAGGGTCCATTAGAGGGCACCCAGCTGCCACTGACACAAGTCAGGCCTTTGGTCGTCCCTCCACCTGCCACTCCCTCGGCTCAATCCACCGAACCCACTGGCCATACTGGTCAGGGCGGCATTAGCCAGCCAGGGTCTGCGCCACAGTCCAAGAGGAGGAAGGTTGCACCTGCAGAACAGGCTGGGACCCCACACACAGCCACGACCTCCTGCACGTCGAGGAAGAAGCCTTTCTGCAAGCAGGAACTGGACTTCCTCGTGGACTACGTGCAGGGCCACACCCGTGACATGCCAGTGGGTGCCAATAGTCAGACTACGGCTGCCCAACGTGACACCCACTGGAAGCATGTTGCGGAACATGTCAGTTCATTCGGCCATGAGGTGCGCACGGCACAAGAGTGCAAAAAGCGTTGGAATGACATCAAACGCAGCACTAAGGCTAAGCGTGCCTCTAATTACAACTTGACTCTGGTGACTGGCGGTGGGCCTGCACCAGAGGAGGAAGAGCTCACTCCGCATGAGGCACTCGTTGCACAGTTCATACCACCTGAATTGGTCGAAGGAATGGGAGAGATGCTGGACTTTGATGCCCAGTCCAGTGAGTGTTGATGCGTGTTTGTTGAGGACGTGTGTGTTTCACTTGTGGGATGTGTTGTGCATGATTGCCACTACATGTGACGTGTACATGGTTCTGATGTGTAAGTAATGCAATGCTTCCGTGATGCATGTCTCCTCTGCCTGCATGCGGGGACACCATGTAGGCATGCTCCCTTGCCCCTCCTCCGCCACTCTGCACCCCAGTTCCACCTTTGCACTGGTCTGCTTCAATCTTGCCAATGT
This sequence comes from Ambystoma mexicanum, assembly GCF_040938575.1. Taxonomy (NCBI): domain Eukaryota; kingdom Metazoa; phylum Chordata; class Amphibia; order Caudata; family Ambystomatidae; genus Ambystoma; species Ambystoma mexicanum. The sequence continues at coordinate 331,814,624 of NC_090933.1, read as the reverse complement.
GTACTTTCTTGTTCATGCGTCCTGAGTAGATGCTAACTTCCAGCGCAGAATCTGCCAGATATATGCCGTGTGGTACAGCCTTAGTACTTGATGCAGGGTATCTCACTTGTACTGTGCATGGGTCAGATGTCCCGCAGGGACATGAGTGCCCATTCATGCTCCATGTGCATTGCACGCATGCCCCTATGTGTCCTTGACTGGATGATCACTGTAATACAAGTCCTTGGTTACATACATTGCATGGCATCTCGTCAGCCTTCCCATGTCAACTGTGGCTCAGTACTGTGTTGCACGCCTGTTTAGGGTCTGACAATCTGTGTGGCTCACAGGCCTCAGCCTGTTCAATGGCCAATGACTCTGTCCGACTGTTGTTGTGTCTTCTTCACACATGGGCGGCATCCAGAGTTTTCATCATGTGTCCTGCTTACTGTCCCATCATCATTTGCAGTGTTGTCACTAGAATCACATTAAGCTGTTGATGCCAGCCAACACTGTCTGTCAATACACAGGTGTATGGTCAGCCTTTTGATACCATGCTAGGCATCCCTGCTTTGGTACTGGGCTGGAGGGGTGCTTGGCTTCTAGAGATGGTACACATTGAATGCACAGTGCATGTGATGCCTGAATTTCACATTGCACTGCCTTCACATTTCCTGGCACACACCATGGAGTCCTTGTACATGTAGGTAGTGAGTTGCGTACACATTTTCTGCACTGCATAGACCCACTTCCATGGAAACTGCCAACTTTCAACAGGTCTGATCACAGAAGCAATTCAAAGTTGACCCAGCATGCATGCCAGGTTATATGTTGTGTGTCACATGTCTGCCTGATGCATTTGCTGTCGGTGTGTGTGTGTGTTGTGTGCTTCTGACATGTGTAGTGACCTTTTTTCTCTCTATTTTTCAGGTGATGACGCAATGGAGGCGGAGGATGGTGTTGTCATGCCAGACACAGGGTTGTTACCACTACATCAACCTGGCACTATTGGGGGTCGTGGGGTGGTAGGCCACGAAAACCCCCAAGTGCTACAGTCCATCTTGTCTCTGGCTGCCTATGAGTCCAGCCTTGATGACGACTCTGACGTCCATGTTGAGTTGGATGAGCATCAAGTCCATGTGTCAGGGGTGAGTGATTCTGATGTGGACACTCCTCTGTCTGCGACACCTGCACTGAGGGATCAGACAGTCTTTTTTCCTCCGCCCGTGGTGGATCAGGACGCAGGGTCACCCTCCACACCAGTCACTGATGTGCCTGGGACATCACATCGACGGGGGCATGTAGTCGTGGAGCCGCGGGCGGTGCCAACACAGCGAGGACCCCCGGTCCTTGGGTCCCGCAGGGGTCAAGCCCGCAACGCGGTCGCCGCGCGCAACTGCAGTATACTGAGTGGGAGCAAGACATGACTGCCAATTTAGAACGGCAGGGGGCAGCAATGGAGAACATCGCTGAGAGCATGGAGCGTGTGGCCCGATCTGTGCTCCCCCCTGCTAGGCAGGTGCTTCTCCAGCAGCAGGCGGCACGGTCCACGGCCCGCTCACTCAGGCTGGGCATGGCGGCCTCAGACAGGGCACGCCAGGCTGAAATGTTGTCTCTGCGTCAAACAATTGCTGCTCACGCAGAGGCGCACATGGATGCCCTGAGGGAGGAGTATGCTTCCCTCAAATCCACTCTGGGTGTCCTTATGATGTCCCAGAGGCAGCGGGCAGAGGAGAGGTTTGCACAGCTTGACCGTACCATCTCGGCTGAGCTACAGGCTTGCTTGGAGGTGCAGTGGTTGTCCAGCCAGGCTTTGCAGGAGGAACTCCGTGTTACACGTGCTACCTTGCAAGAGTAAGCATGTGTATCACGTGAAGTTCTGAATGCAGACCTACGTCACATCGCCACACAGAACCAGGCTCACCTGTCCGGCAGACTTGCTGCCGACGAGGGGCAAGCTGCGGCTAGGCGTGGCCAGGCTACTGTGCCACGTCCTCCTTTCCAGGATGAGCCAGACTCGGACGACCATCTATCTCCCACATAGGTCGGGCTGTGCGGGCGTTGAGCCCATGGAGGTTTTTTTTTTGGCTCAGCATCATCGCATGTGGATGTTGAGCAGCACCCTGTACCTCCCCCCTCCTGGGTGCCTCCCCTCCCCCCCCGGGTCATATGTGGCCATTTTTGATTTTTCTTTTAGTTTAGTTAGTTAAGTTTCTGTTTGATAGTTAGTTTAATTAGGTAATGTAGGTTTTCCATAGTTAGTGTAATTAGTTAATATAGTTTAAAATTGCTTGTCTATTGTGCTTTCATGTGACGGTGCGGTGCTTTGTGGCTTTTGAAGGCATCCACTGTCTGTTCCAGCTGGGCCCTTCAGGCTTGTCTTGTGTATGTGTTTTCTGCTTGGGGTCCTTGACTCACATATGCCACTCCTGCCTCCCTTATCCATGGGCTCGCAAGGATGGTTCGGTGTCACAACCTATTACACAAGGGCTTTGGATGTCATATCTGTGGCATGTCTGGTGCTGTGTGACTTGTGGTTACACCCCTAGTGGGGATGATTTTGGTGTTATTGTCCACTGTTCAGCTTTTGCTAGATGGGGTGTTTCATGATTAATGTGTACATTCATTGCTATGCATTGTGTAGTATGTTTCTTATCTTTACTGTACACGTGCTTGTTGCAATTCATGCCGTAGATAGTGTTCCACACTTTGGATGTGAAAGACGGACTGATGGTGTGATTTCTGATGTAACTCTCTGACATGGTCAAGTAATGAGATGCCTGAAGAGACACACACAGATGACTCTAAAGCATTAATCATGTGTTTCATGCCCTTTCTGCAGGGGGATGAGCCTCCAGAGCACCTTTGCCATCAGACATGGCCCATTGGACGTCAGAATTCTGGACACGTTTGTTGGTGCCCACATGCACATGTGTGCACAAGCAGAGCCACAGGGATTGTCTTACCATAGCCAAATTGGTTTAATACACTACACAACCGGCATGAAGGAAACCTCAAACAGGAGCAGATTAATCTTCCAAGACAGGATGTACTGCACCAAACACCAAATAACCCTGTAACAACACAATCACGCCAAAACCCCTTCAACTTCTACACTGACAAAATAGACAAGTTAAGGCAATACATTGACACCTCCAAGCAAACCAAAGACATCCCACTCATATCTCCCTGTAACCTATGAAGATATACCGAATTCAGGACAATTTGTCCAAAAGTCTAGTCCGACTCTCTTGCAGCACACAATACCATCATCTACAAACACAAAATCCTGCTCCCCTCCATTGTGAAGATCCTCACAGGTAAATCTCTCACACCACTTCTAAAGATCATCAATGCATTTGTCACACATGGCACCTGCCACAATGCCCTCAAATGGGTCATACCACAGCCCTGAAGAAGAAACCCACACTGAACCCTGATGGCTAGGCCAACTATTACCCCATAATTCATCTACCCTTCCTCTGAAAAGTGATTGACATGACCGTTGACGTCCGGTTGTACAAAAGGATCACCTGGCACAATCATATACATGACTACCAATCCAGATTCAGACTATGATGCAGCAAACATAGCGCCACAATCCACGTTATCCACAGTGCTTGAGATATCCTAAAAAAGAAGAACTGTGTATTCAAAGTGTTTAACCTCTCTGCCACCTTGACTATCATTGAACATGAGCACCTTCCTCAAAATTCTTGACATGTGCATGCAAAACAGTGTTTTTTTCTCCTACATCTCCAGCTAAAACCATCACATCGAACTGGGAACCAACAGATACCTTTATTACCCAGTAGTGTGCAGATTTCCACAAGGTTTCCTATTCCCCTCTTTCATCTTGAAAATCTAAATGTAACCTTTGTGTAACTCCTCATCAACACCAATATCAAGGTACACCAACAAGCAAATGACACACAGCTTTGCCTAAAGTTCAGTAGCATTAACAACTTCCATTGACTTAAGCATTGTCTGTCCCTCACACAAGCCTGTGTATCAAGAATCTATTTGAAGATCCACTTGATAAAGACAAAATTCATTCTGGATGGACATTCCATCAGGAACAAAAAAGCTAAAATGGCATAATGATCAATGGATTTATGCCTTAAAACTCACCTAGTGTAAAAACTAGCGTTGCCATTGTCTGTGACCTATCATTCAAAACACGCATTGCCAGTAAGAGCCCTGCAGCATGGTACCAGCTTGTGATCTTCTGTAGAGACAAGAATGTCATTGCAAGCTTGAGTTTCACAACAGTTGTCTAAGCTCCGGTCATTGCCCAAATGGACTTCCTACAGAAGTCCTAGATGGTGCGTTAGCCCATCTGAAAGTCATCCATCATGTTGCAGAAATCATCTTCGAAGAACTAAAATTATGTAATCACATCACCCCTCTTCTCAAGAAGCTGCATTGACTATCCCTTCAAACATGCATCATGTTCATAACAGCCGGCATCAACTAAAAAGAAGTCACAACTAAAAGACCACTCCTCTGGCACAGAAACACACCATTTCTGCAGGGCAGCACCACCAACAGCCACAACATCGCCAGGCTGGATATAAAGAATGGTTAGAGGTGGATACATTGGACATGGGCATTTTATTGCTGGGCACCCTGTCTCTGGAATGAGTTACCAATGTTGATAGGAATGTCCCACTCCATTCAACACTTCAGGAAGGACTAGAATACCCGGCAAAGAATATCTCCTCAATCTCTGATTGCTCCACTCAACACTAACTATAACTCTCTTAAGCAGCCCCCTATCTGCTTCCCCTATTCATACCAACTCCATTGCTACAACCACACCATTACTTGTAACTCCACTCCTGCACCTCCTATGTACAGCACTTCAATGCTTTTAAGCTAGGATTTCAAGTTATAAATGACGTACATACATATTTCGGGAAGGTGTCAGATGAGGAGAGGAATGTTCCTACTCCATGATCGTCTAGTTCATCGACTACCAAGAGTATGAAATTCCATGTAATTCTCATTGATTAATTTTAATGTAAATATGACCAGTGTATAAGATAAGGCAGGGAACCCTCTTTTTTTCTAAGGGGGCTTGACTCCAGAGGGTAAGGCAACAATTATGAAAGAAATTGGAGTCAACAGCTACCCTAGTCATTGACGCTTTTAGTAGGAAGCTTTTTAACAAAGGTCACAGTGGAGCTAATTTAGCACATATCAGTTAGCTCATAACATAAACACGAAAGGATAAAGATATCTTTTTCAAACATTGAAGAATGAGATTTATTAGATTTACACAAGTAAAAACCTTTACAAGAGTCGAAAGGTAAAGTATTCCATCCTTGGCACAAGAAAAACAATATGTTTGTGTAAAGTTATGCAGTAATTGTACGCATAGTTGGGTTAGTACAACAATGGTGATTATGATTACATATACTGCTAATGTTATGGCAGTATAAAAACTTGTCGACACACACAGAGTTCAGGTGTTTCTGGTACGGTGAGTAGATGGAAAAAACCAGCGGATAAAGGTTGTGGAACCTGCTGGTGATTGCACCGGACTGTCTTCAGGACTGGGGGATTTGTTTTTAAAAGAAAACACAAAGAGGTTGGTGAAGTGCCAGGCACCTAAAATAGGTGAGACAAAGGATGGTGGGGTTAAAAACCGGGAATTAAAACGTTGAGTGTTTTGGAAACACTGTGAAAAAATGACCTACCTAGGGTAGTTGAAGCGTCATGGCTAAACTAGTTATTTTGTATGAGGCCAGAATCTGGATGAGTCACTGGCAGGTGGTTTTGTCCAATATTAGGACAGAAGGTCTCTGAAACAAGTGAAAAGACCGGGTTGTAGTTGATGAAATGGTTTTACAATGTAGAAAAAAAGGGTTTAATAAACATTTACCTGGTTTGGTCGCGAAGTGAGTCCCAGGTGCCTGAATTGAAGTGCAGTGACAGTGATGAATTCAGGAGGTGATAGATAAGGGCGGTCTCAGACAGATCACATCGGCACTTACCTCTGCTCTAAGTCATATTCTGCCATATTTATAACAACGAGTCGATCACAGCCACTCGATCCACAAATAGAGACCGCCCTTATCTATCACCTCCTGAATTCATCACTGTCACTGCACTTCCATTCAGGCACTGCCAGTAGGTTCTTTATGCACGATATCTCGATGCGTGCTACATTCACGCTTACAACAACCTTCCTCTTTGTCTACTACAGACCGCATTTACCCAGCATCCTAGACAGAAATCTTTCACAACCTGGGACTCAATTCGCGACCAAACCAGGTAAATGTTTATTAAACCCTTTTTTTCTACATTGTAAAACCATTTCATACATAGATACACAGGTCATTTTTTCACAGTGTTTCCAAAACACTCCCCGTTTTAATTCCCGGTTTTTAACCCCACCATCCTTTGTCTCACCTATTTTAGGTGCCTGGCACTTCACCAACCTCTTCGTGTTTTCTTTTAAAAACAAATCCCCCAGTCCTGAAGAAAGTCCTGTGCAATCACCAGCAGGTTCCACAACCTTTATCCGCTGGTTTTTTCCATCTACTCACCGTACCAGAAACACCTGAACTCTGTGTGTGTCGACAAGTTTTCATACTGCCATAACATTAGCAGTATATGTAATCATAATCACCATTGTTGTACTAACCCACCTATGCGTACAATTACTGCATAACTTTACACAAACATATTGTTTTTCTTGTGCCAAGGATGGAATACTTTACCTTTCGACTCTTGTAAAGGTTTTTACTTGTGTAAATCTAATAAATCTCATTCTTCAATGTTTGAAAAAGATATCTTTATCCTTTCGTGTTTATGTTATGAGCTAACTGATATGTGCTAAATTAGCTCCACTGTGACCTTTGTTAAAAAGCTTCCTACTAAAAGCGTCAATGACTAGGGTAGCTGTTGACTCCAATTTCTTTCATAATTGTAAATATGACCAGCCCTGAAGCTTCCCTGAAGCTTCCACCTCATTTCAATGAAGCCGCCAGGAGGGTATATATTTTGATCATTAGATACACAAGTCAATTTCTAGTCCTCTGCTCTTTTACTGGGGCAGAACGCCCCTCCTATAACACCTACGTTTACTAGGTCTTAGAAACCTGTAAATGGTAAAACAGTACATCTCAATGACTAGCATTGAGTGTTTTATATCAGTGGTGCTTCATAAAGTATGTTAACTTAGCAAAGACAACAGTACAAAAGATCATCAGCGACTATGCTACGTTTGAGGAAGCTTAATTCTTTAATGACACAATAATACACCCTGGCACCCAAGCCATGCATGCAAAACAATGAATTTACATGATAGTCCAATGCATTGATATTTTAAAACACACCCAGCTGGCGCGATGATACTAGGAACGTTTTCTCATTCATGTTCCTTGTTCTGTTGCATACAAATTATGGCCTTAGTGTCATTTCCCTATACATTCTAGTGGCAATATACAAACAATAAACACACCTATTTAGTCCATCAGATGGTGATGCTAAGGCCTGATGGTAGATCACAGCACTCCCTGCAGCTCTGCTGGGACTCAGATCCCTACCAGTTCAGAATATTGTCAGTGGAAGTGCTGTGCGTTGTACCTTTGAAGGGTGGTGACCCAGTGCTGTATGGTATTGCAGTGCTCGGTTCTCTGCATGTTGCAGGCATATTTCTGTATGGTATGTCTGTGCTCTGAACTGTGTAAGTCAATGTTGTGTAGAAATGGCAAAGTGTGTTCTTCGTGTGCTCCTATGTGTCTGCGAGGTGGTGGAGCTGGGCTCATCACACCAAATGCTACTGTGCTTCACCTGATGCTTGCGTTGCTTTGTGTTTTGAGTGTCGTTTCCCTGCAGCTCATGTGTTGCAGTCTGTTTTTCTTTTGAAAGTCCTGCCCCAGTTTTTGAAAGGCCTAGACTGGTCTATAGGGCAATACCGGAAGATCCAGCAAGCGTGGTCCAGCTTTCTTTGTAAATGTGGGCCTCTGTGTACTGCTGGTAGCTTTAATTAATGACACTGGCCCGTTGTGCTCTAAAATGCACCTTCTTCATACATGTGTCAAATAAATGCATCTCCTTGTACTACTCTAACAGTTTGTTTGGAAAACTCAGGTATTTGCACTTTGTGACAGTGCGCCATTTTTCTTTGGTTCGAGGACAATAATTTGTCCCTGTTTGGCCATGGTGCTCAAAAGTAGTGATGAACTTTGCCATTCATGGGCCCGTTTATACTATGGATCATGACACCATTTTGTTTGTGGGGTAGAATAATGACATTCGTTTTGTTGATCCTTTTGGAACAATGACTTTCGCAATTGCAGTGCTATTGCTGTATGATGTGGGGTATTCATTATGTTTCATTACGGTGCCGCAAATTGCGGCACCGTACTTAGCACCAAGGTCCCTTTGCGGCACTCTACTTTAATGGCTGGTAAAACCAGCCGTTAAGGTCCGGTCCTGCAAAGGGACCTCGTAATCAGGCGTTAAGGGTTTAACGGCACCGGCACCTTTTACGGCGCCGTTAAACTCTTAACGCCAGGGTCATAATGAGGCCCATTGTATGCCTGTCCAGGATTGACTCTCTACCCTTCTATGCCTGCTCTCAATTAGAGAGGGAAATTAGAAGAATTGCTTTAAAAGACACTTTAAAAATTATTTTATTTTTATTGTTTTCGAAGATCGGCTGGAACATTGAATGAAGCAATACAATAATAGTTTAAGGAACATCAAGAAATCATAAAAAAGCGCGTGCTCATTAAAAAAAAAAAATACAATCCCAGGAGAGACTTCAATAAAATGGCTGCAATTCCCCGCAGCCCACACCACACCCCCCGACCGGTGGAGTTTTCAGTCTCAGTGTGATTTTATTATTATGCCGTATTGTGTCCGACATCCACATCTAGCTATTTATTCCACTCTTTGATTTTGGGAGATCAATGATAGGAATAATCAATACATGTGTGATTTCACTGGTATGCGTGTATTTATTGGCTTTTTTCCATAGCCCTCCGGTGCCCTTTATCTGCCTCAGAATGGCCTCAAACATCTGGCGGCAGGTGGGAATGGAAGGTACAATAATCTGAACACATCTGGTTGAAGTGATAACACCTTGTCTACCCTCGCCCATGCCTAATGACACTGAACACGACTGTCGTCATCAATATGTGTCAGTGCAACCTAATATTGGTTCAGTTCCAGTAGTTAGGTGAAACTGAGAAACACAAAAATATATTGAACAATTTTGTTGAAGCATCATGGCATTCTGATTTCCCTTTATATACGGGGTCTGCCAACTACTTGTGCCGGACTGCCCAGGTTGTGCCAAAATGAAAGTTTATACCTTATGTGGGTACTTCGATCCCTAGAAGGGAAAGTGCAAACTCAATGGCACAACACAGCACACACAAAATCACGGGCGAAGATTCTCATTGCGAGAACGTAAACACTGTAATATATTAGAATTGAGAATAGTTCAAAATTAGTATTCGTCTTCAATGTTTAAGCCAATAAACCGAGACAAAGGGAACAAGCAGAAAATGTCATTCATTTGAAATTAAAGTGTTCTACACAATATTTAGATTCTCTTTCAAATTGCAGTATGTTATAAGGCCACTTGGTGGCAGCATTGCTCTGTAGTTACTGTTTGGAAACTTGGACTTTATTTTCGTGTGCGCATCAACAAGATTACTTTTATCGTGAATACTCAACACATCTATTCAGCTCTTCAATGTAAGGATCGATTTAGATGAACAATTACATGCATTATCACTAAAGATTAATTGTTTTAATGCAAAATATTGAGACGTGCAAAGGTATAGAAATAAAGTGAACAAATGAAATAAATAAACAAATTCATTATTGCAATTTCCCACAAAGGCAATGTTTGCCCTAGTGCTAGCACTGGTGTAAAACTGCATTGAAAGAATGTTATATGTATGCCCTAGAGTTAATTGCACCTGCACCAATGTAGTGTTTCTCTAATATGGCCCAGCATGTTTATACCAACATGGATTCAGAGAGCCTGATTCTCAAACAATCCTGCATGTAAAAATGTTAACAGGATGTGCATTTTCTCCTGCATGGGCCTAGGAAATGTGCAGTTACTCTTAATCACAAAAAGGTACATGCGCCATTCTTGCGGTCTGTTTACTGGGGCAAATATTGCGCTGGCCAGCTTTCATACATATATATATTGAGTGAAAAAACTTTGTAAAAGGAACGTTATGGTTAAGTTGCGCTACTAAAAACCTATGAAATTCAGTGAAAAAACTTTGTCAAAGGGACGTTATGGTTCCAAGTAAAACCGAAAAACCCTTGAAATTCGCCAGTTATAGTAAGCTAAGCAACCATAACTCGCGCCACCACCGTGCACTGCTAAGACTAACACCCAGGACATCAAATATGACATCACAAATGTCATTGATGACATCACTGATGACATCACATGTCTGGCTTGCTTTTTTTTCTTTTGCTGACATGTCTAGGCCACATGGTTTTCTTCAGTAACAGTCAGAATCTAAAAATGTTATTTTATTTGTAGAAATATCCTTCTAGTAGGTTCTTACAGTAATTCCCTTAGAGTCCAGTCACATCATATGAAACATATACATACGGGAAGACACAAGCTTGAAAGACAGCAATCCTTTTTGTGCATAAAGATAATAAATAGACTTATGAGCACTTCCTGATAGTTCTGTTGTTTTTTTTTTTTTTTTATGGCTGTACTTTCCCTGTGGGTCCAATCACATCAAGTGATACATATACATAGGGTAAATAGCAGCTTTGAAACAGAGCAATCATTTATTTGCATGAAAATAATCAGTTAAGTTATGAATTGTTTCTGCTACTACTTGTGCTTTTTTGCTAACTTCACTTTCCCTGTATATACCCATATTGGTATGTGTTCTTGTGTCTTTGTGTTTTGTCTATAGTAATGCAATTATGTAATACATGTGTTTTATTAGCTACGTATTACATATTTCACAGTACACAAAAATCTATTAAGAAAACAATTATCATTTAATTATTCAACATATTAATATTACGAATATTATACCTTCATCTTGTACGCTGCACACAATGTTATGTTTCTGTATGAGTAGCTTAGTATACCAGATAGAACCCCATAATAGAATGCTATTTATATCAATGCATCATTCAATGCACTAATTAGGATATGATATTTATTGCAATGATCCTTGACACTTGTTTCGCAACATTATAATAAGAATCCCTTGTACACATATTTCATGAAAAGTACATACACATGTGATGTCATCAGTGATGTCATCAATGGCATTTGTGATGTCATCTTTGATGTCCTGGGTGTTAGTCTTAGCAGTGCACGGTGGTGGCGCGAGATATGGTTGCTTAGCTTACCATAACTGGCGAATTTCAAGGGTTTTTCGGTTTTACTTGGAACCATAACGTCCCTTTGACAAAGTTTTTTCACTGAATTTCATAGGTTTTTAGTAGCGCAACTTAACCATAACGTCCCTTTAACAAAGTTTTTTCACTGAATTTCATAGGTTTTTAGTAGCGCAACTTAACCATAACGTCTCTTTAACAACGTTTTTTCACTGAATTTCATAGGTTTTTAGTAGCGCAACTTAACCATAACGTCCCTTTAGCAACGTTTTTTCATTGAATTTCATAGGTTTGACTTTCACTTTATATACATATCATATGGGAACTGACTGAATCTCTTCTACTGTACTTGATGTCTGCAAACTTATTTAATGTTCTCGGACATGTTCGAAGAACACTACCACTACCTAAAAAACTCTGGGGGGGTATGTTTGATTGTTATATCATAACATAGGAACATTTAACAAATTCAAAAAAAGCACACAAACACATTATATGTACTAATACATAAGAAATGTAACCCATATATACAACACACTAACCATTCATTTAAATGCACTATGTTCTAAAATGGAATATACCACAAGAAAATAAATTGGCTTCCAACATAATTACCTCACAAACAAAACAGAATTGAGAACAAGAGCAGGCCCACTGAGTACATAGGACATATCTTACCTGAAATAGTAAGTGTACTTAATTTTATTAATATACTTATAAACTTTCTGTATTAGATAAAAAAAATATTATCTTTTTTTTTTCTCTCACAGAAATGTCTAGTACTCTGGAATGGCTAGAGGAACATTTCCCACATGAAGAAATGTCACAAGATAGTGAAACTAATGGTAAACACTTTATAATATAAACCATTTAATTATTATTATTTTGTATACATTTAACATATATATATATATATTTTTTGTACAGAGCATACCAAAATAGAAAATACTTCAGAAAAACCTGTTATGGATAACACTTTTCACAGTATAGAAGAAAAAATTGATTTATTGTTGACTAATTTTAATAATTTGAAAACTTTTGTGGAAGATCATTTTAAACCAAAAACCTCGTACCATTGCTCCACATGTACTTGTCCCTCCTCACCATATCCCAGTCAATTATCCCCAAACCCTCTCCATAACCCAAAACGTTTTGATGAGACTTCCATCCCGTCTTCACCTAATAACAATCATGATGAAACCCCTAATTCTCCTGTTTTTGTTTCTGTTTCTGCCTCACCTTCTCTGTCATAAATTATTAATATATGTTAAATAAAGTTAAATTTTTATATTGTGTTGTAAATAGTTTCGTTTAAAAAAAAAAAAAAAAACAATGTAGGTGTCCGCAGACAGTGCAGGTGTTCTGAAATGTTCGTAAATAAACGAAAATGGAGGTGTCTTAAAGAACACTATACCTGTTCGTACTGTTCGCTAGCAAGATGAAACTATTCTAATAACACACGCGGTGTCCTGAAATGTTCCTAAAAAAAAAAAATTAAAGTGTCCTAAAGAACACTATATCTGTCTGTAGTGTTCGCTAGCAAGTTCAAACTGTTCTAAGAACACACGCGGTGTCCTGAATTGTTCGTAATTAAACAAAAATGGAGGTGTCTTAAAGAACACTATACCTGTCCGTACTGTTCGCTAGCAACTTGAAAATGTTCTAAGAACACAATTGGTGTCCTGCAATGTTCGTACATAAATGAAATTGAACGTGTCCTGAAGAACAGTATATCTGTCCTTACTGTTCGCTAGCAAATTTAAACTGTTCTAAGAACACACGCAGTGTCCTGAAATGTTTGTTTCACGTGTGACGCAATTTTAATTAGTTCAGGACCCGAACAGTGTCCGTAGAACATCAACGAGCATGCGCTAGCCAATCTCCGTGCATTTGGTGTCCTGCGGACATGTGCTTCCTTCGTGGACTTTTTCGCGAACGGATCATATGACCGCGCGCACGCTGATCGCTTGTTCTTAATGAGGACACTGTTCAGGTCCCCGAACAAATTAAAAGTACATTTTCAATTAATCCATAATATTTTTCAATAAAATCTCCCACATAGTAATCCTGAGTTTCTACATAACTTTTGAAACTTTTTTTTGTGTTCGATCTGTCCACGGACAGCGCGCATGTCCGCGAACCACGCACAAGCACCCCCTATAAAAGACCACGCCCTAGAGCTTATTCTCATTGTGTTTCTGGCTATTCTTCAGAGCACAGCTATTTCTCCAGCAACTTGCTGATTACACCATCGAGATGGCATCCCTGGCTGCAGAACTGCCACCTGGTGCTGCACCTGCTTCAGCACCACCCCCACCCCCTCCACCACCACCACCTCCCCAAGGGCCTGAAGAGGGGAACAGGAGTGAGGATGCGGAGGAGGAAGAAGAGGATGACGAGAATGAGGTAGAGGAAAACCCTACTACCCACACTAGGCGTGAGTCTTGGGTGTGGCGGTTATTTACCATTCATGGTAATGTTCCTAAGGCTCGTGCGAACCGTGTTACCTGCAATGAGTGAAAAATGATACTCAGTCGCGGGAAGCACGGTAAGTACAGCTTTGGGACAACTACCATGAAGCGACACCTGAGGTCATTTCACTCTGGGGCTATTCGCAGGGTTGTACCTTGTGAAGAACGTAGCAGGTTGATTTCCTCTACTTCATGCTCTGTTTCTGATCCTGTCACCACAAGGACCAACTCTGTGGGACAGAGTCTTCCTCAAGCTGCCTCACAGGCCATACAGAATGCTGATGACCCTTACCTTTCGAGGTCACAGTTGTATGTATGTACTGTGACACAGTATTCTGCAGGGGGGAGCGACTTCGTAGTGCTTTTGAGACTATCGTCTCAGAGCACGAGAAGATCTGCTCACTACCCAAATAAAACCCACTCTACATCTTGCTCTCTCAGTTCGCCCTTTCTTATCCCTGTGGTTGGTGTCCCCCCCTTTACCTTCCTTTCCCCTCCTCTCCTAGTGTGTTGTGTATAAAAAACCAACAAAAAATACAAAATATCAAAAATAAAAAAAAATAAGGCTCTTGTCAGAACCGCCTTTCACAGTTAAAAAATAGAAGTGAAAATAAATGAAGCAGGGCCCTTTGTATTTTTTAGAAGTCCGCGGACAGTTCGCGAACATTTAAAAAAATGGGTTGCTACCCCATTACAAACATTGCAATTTTCTCTGGGAAGAAGTGGTGGCTCTGAAAAGAGCCTTTGGGTGGTGTTTGTAAGTCAAAAATTATAAATGCTTAACACCTACTTCAAAATGGATGTTGTAATTCCAAAAAAGGTTCCAATGCATTTCGTACATTTCTCAGAAAAATCTGATTGCCAGCATAAATAAGATGGACTCCATCTCTGCGAAAAATGTATGTACTACGAAACATAATATTTTTATTGTGAAAAGAGGACATGCCAAAATCTCTTAGAAAGGCACAAACAGCCTTATTAACATTGCGCCTTGCTTTTTCCATTTGTGGACCAAATGAAGAAGAACGAAGCCACATTTGTCTCTGCGCAATCTGTGAAAATATCACTTGAGAATTAGGAAACATGTCCATAACCTTCCCAAGTCCTTCTTTCATAGCAAATTGCAAAAAAATTCCAGTCACATGTCCTAAACTGTTCCCTCCACAATGAATTACAATTATGTCTGGATGTTGCGCTGTCTCCAAATTAACACAGAGAGGTAGCAAGTCCAACCACTTCATTCAACGTACTCCATTCCAGTGTACTTCCACATGTGGGAATCCAAGATCTACAGCTACTCCACAGCTTTCTGCATGCACCTTCAACCAATGTATCCACGAATCTCCCAAAATCCAAACAATCTGTTTTCTGTAACACACAGCCATTTTGTCCAAAAATCTCCATGTCTTAAAAAGCAATTTACAGCCAGAATCACCCACAAATTCCTATTTTTGGACACACAAATTACCCAACAGAACCACTACAATTTTCATATTATAGAACAAACAACTGTTTTAATTGTATACACTAGATTTACTATTTGTACTTTTCCAAACCACTAGCTTACTTTTTTTTGTCATCTGAACCCCAGTTTAGTAACACATAAATTCAAGAATACCTATCCCTACTAGTTGTAGTTCCCAATGCACAATCACGCACCATTACATACATCTTTATCATCTTACTCAAACACTCATGCACACAGCACACATACATTCCAGAACACCCCGACCCATATCTTCTTTATTTTTTTCAACAACCCTAAATAATGCCTACCAAAAGTCAAGTCCATAGAAAGCAACGAAAAAGTAGAGCAAATGAAAATAAAAGTGTCCAATATAAGCATCCATCTCTAGCAGAATTCGAAAAAAAAAGTTGAAACAAAACAGCTAATACAGTAATTTGGTGAAACACAAGAAGTTTCAATTACAAAAACTTTGCCTCCTCTATCAAAATGTAAAACAAACCAAAAAACAATTAACAGAAAATCAGCTATCACTACAGATAAAACTACTTCTTCAAATTTTAATATAGTGCAAAGTAAGCATACCAAGAAAGGTATTTTAGCCAAAATGTACCGTCACAAAGTCCTTCAAAATCTTATAAAAACAGGTTCAATGCTTAAAACCTATCGTAGGAAATTAATCTTAGAAGCGTTGATGGACAGTGCAATTCTTCTAAAAAGAAAGTTATTGATTTTACTGTTAAACAAAATGAAACCACTAACAAAACTAATAACTGAATTACAAAAAAGACTTCTCAATAAGCGAAATGTCAACAGAAAGAACTTCTTAAGTATCTGCGGAGGTGAATGGAATCACACTACGAGCACAGAACCATATTTTAATGAAGAAGCGTACAAACAAAAGCAAACAAATACAATGCCATACATAGCAGTGGTCGAGGTTATGAAAAAGTGAATAATACCATAATGGAACAAGAAGTACTCCTTACAAAAATATGCCCTGAAAACCTAGAATTACCCCTCCATTCAACTGAATCAGAACGTCTAGTGTACAGATGGCCATGCACGTCAATGTGTAACATTCCCAAACAATGTTTCAAATCTTTACGCCAATTCCTCAATAAATATGTAAAAAGCAAAGACAAAATCAAAATTAAATTACTGCAAAATATGGATACCTGTCCAGTGCGCAAGTACACAGGACTACAAGGACATTCATTGGCCTGCATTATAGGACCTACTTGTAAAACCACTTTCCATGATATCAAAAGGATATCAACTCATCATTCAACTATAGGAAATCTAGTCTATAAACTGAACTTTGCTAAAAGTCCTGCTTCAGCACTAGCAAAGTTAAATAACATCCTTCTACATGGTACAGCAAAAGACCTAATTGAAGAAATTCACTATATCCAGAAAAAATATTTTGGAAGTGAAAGCCATTTACAGAATGAAATAGCTTTAAACCAATTAAGCAACAATTCTACACATGGCAACTTTTTGCTAAACACATACAAAAAATAAATACTAAAATTTAAAAGTACATCAGCTGAAGTACCAAACCAGGTATGTGTATGTTGCCGTAGAACTTTTTATAAAAGTAACCCAAAAACTGTAGACCTATCATACAAAATAGAAGACAATGAAGATTCTAAATGGTTTGAATTAGCTCTCTACCTTGTAGCAGAAAACAAATACGAAATAACTGAGCCCTTAATACTTTGCAGTTACTGCACTACAAAACTTGACAACAACCAAATTCCTTCACGTGCTATCACAAATAATTTGTAATTATACCAGTACCAAAACCCCTACAACAATTTCATTTATATGAGAGCATCATAATTCAAACAGCACACCCATTTCAAGCAATAATACGCCTTCAACCAAAAACAGCAAAATTACCTCCCTCTGAATTGGTAAAAGGCATACGTGGAAAAGTATTTTATTTACCATTAGATCTAAAAGAAAATGTGCATACTCTAGGAGTGCAACGTCCAATGCAGCAATCTTTAATTATCTTAGTAAATAGAGTACCTACAAAGGACAAAAAAATATGGCAACAGCTGGTAGATGTATATAAAGTTAGACAAACCTTCCAATATCTTAAAGAGAATAATGAATATTACAAAGAAATTAATATTGAAGAAAACTTGAAAGATACAACTGAAATAATTCAAGAAACAAAAGAAGCTGGTCAATTTGAGCTACTAGATCCTGCTACAATATAAAATACTTTAGACCATTATACAATTCATCCTTTGCACTGTAATGACACTGTACAAGATGTACTGGAAACTTACCAAATGCGTCAAACAAAAGGATCGCCAATCAGCATATGGGAAAAAAGTATAGAAGCACGTGCTTTTCCTCTACTCTTTCCTACTGGCAAAGGAGGAAGGTATGATGATAGACCTATTCAAATATCAGCTTCAGAATACCGCTCATTACGGATGTATTCTGAAGATCCCAGATTTAGACAAAATGTGGAATACATATTCCACCTACTCTTTGAAAGTGAACAAGCAACTTTATGTTACGGAGTTGCACACATATTAAAATCAGGATCACACTTTCAAAATATGACAGCTACACAATTATTAGAAAAAGTGCAACAAAAGGATGAGGTTTTACAATCAAATATTACAAATCTATTAGCAAATATGCGTGGTACTAAAGAGTACTGGTTTCAGCATCATGGAGATGTACGTTGTATGATCAGAAACCTTGGCCCACCCACTTGGTTTGTTACATTAAGTTGTGCAGAATATGCATGGGAAGATTTACATGATTTCCTACGCATATCAAATAAAAACAAAACAAACATAGATATACTAACACCTGGAGAACTTTGTTCTTTGGATCCTGTTAATGTTTCAAGATATTTTCTCCATCGCTTCATTGCGATGCTACATTTTATTTGTAATTAAACTGTTCCTCCCCTTGGAGAAGTGCAACACTTCTTTTGGAGAAAAGAATACCAAGCCAGAGGAGAACCACATATTCACATGCTTTTATGGATTAAAGATGCTCCTAAATTTGGTCAAGACAGTGATGCCACTGTTTTACAGTTTATTAAAAAATATGTCACTTGTGAAATTCCATCAGAAGCCAAAAATAGTGATCTTCATGCACAAATTTTACAATTTCAAAGACACAAATGTGGAAAATATTGTCGTCGCAAATACAAAAACAAAGGGAAATACTACACCAAATGCCGATTTGGTTTCCCTAGACCAGTTACAAATGCAGGTCAACTGAACAACCTCATGTCTTCAGTTAGACATAGTGTTAAAGATAAGTCACCTAAAAATACATATTACATAAAAAGAAAAGAAGAAGAAAAATATATCAATGATTATAATGCAATCATTGCCCACTTATGGAATGCAAACATAGATGTGCAGTACATTGCAGACAATTCTACTGTAGTTGCACACTATGTCACAGCATACTTAACTAAAGCAGAAAAGACAGAGCTCCAAGACCTCTGGAATGACCTGTCATCATATAAAACAGTATCTCAGAAATTATACAGCTTGGGCATAAAAATGCTCACCCATAGAGAATGTGGATCACATGAAGCAGCTGATCGTTTAACTGGTACTGCATTGTATGGTAAATCTGAAAATATAGTATGGCTAAGTCTTGGTCCAGCTAAATCTAGAAAAAGAGTTCTAAAATCATATGAAGATATAGAAACAATAGCCAAACATGATCCCAACAGCCAAGACATTTTAAAAAACAACTAATTGGACACATACTACCCAAACAGAAGTAATACTTTGGAAAACATGTGTCTATACCACATAGCCCAAAACTACACATACAAAAATAATATGAAACCTGATGAAAATAAAGGTAAATATAGAGTAACAAACTGTGAAGGCAGCTTAGTTAAACTCAGTAAACCAAATTTAATTAATCATATCAAATTGTCATTAAAGACTCCTCAACATAAAGAAGTATTTATTTATTTATTTATTTATTTGGATTTTTATAGCGCACATCTGCCCTGGGGCATCGTGGCGCTGAACGTAGTCTTACTTGTTACAGGCATACATAGTGTATATATAGATACATGCAGATGATATAAGCAGTTTTAATACAGTAGTGATTGTTTACATACAGTTGTGGTAGAGCAGTTGGATAAGTGGGGCGGGGGAGGAGGGGTTAGTTAAACAGCGTGGTTTTAAGTAATCTGCGGAAGGCATGGTATGAGTTTTCGTTCCTTAGAGCGGTGGGGAGTGTGTTCCAGTTTTTGGGTGCTAAGTGTTGAAAGCTGGACCCTCCGGCTTTGCTTCTTTTGAAGGTGGGTACATAGGTCTGGTTGGTCATGTGAGACCTGGTGGGTCTAGTGGATGTATTGAGGGTGATTCTTTCAGAGAGATAGGGCAGGGCCTTGGCGGAGAGGCATTTGTGTGTGATGGCCATGGATTTGAATAGTATGCGTTCTTTTACTGGAAGCCAGTGGGCTTCTTTTCTGGCTTGGGAGATGTGCTCCCTTTTAGGGATGCTTAGGGCTGCTCTTAGCACGTTGTTTTGTGTGACTTGCATTTTGTTTAGGTTTTTTGCCGACGTGCCCAAGAAGAGGGCATTGCAGTAGTCCAGTTTGGTGCCTACTGTGGCTCTGGCTACGGCCAAGCAGTTTTTTGTGGATAGGAAGGGTTTAACGGCGTTAATTATCTTGGTGGTAAGTGCAGCAGAGGAAGCTATGGCATTTACTTGTCGTGTCATAGAGAGAGTGGAGTCAAGGTATACTCCTAGCGTTTTTACTGCGGTGGAGACTGTGATGGTGGAGTTGTCTATGTTAAAGGATTTGTACCGCAGTGGGAGTTTGTTTAGTGTTTCTTTGGTGCCAACTAGTAGGATCTCTGTTTTGTCTCCGTTCAGGCAGAGGCCGTTGGCTGCCATCCAGGTTTGAATGGCTGTATAGGTTTTGGTTAATGTTACTGCATCTTGTTCATAAACCCCAGTAAGTGGGAGCAGGACCTGAGTGTCGTCAGCATAGTTGGTGTAGGCTATGTGACGACGGTCCAAATCATTGAACAGAGGGAGGGTGAAGATGTTGTATAAGGTGGGGGCAGTGCAGGACCCTTGTGGGAAGTATATTACATGTCCCTGCTACAACTCTTCAAACCATGGAGAAAAGAAGAACAATTACTAGATACCTATGACTCATATGAGGATGCTTTCAAAGCAAATGAAAGCACTATAACTGATGTAAACTTTACACAGTACAAAACAATGTTGCACAATGAACAGAAACACGAAGAAGAACTCCAAGCCCAACTAGATAAGGACACTCCTGACAGTAGTCAACCTTCTGTAACAGGAAGCCAAGAACCACTGGGAGAACCATTAATAATAAATGAGGCAGAATTAGCTATGATAGAAGTAGAAAACACCATCGGGTCGATTCATGGAGCAAACGTGTGCCAAAAATCCCTGCGCAAGCAGGCACAAGGTGGCGCAAGCGTAAGAAACCCAGCGCACGCGCACGCGTGAGATTCAAGGAAGACGCTGCGCATGTTTCCCGTTGTCCGTGCGCCCAATCCTGCCATGGCGCACGCGGGCACACAAGGCGTGCGCTACGCGGACAGCAAAATCGCACATAGTGTGGCGCACACAACCAAAGTGTGCGGAACAGTGGGCGTAACACGCGGAATGGGAAATAACGCGTGAAAAAGAAGGCGTAACTGGGGAAGTACTGCAGGGAACTACACGGAACGCCCACACGCACGCCAACAAACCGTATTCATGGATTCGAATACGGGAAACCCGCGCACGGCAAAAGACGCACACAGGCGTCAACGTGTCCGCCACACGAAGGCAGGCTGAAGCGTCCCCGCGCACAGTATAAAAGTGCGCACAAACAACAAACACGTATATACAGCTACGATGAATGCCCCATTTGTCGCAGGACTGATCGTGGGATACCGCAGGAGGAGGAGAATAGCCAGGGCACGCATTTTCGCACCACGGACAAGCCTTTTTGGGATGCCTGACGACCAGGTCTACGGCAGGTACAGGTTTCTACCCCATATCATCCTAGACCTGGTCAGGGAGTGGGAAGATGACCTTACATCCCCCACCCTTTGCTCCCAAACATTGAGCCCCTTGGAGAAGGTGCTCAATGTCCTGCATTTTTTGGCCACTGGGTCATTTCAGCAGACTACTGCCATAGTGGGGGGGGTCTCACAGGCCACGCAGTCACGCTGCCTACACCAGGTACTGGCAATCATGACAGCGCGCCCCTCAGTCCGCAGGCACATATACATGCCCAGAACACCCGCAGAAAGGCAGGCCATTGTCCTGGATTTTTTCAGGGTGGCACACTTCCCCAAAGTGCTCGGTGCCATAGATAGCACCCATGTGGCCCTACGTCCACCTAGGGCCACTGAGCACATCTACCGAAACCGCAAGCACTGGCATTCCATCAATATACAGGTGGTATGCGATGCAAAGGGAATCATCACCTCTGTCTATGCAAACTACCCTGGCTCCACCCATGACAGTTTCATATACAGAATGTCCGCCCTGAGCCGGGCCCTGGAAGCTGGGCAGCATGGCGACACATGGCTCCTAGGTGAGTACAAATGGCCTTGCACATGCATGCATGTCACACACACACACACAAATAAACAAACCCCAATAATCACAACCATTTACACCTCCCCAGGGGACAGTGCCTACCCTCTGAGCAACCACATGATGACGCCAATCCGGAACCCCACCACACCACCCCAGGTAAGATACTACGCCGCCCATATTGCAACCAGGGCCATAGTGGAGCGCACATTCGGAGTGCTCAAGTCACGTTTCCGCTCCCTTGACCGCTCTGGCGGGCAGCTACTCTATGCACCCCCAGTAGTGTGCAGGATCATTGTGGCAGCATGTGTCCGGCACAATGTTGCAACACGGCAGGGCGTACTGGTGGACATGGTGGTGTCCCCACATCCCCAACCACAGGCACAGGCGCTGCCCAGGGGAGGGGACAGGACACGTGGCGAGGAAGCCCGGAACCAGCTTGTGGCCACATTTTTCACCTAAACTCCCACCCCTGCGGAGTGCACACAGGCCTGGCACATACCAGGTGACAATCGATGATGACAAAGAGACAGTCAACTGTCACAACCCTACCACCCTGAGATAGTTGCCATGGAAGTGCCACATTGTCTGCATCCCTAGCTACTTAAACACAAGCTATCCTGTGTGACCAAAAGGCACACATATGACATGACATGATATGGCCTATACACAAGTATTTCAAGGTGCGATGATGCAGGGAGGGGGGAACAAGGGAAGACAGACAACGATACTACTAGGCCAGGTGTCATTTAGATTGTGCAAGTGCAGGGGTAGGGGGAAGGGAAAAGTGCAAGGGGAGGGGGAGGGGGGAGTGCAGTACAGGGTAAGTAGACTACAAAACAAATAAATAGGCCAGCTGGTGGCAACTGCAAAGGTAAGTGCAGACAAGTGCTGGGAAGGGGGGGCTGTAGGGATAGAGAGACAGTCCCGCAGTGCAGGGGTTGCCAGGGAGGCAGTGCAAGTGGAGAGTGGCTGGGCCAGGGACCGAAGTCGGTGAGAGTGGCCCAGTTGTAGATCCAGTGCAGTTCCAGTGAAGAATTTTGCAAGGGAGAGGCAGAGAGAAAGCAGAAGCAAAGAGGAAGGTCTTGAGGTGCTTCCGTAACCGGAGATGGTTCTACTCAAAATCCAGTGAGGCAGGAAGGCTGTTCCAGATGGAGGCCCCTGCCACAGAGAGAGATCTACCCCCAGCTAGTTGCTTTGAGAAGCGGATGACCCTGACATGCAAGGTGTGAATCACACACACCTGAAAAACAGGTCATGGCCATCACTGTTATGTCACTCAAATCCTCCCAAACCACAACATGACATGGCAAGCAATACCCATACACCAACACAGTAACAATAAGGTACACATTGCCATGTAAAAAATGTACAGTGGCATCAGACAATGATGCCTGACATGGAATCAGATGAAATGACTGACCAACAACCTCCCACCCAAAATAAGTAATTTCCAAATCCATTACAAGAGTTGTAGACATAACATAACAATTAATGCCTGTCTACATGCACATTGTGCATTGCAAAATCAACACTGCAGCTTCTGTGTGCTGTGTCCAACTCCTGCAACACACTGCTCAGCGCACAGCACAGTGAACAGCCATTGTGTGTGATGCACACCCTGAGCATCACATCTAAGCGACAGACCACATCAAAAAGCAAAGTAGGCATGTGCAGGATCCATAATTGGTCACAGAACATGTGCTGCAGTGACACAGTGGGTACCAGAAGGCAAACAGTGTACACGTGGATATGCAAGGGTGGTTGTACATGTAGTGCATCATCGTGCAAGTGTGTGGGTCAGTAAGGACACGCACTCAACATATGCATGTGCAATCAAGTGACCATCAGTGTCCTCTACACATCACATGTGAACATTCACCATGTGTACACCCCAGCATGTCAAACCACAACTATCCCCTCACACCTGAAAGGTAAACACAACACATGAACAGGCATTGATCATGATCAGCAGAACACAACATGTACATAGGATAGCACCATTACAATGTCAGGGTTCCCATCACACTGCAGGGCAAGGCAACTATCAACAAACCCCCCAACTCACAAATGACCATGACCCACTGAACAACTGCACCTGGGTCATGGAGCCTTCAACCCTCAATTTCACCTGGCCACAGGATCACCTTTCCCCTTCGTCACCATCTGCCACCTTGTGTGTAGAAAGGTGCCTGCACCCTCAGAGTCCACCCTCATTTGCAAAATCACAAAATCCAAGCCAGAAAAACGAACCAAAACACCCTCCAGTAGATGACTTGATGTAGCAGTACCTCACAAAGGCCAAGTACTACCACAATGATCTAACAACCAAGGTAGCACAGTAAAACAATGTCACAACAGGATGTGAACCATGTGTGGCACATAACATAGAATGATGCACCATGAACGGATGTGTACTGTCACAGGTCCCGTGTACAGGCGCGGGAGTGTCACGAAACAACCACCCCCACCGTGTCCCGGGTGCCTGCAAGGTCAAACTCACACAGGCCTCTGAGACCCTGGTGGGGAAGGAGGGTCAGGGATATGCAGTCGGGACAGGTGTTGGCACACTGGATAACTGGAATGAGTGGCAGGAGAGGGGAGGAGGAATGACACATGAAAGTAGGGAATGCACGAAAATGTACTACCTGCATTAACACATACACAATCCAAACAAACTTGGACATCATTGTCATGGCCTTCTGTAGTCCAGGCTTAGGAGTGGCACGAACCAACCACCCCCTCTAGGGTTTTGGCACCGGCAAGTTTGGGGCTTACACAGGCATCCGCAACCCCAGCGGAGAAAGAGGGTTAGGGTTGCTTGGATAGGTACTGGAAGCAGGAACACCGGGTAGAGGGTACAGGGTTTAAAATTGGATAGGACTCCGGGTGATTAGGGGAAAAAAACATCCCAAATTGAATTACACATTCATCCATGCATTAGTGCACCCCCCAGCAAGCCTATGCAGAGCAGTTTGAAAGAAAAACAACAAGACACTTAGCTCTGGTTTTGAGTGCTGGCCTCCTGCCTGCGCACTCTCAGGTCCGGTTACAGGAGCAGTGCAATGCTACAAAGAGAGCCACAGTCAATAATCTGTACGTGCCCATTACACAAAAACACACCACCAAACATGCCCCATAGCAACAAACTACTCTACAAACAGACAATCTGGTGTAGATTCTTCGTACCCATATATAACATTACACCTGTGATGGGTCATACACAGTCAATGCAGTAAGTCAGCCACCGGTGGGTGCATGGCAAATGGAACACCAATGTGTCACAATTCACACAACATGCAATGTTCCCTGGGTAAGCAGACAGACCCATTTAGCAAGGCACGACTTCAGAACAAGTCGTGTTCCACCATGACCGAAACAAAGTTGGCAGTGCATGTATCAAAATGTACATGGAAATGAAATGCACTGCACCCGAGTATGTCCCTTGCTGTATGTCCCTGTGAGCTGCCCCTTTCCATGTCTCGGAAGGCTACATGGTTGATACAAGTGCCTCAATGGACCTTGGTGTACCGGAGGGTATGTGCCACTGCCCCTGCAGGTGTCCCAGACAACCTTACAATCAACAGCCATCAGTCCACCAACACATCTGAGCTGCATTGTGTGCTTCAACAACAATATTCGTCCAAGCTCACCCTCAGTGCTGTGACTAAGCCTGCATGTGCAACTCGCCTGGTGCAAGCTTTGCTGTGTTGTGGCCCCCCTGTGCTGCTCACCTTGCCTGGAGTTCCTTGGAACACGTCAGCAGTTCTAGGATGTAGGTCTGCAATCCCTGTGCCTCTGCTTGTGCACACATGTGCATGTGGGCACCAACAAACGTGCCCAGAATTCAGACGTTCAATGGGCCATGTCTGCTGGCAAAGGTGCTCTAGAGGCTCATCCCCCTGCAGAAAGGGCATGAAACACATGATTAATGCTTTAAAGTCATCTGTGTGTGTCTCTTCAGGCATCTCATTACTTGGCCATGTCAGAGACTTACATTAGAAATCACACCATCAGTCCGTCTTTCACATCCAAAGTGTGGAACACACTATCTACAACATGAATTGCAACACGCACGTGTACAGTAAAGATAAGAAACATACTACACAATGCATAGCAATGAATGTACACATTAATCATGAAACACCCCATCTAGCAAAAGCTGAACAGTGGACAATAACACCGCAATCATCCCCACTAGGGGTGTCAACACAAGTCACACAGCACCAGACATGCCACAGATATGACAGTCCAAAGCCCTTGTGTAATAGGTTGTCACACCGAACCATCCTTGCGAGCCCATGGATAAGGGTGGCAGGAGTGGCATATGTGAGTCAAGGACCCCAAGCAGCAAACACATACACAAGACAAGCCTGAAGGGCCCAGCTGGAACAGACAGTGGATGCCTTCAAAAGCCACAAAGCACAGCACTGTCACATGAAAGCACAATAGACAAGCAATTTTAAACTATATTAACTAATTACACTAACTATGGAAAATCTACATTACCTAATTAAACTAACTATCAAACAGAAACTTAACTAACTAAACCAAAAGAAAAATAAAAAATGGCCACATACGACCCGGGGGGGAGGGGAGGCACCCAGGAGGGGGAAGGTACAGGGTGCTGCTCAACACCCACATGCGATGATGCTGAGCCAAAAAAAAACCTCCATGGGCTCAACGCCTGCACAGCCCGACCTATGTGGGAGATAGATGGTCGTCCGAGTCTGGCTCATCCTGGAAAGGAGGACGTGGCACAGTACCCTGGCCACGCCTAGCCGCAGCTTGCCCCTCATCGACAGCAAGTCTGCCGGACGGGTGAGCCTGGTTCTGTGTGGCGTTGTGACGTAGGTCTACATGCAGAACCTCACGTGAAACACATGCTTCCTCTTGCAAGGTAGCACGTGTAACACGGAGTTCCTCCTGCAAGGCATGGCTGGACAACCACTGCACCTCCCGGCAAGCCTGTAGCTCAGCCGAGATGGTACGCTCAAGCTGTGCAAACCTCTCCTCTGCCCCCTGCCTCTTGGACATCATAAGGACACCCAGAGTGGATTTGAGGGAAGCATACTCCTTCCTCAGGGCATCCATGTGCGCCTCTGCGTGAGCAGCAATTGCTTGACACAGAGACGACATTTCAGCCTGGCATGCCCTGTCTGAGGCGCCATGCCCAGCCTGAGCGAGCGGGCCGTGGACCATGCCGCCTGCTGCTGGAGAAGCACCTGCCTAGCAGGGGGGGAGCACAGATCGGGCCACACGCTCTATGCTCTCAGCGATGTTCTCCATTGCTGCCCCCTGCCGTTCTGAATTGGCAGTCATGTCTTGCACCCACTCAGTATACTGCCGTTGTGCGCGGCGACCGCATTGCCGGGCTTGACCCCTGCGGGACCCAAGGACCGGGGGTCCTCGCTGTGTTGGCACCGCCAGCGGCTGCACGACTACATGCCCACATCGACGTAATGTCCCAGGCACATCAGTGACTGGTGTGGAGGGTGACCCTGCGTCCAGCTAAATCTAGAAAAAGAGTTTTAAAATCATATGAAGATATAGAAACAATAGCCAAACATGATCCCAACAGCCAAGACATTTTAAAAAACAATTCATTGGACACATACTACCCAAACAGAAGTAATACTTTGGAAAACATGTGTCTATACCACATAGCCCAAAACTACACATACAAAAATAATATGAAACCTGATGAAAATAAAGGTAAATATAGAGTACCAAACTGTGAAGGCAGCTTAGTTAAACTCAGTAAACCAAATTTAATTAATCATATCAAATTGTCATTAAAGACTCCTCAACATAAAGAAGTATATTACATGTCCCTGCTACAACTCTTCAAACCATGGAGAAAAGAAGAACAATTACTAGATACCTATGACTCATATGAGGATGCTTTCAAAGCAAATGAAAGCACTATAACTGATGTAAACTTTACACAGTACAAAACAATGTTGCACAATGAACAGAAACACGAAGAAGAACTCCAAGCCCAACTAGATAAGGACACTCCTGACAGTAGTCAACCTTCTGTAACAGGAAGCCAAGAACCACTGGGAGAACCACTAATAATAAATGAGGCAGAATTAGCTATGATAGAAGTAGAAAACACCATGGGGTCGATTCATGGAGCAAACGTGTGCCAAAAATCCCAGCGCAAACAGGCGCAAGGTGGCGCAAGCGTAAGAAACCCAGCGCACGCGCACGCGTGAGATTCAAGGAAGACGCTGCGCATGTTTCCCGTTGTCCGTGCGCCCAATCCTGCCATGGCGCACGCGGGCACACACGGCATGCGCTACGCGGACAGCAAAAGCGCACATAGCGTGGCGCACACAACCTAAGTGAGCGGAACAGTGGGCGTAACACGCGGAATGGGGAATAACGCGTGAAAAAGAAGGCGTAACTGGGGAAGTACTGCAGGGAACTACACGGAACGCCCACACGCACGCCAACAAACCGTATTCATGGATTCGAATACGGGAAACCCGCGCACGGCAAAAGACGCACACAGGCGTCAACGCGTCCGCCATATGAAGGCAGGCTGAAGCGTCCCCGCGCACAGTATAAAAGTGCGCACAAACAACAAACACGTATATACAGCTACGATGAATGCCCCATTTGTCGCAGGACTGATCGTGGGATACCGCAGGAGGAGGAGAATAGCCAGGGCACGCATTTTCGCACCACGGACAAGCCTTTTTGGGATGCCTGACGACCAGGTCTACGGCAGGTATAGGTTTCTACCCCATATCATCCTAGACCTGGTCAGGGAGTGGGAAGATGACCTTACATCCCCCAACCTTTGCTCCCAAGCATTGAGCCCCTTGGAGAAGGTGCTCAATGTCCTGCATTTTTTGGCCACTGGGTCATTTCAGCGGACTACTGCCATAGTGGGGGGGGTCTCACAGGCCACGCAGTCACGCTGCCTACACCAGGTACTGGCAATCATGACAGCGCGCCCTCAGTCCGCAGGCACATATACATGCCCAGAACACCCGCAGAAAGGCAGGCCGTTGTCCTGGATTTTTTCAGGGTGGCACACTTCCCCAAAGTGCTCGGTGCCATAGATTGCACCCATGTGGCCCTACGTCCACCTAGGGCCACTGAGCACATCTACCGAAACCGCAAGCACTGGCATTCCATCAATATACAGGTGGTATGCGATGCAAAGGGAATCATCACCTCTGTCTATGCAAACTACCCTGGCTCCACCCATGACAGTTTCATATACAGAATGTCCGCCCTGAGCCGGGCCCTGGAAGCTGGGCAGCATGGCGACACATGGCTCCTAGGTGAGTACAAATGGCCTTGCACATGCATGCATGTCACACACACACACACAAATAAACAAACCCCAATAATCACAACCATTTACACCTCCCCAGGGGACAGTGCCTACCCTCTGAGCAACCACATGATGACGCCAATCCGGAACCCCACCACACCACCCCAGGTAAGATACTACGCCGCCCATATTGCAACCAGGGCCATAGTGGAGCGCACATTCGGAGTGCTCAAGTCACGTTTCCGCTCCCTTGACCGCTCTGGCGGGCAGTTACTCTATGCACCCCCAGTAGTGTGCAGGATCATTGTGGCAGCATGTGTCCTGCACAATGTTGCAACACGGCAGGGGGTACTGGTGGACATGGTGGTGTCCCCACATCCCCAACCACAGGCACAGGCGCTGCCCAGGGGAGGGGACAGGGCATGTGGCGAGGAAGCCCGGAACCAGCTTGTGGCCACATTTTTCACCTAAACACCCACCCCTGCGGAGTGCACACAGGCCTAGCACATACCAGTTGACAATCGATGATGACAAAGAGACAGTCAACTGTCACAACCCTACCACCCTGAGATAGTTGCCATGGAAGTGCCACATTGTCTGCATCCCTAGCTACTTAAACACAAGCTATCCTGTGTGACCAAAAGGCACACATATGACATGACATGATATGGCCTATACACAAGTATTTCAAGGTGCGATGATGCAGGGAGGGGGGAACAAGGGAAGACAGACAACGATACTACTAGGCCAGGTGTCATTTAGATTGTGCAAGTGCAGGGGTAGGGGGAAGGGAAAAGTGCAAGGGGAAGGGGAGGGGGGAGTGCAGTACAGGGTAAGTAGAATACAAAACAAATAAATAGGCCAGCTGGTGGCAACTGCAAAGGTAAGTGCAGACAAGTGTTGGGAAGGGGGGGCTGTAGGGATAGAGAGACAGTCCTGCAGTGCAGGGGTTGCCAGGGAGGCAGTGCAAGTGGAGAGTGGCTGGGCCAGGGACCGAGGTCGGTGAGAGTTGCCCAGTTGCAGATCCAGTGCATTTCCAGTGAAGAATTTTGCAAGGGAGAGGCAGAGAGAAAGCAGAAGCAAAGAGGAAGGTCTTGAGGTGCTTCCGTAACCGGAGATGGTTCTACTCAAGTTCCTCTTGCAAGGTAGCACGTGTAACACGGAGTTCCTCCTGCAAGGCCTGGCTGGACAACCACTGCACCTCCCGGCAAGCCTGTAGCTCAGCCGAGATGGTACGCTCAAGCTGTGCAAACCTCTCCTCTGCCCCCTGCCTCTGGGACATCATAAGGACACCCAGAGTGGATTTGAGGGAAGCATACTCCTTCCTCAGGGCATCCATGTGCGCCTCTGCGTGATCAGCAATTGCTTGACACAGAGACGACATTTCAGCCTGGCATGCCCTGTCTGAGGCCGCCAGGCCCAGCCTGAGCGAGCGGGCCGTGGACCATGCCGCTTGCTGCTGGAGAAGCACCTGCCTAGCAGGGGGGGAGCACAGATCGGGCCACACGCGCTATGCTCTCAGCGATGTTCTCCATTGCTGCCCCCTGCCATTCTGAATTGGCAGTCATGTCTTGCTCCCACTCAGTATACTGTGGTTGTGCGCGGCGACCGCATTGCCGGGCTTGACCTCTGCGGGACCCAAGGACCGGGGGTCCTCGCTGTGTTGGCACCGCCCGCGGCTGCACGACTACATGCCCCCATCGACGTAATGTCCCAGGCACATCAGTGACTGGTGTGGAGGGTGACCCTGCGTCCCGATCCACCACGGGCGGAGGAACCAAGACTGTCTGATCCCTCAGTGCAGGTGTCGCAGACAGAGGAGTGTCCACATCAGAATCACTCACCCCTGACACATGGACTTGATGCTCATCCAACTCAACATGGACGTCTAAGTCGTCATCAAGGCTGGACTCATAGGCAGCCAGAGACAAGATGGACTGTAGCACTTGGGGTTTTCGTGGCCTACCACCCCACGACCCCCACTTGTGCCGGGTTGATGTAGTGGT
This sequence comes from Ambystoma mexicanum, assembly GCF_040938575.1. Taxonomy (NCBI): domain Eukaryota; kingdom Metazoa; phylum Chordata; class Amphibia; order Caudata; family Ambystomatidae; genus Ambystoma; species Ambystoma mexicanum. The sequence goes on along the minus strand of NC_090933.1, from coordinate 331,783,460 downwards.
AACAACCCTGTGTCTGGCATGACAACACCATCCTCCACCTCCATTGCATCATCACCTGAATAATAGAGAGAAAAAAGGTCACTACACATGTCAGAAGCACACAACACACACACACACCGACAACAAACGCATCAGACAGACATGTGACACACAACATATAACCTGGCATGCATGCTGGGTCAACTTTGAATTGCTTCTGTGATCAGACCTGTTGAAAGGTGGCAGTTTCCATGGAAGTGGGTCTATGCAGTGCAGAAAATGTGTACGCCACTCACTACCTACATGTACAAGGACTCCATGGTGTGTGCCAGGAAATGTGAAGGCAGTGCAAGGTCAAATTCAGGCATCATGTGCATTGTGCATTCAATGTGTACCATATCTAGAAGCCAAGCACCCCTCCACCCCAGTACCAAAGCAGGGATGCCTAGCATGGTATCAAAGGGCTGACCATACACCTGTGTATTGACAGGCAGTGTTGACTGGCATCAACAGCTTAATGTGATTCAAGTGACAACACTGCAAATGATGATGGGACAGTAAGCAGGACACATGATGAAAACTCTGGAGGCTGCCCACGTGTGAAGAAGACACAACAACAGTTGGACAGAGTCATTGGCCATTCAACAGGCTGAGGCCTGTGAGCCACACAGATTGTCAGACCCTAAACATGTGTGCAACGCAGTACTGAGCCACAGTTGACATGGGAAGGCTGATGAGATGTCATGCAATGTATGTAACCAAGGACATCTATTACAGTGATCATCCAGTCAAGGACGCCTAGGGGCATGTGTGCAATGCACATGGAGCATGAATGGGCACTCATGTCCCTGCGGGACATCTGACCTATCCACGGTACAAGTGAGATACCCTGCATCAAGTACTAAGGCTGTACCACACGGCATATTTCTGGCAGATTCTACGCTGGAAGTTAGCATCTCACAGGACGCATGAACAGGAAAGTACACATTGGCAAGATTGAAGCAGACCAGTGCAAAGGTGGAACTGGGGTGCAGAGTGGCGGAGGAGGGGCAAGGGAGCATGCCTACATGGAGTCCCCGCATGCAGGCAGAGGAGACATGCATCACGGAAGCATTGCATTACTTACACATCAGAACCATGTACACGTCACATGTAGTGGCAATCATGCACAACACATCCCACAAGTGAAACACACACGTCCTCAACAAACACGCATCAACACTCACTGGACTGGGCATCAAAGTCCAGCATCTCTCCCACTCCTTCGACCAATTCAGGTGGTATGAACTCCGCAACGAGTGCCTCATGCGGAGTGAGCTCTTCCTCCTCTGGTGCAGGCCCACCGGCAGTCACCAGAGTCAAGTTGTAATTAGAGGCATGCTTAGCCTTAGTGCTGCGTTTCATGTCATTCCAACGCTTTTTGCACTCTTGCGCCATGCGCACCTCATGGCCAAAAAAACTGACATGTTCCGCAACATGCTTCCAGTGGGTGTCACGTTGGGCAGCATTAGTCTGACTATTGGCACCCACTAGCATGTCACTGCTGTGGCCCCGCACGAAGCTCACGAGGAAGTCCAGTTCCTGCTTGCAGAAAGGCTTCTTACTCGACATGCAGGAGGTCGTGGCTGTGTGTGGGGTCCCAGCTTGTGCTGCAGGTGCAACCTTCCTCCAGTATGGCCAGTGGGTTCGGTGGATTGAGCCAAGGGAGTGGCAGGTAGAGGGACGACCAAAGGCCTGACTTGTGTCAGTGGCAGCTGGGTGCCCTCTAATGGACCCTGCGCAGCAACATCAGCTGTGGCAGGGACATTGACTGCAATGGTCCTGGTTGGCAGACTCACAACCGGGGTGTTGTTGGGTGCATCTTCCCCTGCACTTGCCAACACCCGGCTGTTCGGGGCAGCAGATGACATAACTGCCCCAGGGACACGTGTATTGGTCTGAGCAGCCCTGCCTGCCCCTATGGTTTCCCTCCTGGCCTGTTGGAAATCTACCAAGGGCTCCTCAAGTGCCAACACAGCCTGTGCTGGCAGACCCTGAGCCTGGGTGGCGGTGTCCACAGCTGCACCTGCAGCTACCACTACCCTTGGGCCCGTGGCAGTCGATGGAACTGACTGCCAGGTCACACGGACGCCAGTGCCAGATGCAGAAGCTGCATCCCCCGGAACCACAGGGGGTGGTGGCATGACTGCACCGACACATGGCACAACATTGTGCTCAAGTGGCGCACCCCTGCCTCTTCCCCCTCTGTTGCCGCCCTGGACACCCTAGAGTCCCCCTACTCCCTGGTCACCACGGCCACGTCCCCGACCGCGCCCGCCACGAGGAGTACGCCCAGCTGAGGCGCCCCTCACCTTTGGTGTCCTCCCAACCATGGCACAGATGTAGTAGTGCCGGCACAGTTGGAGTAGTGCCAATGGGAGGTGTACATCACAATTGACCTGGGCAATTGGGGTGAAGGGTGTGGGAAGCAAGATGTTAACAGCCCCTCTGCACCTGCAAGGCTGTATGTGACCCCGGTGATGTAGTGACGGGTCACGCAACGCTCAGGCACCCCAAAACTGCAGTAAAACTGTGCACGCAACCCTGCAGCCTACGTGCATGGATTCAACCTCCCGCAGTATGCAGTGGCACCCAGTAACACGAATAACGCGTACGCGTGGGACACGCAGGCTACTATGACATCGAAAATGGGTGCGATACACAGGGGCACCCGCAGTGGGAAAAAGAGCGTGTGCGACTCACCGTCTGACTAGTGCGATGCAGAAAAACACGCGTAGCCAATACCCCCGCCAAAAGAAGTGATACGTCCTTGATAGCTGTGAAGTTGTGATGGCGCGCGAAACAACAGGAAGCAGCAACACTCGTCGGTCTCCACAAAAGGCACGTACAGCGAACTGCTGGCCCCGCTCACCTTTAACCCGTGCTGATGCGCATTGGCCTTTTCCTCGGATTACACGCGGACGTGCAATTTTTCACGCGCACTGAAACGCCCATGCACGCCTGCGCGCGTCACGTCACAGAGGCGCTTGCGCTTGAAGGGCCTTCTGTCCAATGAAATTGCGTATGCCTGCAGACGCGCTTACGTGCTAAGGGCCTTTCCTCGAATTACACGCTGACGTGCAGAATTTTCACATGCCAAATCACTCCGTATCAAGCTGGCCACGCGTAAGCACACGGAAGACCACGCTCCTGCCCAGAAGGCTGAATTACTGCCCCCCAGAGCCCCGAGCACGCTCCCACCTGCCATCTGCTGCTGCCTGACTGCCTGCTGCCCACGTGCCCTGCCATTTGCTGCCTGCACATCAGCCAGGGGTGCTGTTGCTGTGACCACCCCTGCTGGAACCGAAGACTCCCGACTGGGATTCCATCGCTCCACAGCCCAGCCCCAGGACCCAGTTGCTCACCCACTCCTGCCTCTGGGGTTGTCATGTCGGGCACTGCAACATCTGGCACCACTGACAACCCCCGGCCAGAGAGGCAGAGGGGCACCAGCTTCAGTGCCAGGGAAGTTGGTGTCCTGGTGGAGTAAGTCCTGGGGCAGTATGATGCCCTCTTCGGAAGTTCCCGCGCCGACAAGGAAGGACGGACTCGGATCTAGACGGACATCGTGACTGCCATCAACGCGGAGGGGGTGGCAGTCTGCGACTTCCAACATGTCTAGAAGCGCTGGGAGGACTTCAGGTCCAGGACCCTCAACAAGGCCCGGCGCCTCTTGAAGGCAGCTGATGCTAAGGGGCGCCGGGGCCACTTGTCGGAAGATCAGATGAGGGTCCTGGAACGCATATCCCCAGCGCTCCACGTCCAGGTCCTTGAGAGGCAGACCTGTCTGGAGTCGAGCGGTAAGTGTACATGCATCCTGATTGTAAGCTGTGCCTGTGGTGATGTTTCAGTAGTGTGCAGGTTGCACATCTGTTTGTATGGGGCCGAGTATGGGTGGGGTGTACATGCGAGGGCTGTCATGTGTGAGACATGGATGGTGCTTGTGTGTGTAGGCTTGCATGCCAAATGCAGTTGTGTGGGCACACATTGTTTGGATGAATGTGTATGTAAGTAGGCATGTTCGTGATGTCACGCATGTATGTTGTTTTCAGCTGCATGTATCAGCACTGTGTACATGTGCATGTGTGTGTATTTGACAAGGGTGCAACAGTGATGCAACATGAATGCATGTGACAGTGGGATGTGGAAGCCTGATTGGCAGATGTGACATGGATGCCCATCTGAACACTGGGACAGTTGGCAGAGGTGTACACATGCATGCAAGTGTGGTGGTGTGTGTACATGTGTAGTGCACTCCCTGTGTTGCATGTGATGTCTGGCTCACCATTGCCTGCTCATGCTGTTGTATGTGTATGGATGGTGCTGGCAGTTGCGAAATGGCTGTGGTATGGCTCATGCGTGCGAGTTGAAATGACATGTGTGTTGGGGATTGTGATGGCATGTCTGAGGTTTGCCAATGCCACTCATGTACAACTGTCATGTGTGTATGTGTCCATTGTACAGTGCCCTGATGCCTGTGTTTTATTTCTCCCTGTCTGCAGCGTCAACTGATGAAGAGGGCAGAGAAGGTGCTGTGGAGCACAGCGGCGGGGATCCCACCGCCAGCCGGAGACGCAAGGCCCGGCTCCCCTCCCAGGTTGTGATCTCGCCGGGGAGTGAGGAGTCCAGTGCCGCGTCCCAGGCCGCAGCTGCCGGGGGGAGGTCCAAGAGGCGGAGGTTGGAGTTGGACTCCTCGGCAGCAGAAGGGGCAGCTGGGAACCCACAGGGCCCAACGGGGGAAGATGGCACAGAGTCATCCAGGTTGGTGGGGGGTTTGGTGGAGGAGGAGGCCGTGCACGCAACAGAGACGGGGTCTGGAGGTGGGGATTCCACTGGTGGTAGTGGTGCAGTGCAGGACCAGGGACAGGAGGCAGCACAGGCCGCCGCGGAGGTGCCTGTGTGCAATCCTGTCCTTGATCCTGTCCCTGCATCATCTTGCACCAGCAGGGATGCCTACGTCCAGACCCGTTTTCAGGCAGGGGATGAGCTCACGACAACTGGCCTTCCTCTGCCTGCAGAGGTGGCTATCCGGGACCGGGTTGAGCCTGTCCTGACTGGTGTGGCGTTGCGTCAACGGGCCATGCGAGGTGACCTGCAGTCTTTTCATGAGGAGACTGCACGTCATCTCGAATGGCTCGTTGACCGTGTCAGCCTACTGGGACAGGTCAACCAGTCTGGATTCCTCCGTTTGATGGGGCTTGCTGCGACCCCCTCCTCAACTGAACCCCCTATGCGCCAGTCGTCCTCCGTGCCATCTTCCCACCCATCAGTCACCTGTGTGCCCAGTGGAGCTGCCTCTGACGGTGCGGCCAGGCTGGTGGAGGAGGCATCCCTGCCACAGTCGGGAGTCAGACGTCCAGCAGGGGTGGCCACATCAACGACTGCACCCCAGCCAGCGGAGGATGTGCAGGCAGCAGGAGGAAGTGCACGGGCAGAGGCACAGCAGCAGCAGCAACGTGGTGGGAGCCATGATGGCTCGGGGCCTTCGACATCCGAGGGGCAGGCATCGGCCAGAGGGCAGGAGGACCCAGGATGGGAAGTGTCCTCCGTGTGGCAGCGGTTGGGCCACGCCATAGATGCAGAGCGACAGCGGGCGGGAGAGGCATGGCTCACGATTGTCAGGGCGGAGAACTCCATGCGGAGGGCCCTGAGGCGGGCCGAGTGCCTCGAGGCAATCCGCAGGGGGTTGAAGGTGGACCCGTCAACAGCCCTGCAGACCGTCGGGCCATGGAGGAGGACCGCCTCCGGGACATTGAGCAGGAGTTCGATGATGCCCTGGCCCGGGACATCCAAAAGTGAGCCGTCGAACTAGCCCGCTGCCCTTTTAAATAGTTCTGTAGTTAGTCTTAGGTTTCCTTTGGTTTTGCATTTTTTTGGACCTTTTGGACAATGGGCCACATTTTTGTATATAGTTTTTTTTTATTAGGTAGTGTTATTAGATAGATTTCATTTCTTCTGTTGGGATCATGGACCCTGGATTGTTTATCTGTATATAGTTGACTGTTGGATTTTCATTTTTTTTTATGATTTACCCATGGAGCAATGGTTTTCAATTTTAATTTTCCATTGGATTTACTTTTGTGGACTGTGACTTTGGACACCTTTCCTTTGGATTATGATTTGTGGTTTTGCATTATTTCACGGACATGCTGGTTTTTATTTTTTTAAATTCCCATTTTTGTTTGTTTATTTTTGATTCAATTTATGTTTCTTTTAATACATATTTTTTGTTCAAACTTCACTGTGTAGTATCATCTCATTGGTTTCATGCATATCATGATATGGGTTTTGAGATTCACTGACACCCATTGGGTGTATGTGAGGGACATGTGTTCATTTCCAAACTTGCAACTGGGGTTCTATCATGTTATTGCCATTTCTAAGTGGGTGGATGCAATAGTCGGTTGGGTGTTTGGCATTTGGAGGCTGACCATGAGGGCCAGGGATCTAGATTTTGATGACATGTTGGCTGGGGGACATGTGTGGGGGCCTGGTGGAGGGTGCCCCACAGTGCTGGGGGGTGGGGGTGCAGGGGGACATGAGTTGGGGGCCTGCTGGCAGGTGCCCCACAGTGCTGGGGGTTGGAGGTGTAGGGGGACATGTGTTGGGGGCCTGGTGGAGGGTGCCCTGCACTGCTGGAGGATGGGGGTGCAGGGGGACATGAGTTGGGGTCCTGGTGGAGGGTGCCCTGCACTGCTGGGGGTTGGGGGTTGGGGGGACATGAATTGGGGGCCTGGTGGAGGGTGCCCTGCACTGCTGGGGGGTGGGGGTGCAGGGGGACATGAGTTGGACATGAGTGGGGGCCTGCTGGCAGGTGCCCCACAGTGCTGGGTGGTGGGGGTGCAGGGGGACATGCGTTGGGGGCCTGGTGGAGGGTGCCCTGCACTGCTGGGGGGTGGGGGTGCAGGGGGACATGAGTTGGGGTCCTGGTGGAGGGTGCCCCACAGTGCTGGGGGGTGGGGGTGCAGGGGGACATGAGTTGGACATGAGTGGGGGCCTGCTGGCAGGTTACCCACAGTGCTGGGGGGTGGGGGTGCAGGGGGACATGAGTTGGGGGCCTGGTGGAGGGTGCCCCACAGTGCTGCGGGGTGGGGGTGCAGGGGGACACTAGTTGGACATGAGTGGGGGCCTGCTGGCAGGTGCCCCACAGTGCGGGGGGGTGGGGGTGCAGGGGGACATTAGTTGGGGGCCTGGTGGAGGGTGCCCTGCACTGCTGGGGGGTTGGGGTGCAGGGGGACATGAGTTGGGGTCCTGGTGGAGGGTGCCCTGCACTGCTGGGGGGTGAGGGTGCAGGGGGACATGAGTTGGGGGCCTGGTGGAGGGTGCCCCGCACTGCTGGGGGGTGGGGGTTGTAGGAGTGTTTAGCGTGTTTTGGGAGCACAGAGTACAGCACCACTGCACAGGATCAATGTATAACATGTTTTATTTTTTTGAAGTGCAGCGCCACTGCATGGGTTTGGTGCATTGATTTATATACTTGGTACAGGAAGACATGTGTTATTGAGCATTTTTATGCGGCGCCACTGCATGGGTTTGGTGCATTGCTATGATGCAGTTGTTTCAAGCTATGTGTTGCCAGTGTAACATGGACATATAAGTAAGGGCAGGTTATTCAGTCAAAAATGATTTTTACATATAAAATGCAAATACATTTTTCACAGTTAAAAGCACACATCTGTACCTTCAAAATGCACACCATTTCTCACCTGAAATGCCTATGTTGCAAGAGACACATTTGGTAATTAACAAACTAATCTCACTAACAAGACTAATAATTATAACTCATTAATGAAAAGAATGTGCCTTCACTGCAAAAAGAGGCAGACTCTGAAAATCAGTTTTAAACACACATTCAAGTTTTTTTTTTTTTTTACTTTGCCTTTCTGTGCTCTGTCCACAGTAACTGCAGGAAGCAAAGACTTCGAATAAGCAGGAAATCAGCTTGTTACAGTTGCAACTGTACAAGAATAGCCATTGTTAAAAGTAGGAGGATAGAACATGATTGATTCTGATTGGAGCACGTCACATCAAGCATCATGTTAGAGGCTGTGACTAGTGCTTTGCTGCAGAATCTGGGGAAGAAAGGCAGAGACATCTTGACACAGCTCGAGGAAGGACGGGGTTGACAGCTGGGGATGCCTGATTCCTAAAGCAGATTCAACTTGGTTGCAGAGACTGGTTCTTCCAGTCAACAAGTCCCAGTTCGAGTGACAGCAGATGCTTGTCCTTGCTGGGTGAACCCCTCCAGAAGGCGAACAGCCAAAGAAGTTACATGCTGAATAAGCCTGGTAATTATCTCGCTGAGGTGTGGGGGCTGAGTGTGTGCGAGAATATTCAGTCAGTGTAGGAAAGGAGATTCCTGTGCTTTACTCACGTGTTTAATGTTGCAAATTGAGTTCTTGTCTCCGCCACTCTCTTTTCAGTGTATCACAGATAATGCTGTTACTGTGCTATTTCATTTATTTCTGTAAAGAGTGAGATCGTGTTTAAATGCAACTTTTATAATACACAAAAATATCTGAAAGCAGACGGGTGGTGTGTTTTATATTTACCAATACAGTGCTGATGATCTGCGGAGATGTTTAGACAGTGTAATTGTCATTTTCAAGGTAGCTAAACATAAGATTTGGCTGCAGCTGTGTGCACAATGTAATTCAGTATGAGCAATTATAACTAACTGTGTGTGTTGTAGTCTACCGGAGGTCTATGAGTCGGCAGAAAGGGAGGCCCGGGACATAGTTCACTACCGTATATAAGATAGTGAAAAATACCACATGATAGCTCGCTGCCGTAGATAAGACAGAGAGAAATTTCCCATGGTGGCACACTAAAAATGAAAATGTGGTGTTCCTGAAATGCAAGCCTGAGGTCTCTCTAGTGATTACACGAAAAATCTAAACAAAAATAAGGGGTTCTGGATATTGGGGCCACAAATAAAACAAAGGAATCACGCATACCAATCACGCACACCACCAACCACGCATACCAACCACGCATGTCTGTGTGCTGAAATAATGCATGTCCACTGTATTATTGTTGTACATGGCCCAATCTGAATACAAGGAGTGATTGTTGCTAAATTATTTTTCGGTGGTAAGAAAATACCGTCAGGCCCCAAATCTCCACAAAAATACCCAACATATTTATGGTGCGTTGCAGGCCGGGAACGTGATCATAGAGTACCTACTGGGCGTGGCAAGCGTGTCTCACACTGCCATTTGCACATTAAAGGGAACCCATTTTATAATAGCAGTGTGCCACTAAAAACGAATTTCAGAATGTCACAAAGGGAAACCACATTTCAGACCTAGTGCAATATTTAGAGGCAAGGTTGTTTGCACATGGGACGTGGTCGTCGAACAGTACCTTAGAATGGCGTGACCGCATTCAGGGTGAGGTGCAGAAAGAAAAACTAGACAATATCTTTGCAGAAGGCAGCATAATTCAGGTCTGCCATACAAGATTATTAAATGCAGCCGATAAAAGTGCAGAGAAAGACTGTTTAATACGGCTATGCAGAAAAATATGGTTTACTTTGAATAGGTCCCTGCGAATGCAGGAAAATGATACCCAGCTAATTAACAGGTTAAAGACTGAATTAGATGGGGCAAGTAAAAATCAGGAAATGTTAAGAGCAGAATTGGATGTATGCCAAAAAGACATGCAATTAAAATGCAGAGACTTTGATGCTCAGTTATCCAAAAGCAAGAAACAATTTGAGAATAGTAAGCGAGAATTGGTACACTTAAAAGCCTTAGTGGACCACATTAGACAGGAAAAAGATGAGGTTGTTTCAGAAATGCAGAACAAGAAATGATTAAAATGACTCAAGAAAGAGACAAGAGAAATAAAGAGATCAATGAATGCCAAATGCAAATGTGCAACATGCAGGAGGTGATTAATAAGATGAGTGATGAAAACAACTATTTGCAAAATGAAGCAAACAGACTCCTTAAAAAGTGTAAGGACTTAGAACAGCAAAAGTGCATTCCCAGGTCCCAGGAGAGGCGGCAGGGTACCACATTCAATGGAGTGGAGGTGAATTCTAGTTCTGCCCAAAGAGCTAGTGCTCCAGTGACTGGGCCGGTGACGGAACTTGGTTGCAGCGCCCTTGGGGGATTTGATACTCCCATTGGGGGCAGCCACCAATCTCATACACCTGAAAACAGGATTGAATCACAAAGTAGTGCAATTCCATCCATTGCAACAAGTAGCCCCATAAAAATAATGAAATCCATTAAAGCCCTGATCAAACCATTTAAAAAGAGAGGTGAATGCTGCATTGAGGATCACTTAGAAGCGGTGCATGACATTTTTAAAGCACTCCAGATACCTAAGGAACAGTACAGACAATATTTTCATTTAACTTTAGATGCCCCAACAGCCAGCATCATAAAGGGATTAAATGAACAGCAGAATATGACATGGGTGGAGTTTGAAAAAGAAATTAGGCGTCATTTTTCTCCTTTTCAGTCATTGCAGGAGGCAAAGTAAGTCGCTTACACAATCACTACTGGACCTAATACATCCCCTCGCCAATTTTTACAAGACTTAATAAGAGCATTTTCTCGCTTTGATGTATCTTTTGAACCAAATTCCAATGAGTTTAAAACTGCATACTTCTATGGGCTACAGAAAGACATCATATCCCAATTGGTCCGTGAATTTGACCGTGACAAGTCCCTTGAATGGATTGTACATCAAAGCACAAAACTATATGAGGTACTCTATTTTCAGGGTAGAGAAAGTGATAAAATGAAAGATACTAGACCTAAATCTAAAGAACCCTCAGCCACAGTAATGGAAATCAGGTCAGCCAAAATGTCCATTGAGTCTGCTCAAAGCCAAGGTAAAAATAATGTGACACCTGAACAAAGGGATAATCAACAAAGATCGCCCTTTCCTGTACCAATGTTCCAATCACATGATCCTAGTAATAGGGAGAGCTACATCAGCCCTAGGTATTTAGGGGACAGACCCCGGGTAGGATATTCGCCTGATATGGCAGGTATGAACAATAACCAGAGACAAAATCAAGATCAAAGAAATGATGGTCCCTACCAGTCATTGGGGACACAGAGCAGATTTGATCCCAACACCATAATATATGGTAATCGGGATAGACCCCGATATGTGGATCCATTTACTGATAATGGAAATCAACATAGGGGCCAGTACCCACAATCTGAGAGACAGGACATGAGGCAAAACATGAACTACAATCCACGTCAGTACAATGATTCCCCACCAGGGGACTATAATCAAAGGATGGGTGCACCCCGCTCCCCTCCACAAATGAAACAAGAGTTCAGAAACCATCCCAACAGACATCAATCACCTGAGAGGTATCAGAATAGATCCAATCGGGGGGAAAACAACCAATATCGACCTAGGCCACAGAAAGAGGATTCTAGAGAGATGGAAAGGTTCCAGTGCCTTGAAGTCCAAGTGAAAATGTTAGCTGAGCAAATAGGAAAGCTTTATACAGCACAAAAACAACCAGCTAAAGAGGAGGCTGATGGCCCTAGCAATGACCGGGGGGCTTCTGAGAAGTGACTAAGTACTTATGACACCAGCAGTGCCAAAAAGACAGATTGCCCTGATGTAATTTTGCATAATGACTCTGAGATGCCTAATGATTTAAAAGTGAAAGCACCAATAAATGAACATGTAACAGAAAATGCAAATACTTCTAAAAAAGAGGTACGGTTTAACCTAGAACTACATCAAACATTGAAGATTTGTGCAAATAAAAAAGAAACACCTGGAATTCCAAAAGAACAAAGAGATTTAAGAAAAATGACTCATGCATGGGGAATACCAGTGAACAGGGAGTAAGTGGGGATGCTATAGCTCCTTCCCTGGGCAAGCAAAAAAATGACCAAACACAGGTAGAAAAAGGAAATACTCAAAAGGAGAGTACGGGTCAATCACCTGAAGAATTCTTTGAGCCACATATTTTTGAAGAGGCTGAAAGGGCTGGTATCACACTAAATGATCACAAATGCACAGAATTAAACAATGACAAATTGCTGAATGATGTTGTTACACATGTTCAGTTGGAAGGTTGTAATGTGGTCTCTGATGTTACCCAGATGGATGGGCGAACAGTGGCCACACTCCAAAAAACCTCTGATCATGGAGAAATGAATAAAGTCTCTCGCGCAGAAATGGGTAAAAAGGAGGGAAAAATGTCTTTCCATTTACCAATGTGCTTAGCCAAAAGTGAAAAAGGCCTGAGAAAAGTGAGCCCTGAAATCAGTAAGAATTCACACTTCTTATGTGTATTAGAGGACGTTGAGGACAGATATTATGCACCCATCACTGTAGAAGAAAAATGCCACACATTTGCTATGATTGACACTGGTGCACAGGCCACAATTATGTCCAAGGAGCTGGTAAAGAGTATCAATGAAGGGAGACCCCCACAGAGTCAGATCACGGTGAAGGAAAATCAAGGTCCAGTGCATAACTTTAATGGGGAGGAGGTGCCCATCATAGGTGTAACTGAGGTTGACATAAAAATAGGAAAGCACAGAATGAAACAAGAGGTATTGATCACATCTATTTGTGAAATTCCATTTTTGATGGGGACAGATTGCCTGAAAAGATTGTCTCCTCTCATAGATAGGGTGAATGGAGTGCTGTGGTCCTTAACCAAAAAACCATTGAGGCCTAAGAAACTAAAATCACAAAACAGCAACATAAATGAATGTCACACCGTTGCCAAAACAAATGATGCTGTGGAGGTATATCTCCAGAATAGTTGCATACCTAGTGCCACTGTTATATTAATGTGTCAAGACAAAATGCAGAGCGACAATGAAGGACTACCAGTACAAATCTACTTGGACCCAAGGAAAAATTGGCAGACTGCCATAGATGAGCATACATTACGTTTTTATTTAAAAGGGAAAACAATCAAACAGAATATTGCTTCTAAAAGAGATTCATAAGAACACATTACCACTCTTGCTGAAATACACATGGAAGATGAGCAACCATGGGTTCATGTTGGTATAAATGACTGTTTTAAAACAATAAAAGCCACTTTAGCGCTTGAACAGGAGAGGAGCTTCATTAATGAGAAATTCTTGCAAAAAATAATGGAGAGGGAGGAAATCCCGAAATTTAGGATTAAAAACCAATATGTTTCTGGGTTGGACAGTCCAGACTTTGAAAACCGAATTGCATGCAGATGCAAGCTTAAAATTAGCATTGGGCAGAAAACAATTTACCATAATGTATGGATAGTGAGTGGAGCACAAAATGAATTTTACATGGGCAATGACATCATGCACAGAATGTGTATGGTGTTAGATTTCCTTAATCAAAAAATATGGTCACGCCTAGGTGGCCCGGCACCTGAATTTGAAGACAAAAGAAGGGCTTATCATTGTGCACAACTGGTTCCTTATGCAATCGAATTACAAATGAGGAAAGATACTATTATTCCTGCATTTACAAAACAGTTTGCAATAACACTGAGATGCAAAAATGGACAGCAGATGAAAGATTCTGATGCATTTGTATGCCTGAATGAATCCGTAAAACAGCAAGGCCTGGATTTTGAATACACTCCTTTGGTAGATATTGGTGAAGGATCTGTAAAAATTATGGTAAATAATAAAGGTTGTCAGGATATTCATTTAGAGGAAAACTCCCCATTAGGAATGGCCATACAAAAATCACATTATACGGCAGATTTAAATAATATAGCGATTGGAAATATCCCTGAAAAGTATGTAGATGCCAAGGGTGAGTTGCCAGAACACCTGGACTCTCAGCCCAAAGGAATATTTAAAATTCATTCTGTGTATCCTTATGATTCAAATCAGACAGTGTGCTGCCATCAAGAGGATTGCATAATATTTAATTTAAATGAAAATGAAACAGAAAATCAACCCATTGAAGTCGAAGCTGATATGCCAAAATATTTAAAAGTGGCAGCTTTACAAAAAGACACAGCCACACAGTTAGAGGAAAGCGCCGAGATTCCCTTACCAGAAGATTTTCCAGAATTTTCCAAAATGGTAGAAGAACAGATCTCCTTAGCAGATGCGTGTGACAGCAATGAGGATAGAAACAATCTGAGGGAGATATTTATGGAGTTTAAGGATGTATTTGCAAAAGATGGTTATGATTGTGGTTTAACTGATTTACATGTGGCCACACTACCAGAAGGGTGTAGCAGAAGTCCAGTGTTTGTACGCCAGTATAGACTACCGCTGGCATGTTTAGAATCATTGGCAGAGATTATTTAAAAATTTGGAATTGCGGGGAATCATCAGGCCCATTCATAGCACATCCAATACACCTATTTTAGGTGTGTTAAAGCCAAATGGTCAATGGCGGCTATGTGCAGACTTGAGAGAGTTAAATAAAAGAGTACCAGTGTCCAGATGGCCATTGCCATTCATTGATGAGGGCTACGCTCAGGTACATGGTTCAAAAGTGTTTACCACATTAGATCTCACCTCTGGATATTGGTGCGTGCCATTGGCAGAGGAGATACAGAATTTATTTTCCTTTACATTTGACAGGACTCAATACGCCTGGCTAAGAACGCCGTTCGGGTACATCAATAGTGGGAGTGAATTTGGCATATTTTTGAGATAGGCCATGCCTGATGCAGCGGAAAGAGGAACCATAGTTTACGTGGATGATGTCCAGATAAAAAATGAAGGCCTGAAAAGCCATTTTGATGAAATAAGACATGTGCTTGGCCAATTGCAGAAAGCAGGCGCCAAAGTATCTTTGCAAAAAGCACAATGGTGCAAGAAAAAAGTTAACTTTCTAGGCCATGAAGTGACTGAACATGGGCTAAATCCACAAAAGAAGAAGATAGAGGCCATACAAAGATTAAAGGATCCTAAGAATGTGAAAGGAGTAAAAAGTTTGTTAGGAATGACAGGGTATAACAGACAATTCATTGAACATTATGCTGAAATCATTCAACCATTGACTAAACTGCTTAAACTGAATACTCCCTGGAAATGGCAAAAAGAGCAGTCTGAGGCAGTGGCTAAACTGAAGAAATGTCTGGTAAAGGCACCATGTTTAGCATATCCCATAAAAGGTAGGGATTTCTTTATAGAAATAGGGTTCTCTGAACATTGTATGTCAGCAGTGCTATCACAAAAACATGATTTGAATCACAAAACAATTGCCTATGCAAGTAAGGCATTTTCCCAAGTTGAAATGAAATGTAATGAATGTGAAAAGGCCCTATTAACCACTGTGTGGGCGCTACAACATTTCCGCCCCATTGTTCAGGGAGAAAAGGTGATTATTGAAACAAACCATCAACCTTTGCAGTTTTTAGAGAGTAAAAGAATTAGGTCAGGTAATCTAGCGCAGTCCAGAATCACTTCATGGACGCTGGCATTACAAGGTTTTCCTGTAGAAGTGAGATATGGACAAAATAAAAAGAGCCCAATTGCTCAAGGGTTAGCTGACTTACATGACTGCTAAGCTGAACAAATATCAAATGAAATGGAAGTGGAACCTAATTGGCAGGAATTTGAACAATCACCACACAAAGCTTTTGATGAAAAAACATGCAAGGATTTGCCAACGGTATATGTGGATGGTTGTGCTTTTCACATTGAAAATGACAGTAATAAACAATTAGTGTCAGGAATAGGAAATGTCTGGTTGAAATGTGAAGGAGTCCCCAGTATAGGGATGAGGATTGGGGCTAGGAGCAGTTAAGTGGTGGAATTGGCAGCCATTTATGAAGCAATTACTACTGCAGTTGATAGAAAGTTCAGTGAAATTGTCCTGGTGACTGATTCTGACTATGCACGGAATAGTGGAATATTTACCTGGCTGGAAAGCAAGAGGAATGATTACATACAACAAAAAGCCACTTAAACATGGAAAAATGATACAAGCCAATGATACAAGCCAAATTGGTATCAGAGAATGATCTAACAATATAATGGAGAAAAATTTGTGGGCATTTAAAAACACCAGGAGAGGATAAGGAGGGAAATGATAAGGCAGACCACTCGGCTAAAATTGGGGCTGTGATGGGAGAATTGCTATTGATTTACTGGGTGAAATATAGATTGATGCAGTAACACGTTCTAAAGCACCAAAGGAGGTAGATCAACCAGTGGTGCAATGGGGCCATGACACGCCAGACCAAGATTTGATTGAGGCACAAAAGAATGATCGAATTTTGGGAATCTATTATAATCATTTGATAGATCCTGAACAAAACCCTTTAACAGAAAATGATTGTATGGGAAAAGAAGAGTTGAGGGTACTATTAAAGAATAAAAAACGAATTAGATTACAAGATGGACTCATGATAGGTAGGACAGATACAGTGGGTGGTACCCCTTTCATTCAGAGGGCTAATGCTACAACATGCACATGATGCAATAACTGCAGGCCACAGAGGTTCACAAAAAACATTGGAAATACTGAAAGATTATGCTTACTGGCCACATATGTCCCAAGATGTGGAATTATATACTAGAGGATGTCTAGTGTGCACCCAATTTAAACCTGCTTCACCAATGCATAGAGCACCATTGATGAAAAGAGGCCTAACTCTCCCATGGTGAGATTTGCAAATAGACTATGTAGGCCCTTTAAAAAGGTCGAGCAGAGGACACTGTTACATTTTAATTGTGATATGTTTGATGTCGAAGTGGATTGAATGTATTCCTGCACCAGATTGTAGTGCGCAAACAGCAGCCACATTGCTGGTGAACCATGTGTTCTCAAGGTTTGGGTTGCCACAAAGAATTGAGTCAGACAGAGGAAGTCATTTCACAAGTACTCTAATGAGTAAGGTATGGCAAATACTGGGTGTGAAAAGGAAACTACATATCGCATATTGGGCAGCCTCTTCAGGTGGAGTTGAACGGGGTAATAGGTCTGTTGTGGATATTTTAAAGAAATTCGTGGCAGAAGCAGGTTCCAGCTGGGATTTATGTTTACCGTTGGTTTTGATGGCAATTAGATCAACTCCTGCCAAAGCAACAGGTGTTAGCCCCCATGAGGTCTTGACGGGTAGGAAAATGGTGTTACCACAACACCTACTATACAGAACACATGAGCAGACACTTGTGAGTGCATCCACAGTTCATGAGTACATTGATGAACTGAGGAAGCATTTGCAACATGCATTTGCTTTTGTGCAAAGAAATCTGGAAAGGGCTGCTGACAGTGCTAAGACATACTATGATAAAAGAACATCAGTGAGAGAATACAGTGTAGGGGATCAGGTGTACAAGTTTCATTTTGGAAAAAGTAAACGGAAAAATTCAAAATTTCTAGCAGCCTGGCAGGGGCCATTTCGAATTATAGATAAGATCTCTCCTGTAGTGTATAAAATTTTGAAGAATGAAGGTGAAACGGCGATAGAGTTGTTTGTCCACGTAAATCATATCAAGCCATGCCATCCCAGACATGAGATCAGGCAGCTTGAGCATGTAGAAACAGATAAAGTCCCTTAAACACAAAAAGATAAAATAAATGGGTACAGTCAGGAGGCAGTGACAGAGAAGTTAAAAAGTTGATTATTATAATGGCACATAAACACTGTAATATATGTAAATAAATAAATAATATAAAAAGTAAAAAAATATATATAATGGAAGGTCATGGTCGGTGTGCAGAATGAAAATGCATTGAATTGAAAATGTTGTTTCATGTATGCTTATTCTCTTTTTAACCTGTGTTTAATTTCAGAAAAAAAAATGTTTTATTTTTGGCAAAAGGGTGGTTAGTATTGTGCTATATACTTAATCTGTTTCTTTTCTATTTTGGTTTAGAACATTAACTATTTATACCGGAGGTCACGGGAGACGATGGAATATGGAGTCCCCTGGATGAAGACCAAAAGATGCCTGCCTCCGGTTGGAGGTGAAGACAAAATAGCCGGAATACCAAAGAAAAGATGACTTCTATAGAGAAGGATCCAAGAGTACCAAGATGAAAGAGTACCCAAATCAACCAAAAGAGGCAGACAAGAGTCCTGACATATGGAGTTCCACGTATTTATTATTTTAATTAATTGTTTTAATCTGTTATGTTAATTATTTGTTTTAGTTAGTTGTTTTATTTTATTATTTTCAATTGACTTCAAGTATACAATTGAAATACTGGACTGGACACTTCCATTGGGAAGGCAAATGTAGAACATTTTATAAGAAGTGATAAAATCAGTTGAATTTTAATACTATATTGATTGAACAGCGACTTTCAATTTTCATCTTCATGACAAGGATGTTAATTGTATTGGATTGTTACATTTTTGAAAGAAGGAAAGGAACAAGTTGGATTTTTTCCAATTGTGGCTCGGATTAGCCAAATAAAAAAAAAAGGAGGGTATGTGTAGGAGTGTTTAGCGTGTTTTGGGAGCACAGAGTACAGCACCACTGCACAGGACCAATGTATAGCATGTTTTCTTTTTGTTTGAAGTGCAGCGCCACTGCATGGGTTTGGTGCATTGATATAATGTGGTACAGCAAGACATGTGTTATTGAGCATTTTTATGTGGCGCCACTGCATGGGTTTGGTGCATTGCTATGATGCAGTTGTTTCAAGCTATGTGTTGCCAGTGTAACATGGACATATAAGTAAGGGCAGGTTATTCAGTCAAAAACGAGTTTTACATATAAAATGCAAATACATTTTTCACAATTAAAAGCACACATCTGTACCTTTAAAATGCACACCATTTCTCACATGAAATGCCTATGTTGCAAGAGACACATTTGGTAATTAACAAACTAATCTCACTAACAAGACTAATAATTATAACTCATTAATAAAATAATGTGTCTTCACTGCAAAAAGAGGCAGACTCTGAAAATCAGTTTTAAACACACATTCAAGTTTTTTTTTTTTCTTTGCCTTTCTGTGCTCTGTCCACAGTAACTGCAGGAAGCAAAGACTTTGAATAAGCAGGAAATCAGCTTGTTACAGTTGCAACTGTACAAGAAGAGCCATTGTTAAAAGTAGGAGGATAGAACATGATTGATTCTGATTGGAGCACGTCACATCAAGCATCATGTTAGAGGCTGTGACTAGTGCTTTGCTGCAGAATCTGGGGAAGAAAGGCAGAGACATCTTGACACAGCTCGAGGAAGGACAGGGTTGACAGCTGGGGATGCCTGATTCCTAAAGCAGATTCAACTTGGCTGCAGAGACTGGTTCTTCCAGTCAACAAGTCTCAGTTCGAGTGACAGCAGATGCTTGTCCTTGCTGGGTGAAGCCCTCCAGAAGGCGAACAGCCAAAGAAGTTACATGCTGAATAAGCCTGGTAATTATCTCGCTGAGGTGTGGGGGCTGAGTGTGTGCGAGAATATTCAGTCAGTGTAGGAAAGGAGATTCCTGTGCTTTACTCACGTGTTTAATGTTGCAAATTGAGTTCTTGTCTCCACCACTCTCTTTTCAGTGTATCACAGATAATGCTGTTACTGTGCTATTTCATTTATTTCTGTAAAGAGTGAGATCGTGTTTAAATGCAACTTTTATAATACACAAAAATATCTGAAAGCAGACGGGTGGTGTGTTTTATATTTATTTACCAATACATGGCTGATGATGTGGGGAGATGTTTAGACAGTGCACTTGTCATTTTCAAGGTGGCTGCAGCTGTGTGCACAATGTAATTCAGTATGAGCAAATATAACTAACTGTGTGTGTTGTAGTCTGCCGAAGGTCTATGAGTCAGCAGAAAGGGAAGCCCGGGACATAGTTCACTACTGTATATAAGATAGTGAAAAATACCACATGATAGCTTGCTGCCGTAGATAAAACAGAGAGAAATTGCCCATGGTGGCACACTAAAAATGAAAATGTGGTGTTCCTGAAATGCAAGCCTGAGGTCTCTCTAGTGCTTACACGAAAAATCTAAACAAAAACAAGGGGTTCTGGATATTGGGGCCACAAATAAAACAAAGGAATCACGCTTACCAATCACGCATACCAACCACACATACCAACCACGCATGTCTGTGTGCTGAAATAATGCATGTCCACTGTATTATTGTTGTACATGGCCCAATCTGAATACAAGGAGTGATTGTTGCTAAATTATTTTTCGGCGGTAAGAAAATACCGTCAGGCCCCAAATCTCCACAAAAATACCCAACAGGGTGCAGGGGGACATGAGTTGGACATGAGTGGGGGCCTGCTGGCAGGTTACCCACAGTGCTGGGGGGTGGGGGTGCAGGGGGACATGAGTTGGGGGCCTGGTGGAGGGTGCCCTGCACTGCTGGGGGGTGGGGGTACAGGGGGACATGAGTTGGGGTCCTGGTGGAGGGTGACCCACAGTGCTGGGGGGTAGGGGTGCAGGGGGACATGAGTTGGGGGCCTGCTGGCAGGTGCCCCACAGTGCTGGGTGGTGGGGGTGCAGGGGGACATGATTTGGGGGCCTGGTGGAGGGTGACCTGCACTGCTGGGGGTTGGGGGTGCAGGGGGACATGGTTTGGGGTCCTGGTGGAGAGTGCCCTGCACTGCTGGGGGTTGGGGGTGCAGGGGGACATGAGTTGGGGGCCTGGTGGAGGGTGCCCCACAGTGCTGGGGGGTGGGGGTGCAGGGGGACATGAATTGGACATGAATGGGGGCCTGCTGGCAGGTGCCCCACAGTGTTGGGGGGTGGGGGTGCAGGGGGACATGAGTTGGGGGCCTGGTGGAGGGTGCCCTGTACTGCTGCGGGGTAGGGGCGCAGGGGGACATGAGTTGGGGTCCTGGTGGTGGGTGCCCTGCACTGCTGGGGGGTGGGGGTGCAGGGGGACATGAGTTGGGGGCCTGGTGGAGGGTGCCCCATAGTGCTGGGGGTGGGGGTGCAGGGGGACATGAGTTGGGGGCCTGCTGGCAGGTGCCCCACAGTGCTGGGGGGTGGGGGTGCAGGGGGACATGAGTTGGGGGCCCGGTGGAGGGTGCCCTGCACTGCTGGGGGGTGGGGGTGCAGGGGGTCATGAGTTGGGGTCCTGGTGGAGGGTGCTCTGCACTGCTGGGGGGTGGGGGTGCAGGGGGACATGAGTTGGGGGCCTGGTGGAGGGTGCTCCACAGTGCTGGGGGGTGGGGGTGCTGGGGGACATGAGTTGGACATGAGTGGGGGCCTGCTGGCAGGTGCCCCACAGTGCTGGGGGTGGGGGTGCAGGGGGACATGAGTTGGACATGAGTGAGGGCCTGCTGGCAGGTGCCCCACAGTGCTGGGGATGGGGGTGCAGGGGGACATGAGTTGGGGGCCTGGTGGAGGGTGCCCTGCACTGCTGGGGGGTGGGGGTGCAGGGGGACATAAGTTGGGGTCCTGGTGGAGGGTGCCCTGCACTGCTGGGGGGTGGGGGTGCAGGGGGACATGAGTTGGGGGCCGGGTGGAGGGTGCCCCGCACTGCTGGGGGGTGGGGGTGCAGGGGGACATAAGTTGAGGCCTGCTGGCAGGTGCCCCACAGTGCTGGGGGGTGGGGGTGCAGGGGGACATGAGTTGGGGGCCTGGTGGAGGGTGCCCTGCACTGCTGGGGGGTGGGGGTGCAGGGGGACATGAGTTGGGGTCCTGGTGGAGGGTGGCCTGCACTGCTGGGGGTGGGGGTGCAGGGGGACATGAGTTGGACATGAGTGAGGGCCTGCTGGCAGGTGCCCCACAGTGCTGGGGATGGGGGTGCAGGGGGACATGAGTTGGGGGCCTGGTGGAGGATGCCCTGTACTGCTGGGGGGTGGGGGTGCTGGTGGACATGAGTGGGGGTGCAGGGTAGTCCCCCATGGTGTGGGCTGCCTGCAGGGGCCCTGGAGGTTGTGGAGCGAACACCTGGGAGGACCCACATGGCCAATTCACATGTAGTACTCCACGGAACCCCTGAAATGCACGTACCCTGCTGATATCGCATGTGAAACTTCCTGCACACCCCAAAATACACTTACCCAGGACATTCGCGTGTGCAACTTCCAGCACACCCCTGGAATACACGTACCCAGCTGAAATCGCGTGTGAAACTTCCCGCGCACCCCTGAAATAAACGTACCCTGCTGAATTTGCGTGTGAAACTTCCCACGCACCCCAAAATACACCGACCCAGGACATTCGCGTGTGGAACTTCCAGCGCACCCCTGATATACACGTACCCAGCTGAAATCGCGTGTGAAACTTCCCGCGCACCCCTGAAATACACGTACCCTGCTGAATTCATGTGTGAAACTTCCCGCGCACCCCTGATGTACACGTACCCTGATGGAATCGCATGTGGAACTTCCCGCGCACCCCTGAAATACACGTACCCAGCTGAAATAACATGAGGAACTTCCCACGCACCCCAGTGATACACGTACCCCACTTGCCGTGCTGGTACAGGGTTAGCGCAGCCCTTTGCGCTGGATTGGGGATTTTGATGGCTTTTCCCTGCGCAAGGGGCGTTCTTGGGGGCGTAACTGGTGCTGCTGCAGGGTCGCTGCGCCACTTGCGCCACGGCTGGTTTTGGTGGCTGGAATCCATGAATACGCTGTGTGCGGAAATGTATTTTGGCGCACGCGGCTGGCGCAGGGATTTGTAATTGTAATTATAAACCTATACGACTGTACGTCAGTGGTGAAGCTGGTTTGGCAAAACATTCCTAATCAAAATCATTAGTAAATTCCGTCAACAATTGACAAACAACAAACTGTCAGCTGTTGTCACTGCCCCCACAGGTTTAGCTGCCTACAACATAGGTGGTGTTACATTACACCGATTACTACTATTACCAGTAGAACACCAGAACAAATTAGACTATTACAAACTTTCTGCAGAAGCTGCAAAGGAATTACGCAGAGTATTGAAACAAATGAAAATGCTACTAATAGTTGAAGTGAGCATGGTCTCCAACCTGATGTTAGCTTTGATTCACCTCAGATTACAAGAAGTACTCAAAACAGACTATGAAGAGCTCTTTGCAGGAAAACACATTATTGTTTTTGGAGATCTGCTTCAATTAACACCAGTAAAAGGTGAGCCTATTTTTAAAACATTAGGACACAAACTCTGCCGTAAAATTGTTGGCAGCATTGTAAATGTCAACCTTTGGCAACATTTCCAATACAGAGAATTAACAGAAAACATGCGGTAATCTGCAGATCTCACTTATGCCAACATTTTAAAAAGTATCAGAGTTGGTATACTTTCTAAAGAAGCAGAAGCAATATTGAAAACCCGGCACATTAATGCACTTTATGGCGATAATGCATGTGCTACAGATGTTATGGAACAATTAGCCCACAAAAAAAAGTCAATTGTATGGCCTTAATGCCAACTCTTGCAAGCTGTTTCAAATTCAATGAAATCATGCTAAGTAAAGAAATGCAACCAATCATGGAAATTAGCGCCACAGACAAACTAGATATACATGGTATGACACTACCCATGTGTGACCAAGCCACAACAAGACTAAATAGTTTAGAAAAATCAATCTCAAACACAGCAGGCTTAGAAAAGATATTAAAATTATCCTTAAATTGCAGAGTAATGCTTAAACGTAACCTTGACGTGGACCAAGGACTAGTTAATGGATCACTGGGTACATTTGTTGGCTTTCAAACATACCCACGCGACAACAAAATTCAGTTTGTCAATATACTCTTTGACAAACTTTCAGAAGTAAAAAGGATAGGACGCTCAACAGCTAGATTCCTTCTCTTCAAAGATATGTATTTACGCAGGGAACAATTTTCTCTAACTCTTGCATACGCAGTCACGATTCGTAAATCACAAGGTCTTAGCCTAGACAAAGCAATGATAGATATTGGTAGCACAGTCTTTAAAGAAGGCATGAGCTATGTAGCACTATCACACTTACGTACACTTGACGGTCTATTTCTAATCAACTTTGATGCAAGTAAAATAAACGCTGATATTCCTTGCATTTTAGAATACAATAGACTTCGCTCACTAATCACCCCCCACCTAAACACATATTCTGTTCCACAAAAAGTAAAATGTTATAAAAGAAAAATAAATCAAACAGGAATGCAACAGGATGTCACTGCAAATCCTCCAAAGAGAGTAAAAGAAACTAATACTTCATCAAGTACCACAAGCAAAAAAGAATCAATTAGGGAACGTAAACCAAGTACTTCTTTAAAGAAGGAAGACAAACTCCAAAAAAAGCAGTTAGGTACAGAACTACCTGGACCATTTAAATTCTCAAATATAGTTGGTGTAAGTTGCTACGCAAATGTAGCAATGAATATTCTATTTCAATTACCACCAATTGTTGACAACATTTACTTACACAGTACAGACCCATTGTATTTGCAAATATTAGTACTTCACTAAATGCAGCAAACAATCCTGACAACACATATAGTGTTTTTGGAATAAGACAACAATTGGACTACTGTGCTGGAATGGTGAAATTCACTATAAATTCACAGGAAGATCCACAAGAATTTCTAATGTACTTACTACAAGTACTGGAAAACAAAAACATACCTATGAATGAAATCGTTTAGATTTCATACATCTGGAAACATACATGCACTCTCTGCAACAATGTGACACAAGAAGAAATCCCCAATGAACGCTTCATATATATATCAATACCAAATTGTGAATCCATTCCATTTCAGCGACTTGTACAAAATGCAAACCATGGTAGATTATGCTCTACCTGCAATTCAGATAATCGCAACACGTTAGTAATACAAACACATAGTAAATACATAATACTAATGCTTCTACGTTACAATGCAGATGGTACCAAAAACAACTGCAAGCTGACTGGATTCACACATGGTCAAATATCACTTGGTAAGAAAACATTCACAACAATAGGTATAATCTACCACGCAGGAGCCACAACCAATTCAGGGCACTACACTGCATATATAAAAAAGAAATGTGGATGGTTTGAATGTAATGATAGTACCATTACTCTAAAGCAGAGATTACCAGGAAATCTTACAAACGCTTATTTGATGTTCTTAAAACCAAAATTTAATAAATAAACTGTATTTAAACCCTAAGTAATCTTGTGTTAAAAAAATATGAACTGTTAGAATACTCCAAAAGCTATCTAACTGCTCAAAGATTCTACAACAACTAATCAGATAAATGAATACCACTAAATTAGACCAATAAGTGCACAGTTAGAATACGCCAATTGGTATCTAACTGTCCCAAAATGAAAAAATATCCAAATAGATAAATCAATACCACTAAAATATATCAAAAAAATAGACAGTTAGAATACGCCAATTGGTATCTAACTGCTCCAAAATTTTATAATATCAAAACAAATAAATAATATGTTACTGCTACAAATAAACTGTACCATAACAGAAAAAGTTTTTTTTTTAATCCAACATGGATTTTTATTTCTCCCACAGACCCAATGATTTTAGCAACAAATACAGAAACTGAGCAAATTGCACAGTACTCTGATTTGTAATCTACTAAATATGAGGGTCCAAAAAAAAAAGTATATTAATTATACAATGTAATAAGTTATTACAAAATACTAATACTAACATGCTATTTTCTTTTATCACAGAAATTAACAAGAAAAACATGGACTCCCGTTACTAGACCAAACAGTAAGTATACAATCATAAGGAGAACCATAGCAGCATATCACATCCATAGTATCTAATACCTTTGTTCCTTATACATTTGTTTTTCACCCAAAGTTATAAGCAAATATGAATGTGATATGCTGCGGTGGTTGTTGCCAGGGCATATAGTCTTGGGTGCAGGGCCAAATGGCCATGCACCCAAGACTCTATGCCCTGTCAACAACCACCGCAGCATATCACATCCATAGAGTCAAACATTTCAACTATGGTCTATGGAAACTTTTAATGTCCGCGGACATTATGAGTGTTCTTAGAACACTTTCAACTTGCCAGCGAACAATACGGACAGCATTTTCAGGACACCCCCTACGAACATTTCAGAACAACTCGATAGTTCTAAGAACACATTCAACATGACAACGAACAATACGGACAGTGTCCTCAGGACACCCCCATTTTGTTTATTTGCGAACATTTCAGGACACTGCGAGTGTTCTTAGAACACATTCAACTTGCCAGCAAACAATACGGACTATGCCTTCAGGACACCTCCTACGAACATTCCAGGACACCGCAAGTGTTCTTAGAAACGTCTTCAGAACACCCCCATTTTGTTTATTTGCGAACATTTCAGGACACTGCGAGTGTTCTTAGAACACATTCAACTTGACAATGAACAATACAGACAGTGTCCTCAGAACACCCCCATTTTGTTTATTTGCGAACATTTCAGGACACCATGAGTGTTCTAAGAACACATTCAACTTGACAGAGAACAATACGGACAGCGTCCTCAGGACACCCCCATTTTGTTTATTTGCGAACATTTCAGGGCACTGTGAGTGTTCTTAGAACACATTCAACTTTACAGAGAACAATACGGACAGTGTCCTCAGGACACCCCTTACGAACATTCCCCGGACACTGCGAGTGTTCTTAGAAGCGTCTTCAGAACACCACCATCTTGTTTATTTGCGAACATTTCAGGACACCGCAAGTGTTCTTAGAACACATTCAACTTGACAACGAACAATACGGACAGTGTCCTCAGAACACCCCCATTTTGTTTATTTGCGAACATTTCAGGACACCATGAGTGTTCTAAGAACACATTCAACTTGACAACGAACAATACGGACAGTGTCCTCAGGACACCCCCATTTTGTTTATTTGCAAACATTTCAGGACACTGTGAGTGTTCTTAGAACACATTCAACTTGCCAGCGAACAATACAGACTACGCCTTCAGGACACCCCCTGCGAACATTCCAGGACACCGCGAGTGTTCTTAGAAACGTCTTCAGAACACCCCCATTTTGTTTATTTGCGAACATTTCAGGACACTGCGAGTGTTCTTAGAACACATTCAACTTTACAGAGAACAATACGGACAGTGTCCTCAGGACACCCCTTACGAACATTCCCCGGACACTGCGAGTGTTCTTAGAAGCGTCTTCAGAACACCACCATCTTGTTTATTTGCGAACATTTCAGGACACCGCAAGTGTTCTTAGAACACATTCAACTTGACAACGAACAATACGGGCAGCGTCCTCAGAACACCCCCATTTCGTTTATTTGTGAACATTTCAGGACACCATGAGTGTTCTAAGAACACATTCAACTTGACAGAGAACAATACGGACAGCGTCCTCAGGACACCCCCATTTTGTTTATTTACGAGCATTTCAGGACACTGCGAGTGTTCTTAGAACACATTCAACTTGCCAGCGAACAATACGGACTACGCCTTCAGGACACCCCCTACGAACATTCCAGGACACTGCAAGTGTTTTTTGAAACGTCTTCAGAACACCCCCATTTTGTTTATTTGCGAACATTTCAGGACACCGCAAGTGTTCTTAGAACACATTAAACTTGACAGAGAACAATACGGACAGCATCCTCAGGACACCCCCTAAAAAAATTCCCCGGACACCGCGAGTGTTCTTAGTAGCGTCTTCAGAACACCACCATCTTGTTTATTTGCGAACATTTCAGGACACCGCGAGTGTTCTTAGAACACATTCAACTTGACAACGAACAATACGTGCAGTGTCCTCAGAACACCCCCATTTTGTTTATTTACGAACATTTCAGGACACTGCGAGTGTTCTTAGAACACATTCAACTTGCCAGCAAACAATACGGACTATGCCTTCAGGACACCCCCTACGAACATTCCAGGACACCGCAAGTGTTCTTAGAAACGTCTTCAGAACACCCCCATTTTGTTTATTTGCGAACATTTCAGGACACCTCGAGTGTTCTTAGAACACATTCAACTTGACAACAACAATACAGACAGTGTCCTCAGAACACCCCCATTTTGTTTATTTGCGAACATTTCAGGACACCATGAGTGTTCTAAGAACACATTCAACTTGACAGAGAACAATACGGACAGCGTCCTCAGGACACCCCCATTTTGTTTATTTGCGAACATTTCAGGATACTGCGAGTGTTCTTAGAACACATTCAACTTGCCAGCGAACAATATGGACTACGCCTTCAGGACACTCCCTATGAACATTCCAGGACTCCGGGAGTGTTCCTAGAAACGTCTTCAGAACACCCCCATTTTGTTTATTTGCAAACATTTCAGGACACCGCAAGTGTTCTTAGAACACATTAAACTTGACAGAGAACAATACGGACAGCTTCCTCAGGACACCCCCTACAAACATTCCCCGGACACCGCGAGTGTTCTTAGAAGCGTCTTCAGAACACCACCATCTTAGTTATTTGCGAACATTTCAGGACACTGCGAGTGTTCTTAGAACACATTCAACTTGACAACGAACAATACGGACAGTGTCCTCAGAACACCCCCATTTTGTTTATTTGCGAACATTTCAGGACACCATGAGTGTTCTAAGAACACATTCAACTTGACAACGAACAATATGGACAGTGTCCTCAGGACACCCCCATTTTGTTTATTTGCGAACATTTCAGGGCACTGTGAGTGTTCTTAGAACACATTCAACTTGCCAGCGAACAATACGGACTACGCCTTTAGGACACTGTTAGGCGGAAACCTGTGCAGTTCCCTCTGGGACCACTGCAAAAGATTTAGGACTACAGGTGTTGCGATGAACCCGCTTGGTAGCAGTCTGTACCACACAGATCCAATTGGTAGCTGTGGCTGAGCAGTCAGACTTCTCTCAAGAAAAGTTGGTCAGTATAGGGAGTATACAAGATAGGGTAATTCTTCGCAGCAAAACGAGTAAACACGCAACCAGGCTTTAGTATAAAGATAGTAAGTTATTTATTAATAACAGAATGTCTACGAAAAATACTAAAGTGAACCACGGCAAACAAATCAAAATACAATTACTCTGCAGGATGGAATAAAGCTCAACCCCCCGAAACACAATATCGACAACTCTAGGTTTTTACGGCACCACTTATTTGCAGACAGAGGTGTATACCCCAACCTAGATGACACTCGAATATCTTTAGTGCGGAGTAAGAGAAGAGAAAGGCAGGTAACGAAGTCAACACGGTTCGTACTGAAGCGGGTAAAAATGCAAGGCAAGAAAGCATTAATCACACTAGATCATACAGTGCGGCGGCCAGGCCCACTCGGTGAGAGGCAAGGCACGATATCCTGGAAAGTCTCTACGGATGATGCACTCAAGTCTTGTTTAGCAAATTGTTTAGCGACAGGTTGAACCAGTTCAGAACAAAGAGTGAATAAAGCTTGGAGGCAACCCAACGGAACGGAGAGGAATCAGATACCTCACACGAACCGATCGAAAAGGGAAGCCAGGCGGTTTACGGTACCTTGTGGGGGAAGACAGCTCCGACGGGGGCAGTTGTTCCTGGTGGTGGATGCACGACGGGTCTTGGCCAAGAGAAGAGATGCTCTCGTCGTCGAAGAGAAGATGTCCGGTGCACCACCAGGGAAGAAACCAGCCGCGGAGTGCTTCGTCACAAGGCACCACCTTTCGATCACGATGCAGGAGTAGTGGCTATCCGGTTGCCGGGTGCTCTGCACGGGCAATTCGACCACTGCGTCCTGGGCGATCAAAAAGCGTAAAGAAGAAGAAGACTGGTTGTTCCCACCAGCCAGGGAAAGAGCCTCTCCGGCAGGGAGATCTCTTCTGTCGTCGGGAGATTGTGAGACGATTCCGCAGGGCTCCACCGGAGGTTTTGTCGTGCAGGTCGGCTCAGCGTTACCCTCGTCGGATTCTTTAGGTCCAGTGGCGACTTCCTGAAGATCCAGTCCCAAAGGCCCTGCTTTTATGCAGACGTCCCCCATTCATTCAGCCTAGCTTGTCAATCAACACATGCTAAGTGGTGAGCGGGAAGGCTCACCACCTGGGCCAATCACTCCAGAGTGCGACCTGAGTTGGCAAGGCAACTCGGTCCAGGGTGTCTAAACCCCCTCCCACACCCCTGAGGTAACCCAGACAGAATGGCGCCACCTTCGCGGGTCTCTGTCCAGAGGCCCGCCAAAAGTGGAACAAAGGGCTCAACCTTTGGTTTCGGAGTCACAGAGAAAAACACAGACGCCATTTTACAACCCGAGTTCTGGCAGAAAATACCACTCGATAAACTTATTTAAGATAAGTAGATCGGTGGTACGTTGGAGATTAACGAAAAACAGTATCAATCTTCAACAATGGGACGAATCCCATAGGGTTATGCTCGGGGCCGAACATAACAAGTAGTTTCCACTGCCACCAGCCAAAACTCGACGAGGGGGGACGGGACAGTGCCCCCTCGAGTAACAGATCCAGGAGTAATCGTATTACCCCTACTAGCACGTCCACAATAAGATGGTTGGTACTAGTTCTGTTAGTAAATTTAGGTCTAGTAAAGCCAATGGTGACTTTACATGCCCGGGGAGACAGTAGTCAGTCCCCGGGTATGGAGTCTATGGTGGGGGGACCTGCTAGGGCGCCCCCGTGTCACGACACGTAGGGTGCAGAGTGACACACATAGAAAAACTTATGAGACCCTATGGAGTAAAAGACCCCATAGCCCATCGAACACATTGACACCTCAAAGGAATTCCACACATACATGTCCAAGAGTGAGAGGAAAAGGGTCACACTCTTGGCAGGAGGGAAAAAACAAACCCCAGAAATCCAGCAAAGCTGCTGGGGGACTCACTAGGTTAGGAAATTCAGCCTAAACAGAGAATTCTCCCTAACAGACACCCCCTGCGAACATTCCAGGACACCGCGAGTGTTCTTAGAAGCGTCTTCAGAACACCACCATCTTGTTTATTTGCGAACATTTCAGGACACCGCAAGTGTTCTTAGAACACATTCAACTTGACAACGAACAATACGGACAGTGTCCTCAGAACACCCCCATTTTGTTTATTTGCGAACATTTCAGGACACCATGAGTGTTCTAAGAACACATTCAACTTGACAACGAACAATACGGACAGTGTCCTCAGGACACCCCCATTTTGTTTATTTGCGAACATTTCAGGACACTGTGAGTGTTCTTAAAACACATTCAACTTGCCAGCGAACAATACAGACTACGCCTTCAGGACACCCCCTGTGAACATTCCAGGACACCGCGAGTGTTCTTAGAAACGTCTTCAGAACACCCCCATTTTGTTTATTTGCGAACATTTCAGGACACTGCGAGTGTTCTTAGAACACATTCAACTTTACAGAGAACAATACGGACAGTGTCCTCAGGACACCCCCTACAAACATTCCCCGGACACTGCGAGTGTTCTTAGAAGCGTCTTCAGAACACCACCATCTTGTTTATTTGCGAACATTTCAGGACACCGCAAGTGTTCTTAGAACACATTCAACTTGACAACGAACAATACGGGCAGCGTCCTCAGAACACCCCCATTTCGTTTATTTGTGAACATTTCAGGACACCCTGAGTGTTCTAAGAACACATTCAACTTGACAGAGAACAATACGGACAGCGTCCTCAGGACACCCCCATTTTGTTTATTTACGAGCATTTCAGGACACTGCGAGTGTTCTTAGAACACATTCAACTTGCGAGGGAACAATACGGACTACGCCGTCAGGACACCCCTTACGAACATTCCAGGACACTGCAAGTGTTCTTAGAAACGTCTTCAGAACACCCCCATTTTGTTTATTTGCGAAAATTTCAGGACACCGCAAGTGTTCTTAGAACACATTCAACTTGACAACGAACAATACGGACAGTGTCCTCAGAACACCCCCATTTTGTTTATTTGCGAACATTTCAGGACACCATGAGTGTTCTAAGAACACATTCAACTTGACAACGAACAATACGGACAGTGTCCTCAGGACACCCCCATTTTGTTTATTTGCAAACATTTCAGGACACTGTGAGTGTTCTTAGAACACATTCAACTTGCCAGCGAACAATACAGACTACGCCTTCAGGACACCCCCTACGAACATTCCAGGACACCGCGAGTGTTCTTAGAAACGTCTTCAGAACACCCCCATTTTGTTTATTTGCGAACATTTCAGGACACTGCGAGTGTTCTTAGAACACATTCAACTTTACAGAGAACAATACGGACAGTGTCCTCAGGACACCCCTTACGAACATTCCCCGGACACTGCGAGTGTTCTTAGAAGCGTCTTCAGAACACCACCATCTTGTTTATTTGCGAACATTTCAGGACACCGCAAGTGTTCTTAGAACACATTCAACTTGACAACGAACAATACGGGCAGCGTCCTCAGAACACCCCCATTTCGTTTATTTGTGAACATTTCAGGACACCATGAGTGTTCTAAGAACACATTCAACTTGACAGAGAACAATACGGACAGCGTCCTCAGGACACCCCCATTTTGTTTATTTACGAGCATTTCAGGACACTGCGAGTGTTCTTAGAACACATTCAACTTGCCAGCGAACAATACGGACTACGCCTTCAGGACACCCCCTACGAACATTCCAGGACACTGCAAGTGTTTTTTGAAACGTCTTCAGAACACCCCCATTTTGTTTATTTGCGAACATTTCAGGACACCGCAAGTGTTCTTAGAACACATTAAACTTGACAGAGAACAATACGGACAGCGTCCTCAGGACACCCCCTAAAAAAATTCCCCAGACACCGCGAGTGTTCTTAGTAGCGTCTTCAGAACACCACCATCTTGTTTATTTGCGAACATTTCAGGACACCGCGAGTGTTCTTAGAACACATTCAACTTGACAACGAACAATACGTGCAGTGTCCTCAGAACACCCCCATTTTGTTTATTTACGAACATTTCAGGACACTGCGAGTGTTCTTAGAACACATTCAACTTGCCAGCAAACAATACGGACTATGCCTTCAGGACACCCCCTACGAACATTCCAGGACACCGCAAGTGTTCTTAGAAACGTCTTCAGAACACCCCCATTTTGTTTATTTGCGAACATTTCAGGACACCTCGAGTGTTCTTAGAACACATTCAACTTGACAACAACAATACAGACAGTGTCCTCAGAACACCCCCATTTTGTTTATTTGCGAACATTTCAGGACACCATGAGTGTTCTAAGAACACATTCAACTTGACAGAGAACAATACGGACAGCGTCCTCAGGACACCCCCATTTTGTTTATTTGCGAACATTTCAGGATACTGCGAGTGTTCTTAGAACACATTCAACTTGCCAGCGAACAATATGGACTACGCCTTCAGGACACTCCCTACGAACATTCCAGGACTCCGGGAGTGTTCCTAGAAACGTCTTCAGAACACCCCCATTTTGTTTATTTGCAAACATTTCAGGACACCGCAAGTGTTCTTAGAACACATTAAACTTGACAGAGAACAATACGGACAGCTTCCTCAGGACACCCCCTACAAACATTCCCCGGACACCGCGAGAGTTCTTAGAAGCGTCTTCAGAACACCACCATCTTAGTTATTTGCGAACATTTCAGGACACTGCGAGTGTTCTTAGAACACATTCAACTTGACAACGAACAATACGGACAGTGTCCTCAGAACACCCCCATTTTGTTTATTTGCGAACATTTCAGGACACCATGAGTGTTCTAAGAACACATTCAACTTGACAACGAACAATATGGACAGTGTCCTCAGGACACCCCCATTTTGTTTATTTGCGAACATTTCAGGGCACTGTGAGTGTTCTTAGAACACATTCAACTTGCCAGCGAACAATACGGACTACGCCTTTAGGACACCCCCTGCGAACATTCCAGGACACCGCGAGTGTTCTTAGAAACGTCTTCAGAACACCCCCATTTTGTTTATTTGCGAACATTTCAGGACACTGCGAGTGTTCTTAGAACACATTCAACTTTACAGAGAACAATACGGACAGTGTCCTCAGGACACCCCCTACAAACATTCCCCGGACACTGCGAGTGTTCTTAGAAGCGTCTTCAGAACACCACCATCTTGTTTATTTGCGAACATTTCAGGACACCGCAAGTGTTCTTAGAACACATTCAACTTGACAACGAACAATACGGACAGTGTCCTCAGAACACCCCCATTTTGTTTATTTGCGAACATTTCAGGACACCATGAGTGTTCTAAGAACACATTCAACTTGACAACGAACAATACGGACAGTGTCCTCAGGACACCCCCATTTTGTTTATTTGCGAACATTTCAGGACACTGTGAGTGTTCTTAAAACACATTCAACTTGCCAGCGAACAATACAGACTACGCCTTCAGGACACCCCCTGTGAACATTCCAGGACACCGCGAGTGTTCTTAGAAACGTCTTCAGAACACCCCCATTTTGTTTATTTGCGAACATTTCAGGACACTGCGAGTGTTCTTAGAACACATTCAACTTTACAGAGAACAATACGGACAGTGTCCTCAGGACACCCCCTACAAACATTCCCCGGACACTGCGAGTGTTCTTAGAAGCGTCTTCAGAACACCACCATCTTGTTTATTTGCGAACATTTCAGGACACCGCAAGTGTTCTTAGAACACATTCAACTTGACAACGAACAATACGGGCAGCGTCCTCAGAACACCCCCATTTCGTTTATTTGTGAACATTTCAGGACACTCTGAGTGTTCTAAGAACACATTCAACTTGACAGAGAACAATACGGACAGCGTCCTCAGGACACCCCCATTTTGTTTATTTACGAGCATTTCAGGACACTGCGAGTGTTCTTAGAACACATTCAACTTGCCAGCGAACAATACGGACTACGCCTTCAGGACACCCCTTACGAACATTCCAGGACACTGCAAGTGTTCTTAGAAACGTCTTCAGAACACCCCCATTTTGTTTATTTGCGAAAATTTCAGGACACCGCAAGTGTTCTTAGAACACATTAAACTTGACAGAGAACAATACGGACAGCGTCCTCAGGACACCCCCTACAAAAATAACCCGGACACCGCAAGTGTTCTTAGAAGCATCTTCAGAACACCACCATCTTGTTTATTTGCGAACATTTCAGGACACCGCGAGTGTTCTTAGAGCACATTCAACTTGACAACGAACAATACGGGCAGTGTCCTCAGAACACCCCCATTTTGTTTATTTACGAACATTTCAGGACACTGCGAGTGTTCTTAGAACACATTCAACTTGCCAGCAAACAATACGGACTATGCCTTCGGGACACCCCCTACGAACATTCCAGGACACCGCAAGTGTTCTTAGAAACGTCTTCTGAACACCCCCATTTTGTTTATTTGCGAACATTTCAGGACACCGCGAGTGTTCTTAGAACACATTCAACTTGACAACAACAATACAGACAGTGTCCTCAGAACACCCCCATTTTGTTTATTTGCGAACATTTCAGGCACCATGAGTGTTCTAAGAACACATTCAACTTGATAGAGAACAATACGGACAGCGTCCTCGGACACCCCCATTTTGTTTATTTGCGAACATTTCAAGATACTGCGAGTGTTCTTAGAACATATTCAACTTGCCAGCGAACAATACGGACTACGCCTTCAGGACACTCCCTACGAACATTCCAGGACTCCGGGAGTGTTCTTAGAAACGTCTTCAGAACACCCCCATTTTGTTTATTTGCAAACATTTCAGCACACCGCAAGTGTTCTTAGAACACATTAAACTTGACAGAGAACAATACGGACAGCGTCCTCAGGACACCCACTACAAACATTCCCCGGACACCGCAAGTGTTCTTAGAAGCGTCTTCAGAACACCACCATCTTGTTTATTTGCAAACATTTCAGGACACCGCGAGTGTTCTTAGAACACATTCAACTTGACAACGAACAATACGGACAGTGTCCTCAGAACACCCCAATTTTGTTTATTTGCGAACATTTCAGGACACCATGAGTGTTCTAAGAACACATTCAACTTGACAACGAACAATATGGACAGTGTCCTCAGGACACCCCCATTTTGTTTATTTGCGAACATTTCAGGGCACTGTGAGTGTTCTTAGAACACATTCAACTTGCCAGCGAACAATACGGACTACGCCTTCAGGACACCCCCTGCGAACATTCCAGGACACCGCGAGTGTTCTTAGAAACGTCTTCAGAACACCCCCATTTTGTTTATTTGCGAACATTTCAGGACACTTCGAGTGTTCTTAGAACACATTCAACTTTACAGAGAACAATACGGACATTGTCCTCAGGACACCCCCTACGAACATTCCCCGGACACTGCGAGTGTTCTTAGAAGCGTCTTCAGAACACCACCATCTTGTTTATTTGCGAACATTTCAGGACACCGCGAGTGTTCTTAGAACACTTTCAACTTGACAACGAACGATACGGGCAGTGTCCTCAGAACACCACCATTTAGTTTATTTGTGAACATTTCAGGACACTGCGAGTGTTCTTAGAACACATTCAACTTTACAGAGAACAATACGGACAGTGTCCTCAGGACACCCCCTACGAACATTTCCCGGACACTGCGAGTGTTGTTAGAAGCGTCTTCAGAACACCACCATCTTGTTTATTTGCGAACATTTCAGGACACCGCGAGTGTTCTTAGAACACATTCAACTTGACAACGAACAATACGGACACCCCCATTTTGTTTATTTGCGAACATTTCAGGACACCATGAGTGTTCTAAGAACACATTCAACTTGACAACGAACAATACGGACAGTGTCCTCAGGACAGCCCCATTTTGTTTATTTGTGAACATTTCAGGACACTGCGAGTGTTCTTAGAACACATTCAACTTGCCAGCGTACAAAACGGACTATGCCTTCAGGACACCCCCTGCGAACATTCCAGGACACCGCGAGTGTTCTTAGAAACGTCTTCAGAACACCCCCATTTTGTTTATTTGCGAACATTTCAGGACACTTCGAGTGTTCTTAGAACACATTCAACTTTACAGAGAACAATACGGACATTGTCCTCAGGACACCCCCTACGAACATTCCCCGGACACTGCGAGTGTTCTTAGAAGCGTCTTCAGAACACCACCATCTTGTTTATTTGCAAACATTTCAGGACACCGCGAGTGTTCTTAGAACACATTCAACTTGACAACGAACGATACGGGCAGTGTCCTCAGAACACCACCATTTAGTTTATTTGTGAACATTTCAGGACACCATGAGTGTTCTAAGAACACATTCAACTTGACAGAGAACAATACGGACAGCATCCTCAGGACACCCCCATTTTGTTTATTTGCAAACATTTCAGGACACCGCGAGTGTTCTTAGAACACATTCAACTTGCCAGCGAACAATACGGACTACGCCTTCAGGACACCCCCTACGAACATTCCAGGACACCGCAAGTGTTCTTAGAAACGTCTTCAGAACACCCCCATTTTGTTTATTTGCGAACATTTCAGGACACCGCGAGTGTTCTTGGAACACATTCAACTTGACAGAGAACAATACGGACAGCGTCCTCAGGACACCCCCATTTTGTTTATTTGCGAACATTTCAGGACACTGCGAGTGTTCTTAGAACAGTTTCAGTTTGCTTGCAAACAAAACGGACACATATTGAGTCCTCAGAACACCCCCATTCAGTTTATTTAGAACATTTCAGAACACCTGTGATGTCCGCAGACAAATCGAACACAAAAAGAACGTCTAACACATAAAAAACACAACTTTAATCCTATCTCATACACTCCCTCCCTCCCCAAACACTCCTACACACCAACACACTCTACTAAATACAAATTTTGAACAAAGTTTCACTGCGCTGTCCGCGGACGACCGCGAATCCAAGATGACGGGTGCTACCGAAAATCTGACGCGCTTCAGGCTCCATGCCGCCCAATCCATGAACACGTTGCATGTCCGCGAACATCACGCAAGCCGATTGGCCAATCAGGACACTGTCCGCGGAGCGAACAGGGAAGTGTGTCCGTGGACCGAACACAGATATCACAAATTTTTTTTACCTACTTTTTGGTCATTTTAAAAAAAACTACTGGACGGATTTTCACCAAATTTGCAAAAGCACTCTTTTCGGACATCCCGCTGCACCTGGTCCAAATTTGGTGAAAATCCGTCCAGCGGTTTGGGCTGTAGACGCGAGCACATTTTTTTTCCCATTCAGTCTATGGGAAAAAAAAAGTTTTGGGACCCCCCCCTATAACTTTGCCCCCCCGGACGAATCCTCACCAAACTTTGCAACAAAAAAAAATTCAGAGTGCCCCAAATACTTTTTTTGCAAAGTTTGGTGAGGATCCGTCCAGGGAGAGCGAAGTTATAAGCCGCCCAAAAAGTGCTCTTCCTATGGAAACACCAACTTAACCATAACTACATGGCCACTACCGTGGCCGTGTAATTAGTTTCAGGAGTGCACAGCTGACACCACTGTAAGATGGAGCCTAAGCACCAGGGAACGGGAAAACAAACACATAGTGATTGTGAGATATTATTAAAAAAGAAAAACATGTTATGTAAATACATTTTTGAGGAAATTAATTCTAAGTATGCAAGTGATTCTAAAATAGGTCAGACTGGACCGGCACCAATTGTTTTAAAGCATTTTAAAAACTGACAGTCTCATGATTTTGGCACCCCCCCCTCCATAGCTTGTTTGAAAGTGTCCAATTCATTCACTTGATTTGCGCAACTGCCCACATTTAAATATTTTTTGAAATTCAGGCCAAATGTATTTCTAGCATAAACAAACTAGTGCATCTCTTCATTAAATACTGTCTAGAATCACAACTTGAGGCCACACTCTGCAGGAGAGAAATACAGGAAAATGGTGTTTTTACTACATCAGTCAACAGCCCTGGGTATTGGCTTTGCAGGCAAAATGATGTCTTTGTCAGGTCTCTGCTGCCCTTTCACCCCTACTCTTAAATAATTACCTTCGGCCACCAATGGAATTATTTAGATCTGCTGGCATTACACAATTGGATGCAATTAATAAGACTCTGAATAAACCTCTCAAAGACAGACATTTTGGCTATATGCAGCCATTCTGGCATCGGATGTGGCCCACT
The DNA here is from genome assembly GCF_040938575.1 of Ambystoma mexicanum. Lineage (NCBI taxonomy): Eukaryota > Metazoa > Chordata > Amphibia > Caudata > Ambystomatidae > Ambystoma > Ambystoma mexicanum. The sequence continues at coordinate 331,744,535 of NC_090933.1, read as the reverse complement.
TTGGCCAACAGAACTAGTTTTCTGCACCAAACCATACTCTAAATAAAAATTTTAAAAAACATAGGTATACTTCTTGAGTCCAAGTTATCCATGGAACCACAGGTACATGCTCTGATCAACAAGAGTGGCTTTCCTCATTGTCTTTATACACAAAAGTGGACCCTTCTTGACACTTTGCAATCTCATCCAGGTTGCCATTGCATTGATATGTTCAACATTATGGGGTGCATTCAAAGGCCCCAAACTCAAGTCCCCTTTCAAATGAAAAGCAGGATTTTAAACATTGACACAGCAAATGGCTTTGCATGTGTGTTTTTCAAGTACAATTGAAGAGCCATGAGGAAAAGGCCTACCTGTCACTTCTAAAGGAAAAGCAACATTTGAATCCACAAAAGAAGAAGGAATCAGGTCCCTTTCACATGAAAAACGGAATTTTTAAACACTGACACAAAAACGGCTTTGCATGGGTGTTTGCAGTTTAAATGTAAAAAATGTACCCCAACTAACATTTCAAAAGAAAATCCCACTTTGTTTTCCATGGAAAAGTTCATGTCGGCCCAAGGCAAACCCTTTTGGCTAGTGGGTGGGTAAACTTCACAAAGAAATCCCCCACTGCAAGTCTGGATTGTACATCCCCCATCTAATTACAACTGCGATATAGTGTGTCCTGCTGAAGGTGTGGGAAACTCAGTGTTCCCCAGACTTGGTGGCTCTGAAGGCAGTGACAGCAGGACAGTTCCCCTTGGCTGGAGCATGACCAAAATATGTGAACATGGGGGCTACAACTTCAAAGAGCAAACAACCAACTTAAAGGAGGAGGGAGACAGATGGTTGGATAAAGCAGATCTTTCATTTGCTGGGCATACAGATATACAATTAATTTAAAAGGATTATTATAACTTTGGCATTTTCCCCCAGTTTCTTCATGCATGTCACATTCTTTTTAGGTCATTTCCAGGTGATTTTGGTGATATATAATACATGCACCTATGAGTTAGTGAACTGTAATGGGCAGTTGAACTTGTTTCCTGGCTGAAAATGTCCTGAATGTAAGATTTGGCGAGCGGGTGAAAGGTAAAATTAGGAATATGGGTAGGAAATTACATGTTCATAACTATTACACTGTAAAAATGGTGGATAATTGCTGTAAGACTGTGCAACATGGTACGGACCTGGGTGTCATCCTATTTAACTCCTCATGATTAGCTGAATCCGAAAATATGTTTATTATGGCAGTTATTAGTCAATTATGAAGTTTTGCCACATAACTCATTTTTGCCCAAATTTTGACATGAGAACATATGTGGCTTGTAAATTAAGCTGCCATATGTCTGCTCCAGACTCTTAAACCAATCTTTAGAGAAGGGCTGGCATGGGAAGGGGAGAGAAGTGTAACTGCCCAATCCTATTGTGTGACCTCTTGCTAGGTACTCCCTAAGATTGTACAATTGGTGGTGTCATCACTGCTATATAAGGGAGACAGCAATAGGAAGAAGGGAGAGAGCTGCTGAAATCTACCATCAAAAGAGTACCGCTGCAACTTACATCTGACAGCTGCAAGGAAACACCAGAGGAGATTGTTCAGAGTGCAGCTGGGTGGAGCTGTCTATTGCTATGAAAGCCTAAAAGCAGGCTGGGTCCAATGGTGGCGAGTGGGAGGCCATCCTTTTGGGCATAGTGACCAGACCCATCCCCTATCTTTCCAGAGGGTCCTGACATGCATCTGGATGTCTTGAACTTTAAACAGAGGCTTTCTTTATAAGTAGAACTCAGCCATGGGAAACCAAAAGGTGGGTGAGTCTGTTTGCCTTAAATCCTTTCCCTTTATACTGGGAGGGGCTCGAGGGGGGGAACAAAACTGTGTAGATCCTTAGCCTACTTAATTTAAAAGATCAATGTAATTAATTCCCCATTTGGTGGAACACTATGGGATGACTGTTGTTAAAATTCAAAACTAACAGTGTGCGCTGAAAATGATAGCCTATAATTTAATTGGGTAATCCTTTTTGTCCTGGTCACCCCAACTTCTTTAAGAATGAGGGGTGTTCTTAAATCAGTCTAGTCTTTTTGTCAAACATTCCCCTACACAGACAGGCCTTTCAGTGGAGGGGGATCCAAAATCCAAAATTTCCCAAATCTTTCAAATTTTTTGGGCAGACTGCCCCAACCCAGACATAGTAGGGGGGTCTGAAAAACAAACTGCTAAATCACCCTATGTTTATTTTAAAGTGAAATGGTGGGTGAAATAATAATTTGCATATGCATTTGCACAAATGTGTAAAAATAGACAGCTAGCTTTTAAGCGCATAGGATAATCAAAATCGTGCAACACTACATTTATATTTGTTTTGGTTATTGATCAGTTTAATTATTTCTTGAAGTGAAATTTGCAGAAAGCAATGATGTTCATTTCAACTCACAATTTTGAGTTATTTATGTTGAGAAATGTATTGTGTTGTGCCACAGATAAATTGGTGTTATATTTTTTGTGCAGATTTCTATTACTTTTAATTTAAATAAATACAAATACATTTCCTGTATACCGTCGTGGTTCTTGGCTCATTGGTAGATCAGTGGGAGTTATCCAAGTGGCATGATATGTGTCTGAAGTAGGGCTAAATAAAATAATCTGTTAAACAGTTTGTTGCATCAAACCTTCACTGCGGAGTGAAGGAATTCCCTGTGTTGAGGATGGCTCCTCAATAAACTGTTACAAATTGGGTGCTCATAGCCGGGATTTAGCTAGCTAAATGACAAAGTTCATTGGGACAGACTGTTCATTTTGATGAAATTGCGTTAAGGTGGAAGGAAAGTCATCTTTGTTGTATTAAAGTGCTGCAAGGACTTGACCCTTCAGTTCCAGTGAGGTATAGAGGTGAAAAGTTAAGATTGTGCAAGAATTGTTGTGTGTGAGGAAATCAAGCAGGAACAGGGTGATTTTGTCCCTGCATAAAGAAAGTTTTCCTAAGGCACAAAAAGCCATTGTGAAAATAACTACTGTACAAATTGCTGAAGCCAGGTAGCATCTCCTAGCTAAATTATTTCTTAAAAGAGAATGTGTTGAGGGCGATGCTGGAAACTAGCAGACCAGAATTGAGCGGGAAGTTACCTCAGCAAGCAATGATATTTGGCTTGATTGTGGAATATTGCATAAAGAGGCATGTTACATGACCCATAATGCTTGTGAAGAACAGATACAAATTGCTCAGCTAACTGCTCAGTTATATTTTCATTTTCGTTTAGTGGAAGAGCATTGGCAAAATAGTGAGGCTATTAGGATGAATCAGGCTGAAGACATGACACAGGTCGAGGATCTTGTTAAACAAATCAAAAATGAGCTGAAAACCCAATAGCAAGCCAGTGAAGAGAGAGAGAGAGAGTTTGCTGCACTGCATAATGCATGCACTGAGGGTGCAGATACTGTAAGCTGCTTCAAGACCAATTGAATGACCAACATCATTATACTAGAGGGTTGTTAGATGACATTGTGGCCCTCAAGCAACAAATCAAGTCCTTAGAAAGGGAAAATAGTCAATGTATCATTAAAGGAAAGGACTCCCAAAAGGTGTTTGATTTAATGCACCAAGGTATAATTACCGCTGAAAAAAGAGAGTACTCAGCTTATTCGGGAAAAAAGAACACTTAAATCAGGATAACCACGTCCTATTACAGAGGATAAATCATTTGGAAATGGAGGTAGAAAAGGAACAGTCAGGTTATCGGGAACTGTCCAGAATTAGAGAAGAAAGGAATGAGCTAGAAAGGTGTGTGAGACAAATAGAAGCAGAACTATCAGAACCAGTGAAGTGTAGGGATGAGCAAGAGATTAGTCTTCTGAAGGAAAAGCACCTTGAATATGCACGCAGCATACAAGGCTCACAAAGGGAAAATTAATCACTTCAGCGTGAGGTGCAACAAAGAAAAGATCAGTTCTTAGCTCAGAGCAGGGTGCATGAGATTAATCAGGCCTTAGTGTCAGAATTAAAAAGCCAGGTCTCTGAATACCAACAGGAATTAAGGACAGAGAGAAGCAGGGGAGATAGGCTCACAAACAAAATTGATAATTACAAGTAGGCTCTGAGGCACTCTGACCAATCAGGATATGGCACAAGGCCCACTGATCAAGATGAGATTCCCATCCCATCAGGGGCCTCAGGCACATCATTTACAACCTTCCATGTGCAAATGGAAACTGACCTCATTTATGACACTGACAAAGAACAGGAGGACATGAGGCAGTTGGACTTACCCAGGTTCAGCCCAACTGATCCAGAAGGCAAGTTTGTGTCTGATAAGGATCAAAGTGAAGCAGGAAAAAATTGTTTTTATGAAAAATGTGCAGTCAGTAAGAAATCATACAACACCTCAAATGTTCTGAAAACATGATTCAGACTCAGTTTGTACATGTTTACCTAAATACATTTTCAGTCCAACATTGATCTCTTGATTGTATTGTTTTTAGCATTTTCTATTGCTCCGAAGTGAGAATCGAATCTAATCTTCATAGTTTTAGTTTTACCTTGTCTGGGATTCTCAAGAGCTCTTCTTCGGAGGTTCCCACTATGTTAAGCAAGGAATTACATTATTTTAGCCTTTGGGGCAGTACCTGACCATGAACCCTATCTATTTCCTTTCCTTTTTCATGATTACAAAGATCGGTGGCGCGCCCTCAAGTATGCAATTCCTACGCAATGCCAGTGTACTCAACCTCAGCTTTCAATGATGTCAGGCCCAGCTCTGTCCTGATTACTTGAATAGGCGTGGCCGAGGATAGATTTAAGACCATCTACCAAACATCTTTTCTATCAATGGCCACAGTTTCAGGAATCAAACATAAGGATTCTGCACCATAATTTAAAGTTCTGGCAAGCTTAATTCTGTTGAATTCTACAACTGGGATCAATGAAAAGCAGCCACATTTTTTACACAAGTGCCTAGCCTGATTTGTCAGCATTTAGACCCTATACTTGAGCGCCTTTGTTGAATTAGCCGCATTACTATTTGTGTTATTGGAAACACCGAAATATTTAAATTCAGCCACCTGTTCAATCTGACTTGTACCCAACAACCAAACACGACGCAATCTTTTCCTGCACTGTGGTTTTTCGAAGACCAACAGTTTAGTTTTTTTACAATGTTTATTTGTAGGTCGTTTTCCTCCACATACTCTTCTAGTTAATTCAACTATCTTTGCAGGCCAATCACTGTTTGGTCCATTAGGACAAGATCGTCAGCGTATAAAAGGTAGCTTTTTGTAGCCTCAGATAGTTTTTCCCCAAGATCCTAGACAAAAAGGTTAAACAATATGGGAGCCAGAGGAGAGCCCTGCTTTAACACCCTAGATGTGGGTATTTCCTCCGAAAGTAACCCTACTGCATTCAGCCTTACCCGCATTGAAGTCCCACAGTGAAGGGACTCGAGCTGTTCCCTAAGGTCGGCAGGACAGTGCCAAAATGCTAATTCTCCAAATAGTCTGGCCCTATTTACACTATTGAATGCCACGACCGGGTCTACAAAGGCAATGTACATTTTTGCCATGCCTTCCAGTGCTCTTCACTTCAGTACGGTGACCATTTTGATATTTGCGCTGGTAGCCAGTCCCCGAACGAAACTGTCACGAACATTCTCCACAATTGACCATGCATTTAATCGAGACAGCAACAGAGAACCAAATATTTTTCCGATGATGTCAAGGAGGGCAATGGGGGCTCAATGGGAATGGGGAGGGCGTTAATAACGGGCTCGCGACTAGCACACATTCCTTATGGTTCCCTCCAAGGGACCTCGGAATCGGGGGCTCAAATGGGAGTGGGGAATGGTTTGTTCAACGGGGACTTACCGGTCCCGCGAGGGTCGGACTGCACGATTAGTCCCCATTGAACAAGACCGATGCCGGACTCGTTATTGGAGGCAGTCATAGCGCAAATAGCGCCATGACTACCTCCAATCTCGGAATGAGGCCCAGTGTTTTATCTATAAGCACAGGCTGTGACTTCTTTGTGACTTTCATGTTATCCTCACTACACAATCCCTCCTTCTGCAGTGTGTTTGACAGGTTTGTCAGGCATTTTTGTGAGTCATTGGGTCTCATACAAGACTACAATTTTTGATTCTTTGGCTTTGACTTCTGTAATATTCTTCCCGCTTTTTTCCTCTTTCTGGGACCAAAAATTGGGTATGGTTTAGAGAGTTCTGATAGCACTTCACAGTTGGGATGATTTTCGCCCCTGGTGACCACATGACCTTGAGATAGTGTGTTAGAGACCTCTCGCCATTGTGCTACTGACGCAGCTGGTTTTTAAGCTGGTGCAACAGCAAGAGTGATCTCCAGGGCCCCAGCTAGAGGATAAGGTTCCACCTGCTCTCTAGCTATTATGCAAACCTGCCCTACCATGTCCAGGTTTTCCAAGCTAGGAAGCTGCAGAGGTAAAACTAACGAGGCCACTTGGGACACTTAGGACACCTCCTACTGAGCCATTGGCTGCTGGATTTGATTTCTTCCACCACAGGTCCTGCTCTCCCATGCCTGTGGCAGCAGTTGTATAACCCTCACTGAACAGGACTTTGGTTTGCAGCCTGGCTATTAGGGTAGCTTGGTCTTTCATGGTATTATTAATGAATTGGTATAATTTTTAGGAAAGGAGCCAAAGAAATGGTTAGCATGGGCATCACATGTGTGAGTCTACCATGGTTAACCCCTCCCTAGCCAAGGTGCCTTGGTGTGGGCCTTGTGGCTTCTTCTCTTCTTACATTGCATATGATGAATCCAAAGAAACCAAAGATGAGTACGGGGCCAAAGATACTTCTGCCCACTCCTCTTCCTCCACTTCTAACCAGTCTCCCGGCCAGTGGAACTCAATGCTCTTTCTCAGGTTATTCGTGTTTTTTTCAAATAACCCTCGGCCATCATTGCTACACACAAGAGGCTCACCACCGGAACCCATACCTGACTTAATTTCTGATGTAAGGGGTGTTGAGCTGGCCACCAGGGAACAACAGTGTACCAACTCGATCAGTTTTTTCAAGCCTTGCAATGTCCAGCCTCAGAGAGGACTCCAGACTTTGAGTGTTCAGTCTTGACCCAACCACTGCTTCATTACTTGGGGTGCTAGTGAGAAGAGGGGGTTGTTTTCTGACATCCCTATCCAGTAATGCTTGATGGTTTAAACTTGCTTGGAGAGGGAATTACACCCCTGCTGCCAGCCTAGGATTAGTATACAGCAATGTATGTGGGGGGTTTAGAAGTGGTGAGGCAGAGTAATCTACCACTGATGGGGTTGACGATGCTATTACAGTAGCCCCTTCAACCCCTTCTGCCCCTTCCAATATTTAAGCATCTCAGAGGTCTCCTGTCTCTTTTTGATGACAATCAGGTTTGGTTATTTTTTCAAGAACAGCTTAATTTGTCTTCTAGAATTACCAGGTTTGATGCGTGGGGGGAAATGGGGGGCGGGGGGCGGTTCGATTGTCAGCTTCTAACTCTTAGGGCCCTTCACAGCTCCATTTTGTTTTTGGATCAAGTTGTCACTCTGCCCATCTTTGTCACTCTGTGGTCGTTGCTCATCCTTTGGCCCCAACCATGCAACCCTGGGACCCTCCTTGTGGGCCATCACACTCCCCCCTCTTCCCTGCATCTGAGTCAGTGCATGAAGACTTTGAGCCCCCAAGCCACCCTCCCTCCACCATAAAAGATAGAGCGTCTAGTTCATGAAATCCATTGCCGATGCCAGTCCTGGCAGATTCTGAGCTGAGTCTCTCATTCGTGGCTGCAGCCGTTGTTCTTAAATCTGCACCCAGACTCGGGACTAGCACTCTTTCTAAAGTAGACATGAGGGCAGTTGGGAGGTTAACTTTTGGGAGGTGATCAGACGTCACAGGTATCGCGGAAATCACCAAATCAGAATGGTCAGTAAGCCCGGTGTCTACCCGTGTACAGCCCTGCGCAAGGAGGACGCACGCTACAGACACCTGCTCGTTCACCTGCTTGGTCACCTGTTTGATTTCCAAGTTCCACTCCAGTTCCAAAATGGTTTAATCAGCTATAGCAGGCCTTGCCTTTAAGTTGTTTGTAAAAGTTGGTAAAGTGTTCCACTGCAATGAGCACGTCAGCCCCACTTCCCGGCCCTCTTGATGTCTCAACGCAGAACCTCCTATCAACTACAAGTCCTCCGAATTCTCACTTTCACAACAGGGGTTATATTTGGTATCAGCTTTGAATATACCCACCGCAATAGGCTTACAGGGGAGGGAGGGTTGGTCATGTGCAGCTTCACTTAAGGCAGCCTCAGGCACCGGTTCATGCATGGCGGGAGTTGACACAAAAGGGGTTTTACCTCCCCTTACATGTGACGATGATACACTCTTCTCATCCATGCTCTCAGACTGGAGACAGGTGTACAAGAGCTTCCAACCACCGCCGGCTTCTCAGATTTCCTCCTCCTCCATCCGACATGAGGCTCGCCGAGCTTCTTCAACTGCCCAGGCTGACTTCCGACTGACTGGCGAGTGAGTGGACTCACCTCTCGGACTCCAATACCTTTCAAAATGCTGTTAAAGGTATAGGCACATGCACGCCAACCACTTCTCAGCAGCAGCAAACACGGCCCGCACAGGGTTTCCTCGCCTTTATCACTGGACTCACCTGACAGACTCTCGCGATGGTGATCCGCGCCTCCAATACCTTTTTAAATGCATTTAAAGGTATAATCACAGGCAAACCAATTACTTCTCAGCAGCAGCCAATCAAATGCATTGCCTGTAAGACTGATACAGCAGTGATTGGCAGCTGGGGTGCCCACACCATCACTCATCAAAAGGAACAGAGGATTCTCCATCTCACCATGGAAGGTCTCTGAGAGAGAACCGAAGAAGACGCTTTGAGCCTCCAGCCACAGTCAAAGAGCCAAGACTCACCCAACCATGTTGAGCAACAACTGGTTAGGAATGTATCCTTTTGTGTTGATATTTAAAAGTGTTTACTGAAAAACGTGTGATTCATTGTCATGTCTGACATCTGCTCACCCAACTATGATATCAAGTAGCACTATCAAGTACTTAGCTGCACCTGCTCAGCCAAAGCATCAATAATCATTTACCTTTTTTTAATGTACAATTTGAAAAGATATGTGTTTGTGCTCAGTAGAGCGCGGCTGCCTGACGACACTTACCGATAGAAATAGCTTGCAAGAGTACTACACACATCAAAAACAACGTCATGTCTTGCCAAATGAGTACAGGTCTGTAGGTTTGCATGTAGTGGTGTATCAGTGCAACATATGGGAAGGACGGGGTAAAAGGAGCCCAAGATCTTTCTTGACCATCATGTTGGATGCCAGAATTTATTTAAAGACCAGGGGGAAACTTTAATGTAATGCAATACAATGGTTCTTTGTAAAATAAGCAACATTAACCACATTACATTTCAGAGAAAAATGCAATGCACTTACACCGATATATTTTGTGTTTTTTGAACATGTTAAAGTGTAAAGGGACCACGGTGAAGGACTAGGAAATACATGTATTCTCCAGAGATTACAATGCAAATGAAGAAGAGGTGGTTGCGGTGGGATGGAATAGTGGTCATTACTTTGTATAAAAGAATAGTTCTTGAATATCACAATCGCTCCTGACTCACTAAGCATAATTTCAGGACCTAGAGGTAGAGGTGTGGCCAGTGGAGTGTGAGCTGTTTCCATGGTGTTTGCAGTATGTAGACTCCCCTGAGTAGTTCTGTCATTCTGGGCATCATGCTTGTTTCATACTCATTCGTAGGCAGTTATAGATGTTTTATGTATATGTAGGTCCATTACGCCTGCATTGACTGCTCTACTTGGCCTAGCTCGAGTGCTTGAACCCTTTGCAAATAATAATTCCAGCAGATTCTCAAATGTGTTGAGACCATCGTGATTGGATCTTGAGTTCAGTTACATTGGAATACACTAGTTCTACCACTTGTCTTTCAGTGGCTTAATCAAACTATTCTGAGTTGGTCAAATATTCATATCATACTTGTGACAAAAACTATGCGTTTCAAATAGTAATTGTTGCTTTGTTCACTCAATAAAAATAATGAGATAAACATGGAACATAAGTAACTAATTCAATACAATTTTAATGTAATCCATCGAATGTCCATGCAGACCCTACCAAAGGGGCTAGAAAGATGAATACTTGCCATGTGTGCGGTGTTCCCTTTTCTGGCATGGGATTGCACATGTATCAATTTCAAAATGAGACCACAAAGAAGTTCCCATCTTCTCTTCAGAAACCCACCTGGAATCTAATGACTCTCCCTGTATTGCCACCCCATGGCTCTAGTTCATATCACTTTTCTTTTTCAATGGATGTATGTGGTCTGCCAAGAAGAAGGAATGTAAAGTCAATATGCGAGAACAGGGCATAAGTTGATAAGGAGGTATGACCAAGTCTCTGCGTTATACTTTATTGTTGCATAGGCTAACATATTAAGCCCAGGAGCTCTGGAATGTGTATATCTTCATCAGTGAAATCACCATCCCAATTATTTAAGGACTCTAAATCAACCAAAATGGTCAAACCCTCCACAATTTCAGGTGTTTGAAATACTATAACCACGATGCTTCATCAATGTTGTTACAAGTAATAGGAGATCTATTATGCCTCGCTCCAATTACAATTTCTCTAACACTTGGAAGTGTTTTTACCACACAAAATGCCCAGTGGATTTTGACTATCTTTATGATTCATCAGCTATTTCTGATCCGTTATCCATTTTCAATATGTTTGACTCATTCTTTGCTTTTACCTAGAATAAGTATGAGGGTCATCTATGTAGGCATCTAGAATGTGTTTTGTCTTGACCCCTTTTCTGTTTTTTTAAAAGCTACCAAGTGTGAGTATTCCATGATACTTATGTTATTTATTATGTAGGAGGTTGGTGATTTCTAATGCAGGAATGAGCCACTGACTACCTCTGTCTCGATTGTGTGGGGTTAAAACATCCATATAATAAGCTCTTAAAAGGGTCGTTTTAGAAGTACATAAAAGCATGATTGCTAAGATCTGTAAACAATATTTCCTGAAAGCAAACATTTCTCCAAAATGGAGGAAGTTAAAAAAATATCAGTCATTAAAATGTTTCTTTCTCCCCTCACCCAAGACACTTCACCCTGATTTCGAATGACTGAGCACCACTGAACCTGAATTGTCCATATTTTCGGACCGTCCAGCCTCTCTTTGCTCATTCTCATTGTGTGCACATTTTGTATTGTGTATTCTGTGATACAATGAGCCATCTGATTCCAAGCACCAGACCCAATTGATATCTCCCTCGAGAAATATATAGCAAAACTTGTGATTCTGGGCTTATGTCCTATCCTCGGCTTATGTCCAAAGTGACTGCTAAGCCCCTCATGGTCTCCTGTGTGGGTCTTGTTGTGCGGGTTTAACAAAAGTAGTAAACCCCTCGATATAAAAGGGCAAATTCAAGTTTTTTGTAAAATAAACCAAAATCCACAAAGGTGTGGAGGCCATAAAAATTGTTCTCAGTGGAAATAAAGGCCAATGCCCATTGACTTAAAACAATGAATGTGTTCCCATTTGATTTGGGCAATGAAATACAAATGACAATGTGCAATCGCCTTATCACATTTATCGTTTTGAAATTCAACCAAGTCAAACTATGATGAATTAATCAGTCTTGACAATGGAATACATGAAACAGTAGTGATTCTCTGTCCCTTAGAATGGACTCAAACCAATTGTCCTTCCTTCTCCAGTAACAGCAAGGTCTGCAGTGGACCTCCAGTTGAGAGTCCTTGCAGGTAGAATGGAATTGTCATTTAAAAGCATCACAACAGTTTCTGTAGAGCTTTTAAGGCTGGCAGGCAAAGGAATGCTGTCCAATATATCGTTACTTAAAACAATATTGTCCGTGGTCCCTTAAGTATTGTTGATTGGAGCAGAGACAACATTGTAATGTCTTTTGGCTCATTGAACTATAATCGTTTATTTTCTTGTTTCTTCACTCAATGTTTTTTTGCTAACCATAGGAAAATATATACATCTTAGAAATGTCCTTGAGGAGCATCTTCGGTTCCGGTTACCCTTAATTTGTGTGTTCAATTTATTTATAGCTTTTTTAGTTGTAGGTCTTTTCCAAGGGTGTTAAACAAGTCCGGGATAGGACTCAATCTATCCTCATTATTAACATTGTTATGTCAACTACTCCAATTCTCAATGCAGTAGAATTTGTTGGGGATCATTGCATATTATGTCTTTGGAAAGGGATGAAACAGCATATGGCTTTCTGGCCTTGATAAAAGGGATAGTTTATTTTTCAAATCCTTGTAGAAATAGATTCACACGATATTTTTAACTTCTTCTTTAATATTATCGTAGAGCCTTACCAACAATTGTAAAACAAGATGAAGGGCTGAAATTGATGACGGACCCAAAGAATGTAATGCTGAATATCCAAGGAACAATTTGCAGTCTTGTATTTGTTACCGGAATTCCTAATCGATTATGGAAATTGTGAGTTGTAGAATTCAATACCCTCTTAATTGTGATCATAGTAGTGAGCACAGGATGCCCTCTGCGGTTAGCATACTAGTGAGGGACCTTGCTTCACCAAGATACATATTTACATAGTCTTATGGAATAGGCACCCAGTAAGGTTGATTGTTTACTCAACAGACTTTTTCTAGAGGGAAGATGAACATTATGGAGACTTATCTCTATAGAGGCAGGGGCATGGTAGGCTGATGGAATAAATCAGTTAATTTTCCCACTAGGTTGTGTTCTTAGTTGTAATGTCTCCACCACTACCACATCCTCACCACTGTGAACTGTGAGGTAATGTGTTACATTTCTGTGGGTCTGACCTTTAGTAAGAAATTAACCAAATGGGATTTAAGTAGGATTGTCACATGGACCATACTGTTTATTGTGAATTTGGGGTTTTGGTTCTATCTTACAAGACTCTAAGAATTGCATGCATTTACTTGCCAGGCATATTATAAGAGCTCACAATGGCCTGTATGTGACTAGTCCTCCAATGGCCAGTATGTCCTGGATGTAACACATGAAGTAACATGAGTTACATTGGGGACATAGTAGGTGGCAAATTGTACTCTAAACAATGCCCCCTCAGATAATACCTCATTCACAAGGACTTTTGTGCAAGAGTGATCTGTAACCTGAAGCCAAAGGTTCCATTAAGAGGAGTTGAGTAACGTCATGGTTCTGCTTCTAAAGTACGGCAGAATGCACAGTGTCCTATAAGCAACTTGACATTTTCAAGTGGGAATAAAAGCATACCAAACCTTCTCTTAGACTTTGTGGCATCAGCTGTATTTTATGTATGCATTGTGTAAAGACTGGAGGGGGGTATCTTTACTAGTACCCACCATATGGTTGGGGTAGAGGCACCCCAGCCAGGGCACTCAATTGGAAACATTGGGCGAACATCCAAGGCAGAGATTCAAGGGAGGGGAACAGTGTATCCCCAAACCACCCCCCCCTTGTCTAGTCTGTAGCTCCTTAAAACTTGCGCATTGTACTGTGATGTGCATACATTCTCTTGACAGTCCACTTGTCTACACATCCCTTTTCACATGAATGCTGTGAATGGTGGAATACATCAGTTTTTATTCTAGCTGTTTATATAGATGGTTTATGAAGATCAGGGACTACACATGTAGACACCATGTACAGTTGGTAGCCTCAAATTGTGTGCACATTTCTATTAACATTTACTGGACTCTTTCCATTTCCACCAATGAATAGTGTGGGATGCAGTGTCAATATTTTGGCCCGATTTGTATTGTAAAGATTCACCATGATATGTTTTGTGGTTTCTTTGCACACTTGAGTCCTGATACTGGCTTGTTATTTGGCTAGTGTGTGTCACACGACTTGTATATGTGTGCTGGCTTTAGGGGTATCTGGCACCCTAAGTGATGAACACACACACACAGGGGCAACATCCCTGCAGCAGGCTTAATGTCCTGTTAATATTTAAAGGATGTTTTCCATTAGCTCCTGGGCCATTATCATTATCTGCTTTGAACATAAGCACAGTTACCTCAGGAAAATATTCTGCACCCCACTTTTACTCTACCTAATGACCATCCACTTCTCCATGATGCTTGTTCTCAAGTCCCTCCACAATATTGCATGATGTGGAACATAAAACAGAACATATTCCTCGTTTTCTCTAATAGGGGATTTCAATAATTAGGTACCAACCACCCAAAAAGACCACGATGTAGCAGAGTATGTGGCACATGCGCAGAATCTGTCATGCAGAAGTGTTTTCTACATCTTTGTGACGCTTGAGTAAGCAAAACAAAGTTCCACAACTTTTCAAACTCCTAAACAAGTGTGCCATGCTCATCCAAAGTTGAGAACCAGAGAAAAAAGACACAATTTCTCCCTGACACCCTGCAGTGAGTCTCGCAGCTCCTGAGAGCCAAGACAGCCAGGATTCCAGCCATTTTGCCATTGAACTGCTGTGAGCTGTGATTCAAGCTTGTTTGAACCAGGTCAAACCACCAGTACCCTCCAGAGATGCCTTTGGCACCAACAGCATTTTGAGCCGCAGTCTGCCCATTCAAACAGGTTTGCTGCTACACACGTCACCTGAAGCCTGTCGTTGCTTCGGCTCGAACAGAGAAGTGCCACAGCATTCGCATTGCTTGAACCACCACTTGCCCCACCATCCTCTTAATTGCTTATCGAGTACATGACCGATCCGCCGCTCGTGCTCTTCTCGAACTGCATCCTTCCAGCCGCATCAGACAGCCACACCTGCAAATCCTGTCATTAGCCTGTTCACTGTCGAACCTTGACTGTCCACCGAACCTTGTGACATCCACAATCTGCTTTTCTTAAGGCACTTTGAACTACAGCCTTCTTCCCATTCGACCCTTCCTTGAAACCTGTTTGCTGCTGGATGACCATGAACGAAACATCTCAAACTGACTCGAACTACTCTACAGAGCACATATGTCTGGTTTGTCTTATCGAACCACCCAGACATTCTAAAAGGTACTATCGTCTGATAACTGACCCCCTTGTCCATTTTGAGTCCTAGATACTTGCTAGGTTTACATTGATCCCTTTTAGTGACCAGGGGGAAAATATCCTTTTTAACATTGTGGTTTTTATTGCCCTTTCTGCCCCAATCTCATTACCCACAGTATATGACCAAATATTTTACGCACTTCTAAGTTTTGAAGAAAATTATAAACATCTTGTTAGAGACTCAAGTAATGAAATCAAACATGACATCCATGAGTTAACACTCAATGCTAAGAATATGAAGATCATTCTGAAAAATAATTTCAGATTTTAAATTGTCATTGAAGAAGGACACTCTATCTATATTAACAAAATTACACAAAATTTCAAATGATCCACAGAGGAGATGAATAGTATCAGGATGTGTGTCGTTACAGCAACCATTCTGCAATTACGTAGATTTCCTTTTGAAACTGTTAGCTAAAGTCACAGAGTTCTTCCTACAGGACATTACAGATGTCATAAACTTAGTGGAAGACCTCCCCTTTAATGACAGTGAAGATACTGTAGAAACTCTTGATGTAGAATCACTCTACATGAACATTCCACTGGAGAAAGCCATAGAGATGATTACAACATGTTTAAACAATAGAGACTTACTGCATGTAGTCCCCACCACATTTACTGCAGAATGATTGGAATTAGCAATAATTAAAACAAATGTCATTTATAAACAATACTTTTATCTCCAAACAAAAGGAACTGAAATGGGAGCAGCATTTGTACCATATTTGGTGAATTTGTACATGTCAATATTTGAGGAAGATCATACATACAACATAAACAGTCCATTTGTGGACAACATTTGCCCAAAGAAGAGATGTATAGACAATGTTCGCATGATTTGGTGGGGGAAAAGCTATAAACTAGAACAGGTTCATGAATGATTAAATGAAATAAATGTGAAATTCTCCATCTCAGAAAGTAGACAGGCATTGTTCTTCTCGACATCATGGTCAAGACAGAAGACAACACATAATATATCACTCTTTACCAAAAGGAAACTGACAAGAACAGTATTTTTCAACTCCAAATCAACACCCCAAAGTATTGTGTGAGCCTCTCCTTAATGGTCAGTTCTTTAGAATGAAAAGGAACCACAAAAAGAAAGAAGACTATTTCTGAAGCTAGTGTATTAACAGTGAGATTGATCAATAGGGTATACTCAAAGAAATGATCTGGTAGATCACTGAAAGGAGCATGGTTCTTTGATAGGAAACAACTTCTAACACCCCAAAACACCACAAATGAAATACACAACAAGATGACTAGTGTAATAACGTACAACAAATTTAGCTCAAAAATTCGAGTAAATATTCTAAAAACTGTCATCTGCTGAAAGACCTCCCTTGTTTTAAGGAAAACCCTACACTTGCCTTTAGACACAGCAAGAATCTTAAAGATAAATTAGTGCATGCATCTTGAAAAAATGACTCCAGACATGTTAGCACTACTACTGACATTTGGGGTCTACCTAAATTAAAGGGTTCTTTCCCATGTGGAAATTGCACAGCATGCAAGTTGACCAAGAAAAGTGACACTTTCTCACATGTCAACTTTAATTTTAAGCTTCACAATTTCTCAAATTAAAAACAACAAATGTTTACACTATCAAAAACCCCTGTAAGAAGATATGCATTAAAACAATAGAGGTGATGGCTGTAAGCTTTAGACTTATAATAAAACTCTGGCATGTCTCTGGGTAACTCTCCAGACGATCGTTCTTCACCTGCCAATCCATTACAAAAGGGGAAAGACCACATGGAAATCAGGCTTGGTGCCACCCCAGATGGGGCAGTGCAGCCCGAACTGCTTGGTCACATCCCTTGAGGCAGGTGCCTCTGTGGTGGTGCCCTCTGTAGGTTGATATTAGGTGTCACCCCTTCACCACCAGATCTTGGAGAGGATCAACCCAGCGATCCATACCCAGGTCCTTGACATGCAGGCACTTATCCAGCCTGCTGATGAGTACTCGCAGGCTGAACATTTCCATGGGTATGCATAACTTGAGCAAGTTTGTGCTTTTCATGGCATGTGTGTTGCACAAACCTCAACTGAAATGCAGCCTCATGCCAACTCTTAAAGTATGTAATGACACACAGCTGTGAGGTGGACAGGGGTAGCATTGAGCTCAGTCAGATTTTGATGACAAAGTATACTTGTGAGCATGCACTGGGGGATGCTGACAGCAAGGGCTCTGACAGAAAAGGTTGCAAGATTGAGATGTTGAAGGCATTTGAAGTACATTCATGTATGTTCCTCTATGGGTTTTTCAACTATGTATGATGATTGCATCATTTCTCAGCCGCTGAGACTGACACTTGTGTATGGATGTCTGGTCAGGGCAATTTAGTGCATTTGACTATCCAGATCAACATTGGGACCTGCCAGGCCACTGAACGAGGAGACTTACATGGTATGTCATCATGCAATTGTTTGTTTTGGGAGCAAGAACAATGCTGCTTGATCCTCAGCGATGGGTGAACATATATGCTGCATGCTTTCTTGTTGGACTGTCATGCGTGCATGGTCGCAGAAGTGGTTGGATACCACACAAGGGCCCCAAGGCATGGAGATCTCATTGGTGGTGTCTGGGTTGATGGAGGAGGAGAAGGAGGAGGAAGGCATGTCCCTGATGTCAGATGGGGGAACCAAATGGGATGTGTAAACTGAACACCTGGCCCTGGGACAGGAGGCTGTGAAGTTCACCGTGGAGGGTTCAGCACAACCTCCTGTGCCATCTCTTGCTGCTGCTTCACTGATGCTTCCATCCAGACAAAGTCTGCAATTCTGGCTGGTGTGGCCATCCTGGAGGGAGTGCTGCCACTGATGATTGGTGGCTTGAGGAGGCAAGTGTCTTTCCATGATCGGTGCAAGCAACTCAAGAGTTGATTGTAGAGTATCACAGGTAGATGGGCCACCTCTTGTCCCAACACGGAACAGCACTGCTTTAGGATGGCTTCTCTGGGCAGAACACTTCAATGGCCCATTTTCTCATCATCATCTGTGCTCCTCTCAACCTCAACTGTGGCCTCTATGGCAGCTACCACCATCGCCTCATGTTCCCCTGCCCTGCCATTGGTCAGTCTGGATTTCCCTCTGTTCCTCATGGAGGTGGAAGTCCTTACTGTGGCAGATGAGGTGGTTACTGAGCCTGCCCATGAACCTAGAGGGGAACAGGCTGTCAAGCAACAGCAGGCACTTGATGGCACTGCAGATGCTCTACTCCCCTGGCGTAGACTGTCATCCAGTCGGAGGGCCTACCTGAGCTTCAGACACATTTCCAGGCAGCAGGAGATGTCAATGAGGGGGCAAATCCTGGATGGCATTGCAAGCAGGAGAAGGCAAGGAGGTGCACACATGGTGCAAGTGGGGCAGGAGGCACTGGTGTCATCACAGGTGGAATTTATGAGGCAGCAGGATGAGGAGAGGCAGTGCACACATGAGGCAGCTGTTGCCAGGGCCATGGCCAAGGTTCAAGAGAGGTTGGCAAGGACACAGGCTGCCATCCTGGAGTATTCTTGCAGGGCAGCAGAGGAGTTTGAGTTTTGTAGGAGGGAAACCTTGCAAGCCCTCTGGGAACCAACAGAGACCTGCAGGCAAGAGGCATATGTGGATGGGGAATCAGCCGTGACAGAGTCATGGTCAGAGATTAGCATTGATTAGACCGCTGACCCTTGTATATAGGTCACTAGTTGCAGGTTTCCCTTTTTTTTCAAGAACCAATTTTGTGTTTCAATCATTCTGCATAGTTTTGCATCAATACATTTATATGTATTATTCGTCACCACTGTTTGCTGTCTCTTTGTGCTTAGTGCAGCTTGTCTTGGCTTACAGGTGTATGTGTGCTTTTGTGCTTCTTTGTCCATGTGCATGTTTTGTTTGAACATGGAGAGGAGTGTCTGCTACCTTTTTTGAAATATTTGCAAGGAACTTGGCGTTGGTCACCCTGAGTTACTTGGGGCAACCAGACGTGGACTCCCTGCTCACTGTGCTCAGAGAAGCACAGCTTCACCTCACTGATTAGGCCCAACATGGCTGAAACAAGGTGTATGGGGTTGCTCTTCGTACTCTTGTTCAGAAGGGAATTGCCATAGCATTTCGGTGCTGGACTGCCCATGTAGGCTGGACAAAGACTGATATGCAAATGGAAATTTCCCATCTGTGAAAGGTACAGTGAGCAAAAAGTGTGTGCTGCAAACTCTCATCTCAGAACAGGTTATCATGCCATGTTCTTTCTGGAGAGGAGCGCCTGCTACCTTTTTTGAAATATTTGTTTGAACATGATCTCCAACTAAAGAGCAGAGGGGGCGGGTGATGTATCGTGTTATCACCTACGCAAGGCTTGCGTCACGTCTTGATGATATCGTTTTTTGTTTTTGTTATCACTGCTTCATGTGTCTTGGTCTGGGGCCACACCTGAAGTGCCCCAAAGAGGTTGAAAATGGAAGAAGAATGACCAAAGTCAGCTTTGCGCGTGCAGTGTTTATCAAGGAGTTAGCTCCAGAACATTACTTGTCAATAATTTGTGAGATAGGTCAGGCCTGTATTTGTGACAAGTTGTATTTACAATCTTCAAAATTAATAAACAGTGTTTAACGGGTAGAACAGCCACCACGTGTTTAAACCAAGGGTCCTTATCAAGGCATGAGCGTATGGCTTGTTTGGTCCACTGCTTAGAGTTGATCCAAGGGGTCTTTGGACAATGAATAACATGCATAAATAATGCACGAAGATCAGTTTGGGTACTGATGTGCTATTGATTAGGAGTTTCCAGATGTCTATATTCTGCCAGTGCAGCCAAGCTTGTTACTCTTCATATTGTTCGTCTGAGTATGGGCAGACTGATGTCTTGGAGATCTGCGTCAGTGAAATCCGATGCAGTGAAGAAGGTTCACTGCGTGTTGCCAGGGGATATATCAAGACATCAGTCTGCCCATAATCAGATGAACACTAGGGACAGTAGAAAATGCAGCAATAAGCCTGGGGGGACATTTGAAGATGAGAGGTATATTTCATGATGATGTTGTGGGTCTCTTATGGAGGATGGGTACTGATTTGTTTAGGTATCTGGACGAATGTTCCACAGAGCAGGGATGTTTGAGGTATCTGTTGAAAGCTCATTCATCTCTGCCCAGTCACTTCTCAAGATGGCAGTTTAGTGTGCATTGTGTTCCTTTATGCTACCCAGCTGTTTACGTGGCCTGTGACACTTGTCTCTCCATGTGGATAAGCTCACACTTCAAAGGCGAGTGTAGCTTATTGGAATTGGGGATGATCAGAAGGAATGTGGTCTCACTCTGATTCACTGGGCTACACACCTCACATGTGGATGATGTCACCTGCACATCAATGGATCAAAGTGTAGCGGCAGTAACAATATGGTTGAGTGTTGTGGTGCTGCTGAGTGCGATCCAAGTGGAAACCATGGAAGAGGTGAGTGTTCTAGATTCACCAGCACTACTTCCTAGTGATCATGTTGGAGGAGGATGTCTGCCAGGTGTAGTTCATGGAAGACACAGGACATACAGCTTGAGGTAGGTAAGTGCTCAGCAGTGTACTTGTCCGTACGTGTTCAAGATACATGGCTGGTAAGGGTTGTTGCTGTTACAATGATTGTAGGTCTTACGCCACCATAGTACATAACAAGGCCTGCACGCCTGTTCATCACGTTGTAAGACAGTGAATGGGTGTGCATATCCATTACTGGTGGGTATGTGACTGTACACTTTCCCCAACAGATCATGAGGGTGTTCCAGCATACTGTTTTGTCTGTTCAGCAGACACGATTTGTACATCTGTGGTAGACTGATTTTTTGTGTAAGGAGGGGGGGGCATCCAGTGAGCTGTTGCCAGGCAAGTGTTGTAGGCAAATTATATGGGGGTGCATGTGGTCTACTTTCATGGACCATGGGATTCATCATGGTCTCTGCAAGTTGTTTCATTGGTTTTTCAGTCAGACAGTTCACATGTCATCATCAACTCCTGGTGTCAGTATTGTGCACTGAAATAGTAAGAGGGGGACAAGGGTGGACTTGTGGGTGCTACCTTAATGTAGGGGGCAGGGAAACTGATTCAAGGGGGTACTTGGATGAGGGTGGATTTGTGGGTGCTGCCTTAATGTAGGGGGTTGCGGTCACAGATTGGTGGGGGTACTGGGACAAGGACTTGTCTGTGACAGGACAAGAGTCGAAGTAATGGTGATTGCTGGGTCCAGCACGAAAGTTGTTCAACAGAGCTATGCTCTGTTTTCGATAGAGGCATGTTGTGGGTGTGCCGGGCGTAACTAATCTTTCTTTGCGCTGTACATATCTGGCCGGTTTGCTTCCATGAATTAGCTCCCAGTGCATTACCTTTGTTCCTCTCAATGTTCTTGCTCGCACTTAATACTTAGCGCAGAGTTAGCATTTTGTTTTGCAAATTAGGCTCAAAAAAGTCCATAGCAAGTATTATGTTTATCTGAGATTTTTCTTTTCAGTGTCAATATTCCGATATGTCGTTTAACTTGGGGCTCATCGTTGTGAAATCATGATTGATGTGTTTTTCAGTTGATCGTCTATCCATCCAACTACTTCTAATGCTGTGGTTTCATACTTTTATATAAAGTTACAATACCACAGCACATTGTACACATATACAACATAAAACAGTATGCACGACATTAGGAAATATGATTACCTGCACTATGAGACACAATGCTGCGCACCTTAATGTAAAGAGTGCATTACAAAAGAAAAATGTCGAGCAATTGTTTGGGTTAGTATTCCAATACAGCGAAAATGTAATTGTCCCGCAGACGTCCAAAACTATTTTAGCGTGTATAATTTCCTATGGCCACTTGGTGGCAGCCTTGCGCCATAATAGTTTATGCTGAAGGGCTGTGCTAAAAATGGTCCATTTGAAAAATCGCTTTTCTTTTTTTCTTTTGATATCATGAAGAGGACTTTTATCGTGAATAAACAACAGTTCTACTCAGCGCCTACTGTATGTAATGATCGTGTTATGTGAACACATCAGGAACATTTATTAAGATAAAATGTTATTTTTTTTCGAATTCTTCAGAGTCTTTTGAAATTTCCCGACGAATAAACCATATCACAAACCATTGTCACAGTACAGCAAATAGGCCACTTAGCAGAGTAATGCGAAATGAGTCAAGTACACGTGCTATTGAAATAACCGACACAATTTGAAATAGTTAATATTGCCTGTTAATCACTCAATGGTCATAAACATTTCATAAAACATGCCTACTTCGACCACAAAAAAATCATTTCACCAAGTAAGAAGAAACTGGATTAATTTACCCTAGGACTAAAACCATTTAAAATTGCGCTTCCACGAGTGTCTATGTTCTCTGAAGAATTACATTTGACATGCATGCAAGAACGTGTTAAAACGGTTTCACTAATACTAATTATACAAGTAAGAATAAGTAGAAAGAACGATGAGAAAAAAGGTAAAGAATTGCATTTTTAGTGGGACGCTCCCACAAGTAAGCATAGAAAAGTCCCCTTATGCTTGGAGTTTGTGAGGTGCTTGTGTGGCTCTGTGGGATTCTCACACTGGATAGATGTTCACCTGCAACCTGTCCAGACACTTCAGTAATGTCAAAAGAGCCATCTCTTGATTTATTTAGTGTAAGAAAATGGGTCAGTAATGATTCGGAGTTTGATAGGGAGTAGACTTCGAATTCTAGCTGCCTTCACAGGGTGGCTGGGGAGGAAGTGTCCCATATGCAATCTCCTTCCAGACCCTCGTGCGCGCCACCGGCCACCAGCGCACGAATGAAATGGCCTTAAACCATTGCTGTGGCTCCAGAGATTTCTTCTGCCGCGGTGTATAGCTAACACATATTGTACCACTTTTTAAAGGATGAACATTTGGCAATGGTATGGTAGCCCTAGCTTTTTTAATGTATTTATTTTATTTTTTGCTATTAAAATGATGCAGGTAATCCATCTCAGAAAGGGTGGTCCACAAACCCCTCTTTGCTCAAACTCCATGCCAAAGGCATAATGTACACATCTGTGCCATGCTGCACCAGTATTCTGATGTACAGCACCTGCTCTCCAGTGGCACACGGCAGGTTCAGGGGTCACAGGTCCTCTGTCTGACAGCTGCAGTGACAGCAAAGTCACTGCATTGCAGAGGCTGCATTTATAATCTGCACCTTTCTTACAAAACCATATATTTATTATGAACTCTCATCCCAATGGCAGTTTAATCTTAAAACATAAGCCATACTCGAGTTTTGGGGTGTGGTGAATGGTAGTTGCCATGCTTATTGAAGCCATATCTAATATGTACCATACACATGTCGGGCCCAGGACAGTCATGGATAGGCTGTGTGAATTCTTCCCAGACTAGTTGTCACAGCTACAACCAGCAGGACAATAGTCAGTGGGAGCTGATTCGCTTTGATCATTTTCGAGGGCCGGTGACACCTCTATCAAGCCCAGGAAGCTCTCAGCAGGAGCAGCCAGTGAAACAAACTTCTGAGGGCATGCCCTAAACAAAAGGGCAAGTCTCTCACCCCGGTGTTGCATACCAAAGAGCCTTCAATGCTGTGGTCTTGGAAAATTGGTGCAGTTATTGTAGCCAGAGGGAGCTCAGCATAGTTGGGGAATGATTCCACCATCTTGATTTTCTCTAGACTTCTGCTTCCTTCCTACTCGATTTCCTGCAGCTCAAAACACGTTGGGTATGATGCAATAAGGACTATTTATTACTTTAGCAGGGATTATGCCCCTTAAAGCAAGCTTGCTTTTACCCAATACCTTTATTAGGATGCCCCAGTCTTTCTTTGACCCTTGCAAAACAAGAAGAATTCATTTGGACTTATTTTTGGGAGAGTTGACCTTCTCAAATCCCTCAGCCATTTTGGTGGAGTGCTCCAAGGCAGAGGCAAGCTTAGCCACCTGCCTGCTTCCATGGCACATTGGCGGTGGATTGCTGCTGGAGCAATAGCTGCTTCTCCTTGACAGCTACAATGGTACCCAGGACCTCACTGGTGTTGAAGAACTCCTGCAGGTCTTAGCCAGCCTCGTTGGGTTGGGAGAACAGAAACAAGGATTCATTTTGTCCTGGATCCTCTGGTTTGGGACTCTCAGCAACTGAAGAAGCAAAGCTTTAAAGCGCTGTGGCTACTTGAACAAGTTGGTCGTCACATCATGTCTTCTGATTGCCCTGGATTGAACAAAAAGCTCACCACTGTGGAAGCATAAAAACTGCTATGTCTCAAACTGTGCTTCGAACCACTAATATTTTTGTTGCCAACCCTGATCAAATTCGGGACCGACCATTGCATCACCATTGACCCACATCCTTCGACCTCTTCATTGAACTACAGCGAGTGTCATGATAAACACAATTCAACTCCTGCTCCCTGTCTGGATCACTGCGACTCACTGCATCCAAAGGTGGATGAAACCAACATACCCAATGTTGAGAAGACTAGTTCTATACCGTTGAACAAGCAAGAACTGCTTAAGGTACTGTTGGACGGCATTGGGCCCCCATGTCTATATGCTTGGGCCCAAGAGATTGGTAAGGCCCCAGTTTGTATCTTTCTTCTCTAATACATAGCCCTTTTGTCAACATTTGAAATTATGTATTGCCCTTTCATCCTGTAGGTTTCCAGAATACTTGCATAATTTACCTTGATTCGTTTATTTTGGACTGTTGTACTATTGCTGTTTGGGTTGCTACTGTCTCGCATTTCAACCCCTCTTAAGAGTACAGCCTGCCCTTAGCTCAATTTCCCATACCATTCAAAGGAGGATATCTCTTATTAGTACCAGGCATGTGCGGCTCAACGGGAATAGCGTGTGGTGATTTGCTCATTTGCGAGCCATACCACACGGTATTCCCGTGTACGCCACAGCGACCAGCGCGTGCCGGGTACTGAGAAATGCTTACCTTATTACACAGCCATTCCCCTGAGTTCCGACGTCACCGACCTGCGCTCCAGAGCTCGTTTGTCTGCTGACTCATATATACAGAAAACGATCCTGGAAAGCAGCATTCTGTCCGTTTACTGCCCGCAACCCAAAAGCTTCAAAAACGCCTAATTAAACATGAACACGGAAAGCAACATTTCCTTCGATCTAACAGGAAACAAAACTGTTGAGGGGTGGCTTATGGAAGAGGACACAGAAAGCGAAAAAGGACTATGCTTTCCATCAAATTCATTACATCAAATGAATGCAGTGACTGCCAATTCTTCTTCAATTCGCCATCAAGTAATTTCTCCTTTGGAGCTTGATTTACTTCAATTAAACAGATGTGAACAAAATACACAAAATGCAACAAAATGGGCAATAACACTTTTAATGGATAGCTAATCCAAAAAGGGTTTTCTACTGCTTTTGAAATGGAAGACATTGAAACTATTGCTAAATATCTCAGTGCATTTTATGTTGAGGTGCGCACAACGCAAAGCACTGAATACCAACCGCAAAGTTTGATTTCACTGCGATCAGGTATAAATCGGCACTTAAATAATCCACCTTTCAGCCGTAAAATTAATATTATGCATTCTCTGGAATTTACTGCAGCCAACAATGTCTTTATTGCAAAAATCAAACAAATCCGGCGAGATGCAAAGGATTTTACTCAACACAAAAATCCAATTAGGTACCCTGATCTGGCAAAATTGCGTACCTCTGGAATTTTCAATATTCACCATCCTAAAACTCTACAATTCAAGGTGTGGTTTGATTTACAAATACATTGTGCACACCGTGGTCATGAAGGACTGCGTTTACCTCCAAAGAATGCATTTGAAATTGTTACCAACGATAATGGCAAACAGTATGCTACACTAACCTACAATGAAATTACCAAAAACCATCACAAATTAATCGATCCACAGCGTTCCGAACTACGTGGAAGAATGTATGCCATTGGAAGTGACCCTAATTGCCCTGTGAAATCCTCGGTACTGTACATGTCAAAACTTCCTCAAGACACACCATGTTTGCTTTACTCCCAAGACTCTTTGCAGCAGAGTCTTACAAATATACAAATCGTCCTCTAGGAAAAAAATCACTTGGATCTTTTATGCAGCGTATTAGCCAACAAGCACACCTAAGTAAGATCTACACCAACCACTGCATTCGTGCTACTGCTATTAAACTACTATAAAACGCAGGATTAGACTGCAGAGAAATGATGTCAGTCACTGGACACAAACATATTTCATCACTTTCATCCTACTGGAAACCACTTGACAAACAACGCAGAGACTGGTCAGCTGTACTACATCAACCACAATGCACCACTGCAAAACCAAATGCTTCTCCTCTCTCCCTTCCAACTCAAACTATCCCAGTCACTCCATCCCCCTCTTCATCCTCTAATGCTTTCAACACTGTAATGTCCAATATCTGCACACACAAAACCAATCCACAATTCTCCAATTGTTCCTTTACTTTTCACAGTAATGTCAATTTCAATAGTGAATAATGCACAAAAACTGCCACCAATCATTTAATAATGTTGTTGTTTACAACAGTGTTATCTACATTCCTGTTCAATTTGTTTTAATTACCATTTATTTATTATTAGTGCAATATTAACACTTATTATTGTACACAATACACTGTTTTATAATGCACATTATTCAAAATGCATTATTTTCTTACCACTATTCTCTTTTAATGTACTCCCTTTTCAATCCACGTTTAATAAATATCTCTAAATAAAACACTGTCACAGCGTGTATTAAGGCTAGATTGACACATCATGCTGAGAAACAATCTATTTAAATTACATACTCCACTTTATTAACTACGGATGGATTTAGAAGTTTACTAAATTCAACAAAACTTCTAAATCCATCCGTAGATTTATGTTTATCACAGTCTAATTTTGTTAACATGGAACAACCAGCACAAAAATGGCACCCTGTTGATCCGTGTTAACAAAGCAGTACGTGCGGTCTAGTTATTTTTTTAATCCAGCGCGTACTGCAACGAAACCTTTTCACACAGCAAACCGTTGCTGCGTGAAAGGGTTTCGCTAACAATTAGTGTTCCGGGGCTGTGAATAAAGGAAAATCACTTTCCTTAAAGTGCAGACCCCGGAAAACACTAATGGCAATAAGCCACTCGGCGGTGGGCCAATACCGCCCGAGGTAATGCCCCCGGGGCCTCGTTGGGGCATTACCTGGGGTGGTATTGGCACGCCGCCGAGTGGCTTATTGCCACATGATCACCTGTTCCACTTTTATGATTGGAATCACTGATGATTTGTAGAAGTGTGACAGCTGAGTAGGTTGTCTACCCCGTCTCATCCTTGTGCTCATGTGGTGTAGTAGTCTTTTCATCACACATTTGTTTGAGCTCTCTGAAATAACGATACGTACGCTTCTATTTTGTGGCAATGATGACAAGGACAACAGAGGGATGATGGAAACATTGTTGCTTTTGGAATTTGGTCCGTGTGCAAAACAGTGCTAAGTTTGCATTAATCATATGCTCTCTGGGACTGTCAGCAAATGGAGGACCTTGCATGCGGGTTGTTAGGTCTCTGTGCCCTGTTTCTATTGAGAGAGAACATGGGATGTTTTAAATGTGAAATGTGCTGAAGAGAAATAATACTATTTTGGGAGGTGCAGATATAAGAGTTAGGCAATACTGACCTCAATGCCGGTCATGATGATTTTCTAAGATGTGTCTAAGAAAGGAATGATTCTTTTAATAAGAGCATGGTGAAATATCAAGCATAAGAAACAGCTGACTGTAAATTAGGAAGGCAAGATTTTTGTCAAGAAATCTATCAATACATGGATGTATTGTTAGATGCTGTACAGAGGATTCCTTGATCTTCAACTTCTGCCCCATTACCCTGATGCCGACATAAAAAATCTTGTCTTTTCTTCTAGCCTTCATCTTAAAAAAGCTCATTTGCATCTAATTCTTCAATGCGGAGACTGTCTTTAAGGTTCCTAAGTGATGTTTGTAAATCTCATTAGTACCAGGGAGAAGGTCACAGCCAATCAGCTTGTGATGAATGCAGGTTTTGTTCATGCTCTCACTGCAGCACTCCCGGTTGACTTTTTGAAGAAAAAGGAGAAAAACATATCTGGCATTGCCTGTTCTTCTCCATCACGCTCTAGGATCCTGCTGGGCATGTTTCCATATCATTAATGGTGCAATGAAGACTGAAAAATTACATCTTTTTTTATATTCTCACCCACGGATCAACGTTTTTCTCACATAGAATAATAACTTGACTGTTTTGCCAGTGGGCCATTAATATCAGTGCAAAGTTCACAACATTTACCCTCTCTTTGCTCCTCGAGCACGTATCGTAGACTGAGGCCCATTACCAGCCAGGACAGGCCACCACATGAGTCATTATTGCCAACATATAGCTTCATAAATGTTGTGCAGTCGAATCACACATGAACAGAAAAAAGGGTGGTGGGCAAGATATCTTTGTGCCCAGGGAGAAAACCTGACCCAATTTAAAATGTAAATTCTCAAATCAAACTGCGTCAGCTTCGTCATCAGGACAGGATGGTTGACATCATGAAGCCTCTCTGGTACATTCAATAATAGCAAACTACTGAAATCGCTATCGTTACCCGAACTCTGACATCATCAGCGCTGGGAGACCAGAAAAGCTTCTACGCCTCTACTCAGTGAAAGTCTGCCTAGAATGTGTTGAGAGGAATAACACATTCTTCATAGTCTGGTCTAAATTCTCTTTATTGGTCATATCATGGTCATATCATGAGACGTCTTGGCAGATTAATAGATTATCACTTTTTTATACTAAAACAACAGTAAGGATTATCACGCATGGGTCACTTGAAAGGGACACTTTTGTCAGTTGGAATTTTTGAAGCTTTTTGGAACTTTCCTTCTCTGTAGCTCTCAGATTAAGGAATTGTTAAGTAACTACAGACATTCCTACTCATTTTCATTAAAGATCGAAAAGATCTAATACTGAAAATACCAAAATCTGAGATTTCAAGAATTCCTTCTTTCATAACATGCTCAGTGTTCCTCAAAAACGCCTGTTGTGCCAACATCTGCATAAAACAAGTATTTATTACTCTACAGTCAATGGTGGCCAAATCAATGGGTGATGGGGCACCAAACCACCGCCCATTTTAAAGGAGACAGTAAAGCAAACCACCCCAGTGAAAACACTGAGTGCTCTCTCAGCTACAGAAAACAGACGAGGAGTCACTCCTAGGCTGTCTTTATACAGTAAGGAACCATGGTTTCCTTTTTACTGTACAGAACCTCGGCTGTGCATCCCCAATGGGTCACACAAGGTTGTTTTGCTGCCACAGACTTTCATGGGCCATTGTGAATGCAGACTGGTGTACAGCAGGCTGCCATAATTGCATGGCTTTATATTGAACACTCCAAACTTGTTTTTTTTAGAAATATATACAGTGATTTTTAATATTCATTCTTATTCCAACACATTTCCAATTTATTTCTATTAATTTTTCTTTTTGAAAATATCCGAATACATTCAATCATTCAAGTGTGTGCAAAAGGGGCTTAGTAAAAAAGTTTTTTTTATAGTGCAAAAACGTTTTGTGCATGCTATCGCAAGCATTTTCCGGGAGTTTGATTTGCTGTAGATACTTCACTTTCAACAATTATGTGCATGAGGTATAATTATTTTTTCGCTTTTATACATTTTTTGAAAATGAGCTCTCCTGATTCAGTAATATCATAGCTTTCAACTTCCCTCGAGATTCATTGTTCCATCATCTCGCTATGTTTCCTAAAGACATTTCAAAACATTAATTGGGTAAAAAACCATGTTGACACCACAGCGTTTTGGCCCTTCATGACAACATCCATTCATCCACCGCGGTTGTTGTTGATGATTAATGCACAAGCCTTCATTATAACAGTAGTTGATAGTATCTTGAACAAATCACTCAGCCCCTAGGCTATTTCATTCTATCTATAAAAAGTGTTGAAAAGTAAAAATCAGTAGGGGATTCACTTGGGTGCAATTCCACCATACCACAAGGGTAATTACGAGGTTAACACTGAACGTATCCTCTTATATGGGGAGTATGGCCTTTCTTTTATCACTGCATATTGTCTCTGAGGTAGAAAAAATACACATGTATATTCCTCTTTTGTATTTTTTAATACCTATGTCACTGTACATAGGTCTTTAAACCCAAATTAGGGGGTTTATTGACAGGATTCTGTATATTATTAACTTTAATTTCTATTTTCTGTGTTTTTCATAGAGGGTATCTGTTTATGACAGTGTTCTCTTGCTGTATAACCTGCATGATATAAAACTGTCCATATATATATATATATATATATATACATATATATATATATATATATCTGCATGCATGCAAGGAATGGTGTCTGGGCAAATGCACATGTGAATATGTTTGTGTGTGTGTGGGGGGGTGTTTGTGTGAAAGAGAGTGCTGTCAGTGTGTATGCTGTTTTGCCTGTATGGGTGAGCCTGTGAATGAGATAGCAGTTTCAATGTTGTTTGGGTGTGCATGTGAAGGGGATGAAAGACGGTATGTTGGTTGGGTGAGCGTATAAAGTTAAGAGCAGTATTTTTGTTCAATGGGTGCACATGAAATTGAAATGGGAGTATGTATGTGCAAGTGAATGTGTATGAAAGTTTGTGCACTTTGGCCAGGCTGCATGCCTCTGATTGGAGGGTTAGGCAGATTGGTGCAAGGAAGATGGACATGTTTGCCTATATTTGCCTACATTTTTACTGGCATTATGGGCAAATCCAGAATGATGAGTGTTCTGAAATGGGAATAGTTGGTGCAGACAATGTAGACCTGTTTTCTTAAACTGGCATAGCAAAATGAAAGAGGTGATGGCTGGAAGGTTTCGAATTAATCTTAACGTCTGGCATTACTCTGGGTAACTCTCCAGACCATCATTTTTCGCCTGCCAACCCATTACAAACGGGAAAAGACCTTATGCAAATCAGGCTCCGGCCAGAACTGGACACCTTAAAAGGTGATATTTCCAGAGTTGATCTCGTAGGCTCAGTTATCCAAAGAAAATCTGAAGAAAAGTTAATCAAATGCAATAAAAATTTAATTTAATATGTAATACCATGTTCAATATGTTTTACAGCACACAAAATAACCACGATCATGGTCTCAAAATGCTGTAAAAGGGAAGAGGGAAAGCAGGGTGTTGCTAGGTCTGGAAAAGATCTGGGGCTCTGCTACTGTCGGGACTGTCAGAACTCTGGGCTAGCTAGCCTTTTGGTTGTAGCCCCTGAGGGCTACAACCAATGATGCAGGGCTAAATCTCCCCCAAGAGCCCCCTAGCAATGCCTCTGAGTGTGGGAAAGAGTTTTCAGATTAAACCAAAAGTGTGCTTCGGACAGATGGGAGGCAGATTTATGGAAGAATGACAGTGTTTTTAATAGAGCAAGTAAATGCCATAATCGCCAACATAGAACTGTGATCAAGATTGCAGAAAATGAGAAGCGTAAATTCCGAAGTATATGTAAGGTAAAGGAATATTTAAATGAGGTCAGTTTCAGAGAGATTAAAAGATACCTTTAAAAGAAATGTGTGACTGTGTGATGGGCTACACATGTGTTCAAGCACATTGGCCAAGTGAAGAAAAGTCTTGTGTAAGGTACCTGTGGATGGAGACCAACAGGGTAAGTACCAAGGGATGAGCATGGTGTTATTTCTTCTGCATGAAATAACAGTCTAACACCCTTTTGTTCAAAATACTCCTGAGATGCCTGTATTTGTTTGGCTCTAGGCATAGTCAACCTGAAAGGCCTTCTCTCTAACATGCCAGTGCTTTAATGTTAGCCTGGCAGTGCTTGATATAGGGACAAGGGTGGCATGAGAGCATATGCCCTTCTACATATTCCTTAGGCCCAGAATCAACGTACAAGGAGGGAGAACAAAATAAGTTGGTCTACTCTATAGGGCCCAAACAACCACAAATGGACTGAGAAGAACAATGGGCACTTTTAAACGAGAGTAGATTTCGACCAGTTACTCCTCTGGGAGGATTGGCCTGGATGAACCGGCCTGGAAGTTATTGGGGTCTACTAGGAGCTTTACATGGATATGTATAGTAATATGGGAGGCAGGAGTCTTCTTGAGATGAGGCTCGGCTCTTATGAGGTGATATGACTGAGGGGCGGGTTTCAGTCCTTTACCATGGCTCGGCATTGCTGTTACTGACAGTATCGACCCAACGCTGAGGGTGATATCACCATTAGCAGCCATAAGTTACCACACGCTGGCGCCTTTGGCTACAAAAATTTTAAAAAAGGAATAACATACCTTTTTTTCTGTCCTGCTACACTGCGTCTGCAAAAGAAGTCCATTGTCAGTTTGTATTATGATGATCTTATCAACACTGAGAGTGGACTCTAGTATCAGCCAGGCAGATATGCTAAGGAGACAACCAGTGCCTAAATATTTAGTAGCAGATATGGTTTGCCTCATGACCCAGAGCATCCGTTTAGGGGGTTGTCTCTAATAGCATGCTCGAAATGTAGGTCATTCTGGTGCTCAGACCAGTCTTTCTCTTCCCAGGTGCATACAAATGTATCCTCTTTTTCATGCCATCCTGGTTAAGCCTGCTTATTCAACCATGGGCAGTTACATTCACTGCCACCTGCATTGTCAAACTCCAGCACTCAGTGGCTGCATTCATGTTTTTTCCCAGTTAAAAACTCACAGATGTTCCCTATTGCCTGGCTAACTATCGCCCAATCTCTATCACTCCTTTCCTGGGTAAACTCCTAGAAAATCTGGCCATCTCCTAGCTTAATCTTCACACCGATTATGTTGGTTGTCTCTATGACCATGAATCAATCTACAGAGCTGCCAGAAGCATGGAAACTTCTCTCCTGAAACATCTGTGAAGACCTGCTCTCCAACCTTCATTCTTATATACCATCAGTCCTCATCCTACTTGATCATTCTTCTTTCCTTGACACGGTCAACTATGGCATCCTGCTCAATCGCCTTTGTGATCATCTGGGTATCACTGATCAGGCCCTGACATGGCTGACCTCCGTCATCTCCAACCGACCCTCCCAGGTACAACTTGGGTCCTTCCTTTCCTCTATTCAACTTTCTACCTGTGGTGTCCGACAGGGGTCTAATCTCTTCTCCCTGGCTCTTCAACCAATACAACTGCATTGCTGCTCTCTGCTCAAACTTTCAGTGCTATGCGGATGACACCTAACTTGTTTTCATGCCCCCCCCCTCTGCCACCTCTTCTCCCTCTCTCTTCTCCGACTGTCTGTCTGCAATCCAGGAGTGGTGCACTGCCAACGAACTCTGCCTTAATGTCAGTGAGACAGAGATCCTCCTCATCGGCACACCTTCACCTTCCTTCCCTGTCACTTTCTGGCCGGTCTCCTTTTACCCTCTCCCTGCTCCCACCTGCGTCGCTAAGAACCTCAGGCCATATTTGACTCCACACACTCCTTTTTTCCTCACATCTCTGATGTCTCAAAATAGTCTAACTACCAACTGCACCTCCTCAGATGTATACTTCCATTCCTCTCCTTCCCCCGGAAGCTCCCTGTCTCCAGAGCTCTGGTTCTCTCTAGGATGGACTATTGCAACAGCCTCTTTCTAAATATGCCTGCAACCACTCTCTGTCCTCTGCAGCTCATCCAGAACAGGGCTGCAAGACTTGCCTTGGCCTCAAGCCCTGTGATCTTATCTCTCCAGCCCTGAAATATCTTCATTGGCTCCCAGTGACTGCAAGGATTAAATTCATGACCCTTTGCATTGTCCACAAGTCTTTCTTGGACCTGGATCCACAATACCTTCAACTCTCCCTCCGTAAATATATTCCTACTCGAGCTCTCCACTCCTTCACCTCCAACTCCCTCAGGGTTAGTCACTTCTCCAAGCAACAAGTTGGGGGTTGGCCCCTTTCCTCATCTGGGGCCTCCCTGTGGATCAGACACCCTGCCTCTCTGAAACTTGAGAAGAACCATCTTCAGTTCTGGAAGCACCTCAACACCTTCCTCTTTGCTTATGCCTTCGCTCTTCCTCTCCCCTGCTAATCTGTCTGCTTTGGCAGCGGGCACCTGGGTACCCTCTGTTTTCGGGCCCAGATCCTTGCCCTCCCAGCCACACACACGCACTGCCTCCTGGCAACCCTTGCACTTGGGTCAGTTACTGCAGCCCTACAGTCTCCCTCCAGCACTTATCAGACACCCGTTGTCTACACCTTATTCTCACACTTACCACCTGCTGGCCGCACTACCTGCTGTTGTTCTATCATGTGTTCAGCAGATTCCACTCGCACTGCCCCTTCGCACTTTCCCCCTTCCCTCTCCCCTGCACTTGAACATTCTCAATGTCACTGGGCCTAGTAAGATTGTTGTTTTTTTTCTTTCCTTCTTTCCTCTCCCTTGCCTTGTCACGGTCTGAAACACTTGTGTACGGGTGTGATACAAATGAAATATCATATCATATCATATCCCTCATTAATATTCATGGGATAAATAGTTTGAAATGCATGCAAATGTATTTCCTGAATAATTCATGAGCTATCCTGAAAACCTGTTAACACAAACCAGAAGAACTTTTTGCACTCACCTCTAGAAACTATTTTCTTCTGTAAATAAATAATAATTTCTATGTAATTAAAACTTACATTGTATTCAAATGGGTTTGCAAATAACTATACACCATTATATTCAAAACAAGTAACATAGAATCACAAAGTAAAACTATAAAGATGCATCTTCCTTGAATAAATGCAAATGTTTACCAATAAAGTTCAAAGGTGTGATTCTTATTGTAAATGAATATGTTATCATGACGATATATGTCTTTATTCAACAAACAAGATCTGTACAATGGCCCATGCAGAATCTTTCTTCAGGGGTAAATCATGTATCATTTTCCCATAAAGATATTTCCCATTTAAATACCACCATTTAATCTAAAGATAAGGAAATACTATAACTAAGTCATTCCTTTCTGAGAGCACTAACCTTGAAATGGAGAATACTTTTCAAAATTTCTAGCTGGGGCTTCACACAAAATAGCAACATACCTTAAACAAAGTATCTACATATTAGTTTGTGGAAGTATGCAAATGATGATTATGAATCCTTCTATAAATAGGATTGTTTCCTTACACCGACACTTCAAGAGAGCTGGAAATGTGTAAAGTCACTTTCTGTTCAGTCTACAATCATCTTAACACTAATGGTAAGTACTCTCAAAATCTAAATATTGATATGTGTACCATTCCTCCAAATGTTGCATAAGACTTTTAGCAGTTGCCTAAATATTAATTCTAAAACAGTAGTAACATTCTTACCTCCACAATCCTAAAATGATCTCAAATGTAGCCACCCTCTTCTTATATGGCGTGATGGTGGCCAAAGAGTGGAAAACATCCTGTTTCAAAAATGGCGCTGATGTACTAAGAAAGACCACAAAAAAGCATGTCATACCTTGAGCTAAAAAAATGTTGCTTTCCAAGTGGTTTAGCCAATATAAAGAAAATCCACACCAACATCTTTTACCTTGAATCACCTTTGATATATCACTAGGACAAGAATTATATAATTTTATAGTTTTACCCGAATGTGGATTTTGAATAAAGTCACCTTTAATCAAATTACTAGCAGAGGGTTCTGTGGACAGACATTATAAAACGGATACTGTATGTCTCTGTTTCAATTCTCTTATCACTTGATGAGCTTTGCACTCTGAAGTCAACTGCACTGAGAATGGGCCTGTGTGGCTGGCTGACATACTCCAGAGCAGACATTATGGGGAGGCGAGAGTTGGTGTGTTGCTGCATGCTGGAACCTTCTGTGCTCTCTGCCCACCTGTCACCTCGCCCTGTTATGGTGCAGTTCCTTTCGAGCATTGTGGTGCAAATATCTTTGAAACCGTGCATCCTAGGGTCTGGACCTTGAGTTTTCTTCTTTGTGTCGGGACCGATCCTTCTACGACCACATTGATGTTTCACCGATTTCAGGCAACCATCTTGTGTGTGACGATGTTGAAATCCGGGGAAATGGATGGTGTGTCCAAATTTCATGTAGCTAGTAATTCTTGGAGGGTACTAACAGGTAAATTGGCAACATTTGGTGCAGATTGGTGAAACAGTGTGGCATTCTATAAAGAACAATGCTTTGCCACAAATCCCACCACAAACACATTTTGACTTTTATATATGTAGATGACAATCTTGACAATTGTTACATGGTAATATACTTTTATCCTCTCTACAACATTCTGAATACGAAAATTAGGTAGCTACTTAAATAAATTAGTTAGTATTTGTTAACATTTGAAATGTTCTATTTTTTGGGGATCATTTCTTAATTGTCTGGCTTATTTTCGAATATGTTGTTGTATAAACGAAATCCTGAATACATTTTTCTTTTTGCTCAATCAACAAATTCTGACATAGGCCCTCATTACGACCCTGGCGGAAAGTGACTGACCGGACCGCCACAGCGTAAATAGCGTTTCCGCCATTGCACGAAGGAGCAAAGTGCGGCCCATTCCGACCCATCGGGCACGAGCACCACGGCATGGCGGAAGTGCAAAGTCCGCGATGGCGGAAATGACCCCAAAACGGCCCACACCGCCGCCGTACGGCGCCCTAGGTGCAATACCGCCACCCATCACAGCGGACACCGCAGTGTGCGCCTACCGGAAAGTACGGTGACCGGAAATATACGGAAACGGAAGTTAAAACATGGGCCCGGAACGGGAAACATCCCGCCGTACACCTATAAAACCACTAAAACCACACAACCACTAAAATCACTACCCTGAGACACACCCCAACCCGTCATCCACCCTAGCGAAACCAAGAAAAATGGGAAAAGTAGCGAAGAAAGCGTGCGACCGCAAGCGGCAGGTCCACTTCTCCCGTGAGGAACTCACCGTGCTAACAGAGACCCTCCAGGAGAATGCTGCCGTCGTCTTCTGCACGCAAATGACCAGGACGGCACTTGCAAACAAGAAGGCCATATGGGCTCTGGTGGCACAGCGGGTAAGTGCGGTGGGGACCGCACCCCGCACCCCACAGCAATGCCGTAAGCGATGGGACGACCTGCGGATACGCGTCCGCAGCATACTCTCTGCCAACCGCAACATTGCCACAGCCACCGGGGGAGGCCCTGAATCACCCATCAAGTTGACCCCCTGGGAAGAAATCTGTTCCTCCACCATCGGAATGGAGAGCATAGAGGGAGTCGGAGGGATGGAGAAAGGAGTGCAGACATCCGAAGATTCAGGTAGGTGGCCCAAATAAAACAATGCCAAATCCACAAAGTCCATCCATGTGAAGTACCATGCGTCCACATAGTGCAACAGAAACACATGTCCAGGAGAACGTCCACACACATCGGCCTGATAGCGCACGTTAAAACCCACAATAAATACATAAATAATTAAAAACCCCTAAAACACGCACTACACGTGCAGCAGGCACACCCTAACTGCAGGCTGCCAAACAACTGCACCCTCACTCCACACACAAATGAAAGCACCTCCAAGGCCCCGACCCAAATCACCCTCAGGTACCACCCCAATGCATGTGATACAATGCCATTCCAATTCCCACAGACCCATCAATAACCCTCGCCCTCCTTTACTCCACCACAGGGTCCGATCCAAACGACGAGCTTCAGGACACCCCTACCAGCACACCTGCAAAGAGGGCCAAGACCAACGGCCAAAGACCCTCCACCTCAGCTGCACGCATCAAGACACGGCAGCAGCACAAATCAGGTGGCAGCACAGAGGAGGGAACATCAACAGGCACCCCAGCAGCCAGCATGCCCACAACACCACCACCACAGGTCCCCCCAACGGATGCCACAGAAGGCACTGCCTCCGGTGGCAGCAGCACCATAGGTGACACCCCATTGATGGCAGCATGCTCCGACACAGAAGACGGGGATGTCGAAGTCAGATCCATCCATGACCTGTCCCAATCCCCCTGTCTGTCCCATCCCGTACAACATGAGGATACCACGCAGGGGCACCCACAAGACAACGACTGGCCATCCCCCACAAGCCCTGTGGCAAGGCAACATGAGGACAACAGCCCCTCTGTGACACCCCCGCAAATGGCCATGGCCCAGCAGAGGCAACAGTCCCTCGACCAGTTAATCGTGCAACAGCAGCAACTGGCCACGCTCCTCAAGGACCATGCCGATGAATGTGGGGGCACCAAGGCAGACATAGTAACATCAACTGAGACACTTAGGGCAGAAATGGAGAGAGGTACAGAGACACTAAGGGCACAAATGGAGAGAAGCACCGAGAGCCTGAGGGGGGAACTGCATGCGACGTCCAAGGACGTATGTGCCGAACTTGCCGCAGTGCGCCGTGTGCTCACTGAGCTCTCGCAAACCCTTAGGGACATGCATGGACGTGAGCAGGCAGAGACATCATCCGTTGCAAGTTCCGTCCAGGGCAGCCCCCAACGTAGATCTTGGAGGAACCTGCGCTCCACAGGCAGGGGTGCCCCTGATACCCGCAGAGGGGGCTTGCAATAGCGACTGCCCACTGACAATGAGCATCTTTGGACACTGGTGTTCGGGGGGGAGGTAGGAGGGTGGAGGGGGTGTGTTGGGCTCACTTGGGTGGCGGGTCGATAGGGTGTACAACATGATATCACATATGCCACAAAAAGTGCACGATCAACCAATGAGATGTGTGGACATTGATCTTTGTGTACTAGGCCATCATAGGCGTACAGTCCATATTGTGCATGTCCCAGACACACACAGTGCCACGAGTCCCGTGTCCATGTATCAGCCACCAGGCGTGAGTGCTAGAAGCATGCATCTATGAGATGCTGACGAATGTCACGGCCCTCCGGTGCCTCGCAGACTCCTTGAGGTGCTGCCAGATCCCCACCCTCATCATGACCATCATCAGGTGCTTGCTGTTCTGCGTCAGGGGGCATGGGCACATTTCTACGTACGCACATGTTGTGGAGCATGACACATGCCATCACCATCTTTGCAACCTTCTCATGGCGGTACAGGAGTGCCCCGCCAGACCTGCTGAGGCAGCGGAAACGAGTCTTCAGTAGGCCGAATGCCTGTTCAATGACTACACGGGTACGTGAGTGGGCATGGTTGTAGTCCTCCTCATGCTGGTCCCGTGGGTTCCGGACTGGTGTGAGGAGCCATCTCTTCAGTGGATATCCAGCATCACCTGTATGTGGACGAGAAACGTATGATGTGGAATGCCATTGCTACGTACGCACACCCCCCCCCCCCTTCCTGCCAGGTCATTGCCGAATCACATACCCCACATTATCATGCATGAAATGAGACTCACCGAGTAGCCAGGATCTGTTCCCTGCGTGTCGCACCATGTAGCGTGGTATTGTAGAGTTCCTCAAGACCATAGAATCATGGGTTGATCCAGGGAATCGGGCACAACAATGTGTAATGATCCTGTTGGAGTCACACACCATTTGTACATTCAGAGAATGAAATTGTTTTCGGTTGCGGTACTGGGCCTCCATGGCATGTGGGACGACCAATTCCACATGGGTGCAGTCGATGGCACCAATGCAACCCGGTATGCCGGCAAGTGCATGGAATCCCACTTTTGTGTTGGTAATTTCCTGCTCCGAGCGTGGTAGGGAGATGTAGTCGTCTGCGTGCTGCAGGAGGGCATCGAGCACTTGCAATAGTGTCCGTGAGAACAGTGGCTGAGAAATGCCATGCAACTGTCCGACTGTGTGCTGGTAGGTGCCTGTGGCCAGGAAGTGGAGTACAGACACCACCTTCAGTAGGGGTGGGATGGCGGTTGGGCTATCTATCATGCTGACAAGGTCAGCCTGTGTCATGTCCACAATGGCGGCTATGGTGTCCCGGTCCAGACGGTAGAGGGTGTGGATCTGCTCATCAGTGAGGTTGAACGGATGTGCTCGGAGGCGTGGGATTGCGGGCTGCCTGCGTGGTGGTAGTGGCTGTGCTGGCAGCCCTTGCTGGCCCTGCCTTGGCCTCCTCCTCCTCCTGCGTCTCCTCCGTGCGGCCGGTTGTAGTTGGTGTTCGTCTTCTTCTTGGAGTTGGAGTACTTGCAGTGCTATCAGGTCCCCCAGGGCCAACATCGCGAGTCCTGCCGGAAGCATTTCGGTGTGGTTGTGGGAGGAGACTGGCTGTGCAATTTATGTGTTTTCAGGCTGAATGGCCTCCACCTGTGGTGATTCATTCCACCTGTGCAAACTGCTCTCCCCTTTGGCCGAGCACGTCCCGCGCACAACGCTGCAATTCGTGGAATGGCATCTTGCTATTGCAATCATGTATTTGTACCCGATGGCCGTGTAACATTGGTTGATATGTTCATTCTGCTGTGGTCCCATTGGTTCACATACTATCTGTGCAGTCGCTAACAGAGTTGTGAAGGGTCAGTGGAACGTAGTACTCGAGTAACGGTGGGCCCTCATTCATCACTGTACCGAGTTGCAACGACGGGCGGGGCGTCCCATTCGTGGGTGAAGGCAGTTGCCATTTTCACACACAGCCGCACTCGATGGATTAATTAGTGTATTCAAACGGCCACAGTTGCCTCTTCGACGTGATGTTGCAAATGAGGAATTCGAAGGGCGGCGCTTTCGGTTTTCAGCTAGCGGCGAGGAGATGCCCACAGGTCTGACTGCAAATATAACGTTCTATTGTTCAATGTCCTTGGGACAGGGGCCATGGCGAGAATGCAATGATTGATATGAATGGTTTGGGATGCGCAATAGCGACGTGGGCGATGAGGCCGGACGTTCCCAAATACATGTTACTTCACTACACTGGAATTACGGGCTGGGGCACTGTGGATTTTGCAGGCTGCATAACGCACAGACTCAATGGATATTTCTAATGTTATGTGAGTAAATATTCAGGCGTTTTAATCCCGGGATGAGGGAATGATGAATGGATGCATGGGCAGGTGATTTGATACAGAGTTTGCCATGTACAGGGCTTCTTGGGATCTATCCGCCTCCCCTACGCTATGTGATGCAGGGCTGCCATAGTGGGACCATCGTCTATCTGGCCTTGTTGAGCCCTCCCTGTCTCGACGCGCCCTCAGACACTTGTGTCCATGCACGTTACCAATCCCATCAGATGGATTCTGTTTTCACAGGCGCATGCACAGGTACACTCGTTTGTGATGGTGTTTACACCTCGATATGGATAGTTATGAGTCGCAAGTGGTTTTTGGGTGGTGATGGACCTTTGGAGTGGGCTAGCATGCATGTGGCTGTGGATTTAGTGTGATCATTGCAGTGAGTTGTTGGAATGTAGTACTGATGGCCATTCTGTTCTTTTTCTTTTCTTTTGGTTGACAGGTATCTCCTCCCCTTTTGCCACTGCCATCTGTATGCCACTCCTGCAGATGGGTTTTACTCCCGACACCTGCTGCTTCGTGTTAATCAGTGGAGCAGCCTTACGATCTTATGGGACGATCGCCAATGGGCCACATGCCCTTACGCAGTACTGGTGGCTCGGAGCAACATTTCGGCCTTTCAGCTGGACTAGTGCCTCCCCATTGGGACGGCCCTGCGGTTCTGTGCGCTTCCATGTTGCCTTTTCGTACGTGAATGTGGCTCTGTGTACCATGAGGGAACAGGGCGTCACACAAGTAGTGGCTGGTCATTTCTTGCGGATGCAGCCCACAATGGTGAAATGTGTTTTGGAGTTCATGGCCTGATGGCTGTATGGGCTTGGTGATTTTGATGTGCATTAAATTACTATTCTGATTTGGCCCGTGTAGCGTTCTTCTTTGCAAGTGATGTGGCATATGCCTATTTGGGGGGCGATGTATTGTGAGGCGATCTGCACTGGGTTCCAGCTTCGGAGTTTAGTTGCGTGGTACTGTACTGGGCGCGTTTGCCTACGGAGCCCGTGAGGTCAGGGATGGGGGCTGCCAATATGACTGTTTGAATGTTGTCATGCTCAGGGGCGGGGGATTGGGTTTTGTGTAACAGATGCCGGTCAGCCAGGTGGACTGGTGGAATGATGTGATTTTCGGAATA
This sequence comes from Ambystoma mexicanum, assembly GCF_040938575.1. Lineage (NCBI taxonomy): Eukaryota > Metazoa > Chordata > Amphibia > Caudata > Ambystomatidae > Ambystoma > Ambystoma mexicanum. The sequence continues at coordinate 331,702,452 of NC_090933.1, read as the reverse complement.
TTGCTGGTCACAGGTGCCTGTGTTTGCGTGTGTTTCTTGGTGGGGGACTGTGGTCATGTCCATTGGGATGGCTTCTGTATTCGTGCCATCTGTGCCCTGCAGCTCCCATTGGCCCCTGTTGTGTTTCTTTTGTTCGTTGGCATGCATGGGTGACTTGTACATTTCAATGGTTGCATTGTGACTTCATTGCACCTACGGGGAGTTGTACTTTGTGGGCAGGGAGCGGTGTACGGGCACTCAGTGGGGCCGTTTACGGTTGATTCGCGATGCCGTACTTCTCACCATGCTTGATGGCGTTAGGTACATGTCCGCTAGGGTCGGAATTGGCGTACCCTTGCGCCATGGTGGTGTTTACGGTTTGGCATAGCGCGCGCGCGCGTGCTTGGTGCAGTTAGCGTTGGCGTTCACTACGGTGTCGCTAATGGCATCGTACTTTGCGGTGACGGGTCATAGTCGCACCGAGCGCTATTCGATGGCGGTATTGCATTTCCGCCATCGTTTTCCGAATTCCGCCAGGGTCGTAATGAGGGCCATAGTATTTGTTCTGCTATAAATATAGCTTTATTCAATAAGTATCCTGCACGCCCTCTTTTTTGACATTTGTCTGGAAGATCTAAATCTTTGCTCAGTAATTCAACTGATTATGAAATTATCTGTCAATATCAAAGGCACTGACTCTAGGGAATGCCTTTGTCTAAGCTACCTGGACAGAAACTTGATGCCAAAGGAAGATTGTTCCCATTTGTAGGTTTCACATAAACGTACATTTCAACATACACAACACGTATTTTAGTCCCTCTAACCTGATTGGGAAATTGTATACTTGTCTGTATAGAGATTAGGTGATTGAAAAACCGTTCCAATTCAAACAAGGAGCCATTCCAAATTCCAAATATATCTTCTATGAAATGGTCATAACATTTCAAGTGAGTTTTCTATTATGGATGCATATCATGTGCGACAGATGTGACTATTGCAGCACCCTCCTGTAGAGGTGACGGTGGAGACAAGGGATTTTCAGATGACCCTCCATCTAACAACCTGCCATGCTCTAGCAAGTGACTCCATCCACCCCAACGCGGGCCATTTCAACTGTCATTCAAACCACCAATGACAGTGCACCATTTGGGAAGAACAGGTAAGACAAAGCCATGAGGAATGCAGGTACATACTGTGTGCATTGCATGACGTCTGTGGGCTGGCGATAGCTGGAAGACGGTGTAGTGGTGAATGCCATCGAGAAGCACATTCATCTGCACCACCTTACACTAGTCTAGATGACTAGGCAAAAGGCCACTGGAAGGGGAAACATGGTTCACCTGGAGAGTGCAGAAAAAAGTAAATAATGTCTCTGCTGTTTGGCAGAGACAAATAAATTGAGGGAGACCCTCTAATTGGCAGGTGCGCTTCTAGGACACGCAGAGTGGATCTGCTGGTAGGAAGAAACACATTGAGCCAACACCTCAAAATTGTGAGCCTGATAATAGGAATTAGATAATTGCTCTGCTGGGTGTTAGAACCAAATACATATCATTTGAGAGGAACGCTAAAGACGCATTTAACCTCTGCTGCTGTCAGAGTCTCAGCAACCTTTCCTTATGCTGCAGCACTATACATGTGTAGCTGGCTGCTGCACACATCTTCATCAATTAACAGATCTTTTTTTTTGTGGTGTTCAGTGAGATTGGACTGGTGTTTTATCCCACTTTTTTATTGGGTGATAAGATGTTATGATTATCAAAGCAAGCCAAATGTGTTTCAATGAGATGCCTGCTGTAGTCTTACAATATCTCTAGCCAGAGAGCAGTTTGGCATTTCCACAGAAAATTGAACAAGTTCAGATTGCTATGCTGACCACTTGCTGAGCCAGAATTGCAGCAGATGATCATCATTGCCCAGTTGGCATAGAATATTGGCATCAACCACCTGGATTGCAGTAGCCCCCTGAAGTCTCTTGGTGACCCTCATGCATATATCAGTTTCCCAAGACTCAGACGCTTTACACTATTACTGAGATTGAACCACCTACCAGTAATATCAGTAACTGGTTCATTTACCAACATATTATGGCCTGACCGATGGTGTAGGATATGTAAGAATAAGGATGTTATAGAAACTGCTAAAAAAGTATTGTCTGAATGCCCTAGTCTAATCGAGACATACACCAGATTCTATGGGAGATATGTATATAATCTCGATACCATCAAGGACATGGCGTTCTGGGCACAGTGCCTCAACACAAGTAATATGAAGGTATATATCGCGGTCTATAGTGTTTGGCAAAGGGTAGAAAACCTCCTGGCAATAACTATATAACAGTGATTTGATACATTCTACATTTCCACGCCGACACTCTGCAGAAAAGCCAAGCTACATTGGAAATAGATGTAACTTGCATATGCTTCAAACTGGATAACTGAAACCATTATAGACCTATGCACTTTATTCTGTCAGAAATTATATTTTAAATTTTGTATCTCCGATTATTATTGTAGATGTAATTATAGTATATATGTATTTTAGTTGTTTTGTACCACTGTGATAATATTGATTTTTGTACAAATGAGTGAATTGAAATATCTGTACTTGTTAAATGGGAAATGTTTACCTTTAAACTATAACACATTAAATACATTTAAATATATCAAACAACCCACAGCCTCTTTCAGTGTTTCACTCTCTCATTGATCGTATTGGTGCAGCCTGTGCTTGTATCATAAGATGCGGGGAACAAGTGTGAATCATCCGTGAACTTCATTGCAGGTTGTTGATCTCTGACCTTTGGCTCACTTCTTGTTCCATACATGCTGTAAACATATTTTTTGTGTATCCTTAACAATGGCTAGAACATCATCTTGTGATTGCCAATGCAAAGTATGGTCCTCATACTCACAAACACCTTCTGGTCAAGAAATGATACCAGATGCTATACGGGTACTCCATGTTTACCTGCGTTTCAGAAATGTGTGAATGCTGTACAAATCATGCAAGTGCATTCATATGCAGTTATGATGCTTCTCCATCACTGATATCTCATTTTCTCGTATTTTGTTGGGTAGTTCTAATTCCAACAGATACACCAGTGGGAGCACCTCCCTCAGTGATGCAGAATACAGGCTTAGTTACTGGGAGTATTCTTCAAATGGCTGGATCAAAGAGCAAGCATTGTCCAACATTTACCAGTGGGCCAGTAAAATATGGTTGGCTATTGCAGTAGTCTGTTGATGCATTGTACTGTTCATGCAATTGCCAAGCATAGGGAGGGTTGAATTCCACTGAGTCTGCATTGCAATTTACAGCTGGTTTTAAGGGAGCTGATAGTGCAACTGCATACCATGTTCCGGGCTCTGTAATAACAGCCAACTTAGATGCAGATCTTCTGAACCCCACTAACCATCTCATCCTCTGGTGGGTACTGGCTTATGAAGTGGACCATCACAAGAGGGAGAGGGCATAAACAAAGCTGGATATGTGCATGATGTCTCCTACTCTCAGGGCAGCTACAATGTTAGATCTGTTGTTAGCTACCACAAAGCCCACTTAAAAACACAAAGGAGCCAATGGTCACAACCTCCTACTTTCTCCCAGAGATGAACTTCCCTCTGGGACTTGCTGACAAACCCTTCCATGCACAAGGTGACTGTATACACTAACATTTAATGGCTGCAGTCTTTTGAGGAGAGGTATGGGGGAAGGTGGCTCATTGCCCTTTGAAGACCATGAAAGATCTGCCTTAAGCAGTGGTCCATTTGTCCCTTCTTAGGTGGACCTTCTTACCTTCACAGTGATCCTGTGACATTGCCACTGCTTTCACAACATCGCTGTAGAGGTGTGGTACCGACGTTAAAGCAAGTGTAGCCAAATAAGAATTTTTCAGTCCCCCGATGTGAACAAGGAGACATTGAAATAGATGGCGTACTACAAAAGACTAGGGCAGTAAATCTATTGGCAGCCTTAAAACAAGGTTGACATTTGATAAATGCACCCCTACATGACGTGTGTGATATTTGTGGCACATGACGACCCTCAGCAATGATGTGCCTGCATATTTAGGGAGAAATATGTTGTCTTGATTCTCTGGGGTCTGCCGGCAAATATGGTGTTAGAACAGCCCTTGTGAAAATGTGAAAATCTGAAAGATTCTCTAGTGTAGTGGTGCAGAGTGGTGGTCTGAATGTGCCTAATGTTTGCTGTTAACAGGCAGTAAGAGACACTTTGCTTTGGACAAACATGCAGATGAAGCTTTCTCAAGTGGGTCAACAGGGATGAGGTGCTGAAATTGGTACCTGGCATCACTTGTTTGACAGTTTTATCGCATACTAGCAAACGTACCCATTCTCTGAACTGGTTATGTGGACAGACATGACAATACTCTCATCAATTGTTGAAAATCCATGGTCCTGTAGGTCATTGTTCTGATTCTCTTATCGCTGGATGTGCCTTGCACCCTGAAGTAAACTGCACTGGGAATGGGCGTGTGTGGCTGGCTGACATACCCTGGACAGACGTTGGTGGGGAGGTCAAAGTTGGTGTCCTGCAGCACACTAGGACATACTGTGCTCTCTTCCCACATGTTGCCATACCCTGCCATGGTGCAGTTTGTTGTGGTGCATTGCAGTGCAAATGTCCCAGAAACTGTGCATTTTAGGATTGAGGACTGGTCCTCCTTTTACGACCACATTGATGTTTTGCCAATTTCAGGGATCCGTCTCATACGTGAAGGTGCTGAAATCCAGGGAAAGGGATGGGTGTCCAAATGTTATGAAGCCAGTCATTTCCGGAGAGTCCTAACAGGTAACTATGCAAAATGTGGTACAGATTGGTGAAACGGTATGGAATTGAATGAGGAACAGTGCTTTGCCAAGCCACCAATCCACAAACAAATGGAGAGTTTTGGTGGAATCCAGGAAAAAGGGTGCGTTGTCAAAATGCCATGCAGCCAGTAATATCTGGAGGGTCCTAACAGCTAACTATGCAAACTTTGGTGCAGATTGGTGAAACAGTGTGGAATTGTATAAGAAACAACGCTTGGCCACAAACCTAGCCACCAACACATTTTCACTTTTATAAATAGAGAAGAACGATACATATGGCAGGTGACAAAATGAGCTTTTTACTTGTGTGTGACACATAATAATCCCACACTCCTGATATGCTGGGAGGGCCTGTTCTTCTCCACCTTCTCAGGGTCTGCTCTGTGTATTTTCCAGTGGATGATGTGGTGGTGCCACTGACTGAGTGAACTGTGCTCTTGATGTGAATGACTGGAAGGTTTTATTTGCACTAGCATGTGGTTTTCCAGACTGTTTTGGGAAAATACTGCACCGGTGCAAGGGGAGGGTCTGAAGCTTGCTGACAATAGGTAGTGCTTGAACCTGACGATTACATGGGTTAGTCAGTGCCTGAACCTCCTTCTTCTGCCTGGCCTCCCTTGTTATATGTGGTGTCATCATGGAAAAGGTATCTTTGTAATTGGTTATTTATAACATGTACAAATATTTGAATTGTTTAAATGGGTTCACTACATTGACCATAATTCCTAGAGACTGCAACTGCATTTATATTGGTTTCGCCTGAATTGAATGGCAACTCAGCCTCCCTGATGAGTATTGCAGATACAAAAGCGCTTGGAGGAGTACAACAGTGCAAGAAGGGAATCAACCCTGTGAACTATTGGGCAGCAAATTGGGATTTAACCCTGTGAATTTTTTTGGACACTTGTTCAGGTAATATATTGGCCAGGAATTGGAGTGCGCGCCTCGCCCCTGTTTTTTTGGTTATTTATAACACGCTTAATACCCAGAGGATCCTAAACACGGACCCGTGGATCAAACCTGTGTTGCTTTGTGTCGTCTTGTTTCCAAGGCGAGCGTGTTTCCCCTGAGCTATCCTCACAAGACTGGATCTTGAATCAGGGTGTGGAGCCTATTCTTTGTCATGTTATTCATTGTCTTCTGATTCCATGGACATCAGAGGAGGGGGATTTTTAGGAATTATATCTTCTTATGGCTCATCCATGGCTTTCTCTCTTTGTTGATAAACTGATGAAGTGGGAGAATGGAACAACAGGCTCCCGCCAATCCCCTCTCGCGCTTGGCCTAGAGGATCACGGCCTAGGCACCCGCCACGAGAGGAGTTTGCCTATCTACCAGACGACCAAATACCCTGGTACAGGAACATACGGATGTGCCCACCCACCTGCCCAGCAGCCCGCCCTGCCCATGCCGACACCTGCGGCATGGATGAACTCGACTAAACCAACACATCGTTAGAGATGCCATGACAACTTAGCCAACGGTCAGCACACCTGTACAAACATGCACACTGGACACTCCCACACCAATCCACACGAAGAACATACTCAGTGCTATGACATAGGTGACGAACACACCCACTGACGTGCATCTTTATTATTTTTCACATAGGCTTTTCAAAATGCAGAAACGCAAGACGCACAATGAACTCATCTAAAGAGCTTGCTCACGCTTATCCTAAACCCAGGTGCCATAATGAGAAATATACAATATGATACCACAACGTCAAAGTCGCACCTGCAAATTAAACCAGGCACACAGTGGAAAAAACAATATTAATTGTGCAGAATTCTGCCTCAACCACGGTCCCACCTCACTTGACCAAGCCAAACCTGACAGGATGCCAAGGCCAGGAGGAAGGAGACGCCTGAATCCCCCGTTACAAGACACAGGCAGATACAATTCAATGGACATCTGCGGCAGTGGGAGTAGTCGGCCTTCCAACATATGAATAAATCCTCACATTGTCTGCACATACCCATAGTGAAACATTGTTGCAAATGACAGGTGCACCGCGAGCTGGGAACAGCGATGGTCCCAGACTGGGAGGCTCGCGAGCGGACCAATCAGAACATGGGGCTCTTATCACTGACGCCATTAACATTGACCAATCCTCAGGGGTCTTCATGTAACAATTTTCATGTATCAAATTGAAGGGACAACCCAAGTATATCACCTGACTGACCCTCAACCACTAACACCGTTCTCTATACGTATGCTATACTAACCCTACCACTCGAGCAACCAATCCAGAGTGGAGATAGGTTTTTTGCTAAACTTTCTAAGGTGACGCAAGTAGCGCGTCATACTAAGGTAAAAAGGGCCTGCGAGCCCCACGATTGTGTGTGTGTCAGGACGGACGCGTACGATCCTTGACCCATCCCTGCCGTTTTGTCTAATAAACAGCAGAACCACCTTGCTTCTTGCGTGTGTCTCATACTCTGTTGGTTTTGGGATATACGGGAGGAGTTGGGGCCTCCCTGCCCAGAGGTCTGCAGACGGCCCAGCCGACCCCGGCAGAATTTCCCCCCGACACTGATGTTATATCTTCGCCCTTGTGTGCCTCAGTTGGTGGCAGCTCAACAGTATCCTCCTCATCCTGGATTCAATGCTCCGGTGCATGTTGCATGTGATAAGGGGCTGCAGAAGGGATGTGCAGCACCTGGTAGAGTGGCGTGGCTGGCACACAGAGCTACAGTCCAGCTTCAACATAGTAAATGTAGCAGATGAAAAATGCCTGACCGTTAACCCGTCTCCTACCATGTTTCAGCACTGCAGTATATTCAGTCATTTTAATTGTATGCACCATTTCCCTTTAATAAAGGCACTTGCTATTCTGGGTGCTTTGCCCTGCTGCGATTTAATGCATGTGTGGTTCTCAGTGCTTTGGCCTTCCCCTCCACCTATTAAGTATAGGGGGGGCTCTTATTTCTCTGATGCACAGTAAATGCCTATGGGGTTCTCACTGCGTTGGCCTTCTCTTACGCTTGCTGACTTCAAGTGATGTTGCCTGTGCTATCGGCAGCTCCTCCACCTACTATATCCAAAAGGGCTGAATTCTCAGTGCTTTGTCCTTCACCCACAAATAGCAAATGCACGTGGGGTTCCCAGTGCTTTGCCCTTCTGTGTTTGCCAAAGGCATTTGGGGGTTCTCAGTGAATTAGCCTTCTCCTACAGATTGCATGTGGGTTTCGCTGCTCTTCCGCCAACAAATCAGGCCCTGCCAGCCCCCCCTCCCCCAAAAATTCAAATCTATTTCCCTAACCCTGCTAAGGCCCTATTACCCATTGAACCCTACTCAAACATGACTATCCTACAAAACCCTTCTCTAAAGCCCGGGTCACTCCTGCCTCACACCAATCATGAGTATCCCGCGTTTCTATCTATATAGACGTGCAGTTGAGCCTCTTATCTCGAACCTCATAGTTCAACCTGGTCAACCACCTCCCGACCCCCCCAGAGATTCTCTATCTGATTTAAACTCTGTGCTGACCCAATGCTCTAGAGTTTAAGATGCCTAAGTTTGTTCTTTTGAGCCATAGCTAGCGCTGGCAGGCATGTCACTAATTAACAGTATCTAATATTGCATACGGCCCCAGTGGGCAATCATAGTGTGGCCATGAGAGAATGCAGCCCCGTACACACCCTCCTTTCATATCAGTTCGATCCAAGACTAGGAGGATAATCAGTGTGTGATAACTGGTGGTATATTTCATATTCAACATGAAAATACTCCGCAGATCAAAGGTACTGGAATAACGACCAAAAAAATAAAAAAAAAGCGAAATATACTGAATTAATTTTATTTAAGAATAATGAACAACAGTTTACAACAATGTTTATGGAAATGTACGAAGACATTCCGGAAAATGAGCGAAATGGACTAAAACTGAAAAGTTCAAGAGGTCAGAATAACAGAAAACAGAACACATTAACAAAGGTCGAACATTCGTCATCTGTATTGATCCAAATGGTGCCTTTGTTCCATGCAGGCCCCTGGTTTTCCTTTCTACTATACTTGATAAATAGCAAAGAAGCCGAAATGCTGTAGGACCTCATTACTGACTTCAGAAATGTATGTTGCCACTGGGTAAGTGCGCCTGTGATGTGCGTGTTAAGCTGTACATTCCACTGCCGGGCGACATTTTGTGTTACACCGAAGGAGGTGCCCATAAAAGGGAAACATTGGTCCATAACCGAACTCAGGGACAACTAAGGTTCTGCTTTCGCAAGTAATTGCAGAAAATGGCCAAGCTGATAATGCATACTACATGTTTAATTCAACCAATCAGCCATAGCAGAAAAACGGCACCAATATGTGGTTCAACTTATTATAAGCGAGACAAAAAGTACATTAACAATGAATTGAACGAAAGAAAAGATAAACCTATTTAGAAACATGGTAATATTTGACAGTACCTTATGTATTCAAATTATGTTATACCTACCAGTTCTGAGTATGGTCGCGTGTGATGTTAAAAACAAAACTGAAAAGAATTACATAATGCACCCTACTATATTTCCTTATAATGCTTAATGTGCTTTAGTGGCTGGTACATTTTGCATTTACTGCATTTGGAAACATAATTAAAAAGCGTACTTTGTTTCTGGGAAGCCTGTGTTGAGGTGTTTATTTATTTATATGCTTAATTTATCACACAAAGCTAAATATACTGATGTTACTAAAAGAATGGGGCGCGGGGGTGCTCAGTACGTAATACCAGCTGTGTCCCTCACCAGTTCTTTTAGATCGTTATTGGCAACGCAGTTCATCCAGTCCCCATTCAAAATGCCACATGCGTGGTCATTTGTTTGTATAAAGAAGTGATGAGTTTGATAACCGTGTCTGCATTCTTTCTCTTGGGTCAGCATAGGCAGACAACAGTTATTCTGGAGACCGGGACCGAGCCTTGGCATGTCCTTTTCAATAACATTCAAGGGGGTATGTCTTTTGGGTCACCTTGAGCGACCATCTCCATTAATGTTTCTTCAAATGAGCATGACATGATAGGGGAGTTATAACGCGCTGAATACCCAGAGGTTTCTAAGCGCGGACCCGGATATCGAACCTGTGTTGCTCCGTGCCGTCTTGCTTCCAAGGCAAGCACTTTGCTGCTGGGCTATCCTCCCCTGACCATTAACACATGTTAGCCTGTATTGAAAATGCCATGTTTAACACAATGTGTTATCACTGCTCTTTGATGTTCTCTGTGAACCTGAGACTGCTCCCCCGCCCACCTTGAGCAAAGACACAAGGTTTAGCCAATCACAGATAAGCACCTATGAGCGCGTGTGGATGGCTGCTTCCTGTGTGCCATAATGGTGCAATTGTAGAACGTGGGCCTTATTTGCAGAAGCTCTTTTTTTCCATTCGGAAAATGCAATTGAAAAAAAAGCTTTTGTAAATCTGGGTTAGTTAGTATATGCTCATGGCCTTCTCTGTTTGCCTCCTCATAATATGCAATGTATGTATTTAACCAAATTCGCTATTGTTGAAATAGACACAATTATATAATCAGAATGGTTTTAATAGAGGATAATGTCTCCTGTTCCGATTCATAGATATAGGTAATCAGGTTAAGAGAGCTAAGAGAGAGGAGGTGTGACATTCTCTGATTGTTTTATCAAATGGCACTGCCCGTGAAACGCTGCTTTGAGAACGTCACGAACGAAGAGTTACAAAGCACGCATACACATAACCCCTGGGGAGCATTTCGCCGGTCTGTTGCACGTGTAGCAGGGTCACAACAGACCCTGCAGAAAAGTGAACAAATGGCACGAGTCACTCCTGCGTTCCTTGTAAAAACCGACTCGCCAGAAAAGAGGTGCAGCGGAGGGTGCCGCTTCACATTAGCAAGCGTTGCAACTAAGAACTGTGTTGGATGCCCTGTGAATTGTCCAGTGTTGCTTTGCAATCTGGCCAGTATTGTATAATGCCACGTGGAAAAAAGAATCACAATTGTGCAGCTTTAAAGTAGGTTAAAAAAAAACGGTACTGTCTTAGGCAGATAAAAGGAGGTGATGTTGATGCTGGCTATGCAACCATAACTGAACTCCTACTTCCACCGTGCGTTACGCTTATATACACACGTGACATCACAGATACCAGTCGCATCAGTGATGACATCACACATCCCGGAAAGTTCTGTTTGCTCAATGATAGTATGTAGAGAACTTGACTTGGAAGTACTGCAATGAAAACATGCCAAAAGCCACCCTGAAAGTGCTACACATATGGCCGTAACCTTGCTTACGTTCGCGCCCCTAGGGTTAGGCCTGAGCTCATGCTGCACACACATGGAACAATAACCAGTGCCCAGACAGACAATACCATATTATCTGCATCCCCCTTACCAGATTGTATGTCTTTTTGGATGCAATTGTTAAGCATACATGCTCTAAGTATACTCTGTCCCACACATGCCTACTATGTGTTCAATATGTAGCCCGTGCCTCCAAGTGTAACATTACTCATGGTTCTGAGGGTCTTGAGCTTATGATTGTACTGGCCAGGTCTGCCATATTAAACATGATCTACTTCTACTGTAGCCATTACATACGTTGTATGTATATTCTGAACAGAACTTCAGCAGATTGTTTCTGTTTGAATAAGTACATTTTGTGACACCTGCTAAATCATGAGATGTCTACTTGCCATATGTTGGTTTTAACATCCTAAACACATCTCCTTGTAAGCACCTTCTGCCAGGAGCTTTACAGATTAGTTATGTCATTGCGTATGCAATTGGTGATGGCATGTGTTTATCGGTCTGTACAGTGCAAAGCAGAGGCCCGAGATATGGTTGTGTAACTCACTATAAAGGGTGCAACCATAATGTCATTTACGTTTTCAGTGAATTTCTAAAGTTTTTACTAGAGCAAAATAACCGTAACGTCCCACACAGGTTTTTAACAGTGCAACACACCCATGTTGTTCCTTCAGCACTGTTTTTTTTTCTTTTTTATGAATGAAGATGTTTCATGATATTCGAGCACTGTATGCAAGTTTTCAAAAATTCCTCTTTTATCAAATATTAAATAACAATAACGTCACTTTAACAAACATACGTTTTGCACAGCATATTGGCGTATGTCATTTGTAGCAGAGAATGCTGGGAATGAAAATGCCTAGGCATGAGTTTCGGTCATACCCATGACCCACAAAGCCAACCACAATAGCCTCTGAACCTCACCTATGACCTTGCTCATTTAACACCAAATACCTATTTGGGGCCATAAGCCACAGCCCATGGCTTGCAGTCATTGCCAATGGCCACAATCCCTGAGTCATGGGTTTCAGGCACGTTGTAGGCCCCTGCCAAGAAACCCACTGCAGACATTGCACAGAGCAACTTAACCATTAAGTCAAATTAAGCAAACTTTTCCCATGCATTACAAGATGAACAATGAAAGAATTAAAACATTTCTTTAACAAATATATTGTTCCGGTAGACATTGGTGTATTTCAGTTTGAGCCGTGAACGCTGGGGATACAAGTTACAGCTGAATTGCTGAGGATATGAGGTTTGTCCATTGCCCAGGCTCCACAAACCTACCCGTAATAGCCACTGGACTTAGCCTGCAACCTGGCCCAGTATCCACTCTACCCCACAAATATGCTTAGGATTGTAGCACATACAGAGGTAAACTGCACAACCATTTTGAAATAATTCACTTCAACACCACAGGTTTTGTGGTGCCACATGTGTCTCCACAGCCAACAGTTTTCTCTAAGTTTCAGTGTTTCTTTACTAATAATAATAATAATCCTTATCTCTCCTCCCTTCTCTCCTTCTATTCCCCCTCCCGCTCCCTTCGTTTTGCTGACCATTTCTTTCTCACTGTACCTCCGTCCCCATGTGTTTCCTCCTGTTTCCGCTCCTTCCAACTCTTTGCACCTCTGCACTGGAACTCTCTCCCTCTCACAATCCGCTCTACCACAACCTTCTCCTCATTTTGCACTTCCCTTAAATCCCTCCTCCTCCATTCCCCTCCTTGATAACTCCCCCTCTGCCCTCTCTTCTTCCCCTCCCCACCCTCCTCGATTCCTCTCTCTCCTCTCCTGCTTTCTTTCCCTTCCATTTTCCCTCATCCAATCCCCCCACACCTCGTCCCACTCCCCCCATTTGGTTAATTGCTCTTTCCACTGTTTTATTGAATGATTCATGATGTAATCTTTGCTCCCATTGTTATTGGTTGTTGTTATCTTGTATTTTGTTGTTCCATTGTACAGCGCCTTGGTGTAAAGCGCTCTATAAATAAATAAATAAACTAAAAATGATATTAGAGATATTAATGATAGATAATGCTTGCACGTTTACTTAATAGAGAAAGGGTGTTTATAAAATAAATTAAAGTAAATACCATTTTATGTTTTCAAAGTATGTTTTAAATCACTTAATGACATTATATAAAATAGTGTATTACATATATATTCAAACGATGTATACTCAAAACTTTTGCATCATAACAAATATATTTAAGAAAATGCAGTAATGCAGTGTCAAATCAAATCAATAAACGTTTCTTTCAGCAAAAACCAAATACCCAATTAAACACCATCACAGCTAAAACAATCAATCTAAAATGGCAATATAAATAATCATTATAACATGCCAAATATTACAGTTGCAAACATAATGCCATAAATGCATTTTTTTAAAGCTTTGCATCAGCAGTGCCAAGAATTATAAAGTTAGCTTTCCATTGCAAACACGATTTCTGGGTTTATTTTGGTCTTACACAGGACAAGGGCGTCATATGATGATCTTGTGGAATGATTAAAGATAATTGATTACAACTGTTTCTTTCTGATAGAATATTGAGGACATACAACCAAAAATGGTCCAATGATTTGATTACTGTTAGGCCAAAGGGACAACATTTACCATTATTATCTGCGGGGGCATGGCCTGGAGCTCATGATGGACAGAGGCTGAGGCGCCGAGCTCTGGCCGAGGCGCCGCATCTTGATCCTTTTTCGCCGTAAGCAGGCATACCTCCGGAGCCACATCGAATCACGGTGGTGCGGAAACCGATCCTCACCAAGAGACAGTGCCTCTGATAAGAAATCGGGACGCAGAACGTCCACAATCCCGCCCGTTCTGCCCTACCCCGCCGTCCCCGCCGACACCTAAGATGGCGGCCGTTCCATGACGCCGCATCAACTCGAGACCAGGTAGTCAGCTACTCCCGCCGCAGCGCCCGCAGGAGGAGAGAGGCGCCAAGACCACGGTCGAGGCACACACTGAAGACAGCTGCGCTTTACCGCCCCCTACAACACGAAACACACCGGAGACACAGCATCGGCTCCCTGCCATCTACGAGACCACTACGTCGCCGAGTCCCGCGGAGAGCGGAGCCAAAGTCACTGAGGTGAGGAGACCTGGGGGGCACGCTACCAAAACTCTCATAAGCAACAAAGAGACGCCAAAATCATTTGGAGCACTCACGCTACTGCGCCACAGGCGCTGCAATTTGAGTGGAGCATGTGCCTCTCCAGGCAACTGCAATAGTACAGCCCCCACGCGCCTACCGGACCCTGAGACCCAGCATAAGGGCCATAAGCGAGAACTGAGGCACGAATCTCACCAGACAGTACCAGCGCTAAAGCGCCAAGACTTTAACATGTCCTCCAGGAGCAAACCGAAACCCTCCACAATGGACACGTATGTCACCACCAAGTCAAAAAACTCAGCCACCCCACACCTCCACACTCCAGAACCCACACAATCAAAGGGTGCTGATTCCGCCGAAAATCAAACCCAAGTACTAGAAGCCATCGCATCGCTGCGCACATTTATCGACTCCAGAATAGACAAATTCAGATCAGACATCCAACTGATGCGCCAGGATGCTAGAAACTTAACAGAAAGGGTGACGAACTCCAAAACGGCCATAAAAGAGACGACAGAAGAAACAGTCGAACTGAAATCCAAAGTCGCAGACCTTAAAGGCAGGTCGCCATCCTCGAGGCCAGAGCCGAGGAAGCCGAGGGACGTTCCAGACGGGGCAACATCAGGATACTGGGCGTGCCAGAAGGCGACGAAGGCCCGAACCCAACAGCATGCGTAGAGGCCTTCCTACAACAAGAAGTAGGCACAGGAAAACTTACACAGGGCTTTGCAGTTGAAAGGGCACACAGGTCCCTCCAGAAGAAACCCCCCCCAAGATCCCACCCTCGCCTGATAATCACCAAAATACTTAATTTCCAAGACCGAGAAACCATATTGAGGCACTCCAGGGAAGAGGGCCCCATAGAACGTGGCAACGCTAAAATCTCTGTCTACCCAGACTATATTCCAAAGGTGCAAAGGGAGAGAAACTCATTCGTACCTATCAAGGCCAGACTCCGGCAACTGAACCTAAAATATATGTTACTCTATCCATCAAGACTAAAGGTCATCCACAAGGGCCGTGCGATTTTCCTAGAGTCCCCAGCAGCCGCCAATATGTGGATGGAAGACAACAATCTAGCAGAAGACGGGGACACCTATCCCAAGGGCAAATGAGGAAATCCACTTATCTACGCACTTGACACATAAGCGCATACCGCATCACTACCCTACAACAACCAAGGAGGTAACCTACACCACTATTTATCAAACAGATGTGGCCCTCGCTTGGCCTCACACCAGGCACAGGACCTAGCCCCCATGAACAGACCAGGACAGGCCAGTTGCCTGCCCGACCCCGCTCGAGCCTGATACCCGGATGGGACCTGACGGCGCGATAGCGCCTGAGCACCGCGAGAAAAACGCAGTCGCTGGGCGCACCAGTTCCAGTTTTGTTAAATGTTACTCTAGTTACACAGTCTTCACACTAGCGCAACCAACAAGGCAGAGGGCAAGACCACTGCAGATCACAAGCAAAACCAGAACTAAGAACCGAGATCTGGGAACCACCGAGGATGATCAACAACCGATGAGAAACACAGGAAAGGGCAGACGCACGGAATCCAACACTCCACCCCAATGGAGACACAATTGAAAGTCATAACTTGGAATGTACGTGGTATGGGATCATACTTGAGAAGGAATAGGATCCAATCCTATCTCTGCAGAAAGAAGATACCCATTGCACTACTCCAAGAGACCCACCTATCGAAGGAGTCCTCTTCCAAGTAAGCTGAGCGGTGGGGAGGCACCGCAAAAAGGAGCACCCTACTCTAGCTATGCTCGAGGAGTTTTCACGTGGGTGAACCCGAACGTGCCATTCTGCCTACTGGGCTCAGAGGCAGACCCTGAAGGCAGGTATCAAATAATATGGGGAACCATTGAACATACGGCGGTCTGTATAGTGAACGCCTACTTTCCACAACATGGAATTCCCTCACACCTCAAAACGCTCTGTGCCAAAATGACGCATCACAGGGAAGGCACCTTCATATGGGCTGGTGACTTTAACTGCTACAGAAACAGAAACATGGATAGATCCACACCCCCCCAGCAACCGAGAAACGCTGCCACTCAAGCACTCAACGATGCGCTGGACCACCTCAACTTGGTTGACATTTGGAGAGAGCAACACCCCAATGAAAGAAGCTACTCATATTACTCGGCCCCTCACAAGATTCACACAAGGATCGATTATCTGTTCATCAACAGAGAGCAAACCTCAATGGTAGATGCAACAGCATACCTAGGCAGATCGATCTCCGATCATTCACCATTAATTATGGAATGGAAATTAAGGGGACCCAGACCACCGATCCCGACATGGAAAATGCCCACCGCAGCCCTTACGGATCAAGAATTCAGGGAAGCCCTCGGCAACAAGCTTGAGGAGTACATAGACAACAATAAAGGTTCTGTATCAACCTGGAGCACGCTTTGGGAGGCGATGAAGGTAGTGATAAAATGAGAGGTGATAGTGGGGGCTGGAGGCATCCGGAAACACCTGACCGCAGCCCTAGAAGAACGAGAAGCTGAAATAACACACCTCGAGGCATGCACTGCGGCCACCCCGGAAATGGAAGAGACCCTACAAGAAATTCGCGAAGAATGTCGCACAACCTGGGACAGGCTAGGCAAATCTGACTTTGCAACAAACACCGCCAAGACCCACAAAGAAGCTGATAAACCAGGCAGGATACTAGCCTGGTTATACTAGCCTGGTTATGCAAACGAGAACAACCAAGACACACTCCCACAGAGATCATAACTGAGAACGGGACAACATGCAGGACCCAACAGGATATTAACAATGCCTTTGCGGAGTTCTACTGTAAACTATACTCCCACAATAGGCAAATATCCAGAGAAGAAATCAAGAACACCCTGCAAGAGATTGGGCTACCGAGACGATCCGAGGAACAGAGAGAAGCTTTGGAAATGGAGATCACTACAGAAGATGTTAAGGAAGCTATCAGGTCACTGGCCACCTGTAAGACTCCTGGCAGTGACGGCCTCCCGCCTGAATTTTATAAAGCTTACAAAGATATCATCACTCCAATACTACATGAGGTCTACATGGAGGCATACGAAGTAGGGATACTCCCTAAAAGTATGAAAGAAACAATCATAATCCCCATGCTTAAGCCCAACAAACCTCCCACGGACTGTGATTCATACCGCCCATTAGCAATGCTAAACTACGATAGTAAGATCCTAACCACTATCCTAGCCAACAGACTTGCAAAGGTGGTGGGAACCCTGATTCACGACGACCAAAATGGCTTCGTCCCGGGACGCAACACCACGGCCAACCTAAGAAGACTTCAACACACCATGGCGGAGACCACCGCGAGAGACGAGGATCTTGCGGTACTCTCACTCGATGCCGTCATGGCCTTCGACTCCATATTCTGGGAATGGTTGGTCGAGGTGCTGAGGGAGTTTGGATTTGGAGAGGGTTTTGTGAGATGGATCAAGGTGCTCTACAACTCACCAATGGCAAGAGTGAAAACTGGAGGGATGATCTCGAAGCCCTGGGAGATTCAGAGAGGCACTAGGCAAGGGTGCCCGCTATCACAGATGCTATACATCTTAGGCTTGGAACCAATTGCCATCTATTTCAGACAACAGTTCTTCGACGCAGGCATTAAACTGGGCGACCAACACTCCATAATATCCCTCTACGCCGACGATGTACTCTTGTATGTGAAGGACCCACAAATAAATGAACAAGTCATACTAGACGTCCTCGACAACTACGCACTTTACTCAGGAATCAAGATTCAGCAGATCGAAATCCTGTGCATTCCCGCTGGCAAGACTCAGAGGCCTAGCAAAAACTGATTTACCAGTAGTGGGGATAAAATGGCAATCCAAAGCATTCTGATACCTGGGAATAAACATCCATCACACCCCAGAACTCACACACGACCACAACACCGAAATGGCGCTGAAAGGACTCTGCAATTCTATGAAATTCTGAAAATGATAATTCTCCCCCGCTTCCTATACTTCTTAACGAACATTTGTTACTATATCCGCCCCACCTTCTTCAAGACACTTGAAATATTAATCCGAGACTTCCTATGGGGCCCTTCCAGACACAAACTACCCCTCTCAGTCCTCACGCTACGACACAAAGAAGGCGGAATACAACTCCCCGACTTTCAGATGTACTACTTAGCTGCACAGCTCAGCCATGTGACAAGGTGGCTTCAAGACGAACAAAACAACAAATCTACGTTACTGAGACAAATACCATCCAATCTCTTCCCCAAGGAAGTACTCTGGAACCCCCTCAAGCAGACACAGAATGTCCCCATGATAGCGAAATTAGGCAGACAGATCTGGACCAGAATTCACTCCATCCTACAATCGAGCCCATCCATATTCACCCAACTCTCCCATCCTAGCGGATGCATGCAAAACCACGACGGATCTGAGGGTAGCAAGAAGCTGGGAGAGTGCCGGGATCTATGTATGGGGGGACACGTTCGAAGAGGACAAATTCAGAGACTTTGAATCGATGCAGGAGGTTGAAGGACTCTCCAGCGGCCAGTTTCTATGGTATCACCGACTCAAACAGATCGCCAGAAGCAAATGGGACAGCTGGCCCGAGGAACCCACTCCGGACCCGTTATTACAGGAGATGTACGAGCTAGCGGATGGATGAAAAGCGGTAACCCGGCTCTACAGCCGATTGATGGACAAACCTAACCCCAAAGGCATAGCACTCAAGGAGAGATGGGAAATGGACCTGGGCACCACACTAACCGACAAAGAATGGGAAAGAATTTTATTGTACCCAAAAGAGGTGTCCCGCAACGCCAGGTCCAGGCAGATACAACTGAATACCCTATACATGACCCCACAGCGGGTGGCTAAATTCAACAAGAAAGTCTCATTGAATTGCCCCTGGTGCGGCAGCGACACAGCCGACATGATCCACATGTTTTGGACCTGCAATAGGGTAAAGACACTCTGGTCCAGAGTAAGCCAGACTTGCACAATTGCTGGCATAACCAGATATGAGTGGGACCCGAAAGTCTGCTTATTAGGAGCTCACCCCAAAATAAGCAAATACAGACATGTAGTCAAACTGATGGACCTATCCTGCACCCTTGAGAAAAGAACCATAGCTATGGCCTGGAAGTCCCCAGGGGGCCCGAGATATGAACGCTGGATTAAGGAACTAGAAAGGTGGTCCGAGGCAGAGACCAGAGCATGGCAGGAAGGGGCCAACTATGGAACAGACAAAGCAAACAACACCCTCGAATCGTGGATGGCCCTCCTAAGAGATGTGGCTTTTACTGCAGACTACAAACCCCCCTGAAGGGAACCCCAGAAACAACATAATGCCAGGGAGAGGTGCACCTAAACTTCCAAAGACGCCCGACTTGACCCAACCTCGGCACCCAAACTCACGAATTCACCTACCTCTGCCCCTGTATAGACACTGAAGATACCACAACATCTAATGAAGACTGTTGTGTTTGTTTGTTTAACACCTCATTTTTTGTTAAATGTTAACTATATTTAAATGCTAATAAAATACGTTTAAAAATAAAACATTATTATCTGCTCACCCACATGTAAAACCTGCCACGGGGAAAATATTCAGTCTAAATTTAAGATTAAAAAAACGGTTCCCACAAAAAATGTAAAATCTTATCTAGGTATGGTTCGGGCGGGAAAGATGTCTTGCATGGTAAATAGACAGACAATATTTTAATTTAGAGTTTGAGACAGACATCGATTTTGGTAGCAGTTCAGACCATCAAATAGTCCCATATTCCACATTCCTGCACCGTCTCCATGAGCGTCCACCTTGTGAATGGATTATGCCCCAAGTTGCCTCCTTGTACATTCTCAGTTCTTTAGAATTGTGTAAATGGAACTAATAAAAAAACAGGTTTAAAAAGAATTTCATATTTAATTGAAGAACTTCTGTAGAGAGGAAATTGATATGTCATTCTTTTCACTAAGGGGCCATTACTAATCTAACACCCACAATCCTACTGTCCAAACCCACAATTCAGGAACCATATACAGGCAACCTGATATTAAAACACAAATGTATTCAAATTATATAAAGTCAAAGGTAGTTAGTTCTCTTTATGCAGAGGAAATCAACGCCATAAAATACATAAACTATGATGATTGGTTTAGACAATTAAAGTTTGCCTGCCTGTAACCATCTCTCAGGACCTGGTACACCCACATTCAATCACCATAATGCCTAGTAATATATTTCTAATTTAAACAAAAACAGACTAGAAAAACAATAGGGTGATAAGAATGTTGAGGGATACTGGTAAGCCGGAAGGAGCTAACAACCTGAGGGTAACAGCAGCCTGTAACGTGTGCACTGTGCATCGCACATTTAATGTACTGAATTAAATACGTATACAGCTTTATGAGAAGACTAACAACACCGGGAGCGTCTCGGGATCTACTGCGACTCGAGGCCCATTTCAAATGAAAAGTTTGAAAGGCCCTGTGGATGGGAGATGGGGAAAGATTAGCATAATGTGTTCTCAAAAATGGGGTTAGGATGAGTTTGTTTTTCCTCCGATAGGGGCACTGGA
This sequence comes from Ambystoma mexicanum, assembly GCF_040938575.1. NCBI lineage: Eukaryota > Metazoa > Chordata > Amphibia > Caudata > Ambystomatidae > Ambystoma > Ambystoma mexicanum. Next base: position 331,681,656 of record NC_090933.1, on the reverse strand, counting down.
AGAATTTTGCTGTTGCAAGGTGTACATGAAGTTAAACAGTTGGAGCAAAATGTGTGTTGATAGTAGAATGCACATGGGAAGCCAAGGTAAAACAGGGTATAGATGAGGTACACAGGAAGGAAAGGGGATTGGGAGGGGGTAAAGTTGAGTTGGCTGTAAACCTAGTAATGGGGTGGGTGTAGATTGTGTTGGAGCCACTGTGTCAATCAAAACATTTTACTGTATCAAGCAGTAGATGTAGTCGCAAAGTTGATCCTGGGCACATTACCAGGATGGGCCCTAAGATTTTTGGTGGTTTAGGTGGCAGCAAATGTGTGGGTTCCCTAATTTGCTTATTTTGTGATATCACAGAAAATGACTCTTGGAGAATGAGTCTTTGAAACTAGGGAGGATCATGTGAGGTTACATTAAAATAAGTAGCCAGTAGTAATTAATTAAATTGAATTGGACATTATTTTGATGATTAAAAGACCATTATAAAAGCAAACTATATTGCCATTGATTAAAATACCAATACATAACAATGAACTCAAACAGTTAATTTACAATATGTATTTTCAATTAAAATATATACCTCATAGTCAGTATTCCTTTCAGGAAAAGAAAGCAAACATGCACTGATAGTCTTAAAATTACAAGCTCTAAGTACTGGAAGAAGGCATTTGCTTCTTAAGCATTTGTCGATAGAACAGACAAATTAAATAAAATGAGACAAATCAACCACTGTAGAACCATCACAGACACAACTTGGTAAATTACTAAACTGACCATTCTGTAGCCAACGGGAGATGATCCACTCTTAATCCAAACAAAACACCCCTCTGAGAAGTGTAGTGGACCCAGCTAAGAAAATTGGCCATATGGAAGAAGAACTCATGTTCAAAGTAATGTTTTATTGAGTGCTTAACATATTCAAGATTACCTAGTTGTAGACATTGTGCACTGATTAATTCAGAATGTAGAGCTGTTATGTCAACTAAAGTAGCCACAGATGCTTTTAAAAATAACTCAATAAGACACAATACAACACATTCTTTCTTGAGACGTTGTGTCCAAAGACTACATTAATCAATATCAGAGGTAGGCAGATAATGAATAATCCAAACGATCTTTTTTAGTGTTCCAAATCTGATAATGTCAGCGGTTTAAAGTTGAACAGGTCTGCACTATAACGCAGACTAGCATCAAGATGTAATGGATAACCAGGTGCACCTTTTGCTTTCGACACCAAAAATAAACATCACAGGAAATCATTTTCCTTGCATTGATTTGCGATGACTGAGGTATATTGCCAAAATTCTGCATTATTACTAGACTCTGAAACAAAATTTGCTAAATTAATAAGGAACATTATTACCATACCCCAAAATCGCTCTGTTAACCTGTGCCATTTTCATAGCAAAATTAGATACCTGGGAACCCCACTCCAGATTTTACCTAACAGTAGTTCCCAAATAGGAAAAAGCACCAACCCATTCTAATGTACTGCCAACAGTTGTGATTCCAGGGAGTTTATATCTGCTATGGCCAACACGATTTAAATTCCATTTTTTGGCATCAGGGTAAAGATCCCATACAGCCATTAATTCCACAGATCCCATCAACATTAGCTGTAGTGATCTTGGTGTACAAGCTACTAAAACTGAATCGTCTGCATAAACCAATTCACAGATCTTCGTTCCTGCTCATTTCGGCATATGAGATGTTGTACCATGAAGGTTACTAAATAACAAATCGATAAAAATATTAACCAAAAGGGATTTTAACATGCAGCCCTGTATACCCCTGCCATGAGTAAGACAAAAGAAAAACGTTGTGATGGCCAAAATATGAGTGTTCACTATTAACATTACATATAGAGCAATACCATGTCTAAGGCTTTATTCAGTACTGGAAAGTGGGATCTTTAGCACTTCTAGGGACTTCACATTTTGTCATATAAGGTACAGTCAGATAAAAACAATTGCCTGGGAGCAAACACTTTAGCAAAGTGGAAAATCGGAGATTTGAGAGCAATCTGCAACATAAGCACATTAATACATATCTTCCCTCCTGTAGTTGGAAGAAATATTGTTTGCCACAGGTCTTTATCACACTTTGTTTGAAAATACCATCCGACTTTCGGCAACATTGTACAAAAAAATGTGGCTGTCTTTTGCTAACTGATGATAATTGTATTTTTTGTAGCTGTTTAATAATTGCTTTTATCTTCATGTTGTAAATAGTTTACCGTATTGTCCGAACTCGCAACATATCATTTCAATTCACAAGATGCAGATGAGAATTATTTTGAATAGCCAAATCTCTAAGCAGTTTGTTTTAACATAAGGTATGCTGCATTTCTAATAAATGCCTTTGATGTGAATACTGGGTCTAAGGACATCAGGGCAGGTATTGCGTTCGGGTCAGACAGGACCAAGTGCTTCTACTCCAGGATTCACTTATATTGCAATCAACGTCGAGCCTGTTTAGCAGTACGGTCTTGTTAAGGATTCTAATTGGGCGTCGCACACCGGATCAGGACTCTTGCCGTTAGCCTAGGATGTAGCTCTCAATTAGTATACTTTTCCTTTATTTTCTATGAATTCAGATTGAGCCGGCACCCAACCCATCTCACACCCAGTGTTACAAATACCCCAGGTCACAATGGACCATGAACCAGGCCAGTAGGTTGGAATACAATATTTATTTATTTTAAAATTCAAATGAGATCACACAATTTTAATATTGGGCAGCAATCACGAATGGGGGGATAATTACAGAATAAATGATGAAATACACTTAGTTTGATCTTTTGTTACAACATATCCAAGGCACAGATGAATAGCAGAAATGTTACTGTTCGGGTATCTAGGACCCGAGTTAAGATTTCCCCCTGCAATGCTCCCTCCAACCCCAATTAATCGAATTTTGAGTTGATAGAAAGGAGCAATAAGGAGCCAGGGGTACTAGGCAGCAAAGAGAATAAAAATCTGACTATCTCTCACAATATAAGAGGCAAATAAATCCTTTCTAATTGCATACAATGAGACACACAATTTTAATAATTAATGTAATCGTGCTGTTGAATAAATGGAGTAAATATGGTTTATCACAGTATCAGGAATGTAATATCACTAGCAACTATAAGGTAAGGTATCAACAAAGGGCATACAGTTCAGAAAGCAACTTGAGAGTAAGAACACAGTGCAGCCAAAATCACACGCTGAAAAGTTGCATTTTCCTCTTTTTGCAGTTTTAAATGTCAAAACAGTTTAAAAAAATGGGTGAATTAGACAGAATTGGTATGCGGATTGTAGGCTGGGTGATAGATGCACATCACAGGGATAATATAGAAGTGAAAAGTGACTCTAGCTGAATAACTGGATGAGATGTTTAATGTGAAAGGAGATTTGGTTTGGGGACAATAAAAGCAGCTAACAGAGAAACATTGGTTTGGAAAGAAAGGACAAGTTTTACTAAAACTAGATTATCAAGACTAGATTGTTAAAGAAAGACACGGTACGCTCCAAGGTTAATTTGCAAAGTTAACTTTTTCACCCCGCGTTCAGCCCTATTTGGGAATTACTTAAATTATTCAAAATATGATTAAGGACCTATGTAAGACAGGGATGAGTAGAAGATCGACCCTAATGCTTAGAGATCAAGGTCAGGAGGCACAGAGAATTCTTTCAGTTTTAAACAAGTTTCCAGGATATGGATAGGATTACTTAGAGAGTAGGACAAAACAAAGCATCACAATGGGGTATGCTATGTGTTGCTATGGGATGGGGAAATACTCACAATCCACACTTGAGTTTGGGATTTTGTACAGCCAATCGAGTTTCTGGACTCAACGGCTCTGGTCACAGCACGGTGGGCTCTCCAAACAGCAAACAGCTGGGCCTGTCTGGTCACTGTATAATCAAAAAACAATGGGGATACCTGATTCTAAAACTGGTCCCTCAGGCTGCAAGCAGTGAAACAATATTTAGTGGACCAGACAAGGAGAGGGGTGATCTCTCATGTTAATATATGTTTTTTAAATATAAATATCAACCAATGTTTCAAATTATTCGATCAATGAAATCAGTTTTATTGTGTCACACACATTTTTTAAAAAAGAATTATACAAAATACATTCTACCATTTTTTCAAAAACATTTTTTTAACAATTTTATCAAAAAACCTTGTATTGCATTTAGGTTAATTCTGAAAAACCAAAGCTCACAATTCAAAATATACTACCACTCATTCACTCTCATTCTCCATTCCATTCACACTTTCTATCTTTCCTCTCCAACCCTCTTTGGTTAGATATGACAATTTTACTATTTTAATTTCTCCCTGGGTTCATGTCTGTTACTCTGTCAACCCGTCTGTGTAGATGTTAATCTCACAGATTCAAAATGTCTTGCTATGGGATGGGGAAATACTCACAATCCGCACTTGAGTTTGGGATTTGGTACATCCATCCGGGTTTCTGGACTCAACGGCTCTGGTCACAGCACAGCGGGCTCTCCAAACAGCAAACAGCTGGGCCTGTCTGGTCACTGTATTGGAAGGGTAAGCTGGCATGTGGGGCAAATAAGTCACAGGATGCTGGCAAAAGGGTACCACAGCTTTTCCCCCTAGATATTTCGATTTTTAGTAGGTTTCTGGATCAATGGTCCTGTCTGGGTAGGGTCAGCTATGCTGTGGCATGGCAGTAGAGTCTGAATCCTGCAAAGTGAATGTGAAATATATGGATATGCAGGTGCTGGACAATTCAGAAGAGAGTCCCTGTCTCTGTGAGCTTACCCTTTTTATAAAGCGGGTGACCTCAAAGGATTTATTGTTGGTCAGAACTAAGCTAGACCTACCCGTAAGAGCTGGATAAGTCAGCCTATGTTGGTCGCCTCCTCCAAAGGGGACTCAGTTTATATGGTTGTGTTTTATGACGTACAAAGCTATCCCACAGTCATTTTTGCCAAAAATCAATTATGACATGGATCGCTCCATTTTACAATTGTGGCGCTTTTGCAAATTATAGACAGATGACATCGTTCATAGAGAGCATGGTATTCCAACTCCCAGGTTTGTACGGCATTGTTTTGCCCTTCTAATCATTTTTTGCGATTTTTAGTGGTAACCTCTTCACCCAAAATTCCACAATTTTAGATATGTGTACATATTATCATGGAGCATATTTCCATTCATTTTTAACGTTCCACCATATGTACTTTTCCCATGATTCATATTTTCCTGGCGTTTCCATCCCATACATGCAAAGGACGGCCACAATATCTTGTTTTAAAGCCACACAAATTACATTTAAAATGAAACACTTTTACATTACTGTGTTATCGTGTTGTAGAAATATCAGTCTTAAAGTTTATTCATCAAAATAGTCGTTTGAGCCAAATGGCCTGTCCTTTGTCACCAAATGTTAGTTTAGCCCAGAGTTTGCCAGGGAGTTTGTTTTTGGAGCGCCTTAGTTTGAGTGGATGGGAGGTGTCACTTCCAAAAGTAATACGAAGGTGTCTTAGAATCTCTATTGTGTTAAGCTGGAGCCAAGCCAGAAAGTATGACGGGCATGTTATATTCTTCCTCTTGGTCATTCAAGGTTTCCAGGGGCAAAAAGTAAAATTTAGGTGTCCCAGAAATCCATTGTGGCTCCTTTTGTGGGAAGGCCACTCCTGTTGCCAGCACACAAATGTCCTTTGAAGACAAGCAGGACACCTGTTTGGCTGGTTCCCCAGTACAGCCAATGCATGTATTTATTTATTTTATTTTATTGTGTTCTGAATCAAAAGTTAGTCTGTTGAAATAAAATATCATAATATATTTTAGCCACCCTCCCCCTTACATTTCTAGGAAAGGACAGGGCCTTATTCAACATTACCCTTTTAAAACAGATATTTTTCTTGTTTGCAAAAGCACATTTTGACACGTGGTGAATTCTGCTGGGATATCCCTTTCAAATTTGGTTTTCTCTTCCATCTGGATTCCAAAGATTGTTTGCAGCCCTGTTCATTTTCTATTTCACAGCAATTCTTTTGTTCAAGGCACAGGTCTACTGAAATTCACATATGCACAAAGATCTAGGGCTTCTTTTAAAGAGTTTATTTTGAACTTTTGCAGCATAAAAGTCAAGCATTTTTCCATACGACTGAGAGTAAAGTTTCTGGTGATTTCCCAGAACTTGCCTGTCACAGCCTGTCATTCAGTGAGAAATGTTTTCTTTTTCTAAAGGACAATTAGAATATGGCTGGGCATAGTTGGGCCTTACTGGATCAGAGCTGTATATTGTTTAACAGATGAAAAGAACATCAGGGCGCCATCATTTTAAATGCAAAATATTTCCTTTTTCATGGGAAATTTTGAGCTAGCAGCAAAGCAGCTCTGCTTTTCAATGCTCTTCTTTGGTGCACCTAAGGAAACACACTGGTAGCCTTTCTCTGTGTGTTCCCTGTTTCATCTTGCCCAATAGGTGCTTGGCAAGGCAATGAAGCCATCATGTTGTAGCTGCAAAACACAGTTTTGATGCAAGGCAATGGTGCTCAAAGGAGTCAGTGCAGCTATTCTGCTGGTAACTGCTCAAGTCCAGCTTGGGATGGAGGGGAATTCTGCTGAGTGTGTAAATGTCCCCCACAGTCTTAAGGGAGTAAGAATGGGCAATTGTGCATGTCAATTGTGCATCTCATCAAATGTTAACAAAATCATCAAAGGCAAGAACCAGAGAAAACAACCCCTCCATGCCAGCAACCTCTCTTTCCACATTCCTTGTGAATCATCATTCGTATATTCATGGAAGCTGTTGCCTGCAGAAACCCCTTGCGCAAGGAAACCTAGGCTATGGCACAGACTTTCCATGCCTACATCCAGCAGGAAATACACATGGAATGAGTGTGGAGGACATAGGAGTTTGTAAGAGGGGTTCACTTTAGGCCAAATATGGGGTAAAAGGGATGGGCATGTCTTTCTCCACAACGTGCAGGCATCTGCCTTTATGATGAAGAGAGGGAATGAAGTGGAAGACAAAGCTTTTGGAGTGGTGAGATGGGGCAGAATATCTTGAAGGGTCAGCCATACTTCAGTGGTGGCAGGTGATTTTTTTCATTAGGGATATTTTAATATTTCCCTCAAATAATTTTGATTGACCATGCATAGCTATGCAGTCCTAACTGAGTTTGAGGCCTAGTGGGTTCTCTTCCCAATATTTCTTTTCTAAAAATGGTATTCAAATGGTGCATTTAACAGCATAGATTTAAAAAGAAAATAGATAAAACCATCTAATTTACAACTGATTCTGTAGGGTAACAAATGTGTATCATAATATATGGTGTCATGGCCTGTAAAAAACCCATGCTGCATGTGCTTAAATATATGCCAGTATTGACAATGTAAAACACTTACAAGATGGTGCCCACGATATATGCAATAATTGCCACTGTAAAGATCAGATGCATAATGCCTGTGACCATAATATTTGCCAGCATTGCCCAGCACATGTCTCGGGAGGATAGCTCAGGGGCAACATACTCGCCTTGGAAGCAAGACAACATGGAGCAACTCCGGATCGATCCCTGGGTCCGCGCTTAGAAACCTCCGGGTATTAAACATGTTATAAATAACCTATCATATCATATCACAACACCTGCCTTGCTGCCTGCACTCTCAATATATGCCAGCACCTTTTGCTGTAAAGCACAAGTTCATGATGCCTGCGTAAACACTGTAAATATGAACATAGTCCTATAACACTCTTTTTCTTGCTACGTGTGAAATGCAATATTCTGAGGGTGCCCAAAATAGTTGCCAGGATGCCAGTGTAAAACACATTCAGAGTGTATGGGTTCAAATCTTATACCAGCCAGGGTCTGTATAACTCTTTTCATAGTGAATTTGAACAATATAATGTTCTCCAGCATTGGATCTTTCATAGATTCAAATTTTCCTGAATATTCCCTGTCGTCAGGCTGGGAATCTTTGGTAAAATCAGTTTATCTTTAAATTTATAAACAGCTTGTCATTTTAGTGCTCTATTACAGTGATTTTGTTGGGAGTCCTCCAGAATTCTTTCTTCTAGAAATACAATGAGTTTTGTCTATTTTTTCACAATTTAGTTCCATCAAATCTTCCTTTTTGGTGATGTGTTGCTTCTCAACTATGGTGGTGAAGTCTCTGCCCATTCCATTGCCTCTGGAGTTCCCATCTTCCATCTGAGGTCTTCAGGAGTCCATGGACATGACTAACATGGGGAAGAAAAGCCAATGCAAGGCCTGCTCGTCTTCTACCCTTAAACATGTTTACACCAAGTATCTTCATGTAAAGTGTCTTTACTGTCTAACCTGGACGACTTGAACAAATCTAACATATGCCAGCCATTCTCATCCAAGACCCACAAGGAGCACCACCGGATGTTAGTGGCCTGATTGGATGTAGGTGCTGGGGCCTCTGACTCAGCGTTTGTCTGTAGTTATGCCTCTGCCAGGCACAGCCGACCGTAGAGCACACTCTTCCATGCAAGAGGTTGAGGTCCAATGAAGAATCTCCCTGTTGGAAGAAGGCATCAATGGTTCATGGATCACACGCTCGGGCTACTCACTCGTCAACAATGTCATTGACATCTCCATCTACCCCTACGGTCACCTCGTTGACCACTTCGGTAGCAAGAACGCCTTTGACAGCAGCCTCTTAATCAAGCACTGTTCAGAAAAGTGATGCTCCTTCACGACTACAGTGCCACTAGCTATGCTATTGTTATAGATGACCCCTGTTAACATTCCAGAGTTGGACTAAATCCTCATCAACGGTGACCATTATCCCATCCTCCCATCGATGACTCCATCAACCACCTCATCGACGAGCAAGACAACAACGTCAGCAATCAAACTTGTTGATTTAGTCCCATCGACCACTTTGTCAATGCCCAAAAGCTGCAATGTGTACATGTTAGAATACATACCCACCTTACACTGTGTGCTCCAGCAAAAGATAGGGCGGTTCCTCTAGTAGTAAATGGGCATCTCTGTATAAACAGTAAAGTGGACCAGGATAATGGATGAAAACATGAAACTCTATAAAAGTATATTTGGCATGAATACTGCCTGATAGTAAACGATTGGCCTAAGCACATTCGCATCGCACTATACATTGCATTGAATGAACCTGAAACAGGCTGACAACACCGCCATTTTGCATTATCTGCCATTTTGATCACCTCTTGCTTTTTGTCTCATGTTTAGAATTGTGTTTTTGGCTCCAGCATAGACAAATGCACTTTGTACTGTTTCCATGATGTCAACGTAGATAAGAATGTTGAAGCTGCCAAAGTGGGTTGTTTGTCCTACACTGAGAAACCTTGGAGTTAAACAAAAGCCATACTATTCAGGCATTTAGATACCATCTGTTCCAATAGTGCCTTCTCCGTTCAAACAGCAAAGTAGAATGATCAAAAGTTGAACGTGCTCTTCTTGCAGAAATCTTTGTTTTCGCTCCTTGAAACTAAGCTGACTTTAAACTCATGAACATATGATAGACAAATATAGGAATGTTACCTATGTGTCTTAATATTTGGAAAACATGTGAAATGTTTAAAGGAAAACAACAAACTACTCAAAGATGTTTAAGCATGACCTAGTTATGTGGATAGGGTATGAACCCTAAATAAATGTATTACATGACGATGTGTCTGGGATTGTGGAAAACTTTTAGAAATACTTGTGTTTTTTAAATGTCCAGCACTCTCTCATCTCACGGTGTCTGCTTGCACACATTGCAGGGTGTTGAGAGCCAGACAGCTGCCTGTTAATAAATGTACATGGTGCCATTGGACTCGTGACTGGTATATTTCTATTATGTGGTATTAAGCCTTGATATTCTTTAATCTTTCAGATGGTGCCCGAATAGGGACCCCCAAGATTGATGTCATATAGCTAGACGAAGACGAGACTACCGGACCGAGATCGGAGAGTGATGGAGTACCCTGCCAAGTGAGATGCGATTCCTCTGCAGTACTGCATGCCCAATCCATGGATGGTGAGCAGCGTTTAGTAGGGCATCACCACGAGGGTCCCTGTATTTAGGCCTGTTTTGCATAAATGCCAGCCACGATGATTTGATGTACGATCGGACCCCTTGATTTGAAATCAGGTGAGTCGTACCCCGATTCTTAGAATCCTGATATTTGTTGTAAGTGTTGTCTCTGCAGAAACAAACGTAGCCAGGTAGAATTGCGATTTAACTATGCTGGGGAAATTGTCTTTCTGTTGCAGGGTTTTATTCTGCAGGAAAAGATAATCTTTGAAACAAGGCCAACTGGCGCCACCCGATGGGTCGCCGGTTTTTTTAATGTATTGTAAGTATGGCCTAGGAACTATTGTATTTAATGATATTTGGCACAGACAGAGCATACATGTTTCTGAACTTCAGTGGCCAGTTTATGGTAGTTTTCAAATTGCCCACTTAGAGCATTTAGAATCTGTATTGTTGAGAAAAACGGCTAGGCCTGCAGCATTTGATGCAGTTAGAGATTGGAGGAAGGAAGCTAAGCAGCAACTGAAAAGTAGAGAAAATCATGCACATAGACACATGACGAATGCTGAGAAAGCATTGTTGCATGATCAACAGAAACAGTCAGAATCCATTAGCGGTATGAACAGGGCTTTCCAACTAGATGTGCAAAAGATATATCCCTCTCAGGATTTTCATACATCAGATGAGTTAATTAATAAATTATTGAATGAGCGTTGGACTGTTTCAACTGCACCACCTCCTTATGTGCCTCTTCCCGTTGTTGTTCCTCTTCCTCCCATAGTTCTTCCCCCTTCTGCACCTTCACCACTGCCAGCAGTTGCCGTCCCCATAATTTAATCTGCACCAGCAGCGGTATTGCCTCTGCTACCTATTGAACAAGAATTGTATGAACAATCATTTTCAGGTGGTTCTGCTCCACCAGTAGTGGTTGAAGGGGTGGGAGCTGATCCAAGAATAGTGACTCGTGGCACAGTATCTAAAGACAGAAAGAAAGAATTTTATACATGGGCTAAAAAGTACATAGAAGAGGGTAATGAATTGTCTGTTTTAGTTGAGATTTCTGATCAAGGGGTATTCCTGAACAGAATATGTTGATAGAACGGATGGATACATATTTAGTTGATATATGGAATGATTTGATGGACATGAATATCCCACAGGGGTTGAGGGATTTGAATATCCTTGCCCACTCAAGGGACACTGCGGCCAAAGCATATGAGCATGTAGAGAAGGTATTTGAGTTTAAAAGGGAGCTAGATCTGTTACAGAAAGATGGGATGGATGATAATGGATGGCTGGCTTCATATGCGTAGAAGCAATTTCTTCCTGCATTGAAACGAATGAGTGAAGAAATGCACATTTGCACAAGAGTTGCTCTTAGATGGATTTTGGATGTTTGAATTTCTCCATTGAAGTGCATGACACGTTTAGTTAGTATGCTCCAGCAATGCAAAGGAAAGTGTTACAGGTGATGTTTGAGTATTAACAAGATAAATCTATGAAGAATAAGGTAGGTTGTCCCGCAGATTTGATGGTTATTTATAAAATAACATTTTCGCCTGATACTGCATTGACTTTTTTGTCACTTGATTCAGCCTTGTTGCTTAATAGATGTTCAGATTTGCCTACTATAAATTGCTGATGAGGAGGTTCCTCCGACATTTGTTCCGAAAGTAGAGATTCCTGCTAATGCTGCAGCAGGAACACCTGCCACCATTATTGAAGCACACTATCTCTCACAGTTTGTCCATGTCCCGTTTTCTACACAGAAAGTGAATACCATTAGGCAGTTACTTCCAGATATTAGGAAGAATTAACAGAATTTTTTTAAAGAAATTGAATCTGTCTTGCATTTGTCAGTTTTCATGCTGGGTGATAAAGATTTGTTGTTTCCCGTGATCCTCCCTGCAGATTTATAGAAGCAAATTAGAACTATAGATGATCAGGCAAGGATGGGATGCCTTAGTAAAAGCAGAAGTGTAAAGGTATGCCGGTGGGAAACCGCCACAGGTGATACTGATGTTGCCAGATAATATAGTGACTAAATTGAAAACTCTGGTTCCCTAAAAAAAGAATAATATGGGACAAGCATACGGTTTGCATGCTGTTAAGGATTTCAATCAGGCAATACACCCTAGTCTCAGCCTAGTATGCAGTGCGCAAATTAAATACTTATTTTATTGTGTCTACAGGTTCAATATTCTGAGTGATATACCACTCATATCACACCCCTTCTCAAAATACCCCTAGATCACAATGGACCAGGAATCAGACTGGTTGGTAAAGGTAATATTTATTTATTTAAATTCAAATCAAACATATGTTTTAATATATGGGGCAGCAATCACCAATGTGGTGACAATACAAATAAGAAGTAGGTAATGCAGTTGAATTCACTTTTATCAACACACAATATAAAACAAAGAGAAAAGAATAGCTTTGACTTGTTTTGAAAGAATGCCATTAAGTTAAGATTTCCCCCTGCAAATTTTTCAACTCACAAATAAGCAATTCTACACAGATGTAAGGGAGCAGCAGGTAATCAGGAATAAAGAACAGTGTACAGGATTTGATTACAACCTTCCCTCCCCAAACTAGTAAAATGACATTCGAAAATGGCTGAGCAAAACAATGAAAAGTGTGCAAAAGTCCTCAAATCAATATAAATCTCTATGGGAGCAATATGGGAAAGATGTCAATAATCATAAGATTTAGTATGAGCAACAGTACACACCTTGAAACTTAATTGAAGTTTGGAAATAATTGAAATTGAAATCACACGTGTAAACTTTGGCAGAAATGCGAATTCCTGCTTTAAATTCACTAAACATTTTTAAAGAAAAACGGGAGAAATGTTTTGGGATGCGGTTTTTGTGTTGCTATGTAGCTGCAGGTCTTATGTTTAAGTCAGAGTTGAAATGAAGTCTCTATCTATTACATTGAGAGTGTTATACAATGTTGAATGAGAGGTGTTTTTAGAAAAATAGAACAGAGAAAAAACAGAAAATCGGTTCTAAAATGACAGGTTAGTGTTATTTAAACTAGATTTAACGGCTAAGAAAAACAGAATGCCACCCGTGAATCTCCACAGTTACACGGCCGCTTGTAACCCTTCATGTGGCTATACCCCATTTTCTTTATGGGAATTACTTTATTTAATCAAAATCACAAATGTCTTATGGTCTAATAAAACAAAAATAAAGAGAACAAACGCGCTAACACTAGGAATTACAGACAGGGTTGCAAGAATGTTTCTGACAATATTATAGGTTTTTAAGGTAAAGATAGGATGGTTGAGAGATTGGGATAGGACAAGGCAAATTCTGCTATGGTTTACTATGATTCCTATTAATTCTTACAGTCCACTGTAATTTAAGATTTTGGACTGTTGGGGGCTCTGGTCATCACAGGGGTCGGGTCTTAAGGACAGCAGGGTACATCTGGTGGAATTTAGTCAGTGGGCAGTTCTGGTCACCTGGGCTGGCACCTCGCACTGGACTGCACTGGACTGTGCTGATTACTGGAGACCAGGGATCAGGGGGATGGTGAGTTTGGAGTAGGCAAGCATTTAGTGGTAGCAAGCCAGACTGGATCAAAATTGCTTCCCTTAGGTTTTGGGATTGCTTCAGAATGTGGGCCTAGCTGAAAAAAACGTTCAGCAATGCAGAGGCTTTGGCTTAGTAAAGAAATCTGGAATCAGTAAAAAAGATGGAGGATTCAGGAACTGGGCGCCACACAGAAATCAGGATGAAGTCAGGAATCAGTGTGTGTTGTGTGTTTTGAGGTTCCCTTATTTATCATGCCAAATTACATCACCAAAGTCTATGGTAGGGGCAGACTTACTACCCACACCCACAAGGCTATGATTGGGCAAGAGCACAGTTTCTGCCTTGCTCTTTGCTGATTGGATGACAGAAAGGGCTGACATGTTTTATGATATGATCTGGAAACCTCCCATAGCTATTGGGCCCAAACTCTAACTTTCCCACAAATACATATTTATGTAGTTATGCCCTCTCAGAAAATTGGATACATAAATTACATATTTCGTGTGTCACACTCCAATCCAACTCCCAAGTTGGTGGGACCTGGTTGAGTGTTTCTGTTGAATTTTGGCAATTTTAACCATGAAAGGTTTGGCCTAACATTTCCCAATTCTGTACATATATGTGTAATTACCTCTAGGATATGGGTACGCAATATTAGGTTTGCAACATTAATAGTTTCTGCGCAATTGGTCATTCTTTATAACTTCTGTTTCTTACACAGTAAGAAATTCTACCAAGTTTTCATATGAATAGCAGAAGTTCAGCTTTAGATGTATGGAAGTTTCACTCTTTTTCCTTTTCTTGCTGCCAGGGTTAAATGTCTTGAATTCAGTGGCAAAATAAGCATTTTAAACCCAAAAGTCACATGTCAGTTTTTTTTCTTTCTTCCCAAGTGTGAGAAAATGGCAAATCCTTTGAAGTTAAATGAGGGGCCTCTCCCTAGCGAGTGGAGTTCCTGCTCCCCCTTGGAAGGGTGCATGTCCAAGCCTGCGATTGTTTTCACCTGGGGCAAAGACAAATGTCTAATGAAGTTCCTTTGTCATGAGTATGCAAAGCCTCCCAGCAGCAATTAGCCCTTCCTGCCAGCAGTGGAGGTGTCAACCTTTCTCAGGCTAGGGACTGTCAAAGCAGGGTTGTTTTGTTAACATAGTTGATTAACTCAGACTGGGTCTAACTTTAAGTTCACCTTTTAAATCTTTCAAGTAAACATATAAAATTAACACAGTTTATAGGTGGATTTTTACATTAACAATCCTTTGACATTCTTAAAGAATTCAGCCTTTACACAAGAACATACTTTAAAAACAGGCTATTTTGCCTTTCATTCATGAAAAAGCACATTAAACTGATTTCTTTAAATCCGACTTTCATCTGCAGCAAATACACATTTTAGTCAGCATTAGTTCTTCCCTTGAGTGCTGGAGTTGTTTGCAGCCTGGATACATGTAACATGCCTTTGTTTAGAGTTTCTCTCTGCACAGCTTATTATGATATTTGTTGCAAAGTTTTAGCCGCATTTCCCTTGGAAAAATGACAACACATTCCCTGGTTTGCTTTTACAAAGATACTGTTGCCAGGAGCTGTCACTCAATGAGGCCTGTTTCCTCTAAGCCACACTGGATGATGCTGGGCATTGCAAGGCCCTTTTAATCTCAATGATTCAGTAGAAATGAATGGACCTGGCGCCAAAACAGCACTTTTTATGGTTGAAAAGCTGACATTTTAAAGAGGCATTTTGGGTTTACAGCAAAGTATTGTTGCTTCTGTCCTTTGCTCCATGATGAATGTTGCAGAGCACACTTGCACATTCCTGCAGTGATTAATCTTGTTTTACCACACCTGAAATGGGGTTGGCAGGGTGGTGTAGCCATTTTCTGGTTATTACAAATACAGTTTCAAGATTTTGATGTAGTGGCACATGGGAATGGGTCACATATCCCACAATGCAGGGGAAGTCAGAGGGTGCAACAGAGTTTTTTGTACAGATTTGAGCAAGTATTTTCGGATTTTAGTGGTCAAGATTTGAGTACAGAGCCATGCAACAGGCTATTTGTTGATTAGTTTGTGCGTGGATTGCTGCCTGAAATCCAATCACAGATCATGACTTTTGAGAGTGCTTGGCAAGAGAAATCACAATCTGAAGTGTTACACATGGCACAGTACTATGAAAATAGGGTTAATACAGATTAGGAGAAGATGGAAAAGAAAAAGGGAGACCTGGAGACTAGAGTGTTATTGCAGCAAATAGCTAGAGGAGCCAGAGGTGGGAATACACAGTTCAGAGGCCAGTTTACACCACAAGGTGGCACACAACTGGGTCCCGTACACATAAAGCAATGTGCATATTGTAGACAGGAGGTTCAATGGCGAGCACAATGCCCGATCCTACAGCATAGATCAAATAGTACCTATAGTGCCATCGGTAGACGATCCAGAGGCCCTCCTGGGATAGGGGGTCCTATTAGAAGTCAGTTTGCGCAGAACCAACAGACACCATCACAAGATAATCCGCAACAGAGTGTCAGTAGTGGGAATATTTTTGATAAACCTATGAATGTTTATTTTTATGAAGATTTTGGGTCCGACGATATAATGTTCCACTAGAACAGCCTGAAGCAGGGTCTGGAACTGATACCTATTCCCGTCGATCAGAAAGGGCTTACATTAAAATGAAGGTTGGGAATAGGAAGCATCTCTTCTTGATAGATACATGAGCACAGAAGTGTTCTATTAATCATTCACGGGTTCCAGATATTCCACTGTGAGGGCAGAACAACATTTCTGTAGGGTTCTCTGGTATGCCAGTGGTTAGTTCGGTCTCTTGGCCGGTAACAATTTCACTGGGACCATTTACTGATTCTTGTCCTTTTCTTTTGACGACAAATTGTGGCAAAATTGTTTTGGGATTACATGTTTTAAAGACATTGAGGGGCCGATTCATGGAACAAACGTGCGCCGAAAATCTTCGCGCAAGCAGGCGCAAGCAGGCGCAAGCGGAAAAAAACAGGCGCATGCGCACGCGTGCGATACATGGAAGTCCCTGCGCGTGTTTACCACGGGATGTGCGCCAAACCCGTGCATGGCGCACACGTCACTGCAACATCCCAAAAGACGTGCGCGATGCGCACAGTGAAAGCGCACAACCTCGGCGCATACACCAGAAAGTGGGCGGAACACGGGGCGTAACGCGCGGAATGGGGAACAACTCGCGAAAACAAGGGCGTAACTGGGGATGTACTGCAGGGAAGCAGACGGAACGCCCACACGCACCCGAACCACACGTATTCATGGAATCGAATAGGGCAAAACCACGCACAGCGAAAGACACGCACAAGCCGATACACGTCCGCCACACGAAGGCAGGCGGTAGCGTCCCTGTGCATTACAAAAGTGGCAACATACAGCAATTGTGCGAGCGGGGCACGTGTATTTCAGGGTTGCGCGGGAAGTTACACACGCGATTGAGCGGGATACGTGTATTCCGGGGGTTCGCGGGAAGTCACACACGCGATCGGGCCTGGGGGAGCGTGCTACGTGTATTTCAGGGGTTCGCGTGAACTTTCTCACGCGATCGGGCCTGGGGGAGCGGGCTACGTGTATTTCAGGGGTTCGCGTGAAGTTTCTCACGCGATCGGGCCTGGGGGAGCGTGCTACGTGTATTTCAGGGGTTCGCGTGAACTTTCTCACGCGATCGGGCCTGGGGGAGCGGGCTACGTGTATTTCAGGGGTTCGCGTGAACTTTCTGGGGGAGCGGGGTACCACTCACCGTCTGCCTTGCGTGTAGAAGAACGCGTAGCCAACACCCGCTGTGAAGTAATAGCGTGTGAACCCCAACGGATGGAAAACACACGCACCGCACGAAAAGCATGTACAGAACATAAATGCACGCGGGATCACCTAGCCCTGCCAGGGCAACGCCCGTGCGCAAAACGTCACAGACGCGCTTACGCTGCAAGGGCCTTGGGTCCAATGAAATCGCGTACGCGTGCTGACGCGCTTACGCGCTAAGGGCCTTTCCTCGATTTTCACGCTGACGTGCAGGATTTTCACGTGCCAAATCACTCCGTATCAAGCTGGCCACGCGAAAACACACGGAAGACCACGCTCCTGCCCAGAAGGCCGAATCACTGCCCCCCAGTGCCCCGAGCAGCCTCCCACGTGCCATCAGCTGCGGCCTGCCTGCCTGCCTGCCTGCTGCCACCGTGCCCTGCCATTTGGTGCCTGCACATCAGCCATCTGCAGGTGTCCAGTTGCTGTGTCCACCCCTGCTGGAACAGAAGACTCCCGACTCGGATAACATCGCTCCACAGCCCAGCCCCAGGACCCAGTTGCCCACCCACTCCTGCCCCTGGGGTTGCCATGTCGGGCACATCAACATCTGGCACCAGTGGCAACCCCCAGCCAGAGGGGCAGAGGGGCACCAGCTTCACTGCCACCGAAGTTGGTGTCCTGGTGGAGCAAGTCCTGGGGCAGTATGATGCCCTCTTCGGATCGTCCCGCGCCAACAAGGAAGGACGGGACAGGATCTGGGCCGACTGTGTGGTTGCCATCAACGCGGAGGGGGTGGCAACCCGCACCATCCAGAAGGTCAAGAAGCGCTGGGAAGACTTGAGGTCCAGGACCCTCAGGAAGGCCCGGCGCCTCGTGGAGGGGGGCCGGGGCCGCATGAGTTCCATCCAGTTGAGGGTCCTGGAACGCGCACACCCAGCGCTCCACGCCCAGGTCCTTGAGAGGGAGACCCGTCTGGAGTTGAGCGGTAAGTGGCCAAGCATTGCTGTGTGAGACAGGGCATGTTGCAGTGTGCTGGTTGTCTGATACTTGCCTGCATGTGTGACATAGCCCATGTACGCATGTATGTGTGCAGGGACATCATGGGAATGCATGTGCGACCTGTAATGTGTGAACCGCACGGTTGTTGCATGTGTTTGAATGCGACATGGGGAGCCCTGTGCAGATTGCACACATGAGAGCATGGCAGTCTCTGTTCCTGGACATGGGTGGGGGCGAGGGATGGGTGCTGATGCCAGATACATATGGGGTATCCATGTCTGTGTGCCTGACCTGCGTGTCTGTGACTTGTGAGTGCCATGGATGCATGACACATGTCTGTGACAATGTACAGATTCACTGATGCAGCCTAGTCATCCTTGTATGCACTGTGATTGGGGTGTACGGGGCCAGATGGATGTGACTGAGGTGAAGTGTGTGCATGTGATAGGCATGACCCATGATGCATGTGAGTCCCATTACATTGTATGATTCGAGAGTCCATTGGACATGCATTGAAATGTCCATGGCACGCATCATGACTGTCACTGTGTGTGTTTTGCCTGGACTGACACATGTGTTGTGGTGTGACATGATGGAAGTGTACTTTGACAGTGGCACTCATCTGCTATTGCTTCCTGTCTAGGGGACCATTGTACAGTACCCTGATGCTTGTGTTCTATGTCTCCCTCTACGCAGCGGCTAGTGAAGGAGAGGGCGGAGACGGCGCTGTGGAGCAAGGCGGCGGGGATGCCCCCACGGCTGCAGCGGAAGGGGTGGGTGAGCCCCCACAGGGGCCTGCTACGGCGGTAGACGGCGAGGAGCCATCCAGGTTGGTGGTTTCCACAGAGGAGGAGGAGGCCGCCACTGAGGCGCACATGGGGCCTGGTGGGGGCATCCCTGCTGGTGCAAGTGGTGCAGTCCAGGGGCAGGGGCAGGAGGCAGCACAGGTCACCGTGGAGGGGCCTGTGCATGTCGCTGTCCCTGAACCTGTGGGTGCACCACCTTGCACCAGCAGGGATGCCCCGTCCCAGGCCCGTCCGCAGGTAGAGGGGATGTCCATGTCATCTGACTCCCCTCCACCTGCGGACGAGGGGACCCCTGGCCGTGTGGAGAAGGTCCTGATTGGGGTCGCGATGCGCACGGCTGTGATTCGTGATGCCGTGAGTGCTTCCCAGGAGGAGCACGCACGTCATCACGAAGAGCACCGTGCCGACGTGGCCCAATTGGGATCGGCCATGTTCGGGGGTTTCCTGCATGTGTCGGCCAATCTGGCGGCCCTCTCCTCCTCTGTGGAGACCATACGCCAGTCGTTCTCCTTGCCGTCTTCCGGCCCAGATGCCACCAGGGCCCCCTGTGGACCTGCCCTGACCAATGCAGCCAGCTCGGTGGGGATCCCATCCCTGCCACAGTCGGGAGTCAGAGGTCCAGCAGGGGTGGACAACACAGCAACTGGACCCCAGCAGATGGAGGATGTGACGGCATCATCGGGCAGGGCACGTGCACGACGGCGTCGGTGGTTTCCATCATCCTGGATGCCGTCATGCTGGCAGAGGCAGTGGCGTCGGAGGCAGCAGCAGGCTCGACGTGGGAGGCATCATGGCTCGGGGCCATCAAGATCAGAGGGGCAGGCATCGGCCGGAGGGCAGGAGAACCCTGGCATGGTAGTGTCTTCCGTGTGGGAGCAGTTGGTCCAGCGGATAGGTGCGGAGCGGCAGCGGGCGGAAGAGGAGCGGCTCACCATGGTCAGGGCGGAGTTCTCCATGCGTCGGGCGTTGAGGCGGGCTGAGTGCCTCGAGGAAGCTCGCAGGGAGTTTGAGGTGAACATGGGGTTATCCCTGCGAGACCTCGGGGCCAGGACAGAGTCCCGCCTCCAGGACATCGACATGGAGTTCGATGATGCCCTGGCCGGCAACATCACAGAGTGAGCCGCAGGACTTGCCCGCTGCCATTGTATATAGTTATATAGTTAGTGGTAGGTTTCCTTTTAAGTATTTTTTTTTTATTTGGTTGCGATTGGACAATGCGCCACTTTTTTGTATATAGTTCAGTTTTAGTTAGTTGACATAGTTAGGTTTCATTTGGTTGGGCTCATGGACCCGGGATTGTCTTGTAAATAGTTCTTCTATGGATTTTTTGATTTTTTTGATTTTTTTCCTTGGACATTCATCTTCTTTTTGTTGTTTTGCTTTGTGGTTTTTCTAATTTCATTTCCATTCTAGTTGATTTTCAATACATTTTTATTTTCATCCTTCAATGTGTCGTATCATCTCATTACTTTCATGCATGTCATGTTGGTTGTTTTGACATTCACTTGCAGCCATTGTGTGTGACAGACATGTGTTCATTTGCATTATTTACATTGGGTGTGTAACATGTAATTGCCTTTGATATGTGGGTGGATGTGATAGTTGGTTGGGCCTTTTGGCAGGGGAGGATGGCCATTACGGACATAATTGGGGATTGTTGGGACCCAGGTGCAGGGGGACATGAGTTGGACATGGGCGGGGGCCTGCTGGCAGGTGCCCCACAGTGCTGGGGGGTGGGGGTGGTGGGGGACATGAGTTGGACATGGGTGGGGGCCTGCTGGCAGGTGTCCCACAGTGCTGGGGGGTGGGGGTGGTGGGGGACATGAGTTGGACATGGGTGGGGGCCTGCTGGCAGGTGCCCCACAGTGCTGGGGGGTGGGGGTGGTGGGGGACATGAGTTGGACATGGGTGGGGGCCTGCTGGCAGGTGCCCCACAGTGCTGGGGGGTGGGGGTGGTGGGGGACATGAGTTGGACATGGGTGGGGGCCTGCTGGCAGGTGCCCCACAGTGCTGGGGGGTGGGGGTGGTGGGGGACATGAGTTGGACATGGGTGGGGGCCTGCTGGCAGGTGCCCCACAGTGCTGGGGGGTGGGGGTGGTGGGGGACATGAGTTGGACATGGGTGGGGGCCTGCTGGCAGGTGCCCCACAGTGCTGGGGGGTGGGGGTGGTGGGGGACATGAGTTGGACATGGGTGGGGGCCTGCTGGCAGGTGCCCCACAATGCTGGGGGGAGGGGGTGGTGGGGGACATGAGTTGGACATGGGTGGGGGCCTGCTGGCAGGTGCCCCACAGTGCTGGGGGGTGGGGGTGGTGGGGGACATGAGTTGGTGTTCTTTAGTTCAAGGAGACATGTGCCTTTGCTGGGGGGCATGCCCATGTTGGGTGGGCTGCCTGCAGGACATGACCAGGGATGCAGGGTAGTCCCCTGTGGTGTGGGCTGCCTGCAGGGGCCGTGGAGGGTGTACAGGGAACACCTGGGAGGACCCACACTGTCAAATCACATGTAGGACTCCCCGGCACCCCTGAAATACACGTACCCTGCTGAAATCGCGTGTAAAACTTCCCGCGCACCCCTGAAATACACGCGCCCAGGCTATTCGCGTGTGAAACTTCCCGCGCACCCCTGAAATACACGTACCCTGCTGAAATCGCGTGTAAAACTTCCCGCGCACCCCTGAAATACACGCGCCCAGACTATTCGCGTGTAAAACTTCCCGCGCACCCCTGAAATACACGCGCCCAGGCTATTCGCGTGTAAAACTTCCCGCGCACCCCTGAAATACACGCACCCAGGCTATTCGCGTGTAAAACTTCCCGCGCACCCCTGAAATACACGTACCCTGCTGTAATCGCGTGTAAAACTTCCCGCACACCCCTGAAATACACGCGCCCAGGCTATTCGCGTGTGGAACTTCCCGCGCACCCCTGGAATACACGCGCCCAGGCTATTCGCGTGTGGAACTTCCCGCGCACCCCTGAAATACACGCACCCAGGCTATTCGCGTGTGGAACTTCCCGCGCACCCCTGAAATACACGCGCCCAGGCTATTCGCGTGTGAAACTTCCCGCGAACCCCTGAAATACACGTAGCCCGCTCCCCCAGGCCCGATCGCGTGAAAAAGTTCCCACGAACCCCTGAAATACACGTAGCCCGCTCCCCCAGGCCCGATCACGTGAAAAAGTTCACGCGAACCCCTGAAATACACGTAGCCCGCTCCCCCAGGCCCGATCGCGTGAAAAAGTTCACGCGAACCCCTGTAATACACGTAGCACGCTCCCCCAGGCCCGATCGCGTGAGGAACTTCACGTGAACCCCTGAAATACACGTAGCCCGCTTGCCGTGCTGGTACAGGGTTAGCGCAGCCCTTTGCGCTGGATTGGGGATTTTGATGGCTTTTCCCTGCGCGGAAGGCGTTCTTGGGGGCGTAACTGGCACTGCTGGAAGGTCGCTGCGCCACTGTGCGCCACGGCTGGTTTTGGTGGCTGGAATCCATGAATACGCTGTGCGCGGAAATGGGTTTTAGCGCACGCGGCTGGCGCAGGGATTCGCACGCGCACACTGTGCGCCAGCCGCGTGCGCCACTTGTGCGCTGAATTCTATGAATTACCCCCTGAATGTTGTGATTTACTGTTCTCCCGATGGAGTGTACTTAACGATTTTGCCCCAACAAACTTCTGTTCCACAATTTTTGTCTATGCCTTTACCAACTGAATTGAATAAAGTTCTGGTATGTTTTTAGGCAGTTAATGATAATGATGTTGGAATTTTACAAATCGAGCCAGTTAAAATTGTGTTGAAACCAGGTGTTAAATTGTAGCGTATTCCGCAATATAAGCTTTTGATTGAAGGTGAACAGGCTTTGAACAGTATTATCTCTGACTTTGTACACTGAGGTGTAATTGAAGAAATAGCGGGAAACGTGTGTAATAGCCCGATTTTACCAGTCTATGACAGAGGGGATAATGCAATTCCTTTTCATTTTATTATTGATTCGCATGCAATTAATAAGGTGGTTGC
The DNA here is from genome assembly GCF_040938575.1 of Ambystoma mexicanum. Taxonomy (NCBI): domain Eukaryota; kingdom Metazoa; phylum Chordata; class Amphibia; order Caudata; family Ambystomatidae; genus Ambystoma; species Ambystoma mexicanum. Next base: position 331,658,515 of record NC_090933.1, on the reverse strand, counting down.
TCCACAGTTTCTGATTGTACCTGATGTCACCCTAATCCTGACTATGATTCCAGCCACAGCTACACATTTTAGTGTTGTTAGTGTCATTTTAGTGTTGTGAAGAATGCTTCCTTTAGTATCCCTGTGCATGTTGATAGCAGATATTTGTTTGAATTCACCCTAGGGGGATGCTCGTTCACATTTACAGGGTAATTCATAGAAAATCGCACAAAAGTGGCGCACGCGACTGGCGCACAGCATGCCCATGCGAATATCTGCGCCAGCCGCGTGCGCTAAAATCGATTTCCGCGCACAGCGTATTCATGGATTTTCGCATCCAAAACCAGCCGTGGCGCAGCGTGGAACAGCGACCCTGCAGCAGTGCCAGTTACGCCCCCAAGAACGCCCTCGCGCAAGGAAAAGCCTTCAAAATCCCCAAATAATCGCAAAGGGCTGCGCTAACCCTGGACCTGTTCACAGGGCTGGCAAACAGCAAACGCCAAGCAGGGAACGTGTATAACAGGGGTTCGTGGGAAGTATCACACGCGATTCCAGCAGGGTACATGTATTTCAGGGGTGCGCGGGAAGTTCCACACGCGATTTCAGCAGGGTATGTGTATTTCAGGGGTGCGCGGGAAGTTCCACATGCGATTGGCCCCGTGCGAGCAGGGTACGTGTATTCCAGGGGTGCGCGGGAAGTTCCACACGCGATTTCAGAAGGGCATGTGTATTTCATGGGTGCGCGGGAAGTTCCACACGCGATTGGCCCCGTGCGAGCAGGGTACGTGTATTCTAGGGGTGCGCGGAAAGTTCCACACGCGATTACAGCAGGGTACGTGTATTTCAGGGGAGCGAGGGAAGTTCCACACGCGATTGTCCCCGTGCGAGCAGGGTACGTGTATTTCAGGGGTGCGCGGGAAGTTCCACACGCGATTTCAGCAGGGTACGTGTATTTCAGGGGTTCTGGGGAGTACTACACGTGAATTGGCCGTGTGGGTCCTCCCAGGTGTTCGCTCTACAACCTCCACGGCCCCTGCAGGCAGCCCACACCATGGGGGACTACCCTGCACCCCTGCTCATGTCCCGCACGCAGCCCATCCAACATGGGCATGCCCCCCAGCCAACCCACATGTCACCTTGCACTACTGATCAACAATGCATGTCTCCCACCACCCCCACCCCCCAGCAGTGCAGGGGCAGCCACCACCGGGCCCCCACCCATGTCCACCACCACCCCCAGCCACCAGGGGCAGCCTCCAACAGGCCCCCACTCATGTCTCCCACCACCCCCACCCCCCAGCAGTGCAGGGGCAGCCTACACCAGGCCCCCACTCATGTCTCCCACCACCCCCATCCCCCAGCCACCAGGGGCAGCCTCCAACAGGCCCCCACTCATGTCTCCCACCACCCCCACCCCCCAGCAGTGCAGGGGCAGCCTCCACCAGGCCCCCACCCATGTCTACCACCACCCCCACCCCCCAGCTACCAGGGGCAGATTCCAACAGGCCTCCACTCATGTCCCCTATTACCCCCACCCCCCAGCAGTGCAGGGGCAGCCTCCACCAGGCCCCCACTCATGTCTCCCACCACCCCCACCCCCCAGCAGTGCAGGGGCAGCCTCCAACAGGCCCCCACTCATGTCTCCCACCAGCCCCACCCCCCAGCAGTGCAGGGGCAGCCTCCATCAGGCCCCCACTCATGTCTACCACCACCCCCACCCCCCAGCCACCAGGGGCAGCCTCCGCCAGGCCCCCACTCATGTCTCCCACCACCCCCACCCCCCAGCAGTGCAGGGGCAGCCTCCACCAGGCCCCCAACCATGTCTAACACCACCCCCACCCCACAGCACAGTGGGGCAGCCTCCGCCAGGCCCCCACCCATGTCTACCACCACCCCCACCCCCCAGCACCGTGGGGCACCTGCCAGCAGGTCCCCACTCATGTCCAACTCATGTTCCCCTGCACCCCCACCCCCCAGCACCGTGGGGCACCTGCCAGCAGGCCCCCACTCATGTCCAACTCATGTTCCCCTGCACCCCCACCCCCCAGCACCGTGGGGCACCTGCCAGCAGGCCCCCACTCATGTCCAACTCATGTTCCCCTTCACCCCCACCCCCCAGCACCGTGGGGCACCTGCCAGCAGGCCCCCACTCATGTCCAACTCATGTTCCCCTGCACTCCCCAGCACCGTGGGGCACCTGCCAGCAGGCCCCCACTCATGTCCAACTCATGTTCCCCTGCACTCCCACCCCCCAGCAACGTGGGGCACCTGCCAGCAGGCCCCCACTCATGTCCAACTCATGTTCCCCTGCGCCCCCACCCCCCAGCACCGTGGGGCACCTGCCAGCAGGCCCCCACTCATGTCCAACTCATGTACCCCAGCCCACATGTCATCACAATCTAGATCCCCGGTCCCCATGGTCAGCCTCCAAATGCAAAACACCCACCGAGTATTGCATCCACCCACTCAGAAATGGAAATAACATGATAGAACTGCAATTGCAAGTTTGGAAACGAACACATGTCCCTCACATACACCCAATGGGTGTCAGTGAATCTCCAAACCCGTATCATGATATGCATGAAACCAATGAGATGATACTCCACATTGAAGTTTGATCTAAAAATATGTATTAAAGAAAACAAGAATTGAATCAAAAATAAACTAACAGAAATGGGAATTTAAAAAAAGTAAAAAAAAAAAGCATGTCCATGAAAAAATGCTAGTACCAAAAATCAGAATCCAAAGGAATGGTGTCCAAAGTCACAGTCCAGAAAAGAAAATCCAATGTGAAATTATAATAGAAAGCCATTGCTCCATGGGTAAATGGTAAAAAGAAACGAAAATCCAACAGATGACTATGTACAGGTGAACAAGCCAGGGTCCATGATCCCAACAAAAGAAATGAAACCTATCTAACAACACTACCTAATAAAAAATAACTATATACAAAAATGTGGCCCATTGTCCAAAAGGTCCAAAGAAAAAGCAAAAACAAAGGAAACCTAACACTAACTACATAACTATTTACATGGGCAGCGGGCTAGTCCAACGGCTCACTGGATGTTGTCATGGGCCAGGGCATCATCGAACTCCTGTTCAATGGCTTGGAGGCGGGCATGTTCCCTGGCCCCGAGGTCTCGCAGGGATAAAGCAGTGTCCAGCTCCAACTCCCTGCGAAGACCCTCGAGGCACTTAGCCCGCCTCAGCGCCCTCCGCATGGAGTTCTCCGCCCTGACCATTGTGAGCCATTCCTCCTCTGCCCGCTGCCGCTCCCCACCTATCCGCTGGCCCAACCGCTCCCACATGGAAGCCACTCCCATTCCAGGGTTCTCCTGCCCTCCGGCCGATGCCTGCACCCCTGATGTTGATGGCCCCGAGCCATGATGCCTCCCACGTCGAGCCTGCCGCTGCCTCCGACGCAACTGCCTGTGCCAGCACGACGGCATCCAGGCTGATGGTATCCACCGACGCCGTCGTGCACGGGCCCTGCCCGATGATGCCGTCACATCCTCCATCTGCTGGGGTCCAGTTGCTGGTGTGTCCACCCCTGCTGGACCTCCGACTCCCGACTGTGGCAGGGATGGGATCCCCACCGAGCCGGCTGCATTGGTCGGGGCAGGTCCACAGGGGGCCCCGGTATCATCTGGGCCGGAAGACGGCATGGAGAAAGACTGGTGCATAGTCTCCACAGAGGAGGAGAGGGTCGCCAGATTGGCCGACACATGTAGGAAACCCCTGACCATGGCCGTTCCCAACTGGGCCACGTCGGCACGGTGCTCTCCGTGATGACGTGCATGCTCCTCCCAGGAAGCACGCACCTCATCACGAATTGCACCTGTGCGCAACGCAACACCAATCAGGACCTTCTCCATACGACCAGGGGTCCCCTCGTACGCAGGTGGAGGGGAGTCAGATGACATGGACATCCCCCCTACCTGCGGACGGCCTGGGATGGGGCATCCCTGCTGGTGCATGGTGGTGCAGTCACAGTGTCAGGGACAGTGACATGCACAGGCCCCTACACGGCGACCTGTGCTGCCTCCTGCCCCTGCCCCTGGACTGCAACACTTACACCAGCAGGGATGCCCCCACCAGGCCCCATTTGCGCCTCAGTAGCGGCCTCCTCCTCCTCTGTGGAAACTACCAACCTGGATGGCTCCACCCCGTCTTCCACCATTGCAAGCCCCTGTGGGGGCTCACCCACCCCTTCCGCTGCAGCCGTGGGGCATCCCCGCCGCTTTGCTCCACAGAGCCGTCTCCTTCCTCTTCTTCACGTGGCGCTGTGTAGAGGGAGACATAGAACACAAGCATCAGGGTACTGTACAATGGTCCCCTAGACAGGAAGCAATAGCAGATGAGTGGCACTGTCAAAGATCACTTCCATCATGTCCCTCCACAACACATGGCTCAGTGCAGGTAAAACACATGCGGTAACAGGCATGGCGCATGCTATGGACATTAGCATACATGTCCAAGTTATTCTTTAAACATACACTGTTGTTTTGGAACTCACATGCATCATGTGCCATGCCTATCACATGCACACACTTCACCCTAGTTTCATCAATCTGGCCTCGTACACCACAGACACAGTGTATACAAGGATGACTAGGCTGCATCAGTGAACCGGAACATTGCCACAGACATGTGTCATGCATCCCAGGCATTCACAAGTCACAGACACGCTGGTCAGACACACAGACATGGACAGCATATATATACATGGCATCAGCACCCATCCCTCACCCATGTCCAGGAACAGAGACTGGCATGCTTTCATGTGGCCATTCCGCATAGGGCAACCCATTTTGCATTTGAACACATGCACCAACCGTGTGGTTCACACATTACTGGTCTCACATGCATGACGTCCCTGCACACACACATGCATACATGGGCTATGTCACACATACAGGCAGGTATCAGACAACCAGCACACTGCGACATGCCCTGTCTCACACAGCAATGCTTGGCCACTTACCGCTCAACTCCAGACGGGTCTGCCTCTCAAGGATCTGGCCGTGGAGCGCTGGGCCTACGCGTTCCAGGACCCTCATCTGGATGGTACTCATGCGGCCCCGGCCCCCCTACACGAGGCGTCGGGCCTTCAAGAGGGTCCTGGACCTGCAGTCATCCCAGCGCTTCTTGACATGTTGGTAGTCGCGGACTGCCACCCCCTCCGCGTTGATGGCAGTCACAATGTCCGTCCAGATCCGAGTCCGTCCTTCCTTGTTGGCGCGCTTACTTCCGAAGAGGGCATCATACTGCCCCAGGACTTGCTCCACCAGAACACCAACTTCGGTGGCACTGAAGCTGGTGCCCCTCTGCCTCTCTGGCCGGGGGTTGCCAGTGGTGCCAGATGTAGCAGTGCCCGACATGGCAACCCCAGAGGCAGGAGTGGGTGGGCAACTGGGTCCTGGGGCTGGGCTGTGGAGCGATGGTATCTCAGTCGGGAGTACTCTGTTCCAGCAGGGGTGGACACAGCAAATGGACCCCTGCAGATGGCTGATGTGCAGGCACCAAATGGCAGGGCACGGTGGCAGCAGGCAGGCAGGTAGGCAGGCAGCAGCAGATGGCTCGTGGGAGGCTGCTCGGGGCTCTGGGGGGCAGTAATTCGGCCTTTTGGGCAGGAGCGTGGTCTTCCGTGTGCTTATGCGTGGCCAGCTTGATACAGAGTGATTTGGCACGTGAAAATCCTGCACGTCTGCGTGTAAACTGAGGAAAGGCCCTTAGCGCGTATGCACGTCAGCACGCATATGCAATTTCATTGGACCAAAGGCCCTTAGCGCGTGAGCGCGTCTGTGACGTGAGGCGCGTGGGTGTTTCCCTCATTACACGTGATGACAGAGCACACATGGATTTACACCAATCGCATGTGGAACTTCCTGCGCACCCCAGAAATACACGTACCCAGGCCAATCGCATGTACGCTCACTTCCCTCCGATTACACGCGATGACACTCGGACGTGCAGTTTCATTTAATTGGCCCAAAGGCCACCATGCGCAGCTGTGACGTCACGCGCATGGCCGTAGAGAATGGCGCGTGTAAAAATGAAGAGATACACGTCCGAGTGTCAAAGCGCGTAATTGGTGGAAAAGGCCTCATCGCGTATGCGCGTCTGTGACGTGTGTATAAAAGGTACGTGTAGGACGCCATTTCCTTGTACGTGCTTTGCGTGGAGAGCGAGTGGGTGAAATCTGTACTTCTTGTTGGTTCACACGCGATTTACTTCACGGAATTTCCAGTTCGTACTCCCCGTTACCTCTGACAGTTTTTTCTCTTTTCCTCTTTTCCCTGGGCCTGTTTCCTCAAACAGCTCCCCTACTACTGTTGTCCTGTCTCCTCAGACAGCGTACAATTCTTCTTTTGGCGGGGGTTTTGCAAACGTGCACACGCGCATATTTTTCACGCTTTTGTTCCTGACAGACGGTGAGTCGCGCACGTTTCTAACATCTGTGCTTGCCCCGTGTGTCGCGTACCCCTTCAGAGGTCATTCTAGGCTGCGTGTGACACGCATACGTTCATTCTTGTGTTCCTGGGTGCCACAGCGTAGTGCAGGTTTTTTTTCCCACGCACGTGGTCTAGGAGGGGTTGCGTGCACCTTACTTCCCTTTTTTGGGCTGCCTGTGCGTTGCGTGACCCGTCATCTTTCCCCAGGAGTGACATACAGCCTTGCTAGAGCACTAGGGTACGATTACCATCTGGTACCGAAGCCCTTTGACCCCCAATTGTCCAGGACAATAGTTCACATCAACTCCCATACGCACAATTACATCAGTGCCATGGCTGGGAGGCGAACAAGCCGTAAGGGTGGCAAAGGTGGCCGAGCCCCAAGTGGTGGCCGTGGTGGATCCGGTAGGGGACGTGGCCGTGACTTGCAGGGTGCCCCTAGCCCCCCATGTGTGGAGGAGCAGTCAGGGACACCCATGCCCCCCCCCGGTTGAGGTTACCGTGGCTGACACCATCCATGCTCAGCCCTTGTTGGACCAGCCCACTGTGGAACCAGACCTGGCGCAGGGTGACTCCATGGCTGACTTCCAGGTCAGCAGGTCTAGGCCACGTGCGCCGGTGAACGTTGGTGTCATCAGGCCACGTGGATCAGGGGCAGCTAGGTCATCTGCTGCCCCGCGTAGGCATGCTGGGGAGGCTGCAGGGGCAGCTGCGGCTCCATCCACCCCACCTCTCACACACCCAGCCAGGACAGTGTCGGTCCAAGTCCATCATGCTGACATTCCCCCTGACACCATCACACTTGAGATAATGCCTGCACCAACTCCCATGCTGAGTGTGCAATCCCACGCTCCTGCCCCTAGTGTCCAGAGCGGCGCAGGACACTCCGGATCCCCACCACCTTCCAAGCGGAAGTGGAAGAGTGCTCGTCCAGTAGAGGCTGATGCCCCAGACACGGCTACACAGTCCGGCCCGTCAAGGAAGCCCAGCTTCAATGAGGCCGAACTGAATGCACTTGTAGAGTATGTGTCCGCACATGACCGCAAAATGGTGATTGTTGCAGGATCCAAGACCACACCTGTACAACGTCAGGCACACTGGCAGACCATTGCGGACATCATAAGTGCCCTTGGAATCGTGAGGCGCACAGCTAATGATTGCTACAAGCGCTGGAATGACCTGAAGCGCAGGGCAAAGAATAAGCTGGCCTCAAGTCATACCGCAACTCTAGTGACTCGAGGTGGGTCTCTAGCAGACGACATAGAACTCACTCCACATGAGCAGGTTGCTGGGACCTACGTCACGGAGGAACAGATCCAAGGAGTGGGAGTAGTGGCAGATTACGAGGCATTGTCCGGTGAGTGCACATGCATGTGTGTGTCATCCATGTGCATGTTGTGTGTGGGAGGGCTTCTGTTTGGGTGCCAGGGGAGGGTGTGTGTGCCTGAGTGGTTCGGCTCACCCATGTGCCTCTTCCAAAACATTCTTTGCACCAGCATTTGGGTATAGCAGCATCCCTTCGGCCAACATTAGACATCCAGCCCAACACCACGCCAGTTGCCCTTGGAGTGTCATCTTGCCACTACACTGTTGCTTATTTACCTCTGCTTATTCAGGCAGATTGTTTGCATACCACCACTTTTACTCGGCATTTCTCAGTCCTATTGTCACATGTCTGACATGGCTATGGTACAGTGGACTGGCTCAGTTTCGTGGACATGATTAGTTTGGACATGTCCCTGTGCTATAGGACCATTTTTGAATGGCAGCTGCATGTTAAACATTAGAACCATTACAATGACAATGATCAATCATATGAACAAACTGGACTGAATGAACAATTGGTGACCTCCTCTCCCTCTTCACTTCATGGCTAGGGTACATGCCATCTGTGTGATGGCATGTGTATTTGACCTGCCAATCACTGGCCAATGTGTGATGGCACTGCTAGGCAGCATGCAGCAAATGTGTTCATCTTCCATCTTGGTGTCATCAATGTGTGGCATCTGCCTCCTCATCACACGCAGTGACGGTGCATGCATGGGAGTGTTTTAGTCATGTGGGACATTTGTCAATCAAGTACTGTTTCTGTAGCCTCTCAGCCCTCATTGTGTGCCATGGTGCTAATGCCTGTTTCCATTTGTTTTCTTTTATGTCTTTGCAGGGGAAGACGCACCTGATACTGCTGGGGTTGTGGAGATGGTGCAGACCCAGGGGGGTATGAGGGCCGACCGACCACCAGTGAGGGACGTGGTGTGGTGGTGGGTGAGAACCCACAACTGCTGCAGGTCGTGCTCTCAAGGGGTGTCTCTGGCTGCACCTCCACCGAGCTGTACTCAGGTTTTGATTCGGATGATGAGACCTACGTGCCGTCACAGGTGAGTGTTCCTGGGAGGGATTCTGTTCTGTCTGACCCACCTGCACCAGGGTTAGAATCCTCAATGGGGATGTCAGTGTTGGCAGGTACGCCTTTGGTGGTTACGGATGCAGGGTCACACTCCGCGACATCTGATCCTGTTCCTGGGCCAGCAGATCAGAGGGGGAATGCAGTCCTGCAGCCTCAGGCAGTGCCGGCACAGCAAGGCACAGTTCGCCTTGCCCCAGACAGGTGTGGTGCCTGCCGACGTGGTGGCCGCACGCCACCTGGCAATACCGCATGGGAGCAATCCATTTACGGTATGGCAACCAAACAGGCAGCATCATCAGAGATGATGGCTCAGGCCATGGATAGGGTGGCCACTTCCATTGTCCCCCCCGAGAGGCTGATGGAGCGACTACAGCAGGCAACCGACTCCATCTGCCAGTCACACAGGGAGGACATGTTGGCGTCCAACAGGGACAGGCGGGCGGCACTGGCGACTCTGCAGGAAGCCATCTCCATAGAGTCCCAGGGCCACAGGGAAGCCCTGAGGCTGGAACTCCTTCACCTTAGGACGACTCTTGTTGAACTTGAGGCTTCAACAGACCGAAGGACAGAACAGCAGCTGGAGCGTCTCACCCGTACGCTCTCAGCTGAGATGCAGGCAACTAGGGCGGAGGTCCGGGCATCCCGTGAGTTGTTGGTTGGGGACCTCCGCACACTCATCCTCCAGAACGAGACCTACCACACCCGCATGCTTGCAGCCATGGAGGAACAGACTAGGGCCTTGCGTGGGCTGCCTCCCATAGTGCCACCACCTCCGGATGCAGCTGCACAGGGTGAGAATAGCGACAGCAGTGATACTCCCACAATAGGGTAGCCGTGTGGGCCATGAGCCCATGGAGGTGTTTTTTTTTTCGCAAGATCCACACAGGTGGGTTTTGGTGTGCACCCTGTCCTGGGACCTCCTGGGTGGCCTCTGCAACCCACCCGGGCCCATTAATGGCCATTTTTATTTTATTTATTTATTTATTTATTTATTTATTTATTTATTTATTTATTTTTGGGACCGTGTGCTGCCTTGTGTGGCTCCCGTGGGCATACGCTGCACTGTGGCTGGGCACATGCAGGCTTGTCATGGATTTGGTTCAGATGCTTGGGTTTTTGTCACACACACCCCTCCTGCTTCCCGTTTCCATGGGCTTGCAAAGGGTGTGCCCAAGTGACATTGACGTACATGGTGACATTGGACTCCCATGAGCTGTGTGGGCAGTCTGTAGTCAATACTGTGTATACATTCATAGTGTATATTGTTGTTGTATTGTACACTGCGTGGTGTATTCATATGTTCCTCTGCATCAATCTCATCCTCCATATTTGCAGGTCCATTCCTCATGTCTTCACAATGTGGTCCACCTTGGAACTGGAGTCCATGTTGTAAGCAGTGCACCTACACTCTTGCGTGGCGCCAACACTGTATACTTGCAAGTGTTCGGAGGGCTGTCATCATCAGGTGGTGAGGCTAGCTAATTTTTAAGTCTGTAATGTCATGTTTAAGGTGGGTTGGAGGTTGTGTAGGTGATTGGTATTATTGGTAAGTATTTGGTAATGTGGGCTGTAGGTCCTGCATTACTGTGAGCATTTCATGTGTATACAGGTTTCCATTCGGGACACTGTAGCTGCTGACACTTGGGGCATGTTGTGGGGATTAATTTCTTTCCTCTCACATTGCATGACATGCCATGGTGTGTTGTGTGGCCATGCAGTGGAGGGGGTGGGTGACATGGCACTGTTTTCATGTAGTATTTTGCAAGTGGGTATTCATTTATGCAGCATGGAAGTGTATTTTCATGACACTGCATTGGTGGTGTTTGTGTAGGTAGGGATGCACACATTGTGACACTTCCACATGAACAATCGCAGGCTGCTATGGTTCTGACAGTTGACAGTCCCTTTGTTCGTCTTAATTGTCAGGCCGAGTCATCATTGCTAATCAGATGGTATGTGCCAGGCCTGTGTGCACTCCACTGGGGTGTGATTTCTATGTGAAGTAATTAGCCACCAGCTGCGTACGGGCTGCCTCACCCCGTGCCCTCTCCCCTCCCATGCGCAGCCGGCGTGCATGTGGTTGGGGATGTGGGGGCACCACCATGTCCACGGCCAGGCCCCGGCGTGTTGCAACATTGTGCAGGACACATGCTGCCACTATGATCCTGCACACTACTGGGGGCGCATATAACAGCTGCCCGCCAGACCGGTCAGGGGAGCGAAAGCGTGACTTGACCACTCCGAATGTGCGCTCCACTATGCCCCGGGTTGCCATATGGGCTGTGTTGTATCTTACCTCTGGAGGCGTGATGGGGTTCCGAATTGGCGTCATCATGTGGGTGCTCAGAGGGTAGGCACTGTCCCCTGGTGAGGAGGTGATGGGTATCATTAGTGGGGTAGTGACATTACTCTGCATCTTACATGCATACATGTGCAGTGGCATTCATACTCACCAAGCAGCCATGTATCACCATGCCGCCCAGCTTCGAGGTCCCGGCTTAGGGTAGATATTCGGTAAATGAAGCTGTCGTGGGTGGACCCTGGATAGTTTGCATATACAAAGGTGATGATTCCCTTAGCATTACATACTACCTGCACGATGATGGAAAGCCAGTGCTTGCGGTTCCTATAGATGTGCTCAGATGCCTTGGGGGTACGTAGTGCCACATCGGTGCATTCAATGGCACCTAGCACTTTTGGAAATTGTGCCACACCGTAGAAATCGAGGGTGGCAGCCTGCCTTTCTGCAGGTGTCCTGGGCAGGTATATGTGCCTACGGACTGATGGGCGTGCAGTGATGATGTTCAAGACCTGGTGTAGGCAGCGTGACTGCGTGGCCTGTGACACCCCACCCACTATGGCACTTGTCCGCTGAAATGATCCTGTGGCCAAGAAGTGCAGTACATTGAGGACCTTCTCCAGGGGGCTGAGTGCTTGGGAGCACAGGGTGGGTGATGTGAGGTCATCCTCCCACTCACTGACCAGGTCAAGTATCATGTGTGGGGGAAACCTGTACCTCCCATACACCTGGTCATTAGGCATCCCAAAAAGGCTGGTTCTGGGAGTGAAAATTCGGGCCCTCACTATCCTCCTCCTCCTCCTTTGGTAACCCACGGCCACAGCTGCTAGGAATGGTATATTCATCCTGGCGTATGAGCTTGTTTGTGGTTTTCGCGCACTTTTATGCTGCGCGGGTCGACGTATGCCTGCTTCATGCTGGCGTACGTGTGTCAGGATTGGACACTTTTTCGGCACGTCGTAGGCGAACGTGTGAATCTTCCCGCCCACACCAGGAATACACGTAGCATGCTCTCACAGGCACAGTCACGGGTAAATATTCCCGCCCACCCCTGGAATACATGTGACCCACTCTCGCAGGCCCAATCACGTGTGGAAGTTCACGCGCACCCACAGTAATACACGTAACCAGGCAAATCGCGTGTGGAAGTTCACGCGCACCCACAGTAATACACGTACCCAGGCAAATCGCGTGTGGAAGTTCACGCGCACCCCGAAGTACACGTACAATCGCGTGTGGAACTTCACGCGCACCACGAAGTACACGTACGCAGGCAAATTGCACGGCTGGGGGGTGGGGGTGGTGGGAGACATGAGTGGGGGCCTGGTGGAGGCTGCCCCTGGTGGCTGGGGGGTGGGGGTGGTGGTAGACATGAGTGGGGGCCTGGTGGAGGCTGCCCCTGCACTGCTGGGGGGTGGGGGTGGTGGTAGACATGGGTGGGGGCCTGGTGGAGGCTGCCCCTGGTGGCTGGGGGGTGGGGGTGGTGGTAGACATGGGTGGGGGCCTGGTGTAGGCTGCCCCTGCACTGCTGGGGGGTGGGGGTGGTGGGAGACATGAGTGGGGGCCTGATGGTATCTGCCCCTGGTGGCTGGGGGGTGGGGGTGGTGGGAGACATGAGTGGGGGCCTGGTGGAGGCTGCCCCTGCACTGCTGGGGGGTGGGGGTGGTGGGAGACATGAGTGGGGGCCTGTTGGAGGCTGCCCCTGCACTGCTGGGGGGTGGGGAGGTGGGAGACATGAGTGGGGGCCTGGTGGAGGCTGCCCCTGGTGGCTGGGGGGTGGGGGTGGTGGTAGACATGGGTGGGGGCCTGGTGGAGGCTGCCCCTGCACTGCTATGGGGTGGGGGTGGTGGTAGACATGGGTGGGGGCCTGGTGGAGGCTGTTCCTGGTGGCTGGAGGGTGGGGGTCCAGGGGGACATGAGTGGGGGCCTGGTTGAGGCTGCCCCTGGTGGCTGGGGGGTGGGGGTGCAGGGGGACATGAGTGGGGGCCTGTTGGAGGCTGCCCCTGCACTGCTGGGGGGTGGGGGTGGTGGGAGACATGGGTGGGGGCCTGGTGGAGGCTGCCCCTGGTGGCTGGGGGGTGGGGGTGGTGGTAGACATGGGTGGGGGCCTGGTGGAGGCTGCCCCTGCACTGCTGGGGGGTGGGGGTGGTGGTAGACATGGGCGGGGGCCTGGTGGAGGCTGCACCTGGTGGCTGGGGGGTGGGGGCGCAGGGGAACATGAGTGGGGGCCTGGTGGAGGCTGCCCCTGCACTGCTGGGGGGTGGGGGTGGTGGGAGACATGAGTGGGGGCCTGCTGGAGGCTGCCCCTGGTGGCTGGGGGGTGGGGTGGTGGTAGACATGGGTGGGGGCCTGGTGGAGGCTGCCCCTGCACTGCTGGGGGGTGGGGGTGGTGGGAGACATGAGTGGGGGCCTGGTGGAGGCTGGCCCTGGTGGCTGGGGGGTGGGGGTGGTGGTAGACATGGGTGGGGGCCTGGTGGAGGCTGCCCCTGCACTGCTGGGGGGTGGGGGTGGTGGGAGACATGAGTGGGGGCCTGGTGGAGGCTGCCCCTGGTGGCTGGGAGGTGGGGGTGGTGGTAGACATGGGTGGGGGCCTGGTGGAGGCTGCCCCTGCACTGCTGGGGGTGGGGGTGGTGGGAGACATGAGTGGGGGCCTGATGGTATCTGCCCCTGGTGGCTGGGGGGTGGGGGTGGTGGGAGACATGAGTGGGGGCCTGGTGGAGGCTGCCCCTGGTGGCTGGGGGGTGGGGGTGGTGGTAGACATGGGTGGGGGCCTGGTGGAGGCTGCCCCTGCACTGCTGGGGGGTGGGGGTGCAGGGGGACATGCGTGGGGGCCTGGTGGAGGCTGCCCCTGGTGGCTGGGGGGTGGGGGTGGAGGTAGACATGGGTGGGGGCCTGGTGGAGGCTGCCCCTGCACTGCTGGGGGGTTGGTGTGCAGGGGTACATGAGTGGGGGCCTGGTGGAGGCTGACCCTGCACTGCTGGGGGGTGGGGGTGCAGGGGGACATGAGTGGGGGCCTGGTGGAGGCTGCCCCTGGTGGCTGGGGCTGGGGGTGGTGGTAGACATGGGTGGGGGCCTGGTGGAGGCTGCCCCTGCTCTGCTGGGGGGTGGGGGTGGTGGGAGACATGAGTGGGGGCCTGGTGGAGGCTGACCCTGCACTGCTGGGGGGTGGGGGTGGTGGGAGACATGAGTGGGGGCCTGGTGGAGGCTGCCCCTGGTGGCTGGGGGTGGGGGTGGTGGTAGACATTGGTGGGGGCCTGGTGGAGGCTGCCCCTGCAGTGCTGGAGGGTGGGGGTGGTGGTAGACATGGGTGGGGGCCTGGTGGAGGCTGCCCCTGGTGGCTGGGGGGTGGGGGTGCAGGGGGACATGAGTGGGGGCCTGGTGGAGGCTGCACCTGCACTGCTGGGGGGTGGGGTGGTGGGAGACATGAGTGGGGGCCTGGTGGAGGCTGCCCCTGGTGGCTGGGGGGTGGGGGTGGTGGGAGACATGGGTGGGGGCCTGGTGGAGGCTGCCCCTGGTGGATGGGGGTGGGGGTGGTGGTAGACATGGGTGAGGGCCTGGTGGAGGCTGCCCCTGCACTGCTGGGGGTGGGGGTGGTGGGAGACATGAGTGGGGGCCTGATGGTATCTGCCCCAGGTGGCTGGGGGGTGGGGGTGGTGGGAGACATGAGTGGGGGCCTGGTGGAGGCTGCCCTTGGTGGCTGGGGGGTGGGAGTGGTGGTAGACATGAGTGGGGGCCTGGTGGAATCTGCCCCTGGTGGCTGGGGGGTGGGGGTGGTGGTAGACATGGATGGGGGCCTGTTGGAGGCTGCCCCTGCACTGCTGGGGGGTGGGGGTGGTGGGAGACATGAGTGGGGGCCTGGTGGAGGCTGCCCCTGGTGGCTGGGGGGTGGGGGTGGTGGTAGACATGAGTGGGGGCCTGGTGGAGGCTGCCCCTGCACTGCTGGGGGGTTGGTGTGCAGGGGGACATGAGTGGGGGCCTGGTGGAGGCTGCCCCTGCACTGCTGGGGGGTGGGGGTGCAGGGGGACATGAGTGGGGGCCTGGTGGAGGCTGCCCCTGGTGGCTGGGGGGTGGGGGTGCAGGGGGACATGAGTGGGGGCCTGGTGGAGGCTGCCCCTGCACTGCTGGGGGGTGGGGGTGGTGGTAGACATGGGTGGGGGCCTGGTGGAGGCTGCCCCTGCACTGTTGGGGGGTGGGGGTGGTGGGAGACATGAGTGGGGGCCTGGTGGAGGCAGACCCTCCACTGCTGGGGGGTGGGGGTGGTGGGAGACATGAGTGGGGGCCTGGTGGAGGCTGCCCCTGGTGGCTGGGGGGTGGGGGTGGTGGTAGACATGGGTGGGGGCCTGGTGGAGGCTGCCCCTGCACTGCTGGTGGGTGGGGTGGTGGGAGACATGGGTGGGGGCCTGGTGGAATCTGCCCCTGGTGGCTGGGGGGTGGGGGTGCAGGGGGACATGAGTGGGGGCCTCGTGGAGGCTGCCCCTGCACTGCTGGGGGGTGGGGTTGGTGGTAGAAATGGGTGGGGGCCTGGTGGAGGCTGCCCCTGGTGGCTGGGAGGTGGGGGTGGTGGTAGACATGGGTGGGGGCCTGGTGGAGGCTGCCCCTGCACTGCTGGGGGGTGGGGTGGTGGTAGACATGGGTGGGGGTCTGGTGGAGGCTGCCCCTGCACTGCTGGGGGGTGGGGGTGCAGGGGGACATGAGTGGGGGCCTGGTGGAGGCTGCACCTGCACTGCTGGGGGGTGGGGGTGGTGGGATACATGAGTGGGGGCCTGGTGGAGGCTGCCCCTGGTGGCTGGGGGGTGGGGCTGGTGGGAGACATGGTTGGGGGCCTGGTGGAGGCTGCCCCTGGTGGCTGGGGGTTGGGGGTGGTGGTAGACATGGGTGGGGGCCTGGTGGAGGCTGCCCCTGCACTGCTGGGGGGTGGGGGTGGTGGGAGACATGAGTGGGGGCCTGATGGTATCTGCCCCTGATGGCTGGGGGGTGGGGGTGGTGGGAGACATGAGTGGGGGCCTGGTGGAGGCTGCCCCTGGTGGCTGGGGGGTGGGGGTGCAGTGGGACATGAGTGGGGGCCTGGTGGAGGCTGCCCCTGCACTGCTATGGGGTGGGGGTGGTGGTAGACATGGGTGGGGGCCTGGTGGAGGCTGCCCCTGGTGGCTGGAGGGTGGGGGTCCAGGGGGACATGAGTGGGTGCCTGGTTGAGGCTGCCCCTGGTGGCTGGGGGGTGGGGGTGCAGGGGGACATGAGTGGGGGCCTGTTGGAGGCTGCCCCTGCACTGCTGGGGGGTGGGGGTGGTGGGAGACATGGGTGGGGGCCTGGTGGAGGCTGCCCCTGGTGGCTGGGGGGTGGGGGTGGTGGTAGACATGGGTGGGGGCCTGGTGGAGGCTGCCCCTGCACTGCTGGGGGGTGGGGGTGGTGGTAGACATGGGTGGGGGCCTGGTGGAGGCTGCCCCTGGTGGCTGGGGGGTGGGGGCGCAGGGGAACATGAGTGGGGGCCTGGTGGAGGCTGCCCCTGCACTGCTGGGGGGTGGGGGTGGTGGGAGACATGAGTGGGGGCCTGGTGGAGACTGCCCCTGGTGGCTGGGGGGTGGGGTGGTGGTAGACATGGGTGGGGGCCTGGTGGAGGCTGCCCCTGCACTGCTGGGGGGTGGGGGTGGTGGGAGACATGAGTGGGGGCCTGGTGGAGGCTGGCCCTGGTGGCTGGGGGGTGGGGGTGGTGGTAGACATGGGTGGGGGCCTGGTGGAGGCTGCCCCTGCACTGCTGGGGGGTGGGGGTGGTGGGAGACATGAGTGGGGGCCTGGTGGAGGCTTCCCCTGGTGGCTTGGAGGTGGGGGTGGTGGTAGACATGGGTGGGGGCCTGGTGGAGGCTGCCCCTGCACTGCTGGGGGTGGGGGTGGTGGGAGACATGAGTGGGGGCCTGATGGTATCTGCCCCTGGTGGCTGGGGGGTGGGGGTGGTGGGAGACATGAGTGGGGGCCTGGTGGAGGCTGCCCCTGGTGGCTGGGGGGTGGGGGTGGTGGTAGACATGAGTGGCGGCCTGGTGGAGGCTGCCCCTGCACTGCTGGGGGGTGGGGGTGCAGGGGGACATGCGTGGGGGCCTGGTGGAGGCTGCCCCTGGTGGCTGGGGGGTGGGGGGGGAGGTAGACATGGGTGGGGGCCTGGTGGAGGCTGCCCCTGCACTGCTGGGGGGTTGGTGTGCAGGGGTACATGAGTGGGGGCCTGGTGGAGGCTGACCCTGCACTGCTGGGGGGTGGGGGTGCAGGGGGACATGAGTGGGGGCCTGGTGGAGGCTGCCCCTGGTGGCTGGGGGGTGGGGGTGGTGGTAGACATGGGTGGGGGCCTGGTGGAGGCTGCCCCTGCACTGCTGGGGGGTGGGGGTGGTGGGAGACATGAGTGGGGGCCTGGTGGAGGCTGACCCTGCACTGCTGGGGGGTGGGGGTGGTGGGAGACATGAGTGGGGGCCTGGTGGAGGCTGCCCCTGGTGGCTGGGGGTGGGGGTGGTGGTAGACATTGGTGGGGGCCTGGTGGAGGCTGCCCCTGCAGTGCTGGAGGGTGGGGGTGGTGGTAGACATGGGTGGGGGCCTGGTGGAGGCTGCCCCTGGTGGCTGGGGGGGGGGGTGCAGGGGGGCATGAGTGGGGGCCTGGTGGAGGCTGCACCTGCACTGCTGGGGGGTGGGGGTGGTGGGAGACATGAGTGGGGGCCTGGTGGAGGCTGCCCCTGGTGGCTGGGGGGTGGGGGTGGTGGGAGACATGGGTGGGGGCCTGGTGGAGGCTGCCCCTGGTGGATGGGGGTGGGGGTGGTGGTAGACATGGGTGAGGGCCTGGTGGAGGCTGCCCCTGCACTGCTGGGGGTGGGGGTGGTGGGAGACATGAGTGGGGGCCTGATGGTATCTGCCCCAGGTGGCTGGGGGGTGGGGGTGGTGGGAGACATGAGTGGGGGCCTGGTGGAGGCTGCCCTTGGTGGCTGGGGGGTGGGAGTGGTGGTAGACATGAGTGGGGGCCTGGTGGAATCTGCCCCTGGTGGCTGGGGGGTGGGGGTGGTGGTAGACATGGATGGGGGTCTGTTGGAGGCTGCCCCTGCACTGCTGGGGGGTGGGGGTGGTGGGAGACATGAGTGGGGGCCTGGTGGAGGCTGCCCCTGGTGGCTGGGGGGTGGGGGTGGTGGTAGACATGAGTGGGGGCCTGGTGGAGGCTGCCCCTGCACTGCTGGGGGGTTGGTGTGCAGGGGGACATGAGTGGGGGCCTGGTGGAGGCTGCCCCTGCACTGCTGGGGGGTGGGGGTGCAGGGGGACATGAGTGGGGGCCTGGTGGAGGCTGCCCCTGGTGGCTGGGGGGTGGGGGTGCAGGGGGACATGAGTGGGGGCCTGGTGGAGGCTGCCCCTGCACTGCTGGGGGGTGGGGGTGGTGGTAGACATGGGTGGGGGCCTGGTGGAGGCTGCCCCTGCACTGTTGGGGGGTGGGGGTGGTGGGAGACATGAGTGGGGGCCTGGTGGAGGCAGACCCTGCACTGCTGGGGGGTGGGGGTGGTGGGAGACATGAGTGGGGGCCTGGTGGAGGCTGCCCCTGGTGGCCGGGGGGTGGGGGTGGTGGTAGACATGGGTGGGGGCCTGGTGGAGGCTGCCCCTGCACTGCTGGTGGGTGGGGTGGTGGGAGACATGGGTGGGGGCCTGGTGGAATCTGCCCCTGGGGGGTGGGGGTGCAGGGGGACATGAGTGGGGGCCTCGTGGAGGCTGCCCCTGCACTGCTGGGGGGTGGGGTTGGTGGTAGAAATGGGTGGGGGCCTGGTGGAGGCTGCCCCTGGTGGCTGGGAGGTGGGGGTGGTGGTAGACATGGGTGGGGGCCTGGTGGAGGCTGCCCCTGCACTGCTGGGGGGTGGGGTGGTGGTAGACATGGGTGGGGGTCTGGTGGAGGCTGCCCCTGCACTGCTGGGGGGTGGGAGTGCAGGGGGACATGAGTGGGGGCCTGGTGGAGGCTGCACCTGCACTGCTGGGGGGTGGGGTGGTGGGATACATGAGTGGGGGCCTGGTGGAGGCTGCCCCTGGTGGCTGGGGGGTGGGGGTGGTGGGAGACATGGGTGGGGGCCTGGTGGAGGCTGCCCCTGGTGGCTGGGGGTTGGGGGTGGTGGTAGACATGGGTGGGGGCCTGGTGGAGGCTGCCCCTGCACTGCTGGGGGGTGGGGGTGGAGGGAGACATGAGTGGGGGCCTGATGGTATCTGCCCCTGATGGCTGGGGGGTGGGGGTGGTGGGAGACATGAGTGGGGGCCTGGTGGAGGCTGCCCCTGGTGGCTGGGGGGTGGGGGTGCAGGGGGACATGAGTGGGGGCCTGGTGGAGGCTGCCCCTGCACTGCTGGGGGGTTGGTGTGCAGGGGGACATGAGTGGGGGCCTCGTGGAGGCTGCCCCTGCACTGCTGGGGGGTGGGGTTGGTGGTAGAAATGGGTGGGGGCCTGGTGGAGGCTGCCCCTGGTGGCTAGGAGGTGGGGGTGGTGGTAGACATG
Source organism: Ambystoma mexicanum (assembly GCF_040938575.1). Taxonomy (NCBI): domain Eukaryota; kingdom Metazoa; phylum Chordata; class Amphibia; order Caudata; family Ambystomatidae; genus Ambystoma; species Ambystoma mexicanum. Next base: position 331,638,887 of record NC_090933.1, on the reverse strand, counting down.
GGTGGGGGCCTGGTGGAGGCTGCCCCTGCACTGCTGGGGGGTGGGGTGGTGGTAGACATGGGTGGGGGTCTGGTGGAGGCTGCCCCTGCACTGCTGGGGGGTGGGAGTGCAGGGGGACATGAGTGGGGGCCTGGTGGAGGCTGCACCTGCACTGCTGGGGGGTGGGGTGGTGGGATACATGAGTGGGGGCCTGGTGGAGGCTGCCCCTGGTGGCTGGGGGGTGGGGGTGGTGGGAGACATGGGTGGGGGCCTGGTGGAGGCTGCCCTGGTGGCTGGGGGTTGGGGGTGGTGGTAGACATGGGTGGGGGCCTGGTGGAGGCTGCCCCTGCACTGCTGGGGGGTGGGGGTGGAGGGAGACATGAGTGGGGGCCTGATGGTATCTGCCCCTGATGGCTGGGGGGTGGGGGTGGTGGGAGACATGAGTGGGGGCCTGGTGGAGGCTGCCCCTGGTGGCTGGGGGGTGGGGGTGCAGGGGGACATGAGTGGGGGCCTGGTGGAGGCTGCCCCTGCACTGCTATGGGGTGGGGGTGGTGGTAGACATGGGTGGGGGCCTGGTGGAGGCTGCCCCTGGTGGCTGGAGGGTGGGGGTCCAGGGGGACATGAATGGGGGCCTGGTTGAGGCTGCCCCTGGTGGCTGGGGGGTGGGGGTGCAGGGGGACATGAGTGGGGGCCTGTTGGAGGCTGCCCCTGCACTGCTGTGGGGTGGGGGTGGTGGGAGACATGGGTGGGGGCCTGGTGGAGGCTGCCCCTGCACTGCTGGGGGGTGGGGGTGCTGGTAGACATGGGTGGGGGCCTGGTGGAGGCTGCTCCTGGTGGCTGGGGGGTGGGGGCGCAGGGGAACATGAGTGGGGGCCTGGTGGAGGCTGCCCCTGCACTGCTGGGGGGTGGGGGTGGTGGGAGACATGAGTGGGGGCCTGGTGGAGGCTGCCCCTGGTGGCTGGGGGGTGGGGTGGTGGTAGACATGGGTGGGGGCCTGGTGGAGGCTGCCCCTGCACTGCTGGGGGGTGGGGGTGGTGGGAGACATGAGTGGGGGCCTGGTGGAGGCTGGCCCTGGTGGCTGGGGGGTGGGGGTGGTGGTAGACATGGGTGGGGGCCTGGTGGAGGCTTCCCCTGCACTGCTGGGGGGTGGGGGTGGTGGGAGACATGAGTGGGGGCCTGGTGGAGGCTGCCCCTGGTGGCTGGGAGGTGGGGGTGGTGGTAGACATGGGTGGGGGCCTGGTGGAGGCTGCCCCTGCACTGCTGGGGGTGGGGGTGGGGGGAGACATGAGTGGGGGCCTGATGGTATCTGCCCCTGGTGGCTGGGGGGTGGGGGTGGTGGGAGACATGAGTGGGGGCCTGGTGGAGGCTGCCCCTGGTGGCTGGGGGGTGGGGGTGGTGGTAGACATGAGTGGGGGCCTGGTGGAGGCTGCCCCTGCACTGCTGGGGGGTGGGGGTGCAGGGGGACATGCGTGGGGGCCTGGTGGAGGCTGCCCCTGGTGGCTGGGGGGTGGGGGTGGAGGTAGACATGGGTGGGGGCCTGGTGGAGGCTGCCCCTGCACTGCTGGGGGGTTGGTGTGCAGGGGTACATGAGTGGGGGCCTGGTGGAGGCTGACCCTGCACTGCTGGGGGGTGGGGGTGCAGGGGGACATGAGTGGGGGCCTGGTAGAGGCTGCCCCTGGTGGCTGGGGGGTGGGGGTGGTGGTAGACATGGGTGGGGGCCTGGTGGAGGCTGCCCCTGCACTGCTGGGGGGTGGGGGTGGTGGGAGACATGAGTGGGGGCCTGGTGGAGGCTGACCCTGCACTGCTGGGGGGTGGGGGTGGTGGGAGACATGAGTGGGGGCCTGGTGGAGGCTGCCCCTGGTGGCTGGGGGTGGGGGTGGTGGTAGACATTGGTGGGGGCCTGGTGGAGGCTGCCCCTGCAGTGCTGGAGGGTGGGGGTGGTGGTAGACATGGGTGGGGGCCTGGTGGAGGCTGCCCCTGGTGGCTGGGGGGTGGGGGTGCAGGGGGACATGAGTGGGGGCCTGGTGGAGGCTGCACCTGCACTGCTGGGGGGTGGGGGTGGTGGGAGACATGAGTGGGGGCCTGGTGGAGGCTGCCCCTGGTGGCTGGGGGGTGGGGGTGGTGGGAGACATGGGTGGGGGCCTGGTGGAGGCTGCCCCTGGTGGATGGGGGTGGGGGTGGTGGTAGACATGCGTGAGGGCCTGGTGGAGGCTGCCCCTGCACTGCTGGGGGTGGGGGTGGTGGGAGACATGAGTGGGGGCCTGATGGTATCTGCCCCAGGTGGCTGGGGGGTGGGGGTGGTGGGAGACATGAGTGGGGGCCTGGTGGAGGCTGCCCTTGGTGGCTGGGGGGTGGGAGTGGTGGTAGACATGAGTGGGGGCCTGGTGGAATCTGCCCCTGGTGGCTGGGGGGTGGGGGTGGTGGTAGACATGGATGGGGGCCTGTTGGAGGCTGCCCCTGCACTGCTGGGGGGTGGGGGTGGTGGGAGACATGAGTGGGGGCCTGGTGGAGGCTGCCCCTGGTGGCTGGGGGGTGGGGGTGGTGGTAGACATGAGTGGGGGCCTGGTGGAGGCTGCCCCTGCACTGCTGGGGGGTTGGTGTGCAGGGGGACATGAGTGGGGGACTGGTGGAGGCTGCCCCTGCACTGCTGGGGGGTGGGGGTGCAGGGGGACATGAGTGGGGGGCTGGTGGAGGCTGCCCCTGGTGGCTGGGGGGTGGGGGTGCAGGGGGACATGAGTGGGGGCCTGGTGGAGGCTGCCCCTGCACTGCTGGGGGGTGGGGGTGGTGGTAGACATGGGTGGGGGCCTGGTGGAGGCTGCCCCTGCACTGTTGGGGGGTGGGGGTGGTGAGAGACATGAGTGGGGGCCTGGTGGAGGCAGACCCTGCACTGCTGGGGGGTGGGGGTGGTGGGAGACATGAGTGGGGGCCTGGTGGGGCTGCCCCTGGTGGCTGGGGGTGGGGGTGGTGGTAGACATGGGTGGGGGCCTGGTGGAGGCTGCCCCTGCACTGCTGGTGGGTGGGGTGGTGGGAGACATGGGTGGGGGCCTGGTGGAATCTGCCCCTGGTGGCTGGGGGGTGGGGGTGCAGGGGGACATGAGTGGGGGCCTCGTGGAGGCTGCCCCTGCACTGCTGGGGGGTGGGGTTGGTGGTAGAAATGGGTGGGGGCCTGGTGGAGGCTGCCCCTGGTGGCTGGGAGGTGGGGGTGGTGGTAGACATGGGTGGGGGCCTGGTGGAGGCTGCCCCTGCACTGCTGGGGGGTGGGGTGGTGGTAGACATGGGTGGGGGTCTGGTGGAGGCTGCCCCTGCACTGCTGGGGGGTGGGGGTGCAGGGGGACATGAGTGGGGGCCTGGTGGAGGCTGCACCTGCACTGCTGGGGGGTGGGGGTGGTGGGATACATGAGTGGGGGCCTGGTGGAGGCTGCCCCTGGTGGCTGGGTGGTGGGGGTGGTGGGAGACATGGGTGGGGGCCTGGTGGAGGCTGCCCCTGGTGGCTGGGGGTTGGGGGTGGTGGTAGACATGGGTGGGGGCCTGGTGGAGGCTGCCCCTGCACTGCTGGGGGGTGGGGGTGGTGGGAGACATGAGTGGGGGCCTGATGGTATCTGCCCCTGATGGCTGGGGGGTGGGGGTGGTGGGAGACATGAGTGGGGGCCTGGTGGAGGCTGCCCCTGGTGGCTGGGGGGTGGGGGTGCAGGGGGACATGAGTGGGGGCCTGGTGGAGGCTGCCCCTGCACTGCTGGGGGGTAGGGGTAGTGGTAGACATGGGTGGGGGCCTGGTGGAGTCTGCCCCTGCACTGCTGGGGGGTGGGGGTGGTGGGAGACATGAGTGGGGGCCTGGTGGAGGCAGACCCTGCACTGCTGGGGGGTGGGGGTGGTGGGAGACATGAGTGGGGGCCTGGTGGAGGCTGCCCCTGGTGGCTGGGGGGTGGGGGTGGTGGTAGACATGGGTGGGGGCCTGGTGGAGGCTGCCCCTGCACTGCTGGGGGGTGGGGTGGTGGGAGACATGAGTGGGGGCCTGGTGGAATCCGCCCCTGGTGGCTGCGGGGTGGGGGTGCAGGGGGACATGAGTGGGGGCCTGGTGGAGTCTGCCCCTGCACTGCTGGGGGGTGGGGGTGGTGGGAGACATGAGTGGGGGCCTGGTGGAGGCAGACCCTGCACTGCTGGGGGGTGGGGGTGGTGGGAGACATGAGTGGGGGCCTGGTGGAGGCTGCCCCTGGTGGCTGGGGGGTGGGGGTGGTGGTAGACATGGGTGGGGGCCTTGTGGAGGCTGCCCCTGCACTGCTGGGGGGTGGGGTGGTGGGAGACATGAGTGGGGGCCTGGTGGAATCCGCCCCTGGTGGCTGCGGGGTGGGGGTGCAGGGGGACATGGTTGGGGGTCTGGTGGAGGCTGCCCCTGCACTGCTGTGGGGTGGGGGTGCAGGGGGACATGAGTGGGGGCCTGGTGGAGGCTGCACCTGCACTGCTGGGGGGTGGGGGTGGTGGGATACATGAGTGGGGGCCTGGTGGAGGCTGCCCCTGGTGGCTGGGGGGTGGGGGTGGTGGGAGACATGGGTGGAGGCCTGGTGGAGGCTGCCTCTGGTGGCTGGGGGTTGGGGGTGGTGGTAGACATGGGTGGGGGCCTGGTGGAGGCTGCCCCTGCACTGCTGGGGGGTGGGGGTGGTGGGAGACATGAGTGGGGGCCTGATGGTATCTGCCCTGCACTGCTAAGGGGTGGGGTGGTGGTAGACATGGTTCGGGGTCTGGTGGAGGCTGCCCCTGCACTGCTGGGGGGTGGGGGTGCAGGGGGACATGAGTGGGGGCCTGGTGGAGGCTGCCCCTGCACTGCTGGGGGGTGGGGGTGGTGGGATACATGAGTGGGGGCCTGGTGGAGGCTGCCCCTGGTGGCTGGGGGGTGGGGGTGGTGGGAGACATGGGTGGAGGCCTGGTGGAGGCTGCCTCTGGTGGCTGGGGGTTGGGGGTGGTGGTAGACATGGGTGGGGGCCTGGTGGAGGCTGCCCCTGCACTGCTGGGGGGTGGGGGTGGTGGGAGACATGGGTGGGGGCCTGGTGGAGGCTGCCCCTGCACTGCTAAGGGGTGGGGTGGTGGTAGACATGGTTGGGGGTCTGGTGGAGGCTGCCCCTGCACTGCTGGGGGGTGGGGGTGCAGGGGGACATGAGTGGGGGCCTGGTGGAGGCTGCCCCTGCACTGCTGGGGGGTGGGGGTGCAGGGGGACATGAGTGGGGGCCTGGTGGAGGCTGCCCCTGGTGGCTGGGGGGTGGGGGTGCAGGGGGACATGAGTGGGGGCCTGGTGGAGGCTGCCTCTGCACTGCTGGGGGGTGGGGTGGTGGTAGACATGGGTGGGGGCCTGGTGGAGGCTGCCCCTGGTGGCTGGGGGGTGGGGGTGGTGGTAGACATGGGTGGGGGCCTGGTGGAGGCTGCCCCTGCACTGCTGGGGGGTGGGGGTGGTGGGACACATGAGTGGGGGCCCGGTGGAGGCTGACCCTGCACTGCTGGGGGGTGGGGGTGGTGGGAGACATGAGTGGGGGCCTGGTGGAGGCTGCCCTGGTGGCTGGGGGGTGGGGGTGGTGGTAGACATGGGTGGGGGCCTGGTGGAGGCTGCCCCTGCACTGCTGGGGGTGGGGGTGGTGGTAGACATGGGTGGGGGCCTGGTGGAGGCTGCCCCTGGTGGCTGGGGGGTGGGGGTGCAGGGGGACATGAGTGGGGGCCTGGTGGAGGCTGCACCTGCACTGCTGGGGGGGTGGGGGGTGGTGGGAGCATGACTGGGGGCCTGGTGGAGGCTGCCCCTGGTGGCTGGGGGGTGGGGGTTGGTGGGAGACATGGGTGGGGGCCTGGTGGAGGCTGCCCCTGGTGGCTGGGGGGTTGGTGTGCAGGGGGACATGAGTGGGGGCCTGGTGGAGGCTGCCCTTGGTGGCTGGGGGGTGGGGGTGGTGGTAGACATGAGTGGGGGCCTGGTGGAATCTGCCCCTGGTGGCTGGGGGTGGGGGTGGTGGTAGACATGGATGGGGGCCTGTTGGAGGCGGCCCCTGCACTGCTGGGGGGTGGGGGTGGTGGAAGACATGAGTGGGGGCCTGGTGGAGGCGGCCCCTGCACTGCTGGGGCGTGGGGGTGGTGGGAGACATGAGTGGGGGCCTGATGGTATCTGCCCTGATGGCTGGGGGGTGGGGGTGGTGGGAGACATGAGTGGGGCCTGGTGGAGGCTGCCCCTGGTGGCTGGGGGGTGGGGGTGGTGGTAGACATGAGTGGGGGCCTGGTGGAATCTGCCCCTGGTGGCTGGGGGGTGGTGGTAGACATGGATGGGGGCCTGTTGGAGGCGGCCCCTGCACTGCTGGGGGGTGGGGGTGGTGGGAGACATGAGTGGGGGCCTGGTGGAGGCGGCCCCTGGTGGCTGGGGGGTGGGGGTGGTGGTAGACATGAGTGGGGGCCTGGTGGAGGCTGCCCCTGCACTGCTGGGGGGTTGGTGTGCAGGGGGACATGAGTGGGGGCCTGGTGGAGGCTGCCCCTGCACTGCTGGGGGGTGGGGGTGCAGGGGGACATGGGTGGGGGCCTGGTGGAGGCTGCCCCTGCACTGCTATGGGGTGGGGGTGGTGGTAGACATGGGTGGGGGCCTGGTGGAGGCTGTCCCTGGTGGCTGGAGGGTGGGGGTCCAGGGGGGATATGAGTGGGGGCCTGGTTGAGGCTGCCCCTGGTGGCTGGGGGGTGGGGGTGCAGGGGGACATGAGTGGGGGCCTGTTGGAGGCTGCCCCTGCACTGCTGGGGGGTGGGGGTGGTGGGAGACATGGGTGGGGGCCTGGTGGAGGCTGCCCCTGGTGGCTGGGGGGTGGGGGTGGTGGAAGACATGGGTGGGGGCCTGGTGGAGGCTGCCCCTGCAATGCTGGGGGGTGGGGGTGGTGGGAGACATGAGTGGGGGCCTGGTGGAGGCTGCCCCTGGTGGCTGGGGGGTGGGGGTGGTGGAAGACATGGGTGGGGGCCTGGTGGAGGCTGCCCCTGCACTGCTGGGGGGTGGGGGTGGTGGTAGACATGGGTGGGGGCCTGGTGGAGGCTGCCCCTGGGGGGTGGGGGCGCAGGGGAACATGAGTGGGGGCCTGGTGGAGGCTGCCCCTGCACTGCTGGGGGTGGGGGTGGTGGGAGACATGAGTGGGGGCCTGGTGGAGGCTGCCCCTGGTGGCTGGGGGGTGGGGTGGTGGTAGACATGGGTGGGGGCCTGGTGGAGGCTGCCCCTGCACTGCTGGGGGGTGGGGGTGGTGGGAGACATGAGTGGGGGCCTGGTGGAGGCTGCCCCTGGTGGCTGGGGGGTGGGGGTGGTGGTAGACATGGGTGGGGGCCCGGTGGAGGCTGCCCCTGCACTGCTGGGGGGTGGGGGTGGTGGGAGACATGAGTGGGGGCCTGGTGGAGGCTGCCCCTGGTGGCTGGGGGGTGGGGGTGGTGGTAGACATGAGTGGGGGCCTGGTGGAATCTGCCCCTGGTGGCTGGGGGGTGGTGGTAGACATGGATGGGGGCCTGTTGGAGGCGGCCCCTGCACTGCTGGGGGGTGGGGGTGGTGGGAGACATGAGTGGGGGCCTGGTGGAGGCGGCCCCTGGTGGCTGGGGGGTGGGGGTGGTGGTAGACATGAGTGGGGGCCTGGTGGAGGCTGCCCCTGCACTGCTGGGGGGTTGGTGTGCAGGGGGACATGAGTGGGGGCCTGGTGGAGGCTGCCCCTGCACTGCTGGGGGGTGGGGGTGCAGGGGGACATGGGTGGGGGCCTGGTGGAGGCTGCCCCTGCACTGCTATGGGGTGGGGGTGGTGGTAGACATGGGTGGGGGCCTGGTGGAGGCTGTCCCTGGTGGCTGGAGGGTGGGGTCCAGGGGGATATGAGTGGGGGCCTGGTTGAGGCTGCCCCTGGTGGCTGGGGGGTGGGGGTGCAGGGGGACATGAGTGGGGGCCTGTTGGAGGCTGCCCCTGCACTGCTGGGGGGTGGGGGTGGTGGGAGACATGGGTGGGGGCCTGGTGGAGGCTGCCCCTGGTGGCTGGGGGGTGGGGGTGGTGGAAGACATGGGTGGGGGCCTGGTGGAGGCTGCCCCTGCACTGCTGGGGGGTGGGGGTGGTGGGAGACATGAGTGGGGGCCTGGTGGAGGCTGCCCTGGTGGCTGGGGGGTGGGGGTGGTGGAAGACATGGGTGGGGGCCTGGTGGAGGCTGCCCCTGCACTGCTGGGGGGTGGGGGTGGTGGTAGACATGGGTGGGGGCCTGGTGGAGGCTGCCCCTGGGGGGTGGGGGCGCAGGGGAACATGAGTGGGGCCTGGTGGAGGCTGCCCCTGCACTGCTGGGGGGTGGGGGTGGTGGGAGACATGAGTGGGGCCTGGTGGAGGCTGCCCCTGGTGGCTGGGGGGTGGGGTGGTGGTAGACATGGGTGGGGGCCTGGTGGAGGCTGCCCCTGCACTGCTGGGGGGTGGGGGTGGTGGGAGACATGAGTGGGGGCCTGGTGGAGGCTGCCCCTGGTGGCTGGGGGGTGGGGGTGGTGGTAGACATGGGTGGGGGCCCGGTGGAGGCTGCCCCTGCACTGCTGGGGGGTGGGGGTGGTGGGAGACATGGGTGGGGGCCTGGTGGAGGCTGCCCTGGTGGCTGGGAGGTGGGGTGGTGGTAGACATGGGTGGGGGCCTGTGGAGCCTGCCCCTGCACTGCTGGGGTGTGGGGGTGGTGGGAGACATGAGTGGGGGCCTGATGGTATCTGCCCCTGGTGGCTGGGGGGTGGGGGTGGTGGGAGACATGAGTGGGGGCCTGGTGGAGGCTGCCCCTGGTGGCTGGGGGTGGGGGTGGTGGTAGACATGAGTGGGGGCCTGGTGGAGGCTGCCCCTGCACTGCTGGGGGGTGGGGGCGCAGGGGGACATGCGTGGGGGACTGGTGGAGGCTGCCCCTGGTGGCTGGGGGGTGGGGGTGGAGGTAGACATGGGTGGGGGCCTGGTGGAGGCTGCCCCTGCACTGCTGGGGGGTTGGTGTGCAGGGGGACATGAGTGGGGGCCTGGTGAGGCTGACCCTGCACTGCTGGGGGGTGGGGGTGGCAGGGGGACATGAGTGGGGGCCTGGTGGAGGCTGCCCCTGGTGGCTGGGGGGTGGGGGTGGTGGTAGACATGGGTGGGGGCCTTGTGCTGGGGGTGGGGGTGGTGGGAGACATGAGTGGGGGCCTGGTTGAGGCTGACCCTGCACTGCTGGGGGGTGGGTGGTGGTGGGAGACATGAGTGGGGGCCTGGTGGAGGCTGCCCCTGGTGGCTGGGGGTGGGGGTGGTGGTAGACATGGGTGGGGGCCTGGTGGAGGCTGCCCCTGCACTGCTGGGGGGTGGGGGTGGTGGTAGACATGGGTGGGGCCTGGTGGAGGCTGCCCCTGGTGGCCTGGGGGGTGGGGGTGCAGGGGAAATGAGTGGGGGCCTGGTGGAGGCTGCACCTGCACTGCTGGGGGGTGGGGGGTGGTGGGAGACATGAGTGGGGGCCTGGTGGAGGCTGCCCTGGTGGCTGGGGGGTGGGGGTGGGTGGAGACATGGGTGGGGGCCTGGTGGAGGCTGCCCCTGGTGGATGGGGGTGGGGTGGTGGTAGACATGGGTGAGGGCCTGGTGGAGGCTGCCCCTGCACTGCTGGGGGTGGGGGTGGTGGGAGACATGAGTGGGGGCCTGATGGTATCTGCCCCAGGTGGCTAGGGGGTGGGGGTGGTGGGAGACATGAGTGGGGGCCTGGTGGAGGCTGCCCTTGGTGGCTGGGGGGTGGGAGTGGTGGTAGACATGAGTGGGGGCCTGGTGGAATCTGCCCCTGGTGGCTGGGGGTGGGGGTGGTGGTAGACATGGATGGGGGCCTGTTGGAGGCTGCCCCTGCACTGCTGGGGGGTGGGGGTGGTGGGAGACATGAGTGGGGGCCTGGTGGAGGCTGCCCCTGGTGGCTGGGGGTGGGGGTGGTGGTAGACATGAGTGGGGGCCTGGTGGAGGCTGCCCCTGCACTGCTGGGGGGTTGGTGTGCAGGGGGACATGGGGGGGCCTGGTGGAGGCTGCCCCTGCACTGCTGGGGGGTGGGGGTGCAGGGGGACATGAGTGGGGGCCTGGTGGAGGCTGCCCTGGTGGCTGGGGGGTGGGGGGTGCAGGGGGACATGAGTGGGGCCTGGTGGAGGCTGCCCCTGCACTGCTGGGGGGTGGGGGTGGTGGTAGACATGGGTGGGGGCCTGGTGGAGGCTGCCCCTGCACTGCTGGGGGTGGGGGTGGTGGGAGACATGAGTGGGGGCCTGGTGGAGGCAGACCCTGCACTGCTGGGGGGTGGGGGGGGTGGAGACATGAGTGGGGGCCTGGTGGAGGCTGCCCCTGGTGGCTGGGGGGTGGGGGTGGTGGTAGACATGGGTGGGGGCCTGGTGGAGGCTGCCCCTGCACTGCTGTGGGTGGGGTGGTGGGAGACATGAGTGGGGGCCTGGTGGAATCTGCCCCTGGTGGCTGGGGGGTGGGGGTGCAGGGACATGAGTGGGGGCCTGGTGGCGGCTTCCCCTGCACTGCTGGGGGGTGGGGGTGGTGGTAGAAATGGGTGGGGGCCTGGTGGAGGCTGCCCTGGTGGCTGGGAGGTGGGGGTGGTGGTAGACATGGGTGGGGGCCTGGTGGAGGCTACCCCTGCACTGCTGGGTGGTGGGGTGGTGAGACATGGGTGGGGGTCTGGTGGAGGCTGCCCCTGCCCTGCTGGGGGGTGGGGGTGCAGGGGGACATGAATGGGGGCCTGGTGGAGGCTGCACCTGCACTGCTGGGGGGTGGGGGTGGTGGGATACATGAGTGGGGGCCTGGTGGAGGCTGCCCCTGGTGGCGGGGGGTGGGGTGGTGGAGACATGGGTGGGGGCCTGGTGGAGGCTGCCCCTGGTGGCTGGGGGTTGGGGGTGGTGGTAGACATGGGTGGGGGCCTGTGGAGGCTGCCCCTGCACTGCTGGGGGGTGGGGGTGGTGGAGACATGAGTGGGGGCCTGGTGGAGGCTGCCCCTGGTGGCTGGGGGGTGGGGGTGCAGGGGACATGAGTGGGGGCCTGGTGGAGGCTGCCCCCTGCACTGCTGGGGGTGGGGGTGGTGGTAGACATGGGTGGGGGCCTGGTGGAGGCTGCCCCTGCACTGCTGGGGGTGGGGTGGTGGGAGACATGAGGGGGGGGCCTGGTGGAGGCAGACCCTGCACTGCTGGGGGTGGGGGTGGTGGGAGACATGAGTGGGGGCCTGGTGGAGGCTGCCCCTGGTGGCTGGGGGGTGGGGGTGGTGGTAGACATGGGTGGGGGCCTGGTGGAGGCTGCCCCTGCACTGCTGGGGTGTGGGGTGGTGGGAGACATGAGTGGGGGCCTGGTGGAATCCGCCCCTGGTGGCTGGGGGGTGGGGGTGCAGGGGGACATGAGTGGGGGCCTGTGGAGGCTGCCCCTGCACTGCTGGGGGGTGGGGGTGGTGGTAGAAATGGGTGGGGGCCTGGTGGAGGCTGCCCCTGGTGGCTGGGAGGTGGGGGTGGTGGTAGACATGGGTGGGGGCCTGGTGGAGGCTGCCCCTGCACTGCTGGGGGTGGGGTGGTGGTAGACATGGGTGGGGGTCTGGTGGAGGCTGCCCCTGCACTGCTGGGGGGTGGGGGTGCAGGGGGAAATGAGTGGGGGCCTGGTGGAGGCTGCCCTTGGTGGCTGGGGGTGGGAGTGGTGGTAGACATGAGTGGGGGCCTGGTGGAGGCTGCCCTTGGTGGCTGGGGGTGGGAGTGGTGGTAGACATGAGTGGGGGCCTGGTGGAATCTGCCCCTGGTGGCTGGGGGGTGGGGGTGGTGGTAGACATGGATGGGGGCCTGTTGGAGGCTGCCCCTGCACTGCTGGGGGGTGGGGGTGGTGGGAGACATGAGTGGGGGCCTGGTGGAGGCTGCCCCTGGTGGCTGGGGGGTGGGGGTGGTGGTAGACATGAGTGGGGGCCTGTTGGAGGCTGCCCCTGCACTGCTGGGGGGTTGGTGTGCAGGGGACATGAGTGGGGGCCTGGTGGAGGCTGCCCCTGCACTGCTGGGGTGGGGGGTGGCAGGGGGACATGAGTGGGGGCCTGGTGGAGGCTGCCCCTGGTGGCTGGGGGGTGGGGGTGCAGGGGACATGAGTGGGGGCCTGGTGGAGGCTGCCCCTGCACTGCTGGGGGGTGGGGGTGGTGGTAGACATGGGTGGGGGCCTGGTGGAGGCTGCCCCTGCACTGCTGGGGGGTGGGGGTGGTGGGAGACATGAGTGGGGGCCTGGTGGAGGCAGACCCTGCACTGCTGGGGGGTGGGGGTGCTGGGAGACATGAGTGGGGGCCTGGTGGAGGCTGCCCCTGGTGGCTGGGGGGTGGGGGTGGTGGTAGACATGGGTGGGGGCCTGGTGGAGGCTGCCCCTGCACTGCTGGTGGGTGGGGTGGTGGGAGACATGAGTGGGGGCCTGGTGGAATCTGCCCCTGGTGGCTGGGGGGTGGGGGTGCAGGGGGACATGAGTGGGGGCCTGGTGGCGGCTGCCCCTGCACTGCTGGGGGGTGGGGGTGGTGGTAGAAATGGGTGGGGGCCTGGTGGAGGCTGCCCCTGGTGGCTGGGAGGTGGGGGTGGTGGTAGACATGGGTGGGGACCTGGTGGAGGCTACCCCTGCACTGCTGGGGGTGGGGTGGTGGTAGACATGGGTGGGGGTCTGGTGGAGGCTGCCCTGCACTGCTGGGGGGTTGGTGTGCAGGGGGACATGAGTGGGGGCCTGTGGAGGCTGCACCTGCACTGCTGGGGGGTGGGGTGGTGGGATACATGAGTGGGGGCCTGGTGGAGGCTGCCCCTGGTGGCTGGGGGGTGGGGGTGGTGGGAGACATGGGTGGGGGCCTGGTGGAGGCTGCCCCTGCACTGTTGGGGGGTGGGGGTGGTGGGAGACATGTGTGGGGGCCTGGTGGAGGCAGACCCTGCACTGCTGGGGGTGGGGGTGGTGGGAGACATGAGTGGGGGCCTGGTGGAGGCTGCCCTGGTGGCTGGGGGGTGGGGGTGGTGGTAGACATGGGTGGGGGCCTGGTGGAGGCTGCCCCTGCACTGCTGGTGGGTGGGGTGGTGGAGACATGGGTGGGGGCCCTGGTGGAATCTGCCCCTGGTGGCTGGGGGGTGGGGGTGCAGGGGGACATGAGTGGGGGCCTCGTGGAGGCTGCCCCTGCACTGCTGGGGGGTGGGGTTGGTGGTAGAAATGGTGGGGGCCTGGTGGAGGCTGCCCCTGGTGGCTGGGAGGTGGGGGTGGTGGTAGACATGGGTGGGGGCCTGGTGGAGGCTGCCCCTGCACTGCTGGGGGGTGGGGTGGTGGTAGACATGGGTGGGGGTCTGGTGGAGGCTGCCCCTGCACTGCTGGGGGGTGGGGGTGCAGGGGGACATGAGTGGGGGCCTGGTGGAGGCTGCACCTGCACTGCTGGGGGGTGGGGGTGGTGGGATACATGAGTGGGGGCCTGGTGGAGGCTGCCCCTGGTGGCTGGGGGGTGGGGCTGGTGGAGACATGGGTGGGGGCCTGGTGGAGGCTGCCCCTGGTGGCTGGGGGTTGGGGGTGGTGGTAGACATGGGTGGGGGCCTGGTGGAGGCTGCCCCTGCACTGCTGGGGGGTGGGGGTGGTGGGAGAAATGAGTGGGGGCCTGATGGTATCTGCCCCTGATGGCTGGGGGGTGGGGTGGTGGGAGACATGAGTGGGGGCCTGGTGGAGGCTGCCCCTGGTGGCTGGGGGGTGGGGGTGCAGGGGACATGAGTGGGGGCCTGGTGGAGGCTGCCCCTGCACTGCTATGGGGTGGGGGTGGTGGTAGACATGGGGGGGGCCTGGTGGAGGCTGCCCCTGGTGGCTGGAGTGTGGGGGTCCAGGGGGACATGAGTGGGGGCCTGGTTGAGGCTGCCCCTGGTGGCTGGGGGGTGGGGGTGCAGGGGGACATGAGTGGGGGCCTGTTGGAGGCTGCCCCTGCACTGCTGGGGGGTGGGGTGGTGGGAGACATGGGTGGGGGCCTGGGGAGGCTGCCCCGGTGGTGGGGGGTGGGGGGGTGGTGGTAGACATGGGTTGGGGGGCCTGGTGGAGGCTGCCCCTGCACTGCTGGGGGGTGGGGGTGGTGGTAGACATGGGTGGGGGCCTGGTGGAGGCTGCCCCTGGTGGCTGGGGGGTGGGGCGCAGGGAACATGAGTGGGGGCCTGGTGGAGGCTGCCCCTGCACTGCTGGGGGGTGGGGGTGGTGGGAGACATGAGTGGGGGCCTGGTGGAGGCTGCCCTGGTGGCTGGGGGGTGGGGGTGGTGGTAGACATGGGTGGGGCCTGGTGGAGGCTGCCCCTGCACTGCTGGGGGGTGGGGGTGGTGGGAGACATGAGTGGGGGCCTGGTGGAGGCTGGCCCTGGTGGCTGGGGGGTGGGGGTGGTGGTAGACATGGGTGGGGGCCTGGTGGAGGCTGCCCCTGCACTGCTGGGGGGTGGGGGTGGTGGGAGACATGAGTGGGGGCCTGGTGGAGGCTGCCCTGGTGGCTGGGAGGTGGGGGTGGTGTAGACATGGGTGGGGGCCTGGTGGAGGCTGCCCTGCACTGCTGGGGGTGGGGGTGGGAGACATGAGTGGGGGCCTGATGGTATCTGCCCCTGGTGGCTGGGGGTGGGGTGGTGGGAGACATGAGTGGGGGCCTGGTGGAGGCTGCCCCTGGTGGCTGGGGGTGGGGGTGGTGGTAGACATGAGTGGCGGCCTGGTGGAGGCTGCCCCTGCACTGCTGGGGGGTGGGGGTGCAGGGGACATGCGTGGGGGCCTGGTGGAGGCTGCCCTGGTGCTGGGGGGTGGGGGGGGAGGTAGACATGGGTGGGGGCCTGGTGGAGGCTGCCCCTGCACTGCTGGGGGGTTGGTGTGCAGGGGTACATGAGTGGGGGCCTGGTGAGGCTGACCCTGCACTGCTGGGGGTGGGGGTGCAGGGGGACATGAGTGGGGCCTGGTGGAGGCTGCCCCTGGTGGCTGGGGGTGGGGTGGTGGTAGACATGGGTGGGGGCCTGGTGGAGGCTGCCCCTGCACTGCTGGGGGGTGGGGGTGGTGGGAGACATGAGTGGGGGCCTGGTGGAGGCTGACCCTGCACTGCTGGGGGGTGGGGGTGGTGGGAGACATGAGTGGGGGCCTGGTGGAGGCTGCCCCTGGTGGCTGGGGGTGGGGGTGGTGGTAGACATTGGTGGGGGCCTGGTGGAGGCTGCCCCTGCAGTGCTGGAGGGTGGGGGTGGTGGTAGACATGGGTGGGGGCCTGGTGGAGGCTGCCCCTGGTGGCTGGGGGGTGGGGGTGCAGGGGGGCATGAGTGGGGGCCTGGTGGAGGGCTGCACCTGCACTGCTGGGGGGTGGGGGTGGTGGGAGACATGAGTGGGGGCCTGGTGGAGGCTGCCCTGGTGGCTGGGGGTGGGGGTGGTGGGAGACATGGGTGGGGGCCTGGTGGAGGCTGCCCCTGGTGGATGGGGGTGGGGGTGGTGGTAGACATGGGTGAGGCCTGGTGGAGGCTGCCCCTGCACTGCTGGGGGTGGGGGTGGTGGAGACATGAGTGGGGGCCTGATGGTATCTGCCCCAGGTGGCTGGGGGGTGGGGGTGGTGGGAGACATGAGTGGGGGCCTGGTGGAGGCTGCCCTTGGTGGCTGGGGGTGGGAGTGGTGGTAGACATGAGTGGGGCCTGGTGGAATCTGCCCTGGTGGCTGGGGGGTGGGGGTGGTGGTAGACATGGATGGGGTCTGTGGAGGCTGACCCTGCACTGCTGGGGGGTGGGGGTGGTGGGAGACATGAGTGGGGGCCTGGTGGAGGCTGCCCGTGGTGGCTGGGGGGGTGGGGGGTGGTGGTAGACATGAGTGGGGGCCTGGTGGAGGCTGCCCCTGCACTGCTGGGGGGTTGGTGTGCAGGGGGACATGAGTGGGGGCCTGGTTGGAGGCTGCCCCTGCACTGCTGGGGGGTGGGGGTGCAGGGGGACATGAGTGGGGGCCTGGTGGAGGCTGCCCCTGGTGGCTGGGGGGTGGGGGTGCAGGGGGACATGAGTGGGGGCCTGGTGGAGGCTGCCCCTGCACTGCTGGGGGGTGGGGGTGGTGGTAGACATGGGTGGGGGCCTGGTGGAGGCTGCCCCTGCACTGTTGGGGGGTGGGGGTGGTGGGAGACATGAGTGGGGGCCTGGTGGAGGCAGACCCTGCACTGCTGGGGGGTGGGGGTGGTGGGAGACATGAGTGGGGGCCTGGTGGAGGCTGCCCCTGGTGGCTGGGGGGTGGGGGTGGTGGTAGACATGGGTGGGGGCCTGGTGGAGGCTGCCCCTGCACTGCTGGTGGGTGGGGTGGTGGGAGACATGGGTGGGGGCCTGGTGGATCCTGCCCCCTGGGGGGTGGGGGTGCAGGGGGACATGAGTGGGGGCCTCGTGGAGGCTGCCCTGCACTGCTGGGGGGTGGGGTTGGTGGTAGAAATGGGTGGGGCCTGGTGGAGGCTGCCCCTGGTGGCTGGGAGGTGGGGGTGGTGGTAGACATGGGTGGGGGCCTGGTGGAGGCTGCCCCTGCACTGCTGGGGGGTGGGGTGGTGGTAGACATGGGTGGGGGTCTGGTGGAGGCTGCCCCTGCACTGCTGGGGGTGGGAGTGCAGGGGGACATGAGTGGGGGCCTGGTGGAGGCTGCACCTGCACTGCTGGGGGGTGGGGGTGGTGGGATACATGAGTGGGGGCCTGGTGGAGGCTGCCCCTGGTGGCTGGGGGTGGGGGTGGTGGGAGACATGGGTGGGGGCCTGGTGGAGGCTGCCCCTGGTGGCTGGGGGTTGGGGGTGGTGGTAGACATGGGTGGGGGCCTGGTGGAGGCTGCCCCTGCACTGCTGGGGGGTGGGGGTGGTGGGAGACATGAGTGGGGGCCTGATGGTATCTGCCCCTGATGGCTGGGGGGTGGGGGTGGTGGGAGACATGAGTGGGGGCCTGGTGGAGGCTGCCTGGTGGCTGGGGGGTGGGGGTGCAGGGGGACATGAGTGGGGGCCTGGTGGAGGCTGCCCCTGCACTGCTATGGGGTGGGGGTGGTGGTAGACATGGGTGGGGGCCTGGTGGAGGCTGCCCTTGTGGCTGGAGGGTGGGGGTCCAGGGGGACATGAGTGGGGGCCTGGTTGAGGCTGCCCCTGGTGGCTGGGGGGTGGGGGTGCAGGGGGACATGAGTGGGGGCCTGTTGGAGGCTGCCCCTGCACTGCTGGGGTGTGGGGGGTGGTGGGAGACATGGGTGGGGGCCTGGTGGAGGCTGCCCCTGGTGGCTGGGGGTGGGGTGGTGGTAGACATGGGTGGGGGCCTGGTGGAGGCTGCCCCTGCACTGCTGGGGGGTGGGGGTGGTGGTAGACATGGGTGGGGGCCTGGTGGAGGCTGCTCCTGGTGGCTGGGGGGTGGGGCGCAGGGGAACATGAGTGGGGGCCTGGTGGAGGCTGCCCCTGCACTGCTGGGGGGTGGGGGTGGTGGGAGACATGAGTGGGGGCCTGGTGGAGGCTGCCCCTGGTGGCTGGGGGTGGGGTGGTGGTAGACATGGGTGGGGGCCTGGTGGAGGCTGCCCTGCACTGCTGGGGGGTGGGGGTGGTGGGAGACATGAGTGGGGGCCTGGTGGAGGCTGGCCCTGGTGGCTGGGGGTGGGGGTGGTGGTAGACATGGGTGGGGGCCTGGTGGAGGCTTCCCCTGCACTGCTGGGGGGTGGGGGTGGTGGGAGACAGAGTGGGGGCCTGGTGGAGGCTGCCCCTGGTGGCTGGGAGGTGGGGGTGGTGGTAGACATGGGTGGGGGCCTGGTGGAGGCTGCCCCTGCACTGCTGGGGGTGGGGGTGGTGGGAGACATGAGTGGGGGCCTGATGGTATCTGCCCCTGGTGGCTGGGGGGTGGGGGTGGTGGGAGACATGAGTGGGGGGCCTGGTGGAGGCTGCCCCTGGTGGCTGGGGGGTGGGGGTGGTGGTAGACATGAGTGGGGGCCTGGTGGAGGCTGCCCCTGCACTGCTGGGGGGTGGGGGTGCAGGGGGACATGCGTGGGGGCCTGGTGGAGGCTGCCCCTGGTGGCTGGGGGGTGGGGGTGGAGGTAGACATGGGTGGGGGCCTGGTGGAGGCTGCCCCTGCACTGCTGGGGGGTTGGTGTGCAGGGGTACATGAGTGGGGGCCTGGTGGAGGCTGACCCTGCACTGCTGGGGGGTGGGGGTGCAGGGGGACATGAGTGGGGGCCTGGTAGAGGCTGCCCCTGGTGGCTGGGGGTGGGGGTGGTGGTAGACATGGGTGGGGGGCTGGTGGAGGCTGCCCCTGCACTGCTGGGGGTGGGGGTGGTGGGAGACATGAGTGGGGGCCTGGTGGAGGCTGACCTGCACTGCTGGGGGGTGGGGTGGTGGGAGACATGAGTGGGGGCCTGGTGGAGCTGCTGCCCCTGGTGGCTGGG